>NC_141992.1:173861725-175079809 GCF_049901715.1 Pseudonaja textilis | reverse complement strand
AACAAAATTATAACACCTGTATCAGTTGCAGAGATTCACCCATTCTTACATCGCTATCAAATAATACCCATAACAACTGCATGAAAGTCTTATTTCCCCCCTCCCACCCCGCCACCCACCCCCCAAAAAATCTGGAACATTGTACATTTCCTTTGTCATCCATTACAGGTCCCTTTATGTCACAGGATGTTCCTGGCAACATCCATTAAATAAACTGCCCGCACAAATCACAGGGAATTATTCAAAAGTTGCCAGGAGTGTCTTAGGAAACATTTACTCCAGTACAGATCACATGTGCTGAGTGGCATCTCTGCCAAGAACAAAAGAAAACAAACCATTCTGGATGAGGGACAGAAGAAATTTAAATATTTTGTCTACCCAAACTAAATGTTAGTTTAAGTCAGATCATGTATTCCCATCTGCCATTCTCAGCACCAATCACGAAGCATTATTTTAGGACAATATTTCTATTACAGAGAAAATGTATGTGTATTGAATGGTAGCCATCCAATGTTTTGAATGTTAATTCCCAGTGGATCAGCCAACATGGCCATTAGCAAGGCACTTTAGATAAAAACCTATGGGAAACACTAAGTTACTTACTTTTCCTTTAATATGGGGTGGTTCGAGGGCAATACATATAAATAAGGAATTATATCACAAATCACAAACCTTGCCTTTTAGGTGTTTTAGGACTGCATCTTAAATGCTTCTCCCATGTCCCTGAGCCAGCAAAAAAAACCAATGCCAGAATAATTTAACATTAATTACTGTATAGAAATAGGAAAATTTGAACTCCTGAGTTACAAAAATCCTAGTTAAGATATATCAGTTTTATTGAAGCCTGAAGAATATGTCTCCTACGGAAAATAAGTTCAGCATTAAGCAAATAAATGCAGGGTTATTTAATTATAAAGGATTGCCTTGTTTTATTAGCATATTTTCTACACTATATTTTTAATATTTTTAATTAACTAAAATGTTTAGTACTTTAGCCAAATGAATATTTCTAAGCCTTTATGGGAGCTGCACTTCCATACTTGAGGATACTCACAATCAGCCCAACATATGCCTTTCCTAGTCCCCTTCCTTGTCTTCCTTTTCTACTAACTTTAAAGCTTATCTCAGCAACCTAAAAAGAAATTAGAATTTTGTTTTCCAGTGAATGCGAATGACCTTCTAAATTGTGCAGGGATGGAGAGAGCAGAGATGGCTGGTTGGACTTCCTAAAGACATTAATGACAAATCACCTATCCAAAATATGTTTGTGGGAAAGGGAGAAAGCATTTAAGAATATAGTGATTTATAGCGATCGTAAGTCCTGAAACAAAATATTAAAGGCCTTGAAAAATAGAGGTCTCTGCAGGGAGATTGATAGCTAAACTTGTCCAGGAAGCAATTTTTCTTCTTCAGAAAGATGATGTGTGTTCTTAGTCCCAGGAAACAGGTCAACATAGGTCATGGCTTCAATTTTAAAATGAAGGAAGGCAATTCCCCTGGCTCTTTCCTTCATTTCCCAGCCAAGGACAATCCAATGAAGTCACTTGATCATGTTTTGATAAGAGAAGAACTCCTGAGAAAATATGCTCAGCATATTGCTTTGTGATCCTTCAGCCAAACGTACCTCTTTTAGGAGAGATAGCAAAGGTAAAACAGATACTGGTCCTTCATCAGCATTTTATTTTAAAGCTTAAAATAAAACAAGGCCTAAGGTTTCCAAACTCTTTTTTCCAGAAACGATTAGGTCTTTTAGAATACCTTAGCAAAAAGATCTGGCAAAGTTGGTGAAAGTGATCTTACAGCATAGTTGTATGAAAATCTACTCAAAAGTAAAATCTGACAAGAGTTGAATAGGTTTTATTTCTAACACTGATTTATACTACCTAGTCAACCAAACTCATCTCAGAGGAGTGCACCTTAACTGAACAATGAGTTTTGATGAAACAAAATGTTGGTGCCATTTTAGTTAAAGAACAGCTGCAGAATTCATATGACATTTCATGGCATTTTTTCCACTTCCTTCAGTATAAAAGCTGTTGTTACAAAACATTACAGCTATGTAGCAGTTATGTACTCTAAAAATACGAGTCAGCCTTTTTTATATACTTAACAACTTCTTTGTTCCAAGATGTCCTAGCTGGATAGAAATATGTACTCTAATGCAAACAAGCCAAATTCTCCTTCTCTTTTCATCTTCAAGATAATACTGTGAAGTCCAGCATGATGTAACAGAACAATTATAAAATGGTAGTGTGGTGTCTGATATCACAGCAGGTAAATTATATTCTGGGCAAAGCAAAACAAGGCCTTGTTTTTTTTCTATAACAGGAGCTGGTGGCTCTAGCCTGAAAAGGCTAGCTAGCAGGAAGTAGCAAATAAGTGTCATCTGGCAGGGAAAGAAGGGTGGTGAACAGTTTGAATCTTTTACAGCCATCATATGGGATGTGGGATTAGAGATCCTGGGAAATTGAGACATCCAGGAATCAACTTCTCCAAAGTAGTGTCTTCTAGGGCAGGGGTCGCCAACCTTTTGGACCTCAGGGACCACCAAACTCATAATTTTAAATCCTAGGGACCAATAACTGGTTCTGTGGGTGTGGCCTAATTTGTGGGAGTGGCTTGGTGGTCATGTGACTGGCAGGGCATGGCTTGTATGTAAATATTACAAATATTTATATAAATACTGAATTTTTTATTTAAAAAAAGAGCAACTTTTACCCAGAATCAGGCAAAACAGGCAGGCAGATTGAGTTGCTCACAGAATCACAGATTCATTCAGAAATCTATCTATCTGCCATTGGCTAGCTCAGTCTGACACATAAAATTTTCTTGCAAGCAAACTCACAAAATTAACTCACAACACACTATGTATGTAAATATTGAATTTTTTATTTAAAAAATGAGCAACTTTTACCCAAAATCAGGCAAAGCAGGCAGGCAGATTGAGTTGCTCACAGAATCATTCCGTGATCTATCTATCTGCCATCGTCTACCTGAGTCTGTCACATAAAATTTGCTTGCCATGAGTCTGCACTGAATAATAGAACCTTCAGTCCTAAGGGAGGTTCGGCTGTGCTTAAAAGCAGAGCCGAAGATCTAAAGACTAGCTAGAAAGCAAGAAATCCAATAATTTCCTGCTTTCTAGCTAATCTAAATCTCCCGGCACAGCAGAACAGATGATAGTCAAAAAAAGGAAAAATATTAATTTAGCAGGCAAGTTTGCCGGGTAAGGAGTGGGTGAGTGGGGAGGGCCATGTGGGCTACACAGCCTTGTGTTTCTGTGCAGCCTGGATTAATTGCTTTGGGGCGGGTGCTCGGGGTGAGATTTCTCTGCGGCCCCCCAAAATTTTCTCACAGCCCACCGGTTGGTGACAGCCGTTCTAGGGCAGCAGTCACCAACTGGTGGTCCATGGACCACTGGTGGTGCATGAGAAAATTTTGGTGGTCCACAAAAAACTTATTTGCATTTTTTATATTGCCCCAAATTAGGGGTCCTCAAATTATTGGCCCCTGGGCCAGATACATGCAATGAACGTTTGTATTGAGCATCCAGGCGCCAGTAACGTAAAATCACCAAACCAGTAGTTACACCGGTCAGATCCCACCTTCGGTTTGAGGGGTTGCCACAAAGAAGGGGCGGTCAATTTATTTATTTTGCAAAGCACCAGAAGGCAAGACAAAAAACAATGGATGGAAACTAATCAAGCAGAGAGCAACCTGGAATTACGGAGAAATGTGCTAACAGTGAGGACAATTAACTATTGGAACTGCTTACCTTCATAAGTTGTAGGTACTTAATCACTGGAGATTTTAAAGAAAAAACTGGACTGTCTGAAATAAGGTTTCCTGTTTGAGCAGGGGGTTGGACTAAAAGACTTGCTGTATTTTCACACTGTAGTTTCATCTCACTTCCTACACTGCAACCTAAAGATTTCCCATGCAGAAAGCAGGAAAGAAGCTCTGAAGCCCTGTGGGCAAGGTGAATAGACAAGGGGAACATGTTTTGCCCATTAGATAGAAACCCAAAGGGTGCCCACTGGGGGAATTTAAGGATTGAACTTCTTTGGAAGACCAGGAAAAAACGTGGGGTAAGGAAAGTTCATTAATAGGCCATCCCTGGATCAAGCACAAGGTCAATAGAACTGGGACAGTTGTTCGACTGGAAGGGAAATGGGGAATGAGAGATGGGACTATTTCGTTCAGTTACAAGGGCTTGGGCTGGACATCCCAAAGCTTCTCTGAAGATGAATAATTTTATAGCGGCCTCCACACAAAAAAGGGTGAAATAGACTCTAGCTATATAATTTACACATTGAGTTTGGTAGTAGAATGAACGGGGCACTGCATTATTTATGATTATTTCCATTGATGACATTGTCGATCGATCATAAACACCATAGTGGGTAGAGTCAGAACTGCCAAGACAGCCAGGAACACTTCCAGATTAACAGAGTTGGAAGGGACCTTGTAGGTCATCTAGTCCAACCCTCCCACTCAAGCAGGAGACCCTATACCATTTCTGATAGATGGCAGTCCAGTCTCTTCTTGAAAGCTTCCAGTGATGAAGCTCACACAGTTTCTGAAGGCAAGCTGTTCCATTGGTTGATTGCTCTCATTGTCAGAAAATGTCTCCTTATTTCCATTTTCTTGAATCTCTCCTTGTTCAGTTTCCATTCATTATTCCTTGAATGGCCTTCAGGTGCTTTAGAAAATAGCTTGACCCCTTCCTCTCTGTGGCAGCCCCTCAAATATTGGAAGACTGCTATCATAACTCCCCTGGTCCTTCTCTTAGTCCTTTTCATTAAACTACATGTACCCAGTTCCAGCAACCGTTCATCATATGTTTTAGCCTCCAGTCCCCTAATCATCTCGATTGCTCTTCTCTGAACTTTTTCTATAGTCTCAACATCTTTTTTATATTGTGGTGACCAAAACTGGATGCAGTACTCTAGCTATGGTCTTACTAAGGCTTTATAGAGTGGTATTAGTACCTCACTTGACCTTGATTGTATCCCTGTTAATGCAATTTAGGATTGTATTGGCTTTTTTGGCTGCTGCTGCACTTGTTGCTTCATATATTCTTACTTCTACTACTACTTTGGTGTTGAGACATGAGGCTGACAGGTGGTAACATCTCTAACAAGCAGCAGCATTAGAAAACCAGAGGCTCTGTTGACTCTACAGTTACCCTCTTTCCTATGCCAGCTTTCCCCTCAGTTCCTTTTAAAAGAAGAGAAAAGAAAAGAAGAGAAGAGAAGAGAAGAAAAAAGAGAAGAGAAGAGAAAGCTGCCTTTAGACATAGGCATGGAACAAAACGTTGCATTTCCCAGCAGCTCAGAAGTAAAGGAAGTGTCAGATTTGAATGGAAGGCACAACTTTTTTTTTTTTTTACAGAATTAGGGCTAACAACTTCAGAACAGGGCAATTACTGCCCAAGAAAAGTGGAGAAGGATTTTTTTAAAAAACACTTGAAGTGTGAACTTTCCCTTCTGCCTGCCCTTTACATTTTACGGAGACTTTTGTCATTAAAATACTCTTATTGACACAACTAAAAGAGCTATTACTCACAGATGTCTGTTGCTATAGCAATAGGAGAAAAAGGCAGTATGCTATTCAGACCTAGAAAAATAATACACATTATCATATCTAAAGGGATTGTCCTTTCTTTGTTTCTTTAGAGTAAGACTACTTCAGAAGCCAAGGATTTTGTATATGTTGTAACAAGGATCAACTATCATTTGAGAAGCTTTTTTAATGAAGGTCAAAATGATAGAAAGGTGGAATTAATAATGAAGAAGCAAAACATATAACTTATAATGTTCCAGGATATGTCCTTTTATCAAACGAGTTTCCCAAGGTTTCTGGTTTCTGAAAATCTTTCTTTTATGCATGGAACTGAACATAATTTCCTAGAAAACAGCAGAAAGAATACCAGATTAATTCTTTTTAGCTTTACCTTCCAGCATTTTTATACACTGCAGGTTATGATTTCAGAAAAAACACGATATAAGAATTTGTTAACGGTGCTGTATGTAATAGAAATATACAACAGATTCCACACGAAATATAATTTACTGCAATGGTAGAATAGAAATGCAAAAAAATCTACAATGTCTTTTAAACATGATTTGCAGAGCAACTCCAAACAAGAAACTGCATTTTTTTTCTGTTTTGTCATTGTTCCTGAATCTGTGGGATAAGTGGAGAAATAAGAGATGACAGGAAAAATCCAACTCATGAAGCATGACCATCTATTAGTTTTCCAGTTCCTCAGCTAGTATTTCTTCTCAGGCTCTTCTTTTCCTGATACAGTACTTAGTGTTGTATACACAAACTTTAACCTCGCCCCTGGAAAAGGAAAATCAAGAGCATTCACATTTTTAAAAAAATCAAATCAATACAGGGAGTCCTTGACTTAGTTCAATTAATGACTCTTTGAAGTTACAATGGCATTGGAAAAAATGACTTATGACCATTTTTCACACTTATGACAATTGCAACATCCCCATGGTCATGTGATCAAAATTCAGACACTTGGCAACTGACTCATTTATGACGGTTGCAGGTCACGTGATCACCTTTTGTGACCTCCTGACAAGCAAATTCATGGGGAAGCCAGATTCACTTAACAACCATGTTACTAATTTAACAACCGGAGTGATTTGCTTAACAAGTGTGGCAAGAAAAGTCATAAAGTGTGGCAAAATTCACTTAACAAACATCTCATTTAGCAACAAAAATTTTGGGCTCAATTGTGGTCGTAAATCAAGGACTACCTGTACTATAACAAATATGCCCTGTAGATTTAAATGAATTCACATTCATTTAAATCTACAGGGCATATTTGTTATAGTACTTCATAGCTTTGAATTAAAATAGAATTGTTACATAGGGCTTGCTGTGCTGCTTTCATCTTATTCATAGAAATTCAACCACAGCATCTTTTGTTTATTTTGAGATCTTAAAGTGATAGCTACTGTATGTCCCAGGGCAGGTACAATATGTTTGTGCTAAATCTACACATGGCTCTCTTCTACAGATAACCCCAGGAGAGCTGTTAACTGAGGGCTGAACAATGTTTTCTGGCCTTGTAGGCCTCTCTATATATAGACCTACAATCTGTCAGTTGTTAGGAGAGAAAAAATGCACTCCTGACTTGCCACAGTTAATGCTATTTCCTAAAGACCCTGTATATAGGACTGCCAGCTTTAATTGGTGTAGAGATTTTAGGTGGTTTAGATTTTAGATAACTTACCCTTGACAATGTTGTATAGGAAATTAGCACCCACCCCTCTCCTGGAAAAATGAAATATCCTAGGAAATATTAAAAAGGCAGAATATTTCCCCTAAAAAGAGCAGAAACTCACCTCAGAAAGGCAGAAACTCACACACACCCCACCTTTGCTAATAGGCCATTAAGGCCAAGGCCAGAGTATTCTACATAATAAAGGCCTCTACCCATCTCACCACCTGGCCTGGGAATATTGTATCAGCCAACCCTCAGGTGAAGCCATGTGGTCCAGACAAAGCCTACAAAGTTAGTTAAGATCCCCCCTCCACCCGTGAGTCTGACAGCCAATGGGATACATTTCTTGCACAGGAACAGGAAACACTAAGGTGGGGCCCAACAAAAGGTAAATAAGGGTCTCTTGGCATCTTGACCCTCCCCTCTTTTCCTTCATCCAACATCTTGAAGCATGTGATCATCCTTTTCACTTTGGAGCTCCAAACCATGTGGTCTTGTTCACCATTAAATCTTCTTTCCAAACAGCCTCCATGTTTCCAGTGTCTTTTTCCCCACTTGGAATTGAACCCAGACGATATATATATAGTCAGATGCAGGTATATCTTGTTAAATTATATTGGCAGTGCTAATGCTTCAAATAAAGCCAGAAGGGAGTTCTTGAGATAGAAGTACATTTTGCGTTTTTCCTAATCTGTCAGTTTACTCTTAACACTGCACTGCACTTAGATAGCTGCTTGATAGGTTTCCACGCATTCTTTCTTGTCATGTCTTCAGGTGCTTTTGGGGAATAGCCAGCTGAGCTTGATCAGTGCAGAGAAACTGAGGCATCCATTGCATCATGTGATCAGGAAGTTTCATGGGACAGTGGGGGGGGGGGGGGGTATCTCCTGCTTTGCAAAACCTCCCACATGCCAATCTATCAGGTAGTGTGGCGAGTTGCATGATGCAATGGAAGATGCCTTCTCTTTCTCTTACTCCGTCCATTGAACAACAAAGAAAAATACATTACCAGGGGCAGTGCAGAAGGAAGGTGGATATTTTTAGAGGGCCACCTTATCTCATTGCAAAAATCTAGAATCACTTGATGAAATTAGAATTATTTTTCTTGTGTCTCTTTAGGTCAGCCCTTCAAGGTAGACCAGACTAAGAAAAAATGCATGCTATTACTTTTACTCTATTACTTTTATTGCAAACTTATAGTAACAGAACCCTACAAGTCTGAATCTCTGCCTTTATCTTCAAGAAAACTGGAGGGAGGGAGGCTTCTTGTCCAAGATGCCTACTTTGGTTACAGTTCTGGCCTGGACTCTGATTTCCTTTTTCTGGTTGTTGTCTTGGTGGCCGTCCTTTCTCCTCTTCCATACTTCCTACTACATTGCCATCTAATGGTTGTCCAGTGTTTTGCACTACAGATCTGGTAATCCTAATTTTAAAACTGCTTCAGAATGTGATACATATCAGTTACAAATGTCTAAAGTCCTTTCTTCTCAAAAGATAATATTTCCAAATCCTTCCATCTCCAATTAAAAATATGATAAATAAAACAGTCTGTTCTGGCCCCTAGATAACCCCACATCTTAGTCAAAGCTGCTAAACACGGACACATGTCTAAATCTTGGAAGGGAATTTAGCAGCGTGGCCTTCTACAGATTTCAGCTTGCTAGAATATTAGGATTTTAAAAAAAGAGAACAATACTACTGATATACCGCTACCTAAGTGGCTTTGTAGACCACAAAATTGCTGGAGGTGGAAGAGATAGACTTATTATTTGACTTGAAATAAATATCTGGATGATAACTTCATCACAAGAATCACACGTCCACACTGCCAACTCTTACATCACGCTTTGACCTATGGAGGTGGAAGGGTGTCCACAAATATAATAACATCATGGAGACATTTTCATACTGTCATATTGTTTTCTGCCCATTTTCTCATCTCAACTGTACTTCGGGATATTCTGACTTCCAAACTCAGGATGGGACCTCTGTTTACAAGTTACTATTGAAGCTTAGAAAAATGGAGTTGGTTTTTGAAAAGCATGATTAGAAGGCACTTCCTCGGGTCCTCTATCTGCTGCACAAACTTCTCTGCATAATCATTTTTTCCTGTCACATCTTCATATCGCCAGCCCACAGCTGGGGCAACTAAAATAATAATCTTTAACCTCCCAATTTCTTCTTCTGACATGTTTTCCCCCTGAGTATCATCTGGCATGCATTGTTGGTTATGTGGTTCCTTATGTGATCGTTGTGATCTCGCTCAGTTCCTAGTGGTTATTTTAGGTTACGGTGGGTACACATTCCTCTCCTTTAGTCATTGGGCATTGCCCTTCATAGCTAATTTGACCAGAGAGACTGGCACCTGAATCTAGCACTGTAATGTGTTTAATGGCCTTTTGAAGACTTTTAAACCTGTAGTGCTTATCCTGTACTCCACAGAAAGTGTATTTGTACTGAGAAAGAAAGCCAAGTACTTTTATCACCTGTTAATACAATACAGTTTGTCTCTTGTTTCTACCAACAAGGATTTTATATAAGGCCATTTTTTACTGTTTTGAACAGTTTGGTCTACTAGTTAAGACATCAGGCTAGAAATGGGGACACTGTGATTTCTAGCCCCATCTCTCTCTCTCTCTCTGCCTAACTCACCCCACACTGTGGTTGTGGTGGGGAAAATAGGAAGAGGAAGTAGTATTACCAATATTCACCACCTTAAGTTATTTATAAAAGTAACGGAGGCAGGATAAAAATATATAAATTTCTCATTAAAATTCTCCTATGTTCAAGACTGCATGATTTCATGGCTGCTCTTGTGTTTCAGCAGCGAGGCAATATTTGTTATGTTCTGTATTTATGGACTTTGCACATGAAAAGTCAAAGTACTGTCTTGTTTTTTTAGTTCTCCTAGGCCTGAAAAGGGAAGAGGTCTTGGATAGAAAGGCTAACAATTCTCCAGTTGACAATTAGTCACTAAAAGAAGTCAGAAAGTTCATTCTATCATGACTGCCCTGTACCAGGGAACCCGTGGATTTTAAATTACTTTCCTTCCTGGTTTGTAACTATGTACAACAGAGCAAATTAAAGTAAGTTCTGGGCAAGAAAAATGAGCATATACAGGAGCAAATACAGTGTTTGGGGTAGAGAGCACAAAAGGAAAACAGACTGGGTGAGTAATGCCAGCCCTGGGAGAACTACCAAAAGGTTAACAAGAATGTTTGTAGCAGAATAAATCATTTATGTTCCTGGCAGTTTCCGTAATACAATCCCCTCTAGGATTTGCAACAATCAACATAATGCTGAGGACTTATCTGATTCCCACAAAAATCCTAACTTATCCGGGGTACCTTAAGAATTATATAGAAGGAAAAACAGCAATGAAAAGATTGGTACTATATAAAGGTGCATATATTTTTATGCTGTAAAATTGCCCTGTCTATATTACCTTTTACCTGAACTATTATGACTCTGGATAATGAGATATGCAGTTCAATGAATCTAGTTATCTTTGTGGAAAGGAAATTTCACGAAGGCAGTAGTGTCACAAAAAACAGGAAAAGCCCAAGGGGAACATCAGGTTAGCCAGAAAATAAACTTACATAAGAAAAGGAATCAAATAAAAAGTATTAAAGAATCCCTATAGACAAAAGCCTAAGTAATTAAGAAAACTAGACAAATAGGAAAAGGAAACAAAAGATAATTTAGAAAACCCTTACAAACACAGGACATATCAAATAAGCAAAACAAACAGACAAAAGACACAAATAAATTACAAAAGGGACAGACAGGAGATCGCCACAGAACAAATATGAAAAACTATCTTAAAGCTAAAAGAGATTACAGAAAACCAATAATACAATCTGGCCACCCCGTGGAGTTTGCCCTCCGGCAGAAATAAAGACAAACTCAAACAGGATTTGAAACATTAGGCACAAATACAAACACTCACACAAAATCAACTTACAAAGGGAGAAAAGGGTATAAAAAACCAAGGACTTACCATAAGAAGCTAGCTAGCCCAGGAACGCAGACTTCTCGCTGTTCTCCACCTTCCTGAAAAATAAAAAGATGCAGCTTTCAAGCAGTTGTCCATATCCTTGCGCCAGAGCTCTCCCAGCGGGAAAATCGAAACCTCGAAAGAAAGGCATTTTGATACCTTTCAACATTTTTATTATCTTAAGGGATTGAACATTTGTAGCAAAACAGGTCTGTATCCTTGAGACATTGCCCATCTGCAAATGACTGCCAAAACAGCAGCAAATAACAGAGATCTTAAAATAACCTATATGCTCAAACGTCCTTAGAAGCAGAATCTCTAACAAAATTAGTACACAATAGAATTGTGCTTTTTTCATGCTGGCCCCATGCTGAAAACATTCTTTTACTTTCTTGAAAAGTTTCTCATCTACAGTGATAAAACTGATGAAAAGTAGTTGGTGCCTTTCATTCAATCATAGGGTCATTATGCTAGTAAGTTCAGCTATCATGACTCTCTTTTTTTCCTGGCTAGATCCAGGACATGAGAAAGAAACAGAAAACATTTTGCTTGAACAAATAGTAATCCTAAAGACACTGCTTTTCATGTATCCTCTGCAGGGAGGGAGGGAGGGGGAGAGAGAGAGAAGCCAAGATTAAATGCAAGCGAGCAACTGAAATTTAGTGGGACTGATTCATCTGACTTTATTTGGAAATGTGCTTCTGTGTAGGTACTGTATGTGTGTTGTCTCTCCCATTATTTTCTTGTATTCCCCTTTGCCCAATAAACTCCTTATAGAGAGAGATTGGTTTTAACAGGAAATTTCTCATTATAAATTTCTTCACAAGTAAGCTTGCATGGTTGCAGCTTGCCTCTTAGGGTGTCTATAAGCTCCAGATTTTTTATTTTAGACAGGAAGAAATAAAGAACTGTCATCTTTTTTTTCAAAATTTTTAATGTTTATCTAAAAGGCAAACTATATTGTGAAAGATCTAAAAACTCCCCATTTAAACAAATGAGTTTGTGTCATCCCTTACCAATTGGAATACATCAATCTTTTTATAGGAGCCCATCAGTGATGTTGGCATTACCATGATTTGCAGCCCATAGCAATCACCTTCAGTCAAACACTATTCAATAGAAGAGATCTACTGCTCTGTAGCTCAGGGTTGAACTGTGGAGTCCTTGGTGCTCATTGAGCTTGATTGTTTGCTTGCAGGTGTTTCATTGTCTGACTTGTTGACATTGCTACCCTACTAGGTACCCCTCATTACTTAACTAAGTAATCTCATCTTCATCAGCAGGCATCAATGTTTTACTATCTGACATGGATGGAATGCATTTGTCCAGGCCATTCTACAAACCAATTCACAGGAAAAGAAAATGCAGTTTTTGGTATTATGTCTATGTCCATATATGAGAGCGACTTCATCATTTTACTATGAAACCTGCAAAATTACTAGGCAGTTCAGAATAAACTCAAGCACACATACCACAAACCAGAGAAGCATTTGCTGCTCAAAAAATGAAACAGCACGATCCTTTCCAATATGGTTAAAGCTGGGGGGAAACAAAGTTATTGATGTAGAAAAAGACATCTTTTTTATTTCTTTACTCATAAACTTGCAATACAAGTTTGCAATTTATAGTTTTTACAACAAGCCCATCTCATATTCTTTTTACCACTGCTATTCTCTGGGGTCATCAGAAAGAGATTTTCATCAAACCAGCAGTAAAACAAACAGGCTCATAAACCAATGATCTTTCACTGAAACCTAAGCCCTGCAGGAAAGTAATAACAAAACAGAACGGAATTGGAAGGGACCTTCTAATCCAACTCCCTGTTCAAGGAGGAGATCCTATACACCATTCCAGACAAATCACTGTGTAATCTCTTCTTGAAAACTCAAGTGATGAAGCATCCACAGCTTCTGGAAGCAAGCAGTTCCAATGATTGTTAATGGGTTCATCTTTCCCAGAGTGCTTTGATTCTACTTGACTATCCTAAGTAGTGAGAAAGGTTGCGTTTCCTTTTATTTCTTCTGTCCCAAACCCTTTTCCCTTTACTGTCTGACTATGTTGTTGCCTTTTCAATTTTAAGCTCCAGTATCTTATCATTTTTATAAACAATATATTTTCAGCTGAAGGTCTGGATAAAATGTTTTTAACAAATAATTACATGGTTAGAATTTCTGCTATTCATATTAAAAGTTATTTTCTTAAAAAGTCAGCTACCAATTTATAAATCTTTGTTGTCAGAAATGGGCAGGGTAGGATGAGAAAGATTCTTACAACACCTGTTTGTTTCTGTTTAGATGTTTGTCAACCCATCACACATTTGCAACTTACACCAAAAGCACAAAGAAATCCAAAATGTGGTTTGAATTGGCTTTGTGGGGGAAACACCTGGATCTAAACAGACACACATAACTGGGTGTGCAAAATATCATCTCAAAGCTTACCAGTTCTCAGCTATTTCATTTTATTCATGTTTATCCTAGGTCTCTAGATTCAATGTTCAGCCTCTCTTTTCTACTTTTGGTAAACGTATATCATAAAAGAAATAATATTCTCTTTATATCTTTACACAAAAATAAAAAGACTGCATCAGCAAGCAGTTTTGGTTTGCTTTGTCACGGGGAAGCTAAAGGCTCTTCCAACATTACCTTGCTGCAGTATAGAAAATAACATCTGTGTCCATTACTATATGTTTTTTTAAAAATGCAATGTGTTTTGCTTTCCATTGTAAACTCATGGCTTAAGAAGTCCATTTGATGACAAAAATGTACTTGTAGCGGGAGGAAAACATTTTGAAAATAACATTGTCTCCTTAATGAACAAAGAAACATTTGAAACACTTCAAAAAATATATTCCTGCACAGATATTCTTGAGTACAAATTGTTCAACTAGTGCTTTTGTTTTGAAACGTGAGCAGCCTTGTGACTGTTTATCCCACTGCTTCTTCTCCCAAAGTCAACATATGTTGTTCTCTTCTCCAGTCCCAGCCCTATACCACCAATCCACACAACTTTTGTTTCTTAAGCAATATTGGGCAAATGTAAGAAAGTTTAACTCCAGGATCACCCGAAAGCATCAAAAGTACAGATGGTTTCTTAAACAGAACTACTAAAGTGTTCTGCCTCTAGAAGGTGCAGGTTATCCTCAGATTGTAATTCACAATGTCTGTGGAGATTCTCAATCATCCAGGTCATGGATGTTTCTCAAAGAAGCCCTGTTGCCTTCTGGAAAAAGCATCTTTCTAACTCAGAAGTTAAGATTTGAAACCAAGCAAGTTAAGGCAGATTCATTCCTAGTGGCTGCAGGTAGCTAAAAACATGGCACCTCTTCAAGTAAGTCACATATCCTGTTCTTTTGGCAGCAATACAGAATAGTTTACTGTTTGAATTTTCCTGTCTAATTTATACCTTTCTACTTCCTGGAAATCTCCAATCTAAATATTTAATATGTCCAACCCAAGAAGCCCAGACAAGATTAATATCCCAAATTGCTACAGATTCACAATGATTCTATCACTTGTCTAATCTATTATTATCTTATATTATCTAATATAGAAAAGCTTCAAGGTAGCAATTTTCTCAGTTATTATGGTCAAATTAATTACATTAATTCTAAGGGATTTTTCTGCCTCCCTATATTAGCTTCTAATGGTTGTGAAACATAATTGTAAATGCACACAGAGACACATGTATACACTTCTACTGTTTCCTATGCATTTGTATTATACCCAAAACTCTATTTTATCCACATTTCTTGGGCAATACAAAAAATAACCTGTTTAGATATAGAGTATCCTTGGTTCACCATCCCCAGGTATTTGATATTTCAGCTGAATTACCTTTTTTCCTATGAAATTTACATAACATGCTATGCCCAACAATTGAAGTGTATTATCATCAGCTCTCCACAATATACTGTACTTCAACCCAAAGATTTCCATTCATCTGTAGCCAAGTTTCCCATGCCATGCAAACCTGTGGTGTCTCTCCTTTCTCTCTGAATAGCAGGAATTCATTTAATAAAACTGCCAATATATCAGAGGAACACTAAAGCTCATGGAAGAGAAATGGAAAGAATAGACTGGGAGAATTAATCATAACCTGCACTGTATTAAGAACCTCAGTGAAATGTTAATAACCTCAACAGGTTTTGATTACAATCATGTCATCTATCTAGACGTCCAACCGCAGGATGCAACTGATCATTGGGACAATTTTCTGTGGTGCTGCAGTACTAGTGGCACAAAGAGGCTATAGACATGGTGGTTTAAAGAAAGCAAAACTATGCCAACTCTGGAACTGGTGTGTTGATTTTCCCATCCCTTAATATCAGTGGGAAGAATCTTGATATTGGTGAAGAATCGGGGGATAATAAAAAGGCTGATATATAACCAGGCTATTTTCTTTTTGAATCAAATAAATATGCAAATTGGTTTCATTTGGATTTCCTGAGATTCATCTTGTTTATGCCTCACAAAATAAAAATGGTCACAGGCCTGGCATCAGCAATCTTGGCTGGAACAATTCGATCTTAGAATGACTCACTGTGCCAAGGGCTTTTTACAGAAATTATATTATGAATCTGGATCATGAAGCTCCATTTTTAATTTCACAACACCTGAAAATCAAGCTTGTGTTAATTTTAAAATTTCTGAGAAATTAAACTGAGCAGTCTCAGGCATTTTGATGTCCAGATGCTAATGTCTCTCTCAAACCAAATGGATCCATGGATATAAAAAGGGGTCCCATTGCTCTTAAATCTTTAATCTCCAATATATTGTGTTTAGCATGTTTGTCCACTATCTTTTTTAGGAGAAAGAAAACAAAGACTGTAGTATGAACATTTTGTGCTATGCAAGACAAACCAGAATGTTTAGTATCATTTTCATATAGATGAATTCTTAGGTGACAGGTGAGAGAAAATGAAACTCAAAGAATGCCTTTACTTATTGCTTCTCATGGAGGATTTAAAGCACTGAGCTTCTGAAACATGTAAGCTGCAACCATATTTAATTTCTATTAAATCATTTAAATACTCCTGGAAAATACTTCTAGTATAGCGAAAGGTATGCATTAGGTATGAAACCTTATACATAGTACTGACTTCATTAAAAACAAAAATAGTATTCAGCACACACAAAAATATGTGATACCTTAAAATCTAACCAATCACATTTTAGTATGCTATTTTGCTATTTTTATCATGCATTAATCAGATCCAAGTACAAATCATAAGAAGTAATTGTTCTACTCTTATCTGCCCTGATAAAACACTGCTTGGAATAATGTGTCCAGTTCGGGTCATCAAAGTTTAAAAAGAACAATGACAAATCGGAGCAAGTTCAGAGGAAGTCTATCAAGACCCTGAGCATGAATGGGCTGGAAATCAAGACCCACGATGGATGGTTAAACGATCTGGATATGTTTGGACCACAGAAGAGAGAAAAACACAGATGTTACAATGCTTCAATGTACAAAGTTTGGCATGACTTCCACTCCCTCTTGGTGTTTGTGGGGGGATGGGATTTTTCTATTTTCAGATTGTGTATATCTTGCATGGTGTTTTCAGTTAATATTGACCACCAGAAGGCAGTGTGTAACTAATCCTTAATGGGGGACCATCAGATCTTATTCTAGGAGCTTACATACTTCATACATGAATGTATGACAAAATGTAAATCTTCAAGAGAACTTAGTAGAAGGTAGACTGTTTTATACCATTTTATCAGAACCCCTGCCGCTCTGTTCAGCATCTGGACCTGGATAACTCCTAAAACTAATGAATTGCATATAGTTATCTAAAATGGAATGTTAATGAATTGGCAGAGAGTTTGAGCCAGCAGAATAAGATCTGGCTATCATGGACTTATGATCACAATTGAGTTCAAAATTTATGTTGCTAAGTGAGGCAGCAGTTAAGTGAGTTTTGCCTTATTTTACCACCTTTCCTGCCACAGCTGTTAACGGGATCACTGCAGTTGTTAAATTAGTAACACAATTAAGTGAACCTGGCTTCCCCATTGACTTTGCTGGCCAGAAGGTCACAAAAGGTGATCACATGACCCCGGGACACAACCATTGCACCTTTTGTGACCTTCTGACAAGCAAAGTCAGTGGGGAAGCCAGATTCACTTAATAATCAGGTTACTGACTTAACAACTGCAGTGATACATTTACCAACTGCGCCAAGAAAGGTCATAAAATAGGGCATAATTCACTTAACAAATGTCTTGCTTAGCAACATAAATTTTGGGTTCAATTGTGGACATAAGTAGAAGACTACCAGTAGAAACAAGAAATATAAACAATAATAGCCACATTGCTGAGCAAGAAAGAGCAGTCGGTAAGTGGATAATATCTTCATTAAGATCAATAAAGATTGCAGAAGAGGACAGAAGTGTGAATTGTCCACATGTTTGAAGAGCTTATATAAATCAGGCTAATGTTTTAATCCAAGAACTTCACTTTAAAGTCACTCTCAAGAGACTCAAGTTTGAATGCTGTAATCCAGTGGTCCCCAACCTTTTGGGCACCAGGGATCCGTTCCGTGGAAAACAATTTTCCCACGGACCGGGGAGATTGTGGTTTTGCATGACACCTAGTTCCCATAAATGTGCAGATGAAACTTCACTAGCTTGTGTGACCCGATTCCTAATAGGCCATAGACCAGTAGTGGGCCACGAACCGGGGCTTGGGGACTCCTGCTGTAATCAATGGAATATTTTGAGAATATATTGAGGGAAGATTGCCAGTGTCATAAGCAACATACTTGGTCTGCAGAATCTCCTTTTGCCTCTATTGATCAAAGCATTGCAGGGCGAATATGGTAACCTGACTTAACCTATTATACCTTGTCCATAAATACTAGTTTAACTTGTCTTTGCATGACTAATAATGCTTTGTATTTTTAATCTGCACATTAAAACAGTAACATATTGAAAGAAGCAAACAACCGATACATATATCACAAGATATTGAGCTTACCCTTGAATATCTGCTTTATTAACCTGAAACATTTTGAAAATGGTTTGTAGTTAAAAGTAATGAGCATGATGTACACAGTAGGATAGCACATTCAGAGGAACATCTTATCAGCCAATTACCTTGTGGTGAATAATAAAACCCCATATGTGAGCTGATCAGAATTAGATTGTTTTAATTAATTTATAGTTTTGATTCCCATTTTTGTAATTCCCATTGTTTATTAGAAAATAATCAGTGTTGCTCATAGGAATAACACAGCAGGACTTATCTTTTTAGAAGCAATAACAATGGTATTATCTGGCATCCTTTTTAATTTCTATTTACTCTTCAAAGTGTTGATGTACTGGATAGATGTATTTTCCTTGAGCTATGCCAGTTATTATTCAAAATGTTTTGGTTTGAGTTGGTCTTGGATAGGTAGTCAAGATGACAGAAAAACACTGTATATAAGCAGTATCAATCTGCATTTTGGGATTCTCCTGGAAAGCTATAGGGGCTGGTTCTTGACAAATGCCTGCAATTCAAAACTTACCACTACAGTTGAGACTGTTGCACATCTATGCATAAATATATTTATTACAGGTGGATCTTTGAGCAAACTAATATAATTATGGCAAAGTCAATTCCTTATCTGTACAATGAGTCAGACAAGAACATTTCCAGGCTACTGATTTACACACACACCAAAATAACTAAATGGAACTAAATAAATGAAATCTCTTGCAATTTTTGTCCACTCAACCCTTTTGCCCTATTCCCAGAGTCAATTGCACAAGTCCTTTCTAGAATTGTACTCATTTACTTTCATTTTTAATCCAGCCATATAGTAGTTCTTCCATGTTAGAAGTATGAGGGTTTTTTTAATCAATGCATGATGTGAATTAAATGGGAGACCCATTTCTGCAGTCCTGCAATAAAGCTGAACAGATATCAATAGTGTTTGTTTCAGTTTTAACCCATGCAACAACCAGCATTCTCTTCTGTGTTATATCTGTTTCTGTTCACAAGCATTGCCTTACAAATTCTAGCATGGGTGTGTGTGTGGGAGGCGTCTTTCAATGAAACCCATTATTAAGAGAATCACAACAGAAGAAACTGATATGCTCTGAATTGCTGAAAAGCTTTGTTAGAAAGAAATGTATGATCATTCTCATATGCTATTTAAGCCCTTCCTCCTGGTATCTTGTTGATCATTATGAGAATAGAAAGATGGTCTAGGTGGGCCTTTGATCTTCCAATCTTTTATATATATATATATATGATTGGTCTCTATGTGACAAAATGGCCCCAAGACCTTAAGTTATGCCATGGTGAATGTATTCTTAATAAGAGGCATCTGTTGGTTGAGTATCTATATCCTTTGAAATTCCTATGCCAGCTTTTCAGCCTGAGAGTTTTCTCACAGGAACATTGCTCATCAGATAAAGTAGTTCACGAGGGGGTCAAAGACCTAATTTTAAAACCAGGATATCAATATTTAAAGTTTTCCTGGGTTTAATAGAAGAGAAGCAAGGATTCCACAGTTTTCCTGCATTCGTGCCACAGTATGGAAAGAGGATAGTCTTTACTCATTCGCTTTGTTTAGTGATAGAAGGACAGCCAGGTGCCCTGGGTTTTAATCTTGTTAAAAGTAACTAAAGAAAAGGGCCAGAGGGCATTGACATGCAGTGCTTCTTAGAGCTGTAAATCAACATCCTAATGATATGCATGCTATTTCACAATGATTAACTCAGCAGACCTTGGGGTCAACTTCTGAGTCATCAGAAATTATCTCAATTGGTCTTCAGTAGAAAAAGAAAACCAAATGGAACTAAGTGGGTGATACATAAAGGAGGCTGTTGACTGCATCAAAAAATAAGTTGGCAGCCACTGCAAACAAATTATTCTCAAGTTTATCAGGAACATTTATAAGTTACTCTCTCAGAGACTATCCAGTCACACGTGCTTAGGTTTCACTAGAGGGACACTCTTCAAAATTTCCCCATAGGTCTCCATGAATGAAGGTGTGTGTGTGTGTGTGTGTGTGTGTGTCCGTGTCCCATGAAATAAAAAGGTGGCAAGTAAATAATGGTAAATAAACCAAAATGTACAAATATTTCTTTTCTTTTGCTGAAAAGGTAAAAATGGCTAAACGGTATTTCTTGTTGCAAAATATATGTACAGGTAGTCCTCGACCACAATTGAGCCCCAAATTTCTGTTGCTAAACATTGATTTAAGTGAGTTTGCCCCCATTTTATGACTTTTCTTGCCACAGTTGTTAAGTGAATCACTGTAGCCATTAAAGTAGTCAAACTGTTGTTAAGTGAACCTGGCTTCCCCATGGGCTTTGCTCGTCCGAAGGGTGCAAAAGGGGATCGTGTGACCTTGGGACACTGCAACCGTCATAAATATGACTCAATTGCCAAGCATCTACATTTTTGATCACATGACCATGGGGATGCCACAACGGCCATAAGGGTGAAAATTGGTCAAACGTCACTTTTTTCAGTGTCGTTTTAACTCTGAACAGTCACTAAATGAACTGTTGTAAGTCAAGGACTATGTCATGCCCTTGTGGGAGACTGACTCTGAGGGAGAAGAGGAACAGCTGACAGGGATGGGAGGTGTGGCTCCGGAAGTTGTGGAGGAGGCTGGGGAAGGGCAGAGGCTGGCTGGGCAGTCAGAGGAAGACCCAGGCCCATCCCCTCTCCATCCTAGGAGAGGCAGGGAGGAGAGGATAAGGGAGAGCCAGGAATGGCGTGGTCTACAGGGGAGGAAAGGGCCTTGATCCTCTTCATGGGCTGCAGCTGTGAGAACTGGTTAAAAGGACTGACCTGCGTATGGGGCCAGTGCTGGAAACAAAGCGTGGAAATATCTCTAGTCTGTTGTTCCTCTCTGAGTTTGGCGTTCTTCCCAGTGTCTGCTTCGATATCTGTGGACATCTTCAAGCCCTTATCTTGCCTGGTTCCCTTAACTGCTTCAGTGTGGTATGTGTTGTTTTTACTCTTTATAATTTATAAGCATTTTCAGTTTAAACCAGCATTTCCTCCTTTCCGTAATTGTTTGTAGGGGAGTTTTTTTTGTCTCCAGTCAAGGATATTTGGAGCTTTGAAGCAAAGTGAAGGACTAAAAGGGGCTTCATCTGTTTTTGGGACTTTGTTTATTTTGTATTCCATCCTGGGTCATCACAAACTACCTGTACTGTAGACTTTTTAACATCATAGAGCAACTCTTCCTACATTTGGCTTGGTAGGAAGAGGTAGGTAGGTAGGTTTGACTGGTCTTCCAGGATTGGAATGGCCCAAAATATCCAGAAGGAAACAGTTTGGAGAAGACTGCATAGACATCTGCCGGAAGCCATAATGTCATCACATCACACATTCCATGATGCACATTATATATGACCTCCCTGGGCCCCAAACCCACCTCTTCTTTTCACAGTTTTGTAAACGAATAAAATTGGGATAGGGAACCTACTGTAACTTGGCCCCTTCAGATGTCACTAAACTAAATATTGGGAAAAGTCAAAACAGGGATGGCCAATTGTGAGAAATATTTGGTTGTATTTCAACAATATCAAAGAAAACCACTAGTCTCCATTCCTGGAACAAGTTAAGGGTACTAATTATGGATCCACCTCTATCAAGTTTCGTTTGAACCTAGTATTTTTATTTAGGCTGATTTTGCAGGCAAGGCGATAAATGTTAGGACTTTGGGAATACTGAACTACAGTATAGCTCTTGTAAAGGCTTTTTTTTTTCCACTTAAGAAAGGATTAACAGGTGAGGGAATAGGGAATTACAGTGTTACCAAGATAAGAAAATACTTGCTAGCAGATAATATTATGTCAACATTGTATGACAATTTGCATCAGCTATATGGTACCAGATATCTATGCAAACTTTATGATGGTATTTCTGAGCATGTTCTTTGCAAGGTCAAAACTTGCCCATCCAGAATGGCAAGTTCAAATTTCTTCCTTTTTTTTCCTTTTTGGTTTGGAAAAAGGAAAATAACTGAATAGGCCATACCTTGCTTGCCCTACATTTCTATGTAATATTCCATGATATTGTCTGTAAAATATTTATGTCTTCTCTACAATTTTTGTCAAATATAAGCATTTTGAAGTCGGACACATGAAAATGGATTCGGCTGATACATCTATAGGTTATTTCAAGAACCGTTTCCATGGTGGTTTTCCCCACTGACAAGCATTCATAGTATTTGAAGGCAAGCCCATCTGAATATTAATTAATTGTATTTATTTATTAGACTTGCATTACTTCATAAGTAATTCAAGGCAACAAACATAGATAATACTCCTTTCTCTTGTTTTTCCCACCGCACTGTGAGATGAGTCATGCTGTCTACCAACTCACTGCTTATCATTTCCAAGATTACTATTATCAGAACTTACAATTGTGCTGAAGGAATGGTTTATTTATTTATTTTGCACAGGGAGGGATGCTGGGCAGTGTACAATAAAATGTTAAAATAGAAAAACAGCATATAAACATTTAATTTGGGGGGGGGGATTTAGAACTAGCAGTGGGTTCTTGAGTAGGGGGCATACCAGAGTCTCTTTAAAAGGAGTTGGATACACCTTCATCAGCAAGGATGAATTCACCATCACTTGAACCCACCTACATAATGCCCCTCCCAGGCAGCTTTAACTAGCCAGGAGGGGCCTGGATCTAATGCACAGGTGGAAGCATTTATATTCCATAAGACCCTATGGCTTTCCTTAGGCCCAACACAATTAAACTGTTTCCAGATTATTCAGTAAGGCCTTTCCCAGGGAATCTGATGGTTGGTCTCTAGAGAACCAACATTTCTCAACCTTCCTTGGTGATTTCCCCAAAAAGTCAATGAGGAAGCCAGCAGAAATAGCTGTAAAATGCTGAATGAATTTTCCCTACCTGCACACCCTCACACAGCACCTCTGTGCCTGAGCTGTGCCAGCCACTCACACTCCCCTACTCACTCTCCTTGGCCCTCCTTTGGGCTCTGTTGCACCCTTATATACCCACTCAAAGCCCTGCATACCCTTCCTGACCTCTGATGCACCCTTGCACACTTTCCTTCGCATCTCTGTGCATGCTCCAAGCCAAGCTTTGTTTCTCGCACCTCTCCTTGCACAATTGCGCATCCTCTCTCACACCCTTCTATACTCTCCCTGACCTTTCCTATATCTCGGTATACCCCACTGCTTCTTCCCCACTCAGCAACCTGCTTGCTGGTTTGAGACTTGCAACTTCCTGACAATT
The DNA here is from genome assembly GCF_049901715.1 of Pseudonaja textilis. NCBI lineage: Eukaryota > Metazoa > Chordata > Lepidosauria > Squamata > Elapidae > Pseudonaja > Pseudonaja textilis. Next base: position 175,056,338 of record NC_141992.1, on the reverse strand, counting down.
TCCCCACTGATTTTGATTGTGGGAAGTCAGCAAGAAGCTGCCTCACCTAACCAGGGGATTGCTTTGCTAAGTGATGCAGTTGCGCTTTATAACCACATCCTTTAGTGATGGCTATTCTAAACTCAATTGCCATTAAGGGCTACCTACATTTCTAAAGTAATCATTAACCAATAAGCCATCTTTTTTATTTTTAAGACTAATTATCAGGCTCTTTAATAAAGATCACACAGGTATTTCTCGCTTAACAACAATAATTAGGACTGGATTTCCCATTGCTAAGCAATGCATGGCTTAGAACCTATAGCATGCATGCCACAGATGGCACACAGAGCCATTTGTGCGGGCACATGAGCCGCAGGCAAACTTACCTGCGTTGCGCATGCGCGAGTCTCCCAGCTGATTTTCGGCCCGTTTGAGGCCATTTCACCCTCCCAGAGGCTCAAGGGAAGCCTGTGCACTTTCGGGAGGCTGAAAAACGAGCCTTCCGGAAATACCAGAAGTGTCCATTCTCAGCCTCTGGAGGACCTCTGGAGCTTGGGAGAGGCCACTTTTGCCCTCCCAGAGGTTCAAGAAAAACCTCTGCAGCCTCAGGAGGCCAAAAAACGGGCCTTCCGGAAATACCAGAAGTGCTGAAACGGATCCATTTTCAGCTGGGATACATGTGCATATGCAGTGTAGGTAAGGGGGCGGGGTGGGGGTGTTGTGCGTGCATGCGCAGAAGCAGAGCACATTGCATGGTGGGTGCTGCCGCGTGCGCACTTTCAGCACACCACAACAAAAAGGTTCGCCACCACTGGCTTAAAACATCAATCCCATCAATCCCCATTGCTTTCATTAAGTGAGGGTTGCAGATCGTTTAAGTGAGTGTGGCAGGGCTGAGGATGGCTGCTGCCAGGTGAGGGAAGGTGTGAAGGCATCTGCTCTGGGTGGGGAGGTGCTGCCTGTGTGCACATGTCCTACATGTAGTCAATAATAATAATAAGTCTTCATTGATTAGCCCTTGGCCCATATCAAAGTGCAAAGTTCCAGCAACGATTTGTTACTAAAGGAGAAACTTTCTGACAGTGAGAACAATCAACCCATGGAACAGCTTGCCCTCAGACGTTGTGGGAGCATCATCACTTGAGACTTTCAAGAAGAGATTGGACCGCCATTTGTCAGAAATGGTGTAGGGTCTCCCGATTGGACTAGATGACTTACAAGATCCCTTCCAACTCTGATTATCTGTATCTGTATCTGTAATACAATCGCTTGTGCAATAGTTGGCATCTCTCGGTTGGTCATATTATACCAGAGGTCTTCAAACTTGGCAACTTTAAGACTTGTGGACTTCAACTCCCAATATTTACTGTGCTGGCTGGAGTATATTGGGAGTTGAAGTCCACAAGTCTTAAAGTTGCCAAGTTTGGGGACCCCTACATTACACCATTACTGTGCAAGCTAAACTGGCTCCCAGTTTCTTTCTGGGTGCAATTCAAGGTGTTCGTTATTACATTTAAAGCCTCACTATATGGAACCTTGGTGGCGCAGTGGTTAGAATGCAGTACTGCAAGCTACTTCTGCTGCAGCCATCTGCCCGCCTGCAGTTTGGCTGATCCAATCTCACCAGGCTCAAGGTTGACTCAGCCTTCCACCCTTCCGAGGTGGGAAAAATGAGGACCCAAATTGTTGGGGGCAATATAGCGACTCTGTAAACTGCTTAAGAGTGGGCTGGCTGTAAAGCACCCTGAAGCAGTATATAAGTCTAAGTGGTATTGCAATTGCTATATGGCATAGGGCAAGGGTATCTGTCAAACCATCTCTTGCTTTCAAATGGGACCTAGGAAGCATACCTTTTCTGTAGAGGCCTCTATCTTGGGGAACATCCACTCTCTTGCAGGCCCCTACCCTCCTACCTTTCCAGAAAGCTGCTAAGAGCAGTTATTTTTCCCAGGCACTAAAACAGCATGTTTGGAGTCTGGGGGAAATCATATAGTTGGATGAACGTTGTCGGATTCGGTGCTGTGTTTTTCTTGTTTGTTTGTTGGATTATTTTATTGTTCTTTTTTTTAATTATTGCTGTTAGCCACTCAGAGTTGTGTAACAAGACAGACAGTCATTTAGAACTTATAAATATTTTTTTACAACCTAGACCTGGCTGCCCTAAGTTAATTAGCATGTGTTGAAAGGGAAAACCCTATTTCGCCAGGGATCATAAATATGTTACCTAACCCTACATAAAGTACAATAGCAGCAGAACATCAGATACTGAGAAGGTTTAGAAAAAAAAAAAAAAGATAAGGTTTAGAAGGAAACAAATTCTTAACTATCCTATTGCCCAAGGCCTGGTGCATTTCATTGTGTATTACTACTATTTAACATAGTGATTTTTAAAGCCAATTTATTATATTTATCTCTATTAGGTTATGAGCTGTTTGGTGAAATAATGAATATACTTGATACACCTCGTATACACTATTTATTACAGTAATAGGAGGGAGGTTGGATAGAACAATGGAAGTGCTGATTTGAATTAAACTTTACTATTATATCAAATGTGCAGTCCTAAACACAAACTCTATTTTTGCTCCTTTCTCTAATAATTAGCCTGTTGCTATTATAGTGCCTACAGTCATTATGTCAATGAAAAAAAGGGAAGGAGGCAAAACTTCAATCGGGAATAATGCACCTGCTTTGCTTGAACATTTATGCCAGAATAAGGGTATCTTTATACAGGTAGTCCTCAAGTTACGAATATAATGGAGTGGGCCAATTACATTCGTAACCCGAGGATTCATTGGAATGAATCGCAAAAGGGAACACTAATCGAATGTGCGGGTCATTAAGTGCATGAGGTACCTCAGGGTGGGGAAGACCGTGGGAGGACCAGTGATAGAACAGGCCCCCCAAGGTCACCTCATACCTACTGAGATATTTTACGCCCCCGCACAATTGCTTCCACCATCCTGCCGCACCAAGTCTCACTTACTTGTGAAGATCTAGCATGTTGTCTCCCCTTGGTCGCAATTTCTATGCCTGCTCCCGGTGCTTCAAAAGTGAAGAGGTGAGAGCAGAGGGAGAGCAGGACGAGGGCACCCTGCTCGGCTTGTGATCTCCCTCTAGGGTCTGATCATCTTTGGAAAAAGTCCTTACTGCCAAAAACGTTTTCAGTGCAAGGTCATTTTGTAAAGATGACCGGAGCCTAGAGGGAGATTGATCAATTTTCGGTGGCAAGGGTTTTTTGCAAAAACGATTGGCGCCTGGATTTACACAATCTCCCTGTAGGCTTTGGCAAGCCCTTGCAAAAAGATTTGGCCAGCAAGAACAGAGCCTGGGCAGGATGCTCTGGCCCCTCTCGGGCTCCATTTTTCCCAGCAAAGGCTTTTTGCAAAGACAACCGGAACCTACCAGGATGCAATCGCCCTGCAGCCTTCGACAAGCTAATGGCAAATGGTAGGAAGGCCTTAAACACCAAAGCCTTCCCTCCGTTTGCAAAGTCTTTTGCTTAAGATCTCATCCAGGCCACAATTTGCAGAGAACAGAGTCCTAAAGTAGTGCGAGATCAGTAGCATGAGATCTTGTGCTACTGATCTCACGGTACTTTAGACTCCTGTCTCTGCAAATGCACCAAAGACCTGAAGCAACAAAGCAGACAAAGAAACCGTGCCAGAGAAGAGACAGCTCAATAGATGTTCACGAGGTAAGTGAGCCTTCACAGGCACAGTGCCTGTGGAGACCCAGCAGGGGGAAGGAGTGAAGGGGGAAGAATAAGTAGGGTGAATGTTGCAGTGCCTCTGTGGTCATTCCTAATGGTGAATGACTGCCATGGTGCTGCAACACCTGTAACTTCGGTGTGTAAGTACTTTGGAAGGGGGGGAGTTATGTCGTAACTTCAAACGGTTGCTAAGTGAACCATCATAACTCGAGGATTATCTGTATTTCTCTTGTTTATTGGATTGTTGTACACTGCCCAGAATTGCTTTCTGTGAGTGGAGAAATTGAGAGGATGAGTGAACGAATGAATAAATAAATCCTGTCTGATTGTCTCTTCTACCCCCAAACAGACAAACAGCTCAATTTATCTTGCAAAGAAAAATATTAGGTTCACTGACAAACAATACTATATGAAGAAAAGTTTGTTACTTTGGGGCCATGCCAAGGGAAAGCTCTCTAGATTAAAAATGCTGAGAAAACACTACTTCTTAATTAAATTCCCTTTTTACTCATTTCTATCAGCGAGATTATGGAGCCTCCTAAACGTTGTCGTTATCATTTGTTTTCTCAGACAAACTCTGAGAAGTTCAAGTAGGTCAGCAGGACACTGGCAGGAGTTAAGATATCGCTTCAAGGAAAGCAGATGGAAAGGTAGCATGAATCTTAAGTGATGTTCTTGGAGTCCTTCTACAGACATTACAGTTAAGACTGCAATTATATGTATACTTTATTCACTGGCTTAAGCAAACAAGCAGAGCATTTAATTGACCATCTGGTATTATGCAGAGCACACCTGGGTCAAGTTCTATCACTGAGATTTTGGGAGCTTGCCAAATATTTTTTAAATTATTTTAAAATTCTGTGGTGAATCATATAAATCAGACACCAATAAGCCTTGAGCAGACTTCCGGAGGGGAAGCTACTTTCAGACCGGGGCCAATAATTAGAAAGTGATTTCTGTGACATTTGATAAATAAATATATAAATTTAGGTTAGAACGCTTCTTGCAACCACTGTATGAAATAGGGAAAGCTGACAAGGCTCATTTCCACCCACACTGTGTCCCAACAGCCCCCAGGGAACAGGAAGTTGCTCCAGACTGGTTGGAAGCAATTTGTATAAAGATACCACTTCACTTTGGTTGTGCGCCCACAGAAGCTGTTTCTTAGACTAGTGAAAGAGTATTTGGAAAATATCCTAAAGGAAAAATAGACAGCTGGTATGTCTGGCCGGTAAGAATTGGAACTACCAATAGTTTTTTGAGCCTTTTTAGACATTATATTCATTTATTTATTTTTTTACAAAGATGAGACATCTGTGCTTCTTTATCAGCCACATAACAATGGAGTTAATAATCAGGATAAATTATAGCATGCTATGGATTTATTACCTGGAACCCTGACATATAGTCCTCAACCTACGATCACAATTGAGACTGGAATTTCCATTCACTAAACATTGTTAAATGAGTTGCTCCAGATTTTTTTTGGCCTTTTTTTTTGCTATGGTCATTAAGCAAACCATCAGGGTTGTTGAGTGAATCCAATTTTCTCCACTGACTTTGTTTGCTAGAAGCTCCCTGGGAAGGTCCTGCATGGCAATCATGTGACTCTGGGACACTGAAACCATTGCAAATACATGCTAGTTGCCATAGGCCCAAATTCTGGTCATGTGACCACGGGGAACTTATGATGGCTGCAAGGACTGGTTGTAAATAACCTTTTTCCAGCACTTTCATAACTTTGAATGGTCATTAAACAAATGGTGGTAAGAGAAGGACTTCCTCTGCTCATAGGGCCCTGAAAAAAAATTAAACGGTAGTTTTTCTTTGAAAATGTGCCCCCACCCCCAAAACAGAGGCGGGTAATATGGGATAGTAAAGAGCATTCTGAAAGTTTGGCAAGAGGGCTTAGATAACCTTGCTCTAGAAGAGAATAGAGATAGTTTGGAAGAAGGTATGGAGATAAAAAAAAATTGCCCAGAAAGACAAGAGAGGTCAAGGACAAAACTAGACATGCCTACTACAGAAGCCATTTTATGACATAATCAGCAACATGTCTCCTTCCCTCCCTCCATCTTGGAATTATCAGCTCCAAAGTTTGAGGAGGTTGCTGGTAGAAATGAGTAAAAAAAGGGGGGGAGGGTTAATTAAGAAATAGTATTTTCTCAGCATGTTTAATCTAGAGAGTTTTCACTTAGCATAGCCCCAAAGTGACAAACATTTCTTCATATAGCATATAGAGCTTGTCAGCTATCCTAATATTTTTCTTTGCAAGTGAAGCTGATGATGTTCCATCTTTAGTTGTTTTCCATCTCATTTAGTTTTTTTTTTAAACACGGATTTTGTGTTAGCCATACCTACTGACACACATTGTGCATAACTGATCTATGGGTAAGCTGTATTTTCACAGCCTTGTTTCACTGGAAAATTGGGAAATGGGTATTTTCACAGCTTTACACCATAGCAACACAAATATGTTTTTATTAGGATTATGGGGTGGTGGTGGTGGAAGGAGAGTTTGCTTCTCCTTAAATGGAAAGAGCTGTGACCTGGGTGCTGGTGAAATAAAACATAGCTGAAATAGAGGGGAGTCAGAGTTTACTAGATAATCTGTTCTCTTCTGTCAGAGGAAAGAATTCTGTTGCCATCCATGAACTATATGCTAGCTGGGAATTCTGGCTTCTGTAGCTAAATTATACTAAACATACTAAATTATTTGTATTAGATCTTTGGTTGGTTTTACAGGTAGTCCTCAACTTACAATCACAATTGAGTCCAAAATTTTTGTTACCCAGCAAGGCAGTTCTGAGAGTTTTGTCCCATAATTGTCAAGCGAACCAATGCAGTTTCTTTTTCTTTTATGTATACTGAGAGCATTTGCACCAAGACAAATTCCTTGTGTGTTCAATCATATTTGGCCAATAAAGAATTCTATTCTATTCTATTCTATTCTATTCTATTCTATTCTATTCTATTCTATTCTATTCTAATCTGACTTCCCTCATTGACTTTACTTATCAAATGTCATCTGGGAAGGTTTCAAATGACCCCAGGACAATGCAACCAAAAATGCCGGTTGCTAAGCTTAGCCTGAATTTTCAATATGTGACCATAGGGATGCTGCAATGGTCATAGGTGTGAAAAGTAAACAGAAGGCACTTTTTTCAGTGCTGTTGTAACTTCAAATAGCCACTAAAAATGGTTGTTAAGTCAAGGACTACCTGTATTCATTGGTAGTTCACATTGCAATGGGCGAGGACACACATTCAATTTTGCAGCTACTAAGATTGTTGGCTATGCAGGTACAAAGATAGCCAGGGAAATGATTGAAGCCTGGGAAACGGGCCTCTTGTTAGTCAACAGGAGTGCTGATTTACCACCAGCTTATCAAGCACTTGGGAGACAAGTAAACAACAGCACCTACTATGCACTCCTAAGCATCCTTCCTGGCTTTCTCCTTGAAATTCTGCTTTGATCTGAAATGTTTCAATATCTAATAAAAAGGGGAAGAATTTGTTTTTGCTGTTATTAGGCTTAGCAATTCACATTTTCCCTACCAATGTAAGAGCCTGAATCAATTAAGTAGCTGTCAGTAGCAATTGGTTTGATTTTCAACATTTATGCATTCCATAAATACTGTACTTTATTTAACTCAGTCCTCCCCAATGCACAACATTCAGCTATAGCAAGCAGTCAGCAAACCTTCTATTGTTCAGTGCAGCTGGAGGGCCCCTGATTGGGAAAGACCACTATAAATCAGTAATAATAAAATATGACAATTTCTACAATTCTTTGCATTGGCCATGCTGGCCCGAGCTAGTGGGAGTTTAAATTTAAAATAGCTGGTGAGTGTAAAGTCTCTTAGCTTTATTCTAATCAAACTGTTTTAATAGTACAAAATGGCATTGCTAGGTCTGGTCTGGGCATTAGAGATTTCAGATTTTTCTGGATTAAACGGAGGGAGGGAAAGGTTGCTTTAATTTTTCCTTCTCTTCTTGAAGAAATCTCTTCCTCAGTTTGTCTCAGACTAACATTCTTAACAAGGCTTATTTAGCAAAACAATCATGATAATCAGGGAAGAGGGTAAGATTTATGTTTACAGAGGGTTGCAATCAAGGTCTCTATAAATCCCGTGAAGCAAAGCTTATTTTCATGCTGCAAATTTGGTATTTTCAAGAGTCTCTCTGGATGCAGATCAGAATCAAATCAAAGTGAAGACAAAGCAGGTGTTAACTATTCCATTCTTTCGTCACAACTCTGCTATGTTATACCTGGTGTCTGAAACACTGTGATTATGGACAATGCAAAATAGTGAGGAGTAACTCAAGTGTATATATCTATAGCAATGACCTTGCTGTTTTTGAAAAATATCTGGATGAGCCTTTTAATGCTTTTGTTAGAAGAAATATCCTTCTGGGTTCAGTTCCAAGTGGGGAAAAAGACACTGGAAACATAGTGACTGCTTGGAAAGATGGTTTAATGGTGGACAGGATCACATGCCTGGAAGCTTCTGGGTGAAAAAGGGAACAGATGCTGAAAGTCCCTGGGTTTTATGCCCTCTGTTGGGATTTGAATTTGAGCTTGTATTCTGATTGGTTGTCAGACTCCCATGGGGCCATGCAAGGGCAGCTCTCTAGGCTGTCCTGAGTCCCAGACTTGGTTGAGCCTTGCTGGACGATGATGTAATGAAAGGGCTTTGGGATTCCTATTATGGGTCTGCCTGAAGGAGTAGCCCTTTGTTATGTAGAGTAGACTAGCCCAGGCCTTAATGGCCTTTTACCAAAGGCAGGGGAGCTGAGTTTCTACTTCTCTTTTAGGGGAAATATTGTGCCTTTTTAGTATATCCTAAAATACTTCATTTTCCTAGGAGAGGATTTTTTTTAACTTTCAGTAGTTCTTTAGCAGGATTATTACAATAGCCTCAAGCAATTATTCAAGAAAGATGTACTAAATGGATACTAAATTGTCATTGGGTGAAGCTGTTCTTTTGTTGTTATTGTTATTCTATCAACAAAGAGACATTGTATGAATTTTTGTCTCTGGCTCTAATACTAACCTGTTGCAACCTGAGTACAAGCAGGATCAAGTCAAGTGAGAACGTAGAATGGAGTCTACCAGGGTATTCTAATCTAGACCTGAGGCAAGAAATAGAAATTTTAAAAATCCTGAAAGAAAGCAGTTGTGAAAAAAATTAGATACAGCCACTGAAAGGGCTCCATTGATGAGTTTACGTGAACGTTAGGAGTTGGCTCAACTTGATTGAGCTTTTATCTAACCAAACTATACTGAATGGCTTGATCTCAACAAATAGGAGAAATGTTAACAAGACAGGATTTGCCAGCAATCCTATTAACAATATGCCTTGTTCATTAAAATCAGAATTCAACCATGAGAGCCACTGCAGACACCCATATGGAGAGAAAAATGCAACTTCCTGAAAGAATTGAGGTCAGTTGTAAATCACCCCCAAAAGATGCTTTCAGCAGCACGTCTCCTTATCTCTTTGCACATTGACCAGATTTGTGAGATTGCTATAGCTGACAATGTTCTGCCATAGCAAGGGAATTTTTGAATTACAAAGTACTGGATTGGTCCTTCTCTGTAACAATGTGTGCTCATACAGGACATGCTGTCCTTTGAGAGATTTAGGGTTCCTTATATGCCAGTGTAGGTGTGAAATTTATGCATAAGGACACAAGAACGGGAGATGAGGCTAAGTAGGTCATGCCTATTCCATTTAAATTGAAAGAATGGAGTAAGGAAAGCACCAACAGAGAAAGCTTTTCACTCATAGTGCATTGTTTTGACAGAGGGCAGAGTAACATCTTTTTCTTACACTGAAGGTTATTCTTGGTCACTCTCAAGACCATTGCATGATTTTTTGGGTTGTTGGCCCAATCTCTCTAGCACATAAATTACATCTGCATAAATTAAATAACTTTACAGACCCCTCACAACCCAGACATAAACTGTTTCAACTCCTACCCTCAAAACGACGCTATAGAGTACTGCACACCAGAACAACTAGACACAAGAACAGTTTTTTCCCCGAAAGCCATCACTCTGCTAAACAAATAATTCCCTCAACACTGTTCAACTACTACAAAGTCTGCACTACTACTACTGTTAATCTTCTCATCACTCCTTATCACTCATCCCCTCCCACTTGTGATTGTAGGACTGTAACTTTATCACTTGTATCCTTACGATTTATATTGACTGTTTTCTAGTGTGATTTGATTGTTGATTGTACCCTATGATGATCATTAAGTGTTGTACGTTATGATTCTTGATTCCTAACCAATGTATCTTTTCTTTTATGCATACTAAGTATTTACACCAAGACAAATTCCTTGTGTGTCCAATCACACTTGGCCAATAAAGTATTCTATTCTATTCTATTCTAGTCTTGATTTTAAGTTTTATCTATCTGTCTGTCTGTCTTCTTTCTGTTTCTTTCTTTCTCTCCCTCTCTTTCTTTTCTTTCTTTCTTATTGGCTTAGCATTTATATACAGCTTTACAGTGCTTTACAGCCATCTCTAAGCGATTTACAGAGTCAGCATATTATCCCCAACAATTTGGGTCCTCATTTTACCCAACTTGGAAGGATGGAAGGCTGAGTCAGCCTTGAGCCTGGTGAGATTTGAAATGCCAAACTGCAGGCAGCCAGCAGAAGTAGCCTGCAGTACTGCACTCTAATCACTGCATCAGCGTGGCTGATGCAGTGGTACAGTACAGGGTACAGTAACTCTGCAATCACCTATAAGTTCAAGAGGCTCTAGATCAGGGGTCTTCCAAACTTGACAGCTTTAAGACTTGTGGACTTCAACTCCCAGAATTCCTCCCCCAGTCACGTTAGGTCAGGAATTCTGGGAGTTGAAGTCCACAAGTCTTAAATTTGCCAAGCTTGAAGACCCTTGCTCTAAATAACTGCCTGATATCCAAAACTGTCAGAACTTTAGTTCAGTTTTTTTAACTGACATACATTAGCCTCTACGAACATATCTTTTAAATCCTAGATATGCTCTAACAATAACTAAATGGATTTATCTTGGTAATGCAGCTAGCACTGACAAAATGTAGTCAAACTTAAATGGATGCCAGGTCTGGATGAACTTATGCTGACCCATTTTAATCCCCTTAAATTATAAGAACTGAGAATGGAAATTCTCATAATGGTTATGATAAACCCTCTTTTCTAATTAAAAGTGTATGGCTTGAAGGATCTAATATTTATAATCCACCGACAAACATGAAAATGAAGTGTATAGGCAATAAACCATACAAGCTTGTCTCTTTTTTGGAAGGCAGTTAAGAAAAACCTATATTTCATATCATTTATACATGCCTCCTAATCTTCCACTTAGTTGTTTTCTATTTAAAAATGTTTATAAAAATTTGATAACATTGAAAATATCAAAAAATGAAACCTGGTATTAATTACTTGATGCCTCTTTGAATAACCATTCCTACTGTGAACTGCAATATTCCAATAGTTGTTTGCAAGAGTATTTTACTCTTTTTTTTTTTAGACTTTTGATACCAACCACAAAGCTTATAATACTATAAATTCTCTCCTTTGAATTCTTGTAACTGAAACTAATATCTGTTTCTTTGTTCAACATTTTACACTAAGAAAACTCCTCTATAATTTCCCTTGATTTTACCAGGCAAAATCTGATCTATGAATATTTTGACTTGCCATGCTATTTACAATTGTTACCAACTTAAGGATACAGAACTGCCTCCAGCTGGAACTGAGTATAATATGCCCAATCTACAGAAAAGGGTCTACATTGAACACTGCAAACTATAGACCAGTGGTGCCTAACCTTTTTGGGCTCCTGTGCCAAAAATTGTGTGCGCACTGGTGCTCGCGTGCCAGCACCCATAAATCAATGAGCCCCCCCCACACTCCCTGCACATGTGTGCACGATCCCGCCCCCCTTACCTGTACTGCGCCTCACAGCTGATTTTCAGCTGGTTTGAGGCCTTTTTCAGCCTCCTAGAAGCTTGAAACAAGCCTCTGCAGGCCGAATAGGCCCGTTTCATCACATTTTCAAGCCTCTGGGAGGCCAAAAAAGGCCTCAAGCCAGCAGAAAACCAGCTGTGAGGCATGCGCATGACCAGTGAGGTAAGTTGGCCTGCAGCTCACGTGCTGGCACAAATGGCTCTGTGTGCCACCTGTGGCATGTGTGCCATAGGTTCGCCATCATGGCTATAGACTTTAAATGTATTCTTTAATATAGGAAGCTGTGTCCAGATTTCTAAATAATAAATTAACATCATTTCTGGAAAAAAGGATCATTAGTCACAGAAACCCAAGCCCACTTCAGGAAATGACACTCTACTCTGGATCTCTGTCTGGCAATCTCACATTGCAGAAAAATATTCCAGTCCCCCAGTAGAGGAACTCCTACATTTATGGGCCCGAGGGTTATATTTGACTTCCCCTAAACCCAAAGTTTGGCAAAAGCTCAACAAAATACTATTGACAAGAGATTAGTCCTTCTAATAATCTCTGCACAAAGAGATTACACTCTGTACAAAAATAGTTAATTGCAAATAAGATGTTGTAATGATGGTGATCGTAGAAACTTTATCCCTATGAATAAGGATGCGTGTCAAGGCTGCATTTTCACCTCAATGCTATTTAATATCTATCTTAATGATCTGCCATCATTTCTAAACTGCATCAAAGGCCGCTTCCCTTTCCTTGGTTGTTGATGCTGTATGCTGATAATATAATATTCAAGACTGAGACTCAAATACCTTCTAAGCCTTTACTGATAATCGAAAGCAAAATTCCCTTGAAATACATTGGGACAAATCTAAATTGCTGTCTTTATTACATTTATATGGCTGGCCATTTCACAGAAGGGACTCTGGGCACTGTACCACAATCAATAAAAATAACAAATATATAAAAACAGTAATTATAAAATCAATTATTACAAATGAAAATGTACTACAACCAAGCAGGCTTTAGGCATCTTGGCTTGTTCTTTCACCAATTCTCTCTTCTGGTCAACCTACCATTGTCCTAAAGTGAGAAGCCAACTTTTCTGTACTTCTGCATTTCTTCTGTTCGATGATAGATATTACATTCCAGTTGCAATTCAAACTTCTAATGCTAAGCTTGCCTCACACCTTCTACTCTGTGGGCTTCTGTGTAGATAAATATAATATCTCAAGGACACTGTAGTATTCAGTTGTGTTTTTAAAAAACCTTCTTAGCACTGCACAGCTGTGTTCCAAATGATATAGAAACAGGACAAAGGCCACTGAAAGTCAGGGCACATCGAGCTGCAATTATTCTTTCAAGGACTAACAGCCCCTGCTGGTGTTTGTGCATAAGCAGAAGGACAGCATAAAACAAAAGCATTATAATTTTCACATACAGATTTACAAGCCTCCCTACATTTGCACTAATAAACTTATTAAACTTGCATGAAATCATTTAACATAAATTATGTCCTCTACCTACAGAGATCAATTAAAGCTTAATATAAAATCAAGGAACAGAGGATTAAAAAACATGCAGTCAAATGTCAGAGTGAAGTTATATGATCTAATCAGAGGTTGCTAACATGTTCATAACTCCAACTAGCTATTGAAAGAGAACAAGAAGAGGCAATCTTATCTATCTCAGAAAGAAAGTCTGTGATTAAGATGATCATATCAAAGAGACCTTTCTTGAGTACCCAAGTCTTAAAGAAACAATGTTGTGATATAAATGGGCCTCCAATGGTAGCATAAATTATGTATACTTAAAGAGATGTTCATTAACAGTTGGGGGTTCTTTAGTTAAAAGGATTATGTATTGTACTGTATTCAACCTGGATACATTTGACTTTCGCCAGCTCATAAAAAACAATTTGAAATTCAGATAAAATAAACAATAAATACAATGATGAATCCAGCTAAGAGGGACATATAGTCACACTACAAGGGGCTTTAGTACTCTTAGCCTAAAATCTGGAAGAACCAAATCTTTAAGGCCTACTGGAATGTTATCATCTGATTCTCTGGAGGACCCTTATTTCAGAGGGCACTAAGGTCTGGATGGATGCATCATTTGTTCAAACAAATCTGGAACATGCCAACCTGTCAGATCAAACTGGTAGGTCTGGTATCACAGGAGACAGATGGCTCCTCAGTAAGCAGGCCCTATGGCATGTAGGGCTTTATAAGCCATGATCAGCACGAGCCACACCAGAAGCACACTGATAATCAGTGCAGCTCACTGTTAGGAATAACATAGGTTACCTAACGTAGTTTGGGTAAAATAATATATATAAACTATGATTGTAAGTTTAAGTGTGTGTCACTTTAAAACTGCAAAGCATGTAATTTTGGGTGTGGTGTGAAACCACCATAAGAGGGAGCAAGAGAACCTGATTGATTGCTGACAATTACTGGATTGCATGGATTGATGGTTTGTTAACTGCATGTTTCCCCTACTGCTGAGTTGCTGAAGGAAGAGAGGAGTTTTTGACTTCTTCATATCTCTACTGCAAGGATATATATTACTGGACTGATATTTGTAAGTTTACTGACCTCTCTTTTTCAACACTGGAATTTGCAACTGAATAATCCCTGGACGGACTGAACTAGTGAATGATATATGGACTGTTTGACTATGCTATAACTCTTACTGGAATAAACTATTTAATTAGCACTGTGTATCTGCTTTACTGAGTGTAAGCTACAAAAACGTTTATCTCACATATTTTTGCCTGCCTGCCTGCCTGCCATGCAGATTCTGCTAGGGTGTATCCCTAACACTGGTTATGGGCCCAGCTGCACAGTCAGACTAACCAGGATATAACAGGCTTATATAAAGTGAGAGTTAGTGTAGTTACACAATACTGTAAACAGACAGCTGTGTTTTATTAATTATAGTTTAATATCCAGAGAAAGATGGCACAAGTCAATTTACCAAGTTTGTCTCTAATATCCAAACTGGATGGAACAAACTATGTTTCATGGTCTATGAAATGCAGCCTACTTCTACGCAGAGAAGGTTTGTGGAGTATAATTCAAAACCCACCAGAGGTAGATGCTTGGGATTCAGAGGATGAAGATGATGCCCAGAAAATACAAGAATATAAACTGAAGAATGAGCAAGCTCTCTGTATAATAGGACTGACACTCTGTGACCAGCAGCTTGTCCATATTCGTGGAGAAGAAACAGCTGCTAAGTGCTGGGAGAATTTAAAGAAGATTTATGTTCGAGACAGTGTAGGAGCACATATAAATCTTACACGGAAGCTGTTCAGAACACATCTTCAAAAGAATGGAGACATGTTGACTCATATAAACACTATGAAGAGGATTTTTCAGGAGCTGCATGAAAAAGAGCTTATCTTCACTGAACTACATCAGGTTTATATAATTTTGTCTTCATTAGATGAGAGCTATGACGACTATGTAACTTCACTGGAAGTTCTGCCAAAAGATAACCTCACATTAACTGACATTACTGGCAGATTAATTGAAGAAGCCAGGAGAAGGCTTGAAAGGGATCAACTCAGAAGGGAACAACCACAAGAAGAGGAATTATCTTCGTCAGCCTACACAATTAGAAAATGTTTTAATTGTGGAAGAAAAGGACATTTGGCTAGATTCTGCAAGAAAGCAAAACGCCAAAATGTCAGCCAGAATGCAAAAAGGCATCAAAAGGATAAAAAATGCTTAGAGCTAGCCATGCATAGCAACGAAACTGTGAACAATAATAATTTTTGGGTTGTAGATAGTGGAGCATCGCACTGCATAACAAAAGATAAGAAAAGATTTATTAAGATGTCCACGAGTTCACAGCAGATATCATTAGCTAATGGCTGGAAACTTAAAGCAAAAGCTGAAGGTACTGCATATTGTTCTTGCATACAAGAAAATGTAAAAATGTTATATGTACCACAACTTAAGTTTAATTTGCTTTCGGTTAGAGTTTTGATTAAACTAGGTTATGTAGTTACCTTTAGGGGAGAAAACTGCATAATAGAAAAGGAAGGTAAAAAAGTGACTGCAACTTTAAAAGGTGAATTGTATGTGTTAAATGATAATCAATTAGAGGTGGCTAACACAGTGTATAATAACGTTAACCCTCATGATGAATGCATATATTTGTTACACAGACGTTTAGGGCATATAAATTTTAAAATGCTCAAGCAAACGGTTGAACTATCTAAAGGTATAAAACTGAAGCCTTGCAGTAAGTATTTGCACTGCAATGCTTGCAGTCAAGAAAAAAGCAAGGTAATACCAGCAAATAGAGTTAATGGATTTAAAACTAAAGAGCCTCTAGAGGTCGTATTTGCTGATATTATAGGTCCTAAAAAACCAAGTGTGGGAGGTGCTCGTTATATATTAAGTATAATGGATCATTATTCTAGATATGGTTTCTGTTATTTAATGAAGAGTAAAACGGAAACATATCAGAATTTCTTTAATTGGTTGAAGTTTGCAGAAAGAAAAACTAAAAGGAAATTAGTAACTCTTGTAACTGATAATGGTACGGAATTTATAAATAATAAATTCCAAATTAGACTGAAGATGGCAGGTGTAGAACATAAAAAGTCTGCACCATATAGGCCACAACATAATTCCTTTATAGAAAGACGAGGCCAAACACTACAGGCAATGGCTCGTACTATGTTGTCGGATTCAGGATTACCTGAAAATTTGTGGGGAGAAGCAATAATGTGTGGTAATCATATATTGAATAATGTTGTTAACTCAACAACAGGTGAATTACCATTCACACGGTGGCATGGTAGAAAAACTGACCTAAGCTACATGCACACATTTGGAGCACCAGCATGGGTGCATATTCCTACACAACTGAGACATAAGGGACAGCATAGGGCTAAAAGATTATTTTTTGTAGGTTACGAATCTAACAGGTTCTGGGAAGAGGGGACAACTAAAATTTACTGTAGTGCTAGTGCACAATTCCTGGAACATGTAGGATGGGAAAAACTGGAGCAAGATTCGAATAAAGATGTAATTATAGAAACCTACAAAAGACCAAACCACCATATCAGTAATAAGAAAAGTCCAATTAAAGAGGAAGTAAAGGAAGAGCAAATAGGACCAAAACAGGAAGAAATAAGTAAACAGGAAGAAATAGATAACCAGGAACAGGTGATAGATAAAAGTCCACCTGTAAGCCCTGTACTACCTAGAAGGTCAACACGTGAAAGGAGACCACCTGATAGGTACCAAGCAAGTGTAGTTTGCCAGGTTAGTAAAATTCCAACTACTGTGGAAGAACTAAAAATGTATCCTGCAAAGGATCAAGAGAACTGGCATACAGCAATGCAAAAGGAATTGAATTCATTAAAACAGATGGGAGTCTATGAGAATGCTAAATTACCTCCAGGTGAAAAGTCCATTGGATGCAAATGGATATTTAAATTAAAAACAGGTAAAAATGGGACTGTTACCCATAAGGCTAGGTTGGTAGCTCAAGGATTTAATCAAACTGCATGTGATTATGATGAAGTGTTTGCACCGAGTCTAAAAGCAACAACCTTGAGAGTAGCTTTAGTGTGGGCAGCTAAGAAAAACTATATCATAAATCATTTAGATGTAGAAACTGCCTATCTGCATGCGCCATTGCAGCACACTATATACCTAAAGAAACCTGTAGGGATTAAGGATGATAAAACTAATAATGACTGTTGGAAACTTAAAAAGAGTCTCTATGGATTGAAACAATCTGGTTACGAATGGAACCAATATATTGTTAAGGAGTTAAACAATATAGGGTTTAAAGCAGGTTTAGCTGATCCATGTTTATTTAAAAGAGAGACAAATGCAATAGTGTCATTATTATTGTTGTTTACAGATGATATTGCTTTAATTACAAAAACTAATAATGAAGCTACTGAAATAATATCATTATTAGGTAAGAGGATAAAATTAAAGCAATTAGGAGAGATAAAACAGTATCTCGGATTGACAATAAATAAAACCAATGGTGGCTATAAGATATCTCAAGAGGATAAGATTTATCAATTACTAAAAACATATAAGATGGAACTTTGTAAACCAGCAAAAACTCCAATGAGTCAGGAATTTTGCCGCACTGATGCTCAGAGTTCAAAATTCGATAAGACTATCTATCAGTCGCTAATTGGCAGTCTATCGTACATTAGTAATTGGTCAAGGCCAGATATTGCCTATAGCGTTAATCAATTGGCTCAATTCAACGCTGAACCCGCTGAACGACACTGGCAAGCGGCAAAACGTATCTTAAGATATCTTAAAAGGACAATGCACTATGCATTGTATTTGGAGCCAAAAGATGATTTGATTTTAAGTGCATATGCTGATGCAAGTTTTGCAACAGATATAAACACTAGGAAATCAACTTCAGGAATGGCTATACTATTAGGAAAAGCATTGATTGGTTGGAGGTCAATTAGACAGCAACACATAAGTATATCTACAATGGAAGCAGAATTTTCATGTCTATCTTTATTATGTACTGATTTAATTCTGTATAAACAGTTGTTGTTGGATATGGGATTAACTGTTAATGATTCCATTGTTGTGTATGAGGACAATCAAGCAGCCATACAGATGGCTACAAATATTGCTGTAAAAACGAGATCTAAGCATACAGATCTTAGATATCTGAATGTAAGGCAATCTGTAAAGGATGGTTTAATAAGATTGGAATATTGTATGACTGAACAAAATATTGCTGATCAATTCACAAAGGCCCAAGGTGCAGTGAAACACAAAGAGAGTTGTGATGACTATGGGTTAAGGTTGTAAATAGATATATATATTATTATATTACCCAAAAGGGGAGAATGTTAGGAATAACATAGGTTACCTAACGTAGTTTGGGTAAAATAATATATATAAACTATGATTGTAAGTTTAAGTGTGTGTCACTTTAAAACTGCAAAGCATGTAATTTTGGGTGTGGTGTGAAACCACCATAAGAGGGAGCAAGAGAACCTGATTGATTGCTGACAATTACTGGATTGCATGGATTGATGGTTTGTTAACTGCATGTTTCCCCTACTGCTGAGTTGCTGAAGGAAGAGAGGAGTTTTTGACTTCTTCATATCTCTACTGCAAGGAGATATATTACTGGACTGATATTTGTAAGTTTACTGACCTCTCTTTTTCAACACTGGAATTTGCAACTGAATAATCCCTGGATGGACTGAACTAGTGAATGATATATGGACTGTTTGACTATGCTATAACTCTTACTGGAATAAACTATTTAATTAGCACTGTGTATCTGCTTTACTGAGTGTAAGCTACAAAAACGTTTATCTCACATATTTTTGCCTGCCTGCCTGACTGCCATGCAGATTCTGCTAGGGTGTATCCCTAACACTCACCAAGCATGGATGTCACCTGACCACTGTTGTGCTCAGTTGAAGATTCCAGGTGGTCTTCAAGGACAATCCATGTAGAGTATACAGTAGTAATCAAGTTGTGATGTGACTAGGCCTCTCCTTTGTGGAGTACCATAGACTCAATTGTCTTTCCCCTCCTACGTGAAACTGCTGGTCTGAGATCATTTGCCAGTTTGGACTTCGGGATCAACAGTATGATGACGATACTTATATTTCGACCCCAAGCAGGCCAAGAGAGGCTGCTGTGGTCCTTTCCTAATGCCTGGAGGCTCTGCAGGTTTTGATGAAGAGCAACCATCTCCGATTCAATCCCAGAAGACTGAGCGGCTATGGACCACGTAGTTGAAGATATTCTACCAGTAACCATGGACAGGATAACGCTGGATGATGGAAGAGAATCACTGTAAAAGCCACTGAAGCCAATGCAGAAAGATATTGTAGTTGATGGAATGAAAGCTGGTGAGAGATTAAGGAAGGAGCATCCACTCTTTCTGCCTCACCACAGATAATCTAGCATGATCAAGACTGTCTCTGTATTAAATCCACTGTGAAACTAACTGAAATGGGTACAGAAAATCTGTTTCTCTAGGGTGTCTCAGTCCACCTGCTCAACAACCTTCCCTAAAAATGGAAGCTTGGAGACAGGATGATAGTTATCAAAAACCATGGGCCCAAGGACAGTCTCTTTAGGAGAAGTTGCACCATCACCACCCCCTTCTTCAAAGGGCCTGTCGCTACAGAATGAACCCAAATGTAGCTCATCTCCCAGGGCATTTTCACAATCTTGGAGGGCCCTGGGTTCAGGAAAAAAAGTGGCTCAACTGATAGCACCTAGAACCATGTCTATCTCCTCAAGAGTCATTGGTGCAAATATATGTCTGCATTACGAATATAACTATTCTCCACCTTGGTTAAACTAACAGATGTTCTCAATTGTGATTTGACGTATGTGGACAGCTTGATTCAAATTCCACTTTTGTTTTATATTTGTGGGGGAATACATGCTAGTTGCTTGACATAATCAGCCTGCGAACTAGGGTTCATAAGTTCATAGTAAGGCAGGTACCTCTATTTGAGGGCAGGGGAGCAGGTTAAAAAAGTCCCCAATAAAAACTCAACCAAGAGTCCAGAATAGAAGTTGTGTTCCTCTTTTATGTATGTCACATGTGAAATGAATATAAAAAGAGCCAATATTTTGATGGCACTGTTGTGGCCATCTTGACATTTTTTTAGTCCTGTCCATATATATCCTTTGCTGCAAAGGTCAGCAAAAGTTGGCTGTTTTGGACTGAAGTTGTGGTTATACTTTGCTTAGCACGTCTAAAATGGCTTGTTAATATAGCTTAACAAGGAAGGCACAATATACCGTACTGTAATTCTATGCTGTTTCCCTTGTCCATAGTAAGTCACAATCAATCTCTATTATAGCTTACCATATAATGAAGATACATTGCTGACATGCATATTTAGTATTTAGAAATTATTTTTTGTATATGAATCAGAGTACCGTACACCTCTGAATTGTACTTAAGACTGCAAATCAGTGAAGTTATTCAATGCGAGTATAATATCTGGTCATTCAATATTTTATTTCCTAGAGTTTGCTTTCAAACTCTTTAAAACCAGTTTACACAGAAGATTAGCGATTTAAATCAGTGTTTTTCAGCACTTTATGTGTAGACCAACTCCCAGAATTCCCTAGTAAGCATGCTGGTTGGAAGATTCTGGGAGTTGAAGTCCATAATTACGGTATCTTAAAAGCTGGCTGTTGTTCTGGGAATTGAAGTCCGCACATTTTAAAAGTTGCTGAGGTTGAGAAACATGTGATATATACATAAGCAAGGAATATGCCCAGGCAACTATAAAAACAGTGTATGGACTTGTGATGAATGGAGACCTAAGTACGGGTGGGAACTGGCCACTCTGAAAGAGACTGGCACCTTCTTAGACCAAGAGCAGCATTTCCTGATTCCCATCTGAGGGCTAAGCTCAGAGATATGTGAGAACTGGAGAGATAAAGGTCCTTGTGTGTGGGAGAGCCTGAGAATCGAGGAGATAAGAATTACATTGAAAAAGGCTTAAGAATTACATTGAAAAAGGCTCCTCCGTGCCCAGATGTTTACTCAACCTCAGAACAGCTGGAACATTTCCAGCCTATCACTCGGTCCTTTTTTCTCTTCCCTTTCTTCTGTATTTTTCCACCCGGCCGTCGCTTCTTCTTTTCCGCCACCTTTCATCCCTTTGTCCCCACCTCCCCCCTCTCCCCATTCCCCTCCTCCCAAATTGTCCTCTTCCTTCTCCCTCCCACAACTTCTCCCTACTATACTTCGTCCTCAACTCCTTTTGTTGTTCGGGCTTGCAACCTCTCGGAACTTGCTTCGATTCCGCAAGCGAAGGGCCAGATCACGTGCGTTAGTGACAGCCTGTCTCGGCGCGGCCCCTAACACCGCCCAGGCTCACATTGGTGCGCAGCCGAAGCCGCTTGTCCGTCCCTCATCCCCCCCCCTCCCCGCTTTCTCACACGCAGAGAGAGATACATACACACTCGGCCCAGGATGGGATGGGAAAGTGGGGGGGCCGGGGCGGGGCGGGGCCAGGGACGGCCCCTGCCGATCAGCTGTTCGCTGGATTCTATAACAACAAAAGACTCCGCCGGGAGCCGAGACGGGCCGACGCAACAGGGAGCCTTGAAGGGACTGAGGGGACCGCCGCCCTGCCAACCTACCTCAGTAGCCGCCGTCCAGCTTCTCCCTGCCCCGACGTTCGCAGGACGGTGAGTGATGCCGGCGTGGCAGCGCTGGGCACCGGGGGTGAGTGGGCGGCTGGATGGGTGGCCAAAACGACTTCCCCGCGATGCGCGCTGCGCTTGGAGCGCGATCCGCCCGGGCATGTTTCCTCCTGGACGCATCCGGAGCCGATTTAAAGATCCGACCCGGGGGCGCGAGGGGGGGGGGATTCTCATCATCGCCGCCGCCGCCGCGCCTTTAGGTGGGGCGGGCTGCTCGACTTCCATCCTTCCGTGGATAAGGAAGGAGTCAATCTCTCTCCCCCCCCCGCCCCCCGACCTTCCCTTTCTGCAAAGCTGTAAACAAGCGGACCGGTGGCGAGGCGAAGAAGTAACGCCGCGATAAAAGTAGTTCCTCTTGGCATCCCTCTTCCCCCTTTCCCGGCTTTTCCATCAAGAGCCGCGTCCCGAGAAAGCCCCCTGGGCGGCTTCGCTTTGGCTCGAACGAGCGTTAGCAAGCGCGGCTCGGCGCAACCACTTGTGGCGTCGATCTCTCGGAGCTCGGCTACCCGACCCCGCGCGTCCTTGCTCGCGGTTCCTCGCGGGGAAGGAAGACGCTCGGTCGGTCAGCGCACATCCGGAGAGACGCGACTGTTCCAATGCAGCCCCGCTATTCGACCGACCTCTGATCGCCCCGCTGATTTCCGTGGGGGGCTGCCCGGAAGAAGGCGAAGGGATTTGAAGGAGGGAGGAAAGTTCCTACCTGGTTTTACTAAAGTGTTAAGCTTTACTAAAGTCTTTGACTGTATGTGGTCTCAAGTGGCATTTTCAATGGAGGGGAGGGGGCTACGCGGAGTTAAACCTCGGAATGAGATCGAGATTTATTGGTGTGAAGGCGGGGGGGGGGGGAGACTTGCCGTTAAGCAACGTGCGCAGATTCACTGGGAGAGAGACTCCAACGGGCTTCTACTCTGCGTTTAGTTTGCCCAGCGCTAGATCCTACTCCTCCCCAAATGTGGACCGGCCTTTGCTATCCAGGCTCAGGTTAGGAGTTGGCATTTTGCTTGGGATTGCGGAATGGTTGGCTGCGGCTATAAAACTTTGAAATAATAACCGAAGGGGGAGAAAACCGTGGTTTCACGCCACGACTAGCGGCCGGGAAAGGACTTCCTTTTCTCTCTCTCTCTCTTCGAGAAATCGAAGCGGACATCACCATCCATTCAACGAGGGCTCCGGGACGAATACCCAGAAATGCCCCAGCTTTAGAGATGCTCCTTTACGCAACCCGCCTATTGCGATCCTCGGAGTAACGCGCCTCAAGTCCTTCTCCCCCGCCCAAAGCCGGGCAACGCGCCGGGGTTCTGCCTCGCGTCGGCGGGCCTCGATCCTCTCATTTCATAGCTTCTCATTCTTCACTTTCTCTGCCTACTTTGCAACCTGCCGCGGGAGTTGCTTTCGCGTTTCGCCGCCTCCTGGTGAGATGGGAGAGGAGGAGCGGGAAGCGCTCGGTCCCGCCCAAGGGGCTGGAGAAGTTTCGGCTTGCCCTCTTCCTTTGCATATCCTGTTTTGTTTAAACCGAAGCGAGAAGTGGCCTTTTCTTTTCTTCAGCTTTTTCTTTCTTCCTTAACTACTTCGGGGCGCTTTCTTGGCGCTCAGGTGTGACTAACCCTCCCAGGAGCAGCCTGGCAGGCGCCGCTGCCAGGGAGGAGTTAGCTGGTGAACAAAACAAATTGAACAAAACACATCGGATGCCCGTCCCCCCCTTTTTTCCCCAGGGAAATGCGACCCACTTGCTTGTGTGTGTGTGTACACACACACACACATCCTCAACTTATGAGGGTTCATTTAGTGACCAAAGTTACAATCGCACTGAAAAAACTGATTTATGGCCATTTTTCACACTATGGGGACGTTTGCAGAATATCCCCAGAGTCAAAAATTAGGATGCTTGCCAACTGACTCATATGTATGGTCCTTGCACTGTCCTGGGGTCATGTTGATCCCCCTTTTGGCAACCTTCTCACAAGCAAAGCCAATGGGGAAGTCCACTGAACAACCCTGTGACTTAACAACTGCAGGGATTCACTTAGCAGCTGTGGCACAAAAGGTTGTAAAATGGGGCAAAATTCACTTAACCAATATTTCACTTAGCAACAAAAACGTTGGGCTCAATTCTGGGGATGAGTCGAGGACCACCTTTGTGTGTATCTGTGTGTGTGCGTGTGTGTGTGTGTTTATCTGAGCAGGGACAGTTCTGGTGTGTGTGTGGAAACCCCCCGTAAAGAATAAATTCCTAAAATGAACGCACAGACAGGCTATCATTCCCATGTATTCAGTACTACAAACCCCATTTTGTGGAATCCTGATGCTCTCTGGAGTTGGTTGTTTTCTTGAGGACTTTCATTACCCAGCTTGCTAACATCATCAGTGCTCTGAGGAAGTTAGCTAATTGAGTAATGAAGCATTTGCAAGAAAACAACCCAGCCCAGGAAACACCAAGGACTCCGGAGTTTTCAGCACTGAGCTACAAACTGTTCTCTTATTGAAACCCCGCTCTCCCTGGCTGCAGACTGAATTTGAAAACTGTTCTGAGCCTTTTTAAATTTATGAGCACCTAAAGGCAACTTGCCGGCTATTGTGAGAAACAAAATGTTGAACTAGGATGGCTTGGGGTCTGATCCAGAGGGTTGTTTTTGAGAGATTTATGGGTAGGTAGACATTGGAAACTTCTCCATTTTTTTTAAATAGATGAGTACATTTCCTGCTCTCTTTATTTTGTTTTTATCCATGGAATAAGGGTGGGTGGGGGAAATCTCTATTGTTGGAATGACCTTTGAAATTATGCTTTAACCAATAACATTTACTGTCTTGAATGAAAAGCATGAGTCCATAAAATTATTTCAAATGACTAACCATGCTTTAGATGGGCCTCCTCCTTATGTAAGGTTTTAGGAACTTTTTCCATTGTTTCTTTAGAAAAGAATCTTAGTACAGCACTTCCTGGAGTTGGTAGTTGAGAAAGACAAAAGTACACACACACACACATACACAGACACACTTGGGGAGGGGAGAGAGAGAGGTACTAGTCCAATTTAAAGAATGAGCAGCAATAAGCTTAGTGCGTCTTGGATTGTCGTAAGCGAATGTGTTCTTATGAAATAGTACAACAGATCATTTTGATTCTTTGGAGAGAAGAGAATCGTTTTCCCACCCACCTCCAACCCTTTATGTTTCAAAAGTATTTTTGTACAGACGCCTCCAATATTGGGCAACTGTTCTATTTGTTTATTTTCACTGCGGGCACGGCTAAATCCAATTGATGTATTCTGATGCAATCTTAGACTTCCATGAGCATGAATTTCTCAGATTTTAATCAGCGGTGATGCTTGGCTGGAAGAAAAGAATTGCTTTGGAACATTACTTTTGTATTCAGGACAAGAGAAGAGAAGAGTGGATTGGATTGATTATAGCTATATGAGGAGATTTACACTTATATTTTCTCCAATGTAAATAACTACTTTAAATAATCTTTCTATGGTAAACCCCATGTAGTATGCTTGATTTACTGTTTTGACGAGTTCTAAATCCAATAACTAAACCTACTGCAGCTCTGTATTGCTTTACCCTGCTGCAAATATGCAAGACAAAAAACCTGAAAGATCAGGGTTAATGGTCTCTGGATGAGAATGCTAGAATTTAAATCTTTTTCAATGCAGTGCCCTCTGCTGGAAGCAACAGTGTGTTCTGAAAAAACAAAGGGAGCTTTAAATATTCCTGCAGCATATTTAAAGAAATGATCAAAGAGGAAAAAAACATGAAGTTTGAGGATTTGAAATAGATTCCGAAACACAAAATTTTGTTTTGGAAGGTCAGAAGAAATGGAGATGAGGAGTATCTTCACATTGTGTTAACCAGTAATACCTTAATGTTGACTTGTTTAATAAATCACAATTGGCTTGGTCCATACAGCCTTTTAAGCTATCAGTGGAAGATTGTTGATTATTTTCTCTTTTTATTTTTGCTTTTTTTTTCTTTTAGAGGGGATGTTTAGGGGAAGAAATAAAATAACAAACCATATTGCTTAAAAGTTAATAATTTTTGGTGCTGAAATTTCACAGCATTCATGAAAATCTTTAAAATGAATGCAATCCATGGAATAGTGTCTGGACTAAGCCAATACCAAACAGTTCTCATTATGCTTAGCATAGTTGTGACCAACCTGGGTGTTTTAGATGAATGGATTTCCCAGATCCAGATTCCTCAGCCAGGGTGGCTACTGCTGAGAATTCTGGGAAATGACTGGTGCATATTTGAAGGCAGCCAGATTGGGGAACACAATATGCAAGGCAGCCAATATAGGAAAGGAGATATTTGACAATGTAAATATGTTGCTGATGGCAAAAGGAGAGGTCTCCTTTTCTATAGTGTCCTGTGGAAGTCCCGTAGCACCAGAGGTGGCAGACTTCTCTGGTTTTTAATTTTATGAGAACTCCAAAAACAGATCCAGGGAACTTTGTTGAGTCCGTGGCAGCTTCTGAACTGGTATCCTGGTTTTAACTCAGAATTCTTCAGCCGGCTTGCCTGGTTATATCATGCCATGGTAAACACAACATATACAACACTATCATGGGCAGTGGTGTATTAAAACTAGAGTGAGATTTGCCATTTTCAGATAAGTCAAGAATACTCACATGTGTGTGTGCCAGTTATATATGGTTACATATACATACATAACCTCAATGAGGTAAGCATAGAGCAGTCAGGTATGCTCAAGTAGGTTTAATTGAATGCAGGTGCATGATGTGTTTTAGAGCATTAAACTTATGCTTTCTTTTTGTCTTCTCTGCAGGTTTTTGTAGCAACTGTTTACAAACCATGCCTCTCTGCATCCAGTGCCTCAGCTGATAAAGTTTTTATGCACTTTAATCTTCTACCTGCACCCTTAAACTTTGGTTGGTACGTTGTGGAGTGGTACCTCATTTTGTGGACACAAACAAAACATCTTAGTGATGTTCCAGAGGCTGAATAATATGTTTGTGGGAGAACTCAGTAATTTGCCCAGCCAAGAACCAGAGTTCAGTGAGAAAGAAGAAGAAGAAGAGTGGATTCTAGTAGACTTTATCGGTAAGATGTCTTTGAAACAAGAGTTGTCTAAATGAGAGATTTTAAACCAAAAAGTTCTTTATATTCAGGCAGTATATCAGGCTAAACATGAATGATGTGAGGAAGAAAACAATATAACTTCAAGCTGTTTATCCCACCTTTTCAGAACTAGCACAATTTCATTGTGCTTCAACAATTGATTATAGCAGAAAATTGGCCATTCCTCATTCTTTCTTGTCCCTGTTCCAGTTTGCTCAGTTGTTATTGAACAAAAGGATAAATTTTCAAGGGCTGCTTTCTCCAACTTGGTAGCAGATTGATAGGCAGCTAGGCCAAAGCAATCCTAGAGCTCATGTTGGCTGAAGTTGATAAGGATAGAGGGACACCCAGCTTGGAGATAGCTACTGCATGCTTTTGGTTCAAATGTTTACATTGGTGTGAAAATTCTTCTTATCCATAGTAGGGGATAATACTCATATACCTTCCTCAACTACAGGAAATGAAATTTTCATTCCTATAAGCATTGAAACTAAATTACTGCAATTCCTGTTTTTCTCTCTCTACATATACACATATAAAATGTAAGATATAGGTTAGTGGTAGCAAACCTTTTTGGGCTCCTGTGCCAAAAATTCTGAGCGCACCAGCACGCCTGTACTCGTACCAGCACCCAGAATGCAATGCACGCACCCCTCCCCATGCCCCCTGCGCATGTGCGCACAATCCCCACCCCCTTACCAGCACTGCACCTCACGGCTGATTTTTTGGCTGGTTTGAGGCCTTTTCCGGCCTCCCAGAGGCTTGGAAAAAGCCTCTGCAAGGCTTCTCGGGCTGAATTATAGGCCCGTTTTGTCACTTCCGGTATTACAGGAAGTGACAAAAAGTGACTTTTTGGGAGGCCGAAAAAGGCCTCAAACCAACAGAAAAAAAATCAGCGATGAGGTACAGGCATGTGCAGTGAGGTAAGTTTGCCTGCAGCTCACATGCCAGCACAAATGGCTCTGCGTGCCATCATGAATATAGGTATTAATTGCCAGTTTACTCTCTGGGTATTATTTTTAATTTGTTGGAATGTATTATATATAATACTTAACAACTGTTTAATTATTTTTGATGTTGCAAGGCTATATATAAATTCTGTAACCAATGTATATGTTGTGGCTATAAATTAACCTTCCATAACTAGGCCCTCTGTTGTAATTCCTGATAGATTCCTGTTCAAACTTTTCTACTGTTGATGAAGAAGAGGAGGAGGAAGTGGATAACATCTGCAAACAACCTCCTGATGACCACTCACCCATCTTCTCTTGTCTGTCTGATTCCTTGGACTGCTTGGCAGATGCCAGTGAATCCTGCTTCATCCAATTAGACTCGTGCTCCATGGAAGAAAGCTGGTTCATCACTCCCCCTCCATGTTTTACAGCAGGTGGTTTAACCACTCTCAAAGTAGAAACCAGCCCACTGGAAAATCTGCTTATTGAACATCCCAGCATGTCTGTATACGCAATCCATAATACCTGTCACAACCTCAACAAGAACAGTTGTGATGAAAAGGAAGAACAGGAGGAGGAAGAGGAAGAGGAGGAAGTAGAGTCCCACGATGAAAGCAATCATAGGTATGTTCTCTATTTGATTCAGGAAAAATGTAGGGGTGCCAGTAACCAAGTGAAAAAATTGGGAAAATTTCATTAAGACAGCATGGAAAATTATTATGAGTGGTGTGAATGATGCTATGAACAGAATGCTTGCTCCCCCCACTCTGCCTCTCCATCACTGTCCATCATTTGTCCTCTTCTCTGAGCTTCTTTGTATGGTATCCATGCCTTTGTTATTGCTTGCTTGTAACCAGATAACAAAAGCGAGCAAGAAAAGCACTGAGACAGATAGATGAGAAAATATCAGGAGCTGAAGGAGAGTCCCCTATTAAGATATGGCCCATAAGATATGGTCCAGTGACACTTCAGTTTTAGTCTTCCATCATTCACTCAGAAAAGGGCATAAATATAAGTATTGGAGGTGTCTACGGAGATTCTTAGTCTTCCAGGTCATGGTTGTCTCAAATGTGCTTTTCTCTTTCTTTCAAAAGGTAACTGGATTTTCTTTGCTTTTTCCTTGAAGATGTTTTGCTTCTCATCCAAGAAACTTCATCGTCTTCCAGAACCAATGAAGCTTCTTGGATGAGTCTTCAAGGAAAAAACAAAGACAGTCCAGCTGCCCTTTGAAAGGAAAATAAAGCACCTTTTTGATATGAACACTGGAGGTGAAACCTCAGTATAGTGCACTGAAATTAAGGTGAGATGTCCATTTTTGCTCCATATTATTGCTTCTTTTCCACGACTGCGGAGATTCTCAATCATCCAGGTCATGATTGTTCAAAGGTGCTTTTCAAAAGGCAACTGGACTTTCTTAGTTTTTTATTGAAAACATTTTGCTTCTCATCCAAGAACTGAAGAAGCTTCTTGGATGAGAACTAAAACACTTTCAAGAAAAAAACTAAGAAAGTCCAGCTGCCTTTATTAAGATAATCCACAGGTGCAGTATTAATAAAAGTAGCAAATGTAAATACATTCAGATCTGAAAAAGGAGTGAATGGACAAAATAACCTTCCTGAATCAGGCTAAGGACTTAGTTCAAAACTAATATATAATATAGTAGCCAATGATCTATATTCAAGAAAATTATTAATAGCATATAAACATAATTGACCTCTCCCCTCTTCTAGCCGTTAGGTTGTAAGTTGTGCAGCTAATGATTCAAGAGACAATATGCTGGATTATTCATGTTTTGCAGAATCCTCTTTTCAACAGATCTAAATTGGTCATTGTTGCCAGATCTGATGGCAATTTACTCCATAGTTAAACTGTAAGGAACTAATTCCTTTTAATAGTTTTGTTCTTTCTGCATTGGTGCCATTAAATACCCATAGAGAAAATCTATCCTGTAGCCACATTTTCCATAATATGCTTGATTTCATTTATTTTTACCATTTTACTCCATTTCTATCTTTTTAAGCTGAAACATTCCAGATGCCATAGTCTCTCTTGTTCAGGAGCTTGTCATCTCTGTTAGCCTCTTAGGCGGTTCTGCTCCTCCCACAACTTTACAGTTTCCTTTTTGAGGACCAGAGATATTCTTAATATTTTGAAGTATGATACTCACATTTTTGACAGCGTCCTTATATTAGGATGGTATTTTCATGTAGGTTACTCATCAGGATTCCAAGACCCCTTTCTCAGTCAGTGCTATCGTAATCTTACTAGCATCGACCTGAAATGTGAAAATTTTTGCTCTGTGCATCATTCAGTAACTGTATTATTGTACAGTAACTTGATTTTCTTGTGCCTTGTCAATGCTCATTCACAAACTTCGCCAATACCTTTTTGTCATCAGGACTGCTTCTGTTGCAAAATGGTTTTACGCGCATTAAGTGAAATTCATATTTCTCAGCAGGGTAGACGGCAGACAGCTACACAAGTTAACATTGGGAGGAGAAAGAAGAGGGAAAGTGAAGGGGCAGTAATTGGATAAAAGATATGATCCCTTCCCCCAATGCAGGACAGGTGAATCAAGAGCTCCTCAATAGAGAAGAAGGAATTGCCTTTTACTTGAAGCCCTGTTAATCACCTCAACCTTCCACTCCCTTTCTCCTACAGAAAATGGGCAGTTGACCATGCAACCAAAGGCTTTCCTCAAATTCCTTTGAGGAAAGAAGTACAGTACTTTCGTATCACTTTGGGGAAGGTGCTGTTCACTGCATTTCAGCGATCAATGAAAATCCAACTAGGTTGGATTTGCACAGACTTGGGGCCTTGGTTAAATTAAAGAGGACTTACAGTATTAACCCAGGTTAACTGCACGTGCTTGCCCTGTGAGCCATCAAGTAACTACTAGTCCTTGACTTACAGCCGCTAACTTAGCAACCATTCTAAGTTATGATGGACCTTCCTGGGGCTACTTAAAACTGGGATCAAAGTTTTGATGGCCAACCCCTTCCCCTGGTCCGATTACATTACTGCACTTTGGGCACTCAGCAACAAGCTTACATTTATAGCTGTTTGTTGCAATGTTCTGTAGTCATGTGACTATGTTTTATGATGGTTTTGTCAAATATGGCACTTACTTTTGGTTTTCAGCAAAACCAGGCCATAGCAAACCCTTAGTTTGCTTAACAACTGCTGCAAAAAAAAGTCATAAAATCAGGTTGGTCATGTGGGCAATCCAATTTATGACTATCACAAGTGATGAGCCACGACGGCTCCTTTATGGTCAGAAGTCAAGGACTACCTGTGCATTAGTTGGGCTGACATATTCGCTTGGAATGTGATTGACTAGTTTACGGTTCATTGTTTCATGTGTTATTGTGGTTACCTATGAAAAAACTCTGCCATGTGCCTGAGTCCTTGCTCTATAGCCAGTGCTATCAGTTCCATCCTTGTGCTTGGAATTTTAGATCTGAAGCCCAAAGCAAAATGGGCCAACACGTCCAATGCTACATTGCTGCACTTGCTGCTCATTCAACTTTTCTTGAACAAAGTACCAAGAGTTTTCGTCCTTCCCAGTGGATAAAAGAGTTCAGCGAAAGACAATCCTTGAACAGAAACTATCTCCGTCGCCAAAATCTCACCAGGGATCCCTACACACGGCAACTCAAGAGCAGCGGATTTTTTGTTCACCAGCCTTGCCAGCGTCAGTATAATTACTGAGAGTGTTTTGCATTTTTCTCCCCAGAAATAATATTTGTTAACTATTGTGAGACAATGAAGGTGAGAACTGTCTTAGGATGCTCGTGAGTTGTTTTTACACAATCACTTGAGTGTTACAATTCAGTTGAAAACCACTTTGGTTTCAGTGTCACAGAATGCCTTTTCAATGTTTTGTTTGTAGCTAGTAAACATATATAGTATGTGTAGTAATGTTTGTGTGATTGTGCCTCTTTGCCTCCTTGTGACAGACTTTATAAATTTTATTAGGTATGGATGGGTTTGTTTGTTTTTTATATTCGTATTTACAGCCAAGATACAAGGCATCTTTCAGCCTTCTTGTAGTTACAGAATTTCTCAGGGTCACCCATACACTTGCAATGATCTGTGTATACTGTAGATTGTCTTTTAAAATAGTAACACAACCATCAAAATACAGTGGCCTAAATGGCATTATATTCCTAATATGGAATTGATTTTCTATGTAGCAGTAGAAGGAAGATGAAGAGGAAAAATGTGTAACCTAATATCTTTCTATATAGTTTTCAAAATCTTTGTTTAGTATGGTTTATCAGTTTCCTGTGCAACAGAGGTCCTTTGTAGAATGTAATAGACCTACAAGTGAAGAAGAGGGCGAACCAGGTTTTGAGTATGTGTTCCAGTCGTCCTATTCTTGTATAATTAAATGATGGGAATTGTAGACCAATATACCTACTATCCAGTTTGGGAAAGACTATTTTGAAGAACAGGCGTGCACTTTTCAAAAAAGGCAATGATCCTTTGAGGGAAAATCCAAAATCTATTACTTGCTGATAGTTAAAGACCATTTGAAATTTAACCCAACATTTTCTAGGACTCTCAATCAGGCAAGAAGCTACAGAAATGGAATAGGGAGGAAGTAAGAAAATTCCAAAATTACGCCAGATATCTCAAGTTTGAGACTTGCAGTTTAAAGTCAGTTCCAAGATGGCTATAGATTGACTATAGATTCAGTGTTGAGTTTTATTGGTTTCAGGTTACACCTAATCTCCACAGACAAAGGAAATAATACAAAAACACAAAGATTATCAGTGTGGCAAAGAGCCACACTTAGATAAAATGAAGCATTCCTTCTTATTGTTATGCCAAGCTAGAGAGTATGCTTTTTCTTGGTGTGCTGTCTAAAGTCAATTACGCAAAACAATGCAATGTTACTTGGTGACTATTTTACAACATAATATTTAATCAAATGTTTTGGAAACTTGTTCAGGTTAATAGGGCTTAAATGCATAAACCTTCTGCCCTGGTTTGTTTAAATCATTGCCTGGTGTGGGTGTTGCATTTTTCAAAATCCTCTTTTGTTTAAATGTGAGGTATAGAATGTTTTTTTTTCCAGGTTTTATTAATTGTGGTTAGGCCAAAAGCTGCACCTCCAATTTTGAACTGATTTATAAACATGATCTCTCTCTCTCTCTCTCTCTCTCTCTCTCTCTCTCTCTCTCTCTCTCTCTCTCTAAATATATATATAATTTTTTTTTAAGGAACTGCAATTCACAGCTGCCTTTTCAAAACACACTACGGGAATATAATCTATAAAAGAAATGATAATTGCTAAAGTAGAAATCTGAAAATCCTCTGGCTGTTGTTTCCTAGGCAATCCAAATTTGTCACTGTGCAACTGTGTATTCCTTGCTTGAGCTTAACTAACTGTTCCCTGATATTCTAAAAAAAGATTCATGTTTTTATATAGACACTAATTGTCAAATATCCCAAAAGAAGAGTCCAAAGAATTTACAAGCAATTTAAAACCACAGATGGCAAAGTTCAATAGCTTTTTGTTTTGTTTGTTTTTGGCTTCCAGGATTCAGGAGAGATGTTTCTCCATTAAATTCCTGTGATCTGAATCCTGTTGCTCAGTTTCTAAAAACTGCTAAAGCATTCCTTGTTTTAGTAGTCACTCAGGACCTTTCGTCTGTCAAATTCACAGCACCATCACTGTATTTTCCCCCCTCCCAAAAATACCTCAGGAACCCCTTTCAAGTTTGGCTTGGTTCTTAAATTGATTAAGTGAAATAATGTACTGTATCAGCAAGTGACTCTTAGTTGTCTTCATCTCCCCCCCCACCAAACTATTGTATTCTCATTATTTACTTTTAGGAATTTTAAAATAAAGGCCACATTTATTTCTCTATTCCTGATTTAGCCAGAATTTGAAGTTAGGACTTCTGATTGAGAGGTACAGTTGCTGTCTTTACTGGAAAACTTGCTAGTGATGGGGAAAAAGAAATACGTGCTTGTCAGTTTTTAATATTGGAAATAATGCTATGGTAAAAGGAATTTTGACATACAACTTTAAGCCTGACTCTTTCCTT
This sequence comes from Pseudonaja textilis, assembly GCF_049901715.1. Classification (NCBI taxonomy): domain Eukaryota; kingdom Metazoa; phylum Chordata; class Lepidosauria; order Squamata; family Elapidae; genus Pseudonaja; species Pseudonaja textilis. The sequence continues at coordinate 175,022,372 of NC_141992.1, read as the reverse complement.
GTATATTTATATAGCTTGTTTTATTGCCTGGAACTATTAGAGTATTAGAATTTGTTGCTTTTCAAACAATGTGTGTTTTGTGGCTAGAATATGACTTTTTATATTATATCTGTATATTTTTTTCCACAAAAAAACAAATGTAATAACTTGTAAAAATGAAGGCCTTGTGTTACGTTGAATGGAATTTCAATAACTTTGCTGGAACTGTTTTTTATACATATTATAAACAAAACTGTGCCTTTTTCAATGACTTGTACACACTAGACTTGAATTTGAAGATACAAAAAAAAGGCTTTCTGTTTGGATAAATACTGTATATCAGCCTATGCATTCTCAATGGCAGCTTGTTTGCAGAGACATTTTCCTTGTGCCTGTGACAGAACTATTGGTAAGCAAGGTTTGGCTGTCCTGTTGATACCATATGCAGGTTACAGTACTTAACATCTCAAAATGACCAGAGCTTGAATAGTTTCTATACCAAGTTCTTGATCTGGAATGAAAAATGCAATATGTTATGAAATCCTGTTGTCTAATGTCAGTTGGTTTCCTTCATTGATTCGCCTACAGCAAGGAGCAATGGGGCATCTTCAGAAGCAACGAGTTAGACTTCAGATTCATAGTTGTTTTTGGCCCTTGATCGTGTTGGCTGGAGCTAAGGACTGTCGGAGTCCGAGTTGACCCATAAGGAGGGCATAATGTTGCCTGTCTTTCTGCTCCATCATAATCTGCAGTTCTGATCCCCACTAAGGGCATGTTGCTTGATAAAAACTTTTTGACTGCTGTGGGTGAGCAAGGAAGGACATTTTTCTCATACCATTCTAATGCTTAAACTTTTTTGATTTTCCATTCATTTAAAACTTAACCATTTTGTTTCTCCTTATTAATTTATTCATTTACCAACCCCACTATATTGCCTTTATATACCGGTATTGGTGAAAGAGCGCAAAATGCTATAAAACAGGCCCTTGTTAAAACAGGACATCAGACCTGTCACTTTTCAGATGGATTAAAAGGGGCGGGTGGGTTAACAAACCATTTAAAAAGTTGTTCAAACTCAACCAGTTACTCAATTTTGATAGGTTTTCAGTTTAATTGTATAGCCTGTTTCTTCCCTTGTATCTCATGTGAGCAATTAACTGTGGTCCAGAATAGAAATCTAATGTAGGAGAATTGAAAATGAATGACAAATGGAAATTAATTGGATTTCATTTGATTGTTTTTCCATTTTTTTTTCATTTTGAAAATGCACGGGACTCATTTCTCATTCATTTTTACAATGATCTATTCCTATGAAGAAGAAAAGTTTTGCCAAGTGATTGCATATTTCAATGTGTTTGAACAAAAAGATAATATTCCTATATTTAAAAAACCAGAGTGATTAGTAGGAACTTTCCACTGTGTCCCAATTTATGGTACTGTGCTAGGCTATGAGTAAGCAGTCTCTAGCCATATGTCTACCATGCCTCATTTGGGGTCTCTTTTATGCCTAGCTGCTGAATTTGGGTGGCTAGTTTTTTGCTGAACAATACAATGGAATTGAAGCATTTACCTCCCTGTACACTTCCTTAAACACATCCAAACCACTAAATCCACCAACAAATAATTGGTCCAGGAACTTTTGGCTGTGGCCTATCATGTGATGTTACATTAACAGAAGTTCTCCTGTATCTGCTGGCCTCTTAGGAAGATGTCTTGGATTGCTGCCTAAAGAAAAGTTGGATACCAGTGTGTTTGTCAATACTAGTTTGGTTTGGCATATCCTATAAACCAAATCCATTGGGCAGTTTAACATGTTGCATGAATTACTCAGTCTTACCTGGAGAAATTGGTGTCTTTTCAGCTTGCTTTATAGGCCGTTTTCTATTGATATATTAATGGTAAAATATTGGCCTGACTGTATTTGGACACATTAACAATGTGAATTGTTGCTTTCTATTACGCTCAAAGAATAGCCAAACCAGGAATTTTGTAATGAAAGCCTTGTTTCAGATCAGTTTCTCTCCCATCTATTCCTTGTGTGTGTTATATTTTGGGCAACAGCATCACTGTGCCATTTGGTCATGGTTTGGATTCCTTTGGGCCATAGTGCTGGTCTACATTGCTGTTCTAGGGCACTTTCTTCTGTGAATTCATCACATTAACACTCTGCCAGTTGTGATAGAGGCACAGATATTTTCACATCTAATTTTCTGCACTGCTTTGTAGGCTAGCAATCTAACAGGTGAAATAAAAAGGTTTCAAGGGTCTCCAGGAAAAAAAAGGGAAATTAATCATAATAACCCAACTATATAACTTAAGTATTTTGTTTCATAATGTCCTCTGAAGAAACAGTCAATAAAAAGGCCAATTGATAAAAGTTTTCAGAATCCAATGTTTGCTCTATATTAATCAGTTCTTTGTTTGTGTGTGTGAAAGAGAGAGGGAGAGAGGGAGAGGGAGGGAGAGAGAGAAAGAGATTGAGATTTACTGGAATGCTGTGGGGATAATATGTGTGGGAATGGAGCAGGCATAAGTTACTTGTTACATTTCAAACATTTTTAATCTCTAGATTTAGCCCAAATTTCAAAACTCTTAACGCTTGCTAGCTTTCTGTTGATTTCAATAAAGTTACAAGAATGGAAAAATCCTCCTTTAATGCAGTGGTGGGATTCAAATTTTTTTACTATTGGTTCTGTGGGCGTGGCATAGCTTGGTGGGCATGGCAGGGGAAGGATACTGTAAAATCTCCAGTCAGAGATGGTATTTGCCAGTTCTCCAAACTACTCAAAATTTCCACTACCGGTTCTCCAGAACTGGTCAGAACCTGCTGAACACCACCTCTGCTTTAGTGGTTCTGCACTGAGAAGTGTGAGGTACCAAATGATCTCCCAAGATACCCACCAACTGTGGTCTTTGTGTCTAAGGAGAATTCTGATACAAATTGCAATAGGTAAGGGAAATGTAATTGTAGAACAGTTCTTTGCATAGAGAAAGTTTCATCTCTGCCATTTTTGTAGGGCCAGAAAAGTCCAAGACAGACATCAATGATGACAAATACCACTGAACTACAATAGTCAACCAGTAGTTTTACTTCAGCTACTTGAGATTTTTAGTCTTTTTGTTTTCCATTCCTTCTGAATCTGGTTTCAAGTGTATCAAATTTGTAAATTTTTAATTAAAATTGTTTTTGTATCTACTTGAATACAGAGAAACTTTGCATACAGGTATGTTTACCCATTTGTGGGTCGAACAAGCTTGCCAAGAACTGCTAGCTAATCAAGATTTACCCTAAATAGTTTAATCTTTTCCCTTGCTTCTATGCTCACCATCAAGGCAAATTTCCAATGACTTTAACATTGCAGTGTTTTGGCAATTCTGCACTTGGGCTGCTTTTTGTAAGCAAGCTATCCTATTGCTACAAGGGGGCCTTGGGAGATGAGATGCAGGAGGACAGGCCATCCTTTCAGAAATAAGGCAGATATGTTTTCTGAAAGAGCTGCCTAGAAAATGGCAATGCCATGTAAACTTATACAGGGCTATTGCCAAAAGGATGTTCTGAGATAACATACAAGTGCAAACCCTGGTTACAGCATCACTTGATCACTGAGGCTCAAGTAGCACAAAACAGGCTCAAGTAGCACAGCCTTTCCTGGAAGACCTTTCAGATAAAGCTCTTTGTTAAATATAAAATGCAATGCAACTGTTGAAAAAGACTCAGTTGATGGAACCGAGAGACAACAAGTACTAGAGTGGCACTAACTTAACTGACTGATTAATGAACTTACTTAAAAGCTCCCAGATTTTTTAAAATTAGAGACTCTGCCTGCTCCAAAACAATACAAAGGTACCTGCATAGAAATCTGGTGTTTGCTCTCACTGACTAATAGCATTAATGCAATGTATATCTACATAAATTGACATTTTATCTATGAAAAACAGAAAAATATTACTGTCATCCTGTTCCCCCCCCCCAAAAAAAAAATATTTGAAATTTGAGCATAAGATACATTTTCCTTTGACTCCTGATGATTTCAAAGAACCTTTGAAATCTTGTAGAACCTTTTTATACTGCTTCTAGTGGAAGGAGATATCTTCCAGTTTCAAGCCCCACCTTGCCTTGAGAATGTATCTGTTGGCCAGTTCCATCAATGAATTCTTCAGATCTTCACCGTATTCATTTTACCACCTTTCCCTTTGGCACTTTATTTTCCTTTCCTCACATTTTATCTAGCTCACAGAAGCTCAGTTGACTTTCCACCATTACCACCAAGCAGATGTACATCATACAATCAGATGAATTCTTCAGCATCTGGGTCAAGCCAAGAGACTGGCCTTCGGTAGTATACTTCGGTAGTATTCTCATTTCTCTGCTTACACTATTCTGAACAAATGCCAGTCGATTCTGATGATGCTGAATTGTAGGTAACAAGTTGCATGACCCAAGCAGCTCCTGGAAGGTCCTTACTGCTGAATGGCCTGGGCATTGGAAGGATGAGTGCCAGCAACATAGGTCAACCAACGCTACACTGTCCTTTGCCAAGGAGACAACAGCTTCTGACTGTTTCAACTGGTTCTGCAATGTAAGTTCTACTTTGAAGTTCTTTTGCCACCCGAGTGTTAACCAATTAGCCTTTAAATGTGCCAGTGCTTTTTGTCAAGCCATTGCAGGCTTTGATCACTTTTACTTTTGGGATTTTGCTTTCATTATGACTTTGGAAGGCATATTTTTGCAATGGAGTAGATTGCAGGAAAATGTGCATGAAATTCAAACTGAAGCTTTTAAAAAAATATGTAAATGTAACCACTAGTTTGACAGATCTGCTTATATTGTGCTTATAATATGCTTATATTGTACTGAAACTGGAGATGTGCTGCCATCATGTTAGACAGCTGACTATCTAAAAAAAATATTGAACAAGGGTGCGAGTAAACTGCCAGCAATTAGAAAGTACAAAAATAACAGGAAAATGAAAGACACAGATGATACTCATCTGCAAAATAGAACTGCACAGAAGAAAAAAATTACCATTTACCAAGAGTTAATCTGGCATCTCTCAAACAAATATCTTTAGATTGAAGCTGAATATTTATCTGACGAAAGGATTTATTGGACCACTGTTAAAAAGAGTTCACACCATCTATGTCAGCTGACATAAGCAATAAACATTTCATCTTTATGCAAAAAAGGGACTATATTTTCTATCAATTCAGTCATATCCAGATTAAATCTTTTACACACACACACACGCACGTTTTTATCGAGATGATTAATATGATGGCTCATCCATTCTAGGTTTTATAATGGTTATTAGCCTAGAATACCCCTCCTCGTGTTATACACTATTCACGAAAGCAAACATCTCCCTGCTGCTCTGAGGCAGTGGAGATTCTGTCTCCCTTCAATTTCTCATACTGTTCTGGAGCAGTGTGGTACTCAGAGACAGAACCAAGGCTCACCATCAGTGAAGGGGTGAAGGGCAAGGAGCATCTGCCAGGAGAACAGAATGGACTAGTTCAGGGGTCTGCAACCTGCAGTGGCTCTTTCGGCCCTCTGCTGTGGGTCCGTTGGCTGATCCCACCACTGGCTGACCCCTCCCCTCCCTGTCACTCTTCGCCTGGCCTAAGAAGGTAAGGGTGATGGTGGGGGATGGAGACTCAATCCCTATTCCACAGCAGGAAGTGACTGGGTGGGAGTGAGTGACGTGGAGTTGGCCACACCCACCCAGTCAAAACGGTTGTTAAATTATTGGCTCCAGGTGTTTTCTGTGGGAAATGGGTCCAAATGGCTCTTTGAGTGTTTAAGGTTGCAGACCCCTGACTAGTTAGTTGCACTCTAACAGGGTATGTGTGTGGGAAAATTAAGACTGTTGGATTTTTAAGTCAACTCATTAATAAGAGATAAATTCCAAAATTCAAGCCTAAGATTCCTCTTCTGGAGGAATTCTTCCCTATCAGGCCACTCCACTTCTTCCTTAAAGCCCAACTCCTACACTTCTGTTCACCCAGGAGGTTTAATGGGCCTTGTTCCCAAGGTAAGTTTAGTTTAATTTACTTTATTGTCATTGCACCTCGTACAATGAAATTAAATGCCATCTTCAGTATACATTATGACTATGAAAATAAATACATCATTCACATTTTATACATTGAATTGAAGGATGTGTGTTTGTGTTTAATTTCATAGTCATAGTCATAGTCAGGGATGGGATCCGACCCATAACTATCGGTTCTGTTGCTTTGCGTCGTGCATGCATGCGCGAGTCACGCAAGTGCAATTTACGACCTGCTGAGCTGCCCGGACAGCTGAGCAGTGCTGTGTGCAAGTGCGCAGTGCTTGGAAAAGCCCTTTTTCCCTGCTTTTTCAACCGCAGCTGTGTTGCGCAAAGCAGCTGCAGTTGAAAACGCAGGAAATAAAGGTCAGGTAAGAGCCTGGGTGGGCAGGTGGCCCAAAACAGCAGCAGACATAGAACCGGTTCTATGTCTGCTGTTTGCTGCTCTTCAGAGCAACCGGTTCTACAGAAGTGAACAGAACCGGCAGAATCCCACCCCTGGTCATAATGTACATTGAAGATGTTATTTAATTTTGTTGTACAAGGTGCAATGACAATAAGGTAAACTAAACTAAAACTTTTGTTGGGAACAAACCCCGTTAATCCCTCTGGGTTGGCTGAGCAGAAGTGCAGAGTAGGAATTGGGCTTTAAGGAAGAAGTGGAGTGGCCTTGGTTTCCTTTTGCACCTCCCGACAATTTTCTTCTGATAGGGACGAATTCTTCCAGAAGAGGAACCTTAGGCTTGAATTTTGGAATTTATCTCTTCTTAATGAGTTGAGTTGAAAATCCAACAGTCTTCAAAGGTACAAAGTTTTGCAATGCTTTTTCCGAAGAAACACTGCAACACCCTCCCTTCCCGTTTAGAGAAGCCATGGCTGCAGTCCCCGTGCTGGAGGCCGAGCGCCGCTTCCTTTTCCTCAGTCACCCTTCAAACCGGCTGTGTTTACATTCTGCTGACAACTCCACGTTGCCGAGATTCCCTCCCTTCTCATTGGCTGGGGCGCGCCGCTTGATTCCGCCCAGGGGCGGCGACAGAGCGCCAAACAAACCCGGGGAGCGTCGGGTTCCGCGGGCTCCCGGGGACGCGGCTGCGTCTGATGGCCTTAAGGCGGGTTGGGACCGGCGGGGAGAAACCCGTTATATCTCGCACGTGGGAACGAGGAAAGACCTTGAGAAGAGGACGCGCGGGCCTTGCCTCGGGCAAGCGCGTTGGACAAGGGGCTTCGTTTTATCCCTTGTGGGCTAATTCCCCGGGTACAAACCCGGCGCCCCACCGGCTATTTCCAGGGAGAGACAGATCCTCACCCCGCCGCCGCCGCCGCCGCCTCCGCCGCTGGCGAGCCGAGGGAGGTCAGCCCTGCAGGGAGCCGCTCGAAGCGGTGATGTCAGCGAAGCACATTTGGCGGGACTGGAAGGGGAAGGGAGGACGCGCTTGGCCGCCGGCAGGGACTGAACGCCGCGCTATTGCGCCATCGCCGGGTTGGTGGAGCGAGAATGAAGCAGCCCGGAGCTCAGCACCTCCGGCTGGCGCTTCTTCCTGCGAAGCCCGCCGAACGGGTGCAGGAAAGGAGGCAAAGCCCACCGCCGTGGCCCCGGGTTTGAGGAGTGGCTTTCAAAGTCTTCCTTCCCTCCACCTGCAAAGGGGGGAACAGCAGCCCCAGACTAAGCGGGGCTCTCGTTGCCGGACTGAAGGGGATCGGCCTTCTCTCGCGGAGGTAACCCCCGGCCCTGGATGCGGGTTGAAGCGCCCGGAGGAGCAGGCGGGCGGGAGAATCCGCAGCCCGGGAACCGCAGGCGCGGACAGGAGGGACGAGCCGGGAGCCGCGCTGGCGCATGCGCAGACGGGGCCCATATAGAGCCTTGGCGCCGGCGCCAGCTGAGAACAGTTCAGTTTCTGCGCGGCTGAAGCAGCTGAGGTGCGGTGCGTGGGGGCTCCGGCGGGGAGGGTGGGGGAAGGATGCCCGAGGGGGCGCCGGAGTGGGGGCGGTTGCCCTGCCTGGGTTCCCCACCCCACCCCGGTTTTCCTCTGGCACGCGAGGGAGCGCTGAGTGGGGGAGCGGCTGTGGAGATGCTTTCGGGGGGTGGAACTGCGCCCCAAGATTCTGAGGGGGGTCTTTAGGGGGGCCACGGGGGTGGGATACCCTGATCGACTGGCAGCGGGGCCGAGGCGCGAGGCTTCTCGCCAGGGGAAAGGAAGCCAGAAGGCGGGATGCCCGCCCGCCAGCTTGCCGACTTGCATTTTGGAGGGAGAATTGAGGCGGGGAGGGCGAAAGGACGGGGATCCCCAGCCCATCCGACCTCGGGGAGGTCAGCTCGGAGGGTGTCGTGGCGGGAGAGGGGTGCCTGCCCCTCGGATGGAAAAAGGCTGCTCTTCTGGGTGGTGTCATATCTCTACCCCCCCACCCCCAACCTTCCAGCCCGGAGGGAATCCCGGTTTGGGGGGTGCTGGGTGTGGAGAGGGGTGTCTAGCCTTATCCGAAGTGGGGAGCCATGAGCCTCCAGCGTAGGGGGGATATCCTAAGGCAAGACCCGGCTCGATCGGCCTGCCTTGGCTGGGAGTGCCGGATATTTTTGGAGGGAGAGACCCGGACTCCCTCCCGCGTTGCAAGAGGGTGGACTGGGGTTGGGTGGGGGATCCCGCCCGTTCATTTCCCGGGCTGCCCCAGCACTTACCCTTCACTCCCCCCCTCCCCCAAAATCCAGATGGGGTGCCGGGCATGCGCGGAGGTGGAAGGCGCTTTCTCACCAGAAGGCGGGAGAGAGAGCCAGTTTGGGGAGGGGGGGCTCATTTGTCCTCCAAAATACCACACACACACATCCCGCCCCCCCCCCTAAGTATTTGCCCGGGGGTGCAAAGACCGGCTCTTGATCGGTGCCGTCCTGGAGTGGGGGAGGTACATGGGTGTCCGGACTGGCTCCATTTGGAGGGAAACCTTAATGCAAAGAGTGGGGAGGAATCGGGGTTCCTAGGGTCCCCTTGGAGCCCTTCTGTCAAAAGTCTCTCTTCGACAATCGGGGTGCGACCAATGAAGCGCCCCCCCCCTCCCTCCACGAAGAAGTAACTGAAGGCGGGAAAGGTTTCCTGGTCTCTTGTGTGACTCTTGTTTAAAGGGGTGTTTCCACCCCATCCCCGGTTCCCGCTTGTGACCTCCCCTCCCCCTTGTTAATTTAGCAAGGCGTTATTGCACCCCACTTCTCCTCCCTTTTACTTGCATCGCCCCCCGGACTCAGCACCCCACGCCAGCGGGTTAAGAGTGGCGACAATCGGGACTCGGGTGGACATTGGGAGGACGCTCGGAGAACCAGGCGTTGCTGCTCTTGCCGCCTTCTTCACTTACCCGCTCTCTGCAAATTGGCGCGGGGTTGTTAAGAGCGGAGAAACGGGGGCATTTGAAGAGCTCAAAAAGGCTATAGGACAGGATCAGGCCCCTTCCCGCCCAGCAGAAAGAAGGGAGGGGTATTGAAATTTTGTTTTTGGTTTCCCCAACAAGAGAAACCACAATGTATCTGTTTGTAGTCATAAGGAGCTACCATAATAATGGATAAAATAAAAGGCTAGGAGTTCTACAGTAGTCGGTCTGTGTATCTGTGCCTAGAAAAGTTTCAGGTACAAAACCGGCCTCTAATGAAGGTACAGTTGTGCTAGTTCTCAAACTGCTAAGATTTTCAGTATATCCTCTGTATCTGTATCGCTTAATATTGGATTATAAAGTTCTCACTTCATTGTAACAAATACTGTACAGGGCTATAATACTGTAGTTGTAGTTGCTTTCGAGAAAAGAAACAGAAGGTGCCTCAAGAGGATCTTTAAATATAGTACAAAATGGCTACTGTGAGGCAATAAACAGAAGTAGGGGAACCTGAAATTGACTAGATGTTTGCAAAAATGGAAAGGTAACCTTTACTTCTAAGGGGTTAGAGTAGTGTTTCTCAACCTTGGCAGCTTGAAAATATGTGGACTTAAACTCCCAGAATTCCTCAGCCAATAATTCTGGGAGCTGAAGTCCACACATCTTCAAGCTGCTATGGTTGAGAAATGCTGGTTTAGAGAAATCTGTTATCTTAGGTTGAGACAGTGTGCCAGTCTCCCAATTCAATTCACCTGATTCACGCATGCAGATTTTTTCCAGGATGAAACAAGATTGGCTTGGGCAATTTGCCCAATGAATTTTCTTTTCCAAGCCCAGGCTTTTCAGGAGGAACAGGAACCTGCCTTTCTGTGGAGCACTTTTTGTTCTGGTTGTAAATTTCAGAACCTAGATTTCAGAAATATGTATTTGGATGTGCTACACATTTGTACATTGGTCCTTTGTTGACCTTTATGTTACTGTAGCAAGTCTTGGTGGAGTATGCAGCTCACATGCACACATAGAGACGAGTTCTCCAAATAGTTGGGCATAACTAGTGAAGCACTTTTTCAGAATAAGTAACTGAAAGCCGGAATTTTTACAAGCTAGTGTTTAGTGGCGAAATTGTGGCTTTGAATTAACTTCTAATCTTCTGTTATTTGCAGGGAAATAATCTGGAATTTCAAATAAGATGTCCAGGCGAAGGTAATAATCACTTTTATAATATACAATGCAGGTAAAGCAGTGCACTCTTCTATGTCTCTGATGGAATAAAATATCTTTCCCTTCTGCAGTAGCCGTTTGCAAGCTAAACTGCATCTGCCATGCCAGGTCACATCTCCAGAAGAACTGCAGGTTCCATTGTCACTTCAGAACAGAAAAAGGAAATCTATGCAGGTGGGTTGGAATTTTAAGAGTCATATATAGAAAAAAGCTTATGTATGAACTGGGTGGCCTTATGCAAAGACTAGTGAATAATTCAATACAGTGGAATCTGTAGGGCAGACCAAGGGTAAGGGAAGAATGACAAAAACAGGATTGCCTGTGATGTGCATATATAAAAATGAGGCAACGCTTGCAGCACAATGTTGCAATGCTGCTTTCATCCTTCTGACAAAAGAATCATGCTCCTTTGGATGCAACTGACTTAAGTCCCTGTGTGTGCATATGCATATTTGTGTATGTATGTATGTATGTATGTATGTATGTATGTATGTGGTATTAGCATCTCACACATATGCCATAGATTTACAAATACTAAAGGCCCAATTCGTTAGTGCATATATACCTATTTTTTTCCTGAGAAATCACGTTAGCTTAGATGGAGATCTGTTCTAAGCTCCACCTCAAAATCCTGCAGGGTAGCTTGCGAAGATTGATTGTTCCAAACACACACATGAAATTTGATTGAGTGGGACCTTGAGTGCATGCCTTCTTGAATAAAATCTGACACCTTAACTATGGCCTGAACCTGCCTTTTCCATTTGCCCAATTTTACTTTCGGGGGACACTTGCCAGGGAAACCTCAAGTATATAACAGTAGTTGTATTCGTACATCTGGTGGAAATATTTGATAACAAACAACAGAATCCCCTTTACCTGTTAAATATATGCAATTGACCTTGCTTGATTGTAAAAAATAAATAAATTATTCTATTTTCTTTTAAAGAAAGTGTATGTACAGATGTTTAATAATCATGAAAAAAAGTTGAATAGGTATCAGAATCTGATAAATATTTTGAAAACCAAGCCATGCAAAGTCTTATTGTTTTTGTCCTGAGTCCCAATTGTTTGAGAAGCTCTTGATGAATCTGAAGAACTGGATATTAGTTAATTGCTGCTTAGGTATTAATGATTTTTGTTTGTTTTACAAAGGACTCCAAGATAGATGAAGAAAATGTGGGATATCAATATGAAATTAAGGTATGGTTGATCTGCATAATACTGCTTTGAAATATAGATTCCGTTCTTCAGAATGTGGTAATTCAGAAAGTATATGTAGATTCAATATAAGGGGAAAATTTTATTCACTCCTGTATTGGCAGAATCTAGTTTTAATAAACATGTATGAAGGCATGCTTTTAATGTTATAATTTATTTATAAGACCATTTTTCACTAAGAAAACATTGCATTTTAGTTCCTAGAATATAATTGCTTAGTTAAAATGAGTATGTGCTGATAACATCACATGAATGACATAAATGTATATTAAAAATGTGTTTTTCAATGGTGATATGAAGACATCACTGTTTGTCAAGAACTAGTGGTATCTGAGAGCTGTATTATTATCTTATTTTTAGAGCTGTTGGCCATCCACAATATCAGGCGGTGTATCTCCTTGCATAATAATAGAAACTCCACACAAAGAAAGTACAACCACAGACTTCTCCAGATTCAAAAAATACAGATTTAGAAATCTCTTTATAAATCCATCACCTTTACCGGATCTGAGGTAAGCTAGATGTGCTGAAACTAATTAAAAATATTGCTATGTATTGATATATCAATGGAGAAAATTGGATATCCCTTCAGAAAGCCTCATGCACAACTATGGTTAAACTGTACCTAAGCATTAAATGTGCTATCTAGATACAGTAGTTTCCTTAAATAGGCTTGAAGTAATCTCATTCTGCCTTTGGACAGTGTCCCTAATAATTCAGAGAGATTGATAAACCATGCTTGGAAGCAGCAGTGTTTTAGCTAGCAGACGTGGTTCAATGCAGAGCTGGGGAGACAGAATGTGTTCCTTGCTTTACTATTGTTAAAGAGGGTATATAAAGGGCCACACTTAGCTTGGCTTCAGTGATATATGGAACATAATAAAGAACCCATCAGTGCAGCTATTTCAAATGTTTTGGTTTTAGTCTAAGTGCTCTACATATTTTCAGAGCTAGTGCTAAAATCTCAAATCTTAATGGACAAGTGCAATTTGGAATCCAATTGACTATTTGCCAGGAAAAAACTACCTGATTGTAGTACTTGAACATCTCTCATTCCAGAAACAACACTTGAAAATAACAAATGCATTTCCTTAATATGGTTGTTGTACAGTTTTCTACCACACACCAATTTTTAGAGGGAAAATGGGAGCTCTGAGCTCATTTACAGCAAATAAAACATCTCTTCTTGTGACCTCTCCTCTGCTAAAGTATGAAATTGTCATAAAGTAATTTGTTTTGTGCTCATGACTAATGTGAGTATTTTTGCGCTGAGGCTTCAGGTGTAAATAAAACAGCTAACTGATTTTTAAAATTTGGAATTCATTTTGGTTGATTGCTGTGTAATAAACATCCTATTTTTTAAGCAGACAATAGAATTTAGGAATATAAATTCTAAAAAGTCCAGGCTAAGCTACAGCTTTGCATAGAATATGTGTTTTGATCTTGTTCATGCTATTTTTTGTTTTCTGCTTCTTTTGCACATAACAGACTTCTGTTACAGTTTTGTCTGAAGTGAACTGTCTGTTGTTTATTCTGTTTTTTGTTTTCATATTGAAAATATAAATGTAATATTGAAAAACTAGGAAATGCAATAAATGACAATTTCGCAGCATTTAACAGAATCACTGTAAAAATACGTTTTGTTTTAGAAATTAAAAATAATAAATTGGGTTCACCAAACAGAAGCATTTAGTTTCAGAATCAAATACTTGTACCAAAGCAAATTTGCCTGTTTATTTTTTCTTTTATCTGAAATTTTATTATTTTGATTTTAGTTGGGGAAGTTCTGGAGATGTTTGGTTCAACATTCTCAAAAAAGAAAGCAAATATTCTCACTGCAAGCATTTCACATCGCTACACTCAAATCTACAACCACATATGAGATCAGTCCTACTGGATTGGCTTCTAGAGGTAAGTATTGAAATAAGATTGTAAAACAACACAGAGGGAATAGCATAGTGTCCAAGAATCTTAAGCATTTAATTTGTTTCCTTTTAAAATGTGTATTTTCCTTAAGTTAAAGCACCAGTTTTAAATTAACGATTTAACATTTTGCATTTCATTACAGGTATGTGAAGTATACACACTTCATAGAGAAACATTCTATTTGGCCCAAGACTTTTTTGATAGATTCATGCTGACTCAGAAGGACATAAATAAAACCATGCTTCAGCTTATAGGAATCACAACCCTGTTCATTGCTTCCAAGCTTGAGGTAAGTAGAGGCATGCGATACATTACTATAGCTACTTGGTTATACTTAGTATTGGGGTAGAATTAAGGGGTTCCCATCTGTGTTTGAGATCAGATAAAATAGTATTTTCTGAAAGAAAAAGTATTTCAGAAAACTTCCTGAAAATATCCAAATGATTCCCCTTTCATAGACTGTAGGAATATTTTTGACCTAAACTCACTAAAAATAGCACATATGGTCAGCTTTTAAGATGTCCTGCTAATTTCTTTTTTTTCATTTGGAAAGATAATGCATGTGAAACATGTTGCCATGTCATTTTACTCAGTATATGGACACTCATTTAAGTTAAATAATGGAGATTTCTAGAGATTTGGAAAGCTGGTACAGTTTAGGAATAGATATCCTAGCATAGCCGATAGTTATTTGTAGATTGATTTTTTTTTATTTGCAAGGTTAGGAAAGTTTTGAACCAGAGACAGGAGAATTACCAATGGATTTCTGACACAGCTGGTATTGCATAGGAGCACTGCTATTTTACACAATAGATTGTATCTATGTAGACAATTATGTTTCCTATGGGAAATTTAAAAAAAATCAGTAATTGAATTGAGCTTCCAAGCTATAAAACTAAACTATATATTTATAGTCTAGGGATCTAGAAAACTATGTTAATCAGTTCTGCAAAGTCTGTTTTAACACTATTTTTTCTTTTTTAAAGGAGATATATGCTCCTAAACTGCAGGAGTTTGCCTATGTTACTGATGGTGCTTGCAGTGAAGATGACATTATAAGGATGGAATTAATTATACTAAAGGTAACAAAACTGGGATGCTAACTATTTGAGCTCTTCTTTCTGGAACTAATATACTAGGAATTAATTTACCAACGTCTTAATCTGAACTGCTTTTAAATACTGCTTTATGAATGCTATGTCTTCTTGTCTTAAAGTTGGATATTACTAATCAGCTGGGAAACATCCTCTTTAAAAGAAAAATGAGTTATTTTAAGCATAGTTATTTTTTCCAGCCTAATAGTTGATGGAAGAGAATTTAACTGTGTTATTGAGATAAAGAAGAGTTAGGTCTAGGAATTGTTCATGCTTGGTAGCTATATTAAAGGAGTATATGAAGCTGGAACAACTTTTGCTTTTGAGATTATTCACATTACTCTTATCACAGGACCGTTTATTTGGCTTGTTCAGAATGGGATGCCTTTAATGGATTATTTCCGGAGTAGGACTTGACAGAAATTACCATTTTTTTTCAGGCTGAGAGATGCCCTTAGCTTTTGAGTAGAATTCTACTCAAATAGTCATGGTCCTAAATGTCTCTGAGGTTCAGACAAATAAATGAATGAACCAATTGATTGTGTGCTTTAACTGAATATACATTTAATTAACATACTGTAGTTAAATCCCCATATATTTAATAATTTTCTCATGGTCTCATATTCAATTATAAATCTGTGGTAAATTTCAGGGGGAATCTGGAGACTTTGGAGGTCTCATGTAGATATCAGTTGTTCTAGAATTTCTGGTTGTACAGTTGATCTATGCAAAATGCTTTGATTTGAAAGGTCATCCCTTCCACTAACACTACACATTGAAAATTAGCATGCTGTCAAATATGAAAATAAAAACTTATTTATCAATGACATAATAAAGAATGCTATCTCTTCCGCTCCTTGTGAGACTAAAATAACGAAAGCTTATTTACTTGGACAATATCTGCTGCAGATATCACACAATTTGAAAGCTAAACCACTGCAATAGACAGCCCTATAAACATTATGTTTTAATATTTGTAGGCTCTTAAGTGGGAGTTGTGCCCAGTGACAGTAATCTCCTGGCTGAATCTTTATCTTCAAGTGGATGCAGTGAAGGATGCTCCCAAAGTGCTGCTACCTCAATATTCTCAGGACAAATTTATTGAAATAGCACAGGTAGGTTTCTTTTTTTGCATGCATGACATGTAAAGCTGGGAGAACAACTGATATTAATACCTTAATTCTACATTTATACCTTGGTCTCTGGATCTCAATCAAAGAGCAGAGAAGACCTGATAGTCTGAAATCTGTTTAACCTTGAAGTAGCACTCATATACAGTAGGTTTCAACTTAATGCAGATTCATAATTTATTTAATTCAATAAACTAAATCTAGATAGATCTACTAAAAACTAAGAGAATAGATAAGTGGATAGAAAATCTAAGCCTCCAATCAAATTGCAAACTACTCTAGGCGGGAAAGCAAAACAGCCACTTGACTGGACTTTGAAGCATGAAAGTCCTCAGCGACAATGAGCTGCTGTCTGGTGCTCAGCGTCAATGTATAAAAAGACAATTGCCATCAGCTTTGCGTGAGAAATTAACGCTTGATTGGGAGGCAGACCCACAGCACAAATATAGGCTATGTATCAGATGCAGATCTAATGAAACAGTACACCTGAGTTTTTCTAATATAAGAATTGTGGGAAAGATACTGTAGATTTTATACTGAGCTTATATTGAGCAACAGTTGATGCATTGTTGTATTTGTAAAGTTCTTTCTAATGATATGTATGTCATTCCACAGCTTTTAGATCTCTGTATTCTAGATGTCAATTCTCTGGATTTCCAATATAGGATATTGGCAGCTGCTGCCCTCTGCTATCATACCTCAGAACTAGTAGTAAAGAAGGCTTCAGGTATGGTAAACTATGAATAATTGTGTTTTTCTTTTCATTTTTGGAAGTTAATGTATGTGAGTCTGCAACTGCCATAAGACATTGAAGGGCACAATGTTTAATAAATTTGGCATATCCATGACATGACCATAAAAGTGATGAATTATAGTATCCCCCCCTCTTATTGTGTATGTGTTTTCTCAGTTAATTGAAGAGTGAGCAGGTATATAATCATCTAGAGCAGGGCTGTCAAACTCGCAGCCCGTGGTCCAGATGTGTCATATGCTGGTCATGCCCATGCCCGGCTTAGCAAAGGGGGAAAAAGTTGCAATGTTACATGATGACGTGAGTTTGACACTTCTGTTCTAAAGAAATGGCATCTAAATTTTCAATTCAATACTTTTTTTCATCCCGAGACTTCCTGCTTTCTGGGGCCTTGCCTCATCCATCTTATTTTCATCCTCTATTTCCTTCTTTTTCAGCCACACATTAAAGTAATAGATTTCTTCTATGATTTCCATGGCCAATTTTCATTTCTATTTTAGGCATGATTAAAATATTGTTAGTATGAATTGGGGAATCATACAATGAGATTCTGTGCCTCTCTTTTTAAAAAATATCTATTCTTCTGTTGCTTTGTTTTCTCTCTCTTTTGTCTTGAACATTCAATGGAGAAAATAATGTAAAGAATGAGAGGAAAATATGGCTATATAGCTATCTATTTTCCATTCTTTGGTCCTCTTTGTTCTCTTGGATAGTCTCCTTGCTCTGCTCATCAATATGCAATAATTTAGAATAGAATTCTTTATTGGCCAAGTGTGATTGGACACACAAAGAATTTGTCTTTGGTGCATATGCTCTCAGTATAAAGAAATAAAGAAAAAAATTTTATGTGTTGGCAGGCTAGGTATTGGTGGGTTGCTAAAAGACTCTGAAGCAACACTGACCTGCACTTATAGTGACTAAGATGCTTCTGTGTAAGAGCAATGCAAAAGCTTCTTCCAGCCTTGCAAGTTAACAAAGTAAAAAATAAACAGGAGGCTTTGAGACATTAGTAAATAACAGATGTCAAATATTTCAGGTCGCTACAATAAATCGTTTCACTTTGTTTTTAGGATTGGATTGGGCTAATATTGCAGAATGCGTTGAGTGGATGGAACCATTTTTCAAAGTAGCAAAAAAAATACCAGTGAAATTGAAAAATTTCAAGAAAATTGCAGTGGAAGATAGACACAACATACAAACCCATACAAATTATTTGGATATGTTGGTAAGAATGAATTTTCCCTCTTTAAATGTGTTTGGTCTTCCATTGTGTTTATACTTTCTTGGAATTAGAATACTTTATATCTTTCCTAACTAATGTAGTTATTTGCTAGTAGTATGCATTTTCCTATGGTTCTAAGATGGCAAAAATCATCTACCATGGACTGGACAAGGCCTAGAACACTGGGGTGAGGAGTACCTGAAATCTAAAGAACAGTAGTTGAACTAGTCATGAACAAAAGGGTTGTCAGCAGAAAATGTTAAGACCATACGATCACCTGTGGAGACTTCCAGATTCAGGTCCAGCTGCTGACAAAGCATGCAATGATTTGGCTAGCATTATGAATTTTAAACTAGCTGCTGACTTAATAATGCCTAAGTGATGACTTAATAATTTGACTACCATGATATGAAATTATTTTTGTAAGGAATGATCATCAATAGGCAGCTTATAATAACTCTGAGATATGTGAAAGCCAGTGTGGTGGTGTTTTGAAAATGCTGGCCAAAATCCAATGAGACCCAGGTTAAAGTCTCAGCCGCAGAAGCTCTCAGTGACTTTGGACCACTCACTCCCTTTTGGCCCAACATATCTTGCAGAGTGATTTTTTCACCTTTCCAAAGAAGTGACACAAAGAGGCTAACACCCCTTTCATCACAATAATTTGTTCTTTTTATTGGATAGGATGAAATTAACTATGAAGTAGCGGTACCCAGTCAGCTATCACCGGTATCTACGGGAGGAATAATAACTCCTCCAAAGAGCTCTGAAAAGTGAAAACTGTGTGCAAAGACTGGGATCTTTGTTAAGACTGAATAAACACAGAGTTTTCACACATGATGTGGCTGAGAAGACTATCAGGATGCAACTGAAGGACATTCACATGCAGCTGGCCTGGATCTTTGACATTTGAAGCCCAACGAGACCTAGAGAAATTGGATTTCTTCTGATTAACTAAATTCATAATTAACTATGGATTTTTAACTTAAAGCTGTCTTAAGAAACTTTTAATTTTTTTTAACAGATGCAAGTGAATTGGTCAAATTTAGTTATTTGTGAATTTAAAAGAACTGTTCCGCCAATTTTCTATTGGTGTATGCTGGTTTTGCATAGGATAAAACGTTATTCTGACCTGAGTGAGGAAATCTGAATCTATGGACTCAACAAAGTAAGTCACTTTTCAGCTTGCACATCAGTGCAGCCACAAAATAAAAGCCTTTATATTAACTTTTTTAACCTAAGGTTACTAAGCCACTGTGCCTACTGCCATACACTTATTAGTGTAACTAAGGAATGGTAACAAATTGCCTTAATATAATAAAGCATGAATAGGGAATACAAAGACTGAAAAACTTTACTTTTAGAGGTAAAGAAGCAGTTTAAGAATTTTCCACTTAAACTGGAACATCTTCAGTGAACAGCTGCCATATCCTACCTCTTTCCTCATGAAGTGCTACTATATATTCTATAAACTAGCTGACTACAATGCAAGAGAAACAAAGACTGGATTGCAATAAGGACAGCTTGAATGCAAAAGAGAGCTACATTCTGAATAGTAGGCCATTCTTCATTACAACTTGCATCTATTTTTCCACATGCAATATACAGCTAATCTAATTCTGTATACTTGTGAAAAATGAGGGATTTTATGTTTTATAAATAGGACAATACCACAGTATGTTTATAAATATGTATTATAAAAAATGCTCATGTTAAATAAAGTGTTGAAATATCTTGCAATGGACACTTTTCTTCTCCTTACATTGCAAAGGAAAGTAAGTTTTTAAAAGTAAAGCTTTGCCATTGCTTGAAGAAACTTCTTTTTTCGTCGTTGAGCAGCAAGTTGAAGTACTTCTTCTGGGTTGCTAGAATTCAATTCTGTCTGCCCAATAGCTTTAATCTATGTGTCCAAATATCAACAAAAACTTAGGTTAGTAAGTTCTTATTCACAGATTTTGTCAATGGGGGGCAAAGGGTGATTTTTTTAATGTAATGGTTTCACACACAGACTACTGCAATATCTTAGAAATTCCTTTCAATATAAGAAACTGTAAGAACTTACGGCTATCTGTTTCTTGTCTGTTTCGCCTCGCTTGTGATGAAGATCTGAAACACCGTTTAGGAAATTCCAGGAAACAGCCATCTAAATTCTTATTAGAAACAGTTTCCTTGCACCTCTGTGAGCCTAATTCTTCCTTTGGCAAAATCAGCAAGGTCAAGGTCCTAATCTTTTAAAATGTAGCTTTTTTTAAATAGAGAAAGGATTTCCTTATTTTGTGCTATCTCCCTGCTACACTTATAAATTCAATTACCATTACCAGTTTAACTAATAGCCAATTACTAAAGCCATTCTGGTTGCAAATCAATCCCACACAGCTTTTTAAAATAAAAGGATACATGTCAAGTATTCCAAGATAGTAATATCCCATATATAGTCATAATAAGAATCCATAGCATCATGGCTGAAAAACAGGGTTTCAGTTATTTTTATGCCATTTATATGTGTTTATTTGGTAAATGAAACTCTAAAAATCTGGTTTACCTGTTTTGCTCCTGAAGTGCTTTAAATGCAGTTTTATAATCTACCTCTCGAAGAAACTGGCACAAAATTGCTACCTGGAAGAATAATGATATGCTAATATATAGCATCATGATTCATACAATAAATGCTGCACTCCAGATGAATGCAGTACAGGCCTGTTTTGGTAGTATTTCTCTCTTCACAATTTTCCCAATTAATAGATGATATATATTCTTACCTGTGTATGGCAATTGAGAAGAGAACAGCATTTTATCATTCGTTTAATCACCTATAGAGAAATATGCAAATTAAAGAAACTACAACTTATCCATTTACCTGGTTCAGCTACCTAAATGGAAAACAATGAATACAAGTTATATTGCTTAACAATTGTTTTCTGCTTCACTATTGACAGCATAAGCAAAAATAACCTCTTCGAAACCAAACACATCTACCAATGTTCCATTGACTCTACTTGCTACAAATTGTTCCATTATTATCTTGGCTTCTAGTCTAGTTAGAATTACTGTGGATACCCAACTTCTGGGAATGCCAAAAGTATTGAAGAATCTTCTGTATCACATCTGAATATAAAACAGCTTAATATACTGCTGGTACTAAAAGGCTCAAGATGACAGAAAGATACACTGTACAGTGCCAGGTTGCTAAATATTAAGCCTTCTAATTAATTATCAATACTTGCTAGGTTTATTATGTAATATCAACAATCAAAGCCTGGAGTACGTTCAAGTGTACATTGAAAGGTCTGACCTCCAGAACATTCCTAGAACACCTCTGCAGGTCAGATTAACCCTAGAGGGGAAAGGACCTATCTGCCCCAGCATGAAGTAGCCAATGGATACTGGGCTGTTCTTGTTCTCCCATCGATCACCTGATTATGCTACTAACAAGCACCAAAGCAAGTCAGATCTGATGCATCCTGAACCTGGCCGATTGCTCTCAAGGTGAAATGGCTATTATAGCACTAATAAAACTAAGGTGATTTAAGGATGTCTAATGGATGGGCTGGAAGTGAAATAAAGATAGGAAAAACTCTGGTGGAGGGAGGGGAAGTGTTCATACTGTAATTTTGATATATATGGGGAAATGTCATTGAATGAGCAATTCCAAATAATGCACTTTATTCTAAGTTCACTGCAGTAGGATAGATGATAAAAAGGTCATAAAATAAGGAATTTCAAGTGCCCATGTTTAGAATGCTGAACTTTGATCAATGGTCCACTTTAACACAAAGCTTGTATTGTAGAGCAGCCCAGATCATCAGAGACCTGTGTGTGTGTGTGTCTATATTCCTTGTATACTGCTACCTAAACTCATCACTCACCTGATCAGTGTATACATCAGGGGGCACCATCTTAGTGAAGAAGTCTGAGCACACTGCTCCTGCCTGAAGATAGTAGTGAAGTGCAGCAGAGTATTGATTAGTTGCTACATTAGAGATGGAGAAGACAAAAAAAGTTAATGATTTCATCTAGTGGTCATATTCACATGTAACACAAAGTTAAAGATTTTTAACTTCCAGATTTGTTAAATAATCCACAATGACCCAATTTATGCATAATGATATGGCTCATCATGCTACCCCCAAGATGCATTATACAACAGCTTAACATTTGTTGTGAATTAGGCCGGATTTTACAAGTTAGTTCGAATCCTACACTGTCCTCACTACCAACAATGTTTGACTAAGATGGACAAATTAAGGCAAAATATCCTGACAAGAGAAAAAGAAATAAAGTTTTCAGCCTTGGCCTCAAAGTGATACTGTCCTTGCACCAAAATGTTGTGGCACCTTCCCTTTGGAACATCACCTCTCCCAGACATTAGATTGGCCCAATCCTATATAAATATAACAGCATGTGTGTGTGTGTGTGTGTATATACATACACACACACACACACACACAC
Source organism: Pseudonaja textilis (assembly GCF_049901715.1). Taxonomy (NCBI): domain Eukaryota; kingdom Metazoa; phylum Chordata; class Lepidosauria; order Squamata; family Elapidae; genus Pseudonaja; species Pseudonaja textilis. The sequence goes on along the minus strand of NC_141992.1, from coordinate 174,999,981 downwards.
ATATGGATCTTTGGTTATTCGGGTTTTCTCCCGCGTAAAATTGGAAGTATTTTGGCGACGTTTCGACTAAATTTCATTCTTCATCTTCAGGCTTGTGTCTTCGGCTTTGTGCTTCTTGGAGTAATGTGAGCTTGCAGCTGTTTTTTCTTTCAACTGCCAGTGGGAGTGCGGCTTGACTGGGTGGGGACTTGGCTGTGTTCTGATTGGCTGGGGGTGTGTTCTGTTCAGATGAGGGCTTGGTTGTGCTCAGGTTAGTCTTAGTTGCTGGGGGATTTGAGCTGGTGAGCTGTGATCCTGTTGTTTGGCTTCGCATTTGTGGTCGGGCCACATCTTCATGGTGGGTGTCCGTTCGCTTCATGTATGGGTCAGAGGGGTTTGAAGCGGGTAGTGATACAGCTGCGGTATATAAAAATGGACAGAAACAGGTTTAACTCTACTTACCAAAATAAATATCTGCCTGAGTGATCAACCAGAAATGATTGTTTGAATTTATAGTGAGTGCATAGCTGACTAGTTCTTTGACAGTGACAGCTACTGCTTCAAAATCTATTGATGACTGAAAGCTGAAATTAGAAAACATAATTATTAGGAATTATATTTAAAACTATGATGTGGTTAAAATCTGTTTTAATAAAAATATTTAAATAATTCTATGTACTCCTCCATGCCCTGTTTAGTAATGTTACACTTAAAGGACAGAGTTCTAGACAAAAATTGGCCCCTTCACTGCTACATACATAAACTTCCTTTTCTGTTTTCTATTGGTTATGGAAATGATTGCACTCTAAATGTACTTCTTTATGACAGCCCCATTGAGATAGAAAAAGTTTCTCTGTTAATCTGAAATGACCAAGGGAGCTTTACATGGGGCTCTGAGTGAAGAAATAACCTGTAAAGATCTGAAGAAACAAAAATACATTTCGTTGTATTTATAAATAGAGTTGGACAAACAAAATTCCTTACTTAGGAAAAGATGATGGCCAAATGGAAATATACTCTGCTGTGACATTATTCACAATTAATTCCTAAAAAAAAAAGGAAAAATATTATATAGACACACATACAGTCAAGATAAAACAAGTAAGAGAATTCAAAAAGCACAGAGGATGATTTATGATAAAAGAGAATACTGCACTTACATGATTGTTATGAAGCTTGACAAACAAGGATAATATTGTTGTCAAAACCACAGGTTCCTATTAAAACATTGAGAAAACATGAGCTTATATAAAATAACAGCCTTTTCCCATGAAGTTTAGATTTTCTAGGCAAATTTTTGCCATGCAGATAGCCCTCATTTAACAACATGTTCAGTGACCATTTGAAGTTATGTCGGTGCCGAATAAGACAACCAGCTCCTGTGATTATCTTTTGGGACCTTTGTTGCCAGCTTCTTACAAAGTCAGTGGGGCAGCAAATAGGGGGTTGCAAATGGTGATCACATGATGTTGTCCTAACAATAGGGCGAGATGCACTTAACAACAATAACCCAAACTGCACTGTAAGTCATATGAGTTGCCAGTCCCAATTACTGTTGTTAAATGAGGACTACCTATATTGATTTAGGTTTACAGTGGTTTATCTTCATGCCCCACTAGACTACAGGTCTAGTATTAACTACCTTAATTTGCTCCCAAATAATTCTCTATCTTGGATACAATACTGCGTACAATTTGCTGGGGTCCTTTTTATAGAAATTGTTTTAAATCAATTTTCACATTTCTCAAATCTGAAGACAAGTTACAGTAACCATATTTTAAAATATTTTGTATTAACTCATGAACAATGAAAATGATGTCCTTTAGAACAGTGGTCGCCAACCAGTGGGCCGGGGACCACTGGTGGTCCTCAGAGAAATGTCACCCCCAAAGCAATTAATCCAGGCTGCGCAGAAACACAAGGCTATGCTGCCCACATGGCCACAAGGCTTGTGCCACTTGCATTGCAAACAACACGAAGTAGTGAGGGGGGGAAAGGGCGGGGGTGGGACTTGCCCCACTCAGCTCATGTGCCTCACCTGGCCACTGGGCTGCTTCTTTCCGCTTTTTTCTTCTTCTGCTTTTGTCTGCACACAAGGGAAACAGCAAAAGTCTTTCTTTCTCTCCCCCAAACTCCACCAGAAATGAGTCTTTGGGACCTTGCAAGGCATCCCACTCCAAGAGGCTGCGCCAGCAAAGACTCATTTCTGGCAGAATTTGGGGGAGAGAAAGAAAGACTTCTGCTGCTTACTTTGCATGAAGCCAAAATTCTCTCTCTCTCTCTCTCTTCCCTTGAGAACAGAGCTGGAGACGGTATCCTGCGATCCCAAATAAAGAATGATCGATAGGTAGGAAAATGGGGTGGGGAATTTTCCTGCAGACCTTCTTTGGGATTTTCCCAGGGTCTATGGTCCCCGGGATTTAAAATTATGAATTTGGTGGTCCCTGAGGTCCAAAAGGTTGGCGACCCCTGCTTTAGAAGGCCATATAATTGATGAAATCAGACTTATATCCCAGTCCTGCCACTCAGCAATAGGACAACTTATTCCCGTTGTTAATATGTCAAAAAATGTTTCTGACAAGTGTAGTATGAAAATCACTTTCTTAATTGGAATATTTTTGTTTAGCGTCCTTATTAGCAATAGGGTGTTCATGGGATATAACCCCAAAAATAGACATGATGTTATGGTGACACACATAGGAAACAGGCAAAGTTTTGGTCGCATCAGTGTAGTCACCACTAACTTATAGTTAGTGTAGTCTGACTATACCCAGCAGGGATCCCTGTTCAGTAGAAACAGGCTTTTATGCTTTAACATAAACTCAAGGCCCATGGGCCACATCTGGCCACATCAAAATGGGGTGCAGGAGGTGCCTTCCCCGCGCCCTGTTTTGGCCGGCTGGGTGCTGCAGGAGGCATCCGTCCCATCTTCCCCCCTCCTCCAGTCAGTCCGCGGAAAACTACAATGGTGAACTGGCCCTTGAAGAAATCCAGTTTGACACCCCTGCTTTCACACATTTATAATCTTTAACTCCAAACTCACCCGCAATTTTTTGATGAACGATAATAACTCATCCCTAAAGAGAAAATGTTTGTTTAATGTACTGACTTATTATTAGATTAGGTTTATAACTTTTTTTTCTAGAAGAGTGAAACAATGTAAGAGATTTTAATACAGATCTGATCAATATTTGGACCCTCAAGGAGCAGCAAAAACAAAGCATACTCAAATAGTAAGGAGAAATGGCAAGCCCTGACAATATGCATAAAACATACCAAAATATTGAAGTATCTCCGCACTTTGTGATGAGGACGTTCTTAATGGTAGTTCATGCCCTTATCTTCAACCTAAATTTTCTCTTCCAAAAGCAACCACCATTCCTGGCAGAGCATTTATTTCACCGTGCCTTTATCGTTTTTACATATGTTTGTACTTCAGAAAAATTCTCCAGAATATGCCTATCTACCTGTCTTATCAGCTACCTTGTTTTGGCTCGAATCTTTTTAGTGCTCATCACCTGAGTTTGCTATTTGTGAAAAAATTCCACTGTTGCTGGAATTATTCTGTTTACAATGTACAAACAAGATCATTAAATATTATGTAAATATGGTACAAGCCATGTATTTATTTTGTAATATTGCATAGAACTTAGCCTCAACAATTTTAGGAAGCTACTTTTATTTTATTCTTAAAATAAAAGCTTAATTAGAAGTAAATTAGATATTCTTAGAAAATTTAACTACAAGCAAGATCTTTCTATGAGGACCCAGATTGTTGTTGGGGGCAATATGCTGACTCTATAGAGAGGGCTGTAAAGCACTGTGAAGCGGTATATAAATCTAATGTGATGACCCAGGGTGGGATACAAAAGCAACAAAGTCACAAAAATAGGTGAAGTCCCTTTAATTCCTTCAACTTGTCCTCCAAGGTCCAATTATCGTTGACTGGAGAAAAAACTCCCCCACGAACAGTTGTGAAAAGGAAGAAATTCCATTCAAACTCAAAATACATATAAATTATAAATAGGAAAACAAAACAAACGACACTGAAGCAATTAATGAGGCAAGGCAGGATAAGGGCTTGAAGACGTCCACAGATCTCAAAATACATACACTGGGAAGGACTTGCCAGAACTCAGAAAAGAACTGACAGACTAGAATTCATGCTTTGCTTCCAGCACTAGGCCATGCGTAGTTTGTCCTTTTAACCAGTCCTCACAACTGCAGCCTGTGAAGGGGATCAGGTCCCTTTCCTCCCCTGTAGACCACGCCATTCACGTTTCTCCCTTATCCGCTCCTCCCTACGTGCCCTAGGATGAAGAGGGGATGGGCCTGGGTCTTCCTCTGAATGCCCAGCCAGCCTGTGCCCTTCCCCAGTTTCCTCCACAACCTCTGGAGCCCCTCCCACTCCCACTCCCTGTCAGCTGTTCCTCCTCTCCCTCAGAGTCAGACTCCAAGAGAGGCATGACATCTAAGTGCTATTGCTATTAGATATAGAATAATATCACGATTACAACATTTAGGGATGTAAGAAAATTATAGCAGTTTACCTGTACATAATGCCTAATGTCGATTCTCTCTGCTTTATTAAACTCACTCTGCCATCATTCCCTCTTTTGTGTTGGTGGGATACACTGCAGATTTGTACAACAATCTCCCAAAGGTCTGTAGCTGCCCACCTGCCTTCTTTTGGTCCAGGAAGATCTTGACTTGTGGCAGCCAAAAGCTGGCCTAACTAAGCAAAAAAGAAGAAAGTCTTTGAATGCATTAATCTTATTTGTTCCAGCAATCTATCCCTATTGGAACTTAGTATTATCCAAGTTAATACTCAAATCATTAGCCAGAAATATGCAGGATACTTCAAAAGAATACATAGGTCCAGATAATTGTCCAGAAACACCATGCTCATCATAGTGCAGATATTTCTGAAATTCAGAAGTTCAAATGCAGTTAAGCGCCTGAATAGGGAGCTTCTGATATTAAACAAATAGTCTAAAGCTCCCAACGCATCTCAACTATTCAGAATTAATGATAGAGTTCTCTGATTTCGCTAATTTTGGACTATTGTATTATTATTCTTATAAAACTAAAATAATTCAGATTTTGGACCAGGCAAGATTCTTACTATATATATAAAGGTAAAGGTTTCCCCTGTCCTGTTATGTCTGACTCTAGGAGGCAGTGCTCATTTCCATTTCTTGGTGGAAGGAGCCAGGATTGTCCAAGGACGGTTCCCTGATCATGTGGTCAGCATGTCTATAATCAAAGCGCATGGAGCAGTTACTTTCTCACCAAAGTGGTACCTCTTTATCTACTTGCATTTGCATGCTTTTGAACTGCTAGGTGGGCAGGAGCTGGGGCAAGTAATGGGAGCTCATTCTGTCACATGGCACTCAGGTCTTGAACCCTGCCTGCCAGCTGACAAGCTCAGCATCTTTAACTGCTGAGCCACCATGTCCCCAATACTTGATGTTATATGGTACAAGCTATCCTACCACAAAATCAATTGTGAATGGCCACAGAGAAATGTTATTTGCAAATGCAAATATTTTACCAAGTAAGGTAGAAATAAGTACAGATAGAAAAAACAAGCACTCAGGGAAAACAAGGATGTATAATATTTGGATCAGAAGAGTGCTTTTGATCTGGCACGGAGTCCCCTCCGTCTATGAGATGACTACTTCCAGTCACATACTTGTGAATTCACACAGAAAAAAGTGCACCTTCTTTTAAGATACCAATGACAGCCTAGATCTGAACTACCACTGCTCACTTTGGATCGGACTACTGAATACTGCTAGTAGACTACACCTTAACATATACAGCAAACAAGTTAGAACTTAACATATACAGCAAACAAGTTCAAGATTCCTCAATTAAGTAATCAATACAAAACTATGCCTTACCTTCACATAAGGATTAGTCTGTACCAATGAATGTGGAACGTGCATAGTTAAGTACTCGCTCTCCTGCCAGTTTAACAAAAAGGCAACACATTCCTCTGCTACAACTTGTCGAAGAGGAATATCTACAATGGATTTTAAAACAGGAACTGATCAGATGGTTCTTTACAAAAATTATATCCTTGAAAGTTGAAAGCAATTAACAAGCTTATGAAAACTTCCTTGCTTTTAAGAGAACTCTATGGTTTATGTAGTGGAAAATAGGGATGAGGAGGAAAGTGCCAAGACAGAACATGTGGGTTAGAGAAGTAATACCAATTATTTGTTTGCGGCTCATGAGCCATAAGTGGGAAATCTTGAATATACAATTCTATGTATAGCTGACCATCAATCAGCATTAATGTAGCATTACAACTGGCCAGCAGACAAAAATGCAATTGAAGAACTATAACTATAACTGATAATTATACAATTGTAAATTGTAAGGATTGATAACTCTTAATAGAGCCAGTTTGGTTTAGTGGTTAAGACACCAGGCTTGATAGAAGGAGACTGTGAGCTCTAGTCCCGTCTTAGCCATGAAAGCCAGTTGGGCCAGTCACTCATTCTCAGCCCAACCCATTTTACAGGGTGGTTGTTATTGTGAGGAATAGAAGTTGTGCTTGCTGCCTTGAGTTATTTATAAAAATAATAATAATAATAATAAAGGTGGGATATAAACAAATAAATTCTTCCCTTTATGTACTTAACCTGAAGGTTCTTACCAGGCACCCTCATTTCTAAGTACCCCCGAACTCTGCTGATCAAGTCAGAGGGAGGACGTTCTCCAGAAAGTCCAACTCCTGCTTCATGGGTATAAATGTCCAGAAGTAGCATTTCATTCAGCATCACTTGGCGCAACTTTGGAGAAAACTCAGTCACAAGTTCAAGACAGGCAGCAAAAAGTTTCTTGGCATGGACAAAATCCTGTAACAAAAAGCAACAGGTTTTTGTTGTTGTCACATTTACAAACAATTAGTAATGCTGAGATATTATAACAGAAGACAGGTACTTGTCACATTTTACATGCTAAGTTTTGTACAATACACCTACTTGTTACAGTTCAATGAAATTTAGTTCTAAATTTCTCTTGCATTCAAGAGGTATCTGACAAGTCATATGTCTTTCTTAGCATGTGCTGATATATTTTAAAAATTGAAACCAACAACTACAGAACTAAGAAATGAGGCATGAGAAAAATAAGAGAAATAAACAAGTAATCTTTAAAATATATTTAACCTTTCACACTATACAGACCCCATAGTCAGTATATCCATGTAATAAGATAAGATTTTTTACATACCTTAATCATAAGTCAAAATACTATTATGACATTTCAATAACAAGGCAATTTTTCTTTGTGGCCTTTCAGAATACCAATAAGCAATCTTTCTCACCTTAATTGTACTGCAATGTAGTCCTTTTGCCATCAAGATGTAGACTAAATCACTAGTCAAATTATCTTTAATTCCTAGGATAACATTGCCATAAACTTTTGGAACTTCCCACTAGAAAAAATATACATATATTATATTTTTACATAATTATAACTATGTATCATTACATTCTTCATCTTTAAATAAAGGAAATTACCTTATTGGAAACTGTCCAGAAATGGCGTTCAGATGTCATACCATGTAACTCAATTAAAATCTGGCGGATTCTCCAAGGATCCAGTGATAAAATAAGCTGATGCTCCAACTGGCCAATATTCACACTCGCTAAAGCTGAAAAAAAACCCACCATATATTTATTGCTGAGAAATTTATACCTAAGTGACCATTAACTGTAAGAATGGACACAATCTGTTCAAAAGTTAAGAAATGAGATAGCTTAATCTTTTCATTAATTTCAGCTGAAATTAGTGTAATTATGCAATTAAATAAAATATAATATTTACTGTCTGAAAAGGCAGGAGGAAGGCAGAGAGTGCATTTTGTGTGCACGTGTTCTAAAGACATCACTTTTGAGTAACTAAACTAAATTAAATTGATAATGGGACTTTTCAGAGTATATACAGAATTGTACGTAAGGGTATATAAGCATGCTTATTACACTGTTGTATCGTGATTCTCAAAACAGGATTAATGGTTTGTTAATGGTCTTAGAGAAATTTGTCAGAACCTGGAGCAACCTTGTTGTCTTTCTTATCTTAAGAGGACCCTGGTCTCTCCCTGTGCCTTTTCCATTTGACCCGTCTAAAGACACATCATCCAGTTATAATGAGGAAAACTAAGCAAAAGCACAAGTTTATCAGAGCTTCCATCTTTGCTACTCTCTGCTAATCTTGCTGGCATCCTGTCATAAACGGTGGGATGGGGTTCAAAGCAGTAACGGGGGGGGCGGGGGGGCAGGTGCCCACAATGTCAGTGCAGGCAAACTAGTAAGAAGGTTCCATGCAAAACACCATCAGCAATCAAAGAGTCGCTGAGGGTATTTTGCATAAAACCTTCTTACTAGTTTATCTGCACTGACATTGTGCCCATTCTGCATCAGCTGAGGGATACCCTTTCCACTGCACTAAATATTGTAATTTCCCCTTAAAGTATCTCAAGTCTAGCATCCTCTTTATCTCATAGTGTTTCCTCCACTATCACCACCATCATGGGAGGCAGGGGCTTCTCCTCAACTGCTTTGGGCTTGGAGCCTCGGAGGTGCTTCAAATAAGAGGAGGAGGAGATGTACAGGAGGACAAGAAGACAGGAGATACACGTACGCGGGGGAGAGAGTGGCACTGACAGGAACCAGACATGTTAAACTGGATTAATCCAGCTGCCTCAAGGACACCTGGCATTGGAAAGAATGAGAAGCCATTGCAGGATACGCCCATCAGAGTGGTTCCCAAAACATCGCACTGGCATGCTATTGGACAATAACGATCTGGTCACAAGGGGGAAGGACCACAAAGGGGAAAATTTTGTAGTCTTTGTACAGGAAACCTTAATTCTAGCCTTCCTTTATTTGCAACCACTAATCCTAGTAAAAGAACCCATTGCTTCAACCAAATGTAGTTGAGGTCATTCTTTCCTAGGGATTTAGCTGGGGCAAGCTTGAAAAAGTTACATGACTCCATTCCAAGTCCAAAACATTGCACTGATTTATATACTGATCCTCCTGATAATAGCAGAGAAAACGAGCAGCATCTCACTGTTGCAATCGTTATAAATGTAGGTGTTTCTCTCAGGTGCCTGCTCACGAGAGAATTGCTACTAATCAGTAAAAGAAGTTAAATAATCTGTAGACTTGTTGATATCCCATACTGAGCTATAAACTCCATTGTTCTGAAGTACAGACATATACATTAACCATAGCCAACAGAAATATGTGTGTGTCACTTAAGAAAACACGTCAATTCAACAAGCTGCATTAGCTGACTACAGTAGAAATATTCTTACCATATTATTTTATTCTGCTTAAAAAAAGGTTGTGAAAAATTTAAGGGAAGTGAGAGAAATTACCTGGAATATCATAAAATGATGTTATCAGTTTAGTGCCTAAATTGACTCGAAGCGACTTCTTCCTCATCTGGTCAATGAGCAGTTTTCGTTCATCATCTTTCAATAGAGCTATGAAGAGCTCATGGGAGGAAATCATGAAGACAAATTGGAGATCTTCCAAACCCAGACACAGATTCCTGCACAGAATTAAGAGCAAATGTTTGTGGAAAGAAAAGTGACAACTTTTTTCTTCAGATTGCTGGGTTAGTAATACTTAGGAAATTCATATATCAATGAATTCTTAACAGAGATGTCTTACAATGAATTACACTTCCAATTTAACCACATCACTTCCTCAGATTATGCTAATGAAAGCTGCATGATTGTAGGAAAAGTAGTTTTAATAAGCTACTAATAGCTTGCAGGTAAGTATATTTCTCCCTCTCAAAAACAAAACACCCTAATTTTCTCTTATATGGTTCTCTCTTCAGCAGCTTCCAGAATTGTTTCACTATACCTTATCATCCAAAAAAAGGTAAAAGACAAAATTACTGTCCAATTTTTAACACAGTATAAATTCTTATCGCACACTTACTTTAGAAAATAAGCCATTTTTCTTTTTGAAGATTCTGGTGCATTTTCTACATGTATTGATTTTGAACACACCTAAGAAGTTTAAATATTGAACAATTAAATCTCAAGAAAAATCCAGTAAACTCTTTAGAAAAACAGAGTATGCATTTTTTGGCATGGTATATTCTTTGAAACCTTGTTTACAACAATAACATTACATAGTTATCTTCTGAATGAAAGAAGCATTTTCTCTACCTAGTTTTAGTTACAAATTAGAAAAGCCACATATATAGACCCTAGAATAGGAAAGGATTTTTAAAAATGCTTATTGCATATGAAGAATCAGTGAAAGGTCTCATTTCACATTATGCAGTCATATTTCATCTGATGGAATTTTGTTTGTTTACTAGTATAATTTGCTTGAGACATCCGCATCTATTACGGTGATAATCCTCATTAATAATTAACCAAAATCAGATGCAGCATATAGAAAAAGCCACTTAACAAAACCTTAAAATGAGTTAGCTCATAAACTGGCAACATGCCAAGTTAGAGATGTACAAAAATCTGCCTTACAAAATGCCTTTAAAAGAAATAGCAGACTTGTCTTCAGATTTTTAAAGGAACATTAAACACGAATAATGAAATACAAGTGCATGTATGTGTGTATAGTTAAATCTAAAATTGGGTATATTTTTACCTCTAGGAGAAAGTCTATTTTTTCTTTGGTAGGTCTAAGAAACATCTGAGTAAACTGGACGCCAACTGGCCGACCCTGCATCACATCACAAACATTGTTGCATGCACAAACCTTGAAATAGATTTCATCAAGAACTTCATCTCTGTGTAAAATAAAAAATAAACCAAGGCAAATTGGCACACGAAAACTTACACGTACTGTTTTTATATCCTAGCATAACAACTAATTATACATATGCAACATACATATGCAATACCTTTCATACCATAGGATAAGTAACATTACACAAACCATAGAAAAGGGTAAGAAAAACAAGCTAAAGAAATTAAGATAAGGAAAAACAAAAAAGGAAAGAAACGGAAATTTAAAAATTAAAACTAGTTCACACGAACACCACCCAACTGTACTTCTCCCTAACTTTCTATCCTTTCTATCCTTATTTTTCTTTCTCTGGGCTCGTACAACAGACAACTCAAAGGCAAAGGTTGCTCAGCAATCTATCTACTCTGCTAGGCTTGACAAATAATTAATAGATGTGGGTCAGAGTGGTTCTCTCCTTCAATTTATGCCTCACCCTTGTTGAGCCTTCTGGGAGAGCTGCCGTAACACCGACTGTCTGAACTGAATCGGTAAAGTGGGCATGCGGTTATCTTCAAGGAAAATCTTCACCAGTTCCTAGAACACAAACATAGGCACTACTTGCATGTTTTAATTCAAAAGGTATGTGCTTCAAACTTCAGCACTGCAAAGCAGCATAGAGTGAGGCTTCATGTGGAAACAAACCACCAATTATACCACCAATTCACTGGGTGGTGTTGAGCTGTCAATGTTGTTTTGCCTAATAAACACCACAGATTTATTGTGAGGATGCAGGGGTGGGATCCGACAGGGTTAACTACCAGTTCAGTGATTTACAAGGTTCGGTGATTTATGATATGCTTCCCTGCACGCTGTGTACATGCCTGTAAATCGTCATCAGCATGCTGAGTGCAGAGAAGTAGCCTTTGAAAACGTACTTTTTTTCCTGCTTTTTTAACTGCAGCTGTGCCTCGTACTACAGCTGAAGTTGAAAAAGCAGGAAATAAAAGTCAGGTAAGAGTCCAGGTGGGCGGGTGGGCAAAAACATCAACAGACATAGAACTGGTTCTATGTCTGCTGCTCTTCAAAGGTACTGGTTCTGCAGAGCTGGACAGAACCGGTAGAAACCCACCCCTGTGAGGATGGCCCACTATTCTAAATTCCTTGCAAGATGGACCAGAAATTGAATCGGTAACAATGGTAAAAAAAAAAAACTAATGTTAACCAATCAACAGAAGCTATGCTCAACCCTTCAATAATACTTTGGAATGACTTGGAGAAATGAATAACCAGCTATAAGAGCAAGGCCTGTTTGTAGGCAGTTTACCTGATAATTGCCAGATCTTAAGCAGCTATGAATTTGACTGTAGGGAGTCGACGGTTGTGAACTACTGTCAGAAGGGGCAAGGACACAACAAGCTTGACAGTAACCAGCTAGCCTCTTTTCATCTATCATGCAATGAAGTGATGAGCCAATCTAGAAAATACAATGTTATCAAAGTTGTAAAAATGTAGCAAACACTTCCAATGTTTTATGCTTCAAGGCAAACACCTTTCATACAGACTTGTTTCTCAAATTCCTATGGAAAGAGGTGTGATGATTTTCCAAGAATCTATACAATTTTGTTGTTGTTATCAGTACTTATTTACCATTCTTCTTCTAAAAAATATCAGGTCGGTTTGCAACATAGTATAACTTTGTTGTGCATAACAACTTACAATATCCTACTATTTAAAAAAGAAACAAAATCACAATGGCAAGATTACTAGGTTGAACAAATGTTCTAATAATCTGAGGATCAGCCAGTCTTGTGAAACTATAGGCACTTTCTTGAAATTTGCAATGAAGCTTCTAGATGGATTTCCATTTTCAGTAAAAACAAAATTCATTTCCTACTTTATTTTAAAACTTGTTAACTCACCTTTGAAATCAATTCCTTGGTTCTAAAAAATTTATCTCTGGCATTCCTATATAAATCAAAGTTTGTGGAACCCTGCTGGAAGTAGATGGCCCCTAAATCATAGCATACCTGAAACAGACCCCAAAAAAATATAGAAGAAAATTTTAATCCCTGTTGGAATCCTCAGAAGAAATTCTAAAGCAATGATTTAATGCGCAGAGACAAAATCTTTGCTCTATGTACTATGTTAAAAATGTGCTTTCTTTCCAAACATTTGCAAATAAATCAGTCTTGAAACAATACAACAATTGTAAAAGTGACTATTCTTCACATTTTCAAAACATTTGAAAGCTACACTATCTTCAAATGTAGAATGTCAACAATGGCTGATGGGGTCATTAATTGTTTTAAAATGAATTTCATTTATGAATCCACAATTAAAGGTAGTCCACAACTTTTACAACCGTTACAATTGGAATTTTGACTGCGAAATAATGTGCTTGTTAAATGAGTCATTTTTACAACCATTTTTACTATGGCTGTTAAATGAATCATGTGCTCATTAAATGAATCATGCAGTTATTAAACGAATCAAGTATAAATTAAACAAATCTGGCTTCCCCAACTGACTTTGATTGTTGGAAGCTGGCTGGAAAGGTTACAAATCTTACTCAGGTGACTGGATGTAAATACAAACTGGCTGCCAAGTGCCCTCTTTATTTATGAATAAAAATTAATTTGTAATCACATGATCGTGGGGGTAGTGATAGGCATAATTCGAGAACAGCTCATAATTCACTTTTTCCAAGGCTGTCATTAACTTAAAATCATTGTTACACAAACTGTCATTAAGATCAACCTACCTGGCATTGCATTTCCTCAGTGCTAATATTTAATCCGGCTGTAGAACTCTCTGTCTCTCCATTAACCATACCAGGTTCCATAGCTAGCAGATCTAACGTCCTTATAGTGTGAATGTAAAGGTCCTTGTTTAATTTGAGTGCTCCTTCCAAAACCAGAATGGAATCAGCAGCCTGTTCTTTTAGCTGCAACAACACAAAGTAACGTAAATGCTTAGTTATTAACACCTGTTTGATTACTTAAGATAAATGCTGCACTTCTCTAATTCAAGCTACATCGAATTTTACACTAACAAATGTCAATCATCCCTCAGGTCAAATATCTCACATACTCAGTTATCTCCAAATAATAACCATTTAATATTCTCTGAGCTCAGAATGAGAAAGCTCATCATCGCCCTGTAATTGCATGAAAAGAAAAATATAATGATTTACTTTTTGTAATGATTTTGGTTTACGGATATTTATAAAGCAGTTCCTATGTATCAAGTATTGTCCTGCAACACCCACAATGTCCTACCAAAGAGAAGAACACCTGTTACTAATCTTGCAACAGATGTATTTATGAATTATTTTTAAAAGAGAATTTATCTTTCCATTATGAAAGATGGTTTAAAGATAAACAGATCAACTTGGTGTTATGAGCAAGAAAATATAATTTTATCTCTCTGAAATTCACAAGGTAAGCAATTATTTCTACCACCACTAATTTGATTCAGGTTTCTGCACAGCAATTTGAATGATACATATGATTGTACCCTGTTGTTTTCACTATTTTGCCCTTGGGAGAGTGTGTATAAAATAGATTTTCTCCCCTCTACCGATACTAATCAGACAGACATGCTGGAATAAACTGCACAGTTCTGCAACTAGCATTTTGTGATCTAGTTCCTTGCAAAACATCCTTATTCTGACTTATTATGTGAGTCTTCCCTATTGTATGATTTAAGTCAAAAGGCTAAGAATATAAAATATTCCCTCCTGAAAGAATTTTCTCACACAAACTTCACAAATTCAACATATCCAATGGAGCTGGAGTTAGAAGTTAAGATGCTCCAATTATCACAGTAAAGATATCAAATGCCATTTTTATATGAGAAAGGTCCTAACTTTAGCACTTTTCTTGAGTAATTGAATCAACTAACTTTTAATCATGGATAACTTAATAAAAAGCCCTTACCACTTTCAAAATGTTATCTGTGACTTCCTTTTCTTGTTGGAACTGATTCATACTAAACAAAAAAGCCAAAAGCAATCGTAAAGTTATTATTGAATGCAATATCAAGTTATTGCACTATTTAGATTTCCAGTATACCTTATATGTTTAGCATGCAACAGCTACAGTTTGGTGTGGTTGTTAAGGCATCAGGATAGAAACCAGAAGATGTAATCCCACCTTAGGCACAAAGGCAGCCAGGTGATTTGGGATCACTCTCTTTCAAGTCCTAGGAAGAGGCAAAGCAAACCACTTCCAGAATCTTTCCAAGAGAACTGCAGGGACTTTCCAGGCAGTCACCAAGGGTCAACACTGACTCAAACCCACAAATGGATACATAAATAAATAAGCAACAAAAAGGTCTTCCTTACATTTTTTGTAATAAACCACATTTCAAGATTGAAAACTGAATCATTTAAGGGTTAAGCTTTTTCAATAATTTTGTATTTGTTCTAAGAGAATCAGAATTATTTTATATAAATATATTGTAGTCAGGGATTGTGTCCTCTTTCCTCTAAAAATCTTGTAATACATATTTTAAACATATGCTGTAAGACTTCAATTGATCTGATAGCCAACTCAAAGGATATGAGTATCAAACAAGTTTAATACATATTTTGTTCACATGCCGAGTTGAAAATTGGATCCTGATTTTAGTTTAGGCTGAAACAGATGGACAGACTTACACATTCAACTGAGGTGGACCAGGTTTTGCCAATCTGACAGGAAAACTACTGTTGACTATGGTTCTGATAGCCCTATTTAAAAAAAGCAAAACTTAGCACAAAATAGTGAATTATTCTGACATTAGCATTATTTATCGGGGCTTATTTCAAAAATTAAAGCTGGTACAAATATGACAGCAAAAGGCTGATTTGCATGTAGCACACTGGAAATATTGACTTCACTCATTCTCCAATCTTCTGGTTGAGAACATAGAGAAATAAAACAGAGCTTCACTTTAGTTTATCGAATTTTTAAATTGTCATTTTTATGAATCAGGATCTGTAATCGAGAGCTCTAAACAATTTCAAAGGAAGAGACATTGGAAACCAACTAGCTTATTCTTTCCACAGCTTATTCTTTTCCCAGGCTAAAAATGATACGCAAATGGAATTACTGATTTATTTGTGTGACAGCTAATCAAAAAGGAAAAAAAGCCATCTAGTGTGCACGTACCACTTATAAACCTCATAAGCAGAACAGGATTTATTTGACCTTAACACTTTAATTCTAGTAAAGAGTATTCAAGAAAAGTAAAATCTTACCATCTGTTGTAGAGCAATATAGCCATGGCCGTGGTTGGAGGTAAAGAGGCAAGGTCCATATCTATGTGTTTAGTTCCAGGAGGAACCTTACTGATGCACAACAATTCATTTAATAGCATGTTCAATACAGGTACAGATAAACTAAAAGACAAAAAAAAAATGAAGATTCATGATCAGCTCTTAATTTTGTTACAGAACATCACCAAAACAAAAACCATTAAGGTTCCAATGCAGTCTTTGTGCTATTTTTTATTGTGCATCTAACCTACAAGCTGGAAAACAGAATAGCAAATAACTATCCCAGGTGTTCTCCTATGGGGGTATAAACTAAATCATAACTTAGTTTCCTGATTATTCATCATGATTACCAATGATTAATATGTCTTGAGACTGAATTTTCAGTTCATGTGTCTTTAAAATGGAAACTTCAAAATACTACTTATTTAGACAATATAAAAATTAATACTTTTTACTATGACATACCTTTTCTCCAATACATCCAAATTCCATTTCAAATGTGCTGCAACTTTTAGAGCAAGTAATTTTAAAATGCGGTTTCTCTTATTATCAGGGGGAGGCTGAACTTGATTCTGTTCATTGACTAAAGGTTTGGAAGCCTGTTCCAAAAACTGAACAATTAGCTGGACTGGCAAAGGATCTGTCAAGAAAAGAAAAAAGATTAAAATATGCATTGTATATTAAAATACCACCTATGGAGAAGCAAATAAATGAAAAGAAAACAAGCAACTTTTAAAGAAACATATATAGATATAATTTTTGTCTAAAAGAAAACTTAGTGAAATCATTGATGCCACTGGTTTTACTGTTAGAGCTATATCACTGTCATATTCAAACAACTATATTTTTATGCACACATAAAAAACCCAAATACATTATGTGATGTGGACCTTGAAGAAGATTTAAGTGCAGTGCAAGTAAGAATCAGCAAATACCTACTACTGCTTTTACTTCATTATTGGATAAAAGAATCCTACAAAATGTAGTAAAAATCCTAGAAAATAGAAAATGTTACCACATTCCTCTATCCTCTGCAATAATTTATGAAAATAAAAGTTTTAGCTTTGAACAACAGCATTATTTACCAGGAGAAGCCTTTTTCAGGTGTTTCTCCAGCAGAGACTCTTCAAGCAGGAACTCAAACCAGGAAGTCTGTGGGGGGGTGCATGGTCGGCTCGATGTGGCTGCCTCCCGATCAACAGCTTCTACGCTCATCTTCCTTTCTTGAATTCCTTTGAACAATCCTTTGGGTCAGCACCCTGATTTAGAAGCAACATGGATCATATCAGAACACAATTGCTTTATGAGATCTAAAAGTTTAATTGCAGGTCTTTTCATCTAGACTTGATTTCACAGTCCAAATATAACAAACTGGGATCTCCTATCTAGAGAAACTTTTCATCAAATTTACAAGTCAGAATTTTCATAATGAATAGAACCATGGCTCAGCTTTCATAAGACTGCAGCTTCCTTTGGCAACCTTTTTTTCCCATTTTTTTTTGGGGGGGGAGGGGGGTGAAAGTTAAAAATTAACACAAGAAAAAAATAGAATAGACAGTACCCAATCAAAAAACAAATTCATAACAGTGATTAAAGTGAACTGAAAGAAAAAAAATATCCATGTAATATTAATATTAAACAAGCTTAATCATATATTATAAATCTAGCCCATATTGTCCCATATTTTCATTTTACTAAAGATATTTTTAAAAATTGACAGAGAACATCTCTTGAATCCATACATGCACATACACAAACTGCTATAGTTTCACCAAGTTATGTTAACATATATAATTATTTGAAGCCAAAAAAAGGCCACGGACATGACCAAATCATAAGAAAGCTGTAACATTAACACAGTGCATCTGATATCCAATTGTTAAAAACATTATTTAAGGAGTCCAATAATCACTAATTATAATGAATTAACTTCATTCCTAGATTTATGTTTGAGTGCTGAATCAGTGTTCACTCTGGCAACTGCCCGAATTAGCCCCTGCAATTTTTATAATAAGGTTTTCAGAAATGGCTTGCCATTATGTTCTTCCAAGGACTGAGATTGTATGGTCCAAGGTTACTCTGTTGGCTTCATAGCTAAGGTGAGATTAGAATTCAGAGTTCTAATTTCTAACCTGATGCCTTATTAAACTGACCTTCCCTAAATGATTAGAAGTGTATTTTACATTTCTTAAAATCTGGATCCATCATTTTTCCAAAATCAGATATTCCATTTTCTCATTCTCCAAATATATTTGCAATATTACGCTCTATTCCTTTCAGTTTTGTGTAAAATGGGATTGATTTTATTTCAAATACTTTGCCAGTTTTCTTTGCCAGACACTTCAGCTATAGAATACCCAATATATATTTTCTCTTAAGCAAAACCCAGATTTGACCCAACCAAAAATAAGGCTATTTTGTGAGCCTGGAAGCAGAATTTCAGAAGAAAATAAGATGTGCCAAGGTGCAGAAGAGAGAGAACTACCAATATTCTCCTCCTTAAGTGGAATTTTGAGGAAAAGGGGGCATTTCCAAGTAACAATTGAATCAAAAAGGGAATCTGTTTTAGGAATAGCCTAGACTAAATAGGAAAAGGTCATATCTGCACTCGCTTTAATATTTATGTTATGTATGTTACAATCACTTTTATATATCTCTGTATAATTTATGTTATTGAATTTTTCTATCATTTGAACACAGCGTATCAATTCCGTCTTCCGGAGTGCTGAAATGCTTAAATTTACTCTTATGTGTTTAATTGGATCTTGTTCACGGTTGCATCAAAAGAAAAAGCCAGGCATGGGAATTCTGGGAGTTGAAGTCCAAACACCTGGACCTAACCTGGCCAAGTGTGAAAAACATGCACTGAAATACACGAAATGCCCCGTCTTTTCAGAGCCACGGCCTGCCCCACCTGAAGACCGTGATTGCTCCTGGTTCTCTTTGTTTATGTGAAAGCAACTGCCTTGTTATGCATCTAGTTCGCCTACTCACCCATACAAAACAGTTGAGAAAAGTCACTTCCCCCCTCACCTTTTCTGCACCTCGATCCTCTCGCAGATGAGGGCCACCACCTGCGGGTGCCCTGCCTACAATCAACTAAAATGGACGACACCATCCCTCCTCCTCCCCCCCGCCCGCACCCCTGCGAACCTTCCGAGCCTCCGATAGGGGAATAGACAGCCGCGGTAGCTTTTGGTCCGCCTCCGTTGCTCGATTCTGACCAATCAGAATAGGAGCACCGAACGATGTGTTTCGTCATGGGCCTCCTTCCTTCTCGTTCGGCAAAGAGCGTAACTTGCGCTTTTTGCGCACGGTGATCCCGAGGTAGATTGGAAAAGTGTTGAGTATGAGTACAGAGACCTGATCTGTCGGGATATTTTTTTTCTTTATTTTTCTTTATTTATTTGTCAAGCAAGTATTAGATAACAGGCATAAGTATAAACATGGTTTATACCATGTTGTGAGGTTGGCTGATTACCACTCAGCTTTGTTAGCTATGATTTAAGGCTTACTGTTGGGCAATTGTAAAGAATACCTATAGTCAATAACCCATGGTGTATTTTATTTTATTTAGAGCAGTCTTTCTCAACCTTGGGAACTTTTAAGGCATGTAGACTTCAATTCTTTTAACTTTTAAGGCATGTAAACTTCAAACTTTTAAGGCATGTAGACTTCAATGTCAAGCATGGCTGACTGGGGAATTCTGGGAGTTGAAGTCTACATGCCTAAAGTTCCCAAGGTTGAGAATACTAATTTTGAGAATTTGGTAGTCACTCTCAGTGACTCTAGGCAACTTACAAAAGAAAAATAATTAAAACATTCCTAAAAGCTTGAAGATTCTACAGGTGGTGATCCACCATCAGATTTAGTTTGTGAGCAGTTTGGATATGGTTGTTGCAGTTTAGATTGGATTTCTCCATATGGGCTGAGACTCTGAAATAGAAAGGTAATGGCAAGCCACCTCAATAATACTATGAGCAAAATCAAATAGATATGTTTCTGAGTTCAGCAGGAGACTTTTATCTAAATAAATTTCATGTTGATATTTACAATGGAGATAGTGCTTGATGACTTAGGTGGGTAACTGGGTTTAATAAACTGCAGAAGTCTAAGATGCTTCACTTCTCATGCTGCTTTCTTCTAGTAAATGGAAGGAAATTAGCCTCTGGTTTGTATTTGCTCACTGTATGCTACAGTGGTTCAGGTGCTTGAGAATTAACAAACCCAGTTTTACACTTGCATTTACATGTACCAATATGTGTGTGCCTGTGTCAAAGGATACAATATTAAATATGCATATTTAAATTCACATTTGTTTCAAAGGAGAATGTACCGAAGGAGATGTGAATGTGCTTGGAATAAAACTGAGCTTCAGTTGTGCTTGTAGCATATTTTGCCAAAATCAATCACTATAACTAGTTCTTGACTTACACCTCATTTAGTGACTATTCAAAGTTACTGACAAAGGCACTGATAAAAGTGACATGATAGTTTTTCACACTTACGACTGTGACAGCATCTCCATGGTCACACTATCAAAGTTCAGATGTTCGGCAACTGACTCATAACAGTTATAATGTTCTGGTGTCACGTGATCACTTTTTGCCACAAAATCAATGCGGAAGCCAGGTTCATTTAACAACTGTATTATTAATTTAACAACTGCAGTGTTTCATGTAGCAATCATGGTAAGAAGAGTCATAAAACATTGCAACACTCACAACAGAAATTTGGAGCTCAATGGAGGTCAGTAAGTCAAGGACTACCTGTACGGTATTTTGCTGTTAGGAGGGAACAGGATATGTTATTGAAACAACTAGGGCTTGTAACACTGGTTCATTATCTTAAAAAAAAAACAATATGAAAGCCTCAATTAACACATGATGGGTGTTATAGGTTAATATTCACAACAAGGAATATGGAAGACTGAGACAGTCTTTTTGTTCAGTTCAAGCATAACCAGTATGGAAAGACCCCCAGTATATAAATTATAAGACACACTGAAACTCAAGAGAGAGATTACATGTTTCTTGCTCATGCTCAGAACTGTTTTTGGAGAATATACAGAACTGTAAAATTTTGTAATATAAATGTGTTACTATTCTCTAAATGTTTACAATAATCAGCACTGGGAATAGTATTTAAAAGGAATTCATTTTAGGATTGAGGAATTTTAACTGCACTGGTTGGAAGGACTGGGATTCATGAAAGGCCAATCCAGAGAATTGGAATTTGTGTTCAAAATTCAAAACCACTGAATGAAATGCTATTAGTTTCTATCTGTATACATTTCAATAGGCTTCAGAAGCCAAATAAAAATAAAAGGAAATAGCTTAATACCAATGAGCAGAGCATTTAAAAGCACCATTTCTCATCTCTCCCTCAAATGTCACAACATAGTTAGCAGTAGTACTGCAAAGTTAATTTCCTTTAGAAATTATTCAAAGCAAATGTATCTTTCATTAACTTACTGCTACAACATAGAAGCACAGAGACATAAACTTGTACAGAAATAAATGACTGTAATATTAAAGAAAATTACATTTCAAAAATCAATGCATTTCAGATTTTAGTCTCTACAACAGGCTCTGTGAAGTGATTTGGATTACACAGAAGACTGGTACACTCCTGAGAAGGCTGTCCTCTTCCCTGGAGCGCACAGATTTGGAAGAGATGCACATGGCACAGTGAAGGAGGAAGGGGACACTACCTAGCCAGTCAGATCAGGCAGATCAGCCATGGCAATCAGTGGGGTCAGAGAGGTCACAGCTAGATTGCTCTCACATCCAGCTGATTTGGAGTGATTTTTTTTATGGCAGCAGGCAGGCAGGCTGAAGAAAGGGCCAAAAACATCAAAATGGCATCCTAACTATGAGACTAAAACCCTACCCTTTTTTACATGCACTAATGCACATATATATAAAAATGGACAGAGCCTTGAGTACATGGATGTGGGTACCATCTTGGCTTTTCCAGCATCTGGTATGGATATCCCTGGCAGGAGATCTCCAAGCTCAATCAAATGTAAAATAAAACAATTACATTTTCAAGTAGATTTGACTTGTACAATAAAAGGCAGCATTGATTAGCTTCCCTAAAATGCCATACAACAAAACAATGATAAAATGTTCACATTTTTCCTCTCTGACTACTTTGTCAAGTATTGTGTAATATTAAAGTCAGAAAAAATACATTTCAGAATAAAATACTTTTTCAGCAAGTACACTAGGAACATTTTCAGGGCATACACTTAACTTTTTAATTCAAGATCATGAGATTAAAAACAGGAAAAAAAATCAGAGAAAAAAGTAGAAAAGAAAGTTTAACAATAAAAAAAAGCTGTGAAGAATAAAGCTGTACTAAAATATAAGAACTTTTACTTTATGAAAGTAAACCAATTTACATTAGCTTGGTCAGTAGTGTCATTTAGACTTCATTTTGCAGAAATATTTTAGCCAGACAATAGCCACATTCGGTCAAGCCAGAAATCCAACTTTAATTTTTAAAAAATGAGTATGTAAATATGGTTTGCTTGCTCCACCATTCAAATGGATTAAGAAATCATGAATAAATAAAATTTAACTGTAGCTACCAAAATACATCAGGATTCATAAACAAAATCTGATCTTTCATTTTGGCTTACAAATCCAAACTTATCCTGGGCATATTATAAAACCAATGAATAGGAGAGCATATGGGTGGAATACTCTTATTAAGCCACAATAATTTGTCCCAATAATGATTAGGACAAAATGATAAAATGCCAATAATTACACAAAAACATAAGCAACAAACAGAATAATCCCACAAAGTATCAAGTAGTTGAAGCTAAGCTTCTAGAATATGAACCTTCAAACCTTTCCTTGTTAAATGGCTAAATTTTATGTTGGTTCATTACCTTTTTAGATAGAACATAAGAGTGCCTAAAATATATGATTTACAAATCTGAAAGGAAATCTTTGTTTAATTCAACTTATTTAAAATACTATTATTGACTGGGTACCTAAACCAAGCCTTTCACCAAACATAGAGTATAATAATGCTCTATTAAAAATAATAATAAAAATGTAGCCCCAATTAGAAAGTTGCTCTCAGCCAACAACTTAGTCTGCACAGCCTTATTCCTCGGTCTATCATTCTCAGTCATTTGTCTCTCTACCTTTTCCATCGTAACAAATTTCAGAAATATAGTGGGATTTCCAAACTATGAAAATAGCAGAACATTCCCCATCCAACCACTCCCAAACATATACATACATATACATATACATATATATATGTGTGTGTGTGTGTATGTGTATATGTATATGTATGTGTGTGTGTGTATTCACACACATACACATACATATATATATCATACATACATATATATATATATATATATATATATATATATAGAGAGAGAGAGAGAGAGAGAGAGAGAGAGAGAGAATAATATATGGAGAATAATGTCCAGCAAATTCTCTTATCCTTTTTTTGTATTTATGCCAAAATAAACAAAGGTAATTGCTATGAAATTGAAACCAAACTGGTGTTAAAATTGAAAAGCTAAAAAGATGCCTTTTAATTCTTGGAAGACAGTTGTATCCTCTATAGTTCTGGAAATATCTCTCTCTTGTTGTGTCAATTAGTCTGTAATAGTCATGCAGGATACACTATGCAGTTTTCATGTAGTCAGTGATGTGCTATTGTGTGCATCTGCAATTTATATGCAATAAAAAAAAGGTTTATTGGAAACCTCAGCCTTTTAAAAAAAATATGCAGAGTCCATCTTCAAAGGATGCAAATATCTCAGGACTGAAAAGATATTATAGAATTGATTTTATATACCAAATAAGACCTATTCCAGTATACTCGAGTGAAGTAATTCACATATGGAGAATAGTTCATTTTGATTTCCTGACAAAACCGCCCATATTTTGAGTAGCCAGAGCTGTCATTTTCTTCATAATAAACCTAGAGGAAAACAAGAAAACAATAAACAAGCAAAATAAATATTTATCTTCAGGGAGAAATCAAACACATTTTATTTTGGAATCCTTAATTAAATACATTCATGTTTCTAATGCCAATATGAAAGTAGCAATATTATTACAATATTAGGTTCCACCTTATACACTTCCACTTTTTACAAACAGGAACAATTTTTAAAAGTAAAAATGTTATACGCATGTAACCAGTTAATTTGTTTGCTTTATAAAAAAGATTTTTATTCCACTGTAGTTGTTTTGTACACAACTCATGGTAAGGATCATACCAATGCATCTTCTCCCTCTAATTTTCTCCATAAGAACAAACCTGTGAAGTGAGATGGGCTAAAAATGACAGGTTTTGTCCAAGGAGGAACTAGAATTTACAGTCTCTTAATTTCTACATCACCATCTTAACCAATATTAGTATTCGATTTATGACTATTTGCTTAGAGACCAGTTATGACAATGTTGAATGAAGGGACTTACAACTGGTCCCTAAAGGATTTGCTCTTTCACTTTAAATGTGTATGTAGCATATGTAGCATTCACATTGTGGCACTGGACTAAATCAAAAGAACTTGGTTTCAATGCACTGCTCAGCTATGATTACCTTCTATGACTGCTTTTCAGAATCTTATACAGGTTGTACAGAGGAATAGGTCATAAGATGTATCCTATGTAATATTTATCTGTAGCAATTACCAACGAGCAAATAAATCTTGCTTCCAAAACAAAATGTGCTGGATTTGGCTCATTGATTTGTAACACGCTTATTATGCAAATTATTAATATATCCTGTAAACTACAAGAGCTTGCAGCTGAATTATGTCACACTACTACTTACATGACCATTGGCAATATCTAATAAGTCTTTAACCCTGCATCCTCTCATTGGTCCAACTTCATTGCAAATTGAATCTTCTATGACTAGATACGTAGCTTTGTAAGATGTGAGTATTTTGTAGATGTCCTCAGCTGATCTTTTGGAATAGATCTGAAAAATCTATGGATTTAAAAGATATTTAAGTGTTTTTTTTAATGTATTTTTTTTAAAAAAGTTGAAAATACGTATGTTGGAAGCAACAGCTGGTTATCATTTTGGAAGAGAAGATAAGGGGGCTGGAGACAAAACCACCCATTCTCTTCCCAGCTTTATCCAAAAAGATGAGGAAATCTGGGATTGTCTATAGGGAGTGCTTATGGACAGGCCATAGTATGTAGAAGCTCCCCAGAATGTAAAATAAAGCTAGATGAGGGGCAGAAAAATGGGAGAATGTGATACAAAGAACCAGCCCTCTAAAACATTTTTTTTTTATGTCTGCAGTTTCAGAATAGATTTCAATGCCTTTCTGTGAAAAATCTATCTGGACTCCTGGATAAAGAGAAGCTGCCACAAGATTCAGAGTTTGAGAAAAGTATTGTACATTATATATTTACCTATGAAGTTTGAGTTTAGGTTATCTGAAAAAAGTTCCAATTTTAGTTTTACATGCAAAGAACCTGCTATCTTAGGATAAATAGAGACTCACATTTTCATTTCTCTTTTGCAGGTCATCATCATTATATAGGGGTAGATTTGTCACCATCCATCCAGTGCACAGTCTGATTACACCCATTAACTGTGGACTTCCAGCAAAGACAGCAGCAATAGGAGCTTGTCTTCTGTAAAAAATAATGAGGCCTTGTCTCTCACACATTCCATGAAGACACATGTAGATTTCAGAAATCCTGTTCGAGCCAGATTTTGTTCCTGAGTGTAAAGGTCAGTAAGAATCCAGATGGTGGTTTTATAAATAGCTCACCCGTAAATCAGTAAAAAGACCTGCCTCCTTGCCAGTTCACAGAAAAGTTGTTATAAAGAAATTACAAAAGGATTGGCCCAATTGATTTAGGGGACAAAAGACTTCTAATGGAAAATAGTTCAGTTGCTGAAATGCTGGTAACCTAATCCTCATGACTTCAATAAATCTTAAAACAATTCTGCAGGTTTATGCCAGGAAAAAGGATTGCTGCCCCAAAGCCTGGCACTTGATGGCCCAGAAGCAACTACAGTCAGTGGTACTTTGGCACAGCTTCCAGATGAACACACCTTTTCCGTCACAATTACACATATTTTCATAATATCATAAAATCCGTAATGTGGTCCTGCCTTTGAAAAGGTTTTGGTTGGGTATGTAGTTTTATTATTTTGTTTCAATGATTGAAAATGCTGTTTTTGTTTTTAAGCTGCTGAGTAGTTTTGACCTATGTTAACTATAGACACTTAGTCCTTCCTTCTTACCTTGTGTAAGCTGAACTGTTTAGTGCTGGTTTGAGTTCCTGGCTTGTTTAAAAAGGAAACAAGTCAGAGCTCCTGATTCAAATATTAATGCTAAAGAAACTATGGTTTGTGCAAATGTATCATGAGAGTTTCTAAAGCAGACCTGGGCATTCTACAGCCCATGGGCCACATACAACCTGTTACGGGCCACATCCAGGCCTTTGGTTGTTTCTGTGTGGCTCGTGAAAGTAGTTGCAGCAGTGATGGCAGCAGCCCTATTAGTTCAGCTCTCTAAATAGTCCCAGTTTCCCAGATTAATTTCGCCCGTGGGCAAATTAATTGCCCACCCTTGTTCTACAGCCTTGTCTGTCACCATGTAATAATCAAATTTCAAATATGTGAAAATGATGGTGTATCAATTAAAGCTCATATGGTTAAACCACTAAGAGTTGTTGTTTTTTTTATCAGATAACAGTTCTATAGCCCACAAGAAGCCTGGATAAACTCAGGAAAGAATTCTTGAACCCACTATGTGATAAATGGTGACTGTGAATCAGAATACCAAAATATTCTGCAGTTGGAAAAAAATAGGGATTACTTACTTAATCCAGGTCATGAGTCCTACTGTATCAGGGTCATAAAATTCTTGGAGCTCTGAGAGTTCTGCCATTATCCTAGGAAAAAACTAAAAGGAAGCACCAAGGCTATGAACTGTGGGAAGACAAATTACAAAACTTTAAATAATGCAGGAAAATGGACTAAAAAAACCTTTCTAGTTCTCCCACCAAACCACATTTTACATGCTCAAAAATCCATTTGCTACATATAGCAAAAATAAATTTCTTTGCCATAATCCACCTTAATAGAAATGCATCTTTTGGGTTCAAGTACATCTAATTAAACCTCATAACTTATCAATAGAGGTATTCTATTAGTTTTGTTAAGTTATTCAACATCATTTAAAGATCTTTTAAAAATATTATTAGAATTGCATGTGACATAAAGCTAAAACCTCCTTCAAGTCCAGTTCATGTAATTTTTCTTGGCAGCATTACAGAAAGTTTTTGCCACTGCTTTCTTGCAAGATAGCTCTCACTCTAGCTAAAGTGTGTCAACCTTGGCAACTTGAAGATGGGTGGACTTCAATTTCCAGAATTCCCCAGCCAGCATGTTGACTCAGGAATTCTTGGAGTTAAGAAGCCCACACATCTTAAAGTTCCAAGGTTGGGAAACACTGCTGTGGCTTATCGCCCTAGTATTCACTGGATGTTTCCCATCCAAATGTTAACCAAGCCCAGTCTTGCATAGCTTGTGAATCCAAAGTCAGCCAAGTACAATCACGGTTAAGACAAAAAGTACTAGTATCCATACCCTTTTAGTGCTACTGGTGCAGACATTTAGTTAATCTTTATGGGAAAATTTCTCTGTGCAAGATTGCTATATATAATGTAGTGAACTATATCAAAACTAGAGGTGGTATTCAGCTGGTTTGGACCGGTTCTGGCATACCAGTAGCGGAAATTTTGACTAGTTTGGGGAACCAGCAAATGCCACCTTTGGCTGGCCCTGCCCATCACCTTACCTCTCCTATATTCCCTTGTTTTTTAGCTCAGGTGATGCACGTGGTAGAGCAGATTGCTGCGCCTCAGCTGAGCTAAAAAACAGCGCAGCTCACCAGCGTTGACACAGAGGGTGGTTCTTGAGTCCTGCACACTCTCATAACCAGTAGGAAAAAATTTGGAAACCCACCACTGATCTAAACCAAGTATTAGCTCTTATCGTTAAATCTTCCAATATTCTGCATAGTTAGTAGGAGAAGGGGGAAGGCAATATTGATATTGTATATAATATTCTATTCTTACCTCTTTCCACAAACTAAACCCTATAATAGCTGGAACAGCCATACTCAGAATGAGAGCCTAGAAGAGTAAACAGACAGATAAAATAGTTACATTTCAGAATTTCTTTTTTGGTCCCCACCCATGCAAATTCGTTCAAATCACTACTGTACATGTCTTGGGGCTACAGTTCTACTTAGGAATATATCCCATTGATCTTTTTTTTTTCTTAATAGGCATAAGTAAGATTATATCCTAACAAGGATGAAAGATGGCATATAGAGTTCTTTTGGAGCAGTCAGTAAGTACAAAAATAAGTGGTTCAGCTGTATGAGGAAATCCACATATCAGGCTGCCAATACACCACCATTAAATGGCAAAAGAGTTGTGCCTCTAATGTATTCGGTTAGGGAAGAGATGTAAAAGACTTATCATCCAGAAAATACAAAATTGGCAGATAGTAGCTCTACCAGACTTGAATGGATGATACTTATGTGTAAAAAATGGTTAATGAACATACAAAAGGAACACAGTTACTTATGTATCATCTAAGCATGTGTGAGCATACACACTTCTACACATAAAATACCAAAATGCCTTTACTTGCAGCTCCAGTGAGACACCCATTAATAAAGTCCAGACATCTACTCAATCAAGTATTCAATTTGCTATATGTTCAAGTGGTGGGATTCAAATTGTTTTACCACTGGTTCGGTGGGCGTGGCTTGGTGGGCGTGCTTTGCCTCACGCCAGCATGCAGCTTTCCCCATACCAACTGAGACCTGCAGTGCCAATCAGCTGAGAGGATAAAGAAGAGAAAGCGCAGGGACGGGTGGGAGGGCCAATCCTGCCCTTTTCTTTTCTTTTTCCTCTCAGCTGATTGTCAGAGCATTTTTTTTCCCTCCTCTTGCCTGATCAACCATTTCGGCAGAACCAATCCGAACCGGTAGCACACCACCACTGCATATGTTACTACAGCCTCTGCTTTGCAGCAAACACAAGGGAAAGAAGAAGACAAGATATAATCCAGCACCCACTTAGCATCTTAAGCAGGTTGCCAATATAGTCTTTCCTTCTCCTGATTGATCTTTAGCCCTTGGGAAGGCTATTTTGCCAGATAATCAAGATGGCAGAATCTCTTCTCTTTAGCAAAGAATTTCCCCTGTAATCACTTTTAAAGTGTGACGCCTTCCCCTAAAGTAAAACTTAAAATAATACATAATTTCCATCCTGATTCTGCGTAGTACATTCTACATATTACATCTTAAAAGAATAATAAACTTATAGTATAGTTAAGTATATAATTTCCATTCTAATTCTAATTAGTACATTATTTTAGAATACAAAAATTAAATACTAAGTTTATAATAACATTAAGACAATAAAGAATTAAACTATAACTAAACATTAATCATTTTACACATTCTCCTTAATATTTTATTAAATATTGAGATCTATCATTATTAAACATTTTAATATTTTATTAAATATTCCAATAGACTATTTCAAATGCAAATACTACAATACTATCTTATGTACTCTTGCAGAATCTTTCTTTAATTATACACTATCCATTATCCTTTATCTCTAAAACAAATCTGCTTTTTGGCATCTTGTTCTAGCCCGTGGCTTTTTTTCCCTTTCCCTCCTAAAAGACTCAGAACAGCCTTTGACCAAGCACCCAAGAGTTCAGAAAGCTGCAGCCTGAACATATTTAGAAGACACCAGGCTAGAAAGGGTTAGGAATATCCTGTCTGCAGATCATGATTTTGATGAGAGATGACTTTTTATACACCCACCAGTGAATACAGCCATTCCTTATAGTCTCTATAAACAAGATGAACTCACCAGCAGAACAGGATGCACAGTTTTCAGTCGGATCCACTTGAAAAGAGTCGTCCAAAGCTCAGGAGAACAGACTCCAAAGGCCGCAATCATACAAACATACGGAGTCCACACATATTTCATTCTAGAGAAACAACACAAATCCAGAAAAAAAGATAAAGGGCAGTACCGATGTGGCAAAAAAGACAAGTTTGACGGAACCCATTGGACTCGGACTTGAGAAATGAGAAATAGTTAAATTTCATCTGCACTATATTAATACATCACTGCCAATTCTAAGATAGCTTCATGGGCACCAGTTTCATGGGAACAAAGAAACAAAATGGAAATCTGTGATTTCTGGGTAAAGAAACAGACTTCTGGGTAAAAGTCAGTTACCATGTGAAAATGTTTCTTGCATCAACTGGTACCAGCTGTTTCTGAGAAGTCAAGAACAAATGGGGATCCCTTTCTGTCTGTTCTCCTCCTGATAATGTCAAGTATTTGGATGGTCAAGGCTTTTATAGTACCAAAAACCTAGGTGTGTTCTATGTGTATCTAAGAAATTCTTTTTTTATTTAGCAGTGCTCAAAGTTGTATCATGTCAGCTTAACAGGAATGTCAGCTATTTGTAACTATAAGATTTGCAAGTCCCTGGAGGATTCACCTATGTGTGACTTTTCTTTATTATACTAAACAATAAAAAAATACTGTAACCCTATGAATATGAACATTCGTTATTCAGTAATGTGGTCTTGATTCTGTAGTTTTCCCTAAACTAGGAACAGCAGGTAATGTTTCCCCACCACATCTGTTCACTCAAATATAAGGGCAACATATAAGAAGCAGCCTTCGTTCTCTGTTTTCTAAAGAACAAATAACAACTGTGTGACCTCTATTAGTCCCAACCCATATGGCCAATGGACATGCTAGAACAGGGGTGTCAAACTCAAGGCCCGGGGCCCGGATCTGGCCCATGGGGTACTTAGATCAGGCCCGTGGGGCTGTCCTGGAGATAGCAAAGGACCATCCCATGGTGCTTCTGCCAGTGAAAATGGAGCTCGGGAAAGCCAAGTATGGACCTTCTGAGCTCCATTTTTGCTGGCAGAGGGTTGCAGGAAGCCATTGGAGCAGAAAACAGAGCTCAGGAACCTGTTTTCGCTGGCAGAGAGCTCGGGCCACCACAGGCACCCCCAACACGAGTGATGTCAAGCTGCCCACTTCCATCTTGGCCCCCTGAGGTTAAACACAACCTGGATGTGGCTCTCAAAGAAATTTAGTATGACATCCCTGTGCTAGAAAGATGCAACAAAAACATCTCAAGGCACCCAAGATAGCCTTATATCAGGTCGTGCAAGATGTTCAAGAGTTGCTTGCAGAATTTGAAAGAAGGTAAATATAAAGACATTACATAAC
Source organism: Pseudonaja textilis (assembly GCF_049901715.1). NCBI lineage: Eukaryota > Metazoa > Chordata > Lepidosauria > Squamata > Elapidae > Pseudonaja > Pseudonaja textilis. The sequence continues at coordinate 174,968,695 of NC_141992.1, read as the reverse complement.
ATTTATTTCTAATGAAATATTTTTTTATTTAATTACATACAAATGAAATTAAAGCAAATTTGGCTTTGATCTGGTTTTCCTACTAGTCCTTGGAGTGTGGCTCTGGGCATATAATTCAAAGTTCAGGTGCAACCCTGATCCATGGTTCTAAGGTTGCCCAACTAAGTCTGATACTGCAATGATCAATATCAAGTATAAGAGTCTGTAATGCACTAGATTAAGCTGTATTTTGTAATCAAAATTCACACAATGACAACTGGTTCTTTGTAATCATTTATTTTAAAGGGAACCAAGGTAATAACAACATCAAAAATCTTTCAGTTTGTGTTTTTCATGGTAGCCAATCAGATGCTTTTGAGAAGCTCATAAACATGAAAATATATTTTTCCTTTATTACTGTTTCTAGGCAACTATGCAGAGATATTCCATAAGCAATATTTAAAGTAACATAAGGCTAATCACAGTCAGCAGTCATTTATAAACATATCTCTACCTTATTTTTTTATAACTGCCTTTTAAAATAATCTAATTTGGGGATTAATGCGGCACTTTGTAGGAGCAAATGCCTTAAGTTGCCATGTTACTAGTTCTCATGCAAAACACACTTTGATGAGTACAGAAGTAATAATGACAAATTCACTTAAACAGAGATTCCCACTGCAAGTCTCCCTACTTAACTCCTCTTCCATATAAAGGTGCTTGTAATTCAAGCCTGTTATTAACCATCCACAAGTATTTATTTAAAAATCACTCCTCTCTTATCCATGCTCCGGGAAATTTTAATAAAACCAGATGTATAATATAAACAGTAATATCTTCCACATTCCCAGTGAAAAGAAATCCATGCAGCCTTCTCATGGACTCACCCTTCCATCATCATAGAAAGCAACCCCAAGGAAACTGTGTGTAATATATGGTAGGCTACTTCTGGTCTTTCACCAATCCCGCCCTCATGTGTGGTTGGCTCGTTGACTTGTTTATTGCTGTGACATCGGAAGAGAAAGAAGATGGGGTCATCATACCTCTCTCTCATGGAGTTTGCTTGACAATTAAAGGACCCATCAGACCCAACAGTTGTACTCTTCATAATATTTTCTCTTAAATCTAAACTCTGATGTCTTAACAATAATTCAAGAAAACTGGGTAGCAAAGGAGTTAGCCAAGGACAGAATGAGATACAAATACCTCCAGGCATTCTGAATACATACTATAATGTATTGATCAATAAACAGAGTGTGGATGGATAGTGAATTCTGCCCAGTTCAAGAACTAATCACAAATTCTTGGATTTTTCTAACTATTGAGAAATGCTTTCTAACATCAAGATTTTTTAAGATAGTCATAAGCTATTTGCAACAGGCTCCAATTATAGATCTGGAAGTATTTGAGGGAAGAAAGGCTATAACAAACGTAAAGACAGCTCATATTCTTTCTACCTAATTTTGAAGATAAAGGACAAAAGTGTTGAACACATATGCAAATATGACATGCAAGTATTGTACTTATACCGTATGCAAAGGAAGGTAGAATTCAGATTTAATTCTACCATTTTATTCAGCTTTATTCACCTTACGCAACATGTAATGGGTGTATCAATTATGCCAAGTAACTAGCATCTACAAAAACTATGGAACAAAAATTAAACTTGATAAAAATCAACTTACCTCATTTTCCTAAAGGAAGCCTGACCCACAGAAGCAAGGCAAATAATTAGTACCAAAATGTAGAATGGCAATAGCGAAGAATGAGTGAGCCGCAGGAAGAAGTCTTGGGATGGTGTCTGTAGTGATTCTTGACAAAGCAGCCAATTAACTGTGAAGTTCCTGTTAATGTCAATGGAAGCGAAACACATTAAATAGCCAGACATGATCCCAGCCAATCAGAATAATGTGTTGTACTGACTTCACATGGAAAAGGATATTCCCTAAATACGTCTTCATTTTGCAGACATGCTTAAAAGAACAAACAGGGCCACTTACAGAGCTTATTTCACTACTAGTTTTATTTTATTTGTTCCACCCAGAGCAATGGGTGGAAACTAATCAAGGAGAGAAGCAATGTAGAACTAAGGAGAAATTTCCTGACAGAACAATTAATCAGTGGAACAACTTGCCTCCAGAAGTTGTGAATGCTCCAACACAGGAAGTTTTAAAAATATGTTGGATAACCATTTGTCTGGTGCAAGGCCCTCATCCAGTGCTTCTAGCACATAATTATGAGGACTGTGCAGGGTTTCTCACTGGATTTCTCAAAGGCCTTGAAGTGTCAACGGAATATCTCTCTGCACCATTAAAAGTAGCTGTCTTTTTTCACACAGCAGCAGCATCTACAGGAAACAGCAACTTTTGAGAGTACTACAATTGCACTGTTATGTACCACTAATCCCTTTTGGAAACCAAATACAAAATACCGTCTAATAAATACTTCATGCTGTTTGAGCTGAGGTTGGATTCTCCTTTGTTAAAATTTAGAACATAACTCAAAATGTATTGTTTAACAACCCATACTTTTTAGAATTCTGTTTATTAATTTCTTTGTTTTATAAATTATCACCATACAGGGGTATCAGAATAAAAATAACTATGTTGCAATAATGTAGATCATTACTTCAAACTTACTTATTTGTATTTAATCCCAATTTTACTTCAAGGACTTTAATTAAATTCTCATTTTCTTTATGGGAAATAAATGTCTGAAAAAGAAAAAAGATAGCATTCTTTTCACTCAGGTAACAGAATTATATGAGATTATAGAAGTATCATTTGATTACCGGCATTACATTTTCTAACAGAAAAGGAATTTCTGTAACAAAAGATTGAAGGGAAGCCTTTATCTTTCAGATACAGTTGCTATACAGCTTCTGTGTTCTTTACCCATGCATGGAGTCCAACAAAATCTGGAGACCCCATTAAGAAAACAAAGACAACAAGAGGTGGGTGTCTTATAAAGATCATTACTAATGATCTTATTGTAGAGATGAGATGATAGGTCTATCTGCAAAAACTGGGAATGTAAGGAACTCACTTTGGAAATTTCATTAGCTATTAGCAGTTTCTCAATAAATATACAGGCAGTCCTTGGCTTACAACCACAATAGAGCCCCAAATTCTGTTGCTAAGTGAGACAGTTGTTAAGTGAGCTATCCCCCACTTTACAGCCTTTCTTGCCACAGTTGCTAAATGAAGTGTTGCAGTTGTTAGGTGACACCTAACAACTTCTTGTTGTTAAATGAATCTGACTTCCCCACTGTCTTTGCTTGTCAGAAGGCTGCAACTGTCATAAATATAAACCAGTTGCCAAGCATCCAAATTTTGATCATGTGACCATGGGGATGTTGCAATGGTCATAAGTGCGAAAAACAGTCATCTCTTTTTTTCAGTAATGTTGTAACTTTGAATGGTCACTAAATGAACTGTTGTAAGTCAAGGACTACCTGAAAATGATACTTTGTTTTTACTGTACTTTGGTAATCAAAACATTGGATAGAGTTTGGGAAGGAGCCCTCTACTTCTTTGTTTTAGCTCCCCTCATTCCCCCATTCCCAAATTTTCGCATCAACATCTTAATTTCAAATATGTAAAAAAGCAGCTTAAACACATTTGGAGCATTTAATATCTTTTTCCCACTGCACTCTAATCCTTTCTAATCTAGTGTCCTCTGAGGTTGAATTTTCATCCCTTTAACTCTAGTCTACTATTCAGAGAGGTTTGGCTGACTTGGTCCATTAACTATTTTACCAGTTTAAACACACACACACACACACACACACACACACACACACACACGGAAATAGCTTTATCAGAAGTTTCCTCCTCTCTTGGAACTTATATATGATTTATCTGTATTATTGTGCACAATTAAAAGAAAGTTTTTAAAAGATAAAGATTACCTTCATTGTAAGATTCAAAGTCACTGTGGCCGTGAATACCAAATAAAAATAGACGAGTTTCAGCAGCTTTGAAAGAAGAGTTCCCTTTTTCATATTCATCTACAAAAAAGCAACAAACCTGTTTATTTCTCGATCTAAACCTTAATACAGAGAAGTGCATAACTACAAATAATGCCTCCAACATTACCTGAAGGTATTTTGCCAGCAAGGCTGTGGCAGCAAGGCTTAATAATGGAGATACTAATAAAGCTGTATTTTCAAATTGTAACACGTATCCCAAGAAGAGGGAAAACAGGTAGATTTTATATATTTCGTGCACCTACGGATAAGGAAATAAAACACCAAAATGTCTTGATTGTTAAGAAATACTGAATTGCAACTGCACAATAATTTTCCCTCTGTCCTTTGTTTTTTATTTTCTAAACGCGCCCTAATCCTACAGATGGAGCTTATAGAAGGCAAAGAAAATAAAGCAGAATCTGAATTTAAAAATTTATAATGAATGTGTTTGAATGTCCAGGTACCTTCTCTGTCTGTGTGAACCCTATGACATCAAGCAGGAAAAGAGAGACCGCTTGGATAAATAGTAGATAATGACTGTATTCCCACATCATCATAAAAGTGTATGTTGAAGCACTGACCAGCAGGTAGCAAAATCTCTGAGAAAGCATAAATAAGAAGGAAGAGAAGAAAAGGGAAACAATGTTTTAGTTAGTTAGTTTACTTTATTGGCATTGCACCTCGTACAACGAAATTAAATGCCATCTTCAGTGTACATTATATATATATATAAAATAAAAGAAACACATCCTTCACATTCTATACAATTGAATTGAAAACCCGATATTGCATAACATTTTTAAAAAGCATTACAAATAACCAATTAAACTTAGGAACTTTGAATGTATATTGGGAAAGACAAGGTAGAATTGCTTGGGAGTTTTGTTATCATGCAGTTCCAGATGAATCTAATCAGAAACTCCACTAAATCTAGCCACTGTATGCAGGAATGCACATTTCCCTCTGATTGCTTCCTTCCACAGACACTGTTGGGCTGCTTCCACCTGAAGAGACATTAATTGATGAATTCTGTTTCCCCGCTTAATTTCAGCAGTGGATTGGTGAAATAGTGAGATGTTCAGCTGCTTTCCTGCAGCCACCTCTTCTGCTCTTTTCAGCCCCCTGCCCGTTTTCATTCCAAACGATTAATTACAAGTTTGGCTAGGCAAGTTTGCTGGGTCAGTAATATGCAGACAGAAAATTTCATGGTTTTGCTTCAATGTGAGAAGATGGCGGGTCTTTCTTTTCTTTTTCTTAACCAAGTAAAACTGACAAAGAGTTTTGCTAGCACAAGTGATAGGGAAAATGGTAAAACAATAAAACTTCTTTTCTATTGGCCACCAACAGGCACAACAAATGGAAAAGTGTCAAGTATGGGGGAGAAGGTGTGATACAAAAGATTTATCAATGGAAATCACCTCAAAGTAATTTCCACAGAAAGGAAAGTGTTTGTCTTCCTGTCACAGGTAGGAGGAGCAAAGAATCTAGTAACCAAGGGCTAGCAGTCAAGGTAGAACACTATGCTGTCTCTGTAGCCAAAATGGAGGGGTTTTAAATATGGAGTGGGACTTCTTAAGCAAGCTCCCTTTACAGGCAGTTTTCACACAAGAGTCACGTAGCTTAAGACAGCAATATGGGAGAGTCCAATGTTTGAACTTATTCTTGCAAAGCAAATGTCGAAAGTCTCTTTTGAAAGAAAGGCTTAGAGGAAGAAAATTCCAACAAGAGATCATAAATATCTCAAACAATTTCAAGGTCAGATGTTTTAACAGCAGAAATTGGCAGAATAGGACCACACCTTCAAAAGGGGGAACTTAATAGTTTCCTGGTTCAGGAAGAAAAATATGCTTTAGCAAACACTTATCTTTCTAAAAACCAGATGTACAAGGAGAAAACAAGAGACCGGTTCTATCCCCTCAAAAGCATATTGGCCCAAAGTGATTTTGACCCACCAAATATTCTACTTTACACCCTTTTAAAATCCATTTTTTACCATTTTATTTCCACTTAAAACACTTTTCTCTTACCTCAGCAGAGGAGTTTATATTATTCTTTAAATAGCCTGTTAGAGCTGCAACTTGGCAAGCAAAATATGGCAAAGCCCAGTTCTCCCTAGCAGGTATTGAATAATCTATTCTTGTTGTGTCCGCTCTAAAAAGCAAGCAGAAAAAAACCCCAATGTACTAACTTATTTTTATAACATGAATATTCAATTATGCAGCATGATTCTAAGAAACTGCACATCTGTATTACTATTTTGAAGTATAGGCACATTTGGGATTGATCATATAGTCTTCTTATTTATGCTTTATATAGCTGGAAACAAGTTCCGATAAAGCAGTTGTCATTTTTCACTTGTCAACCTTGAAAAAAAACTTAATATTTGAATGAGAGACCAGTAGGAAATTCCATCTTTGCAGGGTAAACTTGGAAGTAAAAAATGTATCCACAGAGAAACCCCTGGCAATCACTTCTGTATGATACTGAGAAAGAAAAGGGATGTGTCCATTTAATCATTAGGATTCAACCTTGAATTGAAAGAGAAGTTACTACAATTGCACCCAATGTCAACTGCAGTGACTTTCAATGTATATTCTTCTTTCTACAAAACAGCCAAATGTAACAGGTGATCAGTCATAACAACATGAGAAGTATTTCTTCTAATAATTCCAATCAGAAAATATTACTTAATGGAAACTGCACATAAATCTGCCAATAGAACACTTCCTTAAGGTTTCATCAGTCCTAGCGAGAATACAGTTGCTTGTTTTGTTAAGGCAAGAAAACAAGAGTTAAGTGATAAAAGAAATATCCTTGGAGGGGAAGAAATGATCATCCACAGTTCCAAAAGCTATGCAGCTCAAATTAGCCAAGGGGAGGCAGGCTTTGCCTGACTTTTTAATATTAGCATATATTTGTTAATGTCAAACAAGAAGAAATTAGGTACACCATTCCAGAAAGTTATCTGAGAGACCTACTATGGCAAATCCAAGCTACCCAGAGCTGCTCTCATCTTTATTTGGACCTAAAAGCTGAAGGTGGCAAATCTGGTGTATTAAGACTGCATTGCAGAGAGAAAATCAATATTTATTTTACCTGTTAATAATAAACCAGGCAACAGTCAGCATCCCTGCTAGCCAAGTCCCACTCATAAGCCAGCTGGTTACGAACAATGCAGTCACATAGATGCCCTGTAGCCCAAATACTATGCCAATGTAAAAATAGACTGGCTCAATCACTTCCTGAAAAGTAAAAAGATACATGTTGTTTTATAAACACATAGTAACTGAGTGATAGTTATACCATCTCAACTGGGATTTACCAAGGGAAACAGCTTCCTGTAGCCCCGAGGGACTCTCAACTTACATAAACAAGGAAAGGCCAAATCATGACTCTAAATGTTTTCATCTGGTTACTGAAAACTCTCATAAAAAATAATTCCAGTTCTGTCACTTTTGGAAAGTTCTTTTTCCCCTAGATGTATTTTCAACAATAATTGGAAAGCCTTGGTGGCACAGTGGTTAGAGTGCAGTACTACAAGCTACTTCTGTTGCAGCCACCTGCCTGCAATTTGGTAGATCGAATCCCACCAGACTCAAGATTGACTCATCCTTCCATCCTTCCGAGGTGGGTAAAATGAGGACCCAAATTGTTGGGGGCAATATGCTGACTCTGTAAACTGCTTGGAGAGGGCTCTGAAGCACTATAAAGCAGTATATAAGTTTAAGTGCTATTGCTATAATAACATATGAGATTCAGAACAGCCTTTCTTCAATCCAATGAATAATACTGGCTGCAGGGAAGAAGACGACCACTGCCAATAGGGCCTTTTTTCTGTGTTTTCTGAAAAAAGATCAAAAGACTCCCTGGAATAGTATCAGCAAAGGAAGAAGGGAATTGACCAGGATCACTTCCTCTATTAGAAGACTCTGTACAGATAGTCCTCAACTTACAACAACTCATTTAGTGACCATTCAAAGTTACAAAGGCATTGAAAAAATTAACATGACCATTTTTCTTACTTACAACCTTTGCAGCATCCCCGTCATAACTTTGAGTGGATGCTGAATGGGGCAGCCATAAGTGAGAACAACTTGTATGACTTAACTTGTACATACATTATTTCAAATGCAAGTTTTGTCTTTGTCTGTAGACTCTGTAAACCAGTTAAAGAGCGCTAAAAAGCACTTTGAAGCGGTATATAAGTCTAAGTGCTAGTCCCAAAGGGGCTTTTTCAGGAGGCAACTGGACTTTCTTGCTTTTTTGTTTGAAGAGGTTTCGCTTCTCATCCATGTATGAGAAGCCTCTTTGGGACAACCATGATCTGGATGACCGAGAATCTCCATTTATTTCTTAGTGCTAATGTTAGTGCTACTCTCTCGCCCTTACCTAATGTTTAGAGTAATATACCTGAGTTATACCAACACAAAGGCCAAATGCATTTCTTGGCCTTAAAGAGCTATGCTTTTTAAAGTGACGAAACGGGCCTATTATTTATCCTGCAAAGCCTGCAGAGGCTTTTTTCAAGCCTCTGGGAGGCCGAAAAAGGCCTCAAACCAGCCGAAAAATCAGCTGTGAGGTGCAGTGCGGGGGGCAGGTGGGGGATTGTGCGTGTGCATGTGCAGGGGGCATGTGTGTGTGTGTGTGCACATTGCCTTCTGGGTGCTGGTACGCAAACACGCAAACGCAAGCGCACACACAATTTTTGGCACAAGAGCCCAAAAAGGTTAGCCACCACTGCACTAGAAAATATAATAACGAATATCTCAAAATGAAGTTTCACTGGGCTAGAACTCCTTAGCCCTAACTTTGTAAGAGATTGCTATGATAGATCATTCATGGCCAGAGGTTTCTGCTCAGACTTGTTATTCTGGCATAGCATTCATTAATTCATTAAATAAAAAAAGGAGATTGTTTTAATTTATGTAATGCTTCTCTTAGCTGCTCAGGGATTTTAAGAAGGGGTTAGGAACTGATGTTAACAAAAAAGTGGCTTGACAAAGATTATTTATTATTCATTTATTATTGAATTTATATTGCCGCCTATTGACCCATGGCGACTCGAGGCGGCGTACAGAATGTAAAGCCATATTTAAAATTAAAAAAAAAACAATAAAAACTAACAAAAAGAATCAAATAAATTAATAAAGCACAAGAGAACAAAATCTGGAAAAAAATAAATTAAAAAAATAAATCACCCCCCAACTCCCACCCCAACCCCACCCTGATGACAGCAGATCACACGAGCCATTTGATGGGCTCCATCCCGCTCTGGGTTCCCAGGCCCGCTGGCAGAACCAGGTCTGCAGTGCCTTCCGGAAGAGTGTTAGAGGGGGGGGCATTCTAATCTCTGGGGGAATGATGTTCCAGAGAGGGAGCCACCACAGAGAACCCCTTCTTCTGGGTCCCACCAGGTGTATCTCCCTCAGGGATGGGACCTGCAACATTCCCTGCCTGCTCACTCTAATGGGTTGAGTAGATGTGACCGGCAAGAGACGTTCCCTCAGATAACCTCAGATAAGATTAGCTAATGAATTCATGATAAAACCAGGTTATGAATACAGAATTTGCCAGCCCAGAACCTCAACAATTTTCTATGAGCTGGTCCAAAATTCTTGCTATCATAAGGCTGGAATTGCCAGTCTTTATCTTGAGTGTGATCCCAGCATTATTAGTTTCTTACTTTTTGCTTTCTTAACTAAGTTGGCACAGGAGGAATTACACAGGAGCAAGCTGCATTTTTTTTCTAAGCAAATGGAGTACTCTCGATGTGGCATCCTAATAGCTTGTATTGCTTTCACCTGGCCTCTGAAATAAAGCAAGCCCGTTTCTTTTAGGCAGTCAACCTTTCCTGGTTCTGGTCACACAAGATGATAAAAAAGAAAAGATGCATACTTCACTGCCAGATGCCTGATATAAAATGCTGGCGATCAATTCCGGATACAAAGTCATCTGTCGTACAGTGTTTATTGTTTTTAGTGACAGGGTCCTGTTGTCATGAATAAGCTGATGAATGCCTGAGAATGAAGGAGGCAGGGAGATAATTATTTTCTCTTATTATACAAATGGTTGTATCCAACAAAACAAATAACCCAGATGTCCATATTATTCATTCATTCATTCATTCATATCTGAAAGACTTATCTGGCTGTCCCAATTTGTCATCTCAGCAAGTGGCTCTACTTGGCTAATACCAAGGATATTAGACGAACAAACAAATAAGGCAACCATCAGCATAGTACAGAGGCACTGTGGACATTCTTAAGAACCTCTCCACATAGAACAGCCAATGGAAAATCAACAGGGTTTGGGCCATCAGAATCTGGAGGGAAATGATGTTTGATTGGTGTGGTGTTCCAACAAATCAAATCAGCTAACGTGGTTTCATACAGGGAGCTCAAAGCATGTCCACTCTGTCAGATCTGTTGAGATGAGCAGAAACTATTGGAGATAAGTTGTCGCACAAGTTTGTCTTATGCTCCTGCCATATTTGTGTGTGCTATCCTGTAAAGGCTACTTTGATAAATGTCCATCATCATCACGCACTATAGAAAGCTCCTAGATGTCATCTCATAAAAACCAGGAGGAATATAAAAGACATCTGATTTAATGGAGATAATCTATTCTTGCTTGTTTCTGAAAGTAGATTATTCAACTAGATTCTTTCTAAAGCTTGTTTGAGAAGATGACTGCACCTCATGATCATAAATCTAGCTCTGTACTTAATGTTCAGAGTCAGATCTGGCACTAGACTTCAGACAGCAGTACAATCTAATGAAATACTCTACTGGGAGCCAATGTGGTATGTTGGACTAAGATATTGGACTAGGACTTGGGAGACTACGGCTCAGATCAACATTAGCCATGGGAAACTTGAATAACTTTGGGTCAGCCCAACTATTTTATAGAGTTGTTTGGCTGTAATTGTAGGTGGGAATGCTATATAGATTGTGTTGACCCGCTGGAGGAAAGGGATATAGAAAATTAGTTTAGTTTACTTTATTGTCATTGCACCTCATACAACGAAATTAAATACCATCTTCAGCGTACATTGTGACTATGAAAATAAACACAAACACATATCCTTTCCATTCTATACATTGAATTGAAAATCCCTGATATTGCATTAATATTGCAATCTCATAGGTAACACATTTTTAAATTTCAATGCTTTTAGTAAATCTTAAGTCTCCCTAATTGTCTATCAACTCTTTTTCTTTTCTTCTTTTAGGAATTCATGTGAATTATCTCACAGTGAGTCCACCCAGATTTGAGGCACATCTCCTTTTAGCCTAAACCTAACTCATGATTAGGGAGATATGCCTCAGCTACTAGCAGGAGTTGTGCCTCAAATATGGATGGTGATTTAGAGAAGCCCATATGACTCACTATGAGGTCATTCACATGAGCTCCCAAAAAAAGAAAAAGAAAAAAAAAGTTAACCCATGGGCTCGGTTTTCATAAATAATTTGATTAATGGGCAGATAAAAACTTTGTTACCCTCGACTGCATTGAAGCACACATGTAAATTTGGAGTCACATAATCTTTCATTCAATCTGTCCCATGGTTCTGTATAGCCTGAAGATTTGCAAGCATTTAGCCCTAGAAGGTAATGCAAAGTGTACAATCCTGATTTCTCTTCAGTTACCATTTAGCAAGTGTATTTGCCTTACCTTTTTTAAAAGAGGAGGCTTTTAACAGTTCTTTATAAAATGAATAGTAAATGGCACTGTCACCCTGAAATGTGATTTCTCGTTCAAGTTCCTAGAGAAAAAAAGAGTTACCAGAAAATGTAAGCTAGGAATGATATGAATCTCCCAATCCCTTTCTCAGAACACAAAGATTGTGCTTTCAAAACTGAACAATCTACTAATTCACAAATTTCCCCAAAGTTTTCAAATGGACATTGAAAAAAAGGTACCATTAGATTGGTTTAAAACATCAAATCACATTTTTTGCAGAATTAACTCACTCTGCAGACAAAATTGTCCCTAAATGCAACTTTCACTTACTCCCATTATGCTTTTGAAAGAGGACTCTTTCAAAATGCCCACAATGGTCTTTGAGCATCAAATTTTATTTTACAAAAAAGTATGTTCCCCATCCACCCAGTTACCTATTCCTCTTTGATACAGTAGATGGGTTATATTTAAACAAATTATAGGAAAATATGAGTTTGCTACTTCTATTTATGAAAGCTAAATAGCTCAGAGTTACATCTACAGTTTCATAAGGACATAGCAGCTAACTTACAATGATGTGAATGTTAATATGATATCAATAACAAATTGCCCGTTTTGATCTGGCCTTCCAAGTTACTTAAACTTGAAGAAGCTCCAAAAAGCTTTAGGGAGATATTTTCCAACTTTGCTTCAGATTTTTAAAAGCTGAGATTTCACTCCCCAAAGCAGGATGCTTTTACAGGCTGGCCAAAACTCTCTGGAGCTATGGCCTCAATATTAGTATCACAAGATTCGTACTATTGAGACAGCTCTGTTTTTCTTAATGGTTCACAGGAAACCCAACAGGCCCCGAAGTATATTTTAAAGGCTGAAAATCTTGTTTTTGTATGTGTGGTGCACCTATTCATGCTTCAATAAGAAAATGCCGATAAAAACAGGGTAGAAGCTATAAATTCATTGTGAACTGAGGTGAAAGGGAACATTAATCTCTTCACGGAAAAATAATTAAAGATTTTATAAGAAAAACTAAGAAACCAACTTTATGCAGCTTATCATTTCACCTTGACTCCAGACTAGGGGTAGGCAACCATGGCTCATCCTATGATTTGAATTAGGTCCCTCATTGTCCATGACCAATGACCAGGTTAAGTATTCTTTGTCATATAGCCTAGACATTATAGGAACTGCCACATCTGTTTATTCATAAGCCAACCTTGTACTTGTATAAAATAACAGACTTGTATAAAATAACAGACTTTATTGTTTGAGAGTCCTTACCGGCCTACCAGAAAACCAAAATTTGCGTTCATGGTATGTAGAAAGATATATGGCATACATCATTCCACTTATGATTGCTGTAATGCAGCCAAAGAAAAGCTTTGTAAAATGTGGAATCAAGACATCTGAAAAGAAATATAATAAACATCAAATAAAGTAACTGAAAATCTATGTTTTCATATCAAGTCAAATGCCCAATGATTGTCAAGGCCCTCTGCAACACAATAAGCAGGTGGCAGAAGAGGGCTAATGTCCAATCAGTCCATAAGTACAAAACACCAGAATATACAAGCTCTAAGAATATACAATCCTCCAAGAATGGAGGATGTGGTAGAAGTCCTGACCTGATGTAGAGAACAAAGAGGATGACTTGATGGAGAAAGGGAAGATCCATTACCAAAGCATCAAAAACGAAACAATGCTTGCAAGAGTATGTTACCATAGCCAATCTAAATAAAAGTAGTTTTTAGTCTTCTGTTAAGTCTATTTCTTGATTTCATCTGACTCAGACTGGCAAGGGCCTCAGATGCAATCCAGGCAAAATGGAGTGCCTAATTATTTCAGGATAATAGTAATGTTGAGTCTCTGTGCTTGCCTGGGAACATCAGGATTGGGATTCAAGTAGAGCAGATGAAAGTTGTGGCCAGGAGACCTTTGGCCTAACACTGGCCAGAGTGCCAGTTGTAACTTTACTAGAAACAGGATACACTGGGAACAGTCACTTGTGCTCTTGTCATCTCGCAATTGAAATACTACATTGTAATTTGCTCCATGTGGGATTCCCTTTGAAGATCATCCAGAAACTTCAACTGATCCAAAATGAGCAGGCCATAAGCATACAGAGCATATATGGATAGCTAGGTATTGCCAGGTTACACCACTGTTGAGGGACCTGCATGGCTCCTGATGTTTCCAAGTGCAATTCAAGTTGTTGGTTGTTACTTATAAAGCCTTAGATGGTTCAGATCCTGGAATCTAAGAGTCTGCCTTTCCAAGATAAATTCTGTCCACCCAACCCAGGGAGCTGGGTGATCAGGAAGTGTCTGCTAAAGATCCCTCCCATCATGTGGTACAGTAAGAGGGATCTCAATTGCAGGCATTCTATGTGTAAGGTCACTCCCAGGGAACACCTTGATCCTTGAGGTGAGTATGGCTCCCACTCCTATAGTCATCTGAAATATAGTAAAAACATTACTTTTTCAGAAGGTCTTCAGAAATAGTTTCTGTAAAGACTAATACGGCTTTGTATTATAATGTCGCTATTGTATTTTGTATTTTATATATTATCTAGAATCCATTGGGAATTGCATAAATCTTGTAATGAAACAATCAAAATATTTATAGACTTTGCTCCAGGGACTTTCACAAACTCACAGATTATAATTTGATGTTATAGACATCAAATAATATATAATTGGGTAAATCAGGTTTGTTAGCCTCTTTTGGTATCTGTTGAGTTGTCTCAAATCAAATAGGATTGTTTATTTGCCTGAATGATGAAATAAACAAACACAGGGTACATGGAAATCAAGGCACATTCCTTAAAAGCAGACATCTGTAAAAGTTTAATCTTCATTCATATCTTGCTAAAAAAATCAAACACGCAGCTTGTTTGCATTTTACATAGTAGTAACTTGTTATATACCCACAGCTGTCTCTGTTTAAATGACCTGTATTTAACCTAAATTCTTGGGCATTTGTGCATAGCGTATCAATCAATTTAGACCTCTTGTGTTTTTTTCTTTAAAAAATATTTTTTAATTATATTTAAGCAGTGTCAGATAAATAAAATAGATTCAGGTGTTCTCAACAGCCTGTACCAAACAAAAACTGGGGACAAATTTACAGATTACATCCCAATAAGTATAATGAAGTTCTAGCATCAGAAGAAAAGAGGAGTGACAAAGGGACTTGATTTTGAGAAGAAAACTATTAAGTATTGTTATAATCTGTTCAAGACCCGAAATTGTCTACATATAATCCTTGGTTAGCATCCACTCATTCTATGGCCATTTGTAATGATTCTTGAACAAGAGGCACTTAAAACTTGGTCCTTGAAGTTCCAGCAACCAAAGTGCCCCTGTAGTCACATGATCATGATCCTTGCATTCAACAACTGATCTGGATTTCTGACCATTGTAGTTTCTCACGGTCACATGATTGTGATTTCCCTGCTAGCTTTCCACAAACTAAATCAATGGGGAAGCCAGCAGGACATTGAAAGTCACAGTCACATGAGGTCTGTGCTTAATGTCACTTGCTTAATAATTTGCTTAACAATGGTAACTGGGGACTGCCAGAACTGTGTCACTAAGCAGCCCAGTCTTGAGATGTCGCGCTTTACGACCACATCACATAACAATGGAACTGCCAGTCCAAATTACCATCATTAAGTGAGGGTCATCTGTATTTCAACAGCAGAGACTGCTATTTAAAAAAAAAATCTTTTAAATTCCTATACGCAGAGCAAGTTCAGCTATAAGGCTATTAACACAAGAGAGCAGGAATTCCATCCCTGCAAGGCTGCCAGAGACAGGGCATGTGATCTTTCCTCTTTTAAGGCTCTTCTTGGTGGATTTTTAAAGAAAATTAATTTGCCAAACAGTTTAGTAAACATTCTGCGTTGACTGTAAAATGTAGTTTCATAACCTCAAAGCTGCCTTTGGTTTTGAAGACTGATCACTTTATACAAGCTTGTATACAAAGTGGAATAAATATAGGGTAAACTTTAGCTCACTTCTTTTTCCAGACGAAGGATTTCTTATCCATTCTACATAGAAAAATATATTTCTATATTTAATTCCTTATATGGAATTGAAACACTGACAGAAAAGTGATATAGCTCACATTTTAGGGATCTTTTGGATTGTTTGCCTTTTTCGTTGTTTTCTTTGACAGTTTTTTCTTCACCTTCGGTACAGCTTGGATTCTTTCTTTGCCTCAGTTCAACAGCTGTTAGACAGAATATCCAGAAATTAATCTAAGAATGCAAAACCTACCTACCTTACTTGTAGATAAGATGCATGGATAGGATTGCATTGTTATATATATTCCAAACAATTCCAAAAGTATTTACCCATCTAGACATATTTTTAGAGATGTAAGAACTTCAGTATTCAATGAAGTTTATACTCAAATAAGTGGTCTAAAACATCTAGCACACAAAAATCTTTATTTGGAATAAAGATTCCATTTTAAATTTAATTCATACAGCCTCTTGTATAATCAACATCCTCATGACTAAAATGTTCATCCATGAGTACAGGGCATTCAAAATTACATTCCTTTTCTAGTGTTTCCCCACAATCTCCACAGTATGTGAGACGATAGCTGAATAAAAGACTCCAAGTCACCAACAATAAGTTTCCATCCTTGAGGATGGAACTGATGCTCTGCCTCCCTAGTCCTATTCCTTGGTTCTGGAGCCAACATTGGAACTGACATGCCTGCAAGTCTCTTTGATTGACTGAACTTGAACACTATGCTACACTGGCTATTCATTCCTAGTAAAAGCTTTGCAGGGCAAAACCACTCTCTGAACTGATCTTGTAAACAATTTGTAAATTGGGTGCATCAGCAAAGTAAAAGTGTAGTTTTAAAAAAGTATAGGGTCTCCCCGCATTGTTGTTGTTGTTAATTGTGAAGTTGTGTCCAACCCATTGCAACACCATGGACAACGTTCTTCCAGGCCTTCCTACCATCTTCTGGAGTCCATTTAAGCTCACGCCTACTGCTTCAGTGACTCCATCCAGCCACCTCATTCTCTGCCATCCCTTCTTCTTTTGCCCTCAACCATTCCCAGTATTAGGCTCTTCTCCAGTGAGTCCTTCCTTCTCATTAGGTGGCCAAAGTATTTGAGTTTCATCTTCAGGATCTGGCCTTCTAAAGAGCAGTCAGCGTTGATCTACCTCCATGATGGTGAACCTATGGCATGCATGCCGGAAGTGGCATGCAGAGCCACTTCTGCCGGCATGCAAGAGGTCACCTGGAAGAGCCCCACTGTGCATATGGGCATGCGGCGGCGCCCAACAGCTGATTGTCAGGTATCTGAGGTACATGCGTGGGGGGTGGGAGGGCATAGGAGATACATGTGCAGAGCTGCTCGCCGCATGCCAGGGGGGATCGTACATGCATGCACAGATGCATGGCACGAGAGGGTCAGGCAAATATGAGCAGGGGGTGTGGGGGAGCCCAATACGCATTGCCTTCTGGGTATTGGCATGAGAGTGCGCGCAAACAATTTTTAGCACAGGAGCCAATAAGGTTAGCCACCACTGATCTACCTCCATTTCTTCCCCATTTATTTGCCAGGAATTGAGAGGGCCGGATGCCATGATCTTAGTTTTCTTAATGTTGAGTTTCAAGCCAACTTTTGCACTCTCCTTCTTTACACGCATCAAGACTCTCTCTAGTTCCTTTTCACTTTCTGCCATTAGAGTGGCATCATCTGCATATCTGAGGTTGTTGATATTTCTCCCAGCAATCTTAATTCCAACTTTTGCTATCTGGAATCAGCAGAGATCTTAACCAGCACTGTTCACTGCCAATCCTAATAGAATTTGTTCTGGCAAGTAACTAGAGAATAGTGTCCTCATTTCCTGTGCAAAGAAGGATGTCCTGCTCCCCCCTCTCAACTTCTAACATCAATACCTTGTATGGTAGAACTATCTACCAATCACAGCACGGCTGATTGTCGGTGGATTTGACAGATGGCAAAATCTGGGATTTTATTCATCATAGGAAATCCCTTCATTTGACACCTAGGCTAGTCTGGGGATCAGCTGCCTGGGCTCAGAATGTGGCAGATGGAAGGGGAGAAGAAACTCCTCCCCCTGTCAGGTCTCTGAGATAGCCCAAGGTCTGGATAAATTCAAGTAAATGATAGCCACTGACAGGCAAGGTGGAGGATGTACACCTGCGTGTGTATGTTTGTGTGTGTGTTTGTGTGTGTGTGTGTGTGTGTGTGTGTGTGTGTGTATGTGTGTCTACCTTCTCATCACAAAAGTTTCACCAGTTTGTAAGCCATTGTTCTGATTGCTTTTGAACATAGGTTTATTACACTTCTGGGAGATCATTCAACCTATGGTCAATATTAGCCTGAAAAACAGTTGGCAGACATAGTGAGAAAATTGCACTAGCAGGCACACTTTTGTTTCTATTTCACTGCATAGTCTCCCCTTCATAACATTGAGGCAGATTGACATTTGCTGATTGAGAGTTCGGTTTGAAGACTTCACTGAAGAAGGGGAGAGTACAGTTTGAAAAATGAACTTTCCTGCTCCTCAAAGTAGACTAGATTTGAAAAACCGTGCCTGAGAACTGGGCAGGCAGGTTCATAGCAGCATAAACCTGAAGTGGGTAATAAATGCTAGACTGATCCCACACCATAGATGTCTTCTGCTATTGTCACAAACAAAATAGTGGGAAAAGGGATTGCACACATGGCAAAATTGCTTGAGTTGTTGACTCCTTAAGATGGAAAACATTAATAACTGAACAGCTGAGGGTGACCTTAAGTTGCCTCAAGTAGGGATTGAAAACAAGGTGGAGAAACACCCCAAACAAGACCCTATTAGGACTTGTCTAAGTTGTAATTTGGTGCAAATAAAGAAAGGGCTGTATTGCTATGAGATCAGGTCACTACAGAATGCTATGATAGCCACCAACATGGACCATTTAAAAAAATGAACTGATGAATTTGTGGAAGATAAGGCTATCAACAAAATGAGAAGGGAATGGTGGACAAGCTATCTGCTTATTCTGATCCAACTTGATTCTTTGGCTAAGTTTAAGGCAATTATTATTTTTTAGCCCAACCTAACTCATAAGGATGTCTGGGGGGAAATGGGGAAGAAGCTTGTCTTAACTAACTTAGTTTTCTAGATATAAATCCAACCACATGAATGAATATTACAAGAGTACAGTTCAGTAAGGTTATTGTGTAAGTAAGAGGTATATGTTCATTCTTTCTCCACTGTGTCATTTCATTACTGCCAGTTTTCCCTCAAATGACTTTTCTCCCTTTTCCTAATTCTATCAGAAATAAGTCCAATGAGGGGAAAAAACTACCAAAGGGAAATGATTCCTTTAATCACATCCAAGATAAAAAGCGCTGCTTCAGCCTCTAAGCTAGTGGGCATGTCTGGAAGATTAAGAACATGACACAGAGCATCTCTAACATAGCTGCCATAATGGGCAGTCAGTCGTGTTATGAGTGTCCTATTCTATCGGGAAATAGGCAGCTTTATTCACTACTACTCTCTCTTCCCTGCTCCCAGGATATTCCGAATCACACCAGCTTTTTCAGGAAATAAGGGACAACAATTCTTTCCAAACAAAGAATTCAAACTCAGCCTCTCACTTGTATGTATTTTCATTCATAAATACACCTAAGCCAGTTCAAATATTAATCTAGATTTTTTTATTAATGGATGCTGCCAGTTTACACCGGTTCTAGAGAACCAGTAGTGCCAGTGAGCAGTTGGCCCTGCCCACCCGTCCCCTGCCCTTTCCTGTGCTTTATTTCCTTGTTTGTGAGCTCAGCTGATTCACACGGCAGAGTGGATTGCCACACCTCAGCTGTTTTACTCACCAGCGCTGAATATGAGGTAGTTTTGAAGCTTAAAATCAGTGATTTATGGACGCTGCGCATGTGAAGCACACTCTCATAGAACCAGTAGTAAAAAAAAGGGTGAATCCCACCACTGATGAGCATAGGTTGTCTTCTACATGCATGACACTATCTGGAACTACCTACAGCCACAAAAAATGATTTAAGAAAATGCAAAACCATTTAAAGATCTATTCTAATTCTTCTAGTCTATATTTGCTTCTGTTATTCATGTTGCTAGTGTCATTGTTCATACAGCTGAAAAGTCAACCTCTGAGCATACACAAAGACAACAGGAATTGGGAACTCCAAGGTTTGCAGACATGTAAACATGATTTGAAATGTGAAATAAAAGAGAGACAATCAAGTGGGACTAGGTGTACTTTGCAGTCAAAGAATGCTGTCAGGTAGAAACTTAAAAACAAGGATAGAAGGATCAATAGAAAGCATTGTATTCTACAGAGGAACATTTTGATGCCTGTCCTACTTGTGAATTTCTTTCCTGATTGGGAAGATCAAGTTACTCTTTTTCTTCAGTTTTCTACAAATGGCAGAAACAAGAAAATGGAAACATTACAAGGTCCATGTTGCATATCAAACACAGAGCAGCTGGCAAAACTACTATACACAATGGTTTTGCCAGCCTCTGAACTATTATCATAATATACGCACATGCTGTTTCTGTTTAATTTGATGCTGCTTTAAAAAATATAAGGAAAATGTTGTTTTCATTCTTGAGTATTGTTTATCCAAGTGAAATGAAAGTCAAACAAGGTTAAGTGCCAAAAATAGAACTGAGATTTTTCACTCTGTAACCTAATTAGGTTTATTTATTTATATATTTCAGAAGTAGGAGAAACTAGAAGCAATTAGTCATTACCCATAATGGTTTAATGTTCATGTCCAAAGACGAAATACCTCTATATATCAGATGTTGTGATAAATATCTGTTATAATAATTAATTATAATATGAATAATGAATTAATAGCAAGCTTCAAGGAATACCTGGTTTGTCACCACTAAAGCTACACTAGAGGACACTAAATATTGGTCTGATCAAGCAGACTTTCTTGATGAACTAAAACCCAAGAAACCCCATACACTCATTAATAGAAGCAAAACCCTCACACATTTCAGAATATCACAATGAGTCATAATGACAGTGAATGGTTTTATACTTTGCATTCTATGTCATGTTTATTCAATAAGCTATAACTCTTCGTGCCATATGAAAAGACATGAACTAGATTTTCTGAATCTTAACAACAAAAATCAAACAAACCAGCTTCTGAACCCAGCCAGTATGGTGTGGCTTACATATAATCAGATATATGACAATATTGTACTGATATTATTAAATAACCGAGGATCAGAAATTGTTGGGTCTTCTACTGTAATTCATGCAGTACATGCAGAGCTGTAAAAGCAACATCCTGAGAGCTGAACTTATATATCAGGCTGCTATCTATAAACAATGCATGATCCTTGAGCAGGAAATAATCACAAAATTAAGCAAACCTGAAAAAATTACAACACATTGTACAAAGTAGAACATGTCATGAAGTGTTCAGTTACAGAAAGGAAAAAGTATGCCTTCTTTTAACAGTATCATAGGGTGCTATGAATGAGAAGCAAAAGCAGTTGTTCAGTGCAAATGATTTGTGTTGACAATCCATGACAATTGAATCCCAATTTATCTCTTCCCCCTTTCCCTCCTTTCTTTTAGCTGTGGAATGTATCCTAAGAGTTTCAATGAAGTTGCTCAAAACAAATTCTTTGGCTATTTCACATAGGAATGGTCCATTTAAATTTCAAGAGTAATTAATCCCAATGTAACAGGCCTCACAGATGTCAAAGGCCAGGAAAACACACACACAGAGGAGGAGAGAGAGAGAGATGCCTTCCAGTGTCCCAAACATCAAATATGCTCATCTGCAAGATACTCAAAAATAAGTGGACAGACTTGCTTCTTTGGATAAATTTGTTAAACTAGGAAAAATTTAAAACTTCAATGAAAGAAACTTACCACATCTGAGATTATGAAGAACACTTACAGATTGCAACAGAGAATTATGATTGCTGCAACAAAAATTATGATAATCCAAATTTAGACTGAACTTCCTACAAAAAGAACTTTTTCCATGAAACAAATCTGTTCAGTTCAAAGAATGAATAGATGGCTTATTAAATAACATCTATGCCATATGACTTGAAAGATTAATTGGAAAAAAATAAGATAGATGTAAGGAATATCAAACCACTAAGACAGACAAGCCATCCTTCTCAGTATTTCTTCTGTAATTTGAAAACACGAGTTGACATAGAGAAGTTTGAAGGACAAGTTTGAAAACATCCACGCTTTGAAATCACATATTCAAATATTACATATTCAGCGTGTGTGTGTTTTTGTTTACAGGTGGGAAAAAAGCCTTTCATTGGTACAGTGGAAGCTTTTTAAAACTTTAACTGAACTTAATAGATCTATATTATGTATAGCTGAGAAAAGCATTTCTGCATAAATATTATATTAATATGCACATATGTAAATCTAGCATATATAGCATTTCCATATTATATCACCTTAAAATAATTAATGTAATTATAATCAATGAAACAGTATTTTTGAGAGGGAATTCACACATATATTGCAGTGGCAAAAGAGATCCACTGCATGCTTCGTCTTTTCCACAAAAAAGCTGCAGTTTCCCATAGACAGAAGCACAAATTCCATTGTGATTGATGGAATGACAGAGGATCATTTGCAGGTACATTTGGTATGTGCACTTCTGCCACTTATTTTTCATCCTGCTCTGCTTTTCACAAAGCTTTACGGGCAAAGCAGTCCAGAAAAAACAACAACATATCGGATGAGTTACTGGTATCAAAATGATATCCTGACACTTGAAAATTATTTGCAAAAAAGAGAGGCTGGAGTTACTGCTAGTTTTATTGATTTGAAGCGGTATGCGAAATTATTTTTTAGAACTGCCACCTTCCTCGGCCCTTTTCCTAGATCTATGCCAGTAAAGCCATAGACTCTGCCTGTACCCAAATTGCTCTTTGCATCTGAGCGGCCTCCTTCTAGCGCAAATTTCCAGCGCTTCCCTCTTTCTTTCTATCACCGACTTGCGTCGATCGCCCCCCCGCCTAGGTCTCTGCCTGGCCCGGGGCGGAATGAAAAGGGAGACACAACGCGCGCACAGAAACCTCACCTTCCTCCATCTCCAGTTATCACACCGAAAGAAACCCGAGTTCAAACGCGCTTTCTCCCGCCGATCTCTCCGGCATTAAAGTGATCGGTACTCCCGTCTCTCTTTCCCAGTGTCAGATCGCACTAGAACAACCCCCAGCCTTGCCCCGATTACAGAAGGAGATACTTTTCACTTCCTGTTAGCTCCCCGATTTTCGATCTTTTTCCTTTTCTGCAGAGCGATGCGGAACGGTCCTTCCCAGGGATCGAAGGCACATGCGGAATCGAATCGCGTAGGTACTGAGGCCAAGCCAGTACTCCGTATTGAACTTCCGCCCTGAGACGCTGCCTTCTGCTCGCTGTAATTCCCGTGATGTCAGTTCATTCATTAATGAATCCAAAAGAAAGAGAATCCCTCTTTGAGGACGCAGAGATTTAGTCGTATCTTGTAAAAAGATTGATTCATTCATTCATTCATTGCAATTTATATTCGGGCAGGGCTACCAAGTCTGGATTGCAAAGATCTCAAAGATCCATCTCAAACTGGGCACCCATTTTTTGAACTATTACCATCTGGCAGACGGTACAGAATAATAAAAACAAGGACAAATAGGCTGAAAAACAACTTCTATCCCAGGGCAGTAGCTCTTTTGAATTCTGCTGTGTAGTGCAGTGTTGGTGTGGTGTCAGGGTTTCCGGTTCAATGTGTGAAGGGTGAAGGATGTGTGTTTGTGTATATTTTCATGGTTTTGGTTATGATGTGCACTGAAGATGGTGCTTGATTTCATTGTACAAGTAAACTAAACAAATGGGTTTGGCCACCCATGTTCTGGGCCCTTCTGGTGGCTCAAAGTCTTCTGAGGTGATGTACTTAGTTGGGTCCAAGTGATGGTTAATGTCACATTGCAGAAGGGGTGATATCTCCTGCTTTGAATAAGGTGGTGGTTCACCTCTTCTCAAGCAGCAATCCTTGGATCCAAAAGTTTTGAATAACTTTTTTCAGTACCATTAAATATTTATATGAAACCTTGGTATTTATATGAAAATTCATTCAACGGCACAAGGAACAGAAGTAGGTCAGGGAAAATATTATTGGACAGGCAATGCTGTTCAAGTGCTTAGAAACTGAGATCTGGAATAACTGGCTGACTTAGCCTCAGCAAGACCGAATGGCTTTGGGCTTTTCTGCACCCCCTCTCCCCAGAATTGGTCAGGTCATCTGACTCTTGATGGGTTAACTTAGCACTTCCTCAGACAGAGCTGGTGCACAATTGGGAGATCTTTCAAGACTTCTGCTTGAGGAGTAAGAGACAACCATGGCTAAGGAAGCCTTTGCACAAATTCATCTTATGTACCAATTGTGCCATTCCTGGATGAGGAGACTCATAGTCACTTATAACTTATTCTCTTCCCAACTAGATTACTTCAAGACACTCTATGGAGAACTGCCCTTGAAGACCATCCAGAAATTATACTTGGTCCAGTATATGGAGGTCCAAGCAGGATAAGGTGTCCCTTGCTTATATAATTAGACCATAAATGCCCAACCTACATTGGCTTCTAGCTATTTTGTCTGTTGTCTTTTATTGTTTCTTTGGGGTGTATTATATTTTGATGAGCCTCCCAGAGTTGTGACACAACTGAGGCTAACCAATTATGTAGCATCATTTCTATGATAGCTGCTGTAGATGCCAATCAATTTCAAGACTGAACTCAATGACATTCCTAATCTTTAAAGTATTAAATAGCTTAGAGCCAATGTATCTGAAAGAACTTCCAGATATGCCCGCCAAGGTACTTTAATCATCATCAAAGGCTCTGTATACTTCTCCCAATGTACAATCGGCTATCTGTGAGATAATTTTTTCCATTTATACCTAACTTATTTGCTTCTGCAGATATTGCTCGGTATATAAAAGAGCAAATAAGATAAATATAATAATTCATCAGATACCAAAAGCAGAAAGGAGGTAGCAAAAGCATCAATGAGATTTGGAGCATTATCAAAGCTAGACAATGCACTGTGGCATAAGAGATCTACTTTATCTGACTGCATGAGAAATAGACAGATACTAAGAGAGAAAAAGAAAGGACTAACGATGAATGGGGCCAGACAGTGCAAAAGACTATTACAAGGCAAACAAGGGCCAGCAAAAGGGTAAAAGATTCCTTCAGAATGGATGTGACCCACTGCCAGCTAATAATGAATAAGGAAAAAAAGATTATTAGTATACATGAATACCTAACAAGGGAACAATTATCTTTAGCTGTGAACTACTACTCAGTCCCCAATTCTATTCTACCCAACTTCGATAGTGTCAAATTTGCATATGAATTTCAATTCAGGAGTTTCAGAGTAGATTGACACTCCAAAACCAGCAGGGAGCTTTTCACTCTCCCTGGACATTCAAAAGGACTTGAAATCTGCTATCCTTGGGAGGGAGGGGAGGTGGAGAGAGAATTTCAAAAGCAAATCCCAGCTTGAAGCTCAGAGTAGGAATTCATATGTAGATTTTTCACTGTCAGACTTAGAATATGGAGATGGAGAGTTCAAGGTTAATACACAAAGTAATTGTCCCTTATTAAGTGGTCCTGGCATGTATGCTTTCAATGTTCCTCTGACAATTCACGTATCCATTGGGAATGGATGCCACAATCTCCATCTCCATCTACCATGGTTTTTGACCAACGATATTGCTAGGCTTGTAATGACATTAAATAAAAAGACAGTTGAATGGCTTTCCCCAAGGCATCCCCATTTTAACCATTATCCTATTGTTATATTTGCTTATTATTGTCATCATCACCATCACCTTCATTAAAATCACATAATGATACTCATATTCTTATAGGAGAGTAAATAATTTAAAGCAGGGGTCGTCAATCTTTTGGACCTCGGGGACCACCAAACTCATAATTTTAAATCCCGCAGATCACTAATATGAATTTTGACTGACGGTGGCTTGCTGACGTCGGTAGGAAAGTCAGTCCCATATTCCAGAGCTGCAGTAGTCATAGGACTGGCCCTTTGGTCACCCCGGAGCAGCTGCTCCTCCACCCGGGTGCACTGGCCTCCCATGGACTGGAGGAGCTGCTCCAGGATGACCAAAGGGCCAGTCTTGTGACTACTGAAGCTCTGTCTGGAATATGGGACTGACATCAGCAAGCCACGCTGGGCGGATTTTCCTCCCCCGCTGTTGGTCTTAATTTCCAGTTCCAGCTTGCATGGGCAGGCCATGTGGGTGGCGCAGCCTTGTGTTCCTGCACAGCCTGAATTAATTGCTTTGGGGGGAGGGACATTTCTCTGAGGACCACCAAAATTTTCTTGTGGACCACCAGTGGTCTCCGGCCCACCAGTTGGCGACCACTGATTTAAAGCTTCACTGATTAAAATCTTCTGCCAAAAGTTTCCCTGAGAAAGATGCTTATGGTATAATGCCATCAGGACCCCCGATACTCCCTATTCTGCCTACCTTGGGAGCCTTTAGTCCTGTGATGGCAAACCTATGGCACACATGCCGGAAGTGGCATGCAGAGCCATCTCTCTTGCCAGCTGTTGCCTGTTGCTCTTTGGGGTTCCAGTGCTGGAGTACCAGAAACCGGCAGAGCAGCTCCCCAGTGCACATGTGCGTGCCTGGAAATTGAGCTTCTGGTTTCTAGTGCTTCCCTCCCCTCCCAGTGCATGTGCTCCTGTTTTGGCAGTCGGTGCCGAAAAGGTTTACTAACACTGCCTTAGCCCTTTTAACAAGGGCTTCTCCCTTCAGACCAACCCTTGGAAAAGAAAAAGGTAGTTGCTTGGGGTCTTCTTATCATAAATCAAGAAATACAGACCTTAGCAAATCTTTTTTGAAACACAAGGCTGTATCAGTACTCTTGTTCATAGGGAACATTTTAATGAGAACTTTCTTAATTAAACCATGATGCAAGCATGAAGTAATCTGCACAGCACAGGAGCCAATTTGCTTTTCAGTCCTTTTCCTCTAAACTATTCAAGAATTATTTCAGATACATCGAAACCAAAATGGAGAAGATAATCTTTGTTTATTTATTTATTTGTAAAATTTGTGGGGACCTTAGTGATCTCTGAGCTTAACTTGTGTTCCTGCAGATATTTCATTACCAAACTAGGTAACATTATCAGTGCTAGTAGGGAGCGGAGTTTGTTTTCATTTTATATATTACTAGCTTGCCCTATGATAGGAGTGGTCTTGATGGTTTCTTGATTGGGCTGTTATTTATGTTAGATTGTTTGTCTGAGTTGGTAGTTCCTTGATTGGGGTATTGTATTCTCCTTGATTGTTGATCTAATGTTTATCTTGGTGTTAATCTCTGCTCATCTAAGTGTTGATTTCCTGGTGTGAAGATGTTTTGGTATTTATGGGTTGTTTTTACTGATTGTCTCTTTTGAATGGTATGTAGATGTTGTTAATCTTTATGTATCCATCCTTCCACATGTCTTTGGACACCCCAAAACACACAACCCAAACATACCTCTCAATCCAATGGTATCATTGTATTGTTACCATGGACTCCAACATACAACGTTGCTAAAGATTTGAAGTCCTTACCAAAGACCTAAAAATGATTAAGGTAATGTCTAAGAGTAGAGGCAGTTCCAAAACAAGAAGATTTTTTTTTTTGTAAAATTAGGGTGTTCAGGTCTGATAAATTCAATATTTCCAGATAATCAAGAAAGTCCTTTTTAGGTATCGCCCTGAGGGCTCAAATCATTATTGGTATAACAACAGAGTTTTTTTTTTCATAAGTGTTCATATTAATATAATAGAAAGGACTCGAAGTGTAGACAAAAATGCCAGATCCAGTTTGAACATCACTATGTGGTGAACCATAATATTTACATAACATTTATAATAATATATGCATTAATAGTAGTAGTGGTGGAAATAGTGCTTATTGTTCTGGAAACTTATTTTCACTTCCTTTAACTGTAAATGAAAACATTTAGTATGCAAATAATGATGTGATTTCTGAAGAATTTCAAAGGCTGCTAAAATGTTTGGCATGTCTAGAGTGCGCTGTTGCAGCTGTTCTGCATTCACCTTCGCCTTCAATATCATATCAGAAGTGGAATGCCTAAGGCTTATTACATAATTTTTAATGAATACTTTGAGGCATCTTTTCCTAACCTGGGAATGCACCAAATCCTAAACAAGCTCCCTGGAAATTCTGAGAAATGCAATCTAAACATATTTTCACGTAGGCAGAATTAGATTGTTTTCATTAGCGCACATATAAAAATAATTATTTTAGTTGAATTCATTTCTTATTGCTTTTAGTTCCTCTATCACCTGTTAAGCCATTGGCTGATTTATTGCAGATAATAACTATTTATGGATCATTTAGAAAATGAAACTGACACAGTAGCATGGTACTGAATGTTTCAACACATCACATTACCACAATATGGTTGGCTTGATTTGGTTTATTGTAATTTTATAGGACATTGTGATCTTCAACCTGAAATTTAGCACTCAGCATGATGCATGAATATAAAGGGAAAGAGAAATACCATTTGGAAAGTAAAATAAAAGTACAGTTTGAAAGAAAAAATTAAAAGCTCCTGAATAAGGGGTGGAATTGCCAAGAATGGCGGGGAAAAAGCAAAGGGATTCTGATAGTTGGGAAACATTTATGGAATGTTACTCATAAAGGAGTTTGTTGACAAAAGAGGGAAAGATGGGGTGTGTGGAAAGTTAGTGGTACAGGTAGTCTTCAACTTACAACAGTTCATTTAGTGACCGTTCAAAAACAGCACTGAAAAAAGCAACTTATGACTGTTTTTTACACTTAAAACCATTGTAGCATCCTCATGATCACATGATCAAAAACCAGATGCTTGGCAACCGACTCATATTAATGAGTTGTAGTATCCTGGGGTCATGTGATCACTTTTTGTGACCTTCTGACAAGCAAAGTCAACGGGGAAGAAAAATTCACTTAACAATCAGGTTACTAATTTAACAATTGCAGTGCTTCTCTTAACAACTGTGAAAGGCAGGCAGGCAGGCAGGCAGGCAGGCAGGAAGACCAGAGGGCATTTAGAAGTGTAAATACTTGGAGATAGCACTCCCTAGTCACTTCATGTTCAAATATTGATAAAAGAGAAAGTATGACATTTTGGAAAGCCAGGTGAACTGTAGGTAACGAACAAATAATTCTAAAATAAATTATTAAGAGACTGGGACCATTTTTATTTAAAATAAAAATGTAAATCTAAAGCTGGAAATATTGGAATGAGTATTATGTCTCGTCATAGTATTCCTAACATTTTCTGAACATGTCCCAACTTTCTGGCAGCTTTGGGAATCTCGGGTGTCATTTCTGAGACGCCAAAGTAGCACATTAAGAAATTGTGAGAACATCAAAGTCAGCCCAGGCATGATAGGACTTGTGCTCTGAATCATGACTGGGATAGGGCTTGTTTTGACGCCAGAAGACTTTTGAAATAATGACCATCATAATTTATCCTCATTATCATCCTCAATAAAGTATTATAACTTGTATGGTAGAAACGCCAATATATAATAATACATTGCATGAGCCAATGCATAATTATTATTGTATGTTATTATTCTACCTTGCAAGTTAGAACAGAATGGAGCTGAAAATTTGGTGATGTGGTTAGCCTTTGTAAGTGCTCTACAAACTGAATTACAATGATACAAAAACATCCTGTTGCATGAAAGTTTTCTCCTGGGAAATCTCTGGCTGTAGGTGTAGTCTTTGCCCAGCATGTGTAGACTTGCCAGAAAGATGATTCACAATGTTTTGTTTCCTGCTTCTAATGCTGTAAGTGGTTTGTTGCTACCCTAGAATGGTTACTGGATTTGGCACAGATTCCTGTAACAATTAACAAAAGAGAGCAATTAGCTGTATGACACACAAAATGCCAAACAGCTGGCAAGAGTAATGCAAGCTTATGTAATAAGATGGTCCAGAGAGTAGGAAATTAGATTGATGAGCTTTAAGGCTTTTTGCGCTTCTCGATTCTTTGGAAACACCTGCAATTTGAGTACTCTTTACTAGTTAAAGTTTATGAAAAACACTTTTGAGCGGCTAGTACAGGTAGTCCTGGACTTAAAGTCACAACTGAGCCCAGAATCTATCTTACTAAGTGAGAAACTTGTTAAGTAAGCGTTGCCCCATTTTACAATTTTTCTTGCTACATTTGTTAAGTGAGTCACTGCAGTTGTTAAATTAGTAACACAGTTGTTTTTTGAAAATATTATTTGGGTTTTCACAAAAACAAAGTACAAATAAAACATCTTTTTTTGAAAATAGCATGGTCCCAGGTTATCACTTCTTCATACAAACACAAAACTCAATTTCATGCTCATTTTTATATTCTATTCCATATCTTATTACCGTTTTATATTTTCTACATAGTTTTTCCCCTCTTTTAATTTTCTCAACTTTATTTTAATTATCTCATCTCAATTCAAATCATTATATTTATACTTAATTCTCTCAATCACTTTAATTCGTTTATTTATTAACAAACATTCCACTACATTATAGTAAAAATTTTATCCATCATTTTAGTCATATTTTCTAAAATTATTTCTGTTTGTAACATAACAATGCTATCTTATGTACCTTTGCAGAATCAGCTTTACAATTAAATTTTCACCCATTATGTCTAAACAAGCTTATGGTTACAATCCTTATATCTTTTCCCTGTTTCTCCATTTCTCGTTTCTATCTTTTACAACTTCTTTTCCTTGCCTTCTTCCTCCTCTTCTTCTCCCTCCCCTTTTTACCCCCTCGTCTCTCTACTTTTAACTCTCTCATCTGTAATCCCCTCTTCTGTTGCTTTCTAATATTATACTTATCTTTCAAATTGTTCTTCTTTTTGGTTGTTTTTTCTAGTCTTAAACCTTTCACTCTCTTTCCCCCCTTTTCTTTTTTCCCCTCACTTAAAATTATTTGATCATTAAAGATGGCTTCTTCTTTGTCCCAATCTTCTTGTTCTGCAAGCGTTTCTTGTTGTTTCTCATAGTTCCAGATCTCCATTTCTAAGAATTGAAATACGAAGCCAAAAGAACCTCTCCCTTCTTGCACATCTTCTTTCCATTTTTTAAGTTCCATTTTCAGTTCTTCTAAGAGTGATACCATTTTAAAGACTTTTAAACAACCACCCGGTTAATTTTAGTCATCTAGATGCAAAAACCAAAAATCACCAAGTAATCCAAATAATCCAAGGCTGTTTCTTCTTGCTTCTTTTTTCCACTTTCTCTTCCTGGGGTTCTATTATCTTGTTACCAAGTTTCAGTTAAAATGTATCTTTGAGGAATCTTGTTAAAATTTCACTGTAAGTTCCTTTTAGTTATAGTTTCATTCCTTAGTTCCAGGCAGTCTCCTCCATTTTTCCAGATCCTGCCCTTTTATTCTTTTTTTTCTCCTTTCCTGCTTTTAAAAACTTTTAAATATCCAGAAATCTTTATTATCCCTTTGACTATGCCTATTAATGTCAAAGAGGATATTTTTCAATTTCTTGCCTAAGTCTCTTAGCTGTCAGTATAAGGAAGGGAAGAAAGAAAAACCTAATCCTTTCCCTTCTCTTTCTCCTTCACAGCTTCAAAATCTTCTTTGGGAACAATGTTATTAAATTTAAATTCCAGGGTAGCTTACATTGTTGCTTTTCGATTTAACCTGGTCAACCAAAACTTTCTCTTCTTATCTTCCTCCTGCACATTCTTTTCCGGTCGAGTTCTTCTTTGAGGTGGCCATTTCTGACCACCGCTGCAACCGCCTTCGGGAAAGGGAGTAATGGCCAGCTGGGGAAGAGAGATGCGGCTCTCCTCAACCCTGCTGGCAGTCTCCCCCTTCTTCACCACCTCTACAGAGTGGCTTAGCCCCGAAACCAGCCAGCTCGGGGCGCTCTGGCGGCAAGCACAGATCGAAACCATGCACAATTGCGGATTTCGGTCTGTCACCGAAGAGACTCAAACTGGAAGGGCCAGTAACACA
Source organism: Pseudonaja textilis (assembly GCF_049901715.1). Taxonomy (NCBI): domain Eukaryota; kingdom Metazoa; phylum Chordata; class Lepidosauria; order Squamata; family Elapidae; genus Pseudonaja; species Pseudonaja textilis. The sequence goes on along the minus strand of NC_141992.1, from coordinate 174,936,993 downwards.
GTTGTTAAGTGAATCTGGATTCCCCATTGATGTGATGACCCAGGGCATGGCACAAAGGCAACACAGCCAGATAATCTGTAGGTGTCCCTTTATTAGCTCCAACTTTGTCCCCAGTGCCCTGGTTACCTTCTGGCTGGAGAAAAACTCTTCCAGGAAAAGTCTCTGGCTGCAGAGAGTCAAGTCCAAGACATGGTCAACAAAAAGTGTAACTATAAGTCCAATCAAGGCAAAATGAGGTAATTAGTCTGGCAGGGCAGAAGCAAGAATTCCAGACATGAAGGCACAGCAATAACTCAATATGGTTGGGAAGACACCAGGAACACAGATAATCAAAGTCGACACAAAATAAACTCACATTTGCTCCTAGAAGCTGCCGTACTCAGCATGCATTTCTTTTAAACTCTCTTTCCAGCTGTGGCCAATAAAGTGAATCAGGGCCCTTTCCTCCCCTATAAGCCACACAACCCATGTTGTTCTTTTCTCCGTTCCTCCCTGCGTGCCCTAGGATGAAGAGGGGGTGGGCCTGGGTCTTCCTCTCAACTCCCTCTCCCTTGTTCTATCTCTCTCCTGCTCTGCCCAGCCAGACCTTGCCCTTCCCCAGTTTCCTCCACAGCCAACGGAGCCACATTCCCACTTCCTGTCAGCTGTTTGTCTTCCTCCTTGGATTCAGACTCCGATAGGGTCATGACAATTAATTTTGCATGTCAGAAGGTTGCAAAAGACGATCCCATGACCCCGGGACACTGTAATCATCATAACTTTGAAGCAGTTGTCCAGTATCCAAATGTAAATCATGTGACCATGGGGATAGTGCAATGGTCATAAGTGTGAAAAATGGTCATGTGATTTTTTTTCAGTGCCATTGTAACTTCAAATGGACACTAAACAAGCTGTTGTAAGTCAAGGACCACCTGTTTTAGCATATTAGGCCTGTGCATCATCTGTCAGCCAATTTCCAGACCTAATTCTAAACTAGAAACCCTGAGTGATCTGGGCAAAGCTACTCATAGGAGTGCAGTATCTCCTCCCACATTTACTCACACAGATCCTATGATCTTCAACTGAGGCAGCAAGGCAGGTAAAAGAATTGAGATAGGTCTTTTGCAGTATAAGGTTCTTTTTCCTTCCATTCAATCATGTCTGAGTCTCAGAAACTGCCCAAACAAATCCCTGCAGTTTTCTTGGCAAGAATTTTTAGGACTGGCATGCCATTGATTCTTTCCTAGGGCTAAGAGAAAGTGACTGGCCTAGTTATTCTCCTCGCTCTATGCCCAAAGCAGGATCAGAACTCACAGGCTCCCAGTTTCAAGCCAAAATGCCTTAACCATTACACCAAACTGGCTCTCTGTAATTATAGTATTTCACTTCTAAAGCATTCTTCTAGCGGGGGAAATTATGTTCTTTCTTGTGCTTGATGAAGACTCTATCTATATATGTATTATATTTTTAGGTGTACTTTTTTCTCATGGTATTCTTATGTTTTATGTACGGTGATGGTGGTGGTTGCTGTTTTTTTATATCTATTATAGTTTTTGTTTTTTATAAATTCAGTTTAAAAATTACTTTGAACAAGGATATTGTTCTTTTTGTTACTATTATTATGTATTAATGATAATACCATAATAATATGTATTTTGATTCCAGGCATTCACTAAAGAATGAAGAGCAGGGTAGACTATCATTATAATACTGTATTGGTGAATTGGTTATAATTGCTTTTATAAAAATCACTTGCTACCTTTTCAACAAATTGCTGTTTCAAACCTCTGCTCTAGCTAAATGTGGAATTCATTAGGTTTGCACTGGAAAGGAAATACGTTGTAATCAGAGAGCTGCAGCATCAATTCCCTATGGATAAATACGAATGTATCTTTTCTTTTATGTACGCTGAGAGCATTTGCACCAAGACAAATTCCTTGTGCGCCCAATCACACTTGGCCAATAAAGAATTCTGTTCTATTCTATTCTGTTCTGTTCTGTTCTATACCTGTGATGGGAGATAATCTGATTTTTTAAGCATCTCCTCTATGGATCATGCTGAACTATGCAAAAAGCAGTTGTTAACAAACTGTTGTGACTCCTTCTGCCTGAATAAGCTGCTAAGCAAGGAGATAGTCCTCAACCTATGACCACAATTAAGATCAGAATTTCCATCATAAGTCACTGTGGTTATAAGTCAAGTCATTGCATGACTGGATCTGATTTTGCAACAATTTTTACGACAGCCGTAAGCTGAATCAGGCAGTTGTAAATCGAGTTAAGGGTGATTAGAGCTTAACCAATGATGTCCCAAAGGTGCTTTTTTCAAGAGACAACTGGACTTTCTTGTTTTCCTTTGAAGAAGTTTTGCTTCTCATCCAAGAAGTTTCTTGGATGCGAAGCGAAACGTCTTCAAAGAAAAACCAGAAAGTTCAGTTATCTCTTGAAAAAAGAGATAAGACCTTTGGGACAACCATGACCTGGATGACTGAGAATCTCCATAGACACTTAACCAATGATGTTTGTTTTTTTCAAAAACCTGTAAACCGCCCAAAAAGTTGCAAAGTTCAGTCACACAACTATGAGACATTACAACTTTGTAAATGAAAGCCAATAACCAAGCACCCCAATTGCAAATAATGTGATTGTAGGAGCAGAGCAAAGATTGTAAATTCAAAATTTAGGCCATAATTGACGTTTTTGGAGACTGTCATTAATTTGAACTGTTGTTAAGTGAATAGTCATAAGTTGAGGACTACTGATTTTTGTTCATTGTAACTTAAGCCCTAAGCTCCTAAATAGAAAGTAGGGAATAGGGTGCCTTGAATAGGTTGCACATACCTTACTGGTAATATTAGTTAATATTTAATAGCAAATATCTAAAAGGCCAAATATCTCTTATTGATTTTAGTGCTCATTATCCAACCTTTGCCTTCTCTACTGTGTTTGCTATACATAAAACAGCCCAGATCTGGTGATTCGTGAAAATAAAACTGTGAGAAAACTTTTTCCAAGAAATTATTTTGTTTCCCTGTGGGCAATTATGCTTTTGAGTTCTGTTGTCTTTTGGGACAGATCACATAGACAGTGAAAGTAGTTTCAGAGGGCAATCGTTTCTGTGATCCCTTTGAAAATTCCATAGAATAAAAATAGCCAAAGGAGTAGTTATTTCAGCCAACTGTTAATCTGCTATTTTCTTTATGAAGGGCTTAATGAGTGCACATGTATTAAATAATAGATTAAGAGAGATTCTCAGTCTTCCAAACTTACATAACTATACATTTATACATTTAAATATGCTCTAAAAAGTATAGGCATGTCTGTCTGTCTGTCCTTCCATCCATCCATCTATCCATCCACCTTTTGCTGCTTTCTTTCTTTTAAAAAAAATCAATTCTGAGCAATTTTGCATCTACTTGGAAAGAGTCTAACTCAAAACCAGTTTTTCTCTTCCCACACATACCTTTGAACAACAACTGAGACCCTCTCTTCCAAAAGCATCAGTAGGTTAGTTCAGGGGTGGGATTCTACAGGTTCGCAGAGAATCAGTTGTTAACATTCTAAGCAGTTCGGAGAACTGGTTGTTAGAAGAAATTACTGGCCTAATCCTGTAAGGAAGCCAGGAAGGAAACATTCTGGTGTTGCTTACAGAAACTGCCTCTCCATTTACCCTTATTACCTTCTTGGCAGAACCGGACTTCCTGTCTCAGGAATGTCTCTGGAGTTTTTTTTCCCCTCCTTTGCTGGTACTTTTCTTGTGTGGAATGACTATTTAAAGTTACAATGGCACTGAAAAAAGTGACTTATGGCCCTTTTTCACACTTATGACTATTGCAGCATCCCCACAGTTACGAGAGGCCAGGCGAGAGAAGCGTGCTTCGATGCGAGTGATGTTGAGTTGGCCACACCCAGCCAGTCACGTTACCACCAAACCACGCCCACCAACTAAGCCATGTCCATAGAACCGGTTGTTACAAAAATTGAATCCCACTCCTGGGTTAGTTGTGTTCAGCCTGACTTCCCCTGGAAGAGCTGAATATCTGCCTAGGAATAATTGCAACTGAATTGTGAATTTAAAACAAGGTAGTCCCAAAGTTGGTTTTTCAGGAGGCAACTGGACTGTCTTGTTTCTCTTTGAAGACATTTCGCTTCTCATCCAAGAAGATTCTTCTGCTTAAAGTCCAGTTGCTTCTTGAAAAGTACCTTTGAAATAGTACCTTTGGGATAACCATGACCTGAATGACTGAGAATCTCCATAGATATTTAAAATAAGGCATTCCCAAAAGACTGTGTGGACTGAATATCTGTTATTGTGGTGGTAGTGAGATTATGTTTAGAAAACAAAGTTTGGAATTGGGGGAATTTGTCCACAAAGCTATTTTTCAGAGTCAGTTAACAAGGTCAAAGAGTAACTATATTTCTATAGTATGGTGATTTTGGTAATAATGTTAATTTGGGTTAATTTCTCTGTGTACTTCAAAACTAACCTGTTTGATTTACTTCATGGCTCATTGTACTATACAATCCCAGAAAAATGTAGTAGCAAAATTACATGTGGTATGTGAATGCAACCCCTCTCTTTTAATCTGATTTTTTAATATCAAATCAATCAATTGTAAACATGCTAAATCATATAGGATAAATATAATAATGGTTATGCAGAAAATACTTAAAATGCAAATATTAAGGAAACCCGAAGTCTTTCTTTTAGGTATTATGTTAGATAAGAAGAAAAACTTCAGGTTTCATTAATATTTGCATTTTAAGTATTAACAGAAAAACAATTTGGAACCTTGTTTCTATACATAGTGACATCTTCGAGGATCTGGATGCTAAATATTGGAAAGAAAAAAGAATATTGAAAGTGGAAGAATGGATTTTGAAATTGACTGAGTTGGCTGAAATGGCAAAATTAACTGCCTTGATTAGAAACAATGGTTTAAACAAGTTTAAAAGAGATTGAAAGGGGTCTGAAACTCTGAGTTAAATATTATAATGGATTGTTAACGAAGGCTTTGAAGTTTAATTTATTTTGGGGGTTAACAGTCAACAGCTATCTTGAAGTAATCAGGTATTGGGTCACCTTGATTGATAGACAATAGATTTGGGGTATTAAGCGAATGTGATGTAAAATAATAATTTAGTAGGCATAGGTGAAATTTGTAGTAGAGTAGTATTATTTGTAGACACAGTTTGCAAGGGGGGGGGAACCTTTTAAATTTGTTTGAGATTCAGATATCAGCGTTCAACCAAGGTGGAGGTTGTATGTTTACTGTTAATTTTATATTTCTTATATACACTTTTTTTTGTTTCTTTTCTTGTATCTTGTTTGTAATTCTTGTTTTGTTGGGTTTTCTCTTTTTTTTATTCTATATTTTGTACTTTGCCTTTGGAAAAAAATATTATGCATATCTAATCAATCAATTAATCAAACCCCTTCTTTTAGAATTATAGAAAATTAGACTGAGCTACAGCCAAGATACTCAATTCACATTCTGGTTCAATTGTGAAGTTAACTAGGCCAATTTGGTATTTTCTCTGCTTAACCAGTTTTATTGGGTTATTGTGAGCTAGAGAAAGAACCACATCCTTAGTTGTGGAACTTGAGGAGGAAAGGAGGTATAAATTATCCTAGTTAATTAATTAATTGCATGCTTAGACATATGAAACATTCTTAGCCTCATATGATACGAATGAAACAGGTGTCCTTGAGAGGATGAAATGGGGGGGAAAACAAAACTGTACTTATCTAAAAGGATTGGTGCATCGTAAAAATGTGGTGTCACCATTTTGTTATCTGAGGTAGTTGCAACTCTTCCCCTTGTTGCAACACAAAAGGATATTTCACATTCTTTGCCCAAATTCATTAAAATGAGCATTTGTTTTCTTTGGCAGTTATGCAAATTGCAAAAAGTTTCTCAGATCTTGCACCCAAGAATGGCTTCTAAGTGACCGGTCATAAGTTGAGAACTGTCAGTATGCTAGGGTTAATGGATGGGTTTGGGCAGAAATCTCATTTCTTTTTATATTACATTTTACATTCATTTACGTATATATACACAGAAATTGAATTAAAGAAAACTGAAGATAATTTCAAGATTAAGTTGATTGCTTGAACATAATTATTATGTGTTGGCAGCTGCTTTTTATGGTTTAATATAAAAAACTTATAATTGCTATTCATTTCAAAATCTATATCCTTCTGTCTTTCAAGTGTTAAACATCTATGAGTCAATGTACTTTAAAATAATCTGAGATCTATTATCAGTGTTAATAGTATAGTATTGTTACATAACACTGTTGTTTTGCCCTTGGCTTTTCTACTCTGAAGTTTATGTAGTTTATCAAAGATCATGAGATTGGGACAGTAACATTACTGGCTTTGTACTTAGCAAATTATGACTTGAAAGAACGTAGGCACAACTGGTACAAAATAATAATAGAATCTCACATTCCGGTCCCTTTTCAGAGTATATCATTTGTACTTTTATTATATAAAATTTGGTATCCTGAAAAAATAAATGATAAGCACAAACACTAGTAGCTTTTCTTGTAACAAAAATACATGAAAAAGTCATGGCATAAAATATAGAAAAAATAAAATTAATGTGAGGGATGGTGTCCCATTTTCTTTATAAGTTGAGGTTTTTGAAGGACTAGATTGGACAGAACATTGGTTTTTTTATATCCACTCCATTCCATTTTTTTTTTTTACAATGAGTAAAGTTGAAAACTCTTCAAGGATGTTGTTATACCAACTGCAATATATGCTTGTGAAATATGAAAGTATACAACCAAGATGATTAAATAATTAAATTTTTCCCAACAATGCTGCTTGAGAAAAAGCCTCCATGTCTCACATTGTGACCACATCACTAAGGAAGAGGTACTGAAAAGTCAGGTTTAGGACATCTATTGAGAACTGTGAATGAATGTCGAATGTCAGCTCTGCCATCTTCACTGTGATTTGCTAAGCTTCTGGTATCCTTCCATATACAGAGTGGAGGAGGGGAAACAGAGAAATTTGGAGAAGTTGTGCAGGAAAGAAGAAGGATGTAAGGGGCAAAGGAAAGGCACTGACAGGAAGCAGAGATATCAAATTGGACTAACCCAGCCACCCCAAGGACACCTGCCTGGGAAAGGATGCAAAACATCTTCATGATCTGCCCAACATGAAAGCAGTTCCCAAAACATCAAACTGGGATGCTATTGGACACTAACAATCTGGTCACGGGAGAGGAAAGACTTGTAATTTTTGTACAGGAAAAATACTCAGATCTAAGCTTGTTTTTGCTGCAACCACTAATCCTTAGTAAAAAAAAACTATCACTTCAACCAAATGGAGTATTTCTCCAAATTTAGTGAAAATTAAAAAAAATATTTCTCCAAAAACATTTGCCCAAAATACCTCCAAGCCTAAATTTTCAAAATTAATTTTCCTCTTGAATATTATACAGGTAGTCCTCAGGTTATGACAACAGTCGGCATCAGATTATCCATCACTAAATGACAGGGTTGTAAAGCATGACATTATATGACCACATTGCTTAGCTAAGGCAATCCCAGCAGTTGCTGTCATAACCCCAGAACTGCATGGTTGTTAAGTGAGGACCTCACATGACCACAGTGTGGAAGGAATACCAGTGCCAGGAACTTGACAGGCAGGCAGGTGCTACAAAGGACAGGCGGGCAAAAATGTCACAGGAGCTGGAGTGACTTGCAATGTCTTGTCAGGTTACCCCGTTGACTTGGTTTGTGGGAAGCTGGCAGGAAAGGCGAATAGTGATCATGTGACCACAATATGCTACGACGATTGTAATTGTGAGCCAGTTGCCAAGTGCCCAAATAATGATCAGATGACACGGGAGGCTGCAACTGCTACAACTTCCAGGATTGGTCACAACTGCCCCTAGCTCAGTGCTGTCAAAACTTTGAATGGAACAAGTTATTGTAACTTAGGGTCTCAGCAGTCTTCTGCTTAATTTTTCCAAAGCTGGGTTTCTTTCCCCATAAATTTATATCTCCTAAGCACTAACCATTTGTAATTGGATTTGTTTCAGGTGGTCATGATCAGAGGTGGTATTCAGCAGGTCCTGAGCAGTTCTGGAGAATTGGTAGCTGAAATTTTGAGTAGTTCAGAGAACCGGTAGCAGAAATTTTGGGTAGTTCAAAATACCACCTCTGACTGCCCCATCCCCATCTATTCTCTGCCTCCCAAGTCCCAGCTGATTGGCTGGTCTTTTTTTGTTGCCTTGCACAGGAGAACGGAGCTGGAAAGCAGGTTAGTGGGATGGGGAGGGAATGGGAATTTTGCAGTAACCTTCCCCCAGGAGTGGGGAGAGAATGGGGATTTTACAGTATCCTTCCCCTGCTACACCCACCAAGCCACATCACGCCCACCCGTGGTCATGACTGAACAATATCCATTCACAGTTTCCTAGAAAAGTGGTCCCATGTCCCCAAGAATAACCAAGGAGTGCCTTTTCATAACTATTATACTTTGATACTTTAATCAACAGATCTTTCCATTAATGTTTCATGATTTTACAACTTCTAGAAGCCTTTTTATTAGAGGATCTATTGCCAATAAATCAGTTAAGATATGTAATGTTCCGTTTTGTATTATGTAAGAGCTTGTCTTGGTTTCATACTTTACTGATGCTTGTAATGTCCTTAACAACACTAATATTAGAAAGCATTACTACTTTGAAAAGAATAATTTGCCCAGTCCCGCAGAAAACCATTGTAATACCACCATATATTCATTCAACTGCTTCACTGTATTCCTTCATCACAATTGTTTGAAAACATAGTGACAGAATGTATATTTCTCAAGGTTGAACTGTGGAGTCCTTGGTACTCTCTAAGCTTTGGTGGTTCCTTATTCGACTGGGTAACATCACTGCTAATGAATGTGGGATCTGCTGCCTGTGACTTGCACTGCCAGTTTTAGTGATGGTATGCTTTTCTTTTTGGTGGTTTCTTGATTAGGGCAGAGGTCTCCAACCTTGGCAAGTTTAAGATTTGTGGACTTCAACTCCCAGAATTCTCCAGACGGCATAGCTGGCTGAGGAACTCTGGGAGTTGAAGTCCACAAGTCTTAAAGTTGCCAAGGTTGGAGACCCCTGGATTAGGGTATTCTTTTCTGCTAAATTGTCTGGTGTTAATCCCTGCTTATCTTGGTGTTGAATGCAGGAGAGGATGTGTTCCCGTCTTTTTGTTTCTTTCCCATCCTTTCCAGCAACCAACAATACCCTAATCGAGGAACTACCAAGGAGAAAACTACACCCCCATCAATATATTTAGGGCAAGCTATTGAAAAAAGCAGGGAGCACAAACCACACTTATTTGCCTTGATAACTTTACCTAGTTGGGTAATGAAACATCTGCCAGAAAGTAATCAAACTCAAAGAGCTCCAAGGATGCCATAGTATACATTTTTCTAAATCAAAAGAGACATAAGATGACTGGAAAAGTTTCCCCAAACTCTGTCATTCTCCCTAGGTAAGATGGGGAAAAGCACCATATGATTATTTCTTGGGATGAAAGGAAGAAGCAAATGAAACAGTCCCTAATAGTGTTCCACTTTTTCATTGTTATTCCCCACTGTTGAGACTCTACAAGAAAGCTATGATGATGTTTAAGTACAGTGAATGTCTGAGATGTGAATGATGTAACCCCTGAATCTTTACTTGTTCTCTAATGCAGCACTTCCAGATTCTTGGCCTTGGAGTACAAAGTCCACAGTCCCCATGGAGACAATGGAAGTTGTACTTGAATCCATTTGAAGAGTACCATATTCAGATCAGCTATTTGAAAACATCACAGATTTAAAAGTGGGACATATTACAAGAAACCTTAGACTTTTAACTGTTTAAGAACTTGAAAATCAGCTCTCTGAATGGAGGGTGGTAGCTTTTAATTTTATTTAGTGTATGGCATCTACAGAGATCATGCAATCACTTATATACAGGGATTGCATAGGGCGGTAGTTAACTGAAGTTAATTCTTTTGAGAAAAAAAATGGCTTTAAAGAAAATCTATCATCCTCATGCCAATCAACAAAATATACAGTCTTGGCATTAATCCCTTGTTTCACTTAAGATGTCTTGTTCCTGATGATTAACTGTTACCATCTCATGAGAAGCCAGCACATAATGTAATGTGGAGGGCTGAAAAATCTCTTATTTGTTATGATACCATTCCATTAGTGCCTGTATGTCAAAAAGTGAAGCCGACTCTGTATTCTGTTTTACTAGAGAATAAAATCATATATAGTTATAATATCCAGTCCCTCCTAACAGATAATGTTCTATCATCAACACCTTTAAAAAGATTTTGGCTTGCTGTGTATGGGTATCATACTATGGCATGGTGGCTGCTAAATTTTTGGACTTGAAGTTCACATGTTCTAAAGTTGCAAGGTTGAGAAACACTGACCTAGGGTAATCTTGCTGGTTGCAACTGGAAACAGAATGAAAATTAGATGGATGTTGGACTGAATTGAGCACCATTATTCTAATTTTGTCACATGGCTGTGGCTAGGCACCATTGGGCCCCGCTCACCGCCTCTTATGCTGGCCACACCCATCTCCCCGGGGCTTATTTTTGGGGTAGGGCTTATATTAGAGCCACCCAAAAAAACAAGCTAGGGTTTGTTTTCAGAGTGGATCTTATTTTACTTAGGCAGGCAGGCAGAGACAGATGAGAGGAGAGAGAGAGAGAGAGAGAGAGAGGGAGGGAGGGAGAGGGAGAGGGAGATGGAGAGAGACTTAGTATGAGAAATAATGGAACAGAGGAGGCTATCATTTCCCTTTTCTATGAAAAGGGACTGATGGGATATTTATTAAAGCAGAATGTCCATGGTTGAGTAATGATTTTTTTTCTCTTGGCCTCAGTGTTTCAGCAATTGAAAACCGTAGCAAAACATCTTCAAACTGTTTTGGCAATCTTAGGAAGTAAAAGGCCACACCCTTGATTTTCAGTCACTAAAGCAAAATAAATATATGGTTGAGAGATCTTGATGGAGATCTCCAGCATTGCGTGTCGTTTAGTCTTCAGTCCCAGGTGCTCATTAGCAAAACAGGTTTCATGAGACCAAAGGCAAAATTAATATTTAAAGGCTGAAATAATCCAGCTATCAGACTTGGTTACATGTTCGTGTGGTTGGCCTGGATTAGTGTCTGCAGTTTCCCACCTCTTTTTTCCTCCCACTTCATATTGATCATAGTACAATCTCTAATGCTTTATTACTTTCGCTTCCCCCCCCCCTGCCATTCTTAAACCCATTTAATCTTATGAAACAAAACCTATAAGATATTTTGGGGGGTTGGTTCTATCAGTTTATGATTTAACTCTGATTTAGTTCAAAGTTGTTTTGCCAGGAATCAAGTGGTGATTCTCTTCAAATGAGTTATAACATTGTCCCAGCCTATCTGCTGAATAACTGTCAATGTGAATAAAATCTAGGACTAAAGAGCGCAACTAAATCCATTTTATTTAATTATAAATTATATACTCACCTCACTCTCAAAAGCTTTAAGGTTGTTGGAAGAAATATCCATCTGGTTCCGTTCCAAGCTGGGAGAAAGACACTGGAAACATGGAGGCTGATTGGAAAGATGGTTTAATGTGTTGAAGCAGAACCACATGGGTTCTGGGCACATAGGTTCTGACCACCTGGAGTTAAGAGTGGGTTTTTTTATACCTTCTCTTGGGTTTTGCACTAGATTAGAACTCCCTGTTCCTGTTCAAGAACATGCATTCTATTGGCTGTTGTCAGACTCCCATGTGGCGATGTACAAATCCTAAGAGTTTCTCTGAGTTATGTTTGGTTGAAGTTTGAACTGCTGGGGGTGGTGCAACTGAGATGATGCAATGAAGGGGCTTTGGCTAATTCCTATTGTACCTGAGGGCTAATCTTTCTTTTGTTGGATTTTGGGTGAAGGTATTTGCTTTTGAATAGAGCTAACTATCTCTTTAATGTCTTAAGTGCTAACATCTACTGTGAGCTATTAAGGAAGATGAGGGCTGCTTTCCAAGAGCATGTTTCCCCATTTCTCATCCAGGGAAATATAATATTCTGCCTTTTTAATATTTCTCAAAATATTTCATTCTTCTGGGGGCACGGTTTCTAACTTTCTACAAGGTGAATTCTAGGAGTCCACACATTTTAAAGTTACTGTGACAGAAATACTGACACACAATAACCTCAGATTTTATGCTCATGGCAACAACCTTTGAAGTATGTTGGGCTAAGCTGAGAAAGTGACTGTCCCAAAGTCACCCAAGAAGCTGAAGAGCTAAGCATGGTGTCAACCCTGAGTTTCCCTTGACCCAGACCAGGACTAACCACTGTAACTGGAGAGGACAATTTTCTTGCAACTAAGGGATACACGCTAGTTTTCTTTCGCCTCGCTGTGCTCGGTATTTGTGACCTCATGGCATCACCACAATGAGCACGACCAGCTTTTCAGCCCATAATTGGAGTTTTTTGCTTTTGTTTAAGCCACAAAAAGCATGCCGAGTCTTGTAGCAACTTGCATTACAAGCCTTGAAAGGTTTTATTCTTCCCATTCTACAATACGAAGAGCATTTGGCTGAATTAAATAGGGCCTTGGGAAGGGAGTCTTTCCAGGAGTAGGTTTGGGCAGATGAATCCAAAGGGGGAACAGTTTTGTTCTCGTTAGGCTGAAGGAGCATCTAACCCTCCTTCCTTCCTGTACACTCTGAATTGAAGGAAATTTATGGGCACCATTTTCATGTGTGTAGATTCAATTTCCCTAGAAATATTGTTTTATTGCTGCTCCAGATATAATGTCGGAGGGGAAAAAAAGAACCATGGGCATTTCTGGAAGCTGGCAAATGAGCAGCAGACCCGGGAAGTACTTATTGCCTTCTTCAGCAATGACAAATGCAGGGTTATAGCACGATGTATATGTGTAAAAGGATGGGGGTTGCACTGTGACTCCATAGTATTGTTTTTCAGATCGTGCACAAACACATCCTTCCAATGTTCTTTGGATATCACTGGTAACAGGCCTTAAAACCTGTTTTTTTTCCAGGCAGCTTGGGACCCCAATAGAGGTGCTCCTTGCTGGAGATGGTCCTCATTCCCATGCCATCTGTCTCCTTGGTTTGGCTTTTATGTAACTTTTTCAAAATGTAATTGTTTCTGTTTATATCTTTTTATCATTTGGAAGCATCCAGGGTCACCTTATCAGTGAGACGGGCAGTACAGAAATTTAATAAATACATAAACAAATAGGCAAACAGGCACAGAGGAGGAAGGCGAGGTCAAAGGGTAGAGAGCTCTACTGATGCAACCATCCTCCAAGATTGTGTCAAGCCCAGAGGTGGTATTCAGCAGGTTCTGACCAGTTCTGAAGAACCGGTAGCAGAAATTTTAAGTAGTTTGGAGAACCAGCAAATACCACCGCTGACTGGGCCCACCCCCATCTATTCTCTGCCTCCTGAGTCCGGCTGGGTCTTCTTTTGTTGCCCTGCACAGGAGAATGGAGCTGGAAAGCAAGTTAGTGGGGTGGGGAGGGAATGGAGATTTTACAGTATCCTTCCCCTGCCACGCCCACCAAGCCACACCCACAGAACCGGTAGTAAAAAAGTTTGAATCCCACCATTGGTCAAGCCCCATAGCTGGGCAAGACCAAAGGTTTTAGTAAGATCTTTTTAATGCTCGTCTGGAATAAATACGAAATTGGTGACCAAAATAGGGATTTCTCAGCCTTATTTATAGTAAGTTCAGAAGGCAGAGTCTTTCTGAATACTTTGCAACACTTCTTTCTCAATTCCTCCTAAGCTGAGCTGAGTTGCTGTTTATAAGATAAGCTGGGAAATTTACTCACCCATTGCTCTCTGTTTATTGATTATGTCCACATGTTCTCTTCCATTCCTTTCTTAGCTTCCCTGCAATCTTTCTCATCCTGCAACCTGATAGTCAGGCTCTGTTTTGGACACTTGACAGTTAGCTAAATTGGCTACTCATAGCACCTGCCAATACTTGCCCTGCCCTGCCCTAGCTTATCCCACCACATTTTGTAGATAGTGATTATGGTGAATTTCCCCAGGTCCATTGAGGGTGGAAATGAAGCCAGGGGACTCTGTCAGTCACTTCCTTAATTTGTCCTGCATTCGAATTATAAAGGAAACCTCAAATATCGCTCTAGTTCCTGGGGCAGAATTGTCCTTGGCTGTGAGGGCAATGCAATATATGCAGCGCAGATAGTTCTCAACATATGATCACAACTGAGCCCAAATTTACTGCTGCTAAGTGTTGTGGTTCGCCAGCAGCAAGTGCAGATGGCTGAGGTCCCGGAGAGCAAGGACTTGGATGAGGGGCCTGCGTGTGATGCAGGGATGGGGCCAGGACTATCAGAGAGTGGAGTGCTGCCTTCGGAGCTTGTGGAGGCTGACAGCAGTGATGCAGAGGAGCCTGGGGAACTTGCTTGAAGGAAAGAGTAGCTGCAGCAGCGCAGGTGAGTCGGGAGTAAGTCTGCAAGTTGATGGCCCCTCCTTTAAGGGATAAAAGCCAGCCCTCAGAGGTGGGATTCTTTGCAGGAAGCAAAGAAGTTCTTGTATTTCAAGTCTTGTGAAAGTTCAGGCTGTCCTGGTTTGTGTTTGGAGACTTTTGGTTTTGATTATTTCCTTGCAATTTAATCTAGTGTTCTTGGCAGCCTTGCACACCTTGGCAAGGCTTGTTCTTATCTGGACAATTAGTTTTTAATAGTGTTTTACTGTGAATGAACGGAATTCACAGAGAAGCATTAAAGGGTTTTTGGTGTTTGTTTGCTTTGAACGAGGCTTGGATCAGAACACTAAAGGAAACATTTGTTAAGTGAATTTTGCCCTGTATTACAACCTTTCTCGCCACAGATGTTAAGTGAACCACCACAGTTGTTAAGCTAGCAACATCGTTGCTAAGTGAATCTGGCTTCCCCGTTGACTTTGCTTGTAAGAAATTCACAAAAGGTGATCACATGACCATGGGCCATTGCAACCATCATAAATATTGTGAAAAATGGTCATGTCACTTTTTCAGTGCTGTTGTAACTTTGAACAGTTACTAAATGTACTGTTGTAAGTCAAGGACTACCTGCATATATTTCTGTTGGCTCACCAGACTGGAGGAAAATTTTCAGTGCGGCTACTCTAGTTGCACTCATAATCAGAGGAAGGCCGAGATCTTTCCTGATTCTTGTAGTCTTTGGTTTTGATGGATAAATGCCAAACCATTCAAATCAAAACACGTCATGTCTTCCACCTTCCCCAATTACTACTGACAAAATGGCACATAGACTTCTGGAAGTGTTTATGTCAGTGTTTCTCAATCTTGGCAACTTAAAGATGGGTGAACTTCAACTCCCAGAATCCTGGGAGTTGGAGTTCACATTTCATCAAGCTGCCATTGTTGGAAGAAATATCCTTCTGGTTTCAGTTCCCAGTGGGGAAAAAGACACTGGAAACATGGAGGCTGTTTGGGAAGATGGTTTAATGGTGGACAGGACCACATGCCTTTGGGTGAAGAAAGAAGGAAAAGGGCTGAGATGCTGAGAGACCCTTAGTTTTATAACCTCTGTTGGGCCCCACCTTAGTGTTTCCTGTTCCTGTGCAAGAAATGTATCCCATTGGCTGTCAGACTTGCAGGGGCGGGGTCTTAGCTAACTTTTTAGGCTTTGTCTGGACCACATGGCTTCACCTGAGTGCTGGCTGATACAATCTTCCCAGGCCAGGTAGAGGCCTTTATTGGGCCATTAGCAAAGGTGGGTGGGCTGAGTTTCTGCCTCTCTGAGTTTCTACTTTTCTTTTTTAGGGGAAATATTCTGCCTTTTTAGTATATCCCAAAATATTTCATTTTCCTAGGAGAGGAGTGGGTTTTAACTTCCAACACTGCCAAGGTTGAAACACACTGGTTTATTTATTATGAACAAATGCAGAAATCAAAGAGTTAATTGCAGTCATCTTGACCTAGAAATTTTGATTTAGCCCTAACTCTGCACGGGCACAAAAATAAAAAGGGGTGGGGTAATGAAATAAATGTAACATTTTAGATCTGAAAATGTACAGCAATTTGACACATTGGAAATATTGGCCTAGTTCTTCACAGTTTAATCCTAATTAGAGACTATCTTATAAATTTGGAAGGAAACTTGAAGTCCTTGAAAATAGGCTATAGCCCTGGGTGAACCAATCTTTGATTCTGTAACTTCCTCACCATAAGGAGGCCTCAGCAGAAACAGTCAGAAATAGATAGATTATACAGCACAATTTGATGGACCCTAAATCACTTTACAGCCTTTATATATAAACAGCAAAGTACAGCCATCTCTGGAATGGTGCTTGATATCCAGCTGGCATACCTTGGAAGTTTACAAATAAGGAAAGGAGATATTTTTGTCCAAGGACAAACCTTTCTTCTTATTAAAGTGTATTGGAGTTTGATACAACAGGATTTGGGGTTTTTTTTTTCCCTTCGTAAAAGATGATGGGAAATGTTACAACTATGAAATGGTTATCTAAATGGTCCACAAAATTTCAACATGCAGTTCCACAAATGATGCAAATATTATTGTAAGATAAGATCACTAAAAGAATTATGGGTTAAAAATAATTACCTAAATCATTGTACAGGTACGGAAAGGGGATATTTAATTAATTAATTAATTTTATGCCAGCCATCTCCCCTGTAAGGTGATTCTTAAAATATGATTTAAGTGGCGGTTAGAATGCAGTATTGCAGGCTAACTCTGCCCATAGCCTGGAGTTTGATCCTGACTTAACTCAGCTTTCCATCCTTCCAAGGTGGGTAAAATGAATGGCCCAGATTATTGGGGGCAATATGCTAATGAGATAAACTGCTCAGAGCACTATAAAGCACTACATAGCACTGTAAAGCACTGTGAAGCGATATATAAATCAAAGTGCTATTCCTATTGCTATTACTCCTTCCAATTTTTCATTCATGACATTGTATTCTGGATGTTTCTTTAGAGCAAAGATAAGGAAATTATTTACAGGGCCTAATATCATTCTTTCATCACCTTGCAGATTTGTCCACAGGATGTGGCCCCAAAAGGCAAGATGGAGGCCATGACAGTATGATTGAAGTTCCAGTTGTTTTAATGTCCAGTTCACTCTGTAGCGACCAAACCCAATGTCAAAAGTCAATTTCTTTGCATACAGATTCTAGTAAGTGAAATACACACAGCAGTAGAACAAAGTCAAAAAGGCAGAATTCTGGTTTATATTTTATTTTTATGCATTGAAAGAACAATAAGGAGGGAAGGGGGAAATATCATAATCAGTTACATATGATACAGGAGTTTACAGCATTGGAATTTATTATGAGAAATCTATTTTTACTTTTTGGCTAGACATCTGCTGTACTTCAAGGAAACAGGAGTAAATAAGTATCTTAAAGCCTATTGAAATAGCAGAAGTTCTGAAAAGTTTCAAACACAGAACATGACTTTGGTTAATCCACCAAATTCTCTTCCAAAGTTTATTTTCACCCATTTTTTCCTATTTTGAAATAAGTAATGATTCTGTAAAATCTCAGTATCTGGTCTCCTGAATTTTAGGCAGGAATATTATGCTACTTGTTGCTCAAGTATAGTAAAACATGGGAATTCATATACATAAAAAATAATCTGCAATCCCAGATTATTCCAAGCCAAAATTTGCTTTATCTTCTCAAAAGAAACCAACAATGCAAAAAAGGATGTGGGGGGGGGGGTAATTTCAGAAATCCAACCATTTTAAAATCATTTAGATCAATCTTGACAACTTTAAGATCTATGGACTTTAACTCCCAGGATTCCCCAGCACAGGTCTTAAAGTTGCCAAGGTTGGACACCTCTGATTTAGACTATCAGTGCTTCTTCTAGTTTCATGCCCTTTATCCTTGTCTTTTGTTTTCTTTAAACCTCTCCCCACTTTCTTTTTGAGGAGCTCCTCAGTACCCTGACATCACAATTTGCTTGGGTTCGTTACCTTTCTCTTGACCCACCCGTCTGTGTTTCTCTTAACATCCTAACTCTTAGTTTCATGTAATAAAGTGAGTACAAGTACACAGTTAATACACAGAAATTTTTATTCATTTCAAGAAATGTTCATTCCTCACAAGTGACCATATATTGTTACTGTTCTTAGCAGCTTCCATATCATATTTCCAGATTTGTTCACTTTCTGTTTATATTCTGTAGGGAGATTAATCTGTCTTCTAATTGTCAGCTTTGGAAGCCATATTAGCACCAGAAGCTTCCACACTGCCACATTCTTGAGCATGGGAAGATGGGAGCGGGGATATTATGGAGCGTATGTGATTCGACATAATAGCATTCTTCTTTAGAGTCAAGGTCATGTTGTTCCCGCACCTGGCTGAGGAGTGGCTGAGGGGATGTCTCAAGCTGGGACGGATAATGATTGGAGCATGTGATGGAATGATGGGTGCAGGGGGTGGATTTGTAATTTTTGACTTATTGGAGGGAAACTCAGAACTTTCAGTTTCGGGATTTCTCAGATGTGCCAGTTTACTACTCTAATAAAGGGAAACTTTGTGTGAAACATATCTGTCTCAGATTGATTTATTTATTTATTTATTTATTTATTTATTTATTTATTTTATTGGAGTTGAGGTTTTTCTGGAACACTGACACTAATACTATTTCCTAAAAGATGTATACTTTCTCTTCTTATAGTTATTCTACTTTCACTCTCATTTCTTTCACTTCTTTTTTTCTTCCCTGTCCATTTCCCAAAATCGGCTCTTGACAACACCCTTCCCCCCAAAAAATGCGTCCCAAATTTGAAACCTTTCATCATCGTTGTGTCACTCACTAAATCTTTTACTCTTTTAGCATAACTATAAACCCAATCAAGTTTTCAGTTTTTTATTCTTTATCTTTGCCATTGTATGTAAGAATAGATTTCTAGTACCTAAGCAATGTATGTTTGTAACGAATATAACTTTAAACTCATTACTCTTGAATCAATCAATTAATTCAATCCTATGTGTCTAAGTGACCCAATTGACTTTTCTCTTTCTCTCCTCATTTTCATTTGAATTTCATGTTCAGAATGTAGCATTTTCCTGAAATTAATTACTATTAATTGAAGCACATATATAAAGCTATAATCCAAACTATAGATTCCAACTTTCACACAAAACCACGACAACTTAAATGACACTAATTCAGACTTTCTGGCACAAACTTTCCTACAGGAAGACTTTGAATAGAGGGCTAGCCTGGGACATTGAAAAAAATATTCCTGAAGAAAACCATTTCCATATTGTCAAGATGTCTACAAGGACATGTCACATATCCATGTAGTTTTCCAGAAAACACAAATAAAATAAGATTGTAGCTTCTTTATGATAAGAGGAACAATGCTATTCACTTTAAATTTAAGAACTGGGTATACAGTAGTTCACTCAGAATAAAAAGTTCAATAAAACAATTTCATGCTCTTAGTATATTTAATATTTTATACCAACCAAGTGGGAAGCCAGTTGCTTCTCTCTTTTTCTGCATACATGGACTTTGACTGTATCAGTGCTATTTATGGATCACTAATGAGGAAGTTTATGAGAGGGAATGTTGCTTAATAGGTATTAATACCAATCACAGGAATCTCTTCTGTAGCCTTAATTCCATGCTATGTTTAAATGAAAAAAACTTTTCATTTTGTCTACCTCTGTACTAAAAATGTTTTACAAAATGCTTAGTCTCAAGCTGAAGTATTTCTGAGTTTATAATGTAACAAGTTTTCTGAGTTATTTCTGTTTACATCTGGATCTGGATTTATAGCCAGTTGTTTATATCTTCCTGCATAATAATTTTGGCAGAACTGACGCATTGTTTCTACTAGTGGTGTAATAGCTGTCTGTTTTGTTTTCCTGACACATTGTGTACCAAATAGAACCATCTGTACTGCATTGGTCCGAGATTAGTTTGTTCTTATTTTAGTTGAAACCATTAAATAATGTAGATAAATTTAATAGAATTTATTATTCAAATTAAGATGAAACAGGGAAAACTGATTTTTCATATTGTTTATCTCTCTTATCTACCCAATCTTTACTTTAATTTCAGATCAAATTGATCTACATTTCATACTAAATACAAGCAATTTTGCTCTCAATGACATCCAGTTGGTAAAAAGTTGAAAACCTGAGATTTCATGAAAAATACTTCCTACTCTACCCCTGAATTGGCTTTAAATCTGAATTTAGTTCAAAATCAAAATCAAAGAAGGTAGAAATTGATGATGCTATATTTTTAAGAAGGTAGAATTTAGGGTGACTAATTGTTGCTATCTTAGTATTTTTTTCTCTCCCGGTCCAAGGTATGATGTAATAACCTATTATCGGTGAGGTAGCCTTTTCTTTGTAACCCCTTTTACATATGAACACATCACTGTATATAGTGAATAATATAAGCTGCTCTTAAACTAATCCCTCATATTTATTAATATCTTTCTTCTTTCACAGTAAAGTCAAACCACTTACTCAGCCCCCAGCTTTTATTATTATAGTGGCTGATTTGCCAAAGCTTCCTGGAATCAAAAGAAAAAAAATTAAAAGTTCCCTTTAAAAAGCAAGCTGTATCCCCCACTGTTCTGTGTGATATCATGTCTGTATCATCAAAACAGTGGTGAGACAATTCTTAGAATCTGTGTTTGATAGGGATGATCTAAGAAAATCCTGAATTGAGCAGAAAGTAAACCACAGGAACAAGTGTTTGAGATAACAAGTTGTGTAGAAGTAAGTCACAGAACCAAATGCTTTTCGTTACCATTTCTGAGAGTTTCTGCAAGTTATCCTTTAACTGCATGTCTTTGGAGAAGAAGAACAAACTCAGAGGAAAAGTATTTTGGCACAGCTTATTTATAATTTGCATATTTAAAACAGGTAGTTGAACTACTGCTTGGACAGCTTTTGTGACTTACTGAAGCACATACCAGATCATAAATAATACTACAAATAATTATACATCAATACACACTGCTTTAACCTACTTTAAGACATATTTTAAAGCCTACTGAGATCTAGGTGTTCAGTATCAGGTACCTAAGACCAAAACTGTTGCCTCTCTTCTTTGCTGATTAGTCAACTGAACTGAGTTTTACTTGTGAAGCTCTGAATAACGTCATTTTTCTGAACAACTATAAGAGCTTGGATTGTGAACCTGATCTGTTCATTTTTCTCTAAATATAAACATTTATCTAATCTAGGAACATAAAAAAGCCATGTTGTTTAAGCTGAAAACTGATCTATGTCCGTATTTATCCTACTGGTAAGGGCTACAGTACTAACCTGCCAGCTAGTTGCAAATCTATCTAGTGGTGGTGCTATCTATTCCACCTTTTTCTAGCTTACTAAGAAGTAGGTTGTGGTCTACTTTGTCGCATGCCTTGCTGAAATCTAAATATACTATGTCAGTATTTTGCTGGTCTACTAATTTAGTCACTGTGTTGAAGAATGAAATAAGATTGGTTTGGCATGATCTGTTTTTAACAAACCCATGCTGACTGCTGGTTATTACTTTACTTGTTTCTAGATGTTGGCAGATCTGTTTTTTTTATTATCTTTTCCAGTATCTTCCTGGGTATTGATGTTAGGCTGATTGGTCTATAGTTTCCTGGGTTTGTTTTTTTTCTTTTTTTGAAGATGGGAACCACATCAGCTCTTTTCCAGTCCTCTGGTAGTTCCCTGGTCCTCCAGGATTTTTGAAAGATATGGTGCAGTGGTTCTGAGATGACCTCTGCCAGCTCCTTTAAAACTCTGGGATATGATCCATCAGGCCCCGGTGATTTGTTTTCATCAAGATCAGACAGGTGTTCTCTTACTATTTTTTTGCTTATTTTAATTTTATTTCTGGTCTGTCTTTTACAGTTATGTTTTTGGTGGGTTGAGCTATAGTTTCTTTTTGCACGAAGACAGATGCAAAGAATCAGTTAAGCAGTTCTGCTTTCTCTGTTGCCTGTTACTTCCTTGCCATCTTCTCTCTTTAATGGACTGACTGTTTCCTTGATTTTTTTCTTATTATTTATATGTTGGAAGAAACTTTTTTTATTATCTTTGACTTTTGTTGCAAGTCTTTGTTCATTCTGAGCCTTTGCTGTCCTGACTTCGTCTTTGCAGAATCTGGCTATCTGCTGATATTCTGCCTTAGTTGTGTGTCCTTCTTTCCATTTTTTGTACTTGTCCTTTTTTTCTTTCAATTTGCCAGAGAGATCTTTGTGCAGCCATGCTGGTTTCTTCTTGGATTTCTTGTTTTTCTTTCTCAGTGGTATTGTGCTGATCTGGGCTTCTATGATCATACTTTTTAGAGGTTCCCAAGATTCTTGAGTTGTTTTCCCCTTTAGGATTTTCATCCATGGAATCTTTCCCAAGTCCTCTCTGAGTTTATTGAAATCAGCTCTTTTAAAATCCAAGACTCTGGTGTCATAATGTTCTGTTGCTTGTGTTTGTGTTATGTTGAATTCTAGTATGACATGGCCACTCTCACCCAAGGTTCCTGCCGTTTCAACTCCCTCTATCACTTCTTCTCTGTTTGTAAGAATTAAGTCCAGTATGGCTGTCCCTCTAGTTCCACCCTCTACTTTTGGACAACAAAATTGTCAGCTAGGTTGGTTAGGAACTTATTTGATTTCTTTTTTTTTTTATAAAAATTTTTATTGTTTTTTAACATACAAACAAACAGACAAAACATAAAAACATCAGCTCCCCCATATTTATATACAAACAGTGAGTCGGTTGGTTCATCAGTTTTGTGCATTCACTTCATAGTCACAATTACAATTACCTTATATAATAACTCTTATTGTCAATACAAACTTATAAATCATCATATCATTATTAAAAAAAAGAAATTTGACTATACTTTTATTCGATCATGCCTTTGTGAGATAACTATATTTTAAGTAATTTATTCTAAAACAAATCATATAATCGAAGAAGGGGGCAAACGAAGAGAGGAGAAGATTGGAAATATTGATAATAGATTAACAGTGATTGAACAAGAAAAAAGTGGGATGTTGAAGTGGGAGTTGGATAGGTCAGAATTCTATCTTAGATTTCAAAATATAGAAGAAGAAAAAGGACAAGATTTGGCTGCGATAATGATAGGAATCTTGGCGGACGCTTTGGGAATAACAGAAGAGAAGATGATGGATGGAATAGATGAGATATATCGAGTCTTTACAAGATATGCGATGAGAAATAATTTACCCAGAGAAGTCCATATTAGATTTACTAAAAAATCCATGAAGACACAAATCTTGCAAGTGGCAAGAGAGAAGACATTGAAATATAAAGGTAAAGAAATTTTGGTCTTAAAACAAATACCTAGAAGAGTGAGAGAGATGAGAAGAGAATATCGATTCCTGACCAAAATGTTATTGAAAAAGGAGGTGACCTACAGATGGCTGATCCCAGAAGGACTGATGTTCACGTGGCAGGAACAGAGACATAGAATTGATTCAATTGAGAAAGCAGAACTGTTCCACACAGAATTTTTTGGAGGGAGAGAAGGAGAGACAGAAAAGGAGGTTTTATCAATTGAACCTCAAGAGGAACAAATGGAGATTGGAAAAGAAGAAGGTGCAGTAGGTGGACAGGTGGATATTAAAGATCAGCGCGAATTAAGACCCACGAGAGTGGTTAAATCTAAATATAAAATATAACTATGGAAGAGAAAAAACTGATTACAATGAATATAAATGGACTCAATTCAGCTGCTAAGAGAAGGAAGATCTTCCATAAATTAAGGAAATTAAAGTTAGATATAATTTGTCTACAAGAAGTACATATTAAAAAGCAACATGAACAATTGTTAGTACAACCAAAATTAGGGAAATTGTTTACTTCTCTGACCCAATGTAAGAAAAGAGGGGTGGTTTTATATATTAAAGAGGCTATCCCAGCAAAACCGATTTATACAGATGAAGATGGGAGAATATTAATGGTGGAAATAATGGACAATAATAGAAAGATACTTTTGACTGCAATTTATGCCCCGAATGATAAACAGGAAGAATTTTATAAAAAATTACATACAAAGATGGCTGGACTGGACTATGTTAATATAATTATGATGGGAGACTTCAATGGAATCGTGGACAATAAACTTGATCATATTGCAACAGCAGCAAAGTATAATAGAAAAACTCTTCCTAAATCTTTTTTTAAAATGATAGATGAATTAACTCTAAAAGATATATGGAGAGAAAGAAATGTTAAACTTAAGCAATATACGTTTTATTCAAATAGACATTTATCATGGTCCAGACTTGACATGATTTGGATCTCAACAGATTTAATATCTAGCGTTCAAGAAGTAAATATTGAAACAAGTACTTGGGCTGATCATAACCCATTGACAATCAAATGGAAGGGACAAAAAAAAAGATCGAGATGGACATTAAATAATACTATCTTAAAGGAGAAAGAATTCATACAATGGATGGAGAAAGAATTGGGTTTCTTTTTTAAAGAAAATAGAAAAGAAGACACTTCAATACAGAATGTTTGGGATACAATGAAGGCTTATGCCAGAGGCTTGATAATAACTATACAAGAAAAAAGAATAT
The DNA here is from genome assembly GCF_049901715.1 of Pseudonaja textilis. Taxonomy (NCBI): domain Eukaryota; kingdom Metazoa; phylum Chordata; class Lepidosauria; order Squamata; family Elapidae; genus Pseudonaja; species Pseudonaja textilis. The sequence goes on along the minus strand of NC_141992.1, from coordinate 174,912,405 downwards.
TAGGAAAAGGCAAGCTTTTAAAGCCTTGCAGGATGAATATAAAAGACTCGAAAAAGAACTGCAGAAAATGCCACAGAAAAAAGACGTTAAACTGAAATTGGATATAACTAAACATAAAATGGACTTAATAGAGAAAGAAGAACTGGCACAGAAAATTAGGAATGCCAAACAGAATTATTTTGAAGATGCAAATAAGCCAGGTAGATGGCTAGCATATAAGTTGAGAAAGGAGAAAGAGTCGAGGAAAATATTGCAGTTAATAGATGACCAAGGTAAAACTTGTCATGGCAGCAAAGAGAAGAAAGAAATTATTCATGATTTTTACAAACATTTATATAAGAAAGAAGATATTGATGAGGAGAAAGTTAAACAATACCTGCAGAATGCAAATCTACCTAAGATACCTAAAGAGATTGAAGAAATGTTAGAAAGTAATATAACAATGATGGAGTTAAGCCAAGCACTTAAGAAACAAAATAATGGAAAGGCACCAGGTCCAGACGGGTTTCCGGTAGAATTTTATAAAACCTTTCAAGAATCACTGTGTATTCCATTGTTAGAAGTTATGAATGAAGTTATGTTAAAAAAGATGATACCTAAAACATGGTCAGAGGCCTATATTACACTTATTCCAAAAGAGGAGGCGGACCTACTTCAAATCAAGAATTATAGACCGATTTCTTTATTAAATGCAGATTATAAAATCTTTGCTTCAATATTAGCAGAAAGACTTAAAAAGTACTTGAATAACTTCATTCATCCAGACCAAAATGGGTTCTTGCCAAAGCGACAAATCAGAGACAATATGAGAATAATTTTGGATACCTTGGAATACTATGAGGCGCATCCTGAAAAGCAAATGGCTTTGATATTTTTAGATGCCCAAAAGGCATTTGATAACGTGAATTGGAGATTTATGTTACTTTTAATGGAACAGATGGGCTTTGCTAGAAGATTTATTCAGGCAATAGAAGCAATTTACAATGAACAAACAGCTATGGTAATGATGGAGGGAGAATTCACAGATCCTATTAGTATAAGAAAAGGCACAAGACAAGGTTGTCCTCTTTCTCCCTTGCTATTTGTATTGACTTTGGAAGTGTTGAACAGAAATATTAGAGAAGATAAAACTATAAAAGGAATGAAAATTAAAAAGGAAGAATTTAAGCTACAAGCCTTTGCAGATGACTTAGTCTTTATCCTGGAAGATCCTATAGAAACAGCCTTGAAGCTGTTAGAAAAGATAGAGGCATATGGGGAGGTGGCCGGTCTGAAAATTAATAAAGATAAAACAAAGATTTTGTCAAAGAATATGTTGCTAAGACAAAGAGAAGAACTGGCAGAATTGTTAAAAATTCAAGTTACAAATAAGGTTAAGTATTTGGGGATATATTTGACGCCAAGATGTAGTACATTAAAGGAGAACAATTATATTAAACTTAAACAACAGATAGCCCAAGATCTGAAGAAATGGGAAAACCTGCAATTGTCATTAATAGGAAGGATTTCAACAATTAAGATGAATATTCTACCCAGAATTTTATTTTTGTTCCAAACAATACCAATTAGGCTTGGAAAAGACTATTTTGAGGATTTAAATAAAATGGTTTTGAAGCATATATGGCAAGGCAAGAAAGCAAGGATAAAGTTAAAGCTTTTACAGGATGCCAGAATCAGAGGAGGGTTTGGCCTGCCTAATTGGGAGTTGTACTACCAAGCTGCAAATTTGATGTGGGTTAAAGAATGGATAACATTAAGGAAAACTAGATTGTTGACATTAGAAGGTCATGATTTGTTGCTGGGTTGGCATGCTTTTTTATGGTATAAGGGAACCAAAACACAGGGGTATTTTAGAAGACATTATATACGGGAGACTCTGTGGTTAAATTGGGAGAAGACAAAGAAACAACGTTATTTGAAAATTCCAGTTTGGTTATCGACGATAGAAGCGTTTTCTTACCCTATAATTTATAAAAAGGAACAAACAGTTAGCTATGGGGAATTACTAGATGAAAAGGGTGAACTTAAATCGATACAAAAATTAGAGGAACAAGGTATACAGATGAATTGGTTTTCATACTTGCAAATACACGCAAAGTATCATGAGGATTCCAAAACAGAGGGATTTTATGATAAACAAACTGATTTAGATAAGATTTTGATGGGTACTGATGAAAAGGTGATTAAAAAATTATATGGTTACTTATTGGAAATTAAGTTGGAGGAAGAACAAGTTAAAGAAACTATGATTGCTTGGGGGAGGAATTTTGGATATGGGATTGATTTAGAGAAATGGCAGAAATTATGGTTGCAAAATTATAAAATGACAATGTCTACAGCCTATAAAGAAAATTTGTATAAGATGTTTTACAGGTGGCATTTTCCCCGACAAGGATAGCAAGAATGTTCAAGAACAAATCCGAAAAATGCTGGAAATGTCATCAGAAACCTGGTTCATACTACCATATGTGGTGGACTTGTGAGGATGCTAGAAAATACTGGACTAAAATCCACATGTGGTTGGAAAAAATGACAAAGAAGCACATAGACTTGAAACCGGAGTTTTTTAAATTGGGAATCTTACCAGATGTCTATAGTAAAGAGTTGAAATATTTGATTGTAAATGTATTGACTGCGGCTAGGATTGTATTTGCAAAAAATTGGAAAAATGAGAAAATTCCATTGCAGGAAGAAGTTATAAAGAAAATATTGGAATGTGCTGAGATGAGTAGATTGACTTTTGAAATTAGAGAGCAAGAAGATAAACAATTTTATATAATTTGGGATCTTTTCTATCAATGGCTGAATGATGAAATACAAAAATAGAATATTTGAAATGTTAGATAATAAGGAATAATATTGAGCTCATTTTTCTTTTCTCTTTTTTGGTATTGGATATCATATTTATATAATGGCTTTCTTTTTCTTTTTCTTTCCTCTTATTTAGGATAGAACTGGCATGATTATATGATTTGTTTTAGAATAAATTACTTAAAATAGGAACTTATTTGATTTCTCACTTGGTGCAGAATTAATTTTCCAATTGATATCAGGATAATTGAAGTATCCCATTACTCTTCTTCCTGTAGCCTTTCACTGGGCAAAATGGTGCACCATATAGGTACCTCAAATGGACTAACTTATAGAATGTGTCCAAAATCTATCACTCCCCCCCCCCAAATAAAAATTTATCAAAATTAATCAAGGAGAATATTTCATATTCATATCACTAGCGTTGATGATGTTACCTAGTTTGGGTAATGAAACATCTGCAACAAAACAAGCTCAGAGAGCACCACACACCCCTCTTGATCAAAATTTTATGAAAAATTTTATGCCATTAAATCATTATAAAACAGTTAATGGCATAATACAGATGTCATAAAACATATCTTCTGCTGTTGTTGACTGCGCTATGCAATTCAGCACAGGCTGTTTTAAAAACAAATATATTTCTGAATTTATCCCAACTTTTCCAGTGAGGGTAGTATATTAGGATATCTGTCATTGTTGAAGGCATTGAGGAATCTTGTAAAATAAAGTATCTCTGAAAGGATGACCCAAGGGGTCACTAGATGTCTAATTGCAAAAAAATATTCTATAGCTTAGCTGTTTAGAACGTCTCCCCATTCAAGATATTATTGTAATATCCATTGTAATATCCTCTTGCCAGAGCAGAAAAAAACTTCCTTTTTCTATACAATACATAATGTTGTGCACCTTCGTTATAGGTCCACTTAACTTGTCTTCCTTACAAGCTAAGATGTTCCAAACACTATAGCATTTTCTCAAGGAAGAACTGTTTCAGCCCAAATTTTAGGTACCTTTTCTGAGCCCTTTTCAATTCTCCAGTTATCTTTAAAAAAAAATGGTGTTTTATATGTAGTAAAGATAAAGGTTTCTTCTGTCCATTTGTGTCTGACTCTGGGGAACAGTGCTCAGTTCCATTTCTTAGCTGAGGAAGCCATCATTGTCCGAAGACTTTTCCATGGTCATGTGGCCAGCATGAATATATACGGAAGCACATGGAACCCTGTTATCTTCCCACCAAAGTGGTACCTGTTTATATACTCGCATTTGCATGCTTTCAAATTGCTAAGTGAGCAGGAGCTGGTTCAAGTAATGGGAGCTTATGCCATAATGCAGCACTTGGGTCTTGAAACCAGCTTTCTAGCTGACAAGTTCAATATCTTTAACCACTAAGTTACTGCAACCCTTGTTCCATATGTAATAGTAACTAAAAGCATTTTAATGCATTTTCAACTCATTTTCTAATTATTCTTCCATGGGTATTGACTTCTTTGTAACAGGCACACTCTCACTGAACAGGTTAACTAAGATATTCACCATAATTACTAAAGTTGGGATTTTTCTGGTTTCTACTGAGCCACACTTTTTATTTACATCTTCCAAATTATCTAAGAAGCCTATATTAATCAATCTGTGGAACTCTAGGTGTTGCTGCACTACAGCTTTCAACATGGACCATGGTGAGAGATCTGGGAGCTGTAGTTCAGCAATATCTAAAAAATCGTTGGTTCAATCTTCATGCATTATTCCATTAGAAAACGAAATAATGAATCTTAATAGAATTCATGAACAGTCTTCACTTATGTGTTATGGCTAAAGTGAGTCAGTTAAATCCATCAAGGCAGATAAATTTAGGCAGTAACAACCACTTTAATTTATTGTAAAAGAATTTTGAATCCTCATCAGAACAATTATCCAGCTGAATTTATACCTATCCCTGTTAAAATGGACTACCTTTGAGTCTTTTTCTCACAGTGCTCTTCTCTCCTGGGCTGAATTCTCTTTTTCAGTGGTGCTATTTCCTTCTCTGCTTTCTCAGATCCATCACAGTGCCATCTAGATGAGTGGATATCAACTCCCAGAATTTTCAGCATTGGTTATGGCTGGGGTATTTGGTAGAGTTAGACATGCATTCATGCATTGATGCTAGAAAGCATCAAGAATTCCTGCTCTTCCCTCCTCCCTTGATATACATTGTGGAGTTTATCTGCAGAGTACCGGTTGTCTATTTCATGTTGTCCCAACATCTTTTATTAGTGAGTCCTATCCTTGAAGCTCTTAATGGAAATCATTATACATTCGTGATACCTTTCCCTTGAGCATTAATAAACTAGCCATTTTCAGGAAGCCAGAAGAATGTCCATAAAAAATAATACTTTCTTAGAAACTCTCAGTCCAGCTTCCTGGGGAATGTAATGTCAACAAAAAAGACCAGATGCTTCCTCAAATTCTCCAAATGGGAAGGAGGAAATATGCAATTTCTTCTAACACTCATAACCATCTACAATTTTCTACCCTCAGCATCATGGTTAAAATAGAGTTAGGGTGCCTTTTTTAAAAAGTCAGAAATGTGATTTGATTCACTGGACTTTGATAGCTTAATTAGCATTAAATCTTAAAAGGAAAAATATGGAATACCAGGTGGAGAGGTAGAAGGAGAGCAGCCTCGCTCAATTCATGTGCTTTATTGACTGTTCACACTAATTTTGTGAAGACCCCTTTTGTCCCAACAGCCCTTTTCCCAAACTAATTCCATCATAATTTAGCAGATTGTGTGAACATAATAATTGGCCAAGATCTTAAGTTAACCAAGATCATTGTTAATTATGAAAACCTTCCTGAATACTGCTCCCATTTTAGAGTCCAAAGTAATCCCATTTCTCTATCCATAGCCAAGAAAGTATGACTGCCAACAACTTTTCCCTGACATCTTATTTACTGTGATGAGCCTTCCTTTTCTTAAAATTGCTCAGGGTAGCATCCCATTTCACTCATCATAAATCTGTCAAGTAGGTTAGAAAGAAGGATCTGGGAATAGCCCAAGATACTCAGTGAATTAAATATCTGAGCAACAAGTCCTTTGATCCTATTCCAGACTGCTACTCCCTGACTTTTTCTAGACTGACTCCATAAAATCTCCTGGCCTAGAAAGCTTTTACTACAAAGAAGTGCAACTCTAAATGTTTATGCAAACTATAAGGAAATGGAAAAACCAGCCATAACCATAAATAAGTACAGTAGTGAAAGGGAAAACTCTCAAGGATCCATTTTAACTTGGCAGCCAATCAAGCATCGAAGCTGGATTATCTTACACATAAGCAGAGAAACAGCATCTTTTCCCACCATGACATAGTGAGAAATGAATGTGTATTGGCCTGGCTTTGCATAGTATATGTTGTCCTTGCTAATTTAAGCAGGATAAACAACAGGCACAGCATTAACACATTTCTGGAGGATGAGTATAAACTGCACTGCTGTCTTCAAAAGAAGAGAACAGATTGTGAGATTTGAGGAGGATTGGTAGATAATGTGACGAATCAAAGCTTAACGGGCATTTTTAAAAAAGATCTTTCAAGTATTGAGCTTCTTCAGGAGTGCATTTATAGAAACAGTGAACAGGCACAACTGAAATCCTGGCTGCAATTAGATTATGGACAAGGAGGAGAGCTACTACTATGGAAACAAACAAACATAAAGGACAAATGAACGCATGAGCAGGAAGGCACAGTTGAGCTATAAATGGAGGATGATTATACCTTGAGATGCAGAACGTTCTGTGAATCAGAGAAATCAATTGTGCAGTGCAAGCTCTCTGAAAATGCTCTTAAAGCTTTCACAACATGCTAAACTGCAGCATGTTTCATCATAATTTAATAAACCACAACTGCCCAAATGCTGTTTTCAAATCACAATGGCTGCTTTTATTTAACATGCTCAAGGCAATACTTCACAAGCAACATTAAAGTTTAGAGAGTGAACTGAAATCAATGCAGCAGAAGAAAAGTTTTCATGTGCCTGTGTCATACTTTATTTTTATTAAAATAAAAGTAAAATATGATACTTTTTGAATAGCTCTGATGTAATAAACAACTTTAAATTTATATAAGTTGTCTTGAGCAGCACTCACTGTACTAGACAACAGGGTAGAAAAGCTTTAATTGCAACATTATTTTTTATTTATTTGTCAAACTTATCTGCTGGTCATCTAGCCCAAGGCAACTCTAATTTATATAACTATAAATCTGAATGAATTGTGTCTGCTAAGATGGCAAAATTGAATTATAAATATTTAACATTCTAAAAAGTTCGTATGAAAATAAGCATGCCTTACTGAAGGAGTCACTATGTCTTGATTCATAATATATCAATTTAAATTGATATAGCTCTGTCAGAACCAATGGTGCATTTCTAAGAGTACTCTAGGCTCAGAAAACTACCTTCCCAATAAGCATATATGAGACCAAGGTGTAAGTCTGTGAATCTGTCCACATTTGAGAATAAAGCTGTGCTTCATCAAAACACTAATCTACTAACTTTCTTGGCCACATTTAATAGAGTCCCAGCACAGAATAAACATCAAAATTTAAAACCAATTTTCCTCAAATCCAAGCTGTGCATGTGTGTGTGCGTGTGTCTAAAAAGTCAAAATGAAGCCCATGACTATCCAAAGTGATACACATAAAAACACATGATTCCATGATCCACCTCATTTTGGTTTCCCATGACCAAGCAACATGATAGCATGTGCTGCTTGTCCGGTCCTTGATTAATTCTCAAAGTGGTATACACTATTTAAACAATATATACAAAAGATTTCCTGGTTTGGATGCAGAAAAATATTACCGTAATTCAAACTCAGTTATGAATGTTTAGTGTTAATGAGCCGATCTCTTTATGACGTGAGAGACTTAGTGACTGCTGGGAGGAGGGTGAAACTATAAATCAACTATAAATCAATTACAAAATAGGGCACAATCCATTGAGTAAAGCAGCCTTATGAATGTCCCCTTTTTAGAAAATTCAGATGTAGTAATTCCTGTAAACTGCAGAAACAAGGAAGCCTGCATCATACTCTATTATATAATCCTTCCTTACTTCTCTTTTCTGATGTTTCTTATATAGTAGGACAGGACAAAGTTATCTGAGTGAAAAATGCCTGTGGGGTTTTGATTAAGCAGCCAGTGAAGAATTGCAAACATTAGTCAATGCTTTATTGCTGGCTTGTAATAGATTATCATTTGCTGTAATTATAAACTGAGGGCTTCTTTTTTGTGTGGAAGTTGACCTTTGCTCTTATGAATTCTTGATTTGTAGGTAAAGGATCATACACAATTAAGTTTCCAATTGAATCCCAGCTACACATATTTTCTATTAAGTTGCTTTTATTATTTACGTCAGTCTTTTCCTTCCCAGTTTAAGCCTTTTTATCAGCTAAATTAGATAGTATTAATGAGCATAGATCAGTGTTTTTCAACCTTGGCAATTTTAAGAAGTGTGGACTTCAACTCTTCAACTTCCTACTGACTGCGGAATTCTGGGAGCTGAAGTCTACATATCTTAAAATAGCCAACGTTGAGAAATACTGGCGTAGTTGATGATATCAGACATGAACACATAAGGAGCAAACACCCTGCTTTGCTACTTAAACTTAGCCACTTAACAATGAATGTTTACCCTTGCAAATATCTGAATAATTAACTATTTGATACTTTATTTCTGAACATAATTTATGAAAGGAATTTAGTGTATGGCATGTCATACATGGAATAGCAATATATTTTAACATATGAATTAACATATGAATAGGAAAGGAATATAGGATGCTGTTTAAATGGGGTCAGGTAGATTGTCAGTTCAAATGGATATACTTCCAAGTACATGTGGTTGTGGCCATACACTCATTTTACTTTCTAGGTTATGATCCTTATGTGAGTACTGCAGTCATTCTTTAGAAATTGTCCTGGAGATTGGCATTACATATCATTTAAAAAAATAAAATTTGTATACTACATCATCGCTCTCTGAAACAGAGGAACATACTGAAACATATTGAAAAGAAGCTTATACAATTGCTGTTGTGCATTTTAGTATCTTAGTGTCCTTCCAAAAAGCTCTTAGCATAATTCAACACTCTCTCACCTGTTATTTTATCTTTTCCCCATTCCAATGCAAAAGATTAGGTTTAGGAGAAGATGATTGGCCCAGGGGCATTCAGCAAATATTTAGGGCTTTCTCTATTGGAAGGAATATGTATTATATTTGAACCAGAGGTGGAATTCAGCAGGTTCTGACCAATTCTGGAGAACCAGTAGTGGAAATCTTGAGTAGTTCGGAAAACGGGCAATTACCACCTCTAACTGGAGATTAAAATTTGAATCCCACCACTGATTTGAACCCTATAGGCTAGGCAGATTTAAGGTCCTTCACACATGAAATGAAAGGGCGTAGAAGCCTGAAAATGATGTTTTTCATGCTGATCCCATGTTTGGAGGAGTCTTCACGTAGAAGTTCATTAGTGCTTTCAGGAAGACCATGAAGATGGAATTGTTCCTTGGGTATTGGAATTCTAATCCCCCCCCCCCCCCATGATTGGATTGAGTGCTATTTTTTACAGTTTAATCTATTATTCTATTGCTTTCATTCAGTTTTATTTTATGTTGTTAAACATAATGTCACTACTGATAAACAAGCCTTACCAATGCTGCTCGATATCATTATAGGATATAGATATAGATATATAGATAAAGATATAACATCCACTTAACCACAAAGCAGGAATGCATTTGCTCATACATTCAAAAATAAATCCCCACTTGCAACAGCCTCTTGCTAGTGTTTAAAGGAAACATATTTCAAGACCAGCAGGAAAATAGATTTATATGTTGGGGACATGGACCAAAAATGTGCTTGGTTCTCTTCCTATAAAGGAAAAAGAAACACATAATTGTTAACTCACAGGGCACTGGAAACTCCAAATACATTCAATGATGCAGTAAGGATACCATGTGTTCCTTGGCCAGTGTTCTATCCAGTTTGAGCTATAGCAATAAAATTGTTCTCTGCAAGCTTCTATCTTTTAGGTCAATGACCAAAACCATGTTGAAAGGTTTTTCAGTCTACAAAATGAAGAACACGCTGGAAAGATTGATGGTGGATCAGAGGATTTGAGGATTATTTGTAAAGAAAAAGAGAGTAGCCTGCTAGAATTATGACTGAATGAGATTTATGTTGTAAAGTAGAAACTGGTCTAGAGCCATCTAGTGAAGTTTGACATTGAGGGAGAACTTAAACCCAGGACACAGCCATATTTGTAATGAAAGTTTCTTGGAGGTGATACTTTAAGAAAACGTGTTCTGAATATGAGAAAATGTTTTTTTCCCATGGAATTGATGTTCTTCATAGCATTTTTCTTCATTGCATCTCCTTGGTGGGAAAAAACGGATTTTTTTTCCTGACACAGTATTGTAAAATGTACTTGAGCTTTACCTGGCAAGAAAAGTGGCTGCTTGGTGAAATGGGTTCAATTGCTGCTTTTTATATCCTTCCCACCCCAATTATATCTTTAAATACCGATCACCATATATGCTAAGGCACAAAATAGTTTGCCTTTAACTTAATAGGGTATGTAAATATAGCCATAAAGTTTTAGTATTAGAAATAAACTAGGGGAAATAGTTTTTTTTTAAAAATGCTGGCTATGTATCTGTGCATTCAGTGCTTCCCCACTTTTCCCTTTATTCATGCACCAGAAAAGATTTTTTTCATTAATTCATGGAGGATTGTATTTACAATATTTACGAGTAAAGGCAATAGATAGTTGCCTTATTGTTCAGAAATGAGGCTTTAGTATACACATAGCTATCCTGAGACACAAACAAAGGGAGTTTATTTCAGCTCCAGGCAGAACATCTTGTAACCTACAAACAACAAAAGGCACATGCTGTGAATCATCACTGTGGACTTGTTTATTGATTGTTCCTTTCATAAATCTATTATCATTAAGCCGGCTTAACAGATTGTCAAGGGAAACATTTGAGAACTGTTTCCTGCTGACTGAAATTGGCATCTTCTCTAAAGAGTTGGCATTCTCAAAGACAAAAGACAGAAATGTATATGTGCATATTAAACAGGAATAAATTTAATCATCTTTAGTAAAACGTTATACATTCCTTTGTAACATGAAAAGGAGCCATACATTGAAAGAAGACAGAGAACTGGAACAAAAGTTCCACACCACAGACCCCAAATTTCCTCAGCTCTTTCTACTTTACAACCAATTCTGAATCTCACTGTCAGAAAGTTTCTCCTTGTTTCCAGGTTAAATCTCTCCTTGTTCGGTTTCCATCCATTATTCCTTGTCTGGCCTAGAGGAGCTTTAGAAAATAGCTTGACCCCTTCCTCCCTGTGGCAGCCCCTCAAATATTGGAATCTGAGTTTGTACACATGGGATGCAATTATCTGCTCATTTCACATCCAAACATGGCAAGTAGAACCATGGTTTACTAATACACCACACTTAATTGTATGTGCACAACACACCAAGCCAAAACCAGAGAGCTGACTCTAAATTAGGATTCTCAAAAGTAGTCAGTGCTGACCCACTAAGGGTTGGCATTATCCAAGGGGTCAATGTCATTGTTGCTATTATTATTTGTAATACTACTAGTAGTACTACTACTATTTTGATATAATCAATATCTGGGCTCGATAAACCATCTGAAAGCTCCTGAAAGAGTCAATGAGGTGAAGAGTTTGGGCCCCTAATCTAGACCAACCCAAGATTTATTTATTTATAAAAATTAATTTTATGTAAGTTTAAAACTGTAGTTAATAAGCTTACAGCAGTGGGATCAACTTGATAGAGGTATGGCTTAAATACAGCATATGCACCAAGACAAATTCCTTGTGTGTCCAATCACACTTGGCCAATAAAGAATTCTTTCTATCTGTCTGTCTGTCTGTCTGTCCGTCTGTCCGTCCATCCATCCATCCATCCATCTATCTATCTATCTAGGTAGCCCTCAACTTAGGACCACAATTGAGCCCAAAATTTCTCTTGCTAAATGAGACAGTTAAGTGAGTTTTGCCCCGTTTTATGACCTTCCTTGCCACAGTTCTTAAATAAATCACCGCGGTTGTTTTAGTGTCATCGTTATGTGAAACTGGCTTCCCCATTGACTTTGCTCATCCGAAGGCCACAAAAGGTGATCACATGACCCCGGGGTTCTGCAGCTGTCATAGATATGGGTCACTTGCCAAGCGTCTGAATTTTAATCACGTGACCAGTGGGATGTTGCAATGATTGTGCAAAAAGTGGTCATAAGTTACTTTTCACTGTCACTATAACTTTGAATGTTCACTAAAGGAATGATTGTAAGTCTAGGACTACCTGTGACCAAGCATTAGTTGATGTGAGTATAAACCTTTGTTAAAGGATGGCCAGATGCAAGAGGAGGCAGAGCCTTTTGCATCAATTACTGTGGAAAGTGAATTATAGTTCATTTACCTGCTCAGTTTAAATTCCATTTAAATGCAATATAATTCTATTCTTTTGATTTGCTTCTTCCTGTTCCTGCTTCTCTGCAGGTCTCTAATTGATTGATTACAGATGTGAGAAACAAAAAAAAGGCTTTAGAATTAAATGATGTGTAAAGCAGGGAAATATTCAGAATAAATCTAAATTCCTGTGATTTGCTTTTACAACATTCAAAATTTAAATGTAACTAAGTTACATATATCTGTGTACATACCCACAATATGTTAAAGTTAATTAAAAATGGACTCTGAAGACAATAATAAATATAGTTTTACTCCATGGAAAAATCTGACCATCTAGTTCAGGGCTGTCAAACTCCCAGCCCAAGGGCCGAATGCATCATGCGCTGGCCATGCCCATACCTGATTTAGTGAAGGGGAATAAAGTTGCAATATGTCATGCGATGCCACGGTGACAATCTGAGTCTGACACCCCTGATCTAGTTAATAGACCATTCAATCTTTAGCTGTGATGTCATGATACCCAGTTGCCTTGAATGAATTATTACAGCAAACCACAAACTACAAGTCTTTGGAAGCCAAACCTATGGAATCTTTTGGTGCTACTTCAAAATTTGAAACACATGAAGTTGGTTCTGTGGGAATCTCTTCATCAAGCATCAGCCACAGTAGTAGAAGCACCTTACAGGTTGCCATTGCTCATTGCTCAAGTTGAAAAGTGTGTGATATAGAAGAGACTCTTCTGAAGCATTATTATAAGGTACCCAAAACAAGAAAAAAACATGGAAATTTTGCTGACAATTCTGTAGCACATCACTGATTACATATTGTACAGTAGTGGACATTCTTAATTGTTGGAGGCATTGTCCTTCATAGTTCAGTGTGACAGTAACACAGATGTAACCAAATAGTGTCCGTTGATAGTCTGTTACGGTTAGTCCTTGACTTACAACCATAATTGAGATCTGAATTTCCATTGCTAAAAAAGGTCCTGTAGGTGTTAAATGAGTTGTTCCTGACTTTATGACTTTTTTGCCATAGTTGTTAAGTGAATCACTGAAGTTCTTAAGTGAATTGTGTGATTGTTATGCAAAATTGATTGTTCACATCTTCTTGAGTGTGTTTCCGCATTGACTTTGTTTGTTGGAAGCCAGATGGGAAATTTACAAATGGTGATCACTTGAGCCCAGAAGGCTACAACCATTGTAAATATATGCCAGTTGCCAAGCACCTGAAATTTTATCATGTGACTGTGGGTGATACGGTGATGGTCATAAGTGCAAGGACTGGCCATAAGTTACTCTTTTCAGTGCTGTTGTAACTTCAAATGATCACCAAACAAATGGTTGTAAGCAATTTACCAGTATGTTAACAATAACACTGAAAATAAAACTTACTGACAGAATCTATGATCACATCAAAGGCTTTCAATGGACTTTCACTGAAAAAATGGTTGTTGTATGCACAGATAATGCTCCAGCCAAGCTTGGCTCTCGGTTAGTATTTGTTGCTATGGAAAGGGAGTGGAAATCAGTCAATTCAAACAATTGTCTTCTAAATATTCATGGATGATACATACAAATCCAAGGTTACAAGTACTGTGAAGAATTCTCACTTTAAATACAAATTTTTGCAGCTCTTTGTGTGAATTTAGGAGGTCATAAAACACCTTTGTTTCAAAGGCTTTCCAAACAGAACCTGTTTTCAAAGTAATTCAAGCTGAAATAATACTATATCATTAAAATTTAAACAGAAAAAAAATCTACTTTTAAACATCAAACATAAGCTGAGATCCCTAACATTTTTTTTATTTTTCACTGGCTGAAAATCAAAGTTACCTTGAACACTGTCAAGAGGATGTGAACAACCAAGTTATTTACCTTGACTGTCTTGCACACAAATTCATCTGCTATTTTTCCAGACATTTATTCTGGCAACATTACTCATAAATTAGTATGCTTTAATAGTGATATCAGTTAACTGCCCATAAGTATTCGATATAAAATATAATTTGAATGTGAATTTTTTTAAAAAAATTCAGATATGGAGAAATTTAGGATGAAATATTTTTAAATTTATTCAAAAGTTAGGAAAGAAGCAGTAGGTTTTTTCCCCGATGTTACTCAGTTTTTCAACTTCATCCACAACTTCACTCACAATAAAAATGAAACAAAGGAATTTACTGGTTGTCAGAAACAATCCTGCACTATGCAATCTAGTTTTTCAAAAGCTACGTTTTCACAGCTTATGAAGAAAATAATAGCCCTTACATTAAATCTGGTTTATTTCTTGTATGTGAGATGCAAAGCCATATAAATTGCACATAAACAAAAATGTTACATTATGTTTTCATTAGAACTTTCTATCTTTAAACATACTGTTTAAAATTTAAGATAAAACATGATATAATATTGTGATTGTTTTTATTTTTAAACATGGATTGAAATAATGGTTGAAGAAACATGGGATAAATGAGAGGTAAAGAGGTACATTATAAAGATTCCTAAACTATGTAAATAGGAACATGATGCCAGAAAGTTTGGATATCCTTGTAATATATAATAGGACATATTTTCAGGGATTCTACTGATGTTAAAAGGGTCGCGCAGTATCAGTGGCATTTGACAGAACATCCTGTTCTGTCAAATCAAAGAAATGCAGTCAGTGAGTCTGAATAGAAATCATACTAAAATACTATTTTTTGTGGAAAATTTTATATATATAAAATTCATTGATGGGCTATTTCAATTCGCAAAAATTAACCAAGAAATTATCAAACTTCAAAACAGCATCCTACTACTGTTCCTTAAATAAAGCATCCATAAAGCAGCAAAAAACTGCAAGACATTTATTCTTAATGTCATTTCTCATATAAATAATAAATGCAGTCTGAAGTATTGAAGCATTGTGTTTAGCAAAAAGTAAGATTAAGAATACTGTGTTTAGATTTTGTACCTATGCAGTTGACAGTTCTTGGTTGTCACATAGAAACCTTAAATGCTTTGGCAATCTGGATGTTTAAGGAAATAAATGATTGCAAGCTCTTTGTTTCCTATGTATTTTGGTAAATTCTGTCTTGCTTCCTTTGTAAGGCTGTGTGTAACAGATTTGCCGACTGAAAGAAAATTGAGAAAGTAATTCCCTAAGTGGCTTTATTTTGTACAATCACCTTGCCAAGTAAATTAGCCTTCCTAACCCTGATGACCTGCTGAGGTTTTGAATTTTAACTCTCATAACTTTCACTTCTTATTAGAGCTCAGATTCAGCCTGGGGTAGAAGGCAAGCATTTTCCTTCATGCCTCCGTGATTGCAGTGACAAGCACCATAAAGCTTTTTAATATCATATGCAAAAAATAAATAGGTTGGGACACTGATCACATATTATCTTTTCTGGCAAATGGGATATACACTGCTCAAAAAAAAAATAAAGGGAACACAAAAATAAGACATCCTAGATCTGACTGAATGAAATATTCTTATTAAATACTTTGTTCATTACATAGTTGAATGTGCTGACAACAAAATCACACAAAAATTATCAATGGAAATCAAATTTAGCAACCCATGGAGTTCTGGATTTGGAGTTACACTCAAAATTAAAGTGGAAAAAAACACTACAGGCTGATCCAACTTTAATGTAATGTCCTTAAAACAAGTCAAAATGAGGCTCAGTAGCGTGTGCGGCCTGCATGTGTCTGTATGACCTCCCTACAACACCTGGGCATGCTCCTGATGAGGTGGCGGATGGTCTCCTGAGGGATCTCCTCCCACACCTGGACTAAAGCATTCCCCAACTCCTGGACAGTCTGTGGTGCAACGTGGCGTTGGTGGATAGAGCGAGAAATGATGTCCCAGATGTGCTCAATTGGATCCAGGTCTGGGGAAGGGCCGGGCCAGTCCATAGCATCAATGCCTTCGTCTTGCAGGAACTGCTGACACACTCCAGCCACATGAGGTCTAGCATTGTCATGCATTAGGAGGAACCCAGGGCCAACCGCACCAGCATGTGGTCCCACAAGGGGTCTGAGGATCTCATCTCGGTACCTAATGGCAGTCAGGCTACTTCTGGCAAGCACGTGGAGGGCTATGTGGCCCCCCCAAAGAAATGCCAGCCCACACCATTACTAACCCACTGCCAAACCGGTCGTGCTGGAGGATGTTGCGGGCAGCAGAACGTTCTCCATGGCGTCTCCAGACCCTGTCATGTCTGTCACATGTGCTCAGTGTGAACCTGCTTTCATCTGTGAAGAGCACAGGGCACTAGTGGAGAATTTGCCAATCTTGGTGTTCTCTGGCAAATGCCAAACATCCTGCATGGTATTGGGCTGTAAGCACAACCCCCACCTGTAGAAGTTGGGCCCTCACCCTCATGGAGTCTGTTTCTGACCGTTTGAGCAGCCACATGCACATTTGTGGCTCGCTTGAGGTCATTTTGCAAGGCTCTGGCAGTACTCCTCCTGTCCCTCCTTGCACAAAGGCAGAGGTAGTGGTCCTGATGCTGGGTTGTTGCCCTCCTACGGCCTCCTCCATGTCTCCTGATGTACTGGCCTGTCTCCTGGTAGCACCTCTATGCTCTAGACACTATGCTGACAGACACAGCAAACCTTCTTGCCACAGCTGGCATTGATGTGCCATCCTGGATGAGCTGCACTACCTGAGCCACTTGTGTGGGTTGTAGACTCCATCTCACGCTACCAGTAGAGTGAAAGCACCGCCAGCATTCAAAGTGTCCACACCATCAGCCAGAAAGCATAGAAACTGAGAAGTGGTCTGTGGTCACCACCTGCAGAACCACTCCTTTATTGGGGATGTCTTGCTAACTGCCTGTGCTTTCCATTTGTTGTCTATTCCATTTGCACAACAGTATGTGAAATTGATTGTCAATGAGTGTTGCTACCTAAGTGGACAGTTTGATTTTATAGAAGTGTGATTGACTTGGAGTTACATTGTGTTGTTTAAGTGTTCCCTTTATTTTTTTGAGCAGTGTATAATAACAGTGCATTTATAATATTGCATTCTCCTGTAAGTGACCTGAATTTAAGATGACTCATTCTGCATCACAAGAAGAGACTTGTCTCCTCAGGTAGCCATACTCTCAGCAAATATAAATTAACCCTAACCTGTTTCAATATTAGTCCACATCAAAAGCATATCTGGGCTTGCCTCTTAGATGACACTGGGTTGTTTTGAGAAGCTGCCTGTCTCTTTCTTTATAAGTGTCTATGGCAGGGGTGGGCTTCAAAAACTTTAGCAAAGGGTTCTCTGCCCAGTTGCTGGGTGGGTGTGGCATGGTGGGCGTGGCCTAGTCGGCCTCCTGCATCATGGTGTGGGGGCCGTTTTTGTCCTCCCCGGGCTCCAGAGGCTTCCCTCGAGCCTCTGAGAGGGCAAAAACAGCCTCCCTGGGCTCCAGATCCTTTCTGGAAGCCGGAAACAGGCCCATTTCCAGCCTTCCCAATCTTCCAAGCCTGTTTTTTGCCCTTCCCGAGTCTCCACGTGCACTTAACTGCATCCAAAATGGGGACTCCTGGGAGGGGCAGGGTGGTGTTGGCGGGACCAGCCAGGAATGGGATTTTGGGGTCCACCAAACTGCACAGAATCTTAGTTGTGGGCTCTCCCGACCCCCTGCAAACCCCCAGCAGCCCATCCCTGGTCTATGGAGAAAGCTTCTTTGGGACAACCATCATCTGGATGACTGAGAATCTCCACAGACATTTAGCTATGCCATTTAGGATGAACATCCTTCAAATGGTGCAGGAGTATGGAAGGATTTCCCAGAAAAACATTACAGACTACAGGATTCAGGTGACCCTGAGGACACAGACAAACCTTCAAGTGGCCTCAACACCTGTCAGAAAGAGGGCTAATGACCACAGCGACTGAACAGAATATTAAATCCTTCCATTATCCTCTATTCAGTCAGAACTGAAGAAGCTTCTTGGATGAAAAGCAAAACGTCTGCCAGCAAAACAAGAAAGTACAGTTGCCTTTTGAAAGAAAGTACCTTTGGGACTTTTTAAAAGCTTATTTCGTTAAATCTGAAACCAGAGCAAAGCTGGGTTTTTTATTTGTGGGACGAACTTGTGGACACTAGCAGAAGGATTCAGGGGTAGCCAAAAAAGTCAAGACAGCTGTTGTTAAAAAATCAAAGCCATGCCTTCTTTCTATGTCTGTTGTAAGGCCAAGGTTCAGTCATGTAGTTGTAATTGTCAACTTTACCTTTTTTGACCCCCAGACACCCTTCTATGCATTGGAAAAACTCTTCCCTCATCCAATCAACTTGTTCTTGGGCTCAAGGAAGTTATTCCATTTCAAGGAAGCTAGTTTCTGGTCTACTTCTGATAAAAAAGGGGGAAGCAAAGAGAACTCTTGCCAATTTTATTATTGCTTTTTTTCCACTGAACTACTTGGGCACAAGGATGAGTGGTAACAATCTGACCTTTGCCTAGATACTTCCAATTTTACGTGGGAGAAAACCCGAATAACCGAAGATCCACATACAAATACCTGTGAGAACCTCAGAAAACATATATATATATATGTTTTCTTAAGTTTTTGCGGGTACTTACATGTATGGCATTCAGCTTTGTCTGGGTATTTTCCCATGTCATTGTAGTTGTGCTTTTAAAGTTGTAGCAACGTTTCAGCAGAATCTCATCATACAGAAGCCTGATGATGGCAGATGAGATTCTGCCGAATTGTTGCTAATCTTTAGCACACACAGACGGGGAAAATACCTCGGACAAAGCTGAATGCCATACATACATACATACATACATATTTTCTTAAGTTTTTATGGTACTTACATGTATGGTATTCAGCTTTGTTCGGGTATTTTCCCACGTCATTGTAGTTGTGATTTTAAAGTTGTAGCGACGTTTTGGCAGAATTTCATCTGCCATCATCAGGCTTCTGTGTGCTTTGTGTGTATGTATGTGTGCGTGTGTGTGCGTGTGTGTGTGTGTGTGTGTGTGTGTGTGTGTGTGTGTGTGTGTGTATATAGATGAGTGTTCTGGTTCGATCGTGCTGGTGGTGGTGAGATGCATAAGATAGCGGTTAGTATGTTTTCTCTTCTGCAGATGGCCCCAGGACACACCATCTACCAGAAGAAAACACATACCAACCGCCATCTACATGCACTCTCACTACCACCCAGCACAGATCAATTCCAGAGCCAAGACACTCATCTCCAGAACAAAAATGCTTAACATGAACAACACCAAAAACCAAACTACACACTCTCACCAACGTACTTGCAGCCAATGGATTCCAAAGAAAGAAGATTACCCACCTAATCCAAAAAGAAACCCCAACCAAAATCCAAGACAGAGAACAAGAAAACGGCAAAGCCCTCCTCCCATATATAAAAGGCACTACAGACAAAATTAGCAAGATCCTCCAAAAACACAACATCAAAACAGCATTCTGCACAAACAGAAAAATATCCACCATCCTAAGAAACCCCAAAGACAAAATCGAATTAGAAAACCAAGGAGTATATGAAATCCCCTGCACTGCCTGCCCTACCACATACATTGGACAAACTAACAGAAGAATAAGTGCACGCATTGAAGAACATAAGAACTCAATCAAAAAAGAAGAAACGACCTCTTCCCTGGTCCAACACCTCAAAGCCACAGGACATGAAATTGATTTTAAAAATACCAGAACTATCGCCAAAACCGAACACTTCAACAGCAGAATAATCAGAGAAGCCATAGAGATAGAAAAACGCCCACACAGCATGAACAAACGAGATGACACCTCCCGCCTTCCAGCCATTTGGAAACCTGCCTCATGAACAGACGAGTACCTAACATGAAGAAGGACACCAGACCCACACCCATGAGAGCCACACAAGATGCCACCACCACACTTCCATGTAGAAAACAGACTCCCACCCACTCAGAAGATGAGACACGACCATGGACCAGAAGCTGCACGGCAGCTGCATCACTACCCACTTCAAACCCCTCCGAGCCATACATGAAGCAAACCGACACCCACTATGAAGATGCAGAAGGACCACGAACTCAAGCCAAACAGCAAGATCACAACTCACCAGCTCAAATCCCCCAGCAACTAAGACTAACCTGAGCACAACCAAGCCCCCACCTAACAGAACACGCTCCAACCAATCAGAACACGGCTAACCCCCAACCAATCAGAACACAGCCAAAACCCCTACCAATGAGAACACACCCCACCCAATCAGAACACAGCCAAGCCCCCACCCAATCAAGTCCCACCCCACTGGCAGTTAAAAGGAGGAAGCAGCTGTAATCTCACATTACTCTGAGAAGCACAGAGCCGGAGACAGAAGCCTGAAGATGATGAATGAGACTTCATCGAAACGCTGTTCAGATACTTCAATCTTACGCGGGAGAAACCCGAACAACCAAAGATCCATATATATATATATATATATATATATATATATATATATATATATATATATATATATATATATAAAGATATATATATATAAAGATATATATAATAATACCTTACCTGTGGTGACGTAACACCTTTGATCATTCTGATTAATCCACTCTCTATTTTTAAATATAAATGCATAGACACCTGCACAAACCCATACAATGGTAGATAGGAAGACAGCTTGTGCTTATAGAAAGATGACATGTCATAATTGAATGGGAAGCTGGAAATTGTTTGGCAACTGAAATATAAATAACTTACAAGATGGAAGAGTGGAAACAACTGCCATAAAAGGAACTGTAAACATGTCAAGACAACCCTGAAGAACATTTTATTCTAGATCATCAAGAAGAAGAAGAAAGAAACCCTCTGTACTTACAGAACGGAAGACAACACTTCTGAGGAAAGGAATTCTACTCTTTGCAAACAGATAAGTTTATTCACTTTATGGGACAAAGCAGGCTAAGAAAAACAGACTTTTCCTATTTTCATTGCACAATTCATTAAGGGTATCATGGAATATTACTGGAGAGAGAAACACGTCTCTTCCCCTCAGCTGTTGGTTTGTTATTTTTACCTGGATTGTCTAGGCTTCACTACAATTGGTTGAATACATTGCAGTTTTTTGACAATAACCTTTTTTGTGGCAGTCATTAAGTGAACACTAGAGCCATTGCGTAACTGCTACAGTCCTTAAGCAAGCCAATGGTTCACTATGGGCTAGTTTTGTCAAAAATTGAAAGTAAATGCCTATTTTTGGCAAAACCATCATAAAACACAATCATGTGACTGCAAATATTTATAACCACTTTTAACAAATAGTTATAAGTGCATGCCAAGCATCTCAAATACAGTCATGTCACTGCAGGAGGAATGGCCATCAGAAATTTGAATCCCCTGGGAGATCTGTCATAACTTCAAATGGTTGTGCTAAGTGTTGGTCATAAGTCAACAACCTGTATACTGGGAGCTGGTTCCTGGGATGGAGGGAGGGAGGGAGGGAGACTTTGATGCTCACTGCCATGTTTCCACAAGGAAATTCAATGGGGAAGCCAATAGGAAATCAAAAATCGTTCCCATTCATGGTTTTCTGTTTCTTTCTTTAGGAAAGAAATTATCTCTGAAATGATGACCCAAAGGGTGACAGGTTATCTAGTACACCACTAAAACTCTCATGTCCATAACCTTTAATTGGGTGAAACAATGCATCACAGGGCAAAACATTTTCAACTAAGGTACTTCAAATGAGCTAGCTTACAGAATGGTGAGATCCATTATTCCCACGGGAATGAAATTTTGGAAAGTTTTTGCCATTTCAGTGCCATTGTGCTGTTGTTATTCATGGTCATGTGATCCTCATTTGCAACCTTCCCTGGAACCTTTTCACAAATCAATGGGGAAGCCAGGGGAACTTGCAGGGAAATGGTCAATGGGGATCACATATGTTAAAAGGGCACGGACGAGGAAGGAGTAGACTCAGAAGTGCAAGGAACCAAAAAGCCAATAAACACGGCCAGCACCAGCTTTTTATAGCGGGTGCTGTCCACCACTTCAGCTGCTGATGGGGACCCAATCTTCCCACCAGCGGCTGAACCAATAAGTGGAGTCTGTTATCAGACTCCACTTTGCATATGACGTAATTCATGTAATTTAGCATCATGCATATTTAACACTCCTCCCCTTTTAGTTCTGGCCGGCCAATCACCACATACGCAGCAGATGTAGTCTTTCAGGTAGGTGGGGCTTCTGTGGGTGCAACTGGGCCTGCGTGGTTCAGTTGTTCCTGAGGCGGTGGCCTGAGCAGACAGGTCCGCCACTGCTCCCGACTCTGCCCTTGGAAGCATCTCAAAAGTTTCCGGGGGCATGGCAGTTTCTGTTGGAGGCCTCAGAAGTACTACGCTGGACTCCTCCCCCCACAGCTAAGTCCTCTGCTGTTCTGTTTGGGGTTGCCCTTTTGGAGGGCCATCCAGGATATCATTGATATATAAATCCCTGAGTCCACTTCCATTGACCATAGGGTTCCATCAATCCTCACTTCAGTGAGAAACTTGTTGGCTTCAATAGCATCTGCGTGTCCCACGCAAATGTGTGTGTGGCCTCCGATTGTATGGTGGGTTTCTTCTTCCCAGCCGCCATCTTGTTTTTTGAATTTCACACCGAATGTCCTCCGATCCTTGTATGGTCTGTTCAGGGAGGATGTTCTGCAGCTCAATTTATCCGCTGGTTGGCTGGCTCTGCAGGCTTCTGCGATGTAGCCTTTCCTCTTGCATCGCCTGCAGATTGCCCCCTTAAAATGGCAGGTGGACTGAGGATGATTTCCTCTGCAGCTTCTGCAAGGCTTGATTCCCTTGGTGGTTTTGGGTTTGCTGGTTTTTACCTGGTAGACATCTTCCTTCTCACTGTCGCTGCTTTCGGAGCCGGATGGACTATGCGGCTTTCACCTCGTGGCCTGTTGTTGCCCTTGACTCGGGCTGCAGAAGAGTCAGAGGCTTCTGCGGCTTTTGCTTCTTCCAGAGCCTCCTTGAATGAGACATCCTCTCTTGTGAACAGTCTCTTCTGCAGGGTTAAATCCTTAAGGCCGAGGACTAGCCGATCCCAGATCATTTCTTCGGTGTTTGAGAACTTTCAGTTCTTTAACAGTTTCCTCAGTGTGGCCACGAAATCACTTATACTTTCCCCCTTTTTTTGATTCTATATATAGAAGTCGTTCCGGTTTGCCAGGTACGATGTGGTAAGGTCAAAATGCCCTTTCAATGCTCATTGCAGTTCGTCCCAGGAGATGTTCTCTAGATCTTCTGCAACGAGGGCTTCGGTTAATTCATTGAATCGCAATAAGTCAAGAAGTAAGCCTTCTTCTTCACATCGGATTCTGCATGCATTCCGTTCACCACCAGATTTAGGTTGAATCTTCCCATGTATGAGGACCACTTCTCTTTGGTTGGCTTGAATGGGATTGATAGGGGTCAGTGGGCCATGTTGTTTCGCTGTCAGTCTGAACGGTCGAGTTAATGAGTCAGCTGGGAATTGGCCGTGGTGTCCCATGAGGTCCTTTGTCTTCCTCAGCATCCCATCCTCGTCGCCAGTGTTAAAAGGGCGCGGACGAGGAAGGAGCAGACTCAGAAGTGCGAGGAACTCTTTATTTACAATTGGAATCAAAAAGCCAATAAATGCAGCCAGCACCGGCTTTTCATAGCCAGCGCTGTCCAACACTTCAGCCACTGACAGGGACCCAATCTTCCCACCAGCGGCTGAACCAATAAGTGGAGTCTGATATCAGACTCCACTTTGCATATGACGTGAACTCGTGTAAATGTAACATCATACATATTTAACAACATGACTACAACTGATGGGAGGAATGTGGCTGGGAGGTTAAATTTGCATGCTCTGTCTAGTAAGGAGATAATATATATCTGAAAGGATAATCCAACAGCTCATGGGGTATCTAGCAAAAACTAAAAAGCCTGTGTCGTCCACATTTCAATTCTTTTGAAAAAGGAGGATCCCTTGAATAAATCTTTCAAATTGTTTAGAATTTTTCAGACCTTTCTCTTTTAATATTTAATTATGTAAGATAGTTTTATATACCTGTCACTTTCTACTTCCAAATAAAATAAATGTAGCAGAGCACAGAGCCAAAGCAACCTGTTTCAATAGCCACAAAGACAATTTCAACTTCAAAAGGATAAAACATTTGTAAATCTCTCTGGGAAAGGTCCCACAGATTCTTTAGTATAAGTTTTTTTTTAACTAGAAGCTGGATTACCACTACTGTCTACAAAGAAGATCAGATCAAAAGTTTTGAGATCAATCACCCAATCCCAGCATGTTCAGCCTTAATTTCTGATAATGCCTAGCATTAAAGGATTTCTTTCTATCTACCTATCTATCTGTCGTTAATCTTTTAATTATCTCTATCTTTCATCTATCTGTTGTCTATCTATCTATCTATCATCTATCTATCTATGTTGTCAATCTTTTAATTATCTATCTATCTATCTATGTCATCAATCTTTTAATTATCTATCTATCTATGTCGTCAATCTTTTAATTATCTCTATCTTTCATCTATCTGTTGTCTATCTATCTATGTCGTCAATCTTTTAACTATCTATCTATCTATCTATCTATGTCATCAATCTTTTAATTATCTATCTATGTTGTCAATCTTTTAATTATCTATCTATCTATCTGTCGTCAATCTTTAATTATCTCTATCTTTCATCTATCTGTTGTCTATCTATCTATCTGTCTGTCTATCTATGTCGTCAATCTTTTAATTATCTATCTATCTATGTCGTCAATCTTTTAATTATCTATCTATCTGTCATCAATCTTTTAATTATCTCTATCTTTCATCTATCTGTTGTCTGTCTATCTATCTATCTATCTATCTATCTATCTATGTCGTCAATCTTTTAATTATCTCTATCTTTCATCTATCTGTTGTCTGTCTATCTATCTATCTATCTATCTATCTATCTATGTCATCAATCTTTTAATTATCTATGTCGTCAATCTTTTAACTATCTATCTATCTATCTATCTATCTATCTATCTATGTCATCAATCTTTTAATTATCTATCTATCTATGTTGTCAATCTTTTAATTATCTATCTATCTATCTATCTGTCGTCAATCTTTTAATTATCTCTATCTTTCATCTATCTGTTGTCTATCTATCTATCTGTCTGTCTATCTATGTCGTCAATCTTTTAATTATCTATCTATGTCGTCAATCTTTTAATTATCTATGTCGTCAATCTTTTAATTATCTCTCTTTCATCTATCTGTTGTCTGTCTATCTATCTATCTATCTATCTGTCGTCAATCTTTTAATTATCTCTATCTTTCATCTATCTGTTGTCTGTCTGTCTATCTATCTATCTATCTATCTATCTATCTATCATCTATCTATCTATGTCGTCAATCTTTTAATTATCTATCTATCTATCTATCTATCTATCTATCTATCTATCTATCTATCTATCTGCTGTGGGTTGTGCACCAGTTATGCCCTTTCCTGGAGCAACGGTCCCGACTCAGTCACTCATGCCCTAGTCACTTCCTGTCTTGATTATTGCAACGCGCTGTACATGGGGCTGCCCTTGAAGAACATCCGGTGCAAAATGCAGCAGCCCACTTGGTTTTGTGCAGACTCTGGCGTGCACATATTTCACCTCTCCTGCAGGAGTTGCAGTGATTGTCGATTTGCTTCTGGGTACAATTCAAGGTACTAGTTGTCACCTTTAAAGTCTTTCATGGCTTGGGACCGGGTTATCTGAAGGAACGTCTCTTGCCGGTCACATCTACCCGACCCATTAGAGCGGGGAGGCAGGCAATGTTGCGGGTCCCATCCCTAAGGGAGATACACCTGGTGGGACTCAGAAGAAGGGTCTTCTCTGTGGAGGTTCCCTCTCTCTGGAATATCATTCCCCCAGAGATTAGAATGGCCCCCACTCTAGCACTCTTCTGGAAGGCACTGAAGACCTGGTTCTGCCAGAGGGCCTGGGGAACCCAGTGCAGGATGGAGCCCATCAAATGGCTTGTGTGATCTGCTGTTGGGTGGGTGAGGGTTGGGGGGTGATTTTTTTTTTTCCAGATTTTGTTCTATTGTACTTTATTAATTTATTATGCACTACTATTACTATTAATCTTCTCATCACTTCTTATCACCCATCCCTTTTCACTCATGATTGCATCCTTACTATTTATATGGACTGTTTCCTAGGATGATTTGATTGCTTATTGTACCCTATGACTATCACTAAGTGTTGTACCTTATGATTCTTGACTCTCAACAAATATTTTTTAATGTATACAGAGAGCATTTGCACCAGTACAAATTCCTTGTGTGTCCAATCACACTTGGCCAATAAAAGAATTCGATTCTATTCAATTCTTTTTGTTAGGTTTTTTATTTATTTTAAATGTTTTACATTCTGTAAGCCGCCTCCAGTCGCCATGGGCAAATAGGCAGCAATACAAATTAAATAAATAAATAATAAAGCTTTGTTCTGCGGCATTATGGCAAATGAAAAAAGAGAGTGCAACTGCTGGCAAATAGGTTTTCAGCAGAAGCACTACTGTTCAATAAGCCTACTGGGAAGTTTTTACTAAGTTTCCCCTCCCCAACTCAGCTCTCGTAGTAATTCAAGTCTTCTGCACATTTACTTGGGAGAAAACACCCCAGTGGAATAAATTAGCGTACGTTTATTCCAAGGCAAATATGCTGCAAACGAGCCAGCCGTCTCTCCTGCCTTAGATCCTATCTTTACAACGAATGCCGACTCTCTCTCTCTCTCTCTGTGTGTATACATACACGTACTTGTGTTGCCATGCTGACCTCCGCTGGTTTACAAACCAGGATTATGACGCCACCCTCGCCCCGCCCCCTGCTCTCGATCTCAGAGGCCCCGCCCACGCTCCTCGGCCGCCGACGTTAAAATAGCAGGCGAGTCCACCGGAACGCAGACTCTTTACATACAGGGGGGAGGAAAGAAAGATGCAGAGGAGGAAACCTTTTCCACGAATCTCCTTTTTCGCGGCTTTCGCACTCTTATATCCCCCTGCGATACTCGAGCTACCACAGAAGACTCTGGGCCGGGAGGAAGAGCCGCAATTCTCCGTCAACGCGAAACCCCTTGAGGTGTCTGCACCCCCTCTTTTGGTGGGAGCGGTTGGACGCGCCCGGCGCGCGTCATCCATTGTTTACAAACCAACCGCAGCACCAACAACAGCGTTGGAGAAGGCAGGGAGCGTGCGGGAGAGGGCTCGCTTGGCAGTTACGAGCGCCGGCGCTGCGGTGGCCGCCCCAGAAACAGCGTCGCGTGCCAAGCGAAGGGGGAAGCAGGCAGGCGAGCAGCGGCGATGCCTTGCCGGCGGCCGGGCGGAGAACGCTTCCTATTCCTGGAGCGCGCCGCCGTCTCTTTGCAGAGCGGCGCCGGGACGGCCGGCAGCGGTTCCAAAGAAGTGGACGCCTTGGTGGCCAAGCTGGGCGAGGTGCTGCAGTTGAGCTCCCAGCACCGGACGCCGGCGGCCCCCCGTCTCCTCCCCAGGCACCACGGCCGGGACCGAGTGGCTCCCTACTCGTCCCCGAGAAGTCTCGGCTTCTTAGCCTCGCTACACCATCGCAACCCGCCGTCCCACCCGCGCCAATCGCCCTCGCTGCTCCTCTGGCCGCCGTCGCCGCCGCCGCCCACTGCGGACCAGAAGGGCAGCCCGCGGGTCTCCAAGCAGCTGTGCAGCCGGGGCTGGTTACGGAGCTCCGCTCGGGCTGGGAGGAAGCAGCCCCGTCGCCACCGCTACCGGTCGCTGCTGCCCGCCGGCGACGAGGACGGGGACGAGGAGGACGGCGACCCTCACCGCCTCCTGCAGCAGCTCATCCTCTCCGGCAACCTCATCAAGGAGGCGGTGCGGAGGTTGCAGTTGGCGGCTTCGACGGCGGCCGAGACTTCTTCCACCACGGGCTCCCCGGGCTCCGTTTCGTCCGCCGGGAGCTGCTGCCGCTGCAGTAGCAGCGACGGAGACCCGGGCTCAGCCTTCGCCGTCGCCTCTTTGCAAGCCTTGCCCTAACGCCGCTTCTTCCCGGGAAGGCGCCGTGGGAAAGAGACCTCGTCTGGTTGGCGAGGTGATCCCGGTACGCGCGGGGGAGAGGGTCGCCGAGGCGGCGGCGGCGGCGAGCGAGCGTGACTGCAAAGTGCCCCCAGAGGCGGATTGTTCAAGCTTCGGCCAGATACTTGAAGCAGACCCTCGCGGGGGCTTTGCCAGGACT
Source organism: Pseudonaja textilis (assembly GCF_049901715.1). Classification (NCBI taxonomy): domain Eukaryota; kingdom Metazoa; phylum Chordata; class Lepidosauria; order Squamata; family Elapidae; genus Pseudonaja; species Pseudonaja textilis. The sequence goes on along the minus strand of NC_141992.1, from coordinate 174,883,888 downwards.
TTCAAGCGATGCTTCTTGCTCGCTTTTTCAAATGCTCTTGAGCCACTTGACGATCTGCTACTTACTGTTCCTCTTTCGGGGAAACGAAACGAAACAAAAGACAGAGGTGCTATTGCGGTTCCGGACGGTTGTCCTCCAGCCTCCCGCCCGGCCGTTGATCAGTCCCGATCCCGTCCCCCGTCTATTTCCCCCCGCCCCCTTGCCCGACCATCCGGATCTGCCTTCGGTTGCTGGAGTTGGCGCCTGCCACCGGGGCGCCGAAACCCTACCTCTCTCGCTGTCTGCCCTCCGTGCGGGAAGCGCAAAGAAGGGACCACCATCCCGCGTGGCATGTTGTGTGGCGTGAAATCCTCGCGCGCGCGTGCCTGGATGCGCGGGGTTAGGGCACGAGCTATTGAATAGTCAAGACCTGTCCACGGTCGGGAGGGGAGGAGGAGGAGGAGCAGTGGACGCCGTAGTAAGACACTGCTGGACACTAAAATATAATCCGCTTTGGATCACCCTTCCCTTCCCTTCTCCATCTTTTCTGGCGAAGGTCACCCTTTTTTTTCCTGCCCCCCCCCTCCCCCGGTGTTTTGGTGTCTTTGCTGTGTTCCCCAGGCAGGTGGCCATGGTACTGTAACCCTATCCCTACTTGTTTTGACTGGGCTGTGGGCAAACCCTGTGTGTTTTGTAACTGGGAATCTCCTGAGGACAAACACGTTGGTCCAAGCTTCCCACTCCTCTCCTCACCCCACCCCCGCTTCTTTCCCAAAGCTCCTCCTCTCCTTGCAAGCTGGATTTTTCAGAACGGGGTCATATTTCAGCAAGCTTTCTAGGAAAACTACCCGGGTAATTATTATTATTTGGTGGGGGGTGTCTCCAACCAGAAAAGAGCCCAGAGATTTCCTTGTTGATTTCTGTAAATGTAATGGCAAGTCAATATGCCCCCAAAGAAGGAAATAAATTCTTGCCCCTGTTTCTGATTAGCTGAAGAGGAAAATTCCATTTCTGAAGACCCCTGTCTGCACCCTCCCTTCTGCAATTTCTTCTCCTTTGGGGCATTCATAGTTGTTGTTGTTGTTTTTTAAAAACAAAACAAATACAATACAATCTATATGAAGCCATTAAAAAAAATAATCTAAAAGCTAGAAAGCAGCTGGCTTCAACTGAACATTATCAGAGATTGTGGCTGAAGAACTCTGTTCACAGAAGGTAGCTCATCACAAGCTTTTAAAAATAAAAACAATAAAATGTGTGTATATATCTATATGCGTGCGCACACCCTCTGGTTTAACAGGAGCAGTTGTGGACTCAGTATGTGTGTATAAGTGCTTTTACGCATATTTATATATATACACATATGTACACTTCGTAACGGAGTGTTGAAGTTGTGTTCCTGGTTTTCAGGGGTTGTCTTTAATGTGTATTGAATAAACATGGTAGACTTTATATATTAAAAATGGAGTCTTTTGTGTCCTTTGTCCTGGAATGGTTTATGATGCCTCCTTAATGTGCATAACCAATTATTTTGCCTATTGCTGAGAAAGCTGGTTGGTTGGTTGAGGGTGTTTTTTTTTAAACACAACTGGTAGAGGGTGCAGTAGAAAGATCTGGTTAGGATTTCTGCACTACGCCAATCAGTTCCTTTGTTTCCTGCCAAACACGATTCTGGGCATTTTTCTTCATATTGCTCTTGATACTGCCTCTGAATGCAATAATATTTGAAAACCTCTTAATTTCACCCTGCTACCCCTCCCTCTGAACACTTTGTGGTAAGAGAAGGAATGACGCTCCTGGGCCCCTTGCAGCAGGTCTTAACTTGATTACAATTGAGCTCCAGTGATCTTGGATGAAATCCAGATCCACTGACATCACTAGACTGCTCTCCATTTGAAGTATTTAAGAAGAGCAAAGCTTTCTCTAGATGCCAATTAAAATAAATGCCAATTAAAATATTTTCAGAACACTCGTTTGACATTTGCTTTGGATTAGTAACTTTAATTCAATTTAAAGTATGCCTGCTTGCTATTTTACTGTTTATCTCTGTCCCAATTTCAAACTCAAAATATCTTCCTTTGTGGTATATGATTTTGTCATAAAGTGATAAAGCATACGCCTTTGTTAAGGCAATAAAATCAAAGGGCATCATTTGCTTGGAGTTCTGCATCCAGAATAGTAGGAAAAATAGATTTTTAAAAGGCAGTGGAAGACTATTAGCAAATAGTCCAAAGAAAATGAATCATCTTGTTTGAATCAATAAATTATAAGAGCTGCAAAATATAAATTCTGTAGAAGCATATATATATGTAGATATATATATAAATAATATATAACAATTGAATAAAAATCGTGCAGAAGTGATAGATGTGAGTAATAAGCAACATAAAATCATGTTCAATACTTTTATTATGATGAAATGACATTACACAAAAGATGACTTTGGACCTTCAAGAACTCTTTGTTATGCAATTGGATTAGGGGAATACAATAGTCTTCTTTTAAAGTTAAGTCTTCAGCCAATCTTTTGCAAATCTGGGTTTTCTATCCACTGACCATTTATCCTAATATTTTTCTGCCTATGGCATATTTTCAACTTTGACAAGATGTCAAAGATGTGTGGACTTGAACTACCTGGCTCTGGAATTCTGAGGGATGAATTCCACATATCTTGAATTTGCCAACTTTTATGGTTTCTAAATGTGTTGAACCAGTGCTTCTCAAGCTAGGCAATTGTATTGTATGTAGACTTCAACTTCCAGAATTCCTTAGCCAGGGAAAAGATTGATTAGGGAATTCTAGGAGTTGAAATCCACACATCTTAAAGTTGCCAAGGTTGAGAAACACTGGTTGGACTTCACTGTTCCTAATCAACATTGCCAATAGCTTTATTTACAGTTTTTATGTATCTGCAGGAATGTTGATCCTTGTACATTTAGAACTTGCCAGGTTGGGAAAGATTTGTTTTCTCTGCCTTACAATTTTAAAGTTCTAGTCCAGGAAAAAGAACTGCCAAGGAATTAGCCAGACTCGACAGCTGCAATTTTGTACAAGAATTCAAAGAATACCTTGTCAATTTTGGCTACATTGACAAAACCCATACTCTCTTCAGTTATAAAAGTAAACATGCCATACATCATTATTAGAGTTAACGTATTCTGGGCCAGTTTGTTATTCAGTTCTCAACTTCCCGTCTGAATTTAGAAACTATGGAGAAAAATATAGTTGCCAGGGTTGTATGGAAATATTGCTGAAGAGACTACAAGTCTACAAGTAAACAAGTTAAAACAAATGTCTAATAGCTTGCCAAATAATGCTATTTTTAAAAGTCTGGGCAAATTTACTGCTTTCCTCTGGAGCAAAGTTTAATTAAGAAATGTTAATTTACAACTGTGTGAGGGAAAGGAGGGAGAGTGTCCACTTTCTGGAAATAAGGCCTAGTTATTACATTATAGTGTGATAATCAATCAAAGCACATTGTGGCTCATGCTTATACATTTTTCATTTTGATTTATATCCACCTTTATTTAATCCAGGGAGGCACTCACAGCGCCCAGCAATTAAACATAAAATGTGTTTAAAAGTATTAATAAATTCTATACAAATCTGATTTATAAGATGTATGACAAAAGACTCTGGCTAATGTTGTCTGGGCTTAGAAGCTAAGCAAGGTTTGGTTTGGATATTACTTGAATGGGAGACCACCAGGAGATTCCCTGGACTGTTGAGTTGAAAAACCAGAAGGCAATTGTAAATCACTTCCATATTTTTCCCAAGAAATTTACTTGACATTTTCCTGAACTGACAGAAAAGCAAGCTTGACTTGACCAAGTCTTTTACCTTCATACAAGCCAGCTGATCTGTTGATGCACAAAGCAAGACTGTTAATATTCCTGTGCTAATAGTAACAGCAACAAGTGAACTGTAGCTTAATACTCAGAAGAGAAACAGATGAAGGTGGTAAGAATGTGTAAAAATGCATAAATATGAGTAGGAAGGCCTTATGGCAGGGGTGTCAAACTCAAGGCCCGCAAGACAGATCCAGTCCACGGGTTGCTTAAATCCGGCCCGCTGGGCCACCCTGGAAGGGACTGGCCTGCGGTGCCTCTGGTGGCTAAAACAGGCTGCATGCAGACTCTCCATGCCTCGTTTTTACCCTCCATGCCCTCCTGCAGCGCTGTACAGGCCACACGGGCTGTTTTCAGCTGGCAGGGTGCTGTAGAAGGCCATGGAGGGCAAAAATGAACTGAAGGGGGCATTTGCGGACCCCTCGCACCCCATTTTGGCTGGCAGATTGCTGCAGGAATCATCTGTCCTGCCACCCTGCCGCTGCCAGCCTGCAGAGGAGAACTACAATGCTGATCGAAGAAATCCAGTTTGACACCCCTGCCTTATAGGTACATGAAATATTTTTCTGGTAATCTGCAGTAAAATCCTTGTTTCCCCTATATCTTATAATGTTATAACTCCTTGCAGGTAAGCAGCATTGGGGGAATCTTAATCTTTGTGATCAGAAGACAACAAAGTTGGTAGGTCAGCATCGTGCATGTAGTGATTGAAATTATTCTGTTAGCACTCTAATTGTGATATCCCTGTTTTATCTCTTTGTATTTTCTGACTTCCTGTTTTAGGCCACAACAGTGTAACTGCAGCTCCACTTATTTGTTTTTATGCACGTTGCACCATAATCTGCAAGAATTCCTGTTCAAATGGATGACAATTATTTTAGTGTTTTGGTAGGTTTTTTTTTTTTACAATCTTAGCTAAAATAGGTTTTGAAGACTATAACAAGAGGCTTGGAAGCTGCATGTCGATCTGGGACTGCTGTTTGTCCTTGAAGAATTGCATTAGGCTCAAACAGAGTATGGCAGAAAATATTACATATACTGAACAAATCCAATTTTCCCAATTTTTTTTCCAAACTTCCTATATTTTCAAATTTGACAACTTTAAGATGCCTGGACTTCAATTCTCAGAATTCCCACATAGCCAGTCCCATATTAAACACTGAATGTAAATGCGTACATGCTTGTGGCTTATTGTTCTCAAGCCAAGAAAGGCAAAGGTAAAATAAACCAACCTATGTAGCGCTCCCAAAACGAAGTTTATGTAACTGTCAAGCACATATTACACAATGGAGATTTTAGACTTTGGAGTCCTAATCTTAATACATGGGGTCTTGCCATCAATCTTTCATTGGCAGAAATAATGGTGATTGATGGAGCGGAAAGACAAAATAAGGTTTTTGGATTGGAGCCAATCACCTACTACCATTTCCTTCCCTGCAAATTTTGACTTTTATAAAACTCTATGTAAATTACCAGAGATCAGGGGCTTTAATCATTCAGAACTGGGTAGATCAGATCAAGTAAATCTTTGGGTATAAATGAGGGTATAATTTATTGTTGAGACTGTTAGAAGGCTATCTCCCTCTTACACCTAACCACAGCACATATATGTCTTGGCAGCTGCTCTTTTTTTCTAATTTGTCCCCATCTTTATTTCATTCCCCAGCCCATGAGTGAGACACTTTTAAGTAATGCTCAGCTGTAGCACTGTTAACACAGCATTTTTATTCTTAAACTGTGTGACGGAAGGCTCAGGGTGTGGAACGTCTTAGATGGGCAGTATCAATCATTATATGATAGAGAAATCAGGTGACTAAAATGACTCAGAACAGGATACGTACAGGTGAGATCTGCCACTGAGAGCAAATATCACCCTGTATAGTTTTTTGATAGCACTCTTGCTTGGCACTGGGGAAAGATCCTAAAAGCAGAGTGATTACTACAAGGGCATCAGAGGTGGTATTCAGCAGGTTCTGACCAGTCCTGGAGAACCGGTCGCAGAAATTTTGAGTAATTCAGAGAACCGGCAAATACCACCTCTGACTGGTCCTGCCCCCATCTATTCTTTGCCTCCCAAGTCCCAGCTGATTTGTTGCCCTGCACAGGAGAACAGAGCTGGAAAGCAGGTTAGTGGGGTGGGGAGGGAATGGGGATTTTGCAGTAACCTTCCCCCGGAGTGGGGTGGGAATGGAGATTTTACAGTATCCTTCTCCTGCCACGCCCACAAAGCCATGCCCACAGAACCGGTAGTAAAAAAAAATTAATCCACTGAAGGGCATTGCTGTAGTCGATTATTGATTTCAGTTTAGCTCACTGTTTTTCAAACTTGGCAACTTTAAAATGTATAGGTTTCAAGTCCCAGAATTCCTCATGCTGGTTGGGGCATTTTGAGAGTTGAAGTCCATAGTGTGTCTAAAAGTTGCCATGTTTTAAAAGCATTGGTTTACCACATAGTTTTTATACTGTAGGGACTTAAAAACACCTGGTATAAATGCTACCTTATCTCCTACCTCAGAGGTTTTGAATACAAAGCTTTCAGAAAGGTGTTGATATATTAATTCTAATAGAATTATCTTTTATCCAGAATTTTGGTCTGTTTCCACCCTGTGTTAATCCTTACCTGGCTATGGTGTTTCTCTACAGCGTTTAGCCTCCTTCTGTGGTCTGTTTAACTTATTTTAATATTCTTTTGTGGTTTGTTTAACCTATTTTCATATTAAATTTGTTTGATTCTACTTGAGCCAGTTGCCAACAGACCAGAAAGTAATAACAAGAGCATTTAGGCTTATCTACATAGCACTTTGTAGTACTTTTTTTGTTGGATTACAATTTAGAAATATTATTTGCATATTGCTCCCAATAATCTAGGTTCTCATTTTATCAACCTCAGAAGGATGGAAGGCTAAGTCAACTTTCAGCCCTGTCAAGATCAAACTCCAGGCTGTGGGCAGAGTTTAATAATAGCAATAGCACTTAAGACTTATTTACTGCTTTATTGTGCTTTATAACCTTAGTTATAACCTTTATAACTAAGTGGTTTACAGAGTATATTGCCCCCAACAATTTGGGTGGTCATTTTACCCTCCTCAGAAGGCAGAGTCAACTTTGCAGAAGTAGCCTGGAGTACTGCACTCTAACCACTGTGCCACTGTGCCTCAGAGTTTGCCTGCAACACTGCATATCAGGGCTATCAAACTCATGGCCTGTGAGAAAATCTATTCTTCATCATGATTTGTTGCATATAGCCAGTTTGCTTTGTCCATACTGTTTTGCAAAGACAAAACCAATCCAATGATGGATTAGTACAAAGGTGTTCAAACTTGGCAAGTTTAAGACTTGTGGAATACAACTCCCAGAATTCCCCAGCTAACATGATTGGAGAAGGAATTCTGGGAGTTGAAGTCCACAAGCCTTAAAGTATCAAGTTTGAAGACCCTAGCTTAGAAGTATAAGAAGCCAATCATTTTCCTTCTGTGGCCACAAGTTCATATTACTCTAGTGCAGGGGTGTCAAACTCACGTCATCACAGTGGCATCACGTGATGTATTGGGACTTTTTTTCAATTCAGTAAACTGGACATGGGCATGGGCAGTGCATGACACATCTGGTCTGTGGACCGGAAATTTGACAGCTCTGCTCTAGCGCGATGCTTTTCTGCACCTGGTGCATTGATGCTATTGTTGAATATTCAGAGCTTTGGGGCTTGTTTCTCATGTATGGGGATGGATGGATGGATGGATAGATGGATGGATGGATGGAGAAAGAAAGAAAGAAAGAAAGAAAGAAAGAAAGAAAGAAAGAAAGAAAGAAAGAAAGAAAGAAAGAAAGAAAGAAAGACATTTGACCCAAAGTGATGACCTTAAGACGGCACAAAATTATCATTAGTAACAACTACAATCTGCAGGCCTGCCTTCTGTAAATGATGCTGTTGGGTTATGTTGTAAATGAAATGTTGGAATACAACTCCCATAATTTCTATATTGGCCATGTCAGTTAGAAATTATGAAAACTTTTCTCCAACACATGTGGATGACACTAGGTCAGAAAAGGCATCTTAGGTTCCATAGTATTTTAATGACAATATTTTCCCTTCATTTTTAACTAGTGAAAGTCATAGATGCTTCATCTATCTGTTATGTGCACACAGTATCCACACAGCTAACTATTGTGTACTGTTACATGTAGTATGTTTGGTATATCCATCTGTCTGTTTTACCAGGGTTTAACTGAGCCCACAGGGAAGATAATTGTAAACATTTTCTGGTAGTGTTTAAAAATAAGCCTCTCACACAAACAGGTTTCTTCACTTGGTAAAGAGATATTATCAGTAGCTGTGAAACGGCTGGCATGTTTAGTGCAATGAGGATATATATCTCTGTTCTTGAGTACTTTTTCTAACTAATTGGTTTTTTTTTTTGTATGAAAGCAAGAAAGCTGGGGTCTATGAAATCAGTCTGTAGGTCAGACTTAACTGTCCTCTAGATTTCCTCTAATGAATGCAACAGATGAAGATGTTGTAATATACTGACAACAGAATGCTATTATTGCAGAAAATTATCTACCCCTAATTGTATGTTCTCTTCTACCTTGGTCAACTACATTCTTGTCATATTTTCCCCACCCTTATGTATTTTTTTTAAATGGAAACTCTACCATATAAATTTCAATTATAATATTACAATAAACAATATTTTATTGGTTGAATCTCTCTCCCCTCCACAATACTTCTGCACCACATTGTATAAATATTACTAAAACAGCAACATCTGAGAAATCCACAAACAGCTGCTTGCATAGGTCATTTTTGTTGTTGTTACTCTTAGTAATCAGGGATTTGTTCAGTTTTCTTATTGACACTCTTGTCTTCTCCTTGATTCTCTGGATTATATTTTTTACGTTATAAATGCCTTCAAAATGAAGATTTAAGGAAAAATTTATACAAATGTTTCTCTAAAATACCATGTACATGGACATTGCAATCATGATAATAATAATAATGCAATTCTGAAAATTAGTTCCTGTTTTTCTCACACATGCATACATCCCTACACATTGACAGACTCATATCACTCATATCACTCTTCTGTTTTTAAAGTGGGACAACTGTGGTACTAAAAATAGTGGCTTGTCAGCACCTTGGTAATTTTAGGTTCAATGAGAAGCTATCCCCATGGTAACCATACAGTTGTTGAATCATTTATTATTTGCAGGAGAAAACCATAATAGTACTGACAATTTTCAACTCGAGAGCATCTTAAGAGTACATCATTTTCCTGTATGCACTGTTTCAGATCATTAATATTTATCAAAAGGCCCCAGCTCTTAAGCTGCTTTCAATCTGATGTGTAGAACCAACATGGCATTTTAATGCAGAGGATGGGAAGGATTTGAAAGTATACTTGTAGCACACACACTGCAAGAATTACTATTTTTGTTCTAAAAAGACACTATATTGCAAAAACTCTGCTGTAGAGCTGAACAATTTCAATTAGTCTTTCCCACAAAGCCAGATTGCTTTTTATTCCACTGATGGCTTTCTATATAATGCAACTAAATCCCTCCAAATATAAATTAAAACTGGGGTGAGCAGTTTTCTTGCCCACATTTTTTTGTATTCATTTGTTATATAAGAGAAATTGTCTTCTGTTACAGATAATCAGAGTTGGAAGGGACCTTGTAGGTCATCTAGTCCAACCCCCTCCCAAGCAGGAGACCCTATATCTTTTCTGACAAATGGCAGTCCAATCTCTTCTTGAAAGTCTCAAGTGATGGCGCTCCCACAACTTCCGAGGGCAAGAGTAATTTTCCTCTTGGTGACAACCAGTATTTCCAGACAAGGGTATTTATTTAGTCAAGTCCAGAAACTCCAAGAGAGGATTCCTCAGCCTGCTGCTTTAAATGTGGCAAATTATTTCCCACCAGCACATATATATCCCAACAGCATTAGGTTGGGGAAACAATGTTCCTCTTTTTGCGGTGAGCATGGAAATACAGCTTAATAAAAACAGCCTTTAGGCTGGGTAACTGTTGAGGGCTGGTTGATAAAGCTAGCCTACAAACAGAGCCAAAGAAATTGGAACAAAGCAGCAGGAGAATTAGATCTAGGCTGAATGCTAAGCACGCCATCTTCTGGGCTGTCTGAATGCTCTGAATAAAATCTGGTTATGGGATCACCATTGAGTGTTTCCTGCAACAAAGGCATCTACCTGGAACTAAGAAAAAAAACCAAAACAATACTGATGTCCAGAGATTTTCACCTAGTCTTTCCTTCCTTCTGTTAGCTCACATCAAGGAAGGCACTCCCTTCCCAAATAAGAGTGCCTCTGGTATTGTTTTTCCAAATAACACATTTTATAAACAGCTTAGGTTTATATGGTTTCCCACAATTTTGAGATTTTCTGTGTTTGTCCTTTTTCTCAGAGATGCTAAGTCATATGTAATGCAATTTCCATACGTAGAGCATACATTCTTATGATTCTAAGCAAGAGAAACTGATGATTTGAATCCTGTTGGGGGAAAGGAGCCCAGGCAGAAACAATTCATTTTTATTGAGAATCTGGTCTAGAAGTTGTGAAGGAAAGGCGGAGATCAGATGAGGGACAGGTTAGGAATTTGATTTTGAGCTCCCTCTTCTGGAATAGGCCCAAATTAATGTCCATTATCCCAGCAGTGGACAATAATCCATGTCCTCCTCTTTGGCAAAGAGAGTCTTTGCTCATAGGGAAAATGGGATGTTGTGACCTATTTCTTATGAAAAAAAAGTCCCCTCTCTAGATTAAGCAGGAGCATAAAATTTTAAATGTTCCTAAAGCTGATGAAATAAAAGATATAATGAAACACTGGACTGGTGAAAATGGAAAGGGGGCCGATCTGGGCTCTATTCCTGATGACCACAGATACGTCAGCATCAATGCATGAGGGATTGGTTGTTGTACCCTATTGGTGCATCCTTGGGATCCCCTCTGGTGGTTTCCTATCCAAGTACTAACTACCATGGTCTTAACCAAAGAGCTGAAGAAGCTTCTTGAATGAGAAGTGAAATGGCTCCAAAGAAAAAACAAGAAGTCCCACTGAAAAAAGCACTTTTGGAATAGTCTTAACCATGTTTCACTTTCTGAGATCAGAATGGTTAGTAGGTGGATAGAATTAATGACAGGTTGTGAGAGGGAAAAGACATACAGTTCTCAGTTTTTCTTAAAACAGCTTCCGCTTAGGTTTTGGGGAGGAACAAAACCAAACTTGAAAGTCTAACTGTTATTTATCCACCCTACCTGCCCATATACAGAATTCAAGAATTCAGTAAACTGATTTAAAACAATTTAATATTTGTGGAAGACAAAACTGTAATGTGAGGCAAAGAGCATAACATTCATTCATCATTTTTGAACAGAATCCAGCAAGAACAATTCCAATCCATTTTTACAACAGTGACATAGACCCTGTATGCTTTTGAAAACTCTGTTTTTTTGATAATTCATCACGGATACCAGCAGAAAAACTGATGTAAAACATTAAAATGAGAATTTCTATATCCCAGCCCCTTACGGTGTAGTGATCTCTACATTTTACCACACACATTTTAATTCCTTCCTCCACAGGAAAGACAATGGTGAGGAGAAATTTTCTAACTGTCCATGTTTAATTTAATATTCATATTTATAAGTTATATATTGGCTTCTGGAAAAAGTGGAATTGGTGAAGGGTTTGTACACCATTAATAACTTCTCTTCTGTTGGATTATCTGACTAGAGGAATTTAAATATACAGTAGTCATGTGCAATATACAAATTTTTAGAGCATTACATTATATATATTTATATATTTATAAGCTATATTTTACAAAATGATACACCATTCTCTCCCCTCCCCATCCCATACTGCATTTTACACTGACAAGTAAACCTGCCTAGAACCTGAAAAATATTTTTAAACAAATAAATATGCATGAATCAAGGTGTTTACACACCCAAGTACACATACATCCGCATATATATATATACACACACACATACACATGTACAAATGCAACATACACACAGAAACACCCCCCATGGCATAAATCTGAAGGTCTTCAGACCTTTTTGTTTTATTTTAAAAATGTGCATGAAACTAGAAAAGTTGGTTTGCCATGATGTGTTGTATCAACAAATGTTAGGAGTGCCTTAACCTTGGTAGGATACTTTTAGTGATCACAGACAAATGTAATTTTTGGATATAGATACCTATAAAATATTCTTCCCTTGTGGATTTGGCAGCTGTGATTTCAGGTAATGGTTTTAGGTGGTCCCCAAGGCTTTCAGTGGCAAGTATAGAATGAGAGACGGAGAAAAGGCTATTTTTGAGGTGACATGTATGCAAATTTGGTTATTTAAAAAAAAACCCACACAATTCCCTGACATCAACAGATATCCAAGATAGTGGAGATTCTGACTTGGAAGATTGCAGCCATGTAGAATTTGGAGCCTGCTCAGTGGAATTTCCATTTTGTTCAGTGAAGTTGTATTCTACAGGATATGAACTGGAGCCTATAGCAAATGCAAAAGGACTGGATCATGTCATTCATACGATTACATACAGGTACTTGACCTATAACCATTCATCTAGAAACTGCTCAAAATGACAACAGCAATGAAAAAAGTGACCTAGGACTGGTTCTCAAACCCCTGTTGGCAGAATCCCTAGAGCAACATTATCAAAATTGGAGTACTTGGCAACCAGCCTTTATTTATGATGGTTGCAGTGTCCCAGAGTCATGGGATGGCCATTTGCGACTTCCCCAGCTGGCTCTTAACAAGCATAGTCAATAGGGGAAGCCAGGTTCACTTAATGTCTGCATGCTTCACTTAACAACTGTGTTATAAAATTGGGCGTGACTCACTTAGCAATAGCCTTGCTTAGAAACAGAAATTCTAACCTCAGTTGTGGTTGTTAAGTTGAGGACCATCTATACTTTGACTTACTTCTAACCTACCAGCTCATGACTGACCCGACCCGGACTCTTTCTCCTTGTGCAAGTACAGGTGGTCCTCAACTTATGATCACAACTGAGCCCAACATTTCTGTTGCTAAGTGAGACATTTGTTAAAATGAATTTTGTCCCATTTTATGACCTTTCTTGCCACAATTGTTAAGTGAATCATTGAAGTTGTCAAGTTAGTTACATAGTTGTTAAGTGAATCTAGCTTCCCCATTGACTTTGCTCATCAGAAGATCACAAAAGGGAATCACATGATCACAACTCTACATCTGTATGCCTCCCCCTGTCTTGGTCTGGAGAGACAGTTATCACCGAGTTAAATGTAGATATACCAAAACATGGATACAAACTGTGGATTAAGGAATTTCTCCTTGACTACAATTAACAATACACTGTGCTAGACTTAAATAGTCATACTTTGGATGTCCTCTGAACAAAGTTAGTTTTACCTGCTCAGGCTCCTGATGGTTGGAGGAAGATTGTGGTTTTTCATTTTGAACCCCAAGAAGTGGCACTTAAATTAAATAAATGCAGCCCAGGTGAGGATCTCATTGGAAAATGTCATCACTGGTGGATATTATCAGAACTAAGTCTTTTTGCCTACCTCTCCCATTTTTTCTTGCCTATTGGTAATTTCCAGGATCAGAGGGAACATACATGTGGGGGCCGGGGGCCCTACTTGTGGGCTTCCCAAAGGCACCTGCCTGACTAGAACAGAAAGTCAGATGCTGAATTTTGACATATGTGGGACTTGAAGCCCTCTAAAGACTAAATTACAGCCAATGGTAAAGATATTATAACATTATCTTCTGTCATATAAAATCAACACTTGAGGATCCTAAAGAAATTTATTTGAAAGTGCAGACAGGAATGCTATCTGCCCTTAGCCAGGGTAATTAAACATGGAACCTCTGTGTTAAGGAACAGAACAAACCTCTAGAAAGTTTTTTTGATCTGGAAGGCCTGCACTGAAACTTTGATGTGATGGCAGTCCCCAAGGATTATTTTGGGACCTCATAATCTGAAAGTGGATGCAATTTTTACCCATTTGCTGTTTCTCACCATCCAAAAAGAACAGCATGGAGCAGCCAATTCTTGGCCAGTAAACCGAAATGACACTGGGAAGTGGGGTGGGAAGAAAAGAAGGGCAGATTTTGGGAGTCTGGAGAATGGGTAGGGATTAGATGGGAGAAGGGCGAGAATCTACCTCCAGAAAAGCTGTTAGGAAAAAAACCCCTCTCCCTTCAATCTTTCTGACTAATTTATGCTCACTTGCTAACAAGATGGATGAAATTCTCCTTTTAAATAGAAGCAATTCTGATTTCTACAATTCAGCAGTTTTCTGCTTTACTGAAACCTGGCTTAATGCAGAAATTCATGATGACAACAGCATATACGTCCCAGGATTTCAGATATTTAGATCAGACAGAATTGAAGAGATATCAGGTAAAACAAATGGTGGAGAATTATGTTTATATATCAACAACAGCTGGTCCCAGGATATAACTATAATATATAAATTTTGTGATTAAAACTTAAGATTCTTTACATATTAACTGCAAGCCATTTTATTCTCCTAATAGTTGTGTATGTTCCTCCACAAGCTTGTGTAAACAAGGCAGTACGAACTCTAGCTGATCAGCTTATGGAGGCTGAAACCAAACACCCAGATTCCCTTCCCATCATTTTAGGAGATTTCAATCAAGCAAATTTAAGGAAAGAGCTCCCAAAATATTTCCAGCATGTCAATTGTCCCACCAGAGGCAAAAATATTTTAGACCACTGCTACACAACAGTAAGATGCTGATAGGTCTTTATCACAAGCAGATGTTGGACACTCTTATCACTGCATGATTCACCTTGTACCTGCCTACAGACAAAGACTCAAAACCATGAAACCAACAATTAAATCAATGAGGACTTGGATTGATGAGGCAAAGCTGAAGCCATCACTCTGCTAAACAAATATTTCCCTCAACACTGTCCAACTATTTACAAAATCTGCATTACTATTACTATTAATTTTCTCATCACTCCTTATCGCCCATCCCCTCCCACTTGTGACTGTATGACTGTAACTTTGTCAGTTGTATCCTTACAATTTATATTGACTGCTTCCTAGTACGATATGGTTGCTTATTGTACCCTATGATTATTATTAAGTATTGTACCTGATGATTCTTGACTTTTGATGAATGTATCCTTTCTTTTATGTATACTGAGAGCATTTGCATCAAGACAAATTCCTTGTGTGTCCAATCATACTTGGCCAATAAAGAATTCTGTTCTATTCTATTCTATTCTATTCTAGGAAGTTTCAGAAAAAAAATGGAAGAGAAAAAAAGTACAGAGACTTACTTTTTTCAGAAAATTTAACTGCTTGGACCTTTAAAGAGGTATCCGTTCTTTGGGCAGTGACCTGGCCGACCCATCTGGGTGTAGAGATCCATTCTCTGCTGCATGCTGTAAAGTCAAAATTGAACCATGATTACAAAAGGAACAATCCAATGTCTGTTTCTTGTACAACAATCTGAGTAAAAAAAATATGAGGGTAGTTGCAATTGAAGGAATTGTTTGTTGAATGCAGACAATTGCCTGATAAACATATTTCAGATTCCAGAGAAGCTACCCACGAGTCACAAATTGGTAATTGCTATGCTATCGCTCTTTATATCATGTGCATTTGAATAAAAGACAAGATCAAAATATTAGTAGTTATGATTAGATTAATTAGTAATTAATATATTACATAAGGAGATTATAAATGATGAAGTAAAATGTATATATGTATAACAAGGATAAGTTGGATATATTGTGTTGTATTCTCATAATTAAAATTAAAAATAAATTTTTTAAAAAGTTCCATGGGAATTCAATGCTCAAGAAAGATTGGTTAGATGACCACATTTTCACATAAACCTGGGCCATTAAGGTCAGGTTTTATAAGATACTTGGGGATCTTATAAAAACCTTGACATTTTTTCCTCTCTATTCACCCCTTCTTTTCACTGCAGCCTTGTCTGTTCATTGTCTTCAGGTCAAGCACAAACTCTATCACCAATGATTCTGGGTTAGGACTTCTTGGACGACCTTGTTATAGCATCATCCTTTTCTTCATTGCTATGCAAGTCCTCAAATTTTCCTGGTTTTTGTGAATTTTCTTTTTCTACAACCTGCTCTGATCTCTGGAATGCATTCCCTCTGTTCCTATCATGCTCTTTCAAAATCTTGGATGATTCTTCAGCACAGCCAAGTTAATGAAACTAGCATGAGATGGATACTCTATAGTGACAAACAGCTAGTTCTGATGCAAGTTTCCAACTAAAAGAGAATTGAGACCATCAGCCTACATTAGATCTTTTCTCCAAAAAACCCACTTACTGGACATGGACAGTAAGCCCTAATATGTTGTGCGTAGCAAGGCATTGTGGTTTATAATCTTGTAATTATGGCTTGCATCTGACCTAGGCAACAAACTAAGTCACTGTAATATATCATTTCTGCATTGAATTTATACCATGTTGAACCATGGCTTGTTTCAAATACGGTTACTGAATAATCCTATGATTGGATTGGTACATAGATTAGTCAAAACAAATAACTGTTCAACTCAACAGTAATTTGCAAATCCAGCTGATCTTCTTTCCTTTGATTTCATGCAGGGGTGGGATTCTACCAGTTTGCACCTATTCGCTAGAACTGGTTAACATTCTAAGCAGTTCGGAGAACCGGTTGTTAGAAGAAATTACTGGCCTAATCCTGTAAGGAAGGCAGGAAGGAAACATTCTGGTGTTGCTTACAGAAACTGCCTCTCCGTTAACCCTTATTATATTCTTGGCAGGATTAGACTTCCTGTCTCAGGAACGTCTCTGGAGTTTTCTTTCCCTCTTTTTCTGGTACTTTGCTTGTGTGGAGTAACCATTCAAAATTACAATGGCACTGAAAAAACTGCCTGTTGCAGCATCCCCACAGTCATGAGAGTACAGGTGAGATGCGTGCCTCGATGTGAGTGATACTGAGTTGGCCACACCCAGCCAATAACATGACCACCAAGCCATGTTGACCCAGTCACATGACCACCAAGCCACGCCTACTACCTAAGCCACACCCACAGAACCGGTTGTTAAAAATTTTGAATCCCACCCCTGATTACATGCTAATTTATTGGTGTAAAACAGGGGTGTCAAACTGGATTTCTTTGAGGACTGGATCAGCATTGTAGTTCTCCTTTGTGGGTTGGCCAGGGAGGGTGAGGAATGGGGGAGATGGGTTGGACACCTCCTGCACCATCCTTCCAGCCAAAACAGGGTGCAGTGAGGCCGCGTGTGGCCCCTGCGTGGCTCATTTTCAGCCTGGATGGCCTCCTGCAGCACTCTGTTGGCCAAAACTGCTGCGCCCCATTTTGGCTGGCAGAGGCACCACAGGCTGGTCCTTTGCTATTTCTAGGCTGACCCCACAGGCCAGATTTAAGCATCTTATGGGCCAGATCAGGCCTGCGGACCTTGAGTGTGACACCCGTTCTAAGCCATAGAATAACTCCACCAGGAAAGCCTTCTGCGATCTATTTCACACACACAGGCCAGTGGTGGGATTCATTTTTTTTTACTATCAGTTCTGTGGGTGTGGCTTGGTGGGTGTGGCAGGGGAAGGATACTGTAAAATCTCCAGTCAGAGGTGGTATTTGCCGGTTCTCCAAACTACTCAAAATTCCCACTACTGGTTCTCCAGAACTGGTCGGAACCTGCTGAATAAAAACTCTAACACAGGCCACGATCCCTTTTCCCTCCTCTGCACTCCATGAAAATCTGCACCTGCTAGTTTGCCCTTTTGGAATGGTACCCCCAAAAGCCCCCAAAGAGCTGTAGATAAAAGGGGGAAATTGGCAAAAATCAGCCCTCTTGCAAAGGGTCCCCTGCATGGTAACATTTTGAGAAGGCTACTTTACCAAGCAGGAAAACATAAAAGAATCCACCAGTTATCTGAACCAAACTGTCTTCTGATACTTTTACCCACTGACAACTGGCAAATTATTGCAAGGCATCTTTATTAGCGATAAGCACCGTCTTCTTGTCCTATTCATCACTGCGATTCATAGAAGGACGACTGGTTTTGCTTTATTACCTAGGGTAATAAGTGGTATAGTTCATGAAGATCTGAGTGCCGGCTGGATAGTATGCTGTGGATGGCTGGAGGGTTCGTGGATTGAGGAATAGGGATGGCTGATAGAGGGCTGCTTCCGTTGGAATTATTGCAGTGGGTGTTTGAAAAGAATATGAAGGTGGAGAAATACCTAAGAACGGGATAAGACACAGGGACCATCAGTCAAAATATTCCCTCCAAACAGAAGATAGCACACTAGCTAAAACTTAGGCGGCATTCTTGAACATCACCTGCAATTCATGAGATCAATTTATGTGGATTTTTCTTCAATTCTAGCAGAAATATATATCTGTTTTGTTTTGTACTTGCATTTTTAAGGAAAGCTTGATTAGGTAACACATGATGAATGTTTTTTGCCCTTTTGAAAGAAATTACTAAATCAAACCAAACTCTTTAGACAAAGAGTTAATTAGAGAGTTAATGATTAAAAGTTGAACTTTACACTAAACATTTGTAAGTGGCATACTTCACTTTCTCTGTTAAATTCTCTATGCACTTTCATTCATTAAGATAGCTGATTTGTGTGTGATCTTAAATTATATTATAACACACTTGAATAAAATGCAGGTTTTGGTTTAGAATATCAGTGCGCTTTTAGAAGTGCCTGAATTCTGTAAGTTTTGTTCAAAATCTTTAATTTAATCTACATTTTTATGTCAGCCAAATGTTTTAGGAAGTTCAGAAGTAGAACTTGCGAGCAACATCACTTCCTAGTTGGCATCCAGGAGAAAATCATCTCCAAATTTAGAAGGTGCATATAACTATGAAGGACTATAGCTATATTTATTTTCTGTAAATCTGTCCTATTTTTTTAATGCCATTGAAAGGTCAAAGTATATGTTACATTAATGCAAATCTCTTTATTTTTCAGGGGAGAGACAAACTAGACTTTGAGATAGTCTTTTTCTCCTACTACAATGCTTCCGAAAAAATAACCATATAAGACCCATCGTTGCCAATCACAGATCTTTTATTACAGTTAACTGTTGTGGAGAGCAATTCTTTATAAGGAGCAGAATAACTACCATATGAAGGACAAACTATCCCTTTTTCTGATCTGGTTTCAGGTTCACCTTTTTAAAAAACAGTTGTATTCTATTGTTCAGTTCTGTGGGATCTCAATTTCCACCATTACAAGGAGCTAAATTATACTATTTATAATCAAAAGTGTACTTAAGTAGCTAAGCTGCAAATAGTTTATTCTAAAAAAAATCATCGATACCTGCCCAGTGCAAATTAGGCACCCAGGAATGGGGTGGGGGGAAAGTGTGTATGTTAGCAGAAAAGCAAGAGTAGGGAAGACAATTCCTTTGTGAATGTCAGTAGTCCACAACCCAAAGGAGAACAACAATCAAAGTCTGCAACTGATTTCAAGGGGGAAAGTTTGCACTCTAGACCCCATACACTGAAACTTTCCAAGAGAAGGACATAAGAGTCAAGAGAAGGAGCTCCGGCACCTACCAGCGTACAGCATAGAATAGCACCAAGACCCAAGCAAGACTTACATGGTAACTTACATGGTGGTGGGGATAAGCCATTTCGATTTAAAGTGCCCCCCATTAATACAAAGTTCATCTCCTCAGCAGAACATTGAAAGACTTCCACATATCTGTCCTTCATGGTTTTTTTATGGCACTTCTGAGCTGCTAAGAAGGCTCGATCTGAAGACTTCATTTGGATAAAGGCATCTCCCGAGGGTCGACCCTAAAGACAAAAAAAAAATGAAGAACTGGAACACCACAGCAAAAAACACTCGCTCAGCATATAAGCATAACCTTAAAAAATAATCAGCCTATGTTGGAAGACTGATATTTTTATGGGCCTACTCTACATTGCTGCATATGGAGTACTGAGTTCCTAAAAGGTATCAGTAATGCTGACATTACACCATACCAGCTTTCATGAAAGGAAGGAAGGAAGGAAGGAAGGAAGGAAGGAAGGAAGGAAGGAAGGAAGGAAGGAAGGAAGGAAGGATATAAACAAGGGTGGGCTCCAAAAATTTTAGCAATAATTCTCTGCCCGGTTACTGGGTGGCTGTGGCTAAGGTGGCTGTGGCCTAATCAGCCTCGTGCACCACAATGGGAGGGGGAGTTTTTGTCCTGCTCAGGCTTCTCGAGACTCTGGGAGCATGAAAATGGCTTCCCTGGGCTCTGGAGGCTCTCTGGAAGCCAGAAACGGGCTGTTTATGGTCTTCCTGAACTTCTGGGAGACCCATTTTTCACCGTCCCTGAGCCTCTGCAGGTGCCCTGCACTTACCTGCATCTAAAACGGGCTGTGTGGGGACAGGGGTGGGATTCAAATTTTTTAACAACCGGTTCTGTGGGTTGGCTTAGGTGGTGGGCATGGCTTGGTGGTCATGTGACTGGGTAGACATGGCTTGGTGGTCATGTTATTGGCTGGGTGTGGCCAACTCAGTATCACTCACATCGAGGCACGCATCTCCTCACCTGTACTCTCATGACTGTGGGGATGCTGCAACAGTCGTAAGCGTGAAAAATGGTCATAAGTCACTTTTTTCAGTGCCATTGTAACTTTGAATGGTTACTCCACACAAGCAAAGTACCAGCAAAGGAGGGGAATAAAACTCCAGAGACGTTCCTGAGACAGGAAGTCTAGTCCTGCCAAGAATGTAATAAGGGTCAACGGAGAGGCAGTTTCTGTAAGCAACACCAGAATGTTTCCTTCCTGCCTTCCTTACAGGATTAGGCCAGTAATTTCTTCTAACAACCAGTTCTCCGAACTGCTAAGAATGTTAACAACCGGTTCTAGCGAATAGGTGCGAACTGGAAGAATCCCACCCCTGTGTGGGGACTCCTGGGAGGGGCAGGGCAGGGCCAGCCAAGAGTGGGATTTGAGGGTTCTCCAAATTGCACAGAATCTTAGCTAGGGGCTCTCACGAACCCCCAACAGCCCACCTCTGGATAGAAAGCAGACATCAGCACGTGGGCCTGAAAAATTGTGATGCTGATAAGATAGATGATGCTGCAGAATATATTGCCCATGTATCACCACCAAGCAACATTCTACAAATGGCATGTTGAAGGGTTTGGGTTTTTTTTTAGGGAGGGCGTATCTGGAATACTGAGACATCCACTTGTTATGAAGTACTGTAGAACTTCAATAGACAGTTCATGCCAGACAATGTAAAAGGACAGTCACATAGCAATAAGTTGCTTCATACAATCTTGTTTGGGAAAGGTGCAAGTAAAAATGAAACAGGAAAGCCAGAAACGTCTTTTAATAACTAAGATAAATACAGCAGCAATCTCCTCTCTAACGGTTTTCATTATTGCAGTTTCCCAATTGCTAGCAAGTATAAATGTAACCTGGTAGTTCGGTTGCACTGTCTGAGGTCATAATTTGCTAGAGCCATAGATTTCGTGTAGCGGAGAACTCATTTATTTCTGCTTGAAAGTGACAGTACTTAAGCTGTTTCCAGAGAAACAGGAATAAGCATGACTATTTGTTCTGGGTAAGGGTGGGTGGGTTCAAATTATAGGATTAAAAAGCTTCCCACTAGGTTCTTTTAAATTTTATCAATGTGCCATTTTTTTAAATGAAGAGATGGAAACAGATGAGAAAATAAAAGAGAAGTGGGTTAAATTTAAAAGAAATGAAATTCAAATGGGATATTAGGAGGGATTTCTTGATGGTACGAGTTGTTCACAGTGGCAATGCCTAGCCAGAATTTCAGTGAATTTCCCCATACTTTCAAAGGGCAGCTGGCTGGCCAACTACTGGGGAGAGTTTAATGGATTTCTTCACTGAGGATTTGGTTGAGACTAAATTACCTTGTAATTCATTCATTTATAACTGCATGAAATAATCTGTTATTATTATTACTGTCTGTATATTACATGGATACATATGCTCAGACATTATGCCATTCTTGTTCAAGGTTGGCAATATTTTATAGAGAAAAAAGAAAGAAAGAAAAAGAAAGAAAGAAAGAAAGAAAGAAAGAAAGAGATGAAAGAAAATAAAATCTACCTAAATATAAGTTTTACACACCCTGCATAATTTTCCATACTTTTTAAAGTACACTAACCATCTTTGCTTCCACTATATCCATATACTACTGGAAACGTTGTCTTTTATCTTTTTGAACTTTTCATATCTCTGCGAGATTGTCATAAATTTCAAACCATGGTCTTTTCCTTCCTTTCAGTGCATTCTTTCAGATTTTGTTTTCATACACTTGTTTTGCAATTCAATTCTCATTCATTCTTCTGCTGACCAAATCACCTCAACATATTTCTTTCTTGCATACTGATCATTCTGTCAACATTCACTTGGCATCTGGTCATATTTGACTGACCATCCATCCATCCATCCATCCAACCTTTGGTTTACCAAACACACTTAAGCACTAATTTCTGCTATATTAAACTTACTTTTATGTTTCTTAAACTATCATATTTTTATTGGAAACCAGTCTTTTCTTTTAGGCCGAAAAAAATAAAGCAGGGGAGAGATTCAAATTTCTTAACAACTGGTTCTGTGAGTGTGGCCTAATTTGTGGGTGTGGCTTGATGGTCATGTGACTGGCTGGGTGTGGCTTGTATGTAAATATAAATATTGATTTTTTTATTTAAAAAAGAGCAACTTTTTTACCCAAAATCAGGCAAAGTAGGCAGGCAGATTGAGTTGCTTGCAGAATCACATATTCACTTAGAGATCTATGTTTCTGCAATCTGCTACCTGAATCTGTCACATAAAATTTGCTTTCAAGCAAACTAATAAAATTTGCTAACAAGCAAACTCAAAAATTAACTCACAACACACCATGTATGTTAAGTATTGATTTTTTTTTATAAAAAAGAGCAACTTTTACCCAAAATCAGGCAAGCAAGCAGGCAGACTGAGTTGCTCACAGAATCAGATTTACTTAGAGATCTATGATTCTGCAATCTGCTATCTGAGTCTGCACTGAAAACTAGAAGCTTCAGTCCTAAGGAAGGTTCAGCTCTGCTTTTAGATTAGCTAGAAAGCAAGAAATCCAACAATTTCCTGCTTTCTAGCTAATCTAAACCTCCCGGGACAGAAGAACAGGTGATAGTCAGGGGGAAAAAAAGGAAAAATAGCAACTTACCAAATGCAGGCAAGTTTGATGGTGTGCATGCCAGGTAAGGAGTGAGTGGGCAGGGAGGGGAGGAGAGGGACTAGCCAGTGGCGTGATTTGCCAGTTCTCTGAACTGGGCAGAATCATAACAACCAGTTCTATAGAACCCGACCAACCAGATAGAATCCCACCCCTGGAACAAAGTCTTTAGCTATAAAGCCTTCACTCCACACAAAAGTCACTCTTGCTTCCTTACTTGACTTCTGAGCCTTTGAGAAATGTCTGACGTTACCATTGGGCAAACTGAAGACTCAAAGTCCCATTCATTGTTTCAGGAGCAGCCACTTCATTGCGAGTACATTCTTGTTAATATTTTTCACTAACCTGGTGATTCAATACCATGTGAACCCCATGAGTTCTGATATCTCCAGAAAACTCTCCCATGAATCCCAAAATGTCCTCTATAGTGGCAGCATACGGAAGACCACGCAGACGAACACAGTCTCTGACAGTGGTGGGAGGCACAAACTGCTGAGGTAGCACAGGAAGAATAGGAGGAATTGGGAGAGGAATGAGAGGAGCAGAGGAATACCTGTTCAGGACCTGCACGCAAAAATAATCAACATGTTCAGAAACAGGAAACATACCAAATGATCATGTAAGCTCTAAGGTCAGTTTAATGCATTTGAAAATAAAGACTCCACCAAGAGAGAGAGAAAGAAAATCTTAGTCACCCCATGTACGGTAGATTGTGGCTTTTCTTATTTAGAAACCTAGCCCTTAGCACTATGGACTTCTCCAAAAAAATTAAATGTAGTCCTTCATGACTAAAAGACCACACATATCTAATCTGCACTGACAGGCAGCAAATCTCTAAAATTTGGGTGACATTTCTCATGTTTTTTTTAAAAAAAGTGCTAGAGATTAGATATGGGGATACCTCAACTACAGCTGCTTCTCAATTAACTGGCTAAACTTGTTTTTTTTTAAAGGTAAATTTTACATTGTCTAATAACGTTTCATCCACATCCTCCTGGCCCTAACATTGACATGGTCTGCTAATCATTTGTCAAGGACATTATTGCCACAACAAAGTTTCTACCTCAGTGCCTGCCAATCAGAAAACACAATAAAACTTTCTGTGTGAACATTCTGCTGTATCAGGACTGAATCACAGCAGTACTATTCCTCCCATCTGGCCAGTGGGCCTGCTTTGCACCATTGCAGGCTTATAATTAGTTTAAAAAAATATTTTCCCTAGTTCAGATTATCTTCATCCAAAATGCCCTGTCAAATGCCTTTTAGAAGTAGAGTAGCCACCAAATGATATCAAATGATATCTGGTATCAGAGATAATTTACAGTCTATATACAGACTATATACAGACAGTACTTAAAACCAAGGACTATGACTCAGCAACTCAGCCAGCCAATCATACAACCCAAAATCAGACCAGGACTCAGCAAGGTATTTAACGGGCAGTGCCTCCCCAGACAAGCACAATCCAAAGTGCGCTGAAGATGTCTCCTCAAATGGGGATGAAACGTTTGCAACCAAATCGCCAAGCTCAGAGCTCAAACCAATAACATCACTACCAGCCCAAGCTACTAATATTCAAAGAGATTTCAAATACTATATAGTCTGCATTTATCCTCCATGAATTTGTTTAGTCTTCCATTAAAGACATTCAAATTGGTGATTGTTTTATCTTGCGGTTGTGAATTCCATAGTTATCTTGAATTAGCATCTCACACTATAATATTAGTGAATACTGGTTCTCACCTGCTGTACCTCAGCAGCTGTACTCCTGAAAAGTTCTATGTACCTTTTCCCCAACAAGTCCTTATGCTTTTTTAGTGCGTTTTGTGCATATTCCTCACAAGCAAACAACACAAATGCATCCCCCGTTGGCCTATTGTCAGGATAAGTCACAAAAAGGATTCCTTCTTTTCCACCTGTCACAGGACAGTGTTGACCAAAAAACGCTAACACTTCTTCTGATGTTACATTGAATGGGAGACCTCGCATCCGAACAATCACTTGGTTTTCTTTAGATAAGAACTGGGCTACTTCATTGGATGTACCTTGAAGAACAAGAAAATGCATTTAGAAGGCTAGGTACCCATCCATAACCCAGAATTATGAAGAAAGAAAATAGATCTAATGCAGTGTTTCTCACCTTGGCAGTTTTAAAATGTGTGAACCTCAATTCCCATAACTTCCCAGCTAGCATGTTTGAAAAACACTGGACTTGTGATAGAGCAACTTATGCATAGGGTGGCAAACTTCTTAGGTAATAAACACAATGTGGATATTTTTTAGTAGTATGGGAATGACACACACACACACACACACAATGTATGCATAGTGGTATCATCTAGATTCCCAAGATCTCTTCTCATTGGCTATTTTTAAATATATCCTTAACAGTTTTCATTTTATAGAGGGGAAAAATCTGCATATGTGTATTTCCACCTTTACTATTACACAAGAAGTTATGCCTAAGACATTCTTCCTCAATCTGATGTTCTCCAGATGCACAGGCCCTAAGATTCAGGAATTCCAAGGTATACTAGGAAGGTTGTATTGGTTTCTTTGCTTGCAGAAAACAGAATTATTCATGTGAACCACACTACTGTACAGAAACTCTATTCCAATGGCTCCTGGACTAGAAACTAAAAACTAAACTACTATAGTGATTACAGCTTCCACACCCTAGCAGAGCAGGTTCTGTATCCTCTAACCATGCGGTAAACCCTACTGTTACCACCCAGTTCACATTGTAATTCTTGTCCAGATACAATATGGTTTGTTTGACTTATCATATTTTGTAAACCAGTGGTTTGTAGTACTGTATGTCATACGATCACAACACTTGACCTGTTCAATAAATCATGGGCAAGATTTAAATGTATTTCAATCAGGTTGGTTTTCTTAAACATTGAGAAGGCTTCAGAAAAGTGCCTTCCTATTACCATCATAGTTTGGGAGCACCATGTGTATGGTTCAGTTAAACACAGCAATTGGGAATATCTGTGGATAATTGGACCATCATTTCTTGCTTTGTACCTCTAATCTTGTTTCACATACTGTGTGTGTGTGTGTGTGTGTGTGTGTCTTCAAGTCAGTGTTGACTTTTGGCAACGGCCAGGACAAGAGATTTCAGAAATGGTTTGCCATTGCTTCTTCCTTCCTTGGACTGAGAGAGAGCAACTGGCACAAAATCACCTAGCTGCCTTTGTGCCTAAGACAGGACTAGAACTCACAGTCTCCTGGTTTCTAGCCTGGTGCTTTTAACTATGGCACCAAACTGGTTTTCAACCTGAATTATGCTAGATAATAAATTAAGATCTTCCCATTTTTTAAAGTTGTACTTCAGTTGAATTAATACAAATTAACATTTTATTAGTGTTTTGGCCAACACGAAGTATTTACCTTCTTCAATCTACAAATAAATTGTAGTTATCCAATTCTTACACTAAAATCAGCTGAAGACCTTAATGGCCAACAGAGTTATGTAGCTAGAGATCTAAAGATCCTGGCTAATATAATCAATATCTTTAACTTAACAGAAAGGAAGGTTTTTCTATTTAGGACTAGCTTTCCCCAACCGAGATATTCTGAACATGGCTGCTGCTGAAAATTGCCTCGGGTTAAAGACCACCTATGGGGATAGAATGCAATCATAGAAATCTGATTTAAAATGTTAATTTAGGTTACAAGGAAAACAAGTTTACCTCCAGCAATTTTGAGGAAGTCCTCACCTGTTGCTTTGTATACCTGGAGATAAGCAAAGAAAAAATTAATTAAATTCAGACAAAGCTTCCATTATTTCATCTAAATATACCATCCAGAACTTGACCAACGCACCTCTATATACCGGTTCCCCATGTGATGCTTGTGTCTTTGCAATGCTAATTCTCTGTGTTCTTCACTTACAAACCTGACAAGAGCTTCTCCATTTCTTCTGCCCTGGGCATTGAGACAAAGTGCAGCCCCTCCTCTGGAGAGAGAGGAAGAAAAATTTACAAAAAAAGAAAAGAAAGTTAAGTAGATGTTCCTTTTCATAAAACCCATATTTACATGGAAAGAAAAAAAAAGTGAGTCTTGTTATTTTGGGATGTTTTCAGGTCTTCCTTTAAAAAAATAACAATTCAGTTCATTCTACAATGTGAATTTTAGCCCAAAGTTCACTTCTGAAGTTCATTTGGTGTTATTTGTATTAAAAAGATTTTTAAAATAACTATGAGCAACACTTTATTTGGTTAAAGGAGCTGTGGAAAATCACATGACCATGAACTTCTAGTATTTAGTGGCATCACCTGGATGTACAATTCCGGTGTCATCAGTGTGGTAATCTTAAAGGGGCTTTTTCAAAAGGCAACTGGACTGATTTTTGGAGAAGGAGAAGGAGGAGAAGGAGAAGGAGAAGGAGGAGGAGGAGATTTTGCTTCTCATCCAAGAAGCTTCATCAGTTGTGACTGGATGGAACTGAAAGGATGGTGAGGTGGGGAATAGAATGATTGTACGTGGATTTCTTTGCAGTCATAGACATCAGTGTGCTAGTTATGCCATTACTCTGGACTGTTCTATGACTTAAATGATAAACAGATAACTTTATTTTTTTCTTGAACAGTGAATACTATTTGAATGGATTCAGGATTCTCAAACAGAGTGTTAAAAAAAAAAAGAAATCACTTATCACTCTCCAATCTTTAATTAAAAAAGATGAAGCTGAGGCACCACCGCCTCCTGTTATGGAAATCCCTATGTTAACTCTAAAAGTTATATTAATTCCTGAGATCCCAACTTTGGAGTCTATTCTTGAATTGTTTGCAACTTTAAAAGCCATTTTTATCACTTAAACAATTAAAGAGTTACAAGGTTTCAGCATTTAAAAAAATTCTGTGGAAGTTGTGAAAACATCTGCTGAAGCATAACACTACACTGATACTTTGATAAAAATGTATATAAAAAGAAAAGGATTTAAGAAGCAGCTCTTCAGGAAACG
This sequence comes from Pseudonaja textilis, assembly GCF_049901715.1. Classification (NCBI taxonomy): domain Eukaryota; kingdom Metazoa; phylum Chordata; class Lepidosauria; order Squamata; family Elapidae; genus Pseudonaja; species Pseudonaja textilis. The sequence continues at coordinate 174,855,851 of NC_141992.1, read as the reverse complement.
TTTATGTTTAAGTGGTGTGGGTTGTATTATTCTTCATTTTTGTTTGGCCTTCTGTATTTTTTGACTCCTACCTTTTTATATTTTTAAAATCTTATTAGCTGCCTTCATAACACCTGGAACATAAAATCATAGCAGGAAAAGGCAACAACTTTGGATAAACTTTGGATGAATAGCAAAATTACTTCTTAAAATTAAGAAGGAGCTGTGGTGGCACACTGATGAGAATGCAGTATTGCAAGCTAACTCTGCCAACAGCCAGGAGTTCGATCCTGACCAGCTTAAGGTTGACTCAGCCTTCCTTCCTTCCTTCCTTCCTTCCTTCCTTCCTTCCTTCCTTCCTTCCTAAGTCAGCAAAATGAGGAGTCACATTATTGAGGGCAATATGCTGATTCTGTAAACTGGTTTGAGAGGGCTGAGTTTGAGTGCTATTGCTATTCTGTTATAAGATCTGGAGCAGAATGGACCCTTTTTTTAGAGCAGGATATGCTTATTCATATACACTGCTTATAAATTTTGCGCCTTCAAATCAGTGTTGACTCCTGGTGGCTTTAATGCCATTTATAAAGAGAAATTTGCTTCAAGCCATTTCATCAAATGGAAAAAAAACTATTTCAAACATGCTTTTGCCACATAATGTTCATTTATCTGCATGAGTTTTAATCTTGCCAACAGATGACCTTATAAACCACTCAAAGAAGCCAGATAATCCTTGACGGAGTGCAAAGCTCTAGACAAATCTAAGATGGCTTTCTTCCTTTTTCATGTCTCCCATTTAATGCAATAGAGGACCAATTGTCATTCTTCTACTATAGGGGTAGGGATTCTGCTACAAACCCCAGCATTCCTCATCATTGTCTATGTATCTGGAAAACCATAAACTGCCACCTTGAATAGGAATTGGGAAAATATACAAACACATTCATTCATACTGATGTCTGAATACACTGCCTTCCCCTGAAGCTTGGGGAAAACAACCTTTAGCTGGACTATCAAGTTGAGTCAATAAGTGGACCTCTGAGGATAATGGAACATATCCAAACATAACAAGTATATCATTTACATGGGACTAACTTGGCAATATTTAGTCCTTTGAAGAATCTGGCAATGTCCTGGTCTGATGATTGCCAAGGTAAGCCTCTGGCTCGGATCACGGTATTATCATCCACAAGCTCCATCTTGCTGCTGTAGATCAAATATAAGGATACTTTTATTAATATCTTTAATATTCTCATCATCACAAACTGCAGCCAGAACAGTAAGGCTTTTCCATAGCCATAAATTCTCATCAGAACATTTTTCAGATAATTTCGTGGAGACATTTTTTTAAAATTAGAGATTCATCCTCTAGCATGATGTAATTCACTTCTGTTTTTCTTTTATATGAGTAATTTTTATTAAAAGCTTTAAGATCAAAAATAAGAACTAATAAAAACTAAATTAGAACAGAGAAAATAAAAAGGAGATAAATAACAGAAAAAGCTAAGAATGCAATAAGTACAGAAAAAAAAAGATTATAAAAAAGTAACTTCTAGTATTCTTCACAGCAGTTATAAGTACTGTACAATGACATTTTAATCTCTCTTTCTAAAGTTACACGATGACTTTTCTTCATAATTCACTTCTGTTGTTCTGGCTAATTTTAACCTTCACCTATACAGATAAATATAGTCATTTGCAATGTAGTGATTCAACTAGTGGGGCTGTGCGCTTATGATATTCCTATTATGTCCTGAGGCCAGAGGACCTTATTTTAAAAAAATTCTGTCCAGCCCTGGATGCTTCAGCAACCAACTTGTCAAGGATTGAGTTTGTAACGCCCACTACCACCACTCTTGTTGGATAATTTACAATGACTTTGCTCTCCCAATTTTCTATGCCAGAAAGCAATTTATGATACCATTCTTTTCTTTGATCAGTTCTCAATGGATATACACATGTGCATATGTGTGTATATTTGTGTCTATACACACACACACACACACAAATATATGTATATAATGTTAAAATATGTTTACACAAACATCAAAAACATCAAAATATAGGGTCATCTTACCAGTCATATGAGCAGTACATTAATTAAATAAAAAATGAACAAATATATACAGGCACAACAATCAGCCGTAACATTTAAAACATTCCATTCTTACAGCTTCCATTCTTTTCCAAGATTTGGCTAAATAATATGTGCTTCAGCTAATGTTGGAGAAATATCTCCGAGTCATTGTTGTTATAATATATACTAGATGGGTAGAACATCACCAGTTCAATGCTCTGTAGATTTTTACAAATATGGGTTTTCTTTTTTAATCAACCTATTTTACTGTTCTTTTTAGCAAGTCCATTGATTTTCTTGTTGTAAGGGGAAAAAAGTTGCAGCCCAGTTTCCTGTGCTGTACTAATTTATTTGGGCTATATGCAGCTGGAAAAGGAAGGAAGCTTGTTCCATTATGTTCTATTCAATGATGCTCCAGTAGACTTAATGGAAATAAAGTGGACAGCTCATGGAAAGGAAAGTAGCTCTGCAATTTTAAAAAAAATCTGCTGGGCTATGAACTGAGGATGTTTTATATATCAGGCAAATGCTTTTTAACTCAGGGTTTCCTAATCTCAGCAACTTAATGATTTATGGACTTCAACACCCAGAATTTTGGGAGCTGAAATTCATATGTCTTCAGGAGAATGAGAAACACTGCTCTAAATTACTAGAACACAGTTGGTAAGGCTAGCTGAAGCTGAGATTAGAGAGCTGCAAAGCAGTGGTCATTGACCCAAACAAGGGGCAGTTTCCCACTGATGCAATAATCGATCAAAGTGTAGAGGTTTGCCCAGAAAAAAATTAAAGTGCAGTGGGGCAAACCAGACAGTGAAGCTTGACATCAAACACTACTTTCAATGTAGAAGAGGAAAACATGGGCAGAAGCTGCATTTATGGTGGTGGAGGAGGAGTTGACTACTGCACTGATCTTTAGTACAAGAAATAATTAGTGGCCCGTACTAATGACAAAGAACACTGGCAGTGTGGATAATTCCCTATTCATCTATTTAGCAGACATTGTCTTTCAGTATATATGGTATTTTTCTATATTTGTAGGGAGAGGGGAAAGCATACATATTTCCACAGTCATGAGAAAAACCAACATGGAGTCATTTCCAGTTGGGAATGGCAAATAGAAATTCTGCAGAATGCGAGAGACATTGTGGCTCAAAGGCAGCTGCCCATTGGATGTGGACTGCCAGAAATACTCTCTGGATAAAGGAGAGATCTTGAGATTACTCATATGTACTATGGACAAGTGTTCATGGTGAGTAGATGGCAGAAACTGAGTGTTGTTGTTTTTTTTACAATCTCTTGCGATCAGCTGGGAGTCTCAAGATTCCATCATGCTCTGAGGGGCTAATGTAGATCTTTTGCAGGACTCAACATTCAACAAACCCCACTTTTAAAATCACTTTGGGACTTATTTTTTATTCTGACTGTTGGTTAAGGATTGAAAAACCTTCGGGACAGCATGTTATAGTTTTCACTGCCTTTCTCTTCAGTCTGTTTAGAAAGAAAGAAATGCCTGCAGTTTTATAAGAGTTTTCTTTTTTGCAATATACAGAAAAAGGATAATTACAGCGTTGATTTTAAAAAGTATTTTTTTTCAAAGGAGTAGGGGTTAAAATGAATTTTCATTGAAGAAAGGCTTTGAACTTAATTAAAAGGATCCTCTCTCTTAGCTTACATTTTCATATAGGTAACCATTCTTCATAATTTCCTAGGATTCTTTCCTGAAGGTCAACGTTAATTTTAATTTTCTATTCTATTTGTTTTTGGCCTGTGTTCCAGGAAGATAGACATATCTCACGAAGACCTATTAATATGTTTAATAAATTGTCTTTAAAAAACTTTTCATATTTTATTTTAAGGTACATACTTACCAAGTTCCACTTTCAAATTTATAGTTCACCCTTTCTGGATCTGAAAACCTGTGGTCTATAAAACACAGAACAAAATCAATTCCATTCCAACAATATAGTTGAATAGCAAAATGAAATATTATCTTCCTGTGATAGGAAGAAAGACAGACACAAAGAGAGAGAGGGAGAGAGACAGACAGATGGATGATAGATATGATTTCTTCTGTCCCAGCATTTGTAGCGTGCATAGAATCAGAACTGTAGATTTTGAAGGGAATGCAAAGTTCATCTACTCCCACTTTCTCAGATGTGCAGGAAAACCAGTTGAACTGCTCCTGACAGATGGCTATCTCTTTAAAACCTCCAGAGATAGAGAACCTACACTCTCTCTAAGTAGATTTGTGGCAATGTCATCTGTCTCCTTCAAAAGTGTACTTTCTATGGGATAAAGTATTAGCTGAGTGATACAACACATGTTTGCATGCAGGAAAAGTCAGTTTCATTTCTAGACACACCCAAGGAAGGTTGGTTATGCGCTTCTATATATCACTGAACATTCCTTGTAGTCCATATTTGATAATTACCATCAGATGGATCAATAGTCTGACAAGGACGACTTCTATGCCTGAAGTCTTCTGCCTTCACTAATAATATCCCACTTTTGATAATCTCCTGCAATAATGTCCAGCATGTATGTAGGGAGGGAGAGAGAAGAAGAGAGGGACAGGGAAAGAAGAGAGGAAAAAGGTTTCTCCACCTTTAAAGCTGGGTGCAAAAAGTGTAACTAATTGTGCTCTGTCTATATCCTCTTTGTAGCCATTTTTTTTACTTGTTAGAACCTTGAGGGGCTAAAGAAAAATAAGTACTCAAACCCCATTTTATTCTATTATGTGCCATCAAATCAGTATTGACTTTTAGCGATCACAAAGATTTAAATGATTTTATAGCTTAACATGTCCTAAAAACCCTGTAAGGTCATTTCTGAAGAGCAGCCATTGACATGCTGAGAAAAGTCTGGCGCATGTCTGGTCAAGAAAACTGTGCCTTCTAACCCTAAAATAAATTCCCATTCCTGCTTCAAACCTCTACAAATCCCACTCAACAATCCCTCAAAAAGACAGTAACAAAAATAATAGTGAATAGGCCCATACATGTAAAATTAAACCACCCCATCCCAAAAGAATACCCTCTTTGCTTACTGTAGGCTTCTGAAATTAGTGCTAAAATCACATTGCCCATGTCTTCCAATTGCTGCACTCCAAAATGCTTTGTTGAGCTCCGCTTGTCAGGATTCAGATCTGAATACAACAGTCAAGAATCTTAAAGCAATCATTCAAATGGCAGACCTTTGGCACTTCAGACTATCCCTGCCCATCTTTAATTGCACCAAATGCAAACCATGCCCCCAAATTTATATGGGCTAGGCCGATTCCAGTTTTAGGTGGAATTGGTGGGATGCTAAGAGCTGGCAAGGAAGTTGCTTGTTTCCTAAGCTGTCTTCTTGGTCCCAATCCTCAACATAAAAGCCTGACAACAAAGGCCAAAAACATTCACCAAAACCCTTCTTGATGACATCAACATATAGCCTTCTCTGGCCTTCCAGTAATTGGAGGAAGATGGAAGTGCAGACTGAACCCTGAGCTCTATAACGTGAGCTCTATAACCAAGCTCTATAACATGATCATAATTTCTGGCATATTTTTTTTGTTGGTTTCCAGCAAACATAATGACCCACTTAATGACTGCCACAATTTACAACCACATTTCAGTTAACTCTTGTAAGTCAAGAACTACTTGCACTGGCATTCATTTGTGGGCAAAGCTTACACATAATATAGCAAAATTTTGCTACTTTTAGTGAAACAAATTTATCTAGATTGCTTAAAGATAGTGCAAATAAAAAATATCAGAGTGCCTGATTTTCTATCCTATTGCATCATTTTTTAATTTGTCCCATATGCACTCCCCCGTTCTTCATTCCCATGGATTATCTTCCCTTAACACAACAGTGGCAACAGAAGGGAGTGCTAGAATATATTCTGCTGTGATCCATTTATCCTCCTCAGCTTTTCAAGATTAGTGACATTAGTAATTATTTTGCTTAACCAAAGCATTTGTTGACATTATGAAGCATGTGATAAAAGCAAAATGTACTTGACTCAGTCATCTTTGTGGCAGTCCCTGAGATATCAGAATACTGCTATCCTGTTACCCCTATTACAGCAACCATTCTTCATATGTTTTAGCCTCTAGTCCCCTAATCATCTTTGTTGCTCTTCTCTGCACTCTTTCTAGAGTCTGAATATCTTTTTTATATCGTGGCCACCAAAACTGGATGCAATATTCCAAGTGTGGTCTTACCAAGGCATTATAAAGTGGTATTAACACTTACACGATCTTGATCCTAACGTTCTGATGGTTGCGCCCTCCCCGTCTTCCTTGTAGTCAACAACTCATCAATTGGCTCTCATTTACAGCCATTTGCAGCATCCTTTGATCACATGACTGGAATTCATGATGATTTTGCCAAAACTCAATGTTTGTTTCCGACAAAGCCTGCCCATAGTGAACAATGGGTTTACTTAATGACTATGGCAAAAAAGAGTCATAAAATCAGGTCTGTCATGTGATGACCTGCTTTATCATCGTGACTGTTATTGCCAGGATCAATTATAGTCATAAGTCAAGTATTACTTGTACAATCTGCAGGACAGGATGTTTAGTTGGTTTGGATCAGCCTTGCAGTAGCTCCCATATGGTTACACTGCTACTCTATGTCTATTAAACCTAAATTCCCAGATTGCATCCTCAACGTTATAATACTCTATTTTTTTCTGCATACCTGAATGTCATCTCAAAGTACAACTCAAGTAAGCTACACAGTCTAGTTCTATGTAGGCTTATCAGTGGCTATATAATGGTTTCTGCATGTCTAATTATTTAGGGTAGCGTTTCTCAACCTTGGCAACTTTTTAAGATGTGTGGACTACAAAACTCTCGTGCTGCCCAGAGAATTCTGGGAATTGAAGTCCACATATCTTCAAATCGTCAAGGTTGACAAACACAGGTTTAGAGGATGAAGAGAAATACATTCTCTGAAGGCACTTGACATTTAAGTAGCCAGTGCAAGCTTGATTCACTCCACCCTTGGGGCATTCGCTACTGTGAACCGGCTAAGCAAGCTTCACAAGTTGAGAACTGCAGCTTATTAGTCAGAACAGAGAAGACTGACAAATCTTCTTGTGCTGGTATTTATGGGTAAATTGAAACACAGACCTGGCCCTTTCCAAATTCGTAGTTCTTTTCTCAGCAAACATCTATCTAAAGTAAACAAAACAGAACAAAACAAAACAAAAACTTCAGGTTAAGCCATGGGCAGAAGAAATAAAAGTCCAAATCTTAACATGTATAACTGTAAAATATACTACAAAAATAGCAAAGAATGACAGAGTGGATAACTGGCTCAACTACATTATTTTCAAGAATGACACAAGAGTTATCAGACCAAGGCTATGTGAATCAGAAATGGAACACTGCAACCCAAAAGGCCAATATTATCATGCACAGGAACATTTCTATTAAACCCTTAGAAGTAGCAAAATATAATTACATAACACAGGTTAGGTCCCTTTGGAAATCCTTTATTTATTTCCATTCACTGATGTGGGGGGAGGTGGAGGTGTGGGGGAGGGGGGGATAGCTGCAGGACAATAAAAAAAGTAGCTAGTGTTTTTCCCAACCAGAAAACAACCATTAATTTATGGCAGTGTTTGTCAACATTGGTGACTTGAAGCTGGTTGGACTTCAACTCTCAGAATTCCCCAGCCAACTGGCTGAGGAATTCTGGGAATTGTAGTCCACCCAGCTTCAAGTCGCCAAGGTTGAGAAACACTGAATTATGGGACTGCTCCAACCTCATTATTAACATGCTTCTGCCATATAGAAGTGTGATGGATTGGTATGGCTTTAAACTTCTATAAATAAGGCCTGCTATACCTGTCACCTTAAAGATGAAAATCAGACTATGCTCTAAGAAAAATAAAGCTGGGATATATCATGAAGGCTATAATTAAGGTTTATATCCCACTTTTGCTCTAGGGAAAAAAAAGTACCTTTTCCGACTAACAAAAGCTTTTCGTGAACTTCCATGTTAGTTGGGAAAAGTACTACCAGATACTTCCTGATCTTTTTGCCATAATATGCTAACATGGCTTTCTTGGTGTCTTTTTTCTATGGGTGAAAGACTGGGGAACATACAATATTCTCTTTACATTTTATTCTCCCTAGGAGTCATCTTTGGAAATTCATCCCCCTGTGAGGTAGATTGCTGTAGGAGGCAAGTCACTGGCCTCAAATCATTTAACAAACTTTTGTCATTGAAAGAGGACTGTTTTAGAACTGGAGAGTCAATATGGTAGCTACGATGCTGGATTAGACACCGGAAATTTCCCCCTCTCCATTAACCTCCAGTTTTGGCCAGTGACTTTGTCAGTCCAAATCACTCACAGAGTTGTTGTTGTTGTGAGGAAACAAATAGCAAGGAGCCTTACATGTGCCTGCTTTGAGTGATATGAATAAAAGTAGGATATAATTCGAATTATTTAATCTTCAAATCTATAAAAGTAAAAGCATTTTAGGGTTACGTAACTAAATACATTTAGGGTTATGTAACTAAACTATCTAGAAATTTGGAACTAGGTAATAACGAGATTAATAATTATATACAATTATATATAAAAGCATACTTTAAATTTAAGCCAACAAAGTTAATTATCATTACTTCAATTTTTCTTGTGAAAATTTTCCACTAGAATGGTTTCCCTATTTTCCATCATATGGAAATATACCAATTCTACTTTAATAATAAAAAAATAAAAAAGCAAAGGCTTTTCACAGACTCTGCCTATGCCTCCCCAAGACAATATACTTTACAGTTGGGGAAAACCTGCTCTTAGGTATTATGGCAATTATCAAGCAATGTAATAATTTAGGGTTTAATAAAGTAGCCTCATTTACAATTTGCAACTTTTAATAAAAAGTTAAGTCCAAAGTTGACTAAACAAGTTATCAGATGGCTACTTATGTTTTTTATTTCTTCATGTTTTCTCAAACACATCATGCTAAAATTTATCAGGTAAAGCTCCTTGTGCATTAAATACTATCTATAAAATAGTTGCAATGAATTTTCTCTAATTTTGCTCAAGATCAGACTGTAACCAAAAATGAATAAAGAGCTTAAATATTTAATTGTGCTATTGCTTTCAATCCATTGGAAACATTGGTCTTATTTTCTAATAAAATCCTGCAAAGAGAGGACTTCAATTTAGATCAGGGATGTCAAACTGGATTTCTTTTTTTTAAAAAAACAACAACAAGTTTTATTGATTTTACAAACAAACAAACAAAAAAAACATCATTAAACATTAAAAACATAAAACCTCTTTCCATTGTAAATCTTTACAAAGCAAGTAACACATTGCTTTATATCACATACTTATAATTTATCTCATTTCCATATAAACACGTAAATTCCCTTTACCAAATTCCACATTGTTTCTCTTTAATCATTATTCAATCATATTTCCTTTCTAATTTATCTGCTATTCAATCATCACATTTATATTTTCCTCTGGCTTGTTTATAATTGTTCTCATCTAGTCTTCCTCCGAGATTTTATTATTTAATTCTTAATTGAACACACACACATAAGACATAAACATAAAAACATAAAACTTTCTTTTAGAAAGTAACTTGGCCCCAGATTACCTCTTTTTGTATGGACTTCAATTGAATTCATGCTCTTCTTATATACCATTACCTATCTTGTTTACCATTCTATATCTATTATATAACTCCTCTCCACTTTTGCCTCGTCTTAATTCTGTTTTATATATTTAATCTTGCTTTAAAGAAAAATATTTTTATATCCTTTGTCCATTTCTCCATTTACATCTGTCTCATTTCCAATATAAAAAAGAATAGTTTCCCCTGGAATCACTAATCGGAGTATGATGCCTTTCTATCATTCCCCTAAATTAAAATTTAAAATAACACCTAAATCCCAATCAGATTCTGCTTAGTACATTCTACTATTTCAGAAACCAATACTACAATAATAAATCCATAACAGTCAACACATTAATCCATTAAACTCTATAATTAAACTAATATTTTAAACATTCCCTTTAGTATTTTATTAAAACTTAATATCATTCATTATTAAACATTTTAAAGTTATACCTTAATATATTAGTCTTTTATTAGATCTTAAAAAGTTCTGATTATCTACTTATAATACAAATACCACTATTACAATACTCATGTGTACTTTGCAGAATCCCCCCCCCTTTTTTTTAAAAAAACCCATACATTACCCATTATCCCTAAAAAAATTTTTCTTTTCTCCATCTTGTTTTATACCTTTGTATCTTTTTTCCCCCTTTTCCCTTTCCTTCTTAGCCTGCCTAAACTTTTTACCCCCTCCTCTCCAAACCTCTGCCTTCTTGGTTTCCCCTTTCTGTTGCATTCCTCTTTCCTTTTGCTTTCTAGCATTCTGTTGTTTTTGCATCTTCTTTTTCTCTTTCATAAATATTTTTTTATTTCTTAAGTCCTTCCTTTTCACTCCTCTCTTTCTCCTTTCTTTCTTAGTCACACCATTTAGTTCATTAAAAATGGCTTCTTCTTCCTCGGCTTCTTCCAGCTGTTGTTTAATTTGCTGACACATGACAAGCGCCATATCTAGGAAACAAAGGGCTTCTCCCATAACATCTTTGCCTTCTTTCCTTATTTTTAAATATTGTTTTTTTAGTTCATCAAGAGATAGAGCCATTTTAAACTGTTTCTTCTTCTTTTTCTGTATCCTCTTCTTATTATTAAGCCAATCAGTTATTTCCAAACTTAAAACAGTTCCCAAAAGTCCCAAAATCCCAATCATCAAACAGTCCAGGCAGAGTACAAACTTCTTCTTTTACAATTTCTCTTCTAGGGTGAAGTCAAATTAGGGAAAGAAAAACGTCCAGTCTGTGCTTTAAATCTTTTTTAGAATTAATTTCTATTCTCTTTATCTTCAAGGCATCTCCTCCAGCAAAGTCTTAGAATAAAATTTTTTTTCCAAGCCTCTCCCTTCCCACTTATAACAAAGGAGTTTAGGTTTTACCTTCTATCAAAAGGCAGGTTTCCCTTGTCCATTTGTTAATTCCATAAGGGAGGGAGAGTAACTTTCCCTTTTCATCACTTTTCTTCGCCGCTGAAAACATCAATCGGGAACATTATAGCATCCAGAAAAAAGCCAATACTTTCCCAAGTGTTGAATATGTCCTTAAGGTCCCAGTTCGACCAAGAAAAAACTTTCGTTTTAAAACTCCTTCTTCTTCTTCCTGCACATTCTTTATCCAGTTGCCGGCTTCTTTATGGCACCATTAAGACCGCCGCTCCACCGTCTTGAGAGAAGGGGGTTATTGCCGGCTGGGGAGGGGGTTTGCGATACCCCTCAATCCCTGTCCGGACCCCTCCTTTCTTCAGCTGCCCCAACAGGGCAGCCTTAGCCTCCAAATCCGTCAGGATCGGAGGCACCAAGGCAGCTAGCACAGCAGGGATCGCAGAGAAAAGCGAATCCCTGCTGTCACCGAAGCCGACAAACTGGGAGTTTTCAAACTGGATTTTTTCATGGGCTGGATAAGCATTGTAGTTCTCTTCCGCAGCAGTGGTGGGATCCAAAATGATCAAAATTTGGATGCTAGGCAACTGGTTCATGTTTTTGACGGTTGCAGTGTCCTAGGGTCATGTGATCCTCTTTTGTGACCTTCTGACAAGCAAAGTGAATGGGGAAGCCAGATTCACTTAACAACTATGTTACTAACTTAATAACGGCAGTGATTCACTTTCCCACTGTGGCAAGGAAGGCCGTAAAATGGGGCAAAACTCACTGAACAAATGTCTCACTTAACAACAGAAATTCTGGGCTCACTTGAGGTCGTAAGTCGAGGACTACCTGTACTGGATGATGGGAAGTGGCTGAACCAAACAGCCTTTCTTAAAGAAGAAGTTTAAATTGCTATTGCTTTTGAGATTTCTATTAAAGTGAACATCTTTCTTAAAAAGGGGCTTGAATTTAACAGTAAATCTGGATATGTTTGCATTTGTCTCTTTAAATAAAACGGTGAGCAAAAATGATTGAAGTGGAGAGAAACTGCTTTCAATTAAAATTTCCTTCCCAGTCATGTTAAACAAATCTTTTGGCCCTCTGCATAAAAGGTTTATGGTCCCAGGTTGGGGCTATCTTTTAAGTCCTACAAAGGCTTTATTTAATTGCATGTAAACATGTTTTAGCAACCGGTTAGAGTGCATATTTTCCAATCGCATTCCACCACTACTTATTGTTTAACAGAAGCTGCAACTATCTTTTCTCTTCTTAGGGTTATTAACATATATAGAACCTCCCATTCCCTTGTTACATAGATCAAGGGTGTTTACATGCTGGGACATGCACCCTAGAAAGCGGGAACGGTGAATTGTTATTACTTTATCCAGACCAGCTCTTGAACTTCAATGCCACTTTGTCCCATAAATTACTGGGCCAAGGGAAAACTCATTCTGACAAGGAGGAATTTCAGCTTGCATTGAATGCAGAAAGGGGCCACTTGTTCAACCCACCAGGCGTTTCAATTATTGTAACTCAGATGGAGCCCTGTCATAGCAACCTGTCATAGGCAGCCTTTTTAGCTCTCTACTCAACCTTGTAAGGTAAGCTAACAAAATCAGCTTCACTTACAATGATGGCAGTTCAGACTTGAACAATCTGTAACTAGGGCATATTTTTCTTTTATAAGATACATAGTAAATATCATATAATCCTTGATATTTCATCAAAACAGAGCACATAAATAAGCAACTCCAATTATAGAAGCAAACCACATATCAAAGCCATCCAACAGACCAATATATAGAACTTATCCAAAAGCTGAACTAATGTTGCACTAGGCATTGCTCACAATTAAGAATATAGTTAGTAAACGGCACTGTATTAGCACTGCTTTTTACTGGTATTATTTATTGCCCTGTTTTTAGAAAGTGCATTTAGAATCATAGCTTTGTTGCATACAGTATTAACACCTGTCAGTTAGCATGACTTTAAAATAAGCCTATTCAATGAAGATTTCATAATAAACGTCCTTAAAAAAATAAAATGTGTTGACCTATCCAAGTGTTACATACATACATACATACATACAAAGACAGATACCCCCACACAAACGTATACTGTTCTGCATCCTATTGGTTCCCCAATTTTTATTCTAGTTTTGCATGTTTTAACATCCATCATTGGATCTACTATTTTGATTTTCTGCAGCTATTTCTTGATTATTATTTTTTTAAAGCATTTGGCAGGGTCAATATTTAGCTATATAGTTCTTATTAATTGGGGTGAGATAAAGGCAATATATAAACATTTCTTAATATTAGAGAAATGTACAGATAAATTATGGTATACATTTATTAAAAGGATACACTGTATCATGGAACCAGCATCTAATTGGTCAATTTCAGGTGACCCAGGACAACATTTCTTGAATTCTTTTCGGAGATCAAAAAAGGAGTAGAAGCATTCAGGTAACAAGATATTCTGTAAAACAAATTACATCTAATAAACTAAGGTAGCTGTCAGTTACAATTTGTGGTGCAAACTGTCTATTGATAGCATACCCAATGAACTTAACTGACCACCCACTTAAAAAGAGTTATACTCATTGAACACATTTGCCAAACAGAGTCCTTCGAAGAAGCAATTCCTGCCCTATCTTGATGACAAATTTCTTCGTCAGTAGGTGAAGAAAGGCAGAAAGGAACCAACTACTCTTGACTTTAACCAAGACCAAGTGGAAACAGAATTTTCAAGGAACGTGGCCAATGTAATCATGAAATCCCTGAATTAACAGAACCTAAAGCTAACTGTAGTTAAATGAAGATTTTGGACTTTGAGTGCATTGTAGGGGGCGTGCATAAGCGCACCAACATGCCTATCATCCCTGTCCTATTGTTTCTTTTTTTATTTTTTATTTTTCTTATATGTATCCATGTATTCATAACTATGTTTTTACTTATACCTATTATTTTGTAAGCAATTGACAAAAATAAATAAATAAATAAAATAAAAAAGAGAAGGATTCCATGACAGGAGAATAGTATAGGAAAAGGAATCCAAGATGGATTAGCAAAAACACTTAAAACACAATTCCAGCAACAACAACAACAACAACAAAGAAATGGAAGAAGGCAATGTAGCTTTGTAAGAAGCTAGTGAAAATCTAATAAAAAGACACTACAGGTAGTCCTCAACTTCTGACCACAATTGAGCCCCAAATTTATGTTGTTGAGACATTTGTTAAGTGAGTTTTGCCTCCTTTTAAAACTTTTTTTTGCCACAGTTGTTAAGTGAATCACTGCAGTTGTTACATTAGCAACACAGTTGTTAAGTGGATCTGGTTTCCCCACTGACTTTGCTGATCAGAAGGCTGCAAAAGGGGATCACATGATCCCAGGCCACTGCAACTGTCATAAATGTGAGTCAGTTTTCAAGCATCTGAATGTAAATCACATGACCATGGCAATGCTGCAATGGTCGTTAAGTGTAAAAAATGATCATAAGTCACTTTGCTCAGTTCCTCTGAAACTTTGAACAGTTATTAAGTGAACTGTTGTAAGTCATAAATATGAACCAGTTGCCAAGTATCTGAATTTGATTACATGACTATGGGGATGCTGCAACAGTCATGTGAAAAACAGCCATGTCATTTTTTTTCAGTGTTATCATAACTTTGAACGGTCACTAAATGAATGATTGCAAGTTGAGGATTCCCTGTATGTAGAAACTGGAAAAGAGACAGATCATCAGGGAAGATTAAAATCAGATAACTTGTATTTTCAAGCACGTTGGTAAAATCAGAATAAGCTGAATAGCAAGGAAAGCTAAGAAACACAATAATTTCTTCTAATATGTTCAGAATAAAAAAGAAAAACATCACTGAACCAACTGCTTTGTACCCCCCAAAAATGTCAAAAGGATCAAAGTTAACCATGAAAAGGTTAACTAGTCAGCTCCTAACCTGGTCTGATCCTTTTAAGAAGAGGATGTACACTCTGCTGAGCAGTTATGAACAAATGGCTGGAGGAATAGAATTCCAAGTTGGATAGAATTCTAGCCAGGGAAAGCCTCCCGCCCTTGGACAAATCCAAATAAAAATTACATTTGGACATTGAAGGAAATTGTTGATAGTTTGGTTTAACTTCTCTCCATTAACTTTAAGAATAGGTGAAGTAGAAACTGGAACAGGTACAAAAAAGGTGTGGAAGATTAGAGAATTGAAAGAAACTTATGGAGAAAGGAGAAAGTGGGTATGAAGAATGAAAGAATTGGGTATGTTAAGCTTTGTCGAAAGATGACCAAATGGGATATGATAGAACTTCACCAATACTTGAAAGGATGTCACACACACAAAAAGGTTAAGATTTGTTCTCTATCATTTTAGAAAAGAGTACTGAACAATAGTTACAGGAGAGCTACTTTTGATTAAAAGTTTTGAGAGTCTTCTTAATAATAAGAGCATTTCAAGAGTGGAATCAATTATTAAGAAGGGTTTTGTGATCTCCTTTGTAATTCCTGCCCAGCACAAAGTTGGACTTCACTAGCCAAAGAGACCTATTTGAAGCCAACAAATTTGTCAGCCTTTCCCATTATAGAAATCTATTAAACCTCTGCTATTCCTACCTGGCAAATCGCTGAATTTACTGGCTGGTATCAGTAAGGATTCTTTCTAATCCAATGTATCTAGCAGCCATCTGGTTACAAAAACCAGATTTATCTTTTGCCAATACAAATAGTTCTCAACTTATGACCACATTGGAGACCAAAATTTCCATTGCTAAGCAAGAGAGTTGCTAAATGAGTTGTGTCCCATATTACAACCTTTCTTGCCACAACTGTTAAGCGAATTGCTGCAGTTGTAAAAGTGAAACTGGCTTTCCCATTGACCTTGCTTGTCAGAAGCCAGATGGGTGATCCCATAACCCTGGGACAGGGGGACTGTCATAAATACATGCCAGTTGTGAAGTGCCCAAATTTTGTTCAAGTGATCATGGGGATGCTGCAATGGTCATAAGTGTGAAACAGTCATAAATCACTTTTTCAGTGCCATTGTAACTTTGAACAGTTACCAAACAAATGGTTGTAAGGATTACCTATAGACAAAAGATATGATCAGGCTTCTACATTTCAAGAACGCAGCTAAAAGAGAAACTATTCTGCCTTAAACACATTTAGATTCTAGTTTTCTTTAATTATCAATTTCATACTTACAGAAAAAAGGATAGTGACTGTGCTTATATATTATGTTAAGTCATAAACTGAAAGATTCACAAAGTGGTTTGGTTGGTTTTGGTTTAGTGTGTTGTGTGAACCCATGTATTCTGGTTTGTTTAGCATTGGGTTTTTTAAGTGTAATAAAGCAACTCAATGTGGAGTCTAATATATTTTACAAAAGCCTTTTGTAAAGTTTAAATTTAGAATTGGTGTGGTAATAATATTTTATTGGTCATTTTCTGTAAGTCCTTTGTACAGCCATTTCGCATAGATCTAGGGACACGTGGGCATTTATGGTGGGGGTAGGAGTACCTTTGCAATGAGTGCCTCATCCTGTTGTGATCTGCGGGTTTAGAAGGAACAGGAAAATAGGTAAAAGTTCAAGGTACACAGCAGGGACTTTCCCATGGGACTTTCTGTAACTGTATGTTCTCATGGGACTTTCCGTGGCTGTATGTTTTCATCCTGTTGAGGTCATATCCTGTTGAGGTCATTGTTTTCTGAATATGCATTCTGTACTTTCGATTTCTCCTGAATAAAACCTGCTGCCTGAGTTCCCTCAGGGCTGGCATTTGCTCAGACATTTTCCCTGTGTCTCATTTCAAGTGCCAGACCACCACAAGTGGTGACCTCGACGTGATAGTTTGGAAAAACTATACGTTCCGACGTGATAGCTTGGAAAGGCTATATGTTTCCCGCATCCTATACTCATCGTCGCGGACTTCGACTGGGCCGTCATCTTCTTTGCTGGACGGAGATAGATTCTTTTCGTGAGTATGGGGGGAGATCTCTCGAAGGCTCAGAAAGAGCACATCAGGGAATTGAGAGGGATCATTGGGAATAGTTTTAGGTTTGGAGTTCATAGTAGAGGACATGCAGTGGATAAGAAAGAAATTGAGGACTTTATGTTTGGAAACATATTCAGTCATATCCAGAGGGAGGTAGTATTAAAGTAGAGTCCTGGAAAAAAATAGGGAAATTTTTGCACGATGAACCTCGTGCCCCTTCTTCAATTTTGTTAACCTGGAGGGTGATTATGGATGCGTTAGCTACTTATGAACAACCGCTCCTAGCACCCCCCGAAGAAGGTTTGCCACCTTACCATGCGGTACGTTTGTTGCCGCCGACGGCACCTCCGGATAAATCCAGAGGACTGTCAGGCGCTGGAAATACTTTGTCAGAAGATAAGAGTTTACCTTTAAGGGCTCAGGTAGATGCAGTTACTGCAGCTATTCAAGAAGCAAAGAATAGAGGGGAATTATCAGGAGATGATTTGGTGGAGTTTGGAGTAGAGATTCAACTTAATCCAGTAGAAATTGTCATGGACGCTGCATTGAATCCACAGCGGGAGTGGAAGCCTTTACCTCTCAGGGTTTTAAAGGAAGTTAAGCAAGCAGCAAAAGAATATGGTGTTAGATCGCCATATACTCAGGCATTGTTAGAAGCAGTTGGTTATGGAAATAAAATGATTCCGGCTGACTGGAAAGCTCTGTTGAATATGATTTTAACTCCAGCTCAATATTTGGTGTTAGATCAGAAATGGAGACAGCTGGCAGTCCAGAGGGGAACAGCAAATGTTACCCCAGATCAGCTTTACGGAGCTGGTAATTATACAACAGTGGAACAACAGAGAGATGGTATGCCTGAGGAGGGGTTCGTTCTTCTCCCACAATTAATTTTTCAAGCCGTAGGGGCTCTCCCTGATGGCGAAGGTGGTGAGAAGACCTTTACTAACATCAAACAAGGGAACAATGAACCCTATGAAAATTTCATTAGCAGACTAAAATTGGCTATTGAAAGACAAATTGATAATCAATTCGCCCGGAACAAATTGCTTTTGAAGTTAGCAGTAGAACAAGCTAACACAGATTGCAGAAAGATCTTAAATCCACTTGTAGCAAGTGGAGAGCGAGAGATCGCAGATTTGATTAATGCATGTAGGAAGGTTGGGAGTCAGTCTTTTAACATGGAAACTTTAGCTCTGGCTCTGCAAGCAGGAAATGCTCAAAAGGGAAATTGTTTCAATTGTGGGAAGCCTGGACATTTTAAAGCGCAATGTCGGGCCCCTGGAGGGGGTCAGAGTCGGCAAAATAAGAGACCAATGGGACAGGGTGTTCAACCTAAATCAGTGTGTCCGAAATGTAAGAAAGGATACCATTGGGCATATCAGATGCTCTTACAGTTTTTACTGATGGAGGGAAAGTTTTTGGTGCTTGTGTTTGGAAAGATAAATCTGGAATTTGGCATACAAAAGTGACATCAGAGCAGAAGTCTGCTCAGCAGGCAGAACTTGCTGCTGTAGTTTTGGCTTTTCAAAATTTTCAAAATCAGGATTTTAATCTAATAGTGGATTCTTTGTATGTGTATAATTTGTTACCCTTTGTAGCAGGTTCCTATTTGTCTCCTGGAATATCACCCAACATTTTAAGATTGCTTTTGCTGTTGCAAGGATGTTTGGAGCAGCGTGTGAATGTGTGTTTTGTTGCCCACATTCGTAGTCATAGTAATTTGCCTGGGATTTTATCACAAGGTAATGCCAAAGCTGATAGTGCTGTAACTTCAGTTCTCACTGTCCAGCCATGGGACAGCCATAGTTATTTTCATCAAAATGCTAAAGCGTTGGCACACCAATTCAAGCTTACTACTGCAGAAGCTGCTGCCATAATTCAACAATGTCAAAGCAGGGCACGGCTATCCCTATGGGAGTCAACCCCAGGGGGTTGAAACCTTCAATGATTTGGCAAATGGATGTTACTCAATATCCGCCATTTGCGCCCTGGAAGTATATACATGTGACTGTGGATACTTATTCAGGATTTCTAAAGGCTACCCCTCAAAGAGGTGAGGCGGTTAAACATGTCATCAACCATTGCATTAAGACATTTTCAGTTGCTGGTACACCTCAAACTTTAAAAACAGATAATGGTGCAGCTTATCGGAGCACAGTCTTTGATCAGTTTTGCAAACAGTGGTCCATGGAACATAAATTTGGGATTCCATACAATTCTACAGGGCAGGCTATTGTAGAGCGTCATAATGGCACGCTCAAGAACATGTTAGCTAAATTAAATAAAAAAGGAGGGAAGCTCCTGGGGCTTCCGGCAATTCAAGATCATTTAAATCTAGCTTTATATACTTTAAATTTTTTAAATTTGTCTGGTAACCCCCCTGCGAGTGCGGCCAGCAGGCATTTTTCTTCTCCTTCCACAGATGCGGTGAGGCCTCAGGTGTTGGTGCGGTTCCTTCCGGATCCGGCATGGGTTCCTGCTGAGCTGATTACGTGGGGACGTGGTTATGCAGCAGTCGAACATCTTGGTCAAATTCGTTGGGTTCCTGGTCGGTGCGTTCGACCTGATCATTCGCAGGCGCCGGTGAAGGAGGTTTCGGAGGAGCAGGATGGCGTACCTGTGGTTCCTGATTCACCTGTGGTTCCTGATTCTCTTGATGCCGGCAGTCCAGGCGCGGCGTTGTGAAGACTGGGAAAAGATGACTGCTTATCTGAGGTTACCAACTTGCATGCAGCAGGTTCCTCTGGGGAACCGGACTAAATTAATCTGCAAATAGCGGCATCCTTTGATTTTTCCAGCATATTGGTCCTGGCATAAGGGTCAAGACATTCTTTACTCGGGACCTGATAAGGATATTATATCTTCAGCCTGTGCAACAACTCTGATCCTGTTTAATGTTTCTGTTTCAGACTATGGACAATATCGGTGTCAATTGGAGTTGCCTAAGTTACCTTATACAGACTCTCTTTCCATTCGTCTTATGCCTCCACGGTCTTTAATACGGAGGCGAAGAGCTGTTATTATCACAGAAACTAGAGACCTTGGTGATAATTTATGGAAGGAAAATTCCTATATCAAGGACATCCGAATTGCGGCTAAGGGTTTAAATGTTACTAATTGTTGGCTTTGTATGCATGTACCTGGGTCTGGGAAAGGTGGAGTTTTGCTACATGGTGTTCCTTTGAATGAGCGAACCAGTACTAAGTTAGATGTTTATAATAATTTTAGTCACTGGGTTCACTGGGGTCCAGACTTTGAAAAGTTGAATCAAACATTGTTCACAACAAAGGTAACTTTCACTACCAAAGCCTCGGTTTGTTATTACCGCCCCCCTGTAGGGACTAATCAATCTATTTTGCTGGGAAATACTACGCTCTGCCAGAAGGTGATTCCTTTGGAAGGAGGATGTATGAAATGTGTAATAAGCAATACTAGTCAGAACAGCTGCATGAATCGATTATCTTCTACATTATCCCGGGCTTTGAACGGTCCCTATGACTGTTGCATTAATCAGACAGTTACAAGCAGAACGGATATTCAACATGGAGCATATGTTCTCTGTAATTGGATGTGGTTAATGTGGAGTTGGGAAAGTGAGGCCTCTGACAATACCTATCATAAGCATTTAAAATATTTTCCCCTTCCGGATGGGTTATGGTTGTTATGTGGGGACGCTGCCTATCAACAGTGGCCAAAGAATTGGTCTGGAGTATGTACTGTGGGATTTGTAATTCCTGTCATCTATAAATTGGAGGGTTTACCGATTGGGATGCGTATTCGTAATCGCCGAGAAGTTGATTCTGGCCTGACTATAGGTGGTAATTTGTGGACTCAGATTTCTAGGGCAGCGATCCCACCTTTGGGAATAGCTATGAATTATGAAGATATTCATATTTTAAATAATTTTACTGTTGCTATGTTTAATAATACTATTAGAAGCATTAAGATGTTAAATGAGGAAGTGTCTGAAATTCACCAAGTTACTTTACAAAATCGTTATGCTTTAGACATAATGTTGGCTGCCAAAGGAGGAGTTTGTGCTTTAATTCATTCACATTGTTGTGTTTTTATACATAATTATGAGCCTAACATTACAAGAACTGTTCATGATATGGAAGACCGCATAGCTAAACACGAAGCAGGAGAAGATGGCTTCGATAAGTTATTGTGGGCTTTGCTTTGGGATTGGCTTCCTGATAGCTCATGGTTACGTTTATTGCTTCAATCAGTTGTAATAATTGTTGCTATACTTATTATGTTATGTTGCTGTATTCAATGTATTCCTAATCTAATACAAATGTGTACCTCAGCCTTTCAACGTATGGGACCAGGTCGTGAGGGAACTGTGTACTATGCCACTAAAACACCCCCCATCTTTGAATAAATAAAAAAGGAGGGAATGTGGTAATAATATTTTATTGGTCATTTTCTGTAAGTCCTTTGTACAGCCATTTCGCATAGATCTAGGGATACGTGGGCATTTATGGTGGGGGTAGGAGTACCTTTGCAATGAGTGCCTCATCCTGTTGTGATCTGCGGGTTTAGAAGGAACAGGAAAATAGGTAAAAGTTCAAGGTACACAGCAGGGACTTTCCCATGGGACTTTCTGTAACTGTATGTTCTCTTTTTAGGAAAATGTTTATCAGAGATCCCTAGTAGGAAGAACTCTGGTTTGTATTCGATTTGTTCTTTGGTTATCTCCTCCAGCCATTTTCTAATTTTTTGCCAGTATTTCTGGGCTTCTTTACAGGTCCACCACATATGAAAGTAGGTTCCCTCTATGTTTTTACATTTCCAACATTTTGGACTAGAGTTTGGGTTCATTTTCGCTAACCTCGAAGGGGATAAGTGCCATCTATATAACATTTTATACATATTTTCTTTGTACGCCGCAGATTTCGTAATCTTAATGATTCTATTCCAGATCTTTTCCCATTCTGTTAATGTAATGCTTCTTCCAATATTCCTACTCCACATTATCATGTTCCCTTTCACTATCTCTTGCTCTAATTCTACCTCCAATAAATATTTATAAAATTTAGAGATATTCTTTTTATTTGATCCTAATAAGATTTTATCTAAGTGTTGTAATTTGCTATAGATTCCAAACTCTTTGATATCTTGTTTGTATCTACTATGGATTTGTATATATAACCACTGATCAATTTTAAATCCCTGTTCCTGTAAGTCCTGTCGAGTTCTTAATTTTCCTAAAGGGTCTAATAAATCTTTATATTTAGTCATTTTTGTTATATCCAAATTGTTGGGATGAACCATTGCCTCCATTGTTGAAAGCCAAATCGGAATTTTTAAATAATGTTTTTTACATATTTTTTTTCCAATTAGTTAATAGTGAATCTCTAATAAGATGTCTATGAAAGTACGCCTGTTTAGTTTTCCCCACATCCCATAGAAATGCGTGCCATCCTCTCTGAAGGTCGTGCCCTTCCAAGACTAGAGTTCTTTTGTTCCGTAAATTGACCCAGTCTTTTAACCATAATAAGTTGGCTGCCCAATAATATAATTCCCAGTTTGGAAGCACTAGCCCACCTCTACTTTTTGCATCTTGTAAGGCCTTAATACTGATTCTAGCTTTTTTCCCTTGCCAAATAAATTTAAGAGTTACCTTATTTATATCATCAAAAAAAAATTTTTTGGTAATTTTATTGGGATTGTCTGGAATAAGTAAAGGAGTTTTGGTAAGATGTTCATTTTGATTGTGGCAATCCTGCCCAGTAGAGAAAGCTGCAACTTATTCCAAGATTCTAGATCTTTCTTAATTTGCTGTAACAGTTTATCATAATTATTCTCTTTGAGTGATTTACTATGTGGTGTTAACCATATGCCTAAATATTTGACCTTTTTTGTTGCCTGTATCCCCATGGTTTTTTCTAATTCTTTCCTCTGGTTCTCTGTTAGATTTTTAGTCAGTAATTTCGTCTTATTTCTGTTAATCTTTAATCCTGCTACTGAGCCATATTGTTCTAGTTCTTTTATTAGATTATGTCCTTTTTCCATGGGATCCTCTAGGAAGAAAACCATATCGTCTGCAAACGCCTGTAATTTATATTCCTCTGCTTTGACCCTAACTCCTTGGATTTCAGAATTTTGTCTTATCCGCGTTAACAATGATTCTAAAGCAAATATAAATAAGAGGGGTGAGAGAGGGCAACCCTGTCTAACGCCCTTTTCAATGCTTAGTGGGCCTGTTTGTTCACCATTAATTAGTATATTGGCTTGTTGGATATTGTAAATTGTTGTGATAATATTCTCGAATTTAGTGCCCAGATTCATGTTATAGATTTTTTGTATTAAAAAGTGCCAATGTAAGTTATCGAATGCTTTCTCCGCATCTAGAAACATGAGTGTAAATTGTTTCTCTGGATGAGCTTCATAATATTCTAAGACGTCAATAACGGTTCTTAAATTGTTTTTAATTTGGCGGAATGGAAGGAAACCATTTTGGTCTTCATGAATGTATAAATTTAAAACTTGTTTTACTCTATTCGCTATAATTGAGGTAAATAATTTATAATCGCGTTTAAAAGTGAGATTGGTCTATAATTGTTGATATATCTGGCATCCACATCCTCCTTTGGAATTAACGCAATCAACGCCTCCTCCATGAGTCTGGCATTTTGGCAGCCAAAAGTACTTCGTTAAACACTTCCAGCATCAGAGGCCCTACTAAATCTATTGTGGCTTTATACAATTCTACTGGAATCCCATCTGGACCAGGGATTTATTATTACATTGATTTTCCATTGCAGATTTTAACTCAGACCATGTAATATCCTTATTTAGTAATTCTTTGTCTCCTTCCCCTATTGTTTTATCATTCGTATTCTCCAGATAAGTTCTTATTTTATCCTCATTGATTTCTTCTTTTTATATAATCTTTGAAAATAGTTTAATATAATATCCTTTTTCTTCTCAATCTCATGTTGTGGGATGCCTTTCTCGTCTATTAATTGGTGTATCAATCTCTTTTCTTTTTCTTTTTAAGTTTATAAGATAGCCATCTTCCTGGTTTATTGGCGTGTTCAAAATAATTTTGTTTGGACCTTCTCAAGCTAACTTCTATTTTATCTTGTTCAATTAAATTCAGCTTATGT
The DNA here is from genome assembly GCF_049901715.1 of Pseudonaja textilis. NCBI lineage: Eukaryota > Metazoa > Chordata > Lepidosauria > Squamata > Elapidae > Pseudonaja > Pseudonaja textilis. The sequence continues at coordinate 174,831,693 of NC_141992.1, read as the reverse complement.
TTGGCTAGTATTAACTGATTTTGTAGTCCTTGGATCTTAGAGGTTTTTGTAATTGTATTTCTAAGTCTTGGATTTGTTGTTGTAACACGTTTTGTTGGGCATAAATTCTCTTGTTTCTCATAGCATTATAGGAAATTGTTGTGCCTCTTATAATTGCTTTCATAGTATCCCAAATGTTCTGTTTTGAAGTTGTTTCATTATTATTATCTTTTAGAAAATAGTTTAGCTCCTCTTTCAGTTTATTAATATACTCTTCTTCGTTTACAATTTGGTTGTTTAGTGTCCATCTTTTTTTTATTCGTCTCCTATCTCTCCAAATTAGCTGTATTGGGTTATGATCAGCCCATTCATTTGGTAGGATTTTGATTTCTTTTATTTCATTAGCCAAGTCCAAATCCATCCAAGCCATATCTATTCTGGTCCAAGTCTTATGTGGGTTAGAATAGTATGTAAATTGTTTTCCTTCAAGATTCCGTTCCCTCCATAGATCTTTTAAATTTAGCTCTCTCAACATTTCCTTACATGCCGCAGAAAGTTCCCTTTTCCCCTTCTTGTTTTTCCCCATATTACTATGGTCTTTCTGGTAGTCTGCAATGGAGTTAAAATCGCCAATCAAGCAAATGTTTCTTTTTTCAAAGCCTACTATTTTTTGGTGAAGGTGTTTAAAAAATTTCCCCTGGTCATCATTTGGGGCATAGATTGCTACAAGTAAAAATGTGATGTGGTTTATCCAAACTTGTATAACCAGAGTTCTTCCTTCGGGATCCGACCAGATTAATTCTGCCTTTACATCTTGTTTTACGTAAATTGCAATTCCTTTTTTCTTGTGTTTGTCGGCCGGTGCTGTAAAAAGTTTACCTAATTTTGGACAAATTAGATGTCTTTCGTCATTTTTCGAAATATGTGTCTCTTGAAGACATATTATATCTGCGTTATGTTGAATAAGTTTTGAGAATATCCTTTTTCTTTTTGATAATGAATTTAATCCGTTTATATTGATGGAGAGCAACTTCTTCCCTCCACCATTTATCTACTTCTGCTTAGATTTTTGCCTAGTAATGATTCGGTTCTCTTGTTGTTGTTGTTGTGGGATTTGCTCTTCTCTCCCATGTTGTGGATTATCACTTCCTGAAATTGGAGAAAGTCGTTCCTTTTGGGTTCTGTGATAATATCGGACCTCCTGTGGTCTTGTTTTAGGTTCTTCTTTGGTGGGTTGACTATTCTTATCTGTGAGCTGTTGATGAAAAACTTGGGCCTGTTCTATCGATTCTATTTTGATTTTCCTCTCTTTCCATGTAATTAACATCCCTTCCGGGATTAACCATTTAAAATGGATTCCTTCTTTATTTAAATCATTAGCTAAAAATTTATAATCTTGTCTTATCATCCTCACTCTCTTTGGAATTTGTTTTAAAATCCTAATTTCTCTGCCTTTATATGATATTGTTTCCTCCTAGACATTTTCAAAATTAAATCCCTCAGACATCTCCTAGAGAAGCGGATATGAATTTCTCTTGGACAGTTGTTACGCCTGGCGTAGCTTGTGCTAACCCTATATACCTCATCAAACTCTTTAATTAGATCATCTTTTTCCTTTCCTAGCCATTCAGCCAATATTTCTGCCATCAAATGTTCCAATTCTTCATTTTTGGCTTCCGCCACATTCTGGAATCTTAAATACGCCATTGCTTTGTCCATCTCGAGGTGGACCAGAGAGTCTTCTGTTTCTCTAAGTACATTTTTAAATTCCTCATCCATCCTTTCAAAGTTAGTCTCCATGCGTGTTGTTCTACTCTCTATATCTTTTATTTTCACTTCGTTTCTCTCCATGGCCTGCTGTAGAGACCCTATCTTACCCTCCACCTTCGATATATCCGCTTTCATTTCAGCCTTCAGTTTCCCCATCTCATCTTTCAATTCGCTTATATCTGCTCTAGTTTCTTTGTGATTTTTAATCATCATTTCTTGCATTTTAGATATAGCTTCCTGCAAGGCTAATATGGAAGTTTGCATATTAATATTGGGGACATTGGGCTGCTTTTCCCCTATTAAAGACTCCTCGATAGTTTTTTGAGATGTTGGTGGGGTGGCTGTCAACGTAGTCGATAGGGTCGGGATAGCCTTCTTTCCTGTTTTTAAGGCCATAGTTGTTGTGGATGTCATCTCTCTAAGTATTTGTTTTTGTTGATGCACAATTTTAAATATATTATCCCAAATCACCATTCAGTATTTGGGTCCTGTACTTGAAGCAGAGTGGCAGGACAGGAGAACGGAGGTGAAGAAGTCTGGTGCAGGCTTCGAACACCTTTTCTGGCGTCAGGAGCGATCCCCCAGGGATACATGAACCCCGGAGAGGTTCGTGTCAACGTGGAGATCCTCGAGCTGCAGAGGGGGGAAGGCAACTCCCCGACAGTGAAGAGGGAAGCTCCCGAGCTCGGCGATAAAGAGTAAGCTGTCATTTTATGGCGGCTTCCAATCCGGTCTGCCACTTGAGTGAATAAGCAAAGCAGTGACAGCCTGCGAGATCGAGTAACAGGAACAGAGAAATGGTTTATATCTTGGATTCTTTGAAGTCTGAAGGGAGTAGAATGACAGAAGAATGATAGCATAAATTCTTCTCTCCTGGTTGTGATAAGCACCTCTTGGAAGTCGGGCGGAGAGCGGCCAGAAAAGCAATTGGGAAAATGGAAAGATTATAATGGAGAGCGAAGGAAAACACAGTTTTACCCTGTGAAGGGGAAGCTTTGGGGAAAAAGGGAGATTGCTAAAACCTGGAGATCGGAGGTCCGGAACTGGTGAGGGGCTTTATTTAATTCTTGGACCTTTCTTTTTGACTCTATTTGAGAAGAGGGAGGCGATGGAGGTGAAAGAATATTGACATTGATTGAGTCTTATGAATCCTCAGATCTGAGCACAACATGACTATTACATCTACTTAATATTGGGGAGAAGATAAATTGAGCATTATATTGGACTTTGGAAGATTTGTATGTGGATTTAAAAGTTGGAAAGCAAAGAAAGAAGCAGCAGCAAGAGGAAGAAGGCAGAGGCGAACAGTAGGCTGGGAAAGACGGTTTTGGGACTGCAGATTAGTCAGCACATTTCACCATTTGCTGATTGGAAGGCTGAAAAGAAACCTCTAGCTGGAAGATGGAACTTTAGCTCACCCAATTTGCTTTCTTTATTACGTGGTACTACTTAAGTTTACTAAGTGGGTACTATTTTCTCTTTAAGATGACTTCCTTGTTGTTTGTTTGTTGATTTTCTGAAGCTGTGGTAATCTCTCTTCTACCCCTTCTCTTATCTTGCCCCCTGCCTCCCTATTGTATCTCCTAAATACTTTACATAATTTTACTTACTTGGGGGGGGGAAAAGAGGAGGATACACTATTATCAAAGAGTTAAGAGTTTACTGTTGTAAGTATTAATAGTAAAAAGGGATAAACTTTGTTGATATAATCTATTTATAAATTATTTAGACTACTTATGACATTTAAGATTAAGCCCTTAAAGTGTTAATTGATGTACTATTGCTGACCAATTTTCTTATTACATAGACTAGAATATTGTTGCAGATATCTATTTATGATATAGGGGAAAAGACTGTGGAGTGAGATATAAAATTGAAATACGTGAATAGTCTTTCAAGTACAGGACCCAAATAAGTTCTCATGGGACTTTCTGTGGCTGTATGTTTTCATCCTGTTGAGGTCATATCCTGTTGAGGTCATTGTTTTCTGAATATGCATTCTGTACTTTCGATTTCTCCTGAATAAAACCTGCTGCCTGAGTTCCCTCAGGGCTGGCATTTGCTCAGACATTTTCCCTGTGTCTCATTTCAAGTGCCAGACCACCACAATTGGCAATTAAGGCAGTGGTTCTAACTTTTCAGGCTTTGCCTATAGTGTAAATGATTTTAAACTGAAAGTAAATAAAACACTCATACTTCCTTCTGTCCTAGTATTTACTTTGAACAATATTTTTATACAAAGTCCATGAGCAAACATCCATTTCAAGCCAGATCGTTTTAACCAGATCAATCATGCTGTCTTATTCACCATGACATTTTATAAATTTACACCCATTTGATTGCAATTCAAAACAGCATAAAAATGTATGATTTGACATAGAGCTGTCCCAGGGAATTAGGAAATGCCATAGCATGGAACAGCTTCCATTACTCATATAATGCAAGGATTGTTCAATTGAACTCATCCCAAAGGAATGACAACAGAATCCCTCTCACCCTGTCATTTTAAGATAGGCTTATCTCAGGGTAAATTTCTTAAATTTTATTTCAAAATGCCATGGGGTTTTTTTGACATAACCACTGTAGAGTTTTTGTTTTGGTGGAACAAAAGTGCAACACATCTCACCACAGTTTCCCAGCTTTAAGAACAACTGTTCTCCTTTGCAGCCACAGAGATGGGCTGAGTGTCTTCCATCCTTCAGTTCTAAAGAGGAAATTTTCCCTGCCTCGTGAAGCTAGTTGATGCTCTGTCAAACTATAAACTCTGGACAAGCACTAATTCTCTGCATGGCTGAGAGAAAGGAGAAGCAAAGGAGTGGAGATGAAGTGCATGCTTTTGTGAATGATTGATCTCTGTTTTGTCATACATTGACAGCCACCTGCTTCAAGCCCCTTGCAATGTCTGGAGGGAATTCACTGAAGGACACTGATTTGTTATAGGCTAAATGTAAGCTGGGCTTCACAGGATAGATGATATCATGTGGATAGCACTGCAACGTGTCATCAATTTAATCTTGCTCAGAGGCCGAGTAGAAATCATCCATGCTCAGATAGTGGTAGGTTTGTAGCAACTATGACTAAATGTAAACTAATTTCCCCCAAGAGTTTGCCAGCTGGATCAGTTTATTTATCACTACTTTCTCTTTTAAAGAACAGCCAAGTAACCACTGTCAAAGCCACTATAAAATGAGAGATCTTCAGCTTTGCTATAGGATGTGTGTAGGATTTTAGAATATATAAACAATGCAGAAGAAGATAACAAAATTTGTTCATTTGGTGAGAACAAGAGAAAATTAAAAATATGTAGTCTGTTGGGCCTTTATACTAAAAGGAGGACCAAGTCTGCTTGGATGAACTAAGCACTGTCTTGGGTTCCAATCCCTCAAGAATGCGTTTTATTCAGTGGTATGGCCGAAGAGCAGAATATTAGCAAGGAGCAAGACTAGTCAATTACAGTTTGAATTCAATTGCTTTATGAGAAATGATACCTGCAGGTTAAGAAGAACTCTATTTACAATAAAGGAAAAAAATGACACATTAGTGACATATGAGTGGCATGCTTACCTATTTTCTAAGATCGTGAATTCATGTCACAAACATATTTTTGTCACAGAGACACTAACACTGAGACAGTGGGAATGCTTGAAAAATAGATACTGCTTACTACCAGAATTTCAAGAACTACAGCAATGTGATTTTTGAAGATGCAGATGAGAGATTTAATCTCTTTGAATAGAAGAGTGATAAAAACAATGAAATGCACTAATTGCAGCTAAATATAAAGTCGTTCTGTATCAAAAAGACAAATTGCAACAGCTCTTTATAGAGAATTGTTGTAATGCAAGCAATCATTACTGGGTTAAACACTTTTAAAAGATATGTTATCCATGGTTATATGTGTCATATTTATTCTAAATTTCAAGACAACTTGAAAAAGATCCAAAACAAAGTAGTACAACCAAATAAGCGGCAAGCAAAATGTCTTAACAAGAATTGAGGACAGTCTATTTCACAATCTTAACAATTTTAAGATGTAGGGACTTCAAAACCCTATCAGTGGCTGGGGAATTCTGTATTTTGAAGTCTCTATATCTTAAAATGGCTAAGGTTGAAAAGCACTGTTCTAGATCAGTTAAAAACTTTCCCCTGGCATCTAAAAGACATGATGGTTTTGCTGGGCTACTTCCTTCTGCTCCTCAATACCTACTCGTGGGCAAGATCTGCTATTGATGCAAAAAACAACTCTATAAAGATTAAATCAGTTCTTAGTTCTTTGTATCATGGAAATGCAAAAACATTGCCTGAATAATAAAATGTGGCACATATTTCAAACACCAGGAACCCCAAAAGTTAAGCTAGGGAGTAATGAATGTGATTCCAACTATAATATCATAAGCCTTAATAAGCAGAAATGCGACAGTAAATGTGAGTTTTTAAGGGGAACCTTCAGTGCTGCATCACAGCCTGCTTTTTGGAGGAGAGAGAGAGAGAGACTGAATTTAGTCCCCTTACCTTTTTTGATGCTTCAGGGTGCAAAACTTGCCTGATATGAAGTTGCCCATCAGCACAGAGACAAAAGGATGTACCAACGCCAATATTTAGCTCATTGCTCACAGACTGGTTGAACTAAAAAAGGATACAACGCAGAAAGACCCACTTATGATATGAAAGTGCATTTTGTAAAATTAATATTTGCATACTTTCACTAAGGATGCATAACTTAATGAAATTGCAATGTAAGTTAAGTAAATTAGGCATTGTTTATGTCAAACAATTCCCCCTCAAATGGGAAGTTCCTCATTTTCTTACACTCTAGCTTTCTAATACAGTTGGCAACTTTAAGATGTGTGGACTTCAACTCCCCGAATTCTCCAGCCACCATAGTCTGTATGTCTTAAAGTTGCCAAGGTTGAGAAACACCGCTTTAATAACTTGAATTATCATACTTTTTATGACATCTTGGCTGGACTCCTCCAATTTCCCAGCACGCCACAGAAAGTCTGATTTAATTGAAGACCGCTTTTCCAGTGTTATAGAAATTGGTATCAGTTCAAACTCTTTGATAATAACTGTAGAATCAGCAACACGCAATAGCTGTGTCAGCCTATTTGACGGAGCTAATGTTTGTGATTTCTTTTGATTTGTCTTATCACTATCAATATCTTTCCAAAAAGCTGTTGCATCTAAAAAGATCACCTAAATCTGCCTTCTCCAGTCTTCCAGAAAACACAAAATTGAGAATTGTAATGTGATACACTTGGTGCAAATGATTGAAGGGTGGCTTGTATGGAGTTGTATCTATCCAAACTGGCTAGTACAAAGAGTGAAAAAAGACAAACAGGGTCAAAACTAGTTAATTTTTATTTACTTGTATCCCACCTTTTGTTATTTTTACAAATATCTCAAGCTGGTGAACATAGCCAACATACTTTCTTCCTCTTATTTTCCCCACAACCACCCCCCTGTGAGATGGGTTGGGCTGAGAGAGAATGACTGACCCCAAAGTCACCCAAGCTGGCTTTCACGGCTAAGATGGGAATTGAATTCATGGCCTCCCACTTTCCAGCCTGGTACCTTAACCACTAGATCGAGCTAGGATGGGACATCTCTAGGAAATTAGAGCTTTAGGCTAAGTAGAAAGTGGGGAAAAGACGATAATGGTCAATCACCCTTGTACTGTTGCAAAAAACAAACAAACACGCTTGGTAGATGTTCCCATGTGATCAGCAGTGCTTGCCCTCAGCTTGACTGAGTTTGTACCTTTCAGTTGAAAAGCTAGAATAACTGTATTAGTTGTACTAATCTTGATGCATTTGTAATAATCAACTTCAACAATCAAAAGCATGGCAAAGTCATCATTAGCACCATGAAAAGGAAGCAGCCTTTAAGGGAGACACTAGATCAGACTTTCTCAGTCTTTTAAATGTGCTGGAGCCAGGGGTCTCCAAACTTGGCAACTTGAAGCCCACAAGTCTTAAAGTTGCCAAGTTTGGAGACCTCTGCACTGGACTGTACAATGAGAAATCCACTGCTCTCTAGGAAATATAGTGAGAAACCCAAGATAGTTAGAAAGCAGTAAGAGGCATCTGATCCGAATCATTAGAGCACAAATATAATTTTTATTTACACAGCCATTCCAACCAGGGGGGAAACCAGAAACTTTTCAAGAGTTCAGTTAAGGTCTTCTGCCAGCCCTTAGTCACATGTGATTGAATAGTATTATGGGATGTTTCCTTGCCAATGTATTATTGCATATCCTTGGGCAGTGTTCTTCAACTTGGGCCATTTTAAGATGTGTGGATCTTAAAGTCACCAAATTCAACTTCCAGAATTCCTCTGCCAGCACTGGGAGTTGAAGTCCTCTTATCTTAAATATGCCATGGTTGAGAAACGCTGCTTTAGGGTCATTCAACCATTGCTGTACTGATGTAGCAATAAGAAGATAGGATTCACCCACAGCTGGGACATGCAGCATACAAATCAATATAGCAATAGCACTTAGACTTATATACCACTTTGAACCCTCTTCCCACTGGTGGGATTCAAAATTTTTTTTTACTACTGGTTATGTGGACGTGGCTTTGTGTGTTTGGGAATTGTCATTTGTGCATGTGTGTTTGGTCTGGTCTCTGGGTGTTATATGAATTTCACTGTATTTGTATACTGTGTATATTCATACAATGACCATAAAGTATTATTATTGGTGGGCGTGGCAGAGGAAGGATACTGTAAAATCCCCATTCCTGGGGGAAGGTTATTGCAAAATCCCATTCCCTCCTCACCCCACTAACCTGCTTTCCAGCTCAGTTCTCCAGTGCAGGGCAACAAAAGAAGACCCAGCTGGGACTCGGGAGGCAGAGAATAGATGGGGTTGGCGGGGCCAGTCAGAGGTGATATTTGCCGGTTCTTGGAACGACTCAAAATTTCCGCTACAGGTTCCCCAGAACTGACCGAAACCTGCTAAATACCACTTCTACCTCTCCCCCTTAGATTCTTCACTGGGTCAAACTTGGCAAGTTTAAGACGTGTGGACTTCAACTCCCACAATTCCTGAGCTAATATGACTGGAGAAAGAATTTTGGGTGTTTGAAGTCCACAGGTTTTAAAAGCTGTCAAGTTTGAAGACCCCCTGGAGTAGACAACTCGGTGGGGGTGGTGGGGGTCACTAATGAGAAAGTGATCGTAAGCACCATAGCAGCAGGTATCAGAGACCTCAATGACAGGACAGTAGCCTCAGAAGTCAACCTGACTCAACCAGGCTGCCCATCCCAGTTCACCCACCAAGCAGCCAGGGAACCGAGAGCCCCACGTGGGCAAGAAGCCACCTGCCTCTCCCGCTCACTCTCTCTCTCTCTCTCTCTCTCTCTCTCTCGGGTGGTGAGTCACTTCTAATCTCCTTCCCTTCCCACAACACACCCAACCCCGGAGTGATCTGGTGCGCCTCGCACACCCCGATTTCCAGAAAGCTCTGTCGGGGCGGGAGTGGGTGGGTGGGCAAAGCAAGCCAAGGGTTCGGCCCTGGGAGGAAGAGAAAGGGGCTCGTCCGTCGCGCCTACCTGCCCCAGGGCTTGTTCCAGCTGCGGGGCGAGCGCCAGACTGTCCTCGTCTAGGCCGGTTTCCTCTCTGCATTCGTCCGTCAGCGCCAGGCGATCGGGCCCGATCAGGACGTGGTGAAGACTGCCCACCTCCAAGGGGAAACGGGGAATTGGGGAGGAAAGGAAGAGATCAGTTCGCCCCCCTCGGGATCTGACCGCCCCCGCCCGGCCGCCCAAAGAGGGGTCGGGGCGGCGGTGAAGAAGGCTTTCTTAGCCGGGGCTGGGGGAGGTTTGTTGATCTCTAGGCGTTTCCAGCCTTAGCCACTTTTAAGTTTGGAGAACTTCACTTTAAGTTTGGAGAACTTTCTTAGCTGGGGCTGGGGGAGGTTTGTTGATCTCTAGGGGTCTCCAGCCTTAGCCACTTTAAGTTTGGAGAACTTCAACTCCCAGAATTCCCCAGCCGAAGCTGGCTGGGGAATTCTGAGAGTTAAAATTCTCCAAACTTAAAGCGACTAAGGCTGGAGACTCCTTGGCTGAAGGAGAAAAGTGCCTTTTTTTCCTCCAATGAGACTTCCGATAAAACTCCGCGTTTTCCTTTGGACTCGCTCCCATTCCACCTGCTCGACGGACGGCAGGGCCCCTTGGTCGTCCCACGCTTTCCTTTTGAGCCCCTTGGAAGAACCAGGCGGCTCATTTATGGACACCCCCGCCCCCCCCCCCCCCGTCCAACGACTGGAATCCAAAACCGGGGATCCAGCCCTTCCATCTCGACTCCTGGCTCCAGCCCCGCCCTTCCTTTTTGGGGGGGGGAGGAGGAGAGAAGCACATTTAACCCCACAACGTTCCCTGATTCCCTCCCCCACTCCAAAAAAAAAAAAAAAAGCCTACTTTCCCCTTCGAACGAAAACGCCCAACACGCGTTGCTCACCGCAGTTGCAAAGACTGCTTTAATTTATCTATGCCTTTCCCCCCAGTGGTTACGGTTCCTCTGTGGGATATCCATCCCCACGATTTTACAACAGGTCGGACAACTCCCCCACCCCCCCGCGAAGTTTTAATTCCCTTTTGAAATCGAGGTGGTGGAATTTCTCCCCGATAAGCGCGGGTTGGGCTTGTCCCCTCAGTTTTTCCACTCTTTTTAACTATTATCCTTAAAAGATCCGGGAGCCAGTTCACTTTTAAAGAGGAAGCATAGGTTGTCCAAGGCCACGTTCAGGTAAATTCCTAACCCGCCAACTCCACACCGGGCCAAAATAAATAAACGAATAAATTAAATAAAATACCTTTTTGCTGGCCAGATCTACTACTCGCCACAGGAGCTGGATTAACTCACTCTCATCGGAGCCCAGTCGAGCTCCGGTCGCCCCAGCGGTGACCCCAAAGAGGATGACCAGGTAATCGGGAGACGTTGTCATGCTGAGGGCGGAGGAGAAAGCAAGCCCCCCGAATTTGGGGTGGAGAAAAGGAAAGGCAAACAACACCCAGGCACTTCACTGAACTTTGCAGAGAAGAAACCTCCCCGCAAAAAAAAAAGAAACAACAAAAAACCCAGCCAGCCGCTATTTCGGAGCCCAACTTACAGTGTAAGGAAAGGAAAGAAAGCGCGCCCCCTCCCTGGCCCCCACCTCCAGCCACCAAAGCCCTGCTTTTCCGTCCTGGTCCTTCTTTTAGGAGATAGACGCATGCCCCGTGTGGCTTTGGGAGGTGGGTGGGGGGGCTAGAAACTTAATTACATGGGAGCCAATTCCGAAGCATAAGTTGGGCTACACCCCTCGGAAGCGCGCAATGGCTGCGGGCTTGGCTGTTTAGGGAGGTGGCTCTACCTGCCCACTCCTCCCTCCCCACGTGGTGCAGGTAAAACCGAGCGCGCTGGAGACACCTGAGGGAGCCCGCCCATTGGCGCTTCCCCATTGGGACGTGGCAATAAGAGGGGACGGACCACTGAGGGCTCGCTATAGGGGAGCCGAGCTCCAGCCAGGAAGAGCGCAGAGGTGGTTGAGGGCTAGTGAGGTCAAAGGGACTGTCAGTGTAAAGCAGCTGATCCGCCTTCTTGTCTAGTAGTGGATATTTCACTATAATTTTCCTCAGCAGGTGTTTTCCGGGTGTGTAAGCAGTCAGAAGGGTTGAGAATGAGAGATAGCCCAATGTTCCTAGAGGCTGCTTTACCTTTACTTCTGGTGCAAGTTTGGCCTGGATTTTTTTATTGCGAATAAATATCGCATTGCGGTTTAAAGCATACCTTACTTTGGTTGGCGTCTTTATGGTGAGCCCTGTTGCAAAACTACAAAGAGTCTTGTGACATTTTAAAAGAGGATACTTGATTAGGTATATGTTATCGATACCACAAATGTCCAACTAAGTAGGGTGGCATATTTGCATGATGCTGCAAACAGGTACTGTACATAAGTGTCTTGCTTAGTTGGAAATTATGATTTTCAAAGGATATTAAATGAGAAAGTTATAAGCTTTGAAAATCTCACTGGAAAGGCCATTCATACATGCAGTATGGTAGAAGTATTAAAGATGTAGAAGTTATTAACAAATGCATTATGGTCTTGGTTCCTATTTGGGTATTTTCTTTTTATTAAATGTATAGGCTGCTCAACTGGACAGCTTACAACTTAAAACCAACTCATTAAAAGAAAAATACAAGGGACCAGAAGCACAACATAGACTGGGTTTTTTGGGGGGTGGGGGTGGGGGGGTGTTTTTTGTCCTTTCAAGTTAGCACTAACTAAGTCTGGACCCTGCAGTTTTCTTGGCAAGATTTCAGAAGTGGATTGCCATTGCCTGCTTCCTAGGGCTGAGAGAGAGTGACTGGCCCAAGATTATACAGCAGGCTTCATGCCTTAAGGCAGCAGGACTGGAGCTCATGTTCTCCCAGTTTTTAACCTGATATCTTAATCACTATACCAAACTGACTTTCCAGATACTGTATTATATACAATGCAAATAAAACCAAACAAAAATGGGGTTCCACCATTGTCATGACCTCAAGGTCTAGGAGCACAACAGGATCTTCAAAAATTTTCTGAATGACGTAAGGGTGGGACACAGAGCCACACAAATCATAAGGATGACTTATTTTATAAATAAGACACTGATAAAATGTGGAATCATGGCAGAAATAAATTGAATAGGGTGTGGGCAATGCCCCAAAACTACTTATAATTAATGAGGCATTTATAGGGCTGTACTTCTAAACTTAGCTACTTGAAACTGAGTTTTTAAAATCCAAATTGAGTTTTACACCTAAACAAACATGCCAACGACTATGTATATCAAATCAAGATTGAGGAACTCCAGAAGAACCTGGAATATAATGCTGTCTCAACCTGGGGCTCTTTATGTTGGATTTCAGTCCTTACAATTTTAATTTTTTTAAAAAAATTATGAGAGCCAATTTGGTGTAATAGTTAAGGCACAAGGTTAAAAAGCCATGAATTATGAGTGCTAGTCTTAACCTTAGGCATAAAGCCAAATGGAGTGAAATTAGACCGGTCTCAGCTCTAGGAATGCGGCAATGGCAAACTACTTCCAAAAAGTTGCTAAGAAAACTGCAGGGAAAGCTGCATGTGTCAGGAGCCAACTCTGGCTTGAAATTCAACAAATTTTGAGGTGTTAAATTGTTTGGTTAAGCAGCAATGGATGAATAATCCTGATAAGAGTTACCATATCCGTATTAAAAAAATATAGAAAAATTGAGCTGTCAACAATCCAAGCTTATGGATACTTGAGATAAATTGCACCTATATCATTAGTGCAATTTATCTCTAAATATAGAAATTTGTTATACTGAAATATAACTAGAGTAAGTTTGTGTCAACGTTATTAAAATGCTGCCAATAATTCCAAGTAGAAATAAGCTCTGTTTAAATGCACATAACAAACTATTGCTGATACCATAGTCGTCTTGCTTAGGGGTCAAACTATATTTCTGTAGAAATGCTAGAGGGCTTGAGCTATTTTCAGGTACTTGAATCCATTCAATTTTAGATATTTTAAGATGTTATCTTAGTCTGCTGCAGTAAAAGCAGCTAGAGTGTGTGCTGCCCTTTGCAAACTTTCAATGTTGCAATCCAAAAGCTTTAGTAGAGTAGATAAAAGATGGTTAACTTGAAAGGGAGGGGCACAAGTTGGAATAAAAAGAGCTATAGTAACTGCCCAAGGCATTTAGAATTGAGGAGTGGAATAGATGGCCATTGTATGTACAGTGCGGCAATAGCCCTGTATCTAGTAGATTTAACAAACTGTAGATCTGATACACAAGTTCCAGTGAATCTAGTAGGCCTTAGTTTGGAATAAGCACACATGACATTTGCTTTTAAAACTCATTCTTCTTAAGGTACAAGTGCCATTCAACTCAGCAGGTCTCCCTCCTGAGCAACTATGAATTGAATGTTAAGTACCTGCAGTCTTCCAAATCTAGTTGATTCACTGAATCATAAGTTAGCTAACCACGTTAATCGTATGTATTGTGTAAATATGGCAGGTGATTAATTTGCTTTCCAGTGAGCTGTATTCCAGTTAATTGATGGTCCTAAGATGCAGCCCAGGTTCTTTCCAGAGAACTCCATTTGTGCCCCCTTCCACCTTATTTTTGAAATAAAATTTTAAAATAGGATCGTGTGACAAAGTTGAAAGACAGCAGAGCGAACAGTGAAGGCAGTAGTGTTAAACCCAGTTAGCTAAACTCTAGCAAGGCACTGAATTACCAAAAGAACATCAGATTCCCTCCAAATCGGCTGGCTAACTCAAAATTCAGCCAAGAAGCGGGATGGCCGCCAGCTCGGCCTTTTGGGATAGCGTTCGACTTGGCGGGCAAGGGGAGAGCCTGGCAAGCGCGCGAGTTTGTGGAGGAAGCATCCGAAAAGCCACCGAAGAACCAGCCCAACCGGGGAAACCAGAGTCAGCCTCGGAAGGGCGCATCTTCGCGCGGTAGGCTCTGATTTGTCTTCGCTTTCTTCAGTCAAGGCGCCGCCCTCCCCTTCGCTCAGGTGAACAAGGCAGGCGCTGGCGAATGCAGATTCCAGAGGGGGAAGCGCCGGAGGGAGGACCAGCCTTTGTCCAACCAGCCCGCCACTTTGATTCTTCTCCAGCAGTTGGGAGAGGCTGGTGAGGATGATGGGAATTGGACTCCAGCTTGGGGGAAGAGCTGCTTTCCAAGCAAGTCCGTTTGGTTGAGGTTTTCGTTTGGCTGCAATGCAACATACCCGCCGAAGCTCCAGGCTGATGGAATTAATCGTTTTTTTGTTTTTTTAAAAAAGGGTTCCGCCATCAACCTTGGGTTGAGGAGCTCTTCCTTCATTCACTCACCCCCTGCCCCCCGATTTTATCCAAGGAGGGAGAAGGCATTCCGCCGGTCCACCTCTCAAACCAGGTCACACCAAGCCACCAACAAATATCTGCTCCTTTTGTCCAGCGTCTCCCTGGCAAGATAGAAACTGGGGCAGCCGAAAACAGGTGGCTGAATGGCAGCGTCGCTGCAGGATTAGGCGCTCCTGGAAGTTTCGGAGGTATGAAGCCCCACACCAACCACCTCTTCCTTGCAGAGCAAATCGTTGCAGGAAGCGACCAATCGTCCCAGGGCCTCTTGCTTTGGAAGGGGCGGAGACTCTCGCTTGCTCCACCCTCCTCGGGGGTGAAAGCAGCAGCTCTTCCCTGCCGATGGTCTGCCTGCCATTCATGAAAGCGATCCAAATCTTTTCGATCGCGCTTCTGGAGCCTGCGCAGCCGCTCGCCTCTCCGCGGGTTGCTGCTACTCCCGACGCTACGTCTTCTCCGGGAGTAATGTAAAGGAACGGATAGGTAGATAACAGGGCTGTTCCGTAAGAGTCTTAAGTGCGTTGCCCAGATTGCGGGAAAGTCTACAAAATACAGTAAAAAAAAAGGGATCGCAGAAGATTTGTGTAGATTTCTGGACGTTAATGAGGATTTATGTCTATCCGGTTTGCTTTTTCTTTTTAGCATCAGATATTATCACAATGAATTATTAGACAATGCTTCCCCAGCCTGTTGCCCTTCAGTATCCGCTGGACTTCAACTGCCGAATCTTTCGCCCATACAACCACTAGCCCAGCTAAGGATTTTGAGAGTTAGTCCAACATCTGGAAAGTACCAGGTTGAAAAAGAAGTGGCATAGGGGTTAGCTCCAGTTTGCATTTTGTGTTTAAGGGCAGAACTCGGGGTTCGAAATTTCTAGGAACCATCTGTATTCAGAAGCATTTTGATGGCTAAGTCGAAGTCTTTGCTATCAGGTCTAGGCGGTCGATTTTTTTATCAGCATTTTGCTGGCTGTTCGGTTTGGCCATTTTTTTGTGGTTTTGTTTACAAAGTTTCCTGGTTCTAGTAAAAAACACCCCCCCCACACACACATCTGCTTAGCTCTGCATGAGGGCAGAATGGGAAAATCTAAATGCAGAAATACTTTTTGTGTTATATTTTTTCATTTTTTTTCTGAGGCATTCCAAGTGACTTGGCTTACAAAATCACTCCCTTTTTTATTGAGTTCTAAGAGTTTAGAAACTTTTCTGTGTATGTGGAGTGCTTTACAGGACATTTGGAGGTGTTAACTTAGATAAGACTCGATTAAGATGAAATACAGTAAATCGGAACAGATCATTTACTGTACTATACTGAGAAGTCACTGCGCATTTCTGCAGAGAATACAGTTGTCAAAACTGGTCTCCAGTCATCCTAAATGAACTCCTGAAAGAAGCCTATCGGATCACCAACTTTTGCAAGCTGATATATTTTTCCTTATTTACTGTGTAGATGTTACCAGGCATTAAAACTCCTGGTATCCAAATTACTTTCCGGACTTTACGTGGAATTTATCTGTAATAATATATCGTATTCGGGATGTTATACCGGCTTTAACAGGAGACAGAAACACGGCACCAGTCAGAATCCCTGAAGGATACGGACCAGCGGTGACATTCATAGACCAGTTTCGACTAAGCCCAGTGCCTGAGGTTTATTTTCAACATCAGTGAACTTCAGAGAGTCATGTTAATGATAGGAAAAAAAAATCAAGAAATTAGCATCGTTTCCGAATACATTTTTATTAAAAAGATAGCCACGTTCGTGAGCTACGGCTCACCCCATCCGATACGGAGTGGAACTTGGGTGTCTTTTTATAAAATGTGGTGGTCAGCAAAGGTGCCATCGTCTTCCTTCTGTGGATTTAAAAGCTTTTCTCAGTTCGATGCTCGTTTATTCATCATGAACCGGCCTCCCTGCTCATTTGGACAGTTAGGTGTATACCTGAATGAAGGCACCCCGAGCCGGGCGTCGGATATCTCAGAAGTCATTTCGTTATATGGGCTGCTTATTTTCAAATGCGCCTGCCTTATAAAATTCATCCCCACTCGTTGCAGGTTTACTAAAAACAAACTTAAAGCGAGATTCACACGCCGAACCAATCCTAGGCAAACAATACTATTCCTAAATAAGAGACTTGTACGGCGGTTTTGACAATCGGGTCGACCCGTCCGCTCGCGGTCGACCTCCAGAGGTTGTAGAAGAGGTGCTGTTATCATATGCCGCCTATAAAAAATTTAAAAAAAGATTTCCCGCCTTCCTGATTTTTAACCTCCGGTCATAAGTGGTTTGCTTGGCTTTTTGTACAAACTCAACTAACTATGCAAACCACGTGCCAACCCCCCCTTTTTTTTGCCCCGGAAGTGTTTGTCATCGAAAGTTCGGCGCTTCCGCCGACGCAAGATGGCGGCGGATGCAACAACGGAGCTGCTTTTTTTGGATACTTTCAAACACCAGAGCACTGAGGTAACGGAGGCAATGTGGGTCTCTCCATCCCGTTTCCCCTCCCCGCCCCCCCGCCTTCCAGTTAGGATGGAATTGGGTTCTGAGAGATGTTCATTATCGGACGGCAATTAATGAGTCTTAATTTCAGACTCCTTCTGCAGCCTCCGCAAAGGAAATCGGCTTCCCGTAACGGTAGCGATAGGGTGGTTTTTTAAAAATAAGTCAATGTAGTTGAGATAGGTAGTAGGTGTGCGGCCGTGTACAGATATGATGGATATTTCAATTTTTTGCTGTTCTGGTATAACCAACCTTCCCGCGTCCCCCAAATATATATCTTTCAACCCAAATATGTGCGTCCCGTTCATAGCGATGTAATTCCTGTTCCTGTCTCTCCCCTGGTAAAGTTTTGAAGGGAGAAATGCCTGTATATGAGTAATCCAGTTAAATAAGGACAACAATAAAATCGTCATATGTTAGTCAACATTTAGAAACACGTAGCTTTTTAAAATTCATCATAAAGGTAAAAGAAATCATGGGATTCACCGCAA
The DNA here is from genome assembly GCF_049901715.1 of Pseudonaja textilis. Taxonomy (NCBI): domain Eukaryota; kingdom Metazoa; phylum Chordata; class Lepidosauria; order Squamata; family Elapidae; genus Pseudonaja; species Pseudonaja textilis. The sequence continues at coordinate 174,814,094 of NC_141992.1, read as the reverse complement.
TACTGTATAGACAATAAGCAAAAATAAGTATCTTTGGATATAAATTTCTCTGCATAAAATCATATTTGTGTGCTATTTGATTTCTAAGATATTGAAGTGCGGGTGGTATACTGCTTTATGTGAAATTAGTGTGGATTATATATATGCGTGCAACTTCATAGTTCTGTTCTTTAGATATAAAAACTTAATTTAACACACTGTTTTCTTCTGTTAGGAGATAGGTAAAAGGAACCTTTTGCCCAATGTTAGGTGCTTAAATTATTCTGGATACTGTAGTAAAAATGTATCAGGAGAATATACACTGCTCAAAAAAATAAAGGGAACACAAAAATAAGACATCCTAGATCTGAATGAATGAAATAATCTTATTAAATACTTTGTTCATTACATAGTTGAATGTGCTGACAACAAAATCACACAAAAATTATCAATGTAAATCAAATTTAGCAACCCATGGAGGTCTGGATTTGGAGTTACACTCAAAATTAAAGTGGAAAAAAACACTACAGGGTGATCCAACTTTGATGTAATGTCGTTAAAACAAGTCAAAATGAGGCTCAGTAGTGTGTTTGGCCTCCACGTGCCTGTATGACCTCCCTACAATACCTGGGCATGGTCCTGATGAGGTGGCGGATGGTCTCCTGAGGGAATCTCCTCCCATACCTGGACTAAAGCATCCCGCAACTCCTGGACAGTCTGTGGTGCAACATGGCGTTGGTGAATGGAGTGAGACATGATGTCCCAGATGTGCTCAATTGGATTCATGTCTGGGGAACAGGCGGGCCAGTCCATAGCATCAATGCCTTCGTCTTGTAGGAACTGCTGACACACTCCAGCCACATGAGGTCTAGCATTGTGTTGCATTAGGAGGAACCACACCAGGATATGGTGTCACAAAGGGTCTGAGGATCTCATCTCGGTACCTAATGGCAGTCAGGCTACCTCTGGCGAGCACATGGAGGGCTGTGCGGCCCCCTAAAGAAATGCCACCCCGCACTATTACTGACCCACTGCCAAACAGGTCATGCTGGAGGATGTTGCAGGCAGCAAAACGTTCTCCATGGCGTCTCCAGACCCTGTCACTCATGTCACATGTGCTCAGTGTGAACTTGCTTTCATCTGTGAAGAGCACAGGGTGCCAGTGGCAAATTTGCCAATCTTGGTGTTCTCTGGCAAATGTCAAACGTCCTGCGCAGTGGTGGGCTGTAAGCACAACCCCCACCTGTGGACGTCAGGCCCTCATTACCAGCCTCATGGAGTCTGTTTCTGACTGTTTGAGAAGCCACATACACATTTGTGGCCCGCTGGAGGTCATTTTGCAGGGCTCTGGCAGTGCTCCTCCTGTCCCTCCTTGCACAAAGGCGGAGGTAGCGGTCCTGATGCTGGGTTGTTGCCCTCCTACGGCCTCCTCCATGTCTCCTGACGTACTGGCCTGTCTCCTGGTAGTGCCTCCATGCTCTGGACACTACACTGACAGACACAGTGAACCTTCTTGCCACAGCTCACATTGATGTGCCATCCTGGATGAGCTGCACTCAGGAAGATTTTATAATGTTTAGATGTTTCTCTTTATGCACCTTTTCATTAAAAGTTCTTAGATTGTGTCGAATTTAAAAGCAGTCAGTGTTTAAAACTATAAGAAGTTGGGGTGTTTTTTTTTTTTTTAAGAATTATCTCTTTAATGTTAAAATAATTTGCTGACAAATTATTGGAGTTGAACTTCTGTGTTGAACATCAGATAAAACCAGTCACATATCCTGTAAAGAAAAGATATCCACAAGGTTATTATAGGTATTAGGTTTCTGCAGGCTGAGCAGTAACATTTTAAGTAAAATACTGTTAGATTGTGTCAGTAGTTCTTACGAATAATTATTTTTTCCACATTTTTGCTAAATATTAAATCTATTTTCTGCAACTTTTTTTTTTCTTCACTTGTCACTCTGCAAATGTTTTTCAGATCTTTATTTCTTGACTGTTTGGCCTCTTCAAACCAATTCCTGGACCTTTCCTGCAAATCATCTGCCTCTGCATCTCATCAGGCTTATTAATGCTATATCAGTCTGTCCCTAAAAGGTCCATTGAAATTGGATGGCTAAGATTAATTTTAATTAATTCACTAACTAAAACATTTCCTCTCACCACAATTTGTGCACAATATTTGTTGCATAACAGCAAACATAGTGTTATTTGATCTTCCTACAAGTATTTGTCAATATTCCTGTCAGCCCTTCCAGGTAAACCATGACTAGGAAGCATGACTAGATGAAGTAATTATACTTTATTGAAAGGCTACTTGGAAAGGAATCTTGAAAGCCTGAAAGTACAAATTTCCCACCACCATTTTTAAATGCCTGATTCATTACAGAGAATCCTCAGTTTTCTGATCTGACTGTTAAGAGATCCGAGACAGCATCTCATGCCCAAGTTTTGCAAGGCCACCCACATATTATGTTACAATTTCACAATATCACAAATTCAGTCCATGCTAGTTTAGGACATGTCTGCATAAGAAAACAAGTAAAAACTCATGGTGAGCCAAATGTTCAAGTTTATTAAGTGTCCAGACATACAATATTGTACATAGGGTTACAGTATTTATCATAAAAAATCGGTCCCCGTTAAAATGACAAAAGCCAAATTAAAATGAATTCTGCAGGTGGTTTTTAATGGTATTGTCTGTTGCAAAAGGCATGTTGCATCTGGACACGTCAGGAAGAATGGATGGTTATAGTTGTTACTTGCTACTTTTAGGCAATGTCTGGATTGAGTGAAATGCATATTTTACATTTGTGTGAAAATGCATATTTTGACAGATTTGAGTGCTCTTGAAACAAAACAAGATACTTTGCACTTCAAAATTCATGAATGTTGTTCATTTTTTTCCCTAGCAAAGCAGTAATGTAGATGTGGTTCGCTTTCCATGTGTAGTTTACATCAACGAAGTGCGTGTGATTCCTCCAGGAATAAGAGCTCACTCTAACTTACCTGAAAGTAGAGCTTATGGGTAAGCAAGAAAATGATATAAGAGATTGTCCAGCACTGTTTTCTACATCATTTGTGCTTCTCTTATTCTTATGAGAAAAGACGTTAACTTCTGTAAAATGGGTACTGAATCAGAGAGTGAAAGTATGTGCCTAAATTTGCAATAGATTTGAACCTGAGATTTCCTGGGTCTAACCAGCACTGTATAATGGAATAGACTTCTGCTTTAAGAAACCAAAAATATAAAAGAACTTTGAAAAGGATTTATGTATTAATTGAGACAGGAACTATAGCTCTTATAATTTTTTAATTTTGAAAAATTACTTTTGAATAAGTAATGGCAGGATTTATGAAATGCTGATAAAAAAAGTAAAAGAATTGCTGAAAAATAATATTTTGAACTGGATTTGCCAGCCATAGTTTGGAGTCAGTTCTGGATAATGTCAATTCTTCTTTTCCCAATTCAGATATTACAAATCATGACTCAAGATGGAAAAAGAGGAAGCAATAGATGTTTGTTTCTGAGATCTTGGTTTACACTCCTTTCAAAAGCAACTTCCTCTAGTTGGAAAAGAGGATAATTGACAGTTGCATTCAATATTTGATTTATTTAATTTATATGCTGGCCATCTCACTTTCAAGCGATTCAATGTAAAGTATATTGCAAAGACATTTTAATACTTCAGAATTTTATGTAGATATACATGTGCTTAAGATTAGCCAGAAAGCTAGTGAAATAAGTGAGATTAAAGAATAGTATCACACATTGCCAAATGTCATAGAAATTGTTGTACGGAAAGAAAGAAAAATATTTTTTTCTATATTTTGTGGATTTTGTTAGATGTTATTAGAAGCTTTAATCTAAAAATAAAAGTATTGGTACTTTTATCTATATTATATATAGAAAATGTACCTGCAACTGACATTCTGCTCATAAGAATATTTGAGAAAAATATGGACTGTATTTTACAAAATATATGAAATAAGATCTTAATAATGTAAATATTGACTATTTTTAATAGTTGGGAACTCTTTATCTTCCTGCAGATTGATTAGCAGTCTTTTAAGGCTTGCCTTGCTCATTAACCAGATTTTGATAAAAATATTTTTTTCACTTTTAATTTGTTCCCAGTGAGACATCTCCTCATACATTTCAGTTAGACCTGTTTTTCAACAATGTCAGCAAACCAAGTGCACCTGTATTTGACAGGCTAGGAAGGTAAGTACTAAGAACTTCATAAAACACTGAATGTACTTTACTTGAAACTATAAAATTATGGAATAGAAAAAACAAACTTGTCACTTTTTTCTTGAGAAGGAATTGTGATACACATAATTACCATTTCCTATAACCATTAATTTGTGTGGTCTTCTCAGCTATCACATTGTCAAATTTGTCCAACTGTACTATTGCATAACATTGGGATACACAGTTTACAGAAAATGAATAAAATGCATGTACAGAGTTCCTGTATTCTGCCTTTTAAATACAAAGATGTATAGTTGTCAGCCTAATTCTAAAAGCATAGGTTGTAAGAAGGTCCTATTGTAAGATTAGCTAGTAAGATATGCATGTTTATTACCTAATATCTGATTTTCTGCTTAATAGCCTGGAGTATGATGAAAACTTCAATTATTTTCAGGCCCAACGCAAAGGTAATTATTATGTAAATTGTGATGTCTTTCTTGTTAGTTAATATAACTTTAAAAAAACCCTTTTTGGCAGAGGTAATCTTCAGAGGCTGGGTTGCTTTCAGTGTATTTCATCGAAGTCTTCTCAGAATCATCAGTTGGTTCAATGGGTGCTGAAGGGTTACTAAGAGGAAATGATTATAAACATTTCTCATCACCAGTTAGTTTCCAAGTGTAATTCAGAGTAATTAAAACTGTTGAACCTTTGGAGTATTATTATCAGAAAAAAATTGTTCTACCACATGCGCCTTCCTGAAACTTAATTTTTTCATTGGAAACCTTTCTAGGATATGGAATAGCTTAGGTATTGGTTTGTGTGTGTGTATATGCACACACAAATATATACATAAATTTGTTTACATAATGCCTTAGATCTTATGAGTTGAGATTTTGTTTTGTATTTTTTTAGATATGGCAGTCATCAGAGATATAAATGGGTGGCGGTTTGATGCAATTGGTTACCAAATTGAAAACTTTAGGAAATGCTGTGTGTAATGATGATTTGTGATTTCCCTGTACTTTATGGCATTGTTGAATGACATTATACTACAATCATTCAGAAAGGAGGCAAAGATATTTTCCCAAATTTCATTCTTTGTCATAGCATTTTGTGATACTTAGTTTAATAGACAGATGTTCCTAGCAAAAATGGGCTTCATGTTTTTAGATAGATCCTGGTAATGGGAACTGAAAGCATTTGAAATAAAAAGCATATATTTTAGAACTGTTGTAGAATTTGGAAATACAGGATTTTCAAAGCTGAAATACTATTTAATAAGCAACACGCATAAAATGGAACTGATGAAATTGACACTGTTATTCCAAAAGCAGAAAGTCATGTTTTAAATTCTGTGTTTTTTATTTTAAATAATGCAGGTAAACACTGATGGCTTAGTTTTAAGAGGCTGGTATAATTGCTTAACACTGGCAATATATGGCTCTGTTGATAGAGTGGTGGGCCATGATAGAGACTCTCCTCCTCCACCACCACCACCACCACCACCTCCTCAGCAACAACAAGCTTTGAAAAGAACTCCAAAATTAGGTGAGCAATTGTGTTTTTCAATACTATTTTCAATAGAATTCATTCTGTCAGCTCATGAGTATGAGTATCAGTACAGCACAAGTCTCAGAATTTTTCCAAATAATTATCTTCCCAATTTAAACCCTTAAGGGTATGGGGATGTTGTTGATACCAGACACGGGGTTTTGTTTTCTTATCACTTTAAATTTTATTTCTCCCATCCCACTCTTGGCAGTCCATTTTCACTGCTTTGAAAACTGAAGGGAATTGCAAAAACAGTTTGGCCTTTGTTTATCATACAGTTCGATTTAAAAAATACATAACTTTCTTTTGGCTCAAACATCTTTTACAGCTGATGGAGAGAAAGAGGAACAGTTCAATGGCAGCCCTCCCCGGCCTCAACCTAGAGGACCAAGAACCCCACCTGGCCCCCCTCCCCCTGATGATGATGAAGATGAGCCAATGCCTGTATCAGGTAGCCAAAAGGAAATTCTGTTCTCATTATTGTCACATTTGAGAGGAAAAGCTTTGGATTTTTCTAAAATAACTTCACTAATATATGTTTTGATGTCTAAATTATAGAGCCAAATATACAATACACAAAAATATATTTGGTTTTTGCATTGGGTTAAGAATTTTCCTTCCCACATACGGTACTTTATAATTTATAATACAAGGTTCCATTAATAAAGAATTGCCATTCATTTTTTAAAATCTTCACATCCTTACATCCATATTATGTAAAACTGAACCTGGTGGTGCAGTATCTGATGGGTCAATAGTATATTTCAATATAACTTTAAAATCATATATCTTTGTTACTTAATTTTCATTTGTAAGTAACTTTTCAGTGTTGAAGCCTCAAGCATTCAATTTATTTTCTTGCTATTAATGTCATTATTTTCAGTTGCTGGAGAAAAAGATGATGATGTTGATCACAGAGACTATTTTGAGCCTATTTCTCCTGATCGGACTTCCATTCATCAAGAAGGTCCATATTCTGATGAGGCAGAAGTGGAAGAAGAACAAGCAGAAGAAATGGATGATGATGAAGAAGGTGTGGATGTTGACGAGGAAGAGGATGAGGAAGAGGATGATGATGGTCAAACAGTAGATAGCATTCAGGATGATGAAGAGGATGATGATGAGGATGAAGATGAGGATGACGATGAGGATGAGGAAGAAGAGGAAGAAGATGATGAAGAGGAAGAAGGTGAAGGTAGGCAAATTCAAAGCTACCAGGGTTGATTCATGCATGCATGGATTATGTTGTCCTTGCTTGATAAGCATTGACTCACAGATAAATATCTGATCTGACCCTGTTGAAAGAACACTGTAGTTGAACCAATGTTGGCAGTGTATGAAAATTCTGTTTTGCTTAGTCTATGATGGCCAACCTAGAGGACCAAGAACCCCACCTGGCCTCCCTCCACATGATGTTGATGAAGAAGAGGAGCCAATGCCTGTATCAGGTAGCCAGGAGAAAATTCTGTTCTCATTATTGTCATATCTGAGAGGAAAAGCTTTGGATCTTTCTAAAATAACTTCACTACTTTGATGTCTAAATTAGAGAACCAAATACACGATGCACAAAAATATATTTGGTTTCTTAACGTAGTGTTTTGCATACTGCAATGCATACAATGGAATCCTTGCTTGATGTTAACAGGCAATCATTGATTTACCTGCAAGTTGAGAGTATGGTATTTAAGAACCAATTTTGAAAACACATAATTTTAGAAAGGAAGATTTAACTGTTAATTTTTGGGAAAGGGTGAAAAAAATATTCATTTTTACAAGAGAGCCTGCCAACATTTGTAAGTGAAAAGGGAATAATTGGATATATAATCAAATCAGTAATTTGCAATAATTCAGTCATTATGTGAGCTGTTGATGAGCCCTAAATTAGTGTTTCCTTTGAAAATATATTTAATTTTTCCAAAGCTTAGATTGCAGTATATATATTTGCTGTACTGATACCCTTCCTTACTCCACCCAGTAGCGAGTGCTTTAGTTAGTGTCATTCTGTTAGGACTATTTAGTCCTTGTTCTGACATTTAGTAATTAGATGTTCTCAGATCAGCAATATTTCTGCATTCTTTTTAAATACATATTATCTTATATGTTATATTTTCTTCTCCTGTCCTGTTAAAGATACAGTAGGAGCCGAAAAGCTCTAAACATAGGCATTCCATCTGAACAAGGGCCAGAAAGTAAAGGAGCTGTTCACTGTGTCTTAATAATCTTTTCAGTGTGGCTATAATAAAGATGGTTTGCAATCTTTGGGAGGGCTGTTGGGATTGTAGGCCAGTACATTCAAATATTTTTTGCAAAGACGCTTGGAATTTGTCTTTACATGTTAATGTATATTTGAGCATCTATCTTCTATTTTGAGTTAGTTGCATCAGCTTTTATAAAAGTGAGAAACCATTGCTAGCCAAAGTATTTCTTTTTGTTTTCTCTTTGAATACTTGAAGCTTGACCTTGGTCTTGTTTACTTGGCAGTCATTTTTTTGTGGTACATGCACCTTTTTAGAGGTCCATATAATTGAAATTTATAGAAACTTTTGGAATGAAAAACACAAGAATCTTAGATGTGAGAAGATTATTATGTAGCATTTTATCGCCTTATGTTCTTAATGTATACTTTGACTGATAATACGTTATTTATTACTTCAGTGAGGTATGTATTTGTAGAAGGACACACAAAGTGGGAGCCAGTATGTCATTTTATCTAGTCAACAGTTAAAACATGGGTTTTAACTTTAACAAGGATATTTTAAATGTTTGTTTCAGGAGATGATGGTTATGAACAGATTTCAAGTGATGAAGATGGAATTGCTGACTTGGAACGAGAGACGTTTAAATATCCAAGTTTTGACATTGAATACACTGCTGAAGATTTGGCCAGAGTGCCACCTGTAACCTATGATCCTTTTGATAGGGAGCTTGGACCTCTTTTATATTTCAGTTGCCCCTACAAGACCACTTTTGAGGTGGAAGTTGCCAAGATGAGAGATCAAGATCTAGAGAAGGAAAACAGTGGGGCAATAGAGAGTTCTGTTAAATTGACTGAGGTCCTTGAATTATATCAGGAGGAGAGAGGTGCAAAGTGGGTCACAGCTTTGGAAGAAATACCCAGTTTAGTAGTAAAAGGACTAAGTTACTTGCAATTAAAGGATACAAGCCAGGATTACCTAAGCCAGTTGATTGACTGGACAATGCAGTCTTTAAATCTTCAAGTAGCCTTGAGACAACCAATTGCGTTGAACGTGCGTCAGCTGAAAGCTGGGACAAAACTTGTCTCTTCGCTGGCAGAATGTGGAACTCGAGGAATAGAAGCACTCTTGCAAAGGGGAGTAATTGATTCTTTATTTGAGTTGCTCTTTGCAGATCATGTATCCTCTTCCCTTAAACTCAATGCTTTCAAAGCTTTGGATAGTGTTATTAGCATGACTGAAGGGATGGAGGCTTTTTTGAGGAATAGTTTGGAGGCCAATGAAAAAAGTGGCTATCAGAGGCTGTTGGAACTTATTCTGCTGGACCAGACTGTAAGGGTGGTCACTGCAGGTTCTGCCATTTTACAGAAATGTCACTTCTACGAGATTCTGTCCGAGGTCAAAAAAATTGGTGACCAGCTAGCAGAAAATTCTCCCCCCCTTCCAAATCATTCTGAGTCTGAGCAGGATCCAGATGCTGGACCCGAAAGAGGCAACCAGGAATATGATAATGATGTAGATGCTCCAATGGATATGGACAATATTTTGGAGTCCTCCACTATGAATGAAGGAGAAATGGAAAAACTCATTAACATTTTAGATGAAATTTTGCATTTGATGGAGACAGCCCCGCACACCATGGTGCAGCCACCTGTGAAATCTTTTCCAACAACAGCACGTATTACAGGGCCTCCAGAAAGAGATGATCCTTTTCCAGTTCTGTTCAGGTATGTATATTTTTTTATTTTGGTAGATGGCTTTACTTATGCGTATTCTGTTTTTTCTAGTTGGTACCTTCAAGATATGTTCTCCACTGTTACTGCACAGCATATTTAAAAGCCAAATTTGGGCTAATTGGAGTTGAAACGTGACCCAGTTTGGGATTGTCTGCTTACATGTTCCAGAGCAGGGGTCTCCAATCTTGGCAACTTTAAGACTTGTGGACTTCAGCTTCCAGAATTCCTCAGACAGCAAAGCTTGTGGACTTCAACTCTGCAAAGTTGGCTGAGGAATTCTGGGAGTTGAAGTCCACAAGTCTTAAAGTTGCCAAGGTTGGAGACCCCTGTTCCAGAGGATCACCAGTTCTCCCCCCACTCTTTTTAATATGTCCTTATAATGCATGTCCGTTATTTAATAAATATTGTTGATTTAACAGGAAATACTTTAATTTCTTTACTACTTTCATTTCCATTTTTGTTTCTTCTCATTTTCATTAATAAGTCAGTTCACTTTCCCCATTTAAATTAAAAAGATTTGAGTTACTCAAATGTTTACTTAAAATTGAAGACTAGGTAGTACTTATAGGTAATTTGCAAGTTCTTAATACTTGCTAACCAGTGTGCTATTCTGAGTCCTTCATGATTTTAAAGAGAAGATTGTGCATAATCTACACCCTGAATATCCTACAATATTTCCAATTTGTAGCCCTTGAAAATTGTTGTAATCTCCTTGTTACCAATGGTAGTGCTTTCTGCTTATGTGGATAAAAATAGTAATAATTAGCCATCTGCTTCATTAAGTTCGTAGGGACATTTGAGGTCATCTGATTTGAAAAATTATTAATTAATTTTTAACAAATAGTCTTGACTTCTTGGATGGAATGAATATATAGCAATCAATAAAAATTTGAAATAATGTTTTTTTATTTTTTTTAATGCAAAAATATAAAACAGGTATAGATCTATTGAAATTAAATTCAGGCTCAGATTAATATCATGATGCTGCTGTTATCTATTCAGTTGTGTCTGACTCTTGGCAATTATATGGGTCAAATCTCTCCTAATCTTCCGATCTTGCACTACTTCTTTTGAGTTGTTCTGTGCTCTGGCTGGTGTCAGCTTTAATGGTATCCAGCCACCATGTTCTCTGACGACCTGCTTTCCCTTTATATCTAACTCTTCCAGGCATCATTACTTTCTCCAGTGAAGATGGATATCAGTTTTGCATGTAATTTTGGTGATATTAATTAATGTGATATTAATTAATCCCACTTTGTATTTCTAGGATTTGTTCTCTGTTCCGAACCACAAGGGTGCCTTGTAGTACAAATATAGAATTGTACAGTGTTGCAGTTTAGCTATCTTATGGGAAAATGCAGTGGATAGATGTTATTCCTATTTATTTATTATTATTTGTAGTATTCTTCTCTTTTCATTTCTTCAGGTATCTTCACAACCACAGTTTTTTGGAGTCTGTCACTTTGCTCTTGTCCAATCCAATAACAAATGTGCATCCTGGGGTGCTTCAGTCTGTCAGAGATATTCTGAGGTTTTTAGCACAGTCACAGAAAGGTCTCCTTTTTTTCCTCTCTGAATACGAAGCCACTAATTTGCTGGTCCGAGCATTTTGTCAATTTTCGGATCCCGATCAAGAAGAAGGCCTGCAAACCGATGGGGCAGGCGATGAAGCATTTCCCTTGTGGCTTCTTCATTCGACCCAGACGCTGCAGTGCATTTCAGAACTGTTCAGCCACTTCCAGCGTTGCACAGCCACCGATGAAACTGACCATTCAGATCTCCTGGGAACACTTCACAATCTTTACTTGATCACATTCAACCCCGTAGGAAGAGCTGCTGTTGCCCATGTCTTCAGCCTTGAGAAGAATCTCCAGAGCCTTATTACTTTAATGGAGTTCTATTCCAAAGAAGCATTAGGGTAATGGTTTATTATTAGATTTATATCTGAAATGGGCGGGTTGACATTCTGTCTTCGTTTTGTGCAGCTCAAGAAAATGTACACAGTGTTGCTGCTGTTTTCTACTCGTTCCACAGATGAGGTGGGTTGGGCGGAGAGAGTGTGACTGGCCTCATCACGAAATGTTATAATACATTAAGTGATGTCTCTGAGGGCTCCTGTACAGATAGTCTTCAAGTTATGGCCATTCCTTCAGCGACCATTCAAAGTTGTGATGGTGCTGAACAAAGGGACTTAAGACTGGTCCTCAAGAGGTCTGGTCATTGCAACACTCTTGCGGTCATGTGAACTAAATTTGAGCACTTGGCAAACAGTTTGCACTTAAACTGCGTCCCACGGTCACATAATCGCCGTTTGTGCGCTTCCATGAAGGCTTCCCTTGCAAGCAAAGTCAATGGGAAAGGCATTAGGAAAGGACACCAGTTGCTTGGGTAAGTCTCCCCCATTCCCAGATTTTATACGCTGCGCTGTCATTTTGCCCTTCTCTTGCATGCACACTAAACCCTCTTTTCCCACATCTTTGTGCTCTTACACACCCTGCAACTTTCCCCCCAATCTTCCTCAGCTTGAGCCATACTGCAACATCCTCCTCCTGCAACTCATGCACAGCCTGCACTGCTTCCCCCACCCCATGCACCTTATCTGGGATTCCTGCTTTCTTCTTAATGACCCTGTGCAACTGGAGTGATGACATCACCCAGGATTGCCTGGGATGTAGTCAATAAGCAGGGCTATCATATGATATGGCCTATAAGCATATTGCTTAGTAACAGCAATTCTGATTCAAATTGTAGTCATGGCGTGAGGACTATCTGTAACAGGATCATAGAAACTCAACTGAGTTAATTTACTAATTAAAGATTATTGCTTGTTTTTAAGTACTGTTCTTTATTTGCACTGTAATGAGCATTAAAAGTAGGAGGAGTATGAAAGAATAGGATGACTTGGTAAAATCTCTTTCAACTTTAATGATAACTATATTGGTCTCCTGTGTTTAATATAAGATGGAATCCTGTGCTGGGCAGGTGAGAGTCCTCTTGCACAGCTGCCTTTTCTTCTTCTGTGAGTTCTATGTGTCCACTAAATCTCTGGGAAGCTAGTAATGGAAACTTAATATCTGAGTTTTATGCTTAGTATGCAGACTAAAACATGAAATGAAGTAATATGAAGCAAATTAGTAAGTTGTAGGGTTTTTTTTTAAACTTGCATTTCAGTGATTCCAAATCAAAAAAGTCAGTTGCCTACAATTATGCCTGCATCCTTGTTCTACTGGTGGTACAGTCTTCAAGTGATGTCCAGATGCTTGAGCAGTACTCAGCACCCCTGCTGAAGCTTTGCAAAGCAGATGAAAATAATACAAAGTTACAAGGTACAGTGCTTGTTATTGTTGGACAATGTTTTAAACGATGTAGGAGTAATATTTCTGATATTCTGTTTCACTATTGCTATTGTAGGATCATTGAAAGATCTTTATCTTATAAACTTGTTTTTAAACAAAACAATTCCCTAGTTTGTATAATATACTACTCATGGAGAGATGCCATAAAATAAATTGAAAGAAATATTTAGGCTGATATTCTATAATGATGAATCAGTTAGATTCTTTAAATCAACTCTTGTTTCCACATCACTTACTCCTGTACATTTTTAAAATGAAGTGGGCTGATCCTACATTCTACATTCCCAAACAGTATTGGGATTTTTGTCCCTTGAATAGTTATCACTTGCTGTTTCCCAACATTATAGATTTAATTTGTTTTAATATCAAAAGTGCTGTCAAAAGTGTGTAAGTCTGCTACTGAGTGGAAAAGACAATCCTGATAGATACATCTGATTTCTTTCGTCCATGTACTTCCAGTCATTTTGTTTCCTTTAAAGTATAATATTTAAAATCTTAATTTTATTTGTATTAATGATTCTAACTTGTAGTTCTGTTGTTTCTGTAGCTGCTTAGAGTATTTCATTAATCATCTATGTTGGTGGTTGATGTAATTTAAGTGCCTGATATTTCATTGATGGAAAGATGCTTTTGAATACAATATGAATAAGAAGTCTCGGAGTTGTATAGAATAATTTTTTCCTTTTGCTGTGAAATTCATCTAGATAGAAAAAACAATGTTACTGTTTTATTATTTTGCTCTAAAACTTTACATGTTAAGTATAGGGGAGACATCTGTTGGGAATAAACTGGGAGTGTGTGTTGACAGTCCCGTTTATCAAGGAAAAGATCCAATCTTTTGAATGCAAACTGGCTGAACTAGAGATGTTTAGATGTATAAAGTCTAGTCCTTCTACCCAGAACAATGGTGATTTCTTGTCAGGAAGAATGAGAAGCTTGGGGAAGGAGGATATGATTGCAATGATAAAGGAGATCTTTTCAAATTTGGGATTCAGTTCTTGGATGATGGAACCCATATGCTTTAGCTCTAAAAATATTCTAAGAGAGGGACGGAGCTTTTGTTATGGATCATTCAATGTTTGGAATTTGTGATGTGAAAAATAGATCTTCCTAGTGCGAAGATAATGGATGTTATCTGTAAACTAGATAGGTTGTAAATAGTACTCAGAAAGTAGTGGTGCTTGTAATCCATATTGGCATCTGTGATATCGGGCAAAATAACCAGCCAATCTTGGAGGTCACATTTGGGCTGCTAGGCAGGTTCACAGGTTCCAAGGCTGCATTCTTAGAAATGGCATCTGATTCATATGCAAGCAGAGCATAAAGGCTCAGTGCATGGACCCTGGGAGAAAGTGGGAAACGTGTGTCTTTGCCAGCCTTTTGATATGGACAAATCAGGGAGCAAATACCACAACAGATGCTGTCTCAAGATGGCTTTCTTCCGGCCAGTCAGATTAACCAGCCTTTACTTATGATAAACAAGCCAAACATTTCTTTAATAGTGCTCTTTATATGTTCCTTTGTACTGTATATGAACTTAAAGACCTTGCCCAGGCCTTTGGGAGAACATCTGACATCCCTTTCTTTTTGTTCCCTTTGGGCTGGAGGGTTTGTTTTCTTTACCACTTTTGTTCTTTTGTCTGGTACTGTTTTTGTGGGGGTTTTTTTCCCAAATGCTTTTAACGACTGTTAAATATCCAAAGCTGGGAGTTGGGCAACATATACTTTTACTATATTATTCTTTATTTTACTATATTTATTATTATTATTTTACTATATTATGTATTATTATTATCGTAAATAAGGAGTTGTAAGGAAAAATAGTAGAGAATATTCAAACTGAATTATAAAATTGTATAAAAGTTTCTTAGACTTTTCGTTAAAAATGAGTATTGTGTTCCTAGTGTGCATATGTGACAAAGTCTGTTCCCATTGTTTAAGATTCAATCAGTTTTAGAACCAAAAGGCCTGCTGCTCTAATTATTTTTACATTTTCTTGAATGCCTCATGTAACATTCATCAAATGATTTTGTTTGTTTTTAGAACTTAATAAATGGTTGGAGCCATTGAAAACAATCCGATTCGAAATTAATTGTATCCCAAATCTCATTGAATATATTAAACAGGTCAGTAAAATAAATAAGTAAAAGCATATGGGTAAGTGGGTTTTTACTGTACTATGTAACAAATTTTGTAGTTTTTACATGGTTTTCATTGCCATCCTTGGACAGCAAGATGAATGGCATATAAATGTAATAAATAAAGAGTAAAAATATATATTACCTTAGAATAGCAAACTGCTCATCTTTTTGAATAAATGTATTTTGAAGTTAAATTTAGTTCAGATTAAGTTGAAAATAGACATGCTGATCAATTAAAATGTTTTGTGAAGGGAAAAAAATGGATCGGCAATCCTGTGATTACTGTTCACTTTGGGTTGCTAGATCGGTCCCTCATGTCAACACTGAGCTACCGATATTCTCCTTTATGGAATCTAAATTGGTCCTCCCATCCTTTATTCTATTTACAGTTTTACTTAAATATTCATGAAACAATAAATACATGTTAACATTTAGTTTGGTATCCAAATATTCTAAATATTGGAATGGTGAGCTTACAGAACACATACAAATTGTTCTCTTTTAAAAACAAAGCTGGATGTATTGCACAATAAGGAAGGATCAGATCTTGAACCAAATCCATTGCTAGACTGTTGAAGTTACATAAGCCAGGCTTTCCATACCTCTATGCTTTCTATATAAGTGAACTTCAAGTCCTAAAATCTACAGTATTAGGCAATATGGGGAACTGTGGCTTTTGCGTTTCTGTTTTGGTTACGTACAAAAATTAAATGGATCTCTCCATTGTTTGTGCAGAAGCAGTGTTTGTCTGTTAAATCAGATATATCCCTTTTGAATGTTTTTAAACATTATCTACTTCTTTATTTTAAAGAACATTGATAGCTTGATGACTCAGGAAGGAGTTGGTCTTCCTACAGCACTTCGTGTCTTGTGTCATATTGCATGTCCTCCACCTCCTGTTGAAGGTACAATCTTTAACTTCTTCGTTCTCATTCACTAGAATGTATTGTATCAAATCACACAAACATTTTAAAATATATTGTTCTTTGCATACTGATCATATAAACTCTGGAGTGATTCTCAGATTATTTTATTGAGTGAAAAAAATATGTAAAAATATTTACCTTTGGTCACCAACAGAATCATTGCATCCAGTTTCTATTAATTATAAAGTCAAAAATAAAATATAAAGATTTTTCTTCTTTTTATTTCTCCGATCATTTATAAAGGTCAGCAGAAGGACCTTAAATGGAACCTTGCAGTTATTCAGCTTTTCTCTTCTGAAGGAATGGACACATTTATCAGAGTTCTGCAAAAACTAAACAGCATTCTTATTCAGCCCTGGAGACTCCATGTCAACATGGGAACAACTCTTCACAGAGTCACTACAATCTCCATGGCCCGATGTACTCTCACACTTTTGAAGACCATGTTAACTGAATTGCTACGGGGAGGATCCTTTGAATTTAAAGATATGCGTGTTCCTTCAGCACTTATTTCTTTACACATGCTTTTATGTTCTATAACCCTCTCTGGGCGTTTGGACAGTGATGAACAGAAGATCCAGAATGATATTGTTGACATCTTGTTGACTTTCACCCAAGGCGTTAATGAGAAGTTAACTATCTCTGAAGAAACTCTAGCCAATAATACTTGGTCGCTAATGCTCAAAGAGGTTCTTACTTCTGTTCTAAGAATCCCAGAAGGATTTTTCTCTGGCCTTATATTGCTTTCAGAACTACTGCCTCTTCCTCTGCCTATGCAGACCACTCAGGTAAATAAAAACTATTTAAAATGATTTTAAAAATCAACTTTTCTGAAAGTTGAGGAGCTATGAAACATATTTATGAATTTTACCTTTATTAATATTTGTATGCCACACCTGGATGTGTAAACTTGTTTCCATTTATGTGGAAGCAGTATAGCAAGGGTCACCAAACTTTCAGACCTCAGGGACCACTAAATTCATGTTTAAATCCCGTGGACCACTAATATGAATTTTTAAAAAAGGATAGTATTTAGTGCAATATAAAAAATGCAAATAATTTTTCTGTGGACCACCAAAATTTTCTCGTGGACCACCGGTTGGTGACCGCAGCTCTATAGGGCTGTTTTGTGTGAATAATTTTGAATATGAATTCCAGTTGACTTACTCTCCTTGGCAATTTTTCTTGGAACTCCTCATTCCATTCATATACATTTTCTATAACATTCCAGAGTAGAAAGTAGCACAGCATACTGCAAATGTATGATTATTATGCATTTCAGAGGATTATTTTGTTTTCCGTAGGTTATTGAACCACATGACCTATCAGTAGCTCTCAATACTAGAAAACTTTGGAGCATGCATCTTCATGTCCAGGCAAAATTATTGCAAGAAATAGTACGATCCTTTTCCGGCTCCACTTGCCAGCCTATTCAGCATATGCTAAGGCGCATTTGTGTACAGTTGTGTGACTTGGCCTCACCAACGGCTCTCCTTATTATGAGAACTGTCTTAGATCTACTTGTAGAAGATCTGCAAAGGTACATTTCAATATTTTGTTTAATATTGCCTAAACAAGATGACTATTGTTTAATAATTTTTCTAGTTATTTGTCAAAAGTAGAAAAATTGATCTCCATTGGTCACAATTTTGCCTTCTCACAATTGAATGTAGATTTAAAAGGTCCTGTATGGGCTATGTTCTTAGTCATTTGCTTTGGACCATTTTTTTTTAAACTGAACTTTCTTTGTTTTTCCTTGAGGACGTTTTGCTTCTCATCCAAGAAGCTTCTTCCAGAAGTGAGAAGTGAAGAGGCTTCTTGGATGAGAAGAAGTATCTTTGGAACTACCAAGACCTGGATGACTGAGAATCTCCATAAGCAATTGCTTTGGATTCTATGCCTTCTGTTGCTTCTATGCCATTCTGTAGCACCAATTTGTATTATGGGCTGGGGATGTGGCAAGAAGCAGTTTTGATCTTTGAATAGTGTGTCAAATATTAGGGAGCTACAAACCAAAACATATTTTGTTTTGTTTCATTTCAATCCTAGAACAACAAGTTAGTGGACTAGTATAGAGAAGTGAATGAAACAGGGAAAAAAACCCTCCAAAATTGAATTCTATTTCCTGAATACTTGCTTTTCATTAAAGTCACTTAAATACCACTAACAATATTTCCAATGTCACAAGTAATCCCAGTAACTTTCCAATAGGTGGAAGTTTAACAGTTGTGCAAGAATGAACATTTTGTGTGTGTGTGTGTGAATGAATGGGAATATTAAAACTTGCATGTTTGTCTTTGTTTGCATTTCAACCGAGTGTGCTGTCATCCTAATAAAAGAAATTTGTCCTCATTTCAGCAACCCAGAAGATAAGGAGAAACAATACACTGCTCAGACAACCCGCTTGCTTGCTTTATTTGATGCTCTGGCTTCTCACAAAGCTTGTAAATTGGCTATTTTGCACCTGATAAATGGAACTGCTAAAGGCGATGAAAAATATACCGAAGTTTTCCTAGAACTTTTGTCTTTGATGCAAACTCCAGGAGAAAACATAATTCATCAGCAGTGTGCAGAGTACTTAGCTTCTATTTTGCAGTCCTTCTGTGACCAGGTATTTAAAATGGAAAATTTAAAGAAGAATGTAATGTAATTTTCTTTGTTCTTTACATGTTCCCATGGTTACGTCTTCATAGAGTTAGATACATGAATGTACTGTTATGCATTGGTAGGCTGTAGAAGAATGGACTATAGGTAGTCCTTGCTAAACCATTACCCTGTTTAGCGACCACAGAAGTTATTACAGGGCTGTAAAAATACTCTGCTCAAAAAATAAAGGGAACACAAAAATAAGACATCCTAGATCTGAATGAATGAAATATTCTTATTAAATACTTTGTTCATTACATAGTCGAATGTGCTGACAACAGAATCACACAAAAATTATCAATGGAAATCAAATTTAGCAACCCATGGAGGTCTGGATTTGGAGTTACACTCAAAATTAAAGTGGAAAAAAACACTACAGGGTGATCCAACTTTGATATAATGTCCTTAAAACAAGTCAAAATGACGCTCAGTATTGTGTGTGGCCCCCACGTGCCTGTATGACCTCCCTACAAAACCTGGGCATGCTCCTGATGAGGTGGTGGATGGTCTCCTGAGGGATCTCCTTCCACACCTGGACTAAAGCATCCCCAAACTCCTGGACAGTCTGTGGTGCAATGTGGCGTTGGCGGATGGAGCGAGACATGATGTCCCAGATGGATCTGGATGAGCTGCACTACCTGAGCCACTTGTGTGGGTTGCAGACTCCGTCTCATGCTACCACTAGAGTGAAAGCACTGCCAGCATTCAAAAGTGACCAAACCATCAGCCAGAAAGCATGGGAACCGAGAAGTGGTCTGTGGTCACCACCTGCAGAACCACTCCTTTATTGGGGATGTCTTGCTAACTTCCTATGCTTTCCACCTGTTGTCTATTCCATTTGAACAACAGCATGTGAAATTGATTGTCAATCAGTGTTGCTACCTAAGTGGACAGTTTGATTTCACAGAAGTGTGATTGACTTGGAATTATATTGTGTTGTTTAAGTGTTCCCTTTATTTTTTTGAGCAGTGTATAACTTTATGACTGGTCCTCGTGTTTATGACCATTGCAGCATCCTGTGCTCATGTAATCACAATTTGTGTGCTTCACAGCCAACAAACAGAATCAATGGAGAAACCAGCAGTAAAATCAAATTTATGGTCATGTGATGTCTTATTTAATGACTAGAGGTTATTTGTTTAATAATTGCGGTGGAAGTAAGGTCATAAGTCTTTTGCGGTGACATTTTGTCTTGTTTAGTGATGGAGTTGTTGGTCGCCAATTCCTGTCATTAGGACTACTTCCAAAGACATTCTTTTTCTTGGAAACAGTTGTGCTGTATATCAGAACGGATTCAAAATCTTGTCTGCTGTACTATGGTAGTACAACCAACCTATGCGTGTTTACATTCTGGGGTTGTTTTTTTTGTGATTTCCTTCCTTGGAAACTTCCCCAAAATTAAATGCTGACATTTCTTCAGATTATTTCCCCCCATGTAATTTATCACATGAACAGAATCAACAGAATGAATTTCTTCTGAACCAGCTCCCCAAACACGACAAACCCTCTGAGGTTAACTCAAAGATTCCTTTATTAGAAGTGCCAGCATCCCTGGCAAAAAGTTTATCTCTTACCACAGGCTAACAAGTCCATGTGCCAGGGAGATGAGTAGTTGTCTGTCACATCTATTCATCTCTGCCCCCTGCCCTTTATACCAGTGGTCACCAACCAGTGGGCTGGGGACCACTGGTGGTCCACGAAAAAATTTGGTGGTCTGCAGAGAAATGTCCCCCCCAAAGCACTCCCCCCAAAGCAATTAATCCAGGCTGCGCAGGAACACAAGGCTGTGTCGCCCACATGGCCCACCCACCCAGTGGCCCCCACCCTTCGGCCGAGCGCAAACCTTACCTTGAGTAGAGCTTCATGAGCTGAAACTGGAAGGTAAGACCAAAGGTGGGGGACGGAAATCGCCCCAGGGTGGCTTGCTGGCATTGGTGGGAAAGTCGGTCCCATATTCCAGAGCTGCAATAGTCACAAGACTGGCCCTTTGGTCATCCTGGAGCAGCTCCTCCAGTCCATGGCAGGCCGGTGCACCTGGATAAAAGAGCAGCTGTTGCGGGATGACCATAGGGCCAGTCCTGTGACTATTGCACCTCTGGAATATGGGACTGACTTTCCCACCAACATCAGCAAGCCACCGTCAGTCCAAATTCATATTGGTGGTCCGCAAGATTTAAAGTTATGTGTTTGGTGGTCCCTGAGGTCCAAAAGGTTGGCGGCCCCTGCTTTATACCCAGAGCTAGGGGGGGGTCTTCTCTAGCAGCAGTGGCTCTTCCTTCCCAAGGATCGGCCCATGGATTTCCACTGTTCTCCTCTCCTCTGCCTTCTGCGCATCCATGCATCAGGCACTAGACCCAGCTGTTCCTCCTCTTCTTCATCTCTCATTCTCTCTCTCATATTCTAGTGATATTTTAGTTTTAAATGACTTAGTTTTGCTGAGCTTCCTGAATTAAATCTCAGTTGCTGCTTCTGTGCAAATAATGATTCTAAATGAGTATTCCCTTAGAAAAAAGGCTCTAATATCGAATATAGTAGACATGCTTAAGTTCACTAGTTAAAATTCAAAAGACTTCCTCTTTAGAAAACTTGGCATTGGAAATAATGCAGCAATAGACAACTGAGTCCCAAGAGGTCATTATGCTTACAGATACTTATGTTGATACATGTCAGACTTCCAACACTAGATGTTCCAAGTACCCAAAACTATAAATTTCATTCTTTAAAAGTAAGAATGATAGGTAGTCGAGTCCAGCATGTTGAAAGCATGTTCATCTGCTGAGAAAAGCAAACTTCTTTATTTCCAAATGTTACAAAATGGGCATTTTGTGATGCAGTTTCCACTTTGTTGCCATTTTATAAGAATGTATACAACACACTCTCAAAATCCCAAACATGCCCACTGACCTAAAAGAGTTACCTATTAGTCAATTATTATGAGCAGTAAATCTGCTTTCTATGCCAATAACATTACTACTTGTAGGGAGTTTCAGATATCGTTTGTAATACCTTGGTCTGTTATGCGAAAAAGAGAAAATCTTTGAGGCATTCTCTCTGAACGTTCTAAATTAGCTCTTTGAGTCCCAACTATTGCTTGCATTGCCATAATTATAAAAATATGCCCCTGCCTTTCAGTAATGCATTGTGTTTGTTTTTTACAGGACATTGCCCTGATTTTGCCCAGTTCCTCAGAAAGCACTCTTTCTGAATTGGAGCAGCTTTCCAATTCATTACCAGGCAAGGAACTCATGGCTTCCATCTGTGATTGCCTGATAGAAACAGTTATTAATGCCGAAAGCAGCTATACCTGCTTGCTGACTTGTATCAGGACAATGATGTTTCTTACAGAGCACAATTATGGATTCTATCATTTGAAAAGGTATAATTTCCCCACTTCAAACGTTTCTAAAAGTACCTGTAAATTTTGTGTAATTCCCATTCATTTTCAGTGGAAATTAGTCATATCCGTTCAACACCAGAAAAAGTTACAGTGAAAATCAGTGGCTGAAAAATTAGCTTCCTAAAGTGAGCTTTGTATCCTTCAATGCTGTTTATGTCCTGTTTCTTACAATGAAAATTTAAGATGAGTATTCCAAGTAAAATTCCTCACTGAAATTCTGAAAGTTGATCTTGGAAGAACTTGATATATAAGTTCTGTCCCAGAGGTGATAATTGGGACTATAAAACTCTATGTGCTTTGTTCAGTGATGTCATCCCATTTGCAGATTTATAAAGAGAATAAAGTATTCTGCGTCCTGCTGTCTTCTTTTCTCCCATGCATTGGGCCATGGTGGTGGATGAACCCATTTGTAATAGTTAATATGGAAAGATTGTGGGTTGGCTCCAATGATGTCGTGCTTCATGGAAATGAGTTAAGAACATTCCTCAATAATAAGAATTGCAACCAGTCTTTTAGAGCGTATTGATAGAGGCTGTTTTGGCTATGTATTGCTATGGCAATTATTTTAGAAGAGACCTCCTCTTGTGCAAATGAAGGAATAAGAAGAATTGCTTCCTAGATGACAATTCTGTTTATCAGTTCTGCAATTAAAATGTTTTTTTGTGTGTGGTTTAGATATTGTAACTGACTGACTAGTCTTAAAGTATTGTAGCAGTCTGAGAGTTGTGCTGCACCTAAGAATATTAAGTATAATGAAATTATTTCACATTTATCTAGCAATATTCACTCCTTTATGAAGACATGAACTAGCTGCTTCTTAGGCTCTTGATCACTTATGTGCTACATTAAATTCAGTAGGTAAAGTAAAATATTTCTTTTTTTTTTAAATAACCTTAGTTCTCTGGCAAAACATTGTGGGGCTCTGCAAACAGTACTGAAGAGAATAGTGAGCAGCTTCAGTAAAGACACAGGAGAACTGGCCTCTTCCTTTCTGGATTTTATGAGACAGATACTAAATTCTGATCCTTTGGTAAGTAAATACAAGCTTACATTTTTCAGCAATGTTACCATTGTACTGTTTGTTAGTATTGATTTTAAGGCTATTTCATGAAATAAATTGCTTTTCTGTTGCTAAAATATGCAAGGTGCATCTCCTAATTTTTTTAAAAAAAATTCTCTACAATAACTTCATCAAAGAAATAATAAAACATAAAATGATAGGAATATCAGATAGTTTTCAATAAGGAAATGTGTCCAGGCTTTTGGGTAGGGTAATTGAAACTTCTCTTGAGCAACGTTTGCATGTTTTTGTTGTTGCTTGTTGGTTTTGCCATTGTTTTATTAATTTGCCTTTACCGTTACTATATTGTTATATTGTTGGATTGTTATTTTTTTTTACTTTGTGAACCACCCAGAGTTGCCTAATAAATAAATTTATTCATCAAGTGATTCAAACGACTATTCTCAGAATGTTGAAAATGCTACCTATTAATATGATTATAGAGAAATAAAAGAGAAATAAAAAGTTCTAAGAACAATTATGTATGAACACAGAATCAACAATTAAGATGGTTTTGTGAAAGAGTTTCATATGATGGATCTACAAGTATAAAAAAGCATTTTGCAAAATTCCTTTGATGTGTATTCTGTAAGCATGTTTCCACATGGCTATTGAAAATGAAAGACGTCTCATATTGATCTATTTTAGTATTGAAAAGAGATTTGTATACTTCTTTATTTTGAATATAATTTTTATTAAATTTACCAAATTATAAAAAAATAAATGAAAATGAAAATAGTGGGAAAATGGGGAATGAGAAAAGGAGGACAGAGAAGTGTAGGATAAAGGGGAAAAAAGATAAGCATTAACGTCTGACTCTTCAGAGCAGTAAGATAGAAATAATAAGATTACAGCTTCAACTTTTTACTTTTGCTTGCTTAATATATATCTTAGCCATTTCTGTAACAAATTAGTACATTCTTTTTGGAGATTCGGTTGAAAGTTTGTTTATTTTATATGTCCTTCATTGGCAACATTACGTTGCATATAACATGGCTTTTTATACATCTTGCAGTACTTTTTCACTTAGATATTTCTCCATGTTCTTCAGGGATGTTGTGGGGATGATGGGAGTCTTGTGGAAGTAGATGGAAGTCATCCCACCAGAACTCTGGGTCTTAGCACTGCAGAATTAAAATATCAGTTGCAAACCAAAGAAGAGGCTCCTGAAAACCTGCTCCTTGAACTGGAGAAACTGGTTTTGGTAATGTACCTTTCACTAAAAAATAATATATTTATTTAATATAAATGCAAATCTATACAGTACTAAGATTGGATATAGACAGTCCTTGACTTATGACCACAATTGAGCCCAAAGTTCATGTTGTTAAGCGAGACATTTGTTAAGTGAGTTTTGCCCCATTTTGTGACCTTTCTTGCCACAGTTGTTAAGTGAATCATGGCAGTTATTAAGTTAGTTACATGACTGCTAAGTGAATCTAGTTTACCCATTGACTTTGCTTGTTAGAAGGTCAGAAAAGGTGATCACATGGCCCCAGGACACTGCAACTGTCATGAATATGAGTCAGTTGTCAGGCAACTGAATTTTGATCATGTGAGCATGGGGATGCTGCAACGGCCATAAGTGTGAAAAATGGTCATATGTCATTTTTTTCGGTGATGTTGTAACTTTGAACAGTCTCTAAATGAACAGTTGTAAGTTGAGGATTGCCTGTATTATATGCACATTATTCAGACTGAATAGTTATTGTAGCTAATGAGAGAAATACAAAATTAATCTTATCACATTTTTGGATGATAATACAGTCATCCTGATTTTCTTGATCATGGCTGCCATTCTGCATTCATTTAGCTTTTCACAGAATTCTCTGCCTGCATTTATCAGTCTTCATGGTTATTTGGTCTTGTTGTCTACACATCCTTTTGATTTTACATAACCTAAGTGTGTTGCTTTGTAGTGCATCATCTCCAATGGGAATCCAAAATAAACATATTCTGGTGAAATGCTCTCTCTCTATATCTTGTTAACTGTCCAGAAGGCTAGATTTTATATGATTGATGACTGTAGATTTTCTTATCTAGGAGCGTTCTAAGGAAGAAGAGACCCTGGAATCGTTACTAGATAATGTTGTTGGACTTAGGCAGATGTTGGAATCTGCTGGAGAGGCTTGTCCTCTGAGTGATCAAGATGTGGAACCAATTTTGCCTGCTCCAGAATCTCTCCAACATCTATTTAATAATAGGTAAAATAACAAGACGGACAAGAGAAGTATAATATTTGGAATTGGTATATTTGGATCACATTGAAATAAATGAGTTTATTTTCAAGGGCATTGTGGAGCACAATAGAAATTCTTAAGTGCTGTTGTATAATTCTTAATACTATATTTATTCTACTAAAATTATTAATTTCATTTCTCTGTAAAATGGCAATAGTTTTGTTGGTTATGGGCTACTCTTTTGTCTTCAGTTAAGAACAGATCTTCATAAAGATGTAATAGTGTGGGCTACAAGAAGTTTTTTGGCAGGGTAATTATAATTTGGGCTTAGAACAAGGTTTAGTAAATATGTAGTTTGAGGAATGAGATGAAAAGTTTCAACGAATTTAGTAGCGTCAACAAATATTGACTACTAATGAAAGCTGTGTTTTACTTTGCAGGACTATGTACATCTTGGCAGATGTGATGGATGACCAGTTGAAGTCCATGTGGTTCTCACCATTCCAAGCTGAAGAAATTGAAACTGACCTTGACATGGTAAATAATTAAAAAGTAATTATTGGGTAATATATCTCAACTCCGAGAGTAATACTGTAATGACTTAACTTCTATGTTAAGCTTGCTAGCATTTGGGATTATCCAGTATAATTTTATATTCGGTTTTTCATATGAACATCCTCTTCCTCATCTTGAATTATATATTTCAGCATCTTTTTCAAAATTCCCTTTGGTTTGAAAAACAATTGACTACCATAGATGCCATAAATATCTTCTTTGATTACAATAAATATAATTTTTAGTACATGTGACCTTTTTCTACTTTTGACGCTAGGCATAATATTTTACATATTTGGTCAGCCTGGGGACAGAGATGATACTAATAGTTGATTCCTGTATTACTTTGCAAAAATCCCTTTGATTTGATAAAGCTGATGAAGAGGAACTTATCTACAAAGATTTGCTACAATTTGTGACTCTATTAAATTTGAAGTCCTATGCCTATCAGTTGATACTGTTTTTTTCTAAATTCTTGTGGTCAAGGATCAGGTTTGTAAATCTGTCCAGTCGGTGCTAGAATGGTACATTCTGCAAAGTGTTTTGAATTTGAAGTGCCTTAAGTTTAATAAATGAAGTAAATTAAAAGCTTTTATTTTAAAGAATGCCTTTAATTCACATTCCGCAAGCTGTTAACTAATAATTCTGGAGGAATTATATCTGCAGATAATTTCCATGTTACTATAGTATAGTTTCTAAAGGAATAGGCTGATCAGGAGATTTGGATTCACCTTGCCACTCTACTAAGTCTTCTTCCTTTTCTATTTTTAGTGTAGCATATTTTCCATTCTAATTATATTGAATATTAATATGTTTATGTATTTACAAAGTGGAACATTTTCTCATTCTTTTAGGTGAAAGTTGACTTAATTGAACTGTCAGAAAAAGGATGTAGTGACTTTGATCTGCAAGCAGAGTTGGAGAGGTCATTTGTGACAGAGCCTTCCTCTCCTGGTCGGACCAAAACCACAAAAGGCTTTAAACTTGGAAAACACAAGCATGAGACATTTATAACTTCTAGGTAACTAGTGGTCTTGATTTTGCACATTTGTGTGTGTGCCTTCAAGTCATTGTTGACTCATGGCAACTGTCTGACAAGTCCCTGCAGATTTCTTGACAAGATTTCAGAAGTGGTTTGTCATTGCCTACTTCCTAGGATTGAAGGAGAATGAACTGCCTCAAGATCATTCAGTTGGCTTCATTCCTAAAAGCCAGGTTAGAACTTACGGTCTCCTGGTTTCTAGCCTGATGCTTTTAATCAGTACATCAAACTGGCTCTGTACATGTACAGATAGACTTCACTTAATGACTGACTTGTTTAGCAGTGGTTTAAGATGCTAAAAAAGGTAACTTTACAAGTGGTCCTTGCATTTACAACTGTAAAAGTATCCCAGTAGTCACATGCTGGCTTCTGACAAGCAGAGTCAAAAGAGAAGCCAGCAATAAAATTGCAAGTTATGGTCACATGATATGTTGCATAAACTGAGGCTAATTCACTTAACAACCTCAGTGGAAGTGAGGTAATAAGTCCATCACAATCATGTGATATTTCGCTAGAAGTTTCTGCCCCAATTGTAGTCATTAAGCAAGCACTACCTGTATGTCTAATTATATACATGCAATACGTATACCTAAAGATGGATTTTTATTACTTCACTGCACTCAAAATTGCACTAAAATTGTAATTTTGAGACCATGATATAATGAGATTAACTGAACTGTGTTCACAAAGAAACTATTCAGCACATTATTTGCATTGTTGCAGCAAACCTCTCATAAGGCTAATAGTTTACGTGACCTATGCTAAATCATTCAAATTCCATCTATTTTATATCACACGTTTTAGAAAAATTAAACCCAGAAATGTCCAGTTTCGTAGTTTGGGAAACAAAACAAAACAAACAAAACAAGCAAAAAAGTAAGAGTTGCTGAAAATGATGCAATTAACCAATGTGGGTGAGCTTCAGTCTGGATTATTTTATCACAAAGAATGTATAGTGGGCTCCAACGGAAGATGCATTTCTCTTTCTAAGATGTTAACAGATACATGTGCTAGAATGAAATAAGAATATGACAGATTGTTGAGAGAAGGGAAGATTCTTTAAACCCCCTTTAGATTTAAATCTGAGATTTCATATATTCTATAGAATATATCAGTGAGTTATAGTAATATTATTTATACTTAACTGATAGGAAAATGCTTGCTTGAACTAGCAATGTCAACATAGTTCAATTCTGAGAAATATTCAGAAAAGTGACTACAAAATAACAAGAAAAGTTTGGTGTGATTTTAGCTGACTTGTGAAGAATTTGTAAAAATTCTCCTTTTGCATTTCTCCAGTGGAAAGTCGGAATACATTGAACCTGCCAAGAGGGCTCATATTGTACCTCCCCCTAGAGGAAGAGGGAGGGGAGCCTTTGGCCAAGGCATCCGCCCCCATGACATCTTCCGTCAGAGGAAGCAGAACACCAGCAGGCCGCCCTCCATGCATGTGGATGACTTTGTAGCTGCAGAGAGCAAAGAGGTGGTTCCGCCGGATGGGATCCCTCCTCCCAAGAGGCCACCTAAAGTTTCACAGAAAATTTCTTCTCGGGGTGGCTTCTCAGGGAACCGTGGAGGGCGGGGAGCCTTTCACAGCCAAAACAGATTCTTCACACCACCTGCTTCGAAAGGTGAGTTATATGGTTCACTTGAACTTGAAAACTTTGAGCTCTTAGAAAGGCAAGTTGACAATAGGTTATCTCACATATTCCTTAAAGTGAAATTCATTGTTGTGCTGCTATGTTATTTATTTTTGCAAGTAAAAAGAAGCTGTATCTACAGGGTTTTTTTCCCCCACGTTCCTTCTCCTGTCCTCTCTCCTACTATTCCTATTTAAAAATGAGTAAAATTCATACATAATTTATAAGTAATTCATTTAGGCGAGGTGAGTGCTGTAGAAATATGATAAACAAATAGGGTATTGCAAAACAAATCAGAGTTTAACCTTGCTCGCTTCCCACACTGTTATTACCTTTGTCAATATTTTAAATTGTCGTGTTGTTAAACTGAGATGTGGTTAAATCTAAACTAAAATAAGAGCAATATGCATTTGGCTTAAATTGCACGTTTCATTTAGGAAATTACAGTCGTCGTGAAGGAGCCAGGGGATCAAGCTGGAGTGCCCAAAGCTCCCCCCGAGGAACTTACAGTGAAAGTCGAGGCGGACAGAGCAATTTCAGCAGAGGCCCACTCCCCCCTCTGAGGCCTTTAAGCTCTGCGGGTAAGGAATGGTTTTCCTCCATAGCATAATTAATTCATTTACACATTTTGTATCTAATTCTGTCAATATGCCTTACAAAACAAGGGTGAAATCACCAAACCACCATTGAGTGCAAAGGTAATCATCACAGAAAAGAGAAGGTACCCCTTCCAGGCGGCATATTGTGTAACAGGCAGAACACAAATCCTATGGAACAATGGTTTGAGCAAGAACCCCAAGTTACCTTTTGTTTTTACTACATTGTCTCACAGCAGGTGTGGCATCTTGCCAGCTTTGGGTGATCTCAGTGGAAGTTTGAACTTGGCTACTACTTGAGAGAAAGGACAATGGTAAAAACCAGGGCCGTAATCTAGGGGGGGAAAAATCACCCCAGAAGATGACAGTGGGAAGTTGTGTTTTGCTGCCAAGAAAATGACATGGACAATTTTGTGTTCTCTTCAATTTTTGAGCTTTATTTTATTGATTAACCCTGCCAAGACACCTTAGATAACTTAATATACTTAAAAAAAAAACCACAATAAAAAAATCCTAAAAAACATGACGGCAGATTTCCTTGGACTGACACCCACCAAAAGTTAATGACATGAGTTCCTTGCTAAGAACTTTAAAACTTATCCTCATAACAACTTGCATGTTTTACCTATTACATGTATTTGTTAAATTACATAGCTTTAAATTAATTCAAACGGAAGTTGGAGATATGTATTAGACAGTATCAGAGTTAGTGTATCTTTTTCAGTCTTGGTAATTCTCACATGTTACACATTTTCAGTCATTTATTCTTGGTAGCAAGTTTTGATTTTAGCCTCACTAAATTCCAATCTTAATCCCCACCCCCACCCCCTGTCTCTTATATATTATCTTCATTCTTTGAACTGTATTCTTAGAAGCTTTAATTTGGCTATCTGAAGGGGCTTCAGTAAGAAGATTATAATGCATAAGTTGCAGATCCTACTAGAAATGCATAGGTTCTGTTGCCAATAACCTTTCCATTTGTTTAAGGCTACCGGCCAAGCCCCCGTGATCGTGCATCCAGAGGTCGTGGTGGAATTACACCATCTTGGGCAAGTACCAACAGCAGTGGTAGTGGTGGTTCAAGAGGAAAGTTTGTTAGCGGAAGCAGTGGAAGAGGACGTCACGTTCGTTCCTTTACTCGATAAACGGATCACTGAGAACATTCTGACTCTGAACATTTCAAGATGATGGTGAAATACTTAAATATATTCGAGGACCAGTGCTTTCTGGTACCTGAGGGCAGCGAGATATTATTTTTTTTAGGGATTCAATTTTGTTTCATACAAGACCTGAGATTTCAATAAAACTGTCTTTTTTGTGTGTGTTATATTTGTCTGTGTTTGGGGCATGACATGGCAATGTGCCAGAAATAACTTTTTTTTTTTTTTGCAGTAGGTTTGCTTTCACCCAAGATACCATTAAGACTACCTCTATTAGGTAATGAATGAAGAACACCTTTTGGTGCTCTGAGATAACTGGATCTGTCAAGCACTTTCATAAAGCTCCAGCTGTTGCCTTATTTTTATTTGATCAACTTCTAAAGCTACCATTCATCAAACAACTCTGGATGTTGCAAGATCATTTTTAGATGAAGCCATTTCAGAAGAAAGATATACACTGCTCAAAAAAAATAAAGGGAACACTTAAACGACACAATGTAACTCCAAGTCAATCACACTTCTTGTGAAATCAAACTGTCCATTTAGGTAGCAACACTGATTGACAATCAATTTCACATGCTGTTGTGCAAATGGAATAGACAACAGGTAGAAAGCATAGACAGTTAGCAAGACATCCCCAATAAAGGAGTGGTTCTGCAGGTGGTGACCACAGACCACTTCTCAGTTCCTATGCTTTCTGGCTGATGGTTTGGTCACTTTTGAATGCTGACGGTGCTTTCACTCTAGTGGTAGCATGAGACGGAGTCCGCAACCCACACAAGTGGCTCAGGTAATACAGCTCATCCAGGATGGCACATCAATGCGAGCTGTGGCAAAAAGGGTTGCTGTGTTTGTCAGCGTAGTGTCCAGAGCATGGGGGCGCTACCTGGAGACAGGCTAGTACATCAGGAGATGTGGAGGAGGCCGCAGGAGGGCAACAACCCAGCATCAGGACCACTACCTCCACCTTTGTGCAAGGAGGGACAGGAGGAGCACTGCCAGAGAACTGTAAAATGACCTCCAGCGGGCCACAAATGTGCATGTGGCTTCTCAAATGGTTAAAACAGACTCTATGAGGCTGGTAATGAGGGCCTGATGTCCACAGGTGGGGTTGTGCTTACAGCCCAACACCATGCAGGATGTTTGGCATTTCCCAGAGAACACCAAGATTGGCAAATTCCCCACTGGAGCCCTGTGCTCTTCACAGATGAAAGCAGGTTCACACTGAGCACATGTGACAGACATGATGGTCTGGTGACGCCGTGGAGAACGTTTTGCTGCCTGCAACATCCTTCAGCATGACCGGTTTGGCAGTGGGTCAGTAATGGTGTGGAGTGGCATTTCTTTAGGAGGCCACACAGCCCTCCATGTGCTTGCCAGAGGTAGCCTGACTGCCATTAGGTACCGAGATGAGATCCTCACACCCCATGTGAGACCATATGCTGGTGCGGTTGGCCCTGGGTTCCTCCTAATGCACGACAATGCTAGACCTCACATGGTTGGAGTGTGTCAGCAGTTCCTGATGCTATGGACTGACCCACCCATTCACCAGACCTGAATCCAATTGAGCACACTAGGGCATCTTGTCTCGCTCCATCCACCAAGGCTACATTGCACCACAGACTGTCCAGGAGTTGGGGGATGCTTTAGTCCAGGTGTGGGAGGAGATCCCTCAGGAGACCATCCACCACCTCATCAGGAGCATGCCCAGGTGTTGTAGGGAGGTCATACAGGCATGTGGAGGCCACACACACTACTGAGCCTCATTTTGACTTGTTTTAAGGACATTACACCAAAGTTGGATCAGCCTGTAGTGTTTTTTTTCCACTTTGAGTGTAACTCCAAATCCAGACCTCCATGGGTTGCTAAATTTGATTTCCATTGATAATTTTTGTGTGATTTTGTTGTCAGCACATTCAACTATGTAATGAACAAAGTATTTAATAAGAATATTTTATTCATTCAGATCTAGGATGTCTTGTTTTTGTGTTCCCTTTTTTTGAGCAGTGTATTATAGAAAGTTTAGGCAACTTGTAAATGCCACATGTCCTATCTTTTTTTGTAAAACAACCAGTGCTTTCCAGGTATTTAAAAAGCCGAAGATGAAGAACAGGTGTATGTTGATGGCCCAAAAACCCTGGGGAGAGGGTTTATCTGAAGTGATATTATAGCTTCTGCTTTTGACAAAGTTACATTACAGTGGTTCACTGAGTATTGGAACCAACAATCAGGGTTCCTAATGTTGGGATAGAACTACAGCTATACATGTAGTCCTCAATTTAGTAACTAATTGGAACTTAGAACTTGTTAAGTGAAGTATGTCAAACTAAGTGAAACTGCAACTGCACTTGCCGAGAAGTTTAATTCTGGTCTCTGGAGGTTGTCTGATGCCAAAATCCAAGCAGGATTTTCTGCCATGGAAGATTTTCAGTCCCAAAGTGAAACGGATTCAAAAACCTTTTGACTTTGAGCCTGAAAATCCAAATGGCTGAGGCCCTTGTGCACAATCTCTTCTCTGTCCACAATCTCTTCTCTGTCCACAATCTTGGATACCCTCCCTGGCTCATGCTGGAAAGAAGTTGCCTAAAGATCAGTGCATTTATTTAATGATGGCAGCCAGGACTGCCAGTCACACTTCAGAGCCACATTGCTTGGTGCCAGCAATCCCAGCCTCAATTGTCATTGTAGGTCAAGGACTACCTGAACTATAGAGTGGTACAGCTGCTCTTCTGATCTTCCCCATCAACCAAGAACTTGAGGCGGGCATTGAGATAGGGTCCTGTCTCTCCATTTTGGTTTTCTCAATGACCGAGTAGGCCTGTTATTTAATATAACTTAACTAAAATCCCATCCTTCCAAATTTCAACTGGTTATATTGTATCAATGATAGTTACTGAGTGTGTGTCTTTATGGACATTTGCTTCGCTGAGACAGAAACTGGTGTTGAAGTTTTAGTATGTGGAGATACATTTAAGAAATTTGTGGGAAGAATGGAACCATTTACAGCCCTGAGTTTTTCTACCTCTTTCCCAGGACTATTTGGTAAGAATCACCCACTCTTTTGTTTACCTACGGTATACCTACTTCTTTTTTTCTCCTGTTTCTTGCACCTCAAGTGTTCCATTAAACAGAAAGGGAACAAGTAAGAGTTATTTTTGAGTGTGATTTTTTTTTTCATGCTGTTTTTGGATCTCGTCAGCCATTCATTCCTCTGTGTATATGCTGGGGGTGTGTGCCTCCCTTTGGATTTTCTGCCTTCCCTGGAGGTTCCAGGGTCTCCCTTGAGTTTCGAGTGAAGCATGTCCCTGTTTCAGTTTTCACTTCTCCCAGGGAAGCCTCCAGCCAAAATCTTCATCCTCTGGGCCAGAAACGGAAAATGCACATTCCAGTGGATCAGCATTTGAACAGCGATAGCCAACAACTTCCTGCACAGCTTCTCCAAAGCCATTTCCTGCCTCTCAAGCAACAGATTCAAATCTCTCTCCCCCTCATTTAACAGCTGAGATCTGCAGTATGTCGCCGCAGCAGCTGAGAAGAAGGGTTTTCTTCCAGGATTTAAGCCCCCAAAATCAATATATATACTAGGTTTGGCCTATATGAATGCCACCTCCATCTGCCCCAAAATAGTCCTGGTTAGCAGCCAGAGCAAATCATTTGCTCCTGGGATGATATAGTGTAGTTGTGCTCTTAATATATTTCTCTTTCCTGCTGTCTCAGACAAGCAGAAAAGCAACCAGCCTGGCCATGAAATTCATGCTGCATGCCATAGTATAACTACTGAGGGTTTTTTTTTTTGAAGATCATATCGGGCAGAATTTGAGCTTTAGTACTTTTATCTAATTCGTTCACATGTTAAGTCATGATATAGTTTGGTTTCATATGTACCATTTGTGACTTGGGTTAACATAATTTCAGTTGTTTTACTTCCATCAAACTTTTATCAGTATTAACAGCACCATGAATACAACAGTCAAATTTCTTTTTAGTCCAAGGGGGTGAAGGATCAGTGTAACAAAAAAGTTTTGTTTGGCTACTTCAACTGGCCCAGACCCAGTGAACTCCTCTATTTGTTGCAGCAAAATGGCAATAAAATTAACCCCAACAGCATTGCACTTTCAGAAAAGGCACAGGTAATAAAAATATTAGATATGAAGTGTTTATTTCAAAGAAAGATACATATAGACATTTTAGCAGTCTACAATCAGACCTCTTCTACACTTCTTTCAACAAGCATTAACCACACTGCATAGATCGGGGGTCTCCCATCTTGGCAACTTGGAAGACATGTGGACTTCAACTCCCAGAAGCTTTGCTGCCTGGGGAATTCTGGGAACTGAGGTCCACAAGTGTTCAAGTTGCCACAGTTGGAGATCCCTGGGCATAGATGATCACATTTGTCTTCTTAATTTCTTTTTGTCCAGTCTCACTTTCCCAAAGAGTAAATTCCTTTATGAATTTTTTTAACAGATTGACACTTTTATATTAAACAGTCCTTGATTCCAAAAATCCCATTTTGCATCATATGTACAAAAATATTAGCTTTATTAGTTATTGAAAATACTTTTTCTAGTAGCTGAGTATTTGTAATATTAGAAACATTACAAATTTCTTGAACTATTTTAATACTGAAAAACATGATAATCTAATGGCAGAAATGCTTGAAATGCTCATTAACATAAATAGGTTTGGTCCAGATGTAGTTATGGGAGAACTGCTCTAGTGTCAGCTTATTTTTTGATTAGGGTGATATCTTACTTTTATTGTGGATCTCCAGTGAAGTATGTAGCATTTCCACTTTGTTTTGTTCTTGAAGCCATCATATGAGGTAGGTTGGACTGTAAGATCAACTTACAAATCGTGTTAACTATATTGCATTTCTACAGTAGCATTCCATATCTAAGATAAGGGCCAGGGTTATAAAGGCACTGTAAAATCCTCTCTTTACATGTCAACTATAATTTTTTTAAGACTAAAACAAGCTTAATTTTGTTATTATTTTGTCTTCTACCTATAGGATGGTAAGTAAGGCTACTTTGGAGATTTACAAATTACCTGAAAAACAGAGGTAAAGTAGAAATCAGGATGAGAATCCAATCATTTATCTTGCATAGTTTAGAATATCAACTACTGAAGAAAGGATGTATTTTTTTGCTAAAATCTTTATTCCTATAATTTTCACATTAAAACTAAGGTCCTGTGGCTCTTAATCTTCATGTGTAAGGTTTTTTTTTAAATACCCTGTTCTGAATAGCAGAAAGAAGTTACTCATTTGAGGAAAAAAATATAATGGAACAGGTAAAAAAAGGTTTTTAAATCATTCCTACGTTTTTAAATTCCTAAGATGGACTACTGAAATGGTTAACACTTGAAGATGATCTCTTTTAAACATGATTCTTCCCAAACTCAATGAAATTTGAAAAGGTCTAATGGAAAATAAGGTCTATAAGTGAGTAGAACATATATATATTTGGAATAAGGTAACTTAATAATTTTGCCCTCTGAAATTACCATATTTTTCGCTCCATAAGACCCATTGGAGCATAAGACGCACCTAGGTTTCAAGGAGGAAATGAAGGAAAAAAATATGAATCTGGAGTGCCCTCTCACTGTGCCTATGGAGCACTGAATATGGAGCAGCAGTGTGGTGAGGGCAGGAGGCAGATAGGTGTCCTCTCATGTGCCAGCTCTGCCTATTGACTCCTGCACTCTGGTGGGGTTCACTGTAAAAGGATCCCGCTGCCGTGGCGCAGCTGTGATATTTGCTACATAAGATGAACAGACATTTCCACCCACTTTTAGGGAGGAAAAAAAAAAGTGTGCCTTATGGAGTGAAAAATATGGTAGTTCAAAGTTCAGCAAACCTGGTTTTAACTTTTAGTTTTATATGGCTGTTGCCTCCCATGTCTTTAGTTTCATACTATCCTGTCGTGATAGAGGCGGGGAATGTATTGCTTTCTTGCTTTTATTTCTTGGAGGGAGGGTGTCTTTTGGGAAGTTCTTTATTAATTCCAGCAATTCATGTTTTTCATGTACTGCCTGCTCCAACTCTTGGCGGTGCTGTCTTTCTATTGCCATCAGAGCCTGCATGTTAGTCGTCATCCTGGAGAGTTGAGTCTAAAAAGCATTGAAAAAGTTAATGGAAAATGTTGCATTTTCTTTCACACAGGCATCATCTTCCCTGTCCAGTAAATACAGCAATGTGATGTTCTTAAGAACTGTTTCTACAATTTTATCCAGGCATCAAATACGAAAGAGTAGTAAAGATGAATGGTAGTAGCCAAATTATTTTATTCTCTTCATTAATTATCTGAACTGTCTTACCTGATGAAGCTCAACAGAGGCTAGGTTTTCTTTGCAGGCACCTTGGGTTATGATGGTAATTGGGACAATGATTGCCATTGCGAAGTGATATGATCGTAAAGAGCAATATCAACTGACTGCATCACTTAGCGCACTGGCTGCCACTGTAACTGCAGGACACACAAGTTGCTTATACCAGAAGAGATGGGAGTGCAAGGGAATGTGGGGGTGCTGCTGGAGACGATAGTACTGCAGGGGGGTGCCGTGGGCAGATGCTGGGGATTGTGGGCTAGTCCACAGAGTGCAGGCGGATGCTGTGGAATACAAAATCTCTGTGGCCTCCTAAGGAGAAGCAGCAACTGGGGCAAGCTGTGCTCTTTCCTGTTGGTTTCCCTATTGACTTTGTCTTTTACAACATCATAATCATGTGCCAGACATCTAAGTGCCTGGATTCTGATCATGTGACTCTGGGGGTACTGCAATGGGCAGAACTTTGAGGACTGTTGCCTACAGCCTGCAGAGTAGCAATGTCATTTGGGCATAGCGGGCTGCACCTCTAACTACCTGTGCCACTGCATTCTGGACCAGCTGAAGCTTCCAGATGGTCTTGAAAGCCGTGGCAGCTAGCATAACAAATAACTAAAAATTAATAAAAATAACAAGCATGCCATACTACATAATGAACATTGCTCTCGTCAGATCAATGAGCCATGGCAAGGTGACTTTTACAGCAATTTGAAGCCAGCTTGATATTTCTTTTTTGTGGGTGGATAGGATTCAATAAGTATTTTCCAAGTTTCCTTTGGAGAGAATTCATAAATCCAAAGAGTTATTTCACGGTTGGATCTCAGCATAGAGTAAAGCAATAAGCACCAATTCACTAAAAACAGTTTATGTTACTAGCGGCAAAAGACAATGCAGTTACCTTAAGTTCCTCAATGTCTTTTTGCAAAAGACTCTCTCTTTTCACCATGTGTCTCCTTTGAGAATCTAAACGAGACTGCATCTCCTGTTTTGCATCTTCCATTTGGCAGATCATGTCAGATCTTTAAAAAAGGAAGCGTATTCTCTTTTAATAAGACTGATAATTTTACCTCAGTTTGAAATAACCGCTTAGCTAATTTTGACAGTACTTCAAATGTGAAAAAACAAGAACAAACCATTAGACAGGTTTATCAGCCTGTCAAATTTCTTCATGCTATCTACAACTTTAAGTAACTGTCTAATTCCTCCTTGATAAGTGAAATTGTTTCCAGGATTAGCAGAGATGATAGATGCTAAACAAAACATTACAGATTTTCTAGAACAAGTAGTTTTTTTAATCTTTGGCAATAAGTTAATGACTATTACTGTGATACTAATATAATGATTAAATTAGAAACTAGAGCTTGTTACAGCTGACTCTCAAGCAAGAGGTACAAACTTTACCTGAGTAGCTCTAGTTCAGTTCTCAGTTCTGCCACACAGTTATGCTGGGCATCTTCAGGACCGAGAATGACATATCCACAGCCACTGGGGCATTCACGAGTCCGAAATTCACACACTACCGCATGATTATATAAATTACGACGTTCAACATGGACTGGACAAGCTGAGTGAAAAACAGAAGGTGGGTATAAACAGAAGAAGCCATTTTATCTCCAATAATGTATTGTTAATAAGAGAAATTATTTCTTTACCAAGGTATTCTCACCCAGAGAAAATTTTGAGTGATAGTGAAAAAGGTGTTCTGTTTTCGTGTTCTTCAGCATATCTTAGCACATTTAGGAAGCTTACAGCTTCTAGAAGTAGTTGGGACTTTAAGAGTCCCACCCAATATGGCCAATATTCAAGAATGAGAGCTTCTGTGATCCCATAATGTGAGGAAAGGTCCTTGTTAGTCATTTCTAATCTAACACATGGAGAAGCAGTTTGTCTCCCAAAAATAACAAATGGGAAGAAACATCAGTTGCTTTCTAGTTTCATGAAAGCTGATGTCAGCTCTTCATGGATTCTATGAATCTGTGAGTTCTTCAGCAAGGTGAAAACAAATTAAATTGCACAGAAAAGAGAAAAACTAGAACTCAAGAAAGGTCACTCAAGGCCCAAATTCTTTAATGTAGGTATTAAAAATGGGGTTTACCATCACTACATAAAACATCTCTGCCTTTTACCTACCATTATTTGGACAGGGTATTGGGGTGTATTCACAATCGCATTCATGACTGTCAATGGATTCTAGTGAGCACACTATTTCACAGCCACGTCCTCTGTTTGTGCAGTGAAGCTGAAGTCGATTAAGATCATTCCTCATGTACCTACATTAAGAAATTATCACTCTTTTCTATCAAATTTTTCTTTGAGAAACATGGAAAAATAGTATTTTTTTAAAAGAAAGCACAACCTTTTTCTGGTTGAATAACTACTGACCAGGGAAAATAAACCAGGGGAAACAATTGAAAAAGGATTATGCAATCTTTCCCAATACAGGTAACCCTCATTATCTATGTGTCCATTACGTGCCATTTTGAATATTTGTTAACTATTAAAAAGAGGCCAAACTCATTATACACAATACAGATTTACACATCTCCCCTGCATTTTTATCTTGGTTGTTGATACTTTATACGTTTGCTAAACAGAAGACATTTTTTTGCAGATATATTATAGATAGTCCACAACTTAATGGCACAATTGAGCCTGGAATTTCACTTGTAAGTTTTTTGCGGTCATTAAACACTGAATCCAATATTAGGACCTTTTGGCAGTAGTTGTTAAGTGAATCATTTTATCCAATGGGAGTTTTTTTGTCAGAATTCAGAAGTAAATGGAAAAAGACTATAAAAATCGTGCTCATGTGACCATGGTAGACTGCAATTGGCTGCAAGTTGGTTGCCAAGGTCCCAAATATGATCATATGGTAATGGTGTGTGTGTGTGTGTGTGTGTGTGTGTACACATTGCAATTTTGAAATTGAGTTGTAAGTACCTTGTTGGGGCGGTCGTGGTGTCTGTCATAACTTCGAACCCTAGCTTACGAATGTCTGCCCCAAAATCTATTTCTCAAGTGAACTGACTCAGAAAGCCTTTTCAAGGATAGCTTTAAAATCACTTTCATGATCCCATTTTATGCGAAGTGGCTGCAAAAATGGCACAAACTGAATCCCTGCCTGATGTAGCGACTAATGCCAGCTCAGGACTAGGAGTTGTGGTGAGCGGTCCCATACCTGTAAAGCGGTCGAAGGACAGACAAATCAAGGAACTGGCGATCCTCTGGGCAACTGTTGTGATGAATGAGCCATCCATGGATGCAGGAAGTGCAGAAGGCGTGTTCGCAAGGAGCTTGCAGAGGATCTTGGAGTACATCTCGGCAAATGCAACAAATCAGGCCTTCATTGACATAGCCAACAAAGCGCTCCATGTCATAGCCCATTTTCTCAAACCCGGCTAACCTAAAATGAGAATGAAATACAGCATGACCCTCGGGCAGAGGAGAGTAACTTCTTACACTGCTTTTGCAAATCAAGGCTTTCTCTTAGGGACATCAGCTTTGCACCTTTATAAAGCGACTGACCCAACTGGCAAGTTTTAAACAAGTCTCACGTACCAAAAAGATGCCTAGTAGATTCAAAGGTAAAAGATACTTTTATCCTTCATATCTATCATATAGAACCTGCAAATCTCTTCAAGGCCTTGACTAAACTTCTCAAACATTGTGATATGTACTTAAGCAAACAGCATGGCTAAAAAATAGAATATGATAAAGTGAATTACATAAATAATTTGAAAAACATTTGAAACGACATTGCTGGAAGGAGGGAACTGTCTCATCTTCCCACCTGTGTTAAAGCAAAAAGAATATATATATATATGATCTAATCTCAATCAATGAGATGGGGAGCCATATGTCATTGACCCATGTGCCCACCTTTGGTCTAGGAAGAATAGAGGAGTAAGAGATACACGGTATGTATTTATTTACATTTCATGGCTGCCCACCTCTTCAATAACTCTGAGCTGCTTAGAAAGAAAGGAGACAATATATATAAAAAAGATGTTACAACTGACCAGAAGAACAAACACTGAAAGTAAACTAATTAGAAAGGGATACAAAACCCCCTAAGCCAAAGTCTGGGAGAACAAACGAGTTTTGAATAATTTATAGAACGTCAAAAGGGTGAGAGCTGCATAAATCTCTAGAGAGATATAGTTCCAGAGGGCAGGAACTACATTGTTTAATTAATAAACAGGATCTGGAGGACACCCATACTGATTAATTCTACAGGACCGGCAGAAATAAATGAAAACAAAACAGTCCATGAGATAACCAGGCCTTCTGCCATGAAGGGCTTTAAAGTTAATAACCAGCATTTTGAATTGCACTTGGAAGCTAACCAGCAATTGCACTTGGAGGCTCACAGAGTTTACATGAGCATAATGTACCACTCCTGTCTATGCAGCTGCATACAGGACCAGCTGTAGCTTCTTCATTGCAGATGATCTCCAGGGTAATCTCATATAGAAGTAATTACAAGAATCCAATTGTGAAGTGATCAGGGCATGAGTGACTGACTATCTGAAGAGCCTTTCAGTCCAGGAAAGGACATACCTGGTGCACCAAATGTACCCTGCAAAGGCCTTCTTGGTCACAGAGTAGAAGCTGAGAGCCTAAGAGAACCCCATATTGTGCACAAGTCTCAAATGAGAAAGTGCCTCCCAACTGAGAGTTAATTGCTTTGTCAGGTATGAGCCTAAATTTGTTCCTCCCAATCCAGACACCTACACAGTCTTTAAGCCCTGGGCTAGGACTTTGGTGGCATTACTTGACTGGCATGGAGTCAAGATGTACCAATGGGTATAATCAGCTGATGCTCATACTGATACTTGATCCCAAACCAATGGATAATTTCACCCAGCAGTCCCATGTAGATATTAAACAGAAGGTAAGAAAGTGTAGAAACCTGTAGCATCTCACAAGAGAAAGACCATTCACATTCATCAACTGTAACCAATGACAAAGAAACAAACCCATCATCACAGAGCCACGCACCCCTAATGTTTGCTGCTGACCAAAGGACACCATAGTGGATATTAATGAAAGACACTGGAAGATCAAGGAACACAAGCATGGCCATAACCTATTCTGGCTCTGCCACAGAGGAGATAGGGGTAACTAATGTAGTCTCCATACTAGACTACAACCTGCCTACTGGAATGGATTCAGAGAATCCACTTCCTCTAGGGGTGTTTGACCTGAGGCCTCACTACCTTCTCCACCATCTTCTCTAAAGAGGGAAGGTTGGAGGATGGGCAATAATTGTCTATGACTATTGGATTTAATGATGATCTCTTCAGGAAAGGGCACATCACTGCCTCCTTCAAGACCAAGAAAACCACATCCAAGAGGCTGGCACTGCAGCGTAGACATTAGTACAATGACATAAATATCTGTACTATGTTCTAATGTCTAAGATATGTTTGCTCACTGAAAATAATATGTGGAGCTTAAAACTGTTTGCCTCTCCTTCCATCATCAGGGTAATTCTCTAAAAACTGGTGGGGGGAACTGGATTGTTGAGGTAATTCCCCGTTAGGAGAATGAGTGCATACAGGGAGACATATTTGAGAGTAGTGTTTGAATAACACACATACAGCACACAGATACACTGTACAGTAAATGTAGGTTTTTACTTCCAGAAAGGTTTAAGCAAAGTCCAAAATAAGCAGTCCAAAGTCATTCACAGGTAAAATCAGTCAGTTTTTCAATCCAGGGATAATCCAAATATCAAATTCCAGTGTCAAAAACAGTTCAGTATCAGACTTACATTAAATCCAGTAATATCAGTCAATTAGAAGAAATGGAGGAACGGCAATACTTTCCAACAGAAGGAAACAGAGATACACACTCAGACACACTCTCTTCTGAGACTCAGACTAAACAACCCAGGTTTCTGGCTCCATCTTATGGCTGTTTGAGAAACCACACCCAATTGCATGCTCTTGCATTCCCTTAAAGATATAGTACTAAATTGTTTATCCTGGTTTATATATTTCTAACCCAAATACCTGTTAGGTGACTTATATTCCTAACATGGATTATACAGTATTTTGTTGTGGTGGGCAGCTGTAAAAAACAATCTGGAATGTAAAATGGGTTTGGGGTTGCAAAGATTAAAATTACAGGGAAAATATCTCTCAATGAAACCCTATAATAGGCAATGTTTCGGAATGTTTCTAATTTGGTTTATCCTAAACAAATATAAAAGTTGGAGATTTCAGCAGCTGCTTCATCATATCTTGGTTCCCCTCCCCCCCCATTTTCTATTTACTGCCGACAAAGATATTGACATAAAAGCACAGTTGAGGCCATACAGAAGATTTATTAATAGCATCTTTGTTAATGGCACATTTGGGGGCAGCTGGGACATAGCAACTGTCATGGCCCCTTCGGAGCCTGGTTAGGAGGAGGAGGAGGGGGAACTGAGACCATCCAACAGGGATGGCATATCTCCTGTGGCATGTTTGGAGAGGCAGGGGCTGAGGATGCTGTCCCAGCCCCTCAGGTCAACCGGACGGAGAGCTGCCTGCCTGACAAACACAGGGGAGGACCAGCTGCTGACAGTCCTTGGTGATGACAGGCAGCAGATTTCCTCTGATGGGGAACAGCTGCCTCATCTACTGATCCAAGGGCAAGGAGAGTGGAAGTAGGCAAGCCCAGAGAAGGGCTGCAAGGCTACTCGGGAGGAGGTTGCCCCACTCCTCACAAGGAACACCTGGGACAGAGTAACTTAAGCCATGGGGAGTTATTCTTTGCCAGGAACAAATGTTTGTTTTGGGTTACACTTCTCTGGCTTTGACTCCTACCTTTCTGCCTTGCTTTGGGGATTGCCTTTTGGTTCAGTACCCTAGCCCTGTGGACTTTACCTTCAGAACTGCCTTTGCTTTGTACCTTGCCATTGTCCTGAGGACTGCCATTTGTCTTATGTCTCGACTTTGCCTTGTGAACTTTTCTGGCAATATATGGATTGTTTGGAGGACCGAGGATGGCCACCCCCTCCAATGTGGGGTGGAGTCTTACAAAAGGTCATTGCAGGACAATAAAGGACTCTCTACAGGCCTGCCTTGCCTTGACCATGAAATGTCATTACAGCCACAAGAAGCTAGAAATGTTAGAGTGGCATATACCATGGGCTGCAATCTCCTTTTTCAGGTGGTATCTTATTTCCGTTAGCAAACACAAGCTCTATACCAGGGCTACCAAACTCATGGCCCATAGTCCAGATACGTCACATGCTGGCCACACCCATGCCCGGGTTTAGCGAAGGGGAAAAAAGTTGTGGTATGTCATGTGACGCCACCATGAAAAAATGAGTTTGACACCCCTGCTCTATACAAACCACACCACAGAAAATAATGCAGGTTATCTGAACCTTATAACCTCCAGCTGTTTGGTGGCTACAATTTCAGTTCAGACAAACACTGGCTGGAATATTGGGAGTTCTTAACACAATTGTAAGGCTTCGGGAATAGGAAAAATGAAGTGAAAAATGGAACCAAAAGCAAAGGAACTGCTGGAATTAGTCTGTCTCTGAAAAGTTCAGTATTTATAGAAAAGTTACAGAAAATATCTAAAATCCATGTCATTAAAAATGAAACATTGGTGCATGTTACATGCTTTTATGGATTAGGTGCCACTGAACCAAATGTAGAAATATAACCCTCAGCTAACCATTTTGTATTCATTGATGAAAAAGAAAAATATACCAAAAGAAATTTTCAAGAACATACCCATGAAAATGCAATCTGGCTTAAAATAATGTTTCATGATATTACTGATCTTAAAAGAGCAACACAGGCCTCTGATGCCGGGCTCTCCAACCTTGGCCACTTTAAGCCTGGCAGACTTCAACTCCCAGAATTCCCCAACCAGCTAGGAAATTCTGGCATATGCTGGCTGGGGAATTCTGGGAGTTGAAGTCCACCAGGCTTAAAGTGGCCAAGATTGGAGACCCCTGCTCTGATGGATTTGGCTGCAATAGAGCCCCCACCCCCCATGGGGCTATCTGGGGCAATTTATTTAATTTTGTGCTCACCCCAGAAGGAAATTTGAACTCCACCCATCTTAAAGTGACCAAATTTAAAAAACACTAATTTAAGGCATGAAAGCTTAATACAGTTAGTCAACTTATGAACACAACTG
Organism: Pseudonaja textilis; assembly: GCF_049901715.1. Taxonomy (NCBI): domain Eukaryota; kingdom Metazoa; phylum Chordata; class Lepidosauria; order Squamata; family Elapidae; genus Pseudonaja; species Pseudonaja textilis. The sequence goes on along the minus strand of NC_141992.1, from coordinate 174,769,264 downwards.
AGCCCAACACCTCTGTTGCTAAGTGAGACAGTGAATTTTGCACCATTTTACGACCATTCCTGCCACAGTTAAGTGAATCACCATAGTTGTTAAACTAGTAACAGGATGGTTAAGTAAATCTGGCTAGCCAGTTGCCCAGCATCCAAATTTTGATCGCATTGGCCATGGGGGATGCTGCAATGGTCATTAAGTGTGAACATCGGTCATGTCACTTTTTCTTTCAATGAAGTTGTAACCTTGAACCATCACTAAGTAAACTGTTGTAAGCAGGCCTGTGCCTGTTCAATGGTAAAACTCATTTATATTTGCCACCCACCAAGATGTCCACTCAACTTTTGCAAATTTGCTTTTTCCTTTTACTATATATACCAGAGGCCTCCAAACTTGGCAACTTTAAGACTTGTGGATTTTAACTCCCAGAATTCCTCAGCCAGCTATGCTATGCTGAGGAATTCTGGGAGTTAAAGTCCACAAGTCTTAAAGTTGTCAAGTTTGGGGACTCCTGATACATACTGTATATTGGGTTTTTTTAAAGCCATAGTTTCCAGGAATTCCCCTATGCATAAAGTCAACCTCCCTGGGCAAGGCTGCTTCCCTGGGCAAGGCTGCTTCCCCCCCACTCCGGTCCGCCCCATCTGTTCCGCGTCTCACCCCTTCAAGCCTGGTCCAACTCCTGAGTCTACAACGACTATATCACTTGCTCCGCAGCCAGCAAGAAAACCACCGCCCAAGATTCTACCGGCCCCTATATATGCCGCATCTAATTGGTCCAGATACATCAGAACATAGAGTGCAAAGATTAGAGTCGCGCAAACAGTTGATTTCCGAGTTTCTCTCTGCAAAAAATAGCAGGCTAACTTTGAATCAGATTTTTGAGAGCCCCGAGCGGCACTACAGCATTCTAGGTCGTTTTCTTTAATTCTCCATTTATTTTCCAGAAGGGCGTAGATGGTTGGCGGGGTGGGGGGTTGGCTGAAGGGTGGAAGTGTGTCCCTCTGATTTTGTTCTTATAGCAACCAGCCTGTGAGGTAAGCTGAGTTATGAGTCGATGAATAGCCTAAATCCATTCAATTTTAAGCTTTATGAACGTGGATACCCGAACGCGGCTCTCAAAACAGACATCCATACGGGGGTGGGGGTGGGAAGTGGAGGAGAAAAGACATGAAATTAAAATTTAATTCTAAAAAGACTTGCTGAAGCCTGATGATAGACGTGCCTTGAAATCTGTTCAAGAGAATGAATAATGAAAAGATACCAAGAAGTTTCTCCTCTTAATGCTCTCTTCAAATGCATAGCTCTATATAATAAACGTTTATTCTCTCTTCAAATGCATAGCTCTCTAATAAACATTTATTCTCTCTCTCTCTCTCTCTCTCTCTCTCTCCCCATAGCTGCAGCAATTTCTATGAAAGTAAATAAGGACATTATAAATAAGTGACATTATTATGACAGTGTGCTCAGTGATTGACAGAGAAAGTATGGGCGATAACGGAGCATGCGCAACACAGATTCCGTTGCCCTAGTGGTGGAATTATGCTAGGCCGGCAAGTAACAAGCCGAGATTGTGCGCATGCGTAATAGGCCGAGAAAGAGCCGGGGAGAAATACAGAACGGAGACTTATGCTGTATACGCATGCGCTGTTGAACAAGTGACTACGTAGTTGTGGAAAGGAAAGGCGTAAGTCGTATGGCGGGTCGATTAAACTGCTATGTAAGTCTGGCTTTGCTTTGTGGGTGGTAGGAAGCGGGCATCGTTAGGGATAAAGGAGCTACTGTAGGTCTTTCGTCCTCGGTGATTTTGTGATTTTGGATATTCTGTGCGTTAGTATCAGTTTGGATTCCTTTTTCCTATTTGTATTTTTGAAAAGCAACCTGCATGTTCTCAGAAGCCTTTGGTTCTTTGATCTATCTTATTGAGGCAGTTTCATATTTCATAACATTAAAATAATGAATGAGGACATCAGATATTTTTTTTTTATTGAACAGAGTCTTACAAAAAGCAGGTAGTGGGCATTGGAAAATGTTGCTCTGGTGGCATAATCATGATTGCTCGTACCCAGAGGCGTATTGTTAAAAAACAGCATTGTTAAGAAAGCATATTGGACCGAGTTTTTTTCAAATAAATGCCAGGTTAATGGTGCCGCTGTAAGACATTTTGTTTATTTGTTTGCTTGTTTGTCAAACGTACAAGATAACAAGTATAGATATGAACATAAACATGAACAAAGGAAGTAAATACAGATAAATGGGGACAGTAAGATGGGGACAGTAGGCACACTGGTGCGCTTATGCACGCCCCCTTCAAGGATCTCTTAGGAATGGGGTGAGATCCATGGTAGATAGTTTGAGGTTGAAACTGTGAGGGGTTGAGACTGTAACAACGGAGTTGGGTAGGTTCCAGGTGTTCCTGAAGTCGTATTGTCTGCAATTGAGTTTTATTGTAATGCACATTTTATTGCAGCATTTTCACCTCAATCTTGCAGGATGCACATGTCAAGAGTGGTTAATAGTGATGACTGTAATGAAATTGGCAATAAGCATATTGAGTGCAGAAATCAAACCATAGGATGAAAAAAATAACCCACATCATCCTAGCTCTTGACATTATTTCCTTGGAATCATTCCTATAGCATCTGAGAAAAAGTCCTGTCTTCCTCAACACTTACCTCAGAAAATATAACCTAGTCACTAGAGAAGGAGTAAGGGGAGTGATATTTTGTAATTCCTCAGCTTTTTACTTTAATGTCTAGATGTAATATAGCTAGATGACTATATCAAATTCCTGGGAGTCTACCTCAGCGAAGATCTTACCTGGAAAATCAACACAACCCAGGTGGCCAGAAAGGCCCAACAGAGACTCCATTTCCTTAGGGTCTTGCGAAAGAATAAAGTGTAACAACGACTGATGACCTCCTTTTACCGGTCCACTATAGAAAGCGTCCTCTCATATTGCATTACGGTGTGATATGCTGGCTTGACAAGCGCGGATAGAAAGACATTACAGAGGATGGTGAGCACAGCACAAAATATCGTGGGCTGATACCACTAGATGACCTCGCTAGGGCTCGCTGCCTTAGAAGAGTGAGGAAAATTCTCAGGGACGACTCACACCCCGGTCAGCACTTCTTCACTCTCCTATCATCGATAGAAACATAGCCAGCCGCACCAACAGGCTGAAGAGCAGTTTCTACACATGGGCTGTCAGCCTTCTGAACGGAAAATAACTTCATGTCAACATAGTATGATAGACTTGTGGGGCTGGTGCGTTGTGCAACAAGGTCACATGGTGCAATAAGATTGGGACTGGGTTCGGGACTTCTGTCCTCACTGTGAGTTGTGTTGGGGGTGGGGCACGAAGGGAGGCTCAGCCAATCTCATTGTACACATGTTGTACTCTGACAATAAAGGTAATAATAATAATGATTATATAAAGAGATTTGTCTACACTTGGTTACTCTTAGAATCAGCTTAATGAGGTGTATTTGGGTAAGAATCTGTTTCAGGAAGTGGTGAACTTTCTTCTTTTAGAGACATGGGTAGAACCTGAATGGTACTATGTCAGGAATGCTGCCATTCTGATTTCTGAATTAGGTTCCTGGATTGTATGTGGTAGTTGGGTTCTTAGAGTAGCCTTCAAAGACTGAATTTGCTCCACACTACCTGATTGCTATTTTTTTTCAAATCAACAGAGCCAAAAATGAGACGATCAGCAGCTCCAAGTCAATTGTTGGGTCATTCAGCCAAAAAGCCAAGATTTATACCTCCAGGAAAAATCCTGCAGAAAACATCTGAATATGTAGATCCAGAAATTAAAACAGATGAGGTAATATTAAAAGAGAAGACCACAAAGACATTAACATTACTTATATGAACAACTAATGGAAACTTAAATTCTCCTTCATACAAAAAACGTTCCTCCACACTGAACATTAGATATCAGGAGCATGTGTATCTTTTTATTATATATTTTGTTTGGTGTGGAGGTTGTGTAAATCATCATACAGCTTACACATATTGCTTAATCACCACAGTTAGCCATCTCTGAAATATCCTGACCTGTCAGAAATTTGCCCTTGTATTTGGAGTTTAGGCAACAAAACTCCAATACGGTATTCAGCAAAAAAGAATTAGCTAATTACTTAGCAAAAACCAATTCAGTTCATATACTCTTTCAAAGGGCAGGTGTACAAATTACCCAATCCTATGGTATTTCCTCAATCATGAATTCATTTGGATTCTTACCCATTCCTCAGACATTCTGTTTCTCTATTTAATCAGGATGCATTGTGGAAGAGTATAAAAATGGGTCCTAGCTTCATCCCCTTTGATATGACTTGCTGTCCAGAAGAATTTGGAGGCATAACTTCTTTTTTTTTTTTTTTTTGCTGTGCAGACTTCTCACATAATGATTCTTTTAGGGAGATAAATAAAATGGGAAATGTACAAAAAAGAAGTACTTAGGAAGTAATAAATCATAAACTAATGATTTTGTCCAGACTTCCCAGATATAAATTGATCAGCCATTGAAATTAGACACCTGAATAGAACTCTAGATCTTGTTTCTTGTGTTGCACTCCATATTGCTGCCTAAAACTTGCATGTATTAGCTCATGTGTCACAGGGAACTGCCTTCAGCTCAAGAAAGTCTCTTCTTTTTGGTTTATTGAACTAATTCTTTATATCACAACTGAGCCATCTGAGGAACTGCAAATAAGATCTGTTAATTTGGATTTGCTGTTCATCTGATCAGTGTCAAGAACTGTTTCCAGAGATCTTCCTATATTTATGTTTATTTAGATTGGTGTATCTTCATATGGCGTTCTCTTCCCTTTGAGGATGTACTAAAGGATATTTGATATTTCAGTCTTCAGGCAGGAAAGACACATATTTATTTTAAAGTTGTTGCATGAATATTCCATAATAGATATATATTCTGTCTTGTAGGTGTGCGAGAGACAATTATGTAGCTCAACTTCTGTAAACATTTGTTCTACAACTTCTGGCTTTCATTCTTCTGTAACTGTAAATTCTAAGGAAGAAGAATTGCCCTGTGAAAACAAGAATATGATGATTGGGCATTTGAAAACTGGAAGGAAATCACTGTGCAAAACAACAGTAGGTAGGAATATGCATGCTTTAATGTAAAGCAGAATAGTTTTTGAAATATTTTCTGAAGGAAAGCTGTAGAAACTGAGTAACTTTGGCTTCAGGACAGCTCTTCAGGATAAGGTAAGTTTACTTGTGTTATACTTATATACAAACAAATAGTTGCTGTCTCAGGACTGAGGGATAAAGTTACATATGCAGTATATGGGGTTGTATATATCAATATTTTCTTACTGCAAGTACCAGATGCATCCAGATTTACTGAGGAAACAAGAATGGTTGCTACTGAAACAACATGGGTTACTAAAGATATCAGTAATTTGGGAGATGGTAAGAATTGTTAGAGTATTGTTATAGTGATAAATGCAATCTTTGTATTAAAAACATCAGCAAAATGTTCTGGCCTCAAGCGCCATTATAAGATGGCCAGAATGCTTCTCCTTTGCAAAGCCATCCATTTTTTTTTTCATTTTATGTGCAAGATCTTGGCCATTTAGGGAAAGGAAAAATCAAGTGCTTTTGTGGATCTGGCCTATTGAAAAGATAAGAAAACAAGTATAGAGCAGGGGTTTCCCAACCCCTGGTCTGTGGACTGGCATCGGTCTGCAGCATGTCAGCAACCGCTCTCCACAAACAAGTGAAGCCTCATCCACGGGATGCAAGCAGCATGCAAAACCACGCCCCCTCCGGTCTGTGGAAAAATCTCTCCATGGAACTGATGCCCCAAAGGTTGAGGGGCGCTAGTATAGAGGACATGTTTGCCTTATTGTCAAAGGAAAAAATAGAGTCTAAAATATAGATGAGGAAGGGCAGGAAAAAGAATATGTATCAATATATATAATGGGTCAAAAACAGTGCTGTAATAGAGAATGCTCAATTCATATTATAACCAAGTGATAGTATTTCCCATTGCAAAAGAAGATTTGATACCGAATAATTACTTACATCAGTGACTTGGATTCTGTTGCAGCCTCCATTTGATTGTTGGCCTATCATCATGATGCATACGGGAAGGCGAACAAGGAAATCTTTCAGCTAGTTCTTTCTAAGGTTCTTGTTCAGCTAAGACTGGGCAACCTAGCAACATCCTGGAAAACTAACTATAAACCTGAAAGCTAGCTATAAAGCTGGAACAATCTACAGCTAGTTATATGTCAAGATTCATTCACTTTTAAAATACTTTTCAAGTCCCCCAAGTGGATGTTTCTTCCTTAGTATTAATTTTGTTTCGTAGAATTCTTCCAGGAATATCTTTTTATCATTAGACTCCAGCTCAGATTTCCACTGTGATGGATTTATTAGAAATATAAAATAAGAGCTACTTTTCAAACTCAGGCATTTAGTTTGCTGAATGCTGCGAGCCTTCAGTCACTTAAGCCAGCTCAGATATTCAGGATCTGAACGACTTGACAATTGAATGTTCTGGATAGTACTCTCCATCCCTTTTCAGTAAGCATTACTTTCATGTTATCTAAATAAAAGCCTAAAGACACACAGTATGCAAATATACTTTATGTCTGCCAATGATTACACTGAATTTGTGATTGCCTGCAGGTAGTTGACAATGTATGATGTTGGTGAGCCTTAATTGAAGCATTCGTGGTGAATATTCTTAGTTAACCCCTAATTGTGTTCTATACTGAAGGGATTTCAATTGATTAAAAACAATCAGATTTACTTAGGAATGGATGTGCTTTGCGTTGTCTGAATTGTAAAACATTCCATACATCCCAGTTCTTCATCATACTATTAAAGAATTCTTCAAGCATTTCATGTACAGGGTTTTATGTATGCATTAGAGGCTACACTGCTAGGGTAAATGTTAAATTTGGGGAACTCTACATTGTACTTTTTTATAGACAAGAAGCAAAACTTCTAAGACCTTTATTTTGGAGGAGGAAAAGAGACATTGATTGAGAAAAATAACAAGATTATTTCCCCCCAATATCTATGATACAGAGGAAGTATTTTCTACTTTGTATTATTTCATGATAGCATGGGTGCTTTTTCCTAAATATAAAATGGATTCTTCCTGACTTGCTGTTTGCACTGTCCATTCAGAATTGTTCTATCTTCTGTGTTTGCTGTAAGAATTGCTTTTGAGAAGTTATCCTTTAAAGGAGACATTTGATTGCTGAGATAATTTTTGCTGATTTCCTTTGTTTTAATATTTCTGTTCATTGGAATCACCACCAATGCAGTCAAGGAGCTTGAAACAATGAGTATATATACTAGTCTAGTGAATCTGGCTGTGTTGCCACATCTCACAGGTGCTCCTGACCACGGGCATGTTTTCAACAGCTTGGTTCTTTGTTTATGAAGTGATAATCCACTAAGCTTTGAGTTGTGTTCCTCTGCAGAATTTCAAATTTGCTTTTGTGATCTTGTTCTTTAAATGTCAGTATTTGTCAATCACTTTTTGGTGGCAAGTCTAACCTATGAAATCTTACATTGAATTCAGCTTGTTTCATTCTGATAAACACTACTCAATCTTATCTTAGAAAGCTAAAACAACAACAAACAATAATAATATAAATAGTCTGGTTGGAGCTAACAATAAGTACCATAATGTAAAGTTTGTCTATATACAGTATAAAAGATACTTCAATAATAAAAATGGTAAGAATGGAATATCCTAACAGGCATGCTTTGTTTATTGTCATTCATATGCCATTCATTCCACATTATTCTATTATTTTACCTTTCTTCAAAACAGTTTAGGACTTGTATCATGATGTGATATGATATAATTTCAGTATATCAGGGACATAAGATGACAATATAAATTGGTCCAGGTTTTATTTAGTACAATTATATTCTACTTTTCCTCTAAGGAGTTCAACAATTTAAATCTCATTCCTTTGCTTCTTCTCATTTGATCATCTGGCTTTGTCTTAGTCTGTAAAAGATTAATGTCATTGGATAAGATGGTCTTGAATTTTATTTTCAATGTTTCTAATTATATTTCAGAAATATGTTAATGTACAGCATGAATGTATAATTTGATTATAGTTCTCTAAAACGGTTGCATATTTTCCTAGACTTGTGCTGCAGTTGTGGAAGGCTGTCTTTTAAGATTCTGCGTTCATTTGCTTAAATTTAAGTAAAATAATATTCATTATAAAAGAGAAATAATATAATGATAAAATGAAGGGAAGATCTTTCCATAAAGATGACTGTGGCTATTAATGTTTTTTAAATCTCTGTATGGATTATTCACCCTTGATATAAATAAAACTTCATCTAAAGTTATGGTGGGTTAGAGATTTTTAGATCTTGATTCAAGCTAGAGCATTCCAAGAAATACTTTCTATTTATAGTCTTTAAATTAAAAAAAAGAAAAGAAAAAAAAGCATTATCGATAATGCTTAATAATGCAGTAAGATAATTATTCTAAAACCTATATTTGGATAATCTATCTTTCAGTGAACAGATTTCTGACTTTTCCAGGACTGTTTCTCAAATCTGTTATGGGAAAAAATGTTATTTCATGTTAATTGCCATGGGACTTGTGTTTGATCATGTAGTCTTAAAAAGAAACTCTGAGAAGAGGCAGGCAATTTAATTGTATTCCATTATACACAGGAAGATTTTATGTTCCACCTCAATTAAGCTAGAACATATTTGGTTTTCACACAATATTGTAAGTTGTATGGATATAATCATTTGACCAGGAACTTGAAAATAAAAATAAAATAATATAAATATTTGAATATTGTAATATTATAATAAATATTATAATATAAAATATTGATTAACTGAATCAAGCCAGCCATGACTTCGTTAACTATGGTTAAACAAACCATGACTTATGTTGTGTGAGACCCAGTGAATGTTTCTCTTATAGTTATGACTTTTGTCTGTTTGTTACAACAGCCAATTAGGTAGAGTAAGCCAGGCGGTAATGACTTTAATGACCTGGAGTGGGTACCTGTTTTTAAGGCCATCAGAGTGTCTTGTTCTTGTCTTTATATAACTTCCCTAAGAAGCAGGGAATATTTTGTGATTTGAAGATAAAAGTAAAGATGGACCTGAGGTTTAATTTGATTCCTACATCCCTGAAGGGGTACAAAAATAGTTTGAAGTGAAGTGTAAGCATAATGCTCCTCAGGACTGTGCTCCATACATAAGGTAGAACTGTGATCAGTGATGGTTATGTGATAATAAATTGATGAATTCTTAACACTGCTCTTGTTACATGACAAGCTGGTAAGTTGACAGAATGATTGAATTTCTTATCACAAGAGAATTATGGCAGGGTTTCCCAAGCTAGCATCCCTCATGTCTGCGTAGCAACTTGCATCAATCTTAGCTCCTTCCTGCTTGGATACGATGGCTCTTTTTTAGCCTAGCTCATTTGAAGGTCATTAGAAGGGCAACCAGAATCTCGACTGAAGATTGTCCTTAAGATGCACCTCTGGAGATGGGTGCTCCCTGCCATGTGATGGATGTCTGTAACGAGTTGCACATTTATAACTGCAGCTGTAAGGAGGGGACCCCATTTCCGCTCTTTCCTCTCCCTGCTCTGTTGAGCATCTGCCTCTTTAAAAAGTGTGTGCGCGCATAAAGCCCAAGCCACACTGCAAAGTGCTGGGGAAGCTTAGCTTTGCTGCGAAGCCCGACCCTGAGTGAAACCTAACTAGCTAGGCAATCTGCAATTCCTGATTGACAGCAGGACTAGCATTATGCAAATGGAGCCTGAGGGAAGAGCCGCTGGGGAACAGAACCGTGATCTGGGGGCTCTGTTTGGGATCTCCACACACGCCTCCTCTAAATCCAGTCGTCTTGCTTGCTGTTGTTTTCCCTCTTTCTCCTTTTTGCAGAGGTGGTACAGCTTAATAACCAATAAATGCCTCCCCTTCCTCATAAAAAAGTTGTTCTTTTATTGAGCATGAATAAATCCAGTCTTCTGTGCAGTTCTTTTTTTTTTTCCTATCAGCAAAAGAGATGTATGTGTGTAAGCTCTAAACTCAGGATGAATTGGATAATATTTGGCAGGGTAACGTGCTAATCTTTAAACCTTTATGTTTTCAATCCTGTTTAAATGTAGGGGTTTGTTTTGGCACAAAAGTCTCTGTGCGTGTGCACTACCCTCCCCTTCTCTTCTCCTTCAGTCTGAAGCCTTATGTAGGTCAGGCTTGGCTTAACCAGATTTCAGGAACCTGCGTCAGCTTAAGCTGAAGGAATTTTAATAAACCCTCCCCTGTAGGCGTGGGCCTAAATGAGACAAGCCTAGTTAAGCCTGATCTTTCTTCTGTTTGTGAAAAAGAGCCGAGAAGAGCTAGGATCTGTGTGGTGGTTTCAGGAACTGCTTATTCTTCAGGCTGGAGAGGACGATGGTTGGGAAGGCCAGATCCTCGAATTTCACTTTGTCTGAAAAGCTTGATTTGCTGAAACTTGTCAAGCCATACGTTAATATTCTCGAGGAACACACCAACAAACATTCAGTCATAGTGGAAAAAAACAAATGCTGGGACATCATAGCTGATAACTACAATGCCATTGGAGTTGACCGCCCTCCTCGCACTGCCCAAGGCCTGCGCACACTATACAAAAGGCTCAAGGAATATGCCAAGCAAGAACTTTTACAGCAAAAGGAGACCCTCTGTGACTACAAAAGCTACATCTCTGAACCGACTAAGAAAGTTGTGGAAATGATCCCTCAGATTTCCACTGTGTGTTTGAGAGAAAGGAATAATCTGCCATGGTAAGTTGCCTTTTATGCTGGGCTTGGTTTGCCAACTTGAGCATCTTCCAGCCCTTGTTTGAGCTAAACGATTTAGCTTAGAAAAACTAAGAATGCTGCAATCCAAGTCGGCTTTTCAAAGCAGCCTTTCGAATTTGCAAAAACAGGGATTGATTGGGCAGTTTAGCTTGCAGCAGCTATTTCAAGGATCTTATTGTCAGACCCCTGGCAAGTGAGGGTTAAGAAAAAATCCAAGTGAAATAGGAGCTCCAACTTTTACCCCTCCCCTTTTAATAGGCATAGCATTCAAACATTGACCAAGCGAAGGGCTGTTCTACATTTAAGGTAGTACGGTACTGCAATCATCTGCCTGCACACAGAAGCTGTTGCCTGTTTTGGATAAAATCTACATAAAGTCGAGTTGGAGAACAAAGGAGCTCACTCCTGCATATGCCCAGACAAGGATTATGTTAATCTCCCTGAGCAGAATACATTTTAAACTGCACTTGGACTTTTTAGATGATTTTACCTGATATTCGACTCTGCCTTTTAAAAATACAGAGTGGATTTCAAAACCATTTTTAGCCCTGTGTGAAGGCAGAATAAAGATAAAGTTGCAATTAAACTTAGAAAAAGAACGTGCACAGGTTTGCAAGGCTCAGGTCCAGGCACATAAGGATGCTGCAGCTGCATGAAACCTTTTATTTTTAGGGCAGATTCTTTTGTGCTTAATCAAATTGAAGTGCGTCTAGATTTGAGCCAGACACAGAACAGGCAAGCTGTGTTTGACCTTTCTTGCAGGGCTTTGATTTTACCCTTTTCTGTGTTGCAAGCTTCCCATGTCTACCCTGTACCCTTAGATATTTAAAAAAAAACATTAAGAAAAAGCAAGATTTATTTTCTTGGCTCCTGTTGCTACTCTTTAAATGTATGTCATTTATTGTGGTAAACAAATAGAATAATCTTACATGGAATGTCTAGAGAGCCTGGCAAGTATGGGCACGCTAGTCAGCCTTTGATTTTCCCTGCCTCCGTTTACTGCCCTGCCTCTGGTTACGTTAAACAGTACTGTTCTCTAAACGACTTCCACGGAAGATGCATGTCAAATAAAGATACGACAATAACAGGTTCTTTTCATGTAAGAATTTTGTATCAGCTATGCTTACATGATATGATATATGACATAATAACATGATTATTTTTATTTCATTTTTATCCCAGCTTTTTATATAACTTAGGATGGCTAACTTACCTAATACTCCTTCCGAAATGGTGTTTTGCAGTCCAGCACTTATAAACAAAAAGTGCATTAAATTCAACAGGGACAGTAGTCTTAAAAAAAAAAAAGCAGCAGTATCCCTGAGATATGAAACGTTCATAATGATTATTCAGGCTAATATGTTTAAAATTGATTGGGCCAAACATCACTTTGATTGAAAGATGTTACTTGTTGAACCAGTAGAGTAAGTAGGATCTTGGTAACAGATTTGAGCTTGAGTATTAATGGCTAGAGTACCATTGTTGTATAGTAATCTTGCTTAGATGCTGTGTAGCATCTAACATTTTCCACCACCACCCCTCCTATGATCAATTGCTTAAACATTATTTTGAAATGCAGTATAGATGATTATTGCAGCAGTCTAATGTTACAGAAAAATTTATCTGGAATATTAAACATTAGAAATGAGTAACGTCCTAAATATGTTTTGTGGGGATAAATTTCAATAAAATAAATTTGTCTATTATCCCTCCATGTAGATCTTTAAAATAAGGGGGGAAATGCAAACGATTTTTGTTTAAGAGAGAATTAAAGAGATAGCTAGCCACAAAGCTTTTGCCTTCTTAGCCAGTTTGGTTTATCTCTTTGCAGCCATAATTTGTGCATTGCCAGATACTATACTTATTTATGAAAAATCAGGAAATGTGCTTGCCATGCAAGTAAAAAAGGGGACATATCCTTTTCCCAGTTGAAAATTGTATGGAAGTTGCACTTTTTAAAATCCAAGATATTTTACTTTGCTTGGCCATGTTTACTGATGAATATTAGTGCTTCAATTGGATATCAGCTATTTTCATCCTTAATTAGATGCAACTACAGTTTTTCTCTGTGGGTTGTCCACTACACAAGGTCATATGACTAATGCTCCATTGCTCACAGTTGCTGATTTGCTGTGATCTGAAACCTCAGCTTGGATCTTTTCATTTTGAATGTCCTGACATGCACTTATACATGCAAATTCTGATAAAATTATTGCAGCTTGCTTCCAAGAAAATGATGCTGATCAATATTCCTTACTTTAATGTTAGGGAGCTTAGAGTAATCTTTCTGTAGAGGAATTGAGTACACTTGCAATATATGATCTAGCTGAAGGAACAACTATGATTTGCCATTCAATAATAATGGAAGATTGTTGAATAATCAATTATTCAATAATTTATTTTGAAACAAATATTTCAAAGGAAGGTGTTTGAATGAAACAGCAATGACAGAAAATGAAAATTTCATAGATTAAATTACGTTATACCAAAATTGCTTTTATTTCAAATAAATGGTACATGACCATGGTATGGCTTAAGGGCTCCATGTATAACTCTTCCAAAATTTACCAGTGACCAAAAGTATTTTTAAAAGCATTTTATTTTTTCTTCCTAGTGTTTTTCATTTAAAATAGATATGTTAATTCCCTGGAAAACTTTATATCCTTATTTTGTCTTTAATGAAGAATAATCCCCTGAAACATGGGAAGGAAAGGGACTGGAAATATAATGCCACCCATCCCAGTGTATTCAAGTTTTTCACTGCTGCTATGTTCAATGTTTCTTAAGCTACTATATGGTGAGAAGGTGGTTTTCCTGTCTTCTTTCCTTTCACTATCTTCTGGGAAGAGCAAGGTCATTCACTGACTTATTGCTAGATTAGAAGATACTTGAAAGCTGCTCAGCTTTCTAAATGCTCTTCTCAGTCCAGCTCCAGGTGAGCAGCAGTCCCTGACATTCCCTGAAGTCCTCTGCAGAGGTCACAGCTTTGAGAGAAGGGAAGATTGAAACAAGTCCAAATAACAGTAACCCATGTGGACTTGCTCTGGTTAATGATATTCAAGATCCTTCTGACTAGTAAGCAATTTTGGAGGATATGTGCTTTGCAGATATGGAAATAAATACTTTTAAGACAGAACGAACTAACCTGTGGCCCTCCAGAACTTGATGAACTACAACTTGCAGCATCCTTCACTATGGGCCATGCTCCCTCTGCCTGCTGGGAGCTGTAATTCTGCAGCTTCCGAAAAGCCATAGACTTCTTGCCCATGTTTTCAGCAAAAAGAATACTCAGGGAAGAAAGCCATCTTGAGAAGAGAATTATACAAACAAGAAGTATTCATGATTTAATTGCTCCATGTTATTACCTATTCTCTTTTTCTATTGTCTCTCCTGGCAGCATATACAGTATGCACGTAAACAGTTGTGATGATTCTCCTTTTATCAAAGTACAATAGCTCAGAGGTTGATTAAAAACATTCAGCTCCCTTGATTTGAGCTTGATTCTTGGTGATTATATAGACACCTTTATGTAGTTTTCTTAGTAAAAAAAATGTAAGTTACAGTAGTATTTGCCATTGCCTTCTTAAGAAAAGTTTTTCAGTCTAGCCTATAGTCTTGGAATTTCCAAGTAGTCTTTTACTCAATTACTAACCATGTTTGCCTGTTTAGCTTTTATGGACCCAGTAATGTCAATTTATGCTGTTTTGTGTCCACAGTCTTTTGTGGCTAGAGAAGGTTCTAATGTCTAAAATATGATTCTGTTTTAGTGCTACCCTGGTAAAAGAAACAGTTGCTACTACAAGTTCTCCTCAGCTAATGTTGGAGCCCCATCCTGCTGCCATCACACTGGAACTGGATCCAGAAGAAGAGGATGTGAAGCCACCACCTTCACTAATACTTGAATTGCAAACACAGGATAACTTGGAACAAAGAGATCAGCAACATATGGTCCATGTCATGGAAAGATCTCCATCAACTTCTCTGTCTTCTGTGGATATAAGAATGCTATCTCCGTCGCCTATCCCCAGGCGAGATGAGTTTTTTAGGCTCGAAAGTGGAGAACGATTTAGGCCAGCATGTGGAGGGTATGATCCACAAATGTTGCAAATGCTAAAAGAAGAACATCACATAATTTTGGAGAATCAAAGGAAAATTGGCCTCTATATCCAAGAAAAAAGGGATGGGTTGAAAAGGAGACAGCAGCTGGAAGAAGAGCTTTTGAGGGCAAAAATTAAAGTAGAAAAATTAAAGGCAATACGATTACGTCGTGATCTTCCTGAATTCAACAGTCTTTGAATATAAAGCAATTCTTCTGCATAAAACCGTGCTTATTCTGTGTTTGATTAGAAAAGATCAGTTACTTTATTTGGATGGATTGGAAGTGGGAGGACAAAAGAATTGATGGTTTTGTTTTTTTAATTTCATTTATGTTTGCAAGAAATCAAAAGACATTTTCCACTGGTTTTCCCAAATTTCAGATCTCAAGGAAAACCTCATCTAAGACTTAAAAAAAAATAATCCTTTTTGATTAATACTGTTAGTAAAAGCCATTGTTGATTTATGAAGCTATTGTAAAAAATTCTGTTTAATTTTTTATTTCATTTTTTCCTGGGAACAATTTTTAAATATCTGTTTAAAATATTTATTTGTGGGTAAATAAATATATGCAAAGTGGAGAAAAAGACTGCTCATTTTTCCTTCTTTTATAAGACAATGGTAACTAGTGTTTTAGTATGGCATTGTGCTATCAGGAAAAGAATGGATAGGAACATCTACAGTAGTGTGCATTTTCATATGGAGCTGAACTGTTGAAATACAATTCTACAATATTTTAGAGTATGTTTTATATATTCTACAATATTTTAGAGTATTCTGAAGTCAGTAAACAGTTCAGAATAAAAATAATACCTTTGACACTTTCTTCTTGTTTTTATCAAACATTCTGCAGTCTAGTTAAGCATCATGGGAGTCCAGAGGGGCAAGTTAAAGAATGTTATATTAATCTTTTTATATCTAGACAGCACTCAGTATTTTCAGGGTTTATTTATATCTTATCTTTATCTGTCTGTCTATCTATCTATCTATCTATCTATCTATCTATCTATCTATCTATCTATCTATCTATCTCTATAATGACACTCCAGGGATAGAACAGAATATTCCATTAATTTTTTTAAAGTCGGTAATCGATTCATCCAGAACTCCATCTTTTCCATTTTGTTGCACACAGCTTACCATTTTTCAACCCAACAGATAATTACAATTCTGTACTCACTTAGCATATTCAATCATTATTGTCCATTGCTTTCTTTTGTTCGAAACAGCCTTTCTTTCTGAAATCATCAGCAAAACTGATTTTTCCCCAGGCTTGATGATACTAGTAGTTTTCTTTCAGATTAATTTTATTGTTTTGGCTACTTGCAATGAAATCATATTGCGCGCGTGCGCGCGCACACACACACACACACACACACACAAACAATCATGCTATTCCCTTTCATGGTAAACAACATAATGCAAAGTGGAGAAAAGGAATAGTAAACAACAAAGAAATTAAATGCAATTAACAAGCAAAAGAAAAGTAAATATTATTCCAGCTCTGTTCACTGTTCCTCTCCTTATCTCCTGGTATTTGAAAACTACCTTTGTTTTTCCTATGCTCATCCATTGCTTACACCTTGCCTTTGTTTCTTGAATTTCTTGTCCTTGTCTTACTGAAGATCTCATCGATTCCCTCTAATGGCTTTCTCATTCTTACTCTTTCTTTCAATTCATTCACTCTTCCTTCATGCATTTTTCCACAATTTGACCTTAATTCATTCTCTGTGTGTGACCAGCCATCTCAGAATAGTATTGATGTTCTTTCTCAATTCACATTGTAGCCATTGTTTTTCTCCATTTACTTCCCCGTTGCCTACTGAATTCAATCTTTCTGTTTCTCCTGACATACCCAACTCTCTTTTTCATGTAACAAAGGAGTTAGAAGCATACTCTTATAAATAGTCATTTTTGCTTCCTTTGACAAATGTACTCATAGTACTCATTAGATCAATTTTTTCCACTTATAGATAGTAAGTATTCCATTTCTATTTCTCTAAGCTAAGCTAGCTTAATCTTTGCAATGTTAAATTTCAGATCCAAAGTACTCATTGCATCATACAATCCATATAACTTTCATGGCATATCACATAGGATCTCGGCTAACACAACATCACTTCCATAAAAACTTCAGCTATATTTATCTTTCCAATCAGTTCGCCACAAAACTATATCGCTAAAACCTTGTTGGATTGTTTCTAGCCTTCAATTGGGCCAAACAGTACATCATAAGGCAACTATATTTGAATTAATGTATCTCAAATGGACTATCTTACAGAATGCATCCAAAATCTGGGATCCATGACTCCTATTGAATTGAAATTAGGCAAAGGTTGTGGCTGCTTCAGTACTGTGTACCACAGTGGTCATCTACAACAGGGGTTCTGAAACCGCAGGCTGTGGCCTGTTTTAAACTAGGTGCTTGCGCTCATGCGCAAAGCTCCACTTACATGAGCGGCGAGTGCTTGTGCACACACCTGCCATTCACACAGAACCATCCTCTACCCCCTCCCTGCCCCCTGTGCTGGGCCACCAAGCAGGAAAGGTTGGAGACCACTAGGCTATGGCCATGTAATTGCCATTTCCAATGCTCCCTGACAGCTTCCTACAAGGAAAGTCAATGGGGAAGCCAGCAGAAAGTCTGAAGTCACTCCTACTGCTGTATTGCCTCTCTGGTCATTCTGTTTCTTTTTTTAAGGGAATATCTCTGAAATTGAATGGATAATGGATTATCTAGTTTTTTTTATATAGTAGATTTATCTACAAATACACTAAACCGTCCAGGGAATATAACATTTTTCTTACTTCCATACTTTATATTCTCCAATTGTATCAACTGAATCACAATGTTACGGGATCTATACTTTCCTTTTCATACATTTTTTCTTGAGCGCTAACATTTCTATCACTAATTTCAATTCTACCCTTCAATATACCATTTTCATTCCTTCACTGATCCCTAAATTGATGCTTCCGATATTTCCTCACTTTAATTCATCCCAAATATTTATATTACTTTTATTTTCTGTCTGTCACCTTGATTCATTCTGTTGAAGGTACCACTTCCATAGCATTATTTTTTAATTTCCATTAATATTGTTCTGCATTTTTCAGGTGATTTTAATCTTAATTATTCTTTACCTTGTGCAATATTTGGTGATACCTCCTATTTGTCTCTTGTTGTTGCTGTTCTAGTGATGTAGGTAATGAAACTCAGAGAACTGAGTAAGAATTAAAAATGTTTTTTTAATAAAACATGACACAAGTGTGTTACTGAATGTGTATGTACTTGATTATGAATGTCTTTGAATTTTATCTTCAAAAATTGCTTCTGATTGAGGATGTAGCATCTGCCTACAGTATCTTAAAGCAGCTGCTTCTTTCCCCAGAATTGTTATGGACATAGTTGTTTAAAAATGTTACAAACAGCTGCCACACTCATGCTTCTCATGTTTTTGCAGCCTGCTGCACAGTATAGCTGTTGTCATGCCCTTGGTGGAGACTGACTCTGAGGAAGAGGAGGAACAGCCAACAGGGAGTGGGAGTGTGGCTCCAGAGGTGGTGGAGGAGGCTGGGGAGGGGCAAAGGCCAGCTGAGTAGTCAGAGGAGGATCTAGGTCCATCCCCTATTCATCCTAGGTCAGGCAGGGAGGAGAGGATCAGGGAAAAGCAAGGTCTACTGAAGAGGAGATTACCATGATCCTCCTTGTGGCTTGCAGGTGGGAGCTATGTATATAAGTTTGCAACTGCACAGTTAGAATTTGCAGGAGTCAATTTAGTGTTCACCTTGAAAGAGGTTTATCTTTGCTGGTATTCTTCCCACTGACTTTTCTCGGTTATTTTCCTGGAGTTGCTTCGGAACTCTCGTCAATGTGGTTTGTTTTGGTTTTCTGTTTGCCTCATTTACTTTTGTGACTTTAAACTGTGCCTAATTAAACAGTGAAGTTAAGTTGAAGGCCTTACCGGACTTTAATATATGTTTTGGGTTTGGGGTTATTTTGAGAGACTATGGGTCATCACAGCGGTATTACATAAATTACTTCTTGACATGCATTTGAAAGTTAAAATGACTGAGGCATTTAAGAAAGACAGAATTATATTGTATGTGATGGGCAGTCCGTGATGACATATTGTATCCTACTCGAGCCAATATCTCCCTTTCTCATGTTGTATACTTCCAATATCCAGTATTAGAATACTACTGCCTAAGAATTATGGGAATTTATAGTCCAGTACATCTGGACTATAACCAGTTTGCAGGAAGCCTGAATGATTATTTTAGGGGATTGCTTTGAAGTTCACACATCTTAAAGTTGTCGTGGTTGAGAAACACTGGACTAGACTGAGTTATCTTATAGTTTCTTACAACTGGTAGAAGGCCGCTGCTGTTTTTCTCTCAGCCATTTTGTTGCTAATACATGATATTGTTGCCACAAAGTAACAGAATACTTGGTAGAGATAATTGATTTTCTGTTTGGTTGAGTACAGGTAGTTCTTGACTTACTAGTGTTCCTTAACTGACTGTTTGAAATTACAACAGTACTGAACAAAGGGACTTACACCCTGTGCTCAAAGTTATGGCCGCTGCAGTACCCTTAAAGTCACGTGAATGAAGTTTGGGCGCTTGTCAATCAACGGGACTTACATCTGACTGCAGAGATGTCCCCCCCCCCCGCCTATTTCCCTTCCATACTATCCTATTGTACCCCAATAGGCCTTGGGCCTTTTTCCCATCCTGGCAAAATACCTGTGACCCCACAGAGTTCCTCCCCAGATTTTTAACCTGAAAGAAGAGATAAAATATTTTCATCCATCCATCTACTGTGCATGAGACTTACACTGTGACTTTTCTGTAGGGCCTCAAACACAACAATCCTACCTCCGTTTTGCTGTAAGCAAAACAAAGTGTAAGGCAGATTCAGCTGAGGGGGCAACTAACCCAAAGTCATCTACTGAGCTTTCATAGCTGAGGATCATCTTCAACATTGGTTGCCCTGTTCCTCTTTCATAACTGGCACATTTATTCAAAGGTATACAACTCATCACATTGTCTTTTGGCAACTGGTTGCTGGTATCTAGCTGTTCCTCCTAGAGCTGCCATGTTGTGAGAACAGGCATACAATATTCACAACTTTCCAAATGAGCATCCAGCCTCAAATGTCTGCTCTGAAGATGCACATGAGCCTCAGGGAAAAGGACTGGTTAAAACATGTATGTATGTATGTATGTATGTATGTATGTATGTATATATGTATGTATATTTGCATGTACAGTAAGCATGTATATATTTATAAACTTGTATGCCACCCATCTCATTGAGGTGACGCTGGGAAGCTTATAATCATCTAAATAAAATATTATATAAAAGCTTAATAAAATCTATACATTGAAAAATCAATTCAAAATCGATAAACTAAATGGGAGGTCCACAGCTTGCTTTTTCTGCCAGTAGTCCCCATTGAGAGGAGCCAGTTCCTCAGATATCCTGGACCAATGCCAGGGATGAGCCAGTTCCTCGGATACTCTAAACCAGTGCCATGAACGGTTTTATAAATGATAACCAACATCTTGAATTGTATCTGGAAGCAACTTAGCACCTAGTGCTGTTTGCAGAACAGCAGCATAATGTGGGTCACCCTAGGGGTCCCAAGAACTCTTTGAGCAGCTGCATTCTGCACCAGCTGAAGTTCTGGGTACTCTACAAGGATAGCTCCATGTAGACCATATTGCAAAAGTCCAACTGTGAGATGACCAGGGTTTGACTGACTGAGCATAGGGACTCCGGACCCAGGAAAGGCTCAACTGATGCATAACATGAAGTTGCAGAAATGCTCTCCTAACCATGACTGCCACCTACTCATCAAGCAGGAGTTGTGAGTCCAGGAAAACACCCCAGATTGTGTATCAGGTCTGTTTGGGTAGTGCAACCCCATCTAAAATTAAAGTTGTTAAAGTCCCAGAACTTAGAGCTCCATGACTCAAAGTCACTTGGTTTTACCAGGGCTCAGCCAGAGCCTGTTATCCACTATCCAGATTCCCACAGCCCCCAGGCACCGTGAGAAAACTGACATTATCATTGAGTCACCTGTGATGGAATTGTAGACTTGAATATCATCAATGTACTGATGGTACTTCATCCCATGGCAGCGGATGATCCCATACAGTGATCTCACGTAGATGTTAAAAAAGAATGGAAAAAGTACCAAGCTATATATTATAGGTCATCTTTCCCCCTATTTGATCTTCCAGTTCTAGTGGGCTGCAATTCCTATCACCCTTGGTCAACCTAGGGGGCAGTCCATTGGATTGGTGGGAATTATCATCACTCAATCTGGAAAGTTTAGAACACTTAGTTTTTCTGGTTTTGTGAAAAGCTGCTATACAGATTTTAAACATTTTACAATGGTCAGTTTTGTTTCAATTGGAAGCATAAACAAAACCTGGTCCTCCTGTATGCAAGTATAGCCTTGTTCTCTTACAAACTCTTAAATCCTTTAGGGTACACACATATATACATTTGAAATATTTGTGTTTTGCCCCTCTTGCACTCATGCCCAACTGTAGCTGTTCATGAATCTACAGTATATAACATAAAAATATAAAAATTTATCTCAGTAATTGGTCAAGGCCAGATATTGCATATAGTGTAAGCTGGCTAAAACACCAGTGAGCCAGGAGTTTAGCCATAGTGATGTACAAAGTCCTATTTTGATAAGAACATTTATCAGTCTTCGATTGGTAGTTTAACTTATCTCAGTAATTGGTCAAGGCCAGATATTGCATATAGCGTTAATCAATTAGCGAGATTTAACGCTGAGCCAACTGAAAGGCACTGGCAAGCTGCTAAACGTGCGTTAAGATATCTGAAACAAACAATGCATTATGCATTGTATTTGGAGCCTAAAGATGAACTGAGTTTAACTGGATATGCTGATGCAAGTTTTGCTACAGACAAATCTACATCGGGTACTGTAGTATTATTGGGAAAGGCATTGATTGGATGGAGGTCTGTTAGACAGAAACATCTAAGTTTGTCAATAATGGGGGCTGAATTCTCATGTTGTCTTTATTATGTACAGATTTAGTTTTGTATAAACAATTACTAATTGACATGGGAATTGATGTAACAGATCCTATTGTTGTTTACGAAGATAACCAATCAGCAATAAAGATGGCTTCAAATATTGCTGTAAAAGCAAGAACAGAACACACAGATTTAAGATATTTAAATGTGAGACAATGTGCGCAAAGTAAGATGATTAAGCTAGAATACTGTATGTCAGAAAGCAATATAGCAGATCATTTTACAAAGGCCCAAGGCTCTATAAAGCATAAGGCTTGCTGTGAAGATTATGGACTTAGAATGTAAGGTTGTATATATTGTCCTACCCAAAAGGGGAGAATGTTAGGAATATAAGTCACCTAACAGCTATTTGGGTTGAAAATATATAAACCAGGATAAACATTTTAATATTTTTTCTTTAAGAAAATGCAAAACTGTAGTTGGGTGTGTTTTCTCAAAGGGCCATAAGATGGAGCCAGAAACCTGGGTTGTCTTAGTCTTAGTCTCAGTCTCTCTGTTACTTCTGTTGGAGAGAGTTGCCACTCCTCCATTCTTCTAATTGACTGATATTCTTGGATTTGATAAAAGTCTGATACTGAACTGTTTTTGACACTGGACTTTGTTATTGGATTATCCCTGGATTGAAAACTGACTGATTTTACCTGTGAATGACTTTGGACTGCCTATTTTGAACTTTGCTTAAACCTTTCTGGAAGTAAAAACCTACATTTACTGTACAGTGTATCTATGTGCTGTGTGTGTATTATTCAAACACTACTCTCAAATATGTCTCCCTGTATGCGCTCATTCTCCTAACGGGGAATTACCTCAACAGAGATGCCTCTGTTAAAATGCACTGAAGTAATCATGATCATAAGTCTCTCTGCTGGGACATAATACATGTATGTATTTAATATGTATAACTAGAGTTACATAGTCCCTATTAAATTTGATCTCTCATGTTTTTGTCCTGCTTGAATTATTGAATAGATTGCATTTATGTAAATTGGGTTTATATAACATGGCTTGAAAGGATTACATCTTTTCCTTTCAAGAATGTCATCAGCCTGTCTAAAAATAATCATTCCTGTGTAATGCATAACAAGGGTCAAATCTTTCTAACGCTCATGAATTTTAAGCAACCATATTTCAGTAATCTAAATAGCTTATTGTTGCATTGCCTGTTTTAGATCTATAGCAGAGATGTCTGGTGTGATGTGTGTTTTGGGGCGTCTCCTAGAAATTATTTTCTTTGTGATGAACAAGAAAATGTATTTGCTATAAATGATAAATCAATTGGGCAATGAGCTTGATCTAAAACAGGTTGCCAGCAGCACGTTAAAATTAAATACTAATAATTATTCACAATAGTGGTTGACAGCCTATTTATGAATTGTGTTGTGGTGCAACTAAGTTAAAATTTTAGTCATTTCTTTGGATTTGGAAAAACACACATCTGAATTATAAAAACAAAAGAAAGCTATTTTATGCCTAGTCATTACACATGTAGTACAGATCTTTCTAAGGTGGTTTACCATTTGTTATAAAATGCAATAATAGAATCACAATAAACAGTGAAAATAGCAATTAAAAATCTACATTATTAGGCTCCTTCTTAAATGAGCAGTTGCTTGAAAAGAAAATCCAGCTTGAGCTGCCTCTGCAATTTTTGTTTGCCTCCCATGTTTGTCTTTTCTTATTCTCACAACAATGTATGTATAATGTTCAGAAAATGCCTGAAAAATACATACGGGGTTTAACTCAGCAGCGTGATTCTCATTGCCTGCCAAAATCCCCATGAATTGCTTTGGGAACTTATCTGTGCTTAAGACTGTGAAAGGAAAGCTGATAAGCAAGAAATCAAATTATAGTGTCCATTTTATGATAATAGGTTATACACAAAGCTTGTTCCTAAGTTGCAGCTGTCAGTTCAACTTCTTTTTGAAATGTTCAGAAGAAAAAAAAATCTGCTGTCTGGTGCAAAGAGTCAAACTGGAGGATTATTTAATATAGATTTTCTAGCCTTCCTATTAAATCCCAAAGAGAGATACAATAAAACAAACCAAAAACCCATACTAAATTATAAATGATAACAGAGGATCGTGATAACCAGAGAAACACACCAATGACTTTGCTGCCCATGTTTCATGAAAAGCCTGGGCAGCGTTGTGGCAAGCAGTAAGAACAAATAGGAGTTTTTCAGTGCAATTTAGCTTGGGAGTTTAAGTGAGATTTTTCTAGCCATCTTTCCTTTTAAACTGATAGTTTTAGCTGAAAGCCTGAGAAGGGAAAAATAAACAATTTAAAAAATTACTGGTGGAACATTAAAAAAATGAAGATAGATGGATAGAAGTTTGCAGCTGTGACCTGCAATGCTTGTGGCATTTTTCTGTTCCTGCCTATGAAAAATCCAGCCTATTTTTCAGCTGGGGGCAAACAAAGGATTAGAACAGTGAAATATAATGAAGTTGATGAAATATAATAAAGTTTTGTTAGATCATGGAAAGAAGGAAGCAATTCATCATAAGGCATACAATCATACAAAAAAAAATCTTTGACAAAAATAAGGATTGGGGATGTGATTGAATACTTTTCAAGACTTATCAAGGTCATTCCTAGTTGTTCCTTTGTGCTAATTCCTTTTTCCCATTTTGGGAAAAATCATGCTATAAAAAACAGTTTGCAATGATATCGCCATGGATATTAAACAATAAATAACAATCCCACCTTTGGGCTAATGTGGGATTGCTATTCCTTCTACTCCATAGAAATGGATTGAAAATATGAATATGAATAATTGGCTATCATACAGTGTTGATGAAAGAGATTTGGTTTGCTGGCACAAGAAGGATATACCGTACTTCACAGGAAAATGTCCTAGGACCTAGGCTGAAGTATGGGGAATTTGATTAGAAAGGCTTTAATGGAAATTGGAGCTGAAAAATAAAGACATCTGGGGGGAAAAAAACCCTATGTGTATTATAGAAAAAAAGGGAAGTGTAATTGAACCCTTAAACTCTATATGAAAAAACATTGCTTCATAAAGTGAATTTAAATCTCAGGGCAAAATGCAGGACCTATGATAATATAGCTGAGAATTTAGATGAACCTTTTTATATTGTTTTTGAAAAACCTTGAGAAACTGATGAAATGCCAGATGACTGGAGAAGAAATGTCATTCTTGATGACAATCATTGAGGACATGGTGAACTAAAGATATCCCTGAAGAAACAGAGGCAACTTTATGGCTGACATCAACAGCTGGATGTGGAATTTGTGCTGGCAAAACCTCCCCGGAGAAAGGAGAGATCATGAGATTGCCTACATATACTCCTGACAGTGGCTCCTCATGAGTAGATGGCAGGAACCAATGTTTCTGTGATCTGCTTATCAGGTTGAGTACTTCAGTAAAACAAATATTTAAAAAAACAAACATTGGAATATTTTGAGTAGACTGCACTGCACACAAGGTCACATTTTGGGAGCACATTGCCTGGTCTTTGTCCCAGACAAAGCTGATCCTTTTCTCTGCCATTATGTACCTTTCCATTCAGAAGTATCTTTTGCCTCTCTGTCAAAGCATCTTGCTTTTGGCAGGAGCTCACAACATAGTACAGTACTCTTCAAATGTTTTGAAGTACAGTGCTCTATATAGGCATTCTGCTATACATACATTGGCTATCTCTTTCTCCTCTCCCAGCTCTTACATGTATGTGCAGAAATAGGTTTGTGTGTGTGTGTGTGTGTGTGTGTGTATTTGTTTTCTTATGTTTTCGCGGGTATTTATATGTATGGTATTCAGCTTTGTTCGGGTATTTTCCCACATCTTTATAGTTGTGCTTTTAAAGTTGTAGCGACATTTCAGCAGAATCTCATCTGCCATCATCAGGCTCACACACAAGCCACACGAGTTTGCATACCTGGGTGCACCCTGCAATTCAGAGACCTCCTGTGTGTCTTCATTCTTACAGATCCAGCAGCAATAGAAAAAGCAGGACACCCAGAGGAGCCCATCTGCCTTGCCAAATATTTCAGTGTTGTGTGGTGCAAAGCCTCAAAGAAAAAGCACAAGAAGTGGGAAGGTGATGCTGTTCTTATAGTGAAAGGAAAGTCTGTGATGCTCAAGGATATGGAAGGCAAAAACATTGGAAGAGGTAAGAGTGAAATGGAAATAATTATCCAGGTGTTTGTTGGAAGAAATATTGTTATGTAACTTTTACCAAAGGAAGAAAAGGATACTAAATTTGATGACTGGGGCCACACCTTGAAGGAAGGTAGGGTTATATAAAAGGAGGTGAAAAGCCCAGGAATCCAGAGGTCTAAATGGTCCTTCCAGTGCTTAAGATTTTGTGAGTTTATGAAGAAATTATCTGTCTATTGGTAGAAAGTTAGAATATTACATAGCCATGTCAGCTAATTGAAACTTGTGTGTTCAGAGATAGTTTTGTCATGGCTAACTTGTGAGTGAGGCCAGATTTGTATCTTCTAGACTAGAGCACTGGTGTCAAACCTGCAATGTCATGTTGCCATCAAGTGACATTTTGTGATGTTTTCCCATTCGAGGAGCTAGCGTGGACGTGACCTGCATCTGGCCTGTGGGCCACCAGTTTGACACCCCTGCTCTAGAAGTGTTAGACTTCAACCTCAATTATTATCATTTTCAACTATTATAGCTATTGTCTAGCTGGGGTTGTGGAAATAGTATTGCAACACATTTGGCAATTGCCAGAATGGAGTTGGAATGGTCAAAGGAGAGGAAAAATTGCAGTGATTAGATCTTTGCATAAATGGGTTGGAATTCAAGCTTAGGGATTGAGATGGCAAATTCAGCTGACAGGTTTAAATAGTAGTGAATGAAAAATGCTCTTAGTGTACTCTGAAATTCCTTGTGTATGAATAGAGTATATTTATTATCCTCTCAAAAGGAAGAATGAATGGAAATCTCCCAATAAAAGGAATGTTTGGAAAGTATTATTCTGAACCACCTCTCCTGAAACATCTTCTGAATCAAGTCCAAAATATTGCCCTACTATTAGACATTCCCTGAAAATTCCCATATTCAGAATGTTATTCCATATTCGGAATATTACTCTGTCACCTGTCTTTCTCTCTTCCTTACATATGCACACTCTGTTTCACTCTAGTTATATTTTTCTTACTACTACCCTTTTAAGAATGTTTCTGGTAAATAATGGAATTTAATATCTGCATATCCACAACACACTTCCCTACATTTATATATTTGCAAGTTAATTCCAGTTCAGAGGAGGGAAAAACTAGACTGCATGTGTTCAGTGCAACTGCAAATGATTTATTTAGTTAAACATTTTTGTAACGATTTACCTCCTCCACAATGAAGTACAGAAAAATATGCAAGAAGGCATACCTTGAAGCCATTTCTTTATAGCACCAGTCTTTTGATATAATCTTTTATCTATTCCACTTTATCAGATGTAGTAAGTTCAATTCTTAGTTGACACCTTGTGTGTGTGTGTCTGTGTCTGTGTGTGCATGCACGCAGAGCCAGTTTGGTCTAGTTGTTAAAACATCAGGCTGGAAAGCCAGAGTCTATTTGTTCTAGTTCCACCTTAGCCATGAAAGCCAGCTGGTTGACCTTGGGCCAGTCACTCTTTCAGACCAACTTACTAGGAGTCAACAGTATCCAAATCAATTATAGCTGAATAGCATTATTATTCTAGGAGGGTGGTGAGTGGGAGGCAGCTGTACAAAGTATTTTTCGGTAGCAAATCATTACCAAATAAAGGACAATCTCTGACATTTCAATCAAAACTTACATGCTTATGCAATAAAAAACAATGTTCCAGACCCCACAACTATTTACATAAATGTGTTTGTCTCTAAAGTATTATAGAGTTCTTTGTTTTCAGAAAAATAATAATTGGTGCTGCTAACACAATTATAAATATGAGAGAAATCAACCATTTTCTGCACTATATTGCTTAGCAACAAGGGCTAGCTTTCATGCATTACTCATTAACTTGTTAATCAAGCTTTTTTGTTCCCAATGCCTGATAGGATTGGATAAGTTAGAAATTCATTTAGTGAAGTAAATGAAGGTGTAAGATATTTTCAGGAATGTGTTTTTGAATTTGGGGTTAGAAATTGTTTTTTTTCCCTAGCCTTCATAAGTATCAGGTCTCTGGAAAGCTTCTAGCATGCAATCTGTATTTTGGAACAGTGGGTGTTTTGGCATCAAATGGAGCTAATGTTTATCTTCTTTTAAAGTGATACTGCACCATAAAAATAAAGAAGCTATGTTGAGGATGTTCTTGATGTTTTTCAAAAATGTATAGAGCTGTTTAATATTTTTTTTCTTTAAAGAGAATGTGTCAAATATCAGTATTCAGCTTTTTAGTCAAAAGAATTGGCTTTATTTCTTGTACAGTATGGCCATAATGTCTTTTTTCTTAAAATGGGAAGATTCACTTGACCAAATGTATTCTTATTTATATCCGTATACCTCTACATAACCTCTATAATTTCTTTTAGGCACTGGATATCAGTTCAAAGTTTTAGACAATCTCACTGAAGGTCAGAGTCTGATGATTGGAAGCAAAGAAATTGAAGTGATGGGTGTGATATTGGAAGAGGACTTTAAAAGTGGCAAGTGTTTTCTGTCTGGTCTGGAGGCCACAGAAGAAATTTGGAATTCCCCAATTGCTTCAGCAAGATGGTTTTGTAACCCTTTCAAAAATGTTTCCAAAGCCAATACTAAAGAAAATTGGTCTAACTGTAAACCACGTCATGATCCGTTCGCTCCAAGTAAGAATTTCTTTTTGAGTTTATGTTAATCTGTCTATCTCTGTTCTATCCCCTTCTAAAGAAAGTGAATTAGTAATCCAAATCAAATTCAGACTCCCTCTAACTGTCGCACTTATATTGGAATTCACTCCAGTCATTGTCTCAACATATAAAGAGGAAATTAACTTGGGGAAGGCCAAATTAATTAAATAGGTGAATTGGATAACCAAAATCGAACTTTTTTCTCTCGTTCTCAGAATCTCAGTATAAAACAAAACTAAGCACTGTGGATAGGGTGACATCTAGATGGAGTGAAAAAATAATGTATCTGAAAACAAAAATCATATGTAAACTGAACAAATAGAGGATATTCCTCCCCTGATAGTTTGGAGATATTGCCATCTCATTTGCAGCAAAGTTAAGAAACTTGCCAATTGCTCATGAGTAGGCAACTTACTATTCTCCAGATATAAATTCCAGACACTATGCCAGTGATCAAGAATGATGGAAAATACAGTTGCTTCTTCAAACAAGTATTATTCTTAGTCAGAATAACTCAGTTTTGTTTTAGGTTGTTTCTCAGAGCATGCTATAAGGCCTAAGATCCTCCATAATTATTTTAAAGTAGCATGCTTAGCTACTGGAAACATTTGAGAACCCAGGCCAGAGTACAGTAGTTTGTTGAACTATTTATTCAGTATAATGGATCTTGGAACAACAACACTTTCAGGGTCTTCAACCTATATATGTAAGATATCTGTGTATCTGCAATATTTCTTTTAACTGAATGGAAGAGTCAATATAAATGTAGGGACATTTGGGGACATCCTGTGTCAACCTAAGAATGACCTTTCTATGGTCAGAACAACCAGAAAGATTTCTTTATTTTTCCAACTTTACTCAAACTTCTACCCATTTAAAATCAGGTCTTAGTAGCCTATTTCAAGTTTATTTATTTATTTGACTTTTATCTTGCCTTTTTTACTGTATTAAGTAACTACATATCTAATTCTCCTTCCCCCTCCTATTTTCCACACAATAACCCTGTGAGGTGAATTGGCTGAGAGAAAGTATCCAGCCCAAAGTCACCCAGCTGACTTTCATGCCTAAAACAGGACTCAAAATGTTTTGATACATTCCTAAAAGTTGGATTATTTGGGAAATTAAATAAGGTTGAAATATAACCCAGTGAAACAAAGTGTCATTTTGTTGATTTTATTTTAAGAATTTTTTGAACAAATATCAAAGTTTTTCCTCTTTAATTTTAAACATCTTAGATAAGCCTGTTTATATGAGACTGATAATTGTGTATTAACTATGTCAATTTGAGGATTAAAAGGGTAGGATTATTTGCATGTTTTGGTTTGAATTTGGCAAATAGTTATTTTTGGTCTTTCACTTAGAAAACTGGTTGCTTTTGCTTTAAACTAATCCTTTTGCACTGATAACATCTATGTTTGAAATTTAAGATTCCTTAGTTATGCCATATCCGGGCCCAAGTCACCAGCGCTTGTTTAACAAGTCACATTTGCCTGTTGTGGATGTGGTTGTAGACCCTTACATAACAAGCCATCTTCGCCCACATCAGCGAGAAGGAATTCTATTTCTTTATGAATGTGTGATGGGAATGAGGTAAGAAGATGATGTTTTCTTGGTTCTTGATTTCTCAGTCTTTCAGAATATTGGTACGTTTTGGGAAAAGTTGGTGAATTTGCCATTGGAATATTGTAAAAATCTGTGCTAAAGCTGAGGAGAGAAAGATATGTTCATCTAGGTGCGATTTTCAGCAACATTTCTGTGAAGATCCTATTGATACAGTTTTAGCCTTTAGAGATCCAGGGAGATGACTATGGGGAAGCTAGGCAGAGGTGGCGACAGTTACAAAAAGAAGAACAAACTTCTAGCAATGATGGAAGTGTGAGAAAAAAAACTTTTCTTCCTTCCTTCCTTCCTTCCTTCCTTCCTTCCTTCCTTCCTTCCTTCCATCCATCCATCCATCCATCCATCCATCCATAATGCTGGAAAATAGCATTTGTACAAAATATGTTCTAGATGTTCCTTATTCCTCAAAAAATTATGCAGGATATCAACCATGGAAATTGCAAAAGCAAGAAAGAGAAAGAAAGGGTTGAGCGGGTGGGTAGAGAGAGAGAGAGAGAGGAGACACTGCACATAGACCAAAAGAGGAGAAGAGTATATGAGGATAATGTGGACTTTTTATGTGGAGGCTAATACAATAACTGTAACTAAGCAGTGGCCTTTACCTATAGCATATTTATAAGAGCTATTGTGGTTTCTCGGTTTATATACAATCTTCACATTGTCCTTCCCAAACAAGAAAACTCAAGCCAAATAAACAAAAATAAACAATACAGTTAAATACAGTGAAGGGAAAACATTGCTTCAACGTGTACCCGTCAGCTTTGGTCTGCTTGACTTATCAAAAACACAAGATTTTGCCTCTTTCACCAGCTGATAAGTCATCTTTCTGAGCAAGTGGTCACATTTGGCATTTCCAGATAATCTTGTGGGTAATGTCACAAAATGAGTACTGGAACAATTTACAACATGGCAGCCATGGGGAACACTATCATTGTTGGATATAAAAATGATCTTGGAAGCTGATATTTTATTTTATAGCATCCAAATGTACTATTTTTTAAAATTAAA
Organism: Pseudonaja textilis; assembly: GCF_049901715.1. Taxonomy (NCBI): domain Eukaryota; kingdom Metazoa; phylum Chordata; class Lepidosauria; order Squamata; family Elapidae; genus Pseudonaja; species Pseudonaja textilis. The sequence goes on along the minus strand of NC_141992.1, from coordinate 174,737,841 downwards.
ATACCCTCTGAATGATTAAGTCACATAGACAAGGTGGAGCCAAGGAGTCATGCTTAGCTAACTTTGGCTGACCTAAAACAAGCTAAGTGAGCTTAGACATGGTTAATATTAGAATGACGGACTAACAAGAAATGTGTGAGTTGTAACGGGAAGAGCCAAACAACCTTGTAGGAGAAGGCAGTGGCAAATTGTTTCCTCATTGTTGCCAACAAAACTGTGAGATCTTGTCCATATGGTTACCAAAAGTTGGTCTTGACTTGAAGAAGTCTTTTTTTTTTTAAACCATCTTATTCATGCAGCCTTGCTAAAGCTTTTCCACAAGGGCTTTTTCGCTCTCTTGGGTAGAAATTAAGGAGATCTAGGCTGGAGAAAAATTACTTGTTGCCTAGTTTGGTTGAAAGCTCCAAATTCTATAATTATAATATTTTTAAACCTGTGATTTTGACAGAGATAATTGTCTCTCCCACCTCCATCCCTGCATATTACAAAAGCTTTAAAAATATTACAGAAATGGATGGTTTTGAAGTCTACTTCAAATAAATCTTTAAAAATCAGAGAATACAAGCAACAATTCAGTGAAGCACAGGCAGATCTTTTGTTGAATTATATTGAGACCTTTTGTTGAAGGAAGGATCTTTTTATGAATAATGCAACTGCTTCTTCCCTGGAAAATTCTCCCTTCAGAGAAATAATTAGCAATATTGTTCACCATATTTCGTATTAACAGGGAAGCTGATGAGACCACTTTATAGCAAAATTAAAAATATGATATTAATCTTACTTAATAATTTATTGTGCTCAGGTCTGCAACCAAATCAGGGACTTCATCCACCAGAGGGAAGGGCACAAAGCAATTTTATTGGTTCAGTTTTAGCCAAATAAAAGCTTGGTTATTAATACTCCAAAAGATGGGACAGCTTTTGCCAAATTTGGTGAAGGTTTGGGAAATAATGCAGATAACAATGAAAGGAGTATTATAGTTTCATGAAGGAAACATTTATGTTTACATGGATCACCTATCAGCCTTACCTCAAATTTTCATATTCTTTGCTCCTTCTTTTAAATTTAATTTATCAAGTAGAACTCTTTATGTAGAAAAATTCTTCACCTAAAATATAATCTTTTAATACATTCAAGTGGGCAGGTTCGGCATATATTCTCAAACGATACAATTTGAATACAGGAAGACAACAACCTGTAGCCTCTTTCTCTAACCCAAGTGTATCAAACTCAAGGCCCATGGACCGGATATGCCCTGCAGGGTGCTTAGATCTGACCCATGAGGCCAACCTGGAAACAGCGAAGGACTGGCCTATGGTGCCTCTGCCAGCGAAAACGGAGATCGGGAGGGCTGCTCCATTTTCGCTGGCAGAGGGTTGCAGGAGGCCATCGCAGCTGAAAATGGAGCTTGGGAGCCCATTTTCGCTTGCAGAGCCCTCCGGGCCACCACAGGCACCCCCAACATGAGTGACATTTAGCTGGCCATGCCCATCCTGGCCCTCTGAGGTCAAACACAACCCTGATGTGAAATCGAGTTTGACATCCCTGCTCTAATCCTTCTGAGTTCAGATCTGAGTATCTATATTTTACTACAAGTACTGTTGTTCCCTTTTAATCCAATCTATTTAACTGTACAAGCATAACACAATATAACCTACAACAAAAATGAACAATGTTATGTAAAAATATAACAATCAACAATCATATTTAATCCCATATTTTTTATTTTGTATGGACATGTTGGAATAAATAAAACTAAATCAATTAAATGAAAAGACTAATCCATAAATACTTTTTTTGCTACATTGCCAAACAATAAGGATGCCTAAAATGTTCTATTAAAATGGCAAAGGCTTTCTTGAAATTACTTTATACAGTAATCACTTTCTTTTTCTGTGTCTTAGAGTGAGCAATAGGTTTGGCGCCATCCTTGCAGACGAAATGGGTTTAGGAAAAACACTGCAGTGTATTTCACTCATCTGGACACTCCTGCGCCAAGGACCTTATGGATGCAAGCCTGTAATAAAACGAGCCTTGATAGTAACTCCTGGAAGTCTGGTGAAGAACTGGGGAAAGGAATTTAAGAAATGGTTGGGAAATGAGAGAATCAAAGTGTTCTTAGTTGATCAGGTGAACCAAAGAGTTACACTCCTATCCCTAGTAATTATGTTGTTGTTAGTCGCGAATTGTGTCTGACCCTTTGTTATCCCATGGACAATGGTCCTCCAGGTATTCCTGTCCTCTACCATCCTCTGAATTCCATTTAAGATCATGCCTACTGCTTCAATGACTCCATCCATCCACCTCATTCTCTGTCATCCCTTCTTCTTTTGCCCTCAATTTTTCACAGCATTAGGCTCTTCTCCAGTGAGTCCTTCTCATTAGGTGACCAAAGTATTTGAGTTTCATCTTCAGGATCTAACCTTCTAAAGAGCAGTCAGGGTTGATCTCCTCAAGAATTGATCGGTTTGATCACCTCGCAGTCCAAGGGACTCGCAGGAGTCGAAGGCCTCAATTCTTTGGCCCTCACCCTTCCTTATGGTCCAACTTTCACAACCATACATTGCAACTAGGAAAATTGGGAATAATTATGTTAGATACTCCCAAATGTTTAGATGAAGTTCACCTTCATTTATAGAACTCTTTTGATTTAATTTCATTGACATGACACCTTTTTTTCTTATTTCACTCTGTGGAACAATTTAATCTAAATGTAACTTCACATTCCTTCTCTTCATCCAGTTTCTGGGCTCACATGGAGCACTGAGCTAGAATGTATCTTACTTATTTGGGCTTAATACAGTTTATCAACCTAAAAACTTAACATATGAGTAGCCATAACAAACTGTGGTTAAGACCTTAAACTCACTGTATGAAGTAGCAGTCAAATGAATGGATGCTGCAGGCTTGCAACTCAACTGTTTATTTTCAGTACTTATGATTAAAAAGTAGCCTTTCAGTATAGACATTTTCCTTCTTTCATTTCTTCCTAAAAGCAGTGGCATAGACATATTATATGTACTAAAATGTCCAATTGTTATTAGAAGGGGGTTAACATTGGTTGGAAAGTGAACAGGAAACAAGGAAAATTAATGGTGTCTCGCAGTTGGATATTGGATTAAAAATTAATAATTGGAAGCATACAGGAGAAAAATAATTGTGCGTAATTTAAACTAAGTTAGTCATCCCCTCTTATTGTCAATGACTGTTCATAAATTAATTCAGAATAATTAAATACATTTAGTTATATAAGTAAGACATACATTTAGACATAGATTCACTTTTACTTATAATTCCAGCTTTACCATTCCCACATAACTTTCAATTCTCTTTACATTCAGGATCACAAAGTGGAAGAATTCATCAATTCCCCCCTTTATTCAGTCCTGATCCTTAGTTATGAGATGTTGCTACGGTCTGTGGACCAAATTCAAAAGACAGAATTCAGCCTTGTCATCTGTGATGAAGGACATCGTTTGAAAAACAGTTCTATTAAGACAACCGCTGCTCTTCTCAGCCTCTCCTGTGAAAGAAGAATTATTCTTACTGGTATGTATATCATTATTCACTCACCACAAGCTTTTGGGGAATACAAAAAAAAAATAGGTAGAAAGCAAAACCTTCTCAGGAGTATATCTGAAAATGGGTTGTATTCTTGGGTATATGAATATAAGGTTGAGGTGAGTATTTCAGTAAGTATCATTGAAAATATTGTTCAACCTACAGTGTTTTTTTTCCAGTGAAACTGGTCTATCAGGTCTACCCAAATATGGGACTGAACATATTGTTTCTGCTTTTACCTTTCAGCCCCAATTCAGGACCCTTCGCAGGCAGTTGCTTTCATGACAAACTATTTGTTGTGTTGAATTTATATTTTACCGACAAAGAAATAATAGTACAGATCTATTTCAAGCTATTTAGCTCTCATCAGCTAGCCATACCCTTTCTGGGATTCGAACCCAGGCTACCATATTTGGGTAGACCAGTTTGCCCTGATAGATCAGTTTCACTGGGAAAAAAACACTTAATCTTTCCCCTGGTATAGCCTGCAAAGCTAGGACAGCCCATGGCTTAGAGGTTAATACATCTACCTAATATGCAAGTAACATGGGTTCGAATCCCAGAAAGGGTATGGCTAGCTGATGAGAGCTAAAAGAGATGTATACCAATCTCCCTTTATTTCTTTTTGGTAAAATATAAATTCAACATTGTTCAACCTACAATAAAAAAAATTAAATTTGTTGCTCCCTTATATGGGTGCGTTAAAAAAGTGAATAAAAATCTAATTAGGGAAGGAGGTGTGTGTGTGTGTGTGTGTGTGTGTCTTCAAGTCAGTCTTGACACTTGGAGACTGGAGTAGTCCCTTTAGCAAGAATCCCAAAGTGGTTTGCCCTTCCCTGCTTCTTAGGGTTGAAACAGTATGAATGGCCCTAGCTGGTTTTGTGCCTAAAGCCGGACAAGCACCCACAATCTCCCAGTTTCTAATCTGGTGTCATAACCACTACACAAAATTGGCTCTCTTGTATTATTTACTAAATTACATTTTGTCGCCCAAGGTACTCCAGTACAAAATGATCTTCAAGAGTTTTATGCTTTAATAGAATATGTAAATCCTGGAATACTTGGTCCTTTATCTGCATACAGAAAGGTGTATGAGGAGCCTATTCTTAGATCACGAGAACCTTCAGCAGCTGAGGTCTGTTATCACAACAATTGGAATTTGTGACTTTTTACTGATTGCATAAAATTAAGAGACATAAGGTTTCTTTATTATTGGAGGGATAAGTAATGTATTGTTATGAGCGGCAATACATATCTTATATTTAAAGTTATGTATTATATAACTACTGTCCCAAAGATTAACTATTGAAGATATACTAGAAACAGGAAGAGAAAGTTCTCTGCTAACAAAATCTTATCATGTAGTACAGGGAACTGAACCTTTTAATCTATCACTTCCAAGTTATCAAGTGTTCTTTCCAAGGAAAAGTGTTTAACCTTACCCTCTCAGTATATTGGAAAATGGCAAAAATATTTATTTCACTAAGCTTTTAAGGTGTTAATTGGCTTTAATTATAGTAATTTTAATTATAGATTTTATTATCAAGTTTTTTTATTTTGTGTTTAGTTTTATTGTTCTAAGCTGCCTTGGTAGCTTAGGAAAGCAGGGTAAAATTTTAAAATAAATCAGATTAAGACATTTATGAGTTTATTTCAAAATTGTTTAAAGCAAATCTGAGAAGCAAAGGAAATATAAAATTTAAGAAGAGTAAATTTAGACTGTAATCCTATTCCAAATATACTAGGCATAAAATCTTTATTTAATTCATTGGGATTCATTGAGGAGGGTCATGGTCAGGGTTCTAGAAGCTTTTGTGAAGGAAGAGACCTTTTTATGTAAACAAAAATGAATAGAAGGCCATGGCAGGAAATATATTCCCATGAACTAATTTGATATTCTATTTTATTTTCTAGGAAGACATTGACTTAGGTGAGAAAAGGGCAGCAGAGCTGATGCATCTAACAGGACTCTTCATTCTAAGAAGAACCCAAGAGGTCATCAACAAATTCCTGCCCCCCAAAAAGGAGAGCATACTTTTCTGTCGTCCAACTGTGTTGCAGCTTGCTCTTTATAGAACTCTTTTGAACTCTCAGATTGTTAGATCTTGCCTACAAGGAAGTTTGGAGAATAGCCCACATTTAATATGCATTGGGGCTTTGAAAAAACTTTGTAACCATCCCTGCCTTCTCTTGAAAACAATACAGGTGTGCATATTGAATTATGTTTCAATATGTTTCTAGATTCTTAGAATTGTTTGCTGGGTATTTAAATCTGCAATCATTACAGATTTTGATTTGATTGAAAACGTGCATTGCTTTCTCTAACCAGCTCCTTCCAGAAGGACTTGGGAGACAATAGCAGATTCATGAAAACGTCATACATGGTTTTCAATCAATACAGTAATCAAACATTTTATTTATTAAACAAATGTATATGGCTGCCCAGTTCATACATAGCGACTCTAGATGACTTACAGCATTAAAAATCCATAATCTAAAATTGATCAAAGCTGGGGATATCATTGGATTGGAATGAAAGATGGTGACTGTTTGGAAGGGCTCAAGATGCATCAGAATGGAAAAGCCAACTTTAGAAGTGAAATTTCCAAACAGTCAGGAGACAGATTTGCAATAGTTTCAGTGCAAGTGGAGGACAGTGTTGTCCACTTTTGCATTCAGGAAATAGTGGGTAGTTGTCATGACAATGGGAACAAGCAGAAAGTGTGGGTATGGCTTTAGTTGGAATGTCACTAAAACAGTCAAATACTTTTCCAAAATTGTCTTCTCCATAGAAGATAGAATCTGAGTCTCGTGAGAACCAAGATCAAACAAACCTTTATGGTGGTTTACGTGATGTTTTTTCTCAAGAAAGTGCTCAGACAAATTTCTCTGAGAGTGACTCAGGAAAGTTGAAGGTGCTAACGCAGATGCTGGCAGCAATTCATGAACGTGGACCTTCAGAAAGGTAGGAAGGCTATTTAAATCGAAAGTACAGTTTGAGTGTGTTTGAATCTTATAGTTTAGTTCTTTTTTCTAAACAAGAGACATAATGTCCCAAAGGTGCTTTTTCAAGAACTTTTTCTTTCAGAGCCAAAAAAGCTTCTTGGATGAGAAGCTAAATGTCTTCAAAGAAAAACCAGTAAGTCCAGTTGCCTCTTGAAAAAGCACCTTTGAGACAACCATGACCTGGATGACTGAGAATCTCCATAGACAAGAGACATCATGGCTTCTAATTTATTTCTTAGCTATTGTATTAGCTAGTGCTATGGAACTTGGTAGTCATTGCTCTTCCATTTAACTCTGATCTCTTCAGAAGACTGAAGTAAATTCTCATATCTCTTTTTAGATTTTTGTTCAGGGAACATGAATGAACTTTTTTCATTAGTTTCAAATTCTCCACATTTTTATCTGATTGTTGCTTGTCGATGGTTTATACATTTATTCTAAATCTATCCCAGGAGAAAATCCAATATTTTCTTGCTAATATTTTCCTACATTCTTGATAACATACTATTTTGATGTTGGAGAGCTGATGGCAGAGAAGCAGAGTCTAAAATATAGCCATCGACAATTCATTAATAATAAACCAAGCATAGAGATATGAAATACAAACATACCGGTATTATGTTTGTCTGTGCTTAATAACTTCAACAAACATTGTAGGTGGAGCAGTGAGAGGTAGCTGAAAATGTGCCATTCCATATCTAAATATAAGCTAGCTTCCTGTTAATAACTATCCATGGTATTTCCCAACAAATTCTTTCTCTAAAACACAATTTCTTTTTTCTGGCCTAATCTCATATAAGATCAAATAAAGGTTGGTTTCACATATGCTTCCTGGTGGAACATATACTCTTCCTTATAGAAACAAAAGCAGAAATGTCCTCCCTGCTTCATGATTATCACAACAGACTTGTGTTATAACTGTGTTATCTTTTCAGGACTCTGCCTATTTCATTGTGGTGGGACTTGATTTCTGCCCAAATATATGATTTCCCACTGGCCTTCTAATAACCTTAGCCTATCATTTAACTAAGACACTATTGCTATACATCCTTGGTTTGCTGACATCTTCTCTGCTTGAAGTCCTTCATATGAATAAATAGCAAGTATACAAAATGCACATGGTACATTTTTCTCTTAGTACAATCTCTTTGATAATAATTGACATGTACACTAAATTAAAGCCCATAATTCACTTGGTAGTTCCTATCAGAGAACTGAAAATTTTGTTTATTGTATTATAAGATGCAAACAAAACTAGCATTAGAATAATTTTGTTCCATCAACATAGATGGAATTTATAATAACCAGTTTTCTATATTCCATGCTTACAGAGTCGTTGTGGTATCTAATTATACACAGACGTTAAATATATTACAAGAAGTATGCCAACGACGTGGATATCCCTATACTAGACTTGATGGCAGCACCCCTGTGTCCCAGAGACAACAGATTGTTGACAGTTTCAATAGTAAATTTTGCCCAGCCTTCATCTTTCTATTAAGTTCAAAGGCTGGTGGTGTAGGTTTGAACCTTGTTGGAGCATCTCATTTAATCCTGTATGATATTGACTGGAATCCAGCAACTGATATTCAGGTTTGTTACATTCTTTAATATTGGAACTGCAGAGCTATTAGCATCAATCAGAATTAACTGAAGTCCTTTTAATGATTTAAATCCATTTAAATAAGTGACTATTTATTAAAAGCCAATGTCAGTGAAATGGCAAGGCTTGCCTTCTTAGAAAAAATTACATAGAGGATGCTCAACATTTTGTTTAGTCGGTCAAACTTTTGTCAATGTTTTTGACACATTGTCATGGAAGACCATCTGCGTGGTTCAACATTGACCTGATGCCACATAATTAGTCAGTCAAAAAATTGCAAAAAAAATTATTTGTTTCCTCATGAACTCACTCATAGTAAAACAGGAGCATGGTTGTAGCCCCATTTTTAGAAACAAAATTAAATAAGCAGCATAGTTAAATAACATTCCCAAGCATATGAACTGGAAGGTCTTATCCATCATTTATATTGACTCATTTTCTCTTGTAGGCAATGGCCAGAGTGTGGAGAGATGGACAGAGGCACACAGTTCATATTTACAGACTACTCACTACAGGTCTGCAATATCGTAGTTGTAATGCTCCCCCCCTTCCCCCCATTGGCTAGTATCAATGGTTTTGACTGTTCTTGAATGTACACTTCATACCTATCTCTGGTCATTATTTTCAGGAAGTGAATGAATGTCTGCTTTCTTTAATGCAGGCACAATAGAGGAGAAAATCTATCAAAGACAAATCAGCAAGCAAGCTCTCTCTGGAGCGGTTGTAGACTTTTCCAAGGGATCTGAGCATATCCGTTTTTCTGTTGAAGAACTTAGAAACCTCTTTACATTGCATGAAGATTCCAATTGTGTGACCCATGATTTGCTGGAGTGTAACTGCATGGGAAAGAAAGATAATCAAGGTGAACTTTTCTGAGTGGCTCCTGCCTTATTTCATATATGGGATAGTTTTATTGTTATCTGTACCCCCTCCCCACTTTTAAATTGCAAAATGATTGCTTTCAGAAGGGTCAAAAAAAGTTTGCTGATGATGGCCACAACTCTGCAGTCAAAGCTGCAATGCATATAAAAAAAGGGGGGGAACTTTGATTGCATGGTTGTGGCTGCCCCCTTGCCGTTTTTGACCTCCCACCCTCCTTGCAGGCAACCCTGGTGCAGAAGCTAAGATTAGTGGATTTGGTGAGCAATTTTATGATGTTAAATATGTTGTTTCTTTTATTGAGAATTGAAATCTATGTCATTCTGTGCAAATATTTAACTTGGTTATAATTATAGGTAAAGATTCAGGTCAGGCAAAAGAAAATATTTCTTCATATTGTAGTTTGGGAAAGAATGAATTTGTTGTACCAAACATAATGGCAGCCAGTTGTCAAGACAAAATAAGAGTCAATAGCCATGTTACAGCCAGCAACTGCACTTTCAAAACCAGTTTTCAGGTGCCAATGTCTATCTTAATGATTACTGAGCCCCCCAAATATAGAAAATGTTGCCACTGTTATTCATCATGCAATCTTGAGTTTTAGAGCTGGAAAACAGTGAGAACTCTCTCTGTTCCAAAGGGGGATTAACATAGCTGTGAAAAATAAACGATCAGAACTGTCTGATGTCTATCTACTAGATACACTACAGTGGTCAGTTGATACAGTTGCAGGGAGATAAAATGGGAGAGGAAGAGGATGGTTATCTTTTGTTAACTACTCTGGGAAACAGAATGTCAGGTTAGAGGACACTAATCCAGCAAGTCGCTTCTTAGCCGTAGTTTGCTGTTTGTCTCAGGCATCAGTGGAAATGCCTCTAGAAATTATGGGTGCTCCAACACTGGAAGTTTTTAAGAAGACTAGACAGCCACTTGTCTGAGATGGTATAGGGCAGTGGTGGCTAACCTTTTTGGGCTCCTGTGCCAAAAATTGTGTGTGCGTTGGCGCTCGCGTGCCAGCACCCACAAAGCAATGTGTGCTCTTCCACGCCCCCTACGCATACGCGCACAATCCCCCCATCCACCCCCACCACCCCCTTACCTGCATTGCCCCTCACAGCTGATTTTCAGTCAGTTTGAGGCCATTTTTGGCCTCCCAAAGGTTTGAGGAAGGCTTCTGCAGGCTTCTGCAAGCTTTGTAGGCCAAAAACTAGCCCCGTTTCATCACTTCCTGTTTTTCTGAAAATACCGGAAGTGACAAAATGCGGCTAGTTTTCGGCATACAAAGCTTGCAGAAGCCTGCAGAAGCCTTCCTCAAGCCTTTGGGAGGCCGAAAAAGGCCTCAAACCAGCTGAAAATCAGCTATGAGGCACGCACATGCGCAAAGAGGTAAGTATGCCTGCAGCTCGCAGCTCTGTGTGTCACAGGTTTACCATCACAGGTATAGGGTTTCCTGCCTGAGCAGGTGGTTGGACCGGAAGACTTCCAAGGTTTCTTCCAATTCTGTTATCTGGAGTACCTTGAGTTCAAATCAAGGCATTTTTATAGCCATAAATATCTTTATTTCAGAATGTTCAAGTATTGTTGAATATTACTCATCAACTTATGATTTCTTCCTGTTATTTTTCTTAGGTTGTCCTGTGATCCAAGATGACCAGAGGAGCCAAAGTGGTGTGAAAGTCAAAAAGTCTCTGACTATGTCACAGCTGATGCAATGGAAACACTTTTGTGTGGATCACGAAAATCTCCCTGATCCCTTCCTTGACAGGATAAAAGACGACCTTACATTCATTTTCCAAAATATAACAAGTTGAGAGCAAGTTCTTAGTTGCAGTGAGCTTGTATTCATTAGGGTATTATCATTTTTAACAGCAGCAGCAGCAGTATTATTAATAATAGGATTACTGAGGATAAAGAGCATATATCAAGGTTGACACTGTATTATTCTTTTAATCCTTAAAATAAACTGGGGGAGGGATTTCTTTGCTACCCCTTTTTCTCACAGTGTCACATCACTCTAACAATTTCACAATATATTATACTTCAGTCTAACCCATCCAAGATGTTTTCTTCAACTGATGATAAGAACAAACAGAGACACGGCTTTCTCTTAATCGTGGTTATTTCTCTCCATCAATAAATAAGCCTGGATTTGTTCTCAGAATTAGTGTGTCAAAGAAGATATATTGCATTATATAATTATGAGATAATTACAATTTCTAAATAGTGGGAAAGCACTATTTTCTTCCTCGGGGAAGAAACATATTTGCCCGTGTCCCTTTAGCAACTGAGATTTCATCAGATAATAAAGAAATGTTTTCCTGTCATATGTGTTCCATGAATAACTTGTTTGATGTACATAATTAGTGGCATGGTTCTTCTCTTCATTTATTCCTTCATTAGCATTTTTCTTCCTGTCCTAGTAGAATGAATAATGCGTCATTTCCATCCATTGGTTTAATTGCCCTAGTCATGGCCTCTAGACACAGTTGAAGCTATATATTTCATTTCTTGATCTTAGCTTCTCAGTTCTGCTTCTGTTAAATTCATTAGGAAGAAGGCTGTTGCTCAGTTAAAAATAACAGATGTTTGGCCTGCAGAAAGCTAACCTCTTTTGAAAAGTGATCTACACATTCAAGCATATCTGCTCTATGGCTTTGACTCTACAATGTTACCTTTTTAAATACAGTGACTGTTCAATCTATGCTGAAACCGTCAAAATGCAGGGCTGGGTGGTGTTTACAGGAAAGGATTGTTTGAAGATTCTTGGACATCTCCCGAACGGCTAGTTCTCTCTGATTTATGACATTCTGTTTTTCTATTTAATATCCTTATTTTATCCTTGATAAAATAAATCTGTTCAGACAACTGAATATGTGGAGATTGGCAAAGTATGATTAGGTAAGGAGAAGGTTACAAATCTACTCTGAAAGGCCTCCTGCACAGGTCCACTTCTGTATTTGTTGAGAATGTAGGGATTTCCCTTTAAGTATTTATTTCTGTCCAAAGGTTGCTGCAATGGTAGCTATCATAACAGGCTTATTTATAGGATACAAAACTTTCAAAATTTCAGGCAATTTACATCAGCAAGATATCCACAAATATTTTCCATCCTCAAATGTTTTCATACTTATCCTAACACAATGCTTTTAGCTACATATTCAAACTGTGTTTATGCTACTAATAATATTAAAAAGAACAAAAAGTCTTTCAAGTGATACTTGACCAGTTTGTACAAACAGTGCTTCTCCAGTTTATCTAACCTTCTTAATTGGATTAAGTTATATAAGCCAGTGGTGACTGCAAGTAGACTATGTGCAATAAAATATAATGAATATAATGAATATTGTTTGTGGCTTAATCAATCATGCCATAAAAGTACAGTTGCTTCAAAGTATTCTATTTAAAACTAAGAGATTTAATTAGTTCAAATGTACCATTCAGCTAATAAAAACTTGGATTGGAGTTCATGCAGTCAGCTAAAACATAATGTGGTTTGTTTGGTGAATCCAACTGTTTTCTATATCCATGCATTATTTTATTTATTTAATCAAATGTCTATTGCCACCCAGCTCACAAATTTGCCTCTGGGAGGCATACAATAAAAATAATTACAGTTTAATTTGTTGGGTGGATCCAGTTAATTGTCATTTATTTATTAAACTCTGGGCAAACAGACCATAGTTTTGGGTGTGGGAAATAGATATTTACATCAGAGACTGTATTCTTGGATTACCTTGTAGTCTTTCATAGGCTTACTTGAGAGTATGTCCTCCTGAAAACAGGCATGTGAGTATATCACATTATTCCCTTGTAGCATAAACAAAATTATTTTGTTATGTAAAAAACACAAGAGTAACAAATAACAGGCAAAATATTTGTAATATGTATCTAAATCTCATCCACTCTTGATCAGCTTGCCCACGGTACTAAATTTGCATACTTGCTTTTCTAGTCACTATGGGAAATTGCTTGTTAACTGCTATTCGGCTGTTAGGAATCTTTGTACTGAGGTTTTACAATACTGGGTGAGTTTCCTTCAAGCCTTAGCAAAATAAGTCTTAACATGTTTGAGGGCTTACTCTTTTTTTTTTAATAAGCAGAAAAAGGTTGATTAAAATGTTTAGTTTCAAAAGTTACAAATGAACTAAAGTTCCAGATAAATTCGAAATAAGATTTTGGAATTAATTTTAAGAACCTTTCCTGTGGAAAAAAATAGTAAGATAAAACTTTGAAAATTGGACCCTATTGGAAACACTGGTCAGCAAAATAATTTCCAATATTTTTTTGCTTGGTTATATTTTTTTTATGATTATGATAGACTCCTTCAAACTGAACACAAATATAATTTCACAATGACTGTATCACACAGGAATCTTGAAAAACATGAAATTAACTTAATAACTAATGCATAATGCTTTTGACATGTTGCATGAGTTCAGCATGGCCAGAAGTCTTGCTGCGGATTTTCCTTTATACTCAATGTCCGATGCATCTCATTGGTTTCCAACACTAGTCAGCCAGCATTGATGGATTCCAGCTGCTATGATAATATTTTTTATCCATTGTGGCAATGTCCTGGTGAAACATTTCACCACGTTCATAACTGACTGCGCCTAGATTTTAGGGAATGAAATATTTCCATAATTCAAACTTCATTTGTCTCTATTTCTCTTCAGAAAAAAAAAACATTTTTAAAATTAAAAACATATACCTTAGTGAACTACAGCTCCCTTAATCAGATGCAAGAAATGGCTAACTGTTTAAAATTGGGGCAAATCCAGGATGTTTCCAATCCAGGTTGATTGGTTGGTTATTATTTATTTAATTTCTATAGTTACCCATCTAAACCCAATTGGTAAATTGGACTCAATGAGTCCAATTGAAATATTACAGTTGACAAGCACCTCATCAATTAACATTGTAAGAAATTAAAAATCTATTGTGTTTGTTGAAACCTGAGAATGCCCAAATCCTTTTGCTGTACTGTATATGAGCCTGTGAATTCAACAACTGCTGGCTCAAGTATGCTTTTAAAACCTCATTTTTCCAAAACATCAGTTTAGTCCTATTCATCTGATAAAACGATTCCTGATTTTTTTGCAACCATAGACTAACCGCTTTTCTTCTAGAGGAACTTTAGAAAAAGTAACTTTTCTCACACTCATACATGGTTGTAATCAGTGGTGGGATTCAATTTTTTTTACTACCGGTTCTTTGGGTTTGGCTTGGTGGGCGTGGCAGGGGAAGGATACTGTAAAATCTCCAGTCAGTGGTGGTATTTGCTGGTTCCCCAAACTACTCAAAATTTCTGCTACTGGTTCTCCAGAACTGGTCAGAACCTGCTGAATACCACGTCTGTTGTAATACAAATTTATAAGATTACCCTGTCAAAAAGTCTGAAAAAATGTAATACTTTTTCCTAAAGTGACCTGCAGATGGCAGCAGCAGAGCGTATACTTTACAAGTTTGTGGGTTAAAGAAGCCAAGTTCTAAATGTCTCTATTCTCTGCTATTTAAAAATTAAATTAGCTAAGAGACCGCATGTAACAAGTCAATTTTGTTTCTCTTCCCAATCCCACCCTTCCCACCTGGAGGCTATAGGTAGGTTATGGATTGTTTTTTAAATGATTTTTGCAGCCACAATTGCTGAAAATTGACAACCTGCCATTTTGAATTTAATCTTTGTTTCAATCCAACTCCTGATCCTGAAATAATTGCTGGCCATTTACAAAAAAACAAACAAACAAACTGTTTTTGGGAAGAGAAAGAACAAGAGAAAGCAGCATAGAAAGAAAGGAAAGCCAGTCTGGTGTTGAAGAAAACAAGTTCAGGTTTTATTTGAGCCTGGAGCTGATGGGTTAATTTGAGCCAGCCACTCTCATCCTGTCTCAAAGGGCTGTTCTTTAGGAAAACAAAATAAAGGACAAACACCATGCAGATTAGAATAAACTGAGAAAAAATCAGTGAATGCAGTACAAGTACACCTTGCTTACCGATCTCCACATTTAGTGAAGTCAAGACAGCACTAGAAAAAGTTATTTTAATAGCCTGTTCTTGCATTTTCACCCATCCCAGCATCCCCACAATCATATGATCAACATGGGCATGTTGCAATTGGCAGTCGTTCACAATCATTGCAGCATGCTGAAATCACAAGATTGTTGTTTGGGTGCTTTGCAATTGGCTTGTGGCAAGCAGAGTCAATGGAGAAAGTGCCAGTAAAACTAGAGGTCATAGTCATTTGATATCTCGCTTAACCATGGGCTTATTTGGGTTTGTGCTGGACTAAATTCTATAGCATATAGGGCAAAGGCCTTTAAACTTGGCAAGTTTAAGACTTGTGGACTTCAACTCCCAGAATTCTGAGCTAACATGACTGGAGGAGGGATTCTTGGGGTTGAAGTCCACAAGTCTTAAAGCTGTCAAGTTTGAAGATCCCTAGTATAGGGGATTCCTGGAGAAAAGTGTGTATATGTGTGTAACAAACAAGGAATTCACACTTTAATGTTCTATTTTCCTTAACTTGGGGACTTGGTATATATTCTATGCAGATTCATATTTGTATTTACTGCTATGCCTAAACTCACATGCCTCCCCATATGTGTTATATAACACAGCGGTCTGTGGTTTAAGAGTGCTGCCTGACGTTTGAGGGTCCCTTACATAAAGAAGTGTTAATACGGCGTTATAATGCCTTGGTAAGGCCACACTTGGAATACTGCATTCAGTTTTGATCACCACAATGTAAAAAAGATGTTGAGACTCTAGAAAAAGTGCAGAGAAGAGCAACAAAGATGATTAGGGGACTGGAGGCTAAAACATGAAAAACGGTTGCAGGAACCAGGTATATCTAGTCTAACGAAAAGAAGGACTAGGGGAGACATGATAGCAGTGTTCTAATATCTCAGGGGCTGCCACAAAGAAGAGAGGGAGTCAAGCTCTTCTCCAAAGCACCTGAGGGCAGGACAAGAAGCAATGGGTGGAAACTAACCAAGGACAGAAGCAACCTAGAACTTAACAGAAATTTCCTGACAGTTAGAACAATTCACCAGTGGATCAGCTTGCCTTCAGAAGTTGTGAATGCTCCAGCATTGGAAGTTTTAAAAAAGATGTCGGATAACCATTTGTCTGGTTTCCTGCCTAAGCAGGGGGTTGGACTAGAAGACCTCCAAGGTCCCTTCCAACTCTGTTATTCTGTGATTCTAAAGTAGAAATCTTTATGCTCTTTTTATTAACTTGTGCCTCTTAAATTTTCTTGAACAAATTGATTTGTAGTGGTCCCTTCTTTCCTCCCAGCTTTATAGGACTCTATCTTACCTTCAACTTAACATTATTTCTAGAGCATTTATCCTTCAGGCTGCCTTTGTGTGTGTGTGTGTGTGTGTGCGTGCACACACACACACACCAAGCAATGCTTAGCCAATCGCAAAATGACTGTATGTATCACTTATTTTGGCCATGTCATGTGGGAGAATTCACTGGAGAAAGCAATTATGTTTGGAAGAGTTAACAGTAAAGGAAAACCAGGCTGCCAAAAAACATGTTGACTGGACATCATCAAAGCTGACACTAGCCAGAGTATAAAACAACTCAAAGAAGTAGTGCAAGATTGGAAGAGGTGGGGAGACTGGCCCATAGAATCACCAGGAGTTGGGCATGACTGAATGGATAACATCATCATCATCATCGCTTAGCAATAACGGATATAACATGATTTCTTTTAGCAGTTTCTATGCAGGACAAGAAAATGAAACTTTTGAACATTAGGAGTTAGCTTGTTTAAAAAAATCTATGCTTGCTGATCAGTGGAAGGAAGACTATGTATATATCTACATTGCATATATCTCCTGTTCCATTCATTTGCCAGTTATTACCCCTAATCAAAAGCAATTTTACTTGTTTAATTGGTCAATTTTACTTGTTTAATTGGTCAATTTTACTTGTTTAATTGGTTTACTTGTTGCAAGTGGTCAAAAAATGCAAGAAAAATATTGTAAGGTACTTAAAGCAAACAGTATTTTGGAAAAAGCAAGTGAATTTATCGTTTAGTAACCAAAGCTAATTCTCCTGCTATCAGGAGCCACCTAATTACCATAGCCATCTGTCTTTTTGTAACCAACTAAGTTGTCTGTACTAGATTAAGTGTTCGTAAGAACTTCTATGGAAGAGCACCTAATTCAGAAATGAACAACCAGCATCAGCTGAGTTAGGCACATTGGAAGGGGTGGGATTTCCTTACTCATTCTTTTAAACCTAATTTAGAATGTTAACTTCAGATTAGTGTGTTACATACCTCAAAAGAGCAAGAATTCAGGTTGACCCTTTTCCAGTTATAGCCAGAGGTAATAATAATAATAATAAAAAAGAGGTAATTTCCAAGGCAATATATGCAACTCTGTGGATGCATAGTACTTTCCTGATTCTAATGAATCAACATTCCTTTCAACTTTTGGAAACTCAGGAACTCAAAATTAATGTGAACATCCTATTGGATACTCAAATATACACTAGTTTGAATGATTCACATGTACACTCATGTGACCTTTTGAATGCTAACAAAGAGAATAGCTCCTCTTGGCTAAGTAACGCTATTCATATTTTATGCATTAGGTAATAGTGCTCCGTGCTTGGTATCAGTACTATAATTACATGGGGAATTCCAGGCCGAAATCCTTCTTGCTGTTAAGAAAAAACTGGAGCTGCCTTTAGTTACCCAGAGACAATGAAAACAAATATGAGTATGCTGGTATATGTGGAGTCATATAAAAACTAATCACCTACAAGAAAGTTTTACATCGCAATCAGAGTTATCTAACTGGTTGCTCTTAAAATGCTGGTTAGCATGTGAATGGGAATCCTCAGAAAATCTAGGCTAGACTGGGAAGTACAGGCAGTCCTTGACTTATAATTGTAATGCAGGCTGTCCATTAATCTGCCCCCCAAAACGACCTTTTTTGTGATCTAAAGCAATCTTTTTTGTGGAAATCGCTAAGTGAATATGGCAGTCTTTTTCTCAAAACAAGAAGTAAATGCTGGTTTTGCAAAAACATCGTCAAACATGGTTACGTGACTGCAGAACATGTAAACAGCTGTCAGCCCAGTTGCTGAGTGCCTGATGTTCGGTCATGTGGCTGCAGGAGAGCAACTGTGGGAACTTTGAATCTGGGCCACACGTAGCCCCAAAGTAGGCTAGTAGCCTTCTACAATAGTTCCCAGTTTCTCATCTGGCCCTTTGGGGAAATTAATTGTTCACCTTAAAAAATAATGGGCATAAATTTGATTTTAAACGTTTTTTCGACCATGCAGCAAGAATTTGATGAGAATTTGCATTTTTGTAGTTTGTATTTATTAATTGTATTAATACAGTTATTTGAAAAAAAAAGGAAAGATTGAGGTTCTCTATCTAAATTCTTGGAAGTCAGTTCTACTATTGATTATTTATCAAGACTCCTAGGATTCCCACAAATTGAGTTCCACTCCTGATAACTTGGGATTTCCTAACAACCTCCCATCAAAGTTCTCATCAGATCTAACCCTGCTTAGATTGTTTGTGATCAAACTTGATCAATTAGAAGTTGCCTCTTGCAAGACTGCTCATTTTATAGAAAATCCATGCTCAGCAGCCACTTATCTTGGAAAGTCAAGTTCTGCAATAGTAGAAGTCAGCTCTTGTTCTGTATTTCTCATTGAGGGCTTGCCTAAAATATCTGACCATGATGAAGGCAGGAAACTGATCAAAACTCATTTTCTTCAATTGTTTCCCCAAAGTGCAGTTGGCTGACAAATGTTGCCTATCCCTTTTGAAGGGTGCTTAACTGAGAAAGCTGCAGACTATAATCTTTTAGTCTGATCCAGAGATTTCTTTTTAATAATTCAGGGATACTATGACATCTTTTATACTTTTACTTTTCTGTCAAAGAATAATGGTTCATTCAGAATCAAAATGGATAAAAACATTGTAAAAGTTGAGAGATCTCCATTTGAAACTGAATTAGACATACTTTCAGGTGCATTGTTCAATATACCTCTGAATGGAACTTCCTACAATAAAGCTCTGAGATACAAATAAGATGGCTGAGTTATTCATGGATAATGACCACAACGGAGTTCATGTTTTATGACTTGCCTGGTCAGGATCACAAAAATCTTCCTGAAAACTTATTACTGATTCAAAAGGAGTATTTGAATTTTAAACTAGGTCATGTTTCATCTTGTTTTTCTATCCAGCAATGGCAACTGTCTAATATTTACAGTTTGTGGGATTATTGAAACAAACATTCTGTCAAGATAGCAGCCAGTGTGAGCTTATTCTGCAGGCTACAGTAAATCTGTAGCTGGAGTTCCCCAGACACTTCCAGAAAAGGAAGGTGAATTGCTGCTGTCAAAATACCTTGGCCTCCTTTTGTGCACTTGGCTTTCCCCCCATTGAGTGCTAAACGATCAGAGAGAATAGTTACATTTGAAATAAAAGATAAAGGAAAACAAGTAGGCAGTTTGAATGGAGTGATAACACTTGCACTTTGATGTGATTGCCTCAATTCCTAATGATAGCTTTGGCCATGCTAAAAACAAGAGAAGATAATACAGATAAATAATACAGATAAAAAATAACAGAAGATAATACAGAGTCTACCCTGTATTGCACTTCAATATCCACAATCTACAGCTACCACAAGAATAAGGAGAATTAACGTTTAACACACTTGGCAGGCTACAGCTTGTAGAATATTATTCTAATAGACTTTAATACTTAGCTCAACATAGGTAAAAGTACCCAGCCTTTATTACATAATTCTAAAGCAATAGCGGTTCCTTAATGCAGTCTTCTCCAAACTGGATGATCTCTGAATGTATGGACTTTCTAGAATCCATCATCTAGGATGGCTGTTGCTGAGTGTCGTATATCTCATACGAACAAAGGACGCGAGTCAGTGACTTGGTTCAGCTCATTTATTGGGGTAAAAGCACAAGTGGGGAGAGTGGGAAGAAGCGCGGCTTAAAGGCTTTCTGCTGAGTGCTGCGGCAATCGGTCGTTTTGAATCGCCCGCGATCGGCTCAGCCAATCGCGGTCGATTCCGAACGACCAATCAGTGCCGCGCACTCAGCCAATCCGGTGGCCGTGCGCTTTAGCCAATCCGGGCTGCCGGATTTCGAGTATGCAGATGTCTGTACAGAACACCCTCCCTCTTGGTTTGGTCCTACGTGGCGTAGTCCCGTAAGTAGGCGGGCTCCGTATTTTCCGACTTGACTTGCGCTGGTCAGTTGTCTCCTGGTTGTCGGCCGGTTCAGGTGGGACTCCTGTCGCTCTCCGCCTCGTTGATGGAACCGCCTGGAAGGGTGAGTCAGGCCTCTCGCCGCGGCTCCCTCCTGGTTTTCCCGGGTTGGTCGAGCTGCTGGCTTCACTGCTCCCGCTCGGCTTTTCCGGGCTGGTTGAGCTGGCTTGGCTGCTCCCGCCGGGCTTCCGGGGTCGGTTGAGCTGGCTCGGCTGCTCCTTCCAGGTGAGGCTTCGAGTGGGTCACTCTCCGGTTCTTCAGGTGGTGAGTATTGCTGGTTCCCTTTTGGGTGGGTTTGTTCTTTTTGTTCTTTGGGGCCTTTCCTCCCCTCTTGGTTGGTGTCTTGCCGGTTCCCTTCTGTACCTGGTGTCTGCGTGTCGGTTGTGTTTCCCGCGGTGGCTCTTGATCTCAGTTGGTCGATGTGGCGTTTCCATGCTCGTCCGTCAGCTGTTTGGAGGCGGTACGAGAGTGGGCCTGTTGCTTGGGTGATCGTTGCCGGTATCCAGAGGGGGTCTCCGGTGAGGTTTCTTGCGTAGACCTTGTCTCCCGGTGAGAATGTTCTGTGTTTGCTGGTGGAGTCAGGGGGTCTTTCTGGGTTGTATGCGGGGTGCAGGCGGTCGAGCGGGGATCGCAGTTTTCTTCCCATTAGTAGCTCCGCTGGGCTTTTGTTCGTTGTGGTACTCGGGGTTATGTGTTGAATTAGGAGCATCCGATTAATCTTGTCCTGTATGTCCCCGGTTTCGATCTTTTGAATGGTCTTTTTGTAAATTGAACCATTTTCTCCGCTCTACCGTTCGCCGCGGGTGCGCCGGTGCCGTTAGTGCGTGCCGGATCCCTCGTTCTGCTAAGAATTTCTCGAACGGTAGTGCGGTGAACTGGGGGCCATTGTCTGATACGATGACATCAGGGAGGCCGTGGGTTGCGAAGAGTTTGCTGAGTTGTCTGATGACGGAGTCTGTGGTAGTTGTCTTCATGTTGCTTACCTCCAGCCAGTTGGAGTAAGCGTCTCACGGTTACCAGGAAGGTGTGTCCTCTGGTTGGTCCCGCTGAAGTCTACGTGGATTCGGGACCATGGCCCCCTGGGGGTTTCCCACTCCCGGATTGGGGCGGCTGGGGGGTTTGGTCTTGATTCCTGGCACTGCTTGCAGGAGGCCACCCAGGCTTCGATCTCCTTGTCCATCCCTGGCCACCAGGCGTGGCTTCTGGCCAGGGCTTTTGTCCTGACGATGCCGGGGTGCCCTTCGTGCAGCATGCTCAGGACTCTTTTTTGCAATTTTTCCGGGATTACGACCCTGTCCCCCCACAGTAAGCAACCTTTTTGTATTGACAGTTCTGTTTGTCGGTTCCGGTAAGCTTTGAACTCGCTGTCCCCGTCTTTTTCCGGCCAGCCTTTCCCCACCCATCTCAGGACCTGCGCCAGACGTTTGTCTTTATTGGTTGCTAGAGCAATGTCTGACGCGGTCAGGGGTAGGTTGGGTAAAGTCTCGATGCTCAGGGTTGACGTGGTTGGTGCTGGGTCGGCGTCCAGGGTTGGCAGTGGTGTGCGGCTGAGGGCGTCTGCGTGCGGAATTGTCTTACCGGGGCGGTGGATTAGCCGGTAATTATAGGCGGCGAGAAATTCGGACCACCTTGTCATCCTTGGAGAGAGGATGATTGGGGTGGCCCGGTCTCCTGCCAGTATTCCCAGCAGCGGTTTGTGGTCCGTGATTATGGTGAAGGTCCTGCCATAAAGGTATTCGTGGAATTTCTTTACGGCCGCGACGATGGCTAGAGCCTCCTTATCCAATTGGCTGTAGTTTCGTTCGGGTTTTGAAAGGGTCCTCGAGAAAAAGGCGATGGGTGCTTCTTTTCTGTCGGCGAGGGTATGGCTGAGGACGGCTCCTACTCCGAAAGGGGATGCGCCGCACATTACCGTGATGGGGAGTGTCTCGCTGTACTGGATGAGGACAGCGTCTGATGTGAGAAGGTCCTTGGTTCTGTTGAAGGCGTCCTCTTCTCGTCTCCCCCACGTCCAGGTGGCTGCCTTGTCGAGCAGCCTATGCAACGGCTCCGCCACGGTTGCCTTTTAGGGGCAGGAAAACATTGTAGAAATTAATCAACCCCAGGAATGCTTGTAATTCCGTTTTGTTTCGGGGCTTCGGGCTTCTTTAACGGCTTTTATTTTGCCCTCGGTGGGTGGATTCCATGCTGATCTAGTAAGTACCCCAGGAACTCGACCCGTGCCGTGTGCAGTTGGCACTTCTCTCTCTAACCTTGAGCCCCGCACTTTGGAATCTCCTCAGTACTTCCCGTAGGCGGTCCTCTAATTGTTTCTGGTCAGCCCTGCTACCAACACATCGTCAAGTAAGGCACTACCCTTTTATGCCCCAGAGGAGTCTTTCCATGAGGCTTTGAATACCCCGGGCTACGCTGACTCAATTGGAGCCTCTTGCAACGGAATGCTCCCGGTGGGTAACTATTGTCTGCGCCTCGGCGGTTTCCTCGTCGACCGGCAATTGCTGATAGGCTTGGGCCAGGTCGAGTTTGGCGAACCCTGCCCCTCCCAGTGAGTGCAAGAGGTGTTGTACTACTGGGACGGGTAGGCGCTTTGTTGTAGCGCGCGGTTCAGGGTTGCCTTATAGTCCCCGCAGATTCTCACAGACCCGTCTGGCTTTATCGGGTGACTATAGGGTCTCCCATCGGGCATGGTCTGTGGCTTCGAGGACTCCCTGTTCGATGAGCTTGTTTAATTGCTCATCGATTTTGGGTCGGAGAGCGAAAGGCACTCGCCGGGGTTTGAGGCGGATGGGGGCAGTGGTGGGGTCTAGGCTGAACGATATTGGGGCCCCGGTACTTGCCTAGATTGCCGTCGAAGACCTCCTGGAACTTCCGACGAGCTGTTCCTCCCAGTCCGCCTCGGCGACGTGGTTGGTTCCGGTCACTTCTAGTCCCAGCGGTGCAAACCATTGCAGTCCCAAGAGGCTGGGGCGGTCTCGCTCGACGACGGTTAGTGGAAGTATTTCGGTGCGCCTTTGAATGTAACCTTGAAGTGCCCGGTCCCTACCACGGGAATGCGATTCCCCTGGTAATCCTTAAGGATGAGCGTCTGGTTCTCCAGCTCGTGCCGCTTCATGGAAGGTACCAGTCGCTTAATTTCCCGCCACGCGACCATGGACAGGTACGATCCGGAGTCGACCTCCATTTTGCAGGGGCGGCCCTCGATTTCGACCTCCACGTGGACTTTCCGGCCGTCCCAGTTGGAGGAATGGCCGACGATGACCGTTTGGTGGGTTTCTCGCGCTGGCGGCCTCGTGGAAACGGCGGCTCCTCGATTCCCGGCTCCAGCGGCTCTCACCGTCCCGATCGCGGTTCCTCGGCGGGGTGTTGTTGCGCCTGGCATTTTCGCGTCTCCGGGGGTGGTGTCGCGGTGGCGGGGGCTGTGGTTCCTCTTGAAACGGCAGACCTTGGCGATGTGTCCCCGTTTGTCGCAATGGCGGCAGATCGCGTTGAAAAAACGGCATTCTGACCTTGGGTGCTCCCCGCAGCCGGCACACTGGAACTTCGATTTTCGGTTCCGTGGCTCGCGCCTGTCTCGTCCCGTCCTGCAGGCGATGGACGCTCTCCTCCGTGCCTTCCGATCCGGAGGGGGACCTCGAGGTCGCCGTGGTGCGTGGATGTGGCCGCCCGGTAGTTGTCGCCGGTCCGGTTTTCGGGTGTTGTGGCTGCGGCGGGCTGCCTGCGGTGCCGGTTTGCTTCAGTTGGGCCGCTGATCTCCGGGTTGCTTCCGCCGCTGTGGCTTCTGCGAGGGCATCGGCGAGGAGATGTCGCCGCCATGATCCGGCTTTGCAGGACGGTGTCCCGGAGACCGAGGACGACGCGGTCCCGCAGAGCCTCATCTAAGTCGGTAAACCCGCACAGCCCTCTGAGGTCCCTGAGTTCAGCCACAAATTTGCTGACGCTCTCACCCAGCTTCTGGTCGCGGCGATAGAATTCGTGCCGCCCGAATGAGGGTGGGCACAGCGGGCGCGTAGTGGCTCCTCAGCAGGGTTCGAGATCGGCCCAGTCCATGATCTTCACATCGATCGGCTTGGCAAGGGCTTTGCCATTTTGAAGACCGCGGGGCCGCAGTGTGTGAGAAAAACGGCTCGCTTCCTCTGTCCATTTGCGTCCTTGAGATTGCTACTCTCTAAGAACATGAGGAATCTGTCGATGTAAGATTCCCAGTCCTCGGTAGCCGCGTTGAAAGGAGCGGGTGGCACGTTGCCGCTGGCCATGTTGCCGGTGTTGCGGTTCCGTGGGCCACGTGCGATGTGGGATTTTGTTAGTATCCCATCCTTGTCGCCAGTGTCGTATATCTCATACGAACAAAGGACGCGAGTCAGTGACTTGGTTCAGCTCATTTATTGGGGTAAAAGCACAAGTGGGGAGAGTGGGGAAGAAGCGCGGCTTAAAAGGCTTTCTGCTGAGTGCTGCGGCCAATCGGGTCGTTTTGAATCGCCCGCGATCGGCTCAGCCAATCGCGGTCGATTCCGAACGACCAATCAGTGCCGCGCACTCAGCCAATCCGGTGGCCGTGCGCTTTAGCCAATCCGGGCTGCCGGATTTCGAGTATGCAGATGTCTGTACAGAACACTGAGAATTCTGAAATTTGAAGTCCACACATCTGGAGTACATATAAGTGGAGGACAAGTGTCTCAAAACTTAGCTCCTGAAATACTTTTTCTCAAAATAATATTTATGGTAATGTTAGTTAATTAGTTAATGTAGTAATTTGTAATAATGTTAGATACTTTATTCCTTAAATAGTTTGTGTAATTTACAAAACAAAACACAGTTTGTGTAAATAGTTTTACACAATCTTATCCACTTATATCTACAGATGTCATTGAATTATAATTGCCATCATCCTCACTGCTATGGGCAGGGATAGTGAGAGTGTTGATCTAGACGAGTCTCCAGAGAAATCTGCGTGGTGAAAGTTGAGTGAAAGGATCATATAATTGATGACGTAGTAGGGTAAGCCTCTGTATTCAGTAGCTGTAAAAGACTGTTTAAAAATGGTAATTACATTATATGCTTTGGGATGTTGAAACAACTCCTGGCAAACTTTTGGATTGCTGAAATTTAAACAACAGAGGTTGAAGTTGAGGACAAAGATAAAGAAAGGACTAGTATCTAAGCCTTATTTTGAGTTTTCTTACTGCTCTAATTTTGTTGTCCCAATTTTTACTGTTCATATATTGTGCAAATGGTCATGAGAAATCCTACTAATTCAATTTTTCAGGAGGGATTGTGGTAGCTCCTCAGCATCTGAGAAATTATAATGCTATTATATTGATTTTGTTATGGTAATTAGAGTTTTTACTATTAGTGATATCTTGGTGGACCATAGATCACTCAGAATAGGGAAAGTTTCTACTAGCTATGAGGATTCAGAATGATACTATACTAATATGCTGCATAGAGGTGATGTGGACAGGCAATTTTGATGAAGTGTAGTGACAGAGATCAAGCCAACAATAATGGATAAGAATAAACGTTACCCATTGCATCAGTAAATCTTTGCAGAGTTGGCATTTTTCAAACGTTTTTGAAGTTAAAAGTTGGGATGTTTTTTTCAGGTGTTTCAAACTCAATTTCATTGAGGGCTGCATCAGGATTGTGTTTGACCTTGGGGGTTGGGGGTTGGGCAGTGGGCATAGCCAGCTTGACGTCACTTATTTTGGAGAGGCGGCATCTAGTGGCCAGTACACTCCATGAGTGAAAACAGAACTTGGGAGTTGTTAAGTATGGTCGGTGGGTCCCATGAATAGACGAGGCTTGAGTAGTGAACAACAGCTCTTTATTTAACAGATAGATTCTGAGACTGAGACTGAAAACCCTAGCGCGCGACAGCTCTTCTTATAGAGCTGGCCGCGGCTAAGCAGCCAATGACAACTCTTTGAGTTTGCCGCGCTTGGTTTCAGCCAATCGCAGCAAACCATGTATGAGCCAATCAGGAATGTTCAAACCCTCCAATCACAATCCCGCTTTTCTGGACCAATAGGAACGCAGGGTTTCAAGCCTGCTAATATGGAACAGGAGTGCCAAGCTTCGCTGACAGAGGGATGCCTGTATCTGAAAATGGAGCTCTGTTTTCGCTGGCAGAGGCACCAATCCTCCGCTGTTTCTGTTTCCAGGGCAGCCCCACAAGCCAGATCAAAGCCTCGAGTTTGACACCCCTGTTCTAGGGCTTTCTGAAAGCAAATCCTGGATATCCACATCAACACCATTTAGGTTCATTCTAAAACTGAGTGAAAATGTTTGTATTGGTGCCACATTAATCTAGATTTAATGGAATTAAGTCTATCATAACATCAGTACATTTTTCTGGGATTTTGGAGAGAACTTCACAGTTGGATTTAAGAGAAGGAGAGTAGCATATGTACTCTTAAGACACAATGTGATGCAATTGTTACGCTGTTGGCATAAGACTAGGCATTCCAGACTGAAATCCCCCATTGGCCAAGAAAGTATAATTATGCACATATTAACATGTGTATGTATTGGCCAATTATGATCTCTCATCTGATCTATTTAATAGGGCTATTGTTTGCAGGGAGGGAATACTACACATGTTGCCTTGAGCTTCTGGAGATTAAAAGCAAAATGAAAATCTAAAATAATAATAGGGAGGTTTTTTTGCTGACAAAAATGATTTGCATTTATACAGAATTAGATGCTACTTGGGCAGCATCTGGCAAGATTACTTTGGCAACATTCAGCGAGGCATTGCCTTTGCCTTCTTTCTAGGGCTGAGAGAGAATGACTGGTCCAAGGTCATCCCGCTGGCTTTGTGCCTAAGGCAGAACTAGGCCTCACAAGCTCCTGGTTTATAATTTGATGTCTTCACCATTACAACAAACTGGTTCTCTGTGGTATCTTTTACTAATGTTCAAATTGAGCATTCATTCCATAACTGGTAATTATTTGTCCTTTCATGGTTATTAGCTTTTTCTGAAAATACACTTTTTTTTTTTAACAAAACCAAAACCAAACTTTCCTGCTTCCAAAATTCTAAGGGAGGGAGGGAGGGGGATGAAGGTTGTTTAGATGTACATGTGGGCAAATTTTTGGTGAGAGACAGATAAGGAAGAGACAATTCACTGTGGAATGGAGAGAAGGAAGATAACTAGCAATTTTTCTGATTTAATGTATCTGATTCTGATAGGAATTAATATACAATTTAAAATATCTATTAGGAACAGGAATTCATTGGAGGGTTAATGATTTAATATATCTGATAGGATATATTATCCTATCAGATATATTAGATATCTGTGATTTAATATATCTGATAGGAACAGGAATTCATTGGAGGGTTAATGCTACAAATCACTTATCACATGCCTTCTCTCTGTCTCTCTCTGCTTGTGAACATGTAATAGCAAATATTAGCCTTGAATTACTTCCTCACAAGGACATAATCCTGGGTAAGCCATGGCACCCCTGGCAGTTTTCAGTGTTTGGAAGTTGGGTGCGTGCCTGTAACAATACTCACCATGTTTTTAAGCACTGGCATCAGAACGTCTTTATTTCTTTAGAATCTTTGTTGAATGACCAAGTTTTTCCTGAGTTTTTAACACTATTTCAGTATCAAAATCTCACACGAAGTGTGCCTGGAGCAGGTACCTTTAAGTTTACTTAGATTTTAACAAAAAGTAACGAAGAAAACTTTATCAAAGTGCTGTTTTTATGTTAACATCCCTTGAAACCATCAGGCTCTCTCTTGGTTTGGTAGATACTGGATATGCTGCTTGAAACTCAGCTTTCTTTTGCTGCAGTTTATGGTTCTATTGCCTTCATATTTTATATGTAAAATAAATGCTCTACCCTATTTTTAACAACAACAACAATAATCATCATCTGAGATTGGGCTCTTGGGCTGAGAGTGTGCTTAGCTTTACTATTCTCCAAATTCACTCCAGTGCCACCAAAGAGCTCTACACTAGGTTAGCATAAAGCCTGCTTGAGCCATTGCTGTTGGGGCTGATACTAAAAAAGTGACCATGTCTCATGTTATTATTTTATGCAAACATACAATTACAAGATGATTCTTTCCAACTGCTGTCCTCCAGATGTGCTGAATTTCAGCTTCTACCAATGCTAGCTGGCTAAGGCCTTTCAATAGGCTTGAAATCCAGTATATTTGGCAGGCTATAAGTCTGAGAAAGTTGTTCAAATGTTTTTTTTGGGGGGGGGGGATTGGAAAAAGAAATTATCAGGAAACTATCTAATAGCCTGTAAAGATTTGGAGGGATGATAGTTTGGAGTTAAATGGTATAGGTGCCGGGTTGTAACTAGGAGATCAAAATATTTTTCCATCTATCTTGGAACAGGATCATTGTTCATGGCGGTGGAGTCTTTAAAAGCTATAATCTCTATTAGGTCATAAGGCTAGACGAGGTTCCCTGAATTATATCTGTGATACATTTGACTATTTATTGTCTGACAAAGTTGTTTAAAATGAATCAAACTGTGTTTCCAAAGTACCTGTTGTTAGTTTGTGCAGCAGAGTGATTCCTTTTTTAATCCTTAACAGGATCGTAAATTGCTTCAGTCTTGAGCATCATAACTAGCCTAAGCTCTTTTGCCTTAGGATGTAAGTTGAAGGTTTGTTTTAATGACAAATTAGTAGCAATGGTTAAAGTGTCAGGTTTGGATTGAGGAGAACAAAAATCAAGCTGTCACTCACTGGATTGCTTTGGGCCGTAGTGTCTTTCTCAGTATGCCTCACTCTACAGAGTTGTGGGAACTCATTTACATACTGAATATACTGAGAACCCGGATGAAATGCACAACATAAATGCAATAAATAATGCTGGTTGACTTTTAGAGCCATAGATTCAAAGGGGAAAAAGGTGATTCAGAGCAGTTGGTGGCACTCACATCACAACTGTTGATGATGCTGTGTGTGTGTGTGAGTGAGCGAGTGAGTGAGATAGAGTGAGAGAGCACACCTTTGAGTCATTCATGACTCCTGATGATTACGCAAACAACTTCCTGAAGTTTTCTTAGCAACACTTTTTGGAAGTGGTTTGCCATTGCCTTCATCTCAAGACAGACAGAGACTCTGTGTGTGTGTGTGTGACTGGCCCAAAGAACACCAAAATATTTCCAAAATATTGATTTCAATACTGTTACTCTGAGATACTTGTTACTGTGACAGCAGCAGGTTGCCAACCCATGCTTCAGGAGGTCCAAGGAAATTAAAGTCTGATTAGTTTAAGTGTCTTGTAACAAGGCCAGTTACAAAGTGATTAAATGATTTAATTAATTGCCCAGCATATCCTGTTTCCTCTTCTATGTGATCTTTGCCCAATTAAAATATTGTTCATTACGCTATTTGATCAGTCCAAACTTGATTGGTTTAATTTTAAAAAAAGTTAGTCATATTTCATAAGCAAATCAAATGTTACTGTTTTGTGACTTTTTCTGTTTGATTCAGCAGATTGCTGCTAGTTACTGTAAAATGTACTGTGTGATTGACTAATTGTTAGTTCAATTATTTTAGTGATGAAATAGCTACTTTAAAGTTAAAAACTTAAAACAATCCTGTAATTGTTAATACTTCTATGTAATTATTCTTACATTAATTGGATTGATTCTGAAGCTATGCTTACCCTTGGCTTGATTTTTTTTTTCCTATTTGGGGAAAGTGCCTTCAAGTTAGTCTTGATTCCTGGTGACTGTTTGGACAATTCCCTTCAGTTTTCTTGGCAAGATTTACAGAAGTGGTGGGCCATTGCCTTCCTAGAACTAAGAAAAAGTGACTGCTATAATGATACCCAGTTGGCTTCATAGCAGATAAACAGATAATTAGAGTTGGAAGGGATCTTGTAGGTCATCTAGTCCAACAACCCCTGCCCAAGCAGGAGACCCTACACCATTTCTGACAAATGGCAGTCCCATCTCTTCTTGAAAGTCTCAAGTGATGGCGCTCCCACAACTTCCGAGGGCAAGATGTTCCATTGGTCAATTGTCAGAAAGTTTCTCCTTATTTCTAGGTTAAATCTCTCTTTGTTCAGTTTCCATCCATTATTCCTTGTCTGGCCTACAGGCCTACAGGCACAAGAAAATAGCTTGACCCTTCCTCTCTGTGGCAGCTGCTCAAATATTGGAAGACCGCTATCATGTCTTCCCTGGTCCTTCTCTTCACTAGACTAGCCAAGCCAGTTCCTGTAACCGTTTTTCATATATTTTAGTCTCCAGTCCCCTAATCATCCTGGTTGCTCTTCTCTGTACTTTTTCTAGAGTCTCAACATCTTTTTGTAATGTGGTGAACAAAACTGGATGCAGTACTCTAGGTGTGGTATTACTAAGGCTTTATAGAGAGGTATTAGTACCTCCCTTGATCTTGATTGTATCCCTCTGTTAAGACAACTTAGGATTTCATTAGCTCTTTTGGTGGCTGCTGCACACTGCTGGCTCATATTTAGCTGGTTGTCCACTAAGACTCCAAGATCCTTCTCACAGTTACTGCTATTGAACCTGGTTTCACCCAATCAATGTGTATACTTTTGGTTTTTCTTGCCTAAGTGTAGGACTTTACTTTTCTCTACATTGAATTTCATTTTGTTAGATATGGCCCAGTGTTCTAGTCTGTCAAGATCCATCTAGATCTTGATCCCATCTTCTTGGGTGTTAGCTATTCCTGCCAGCTTAGTATCATCTGAAAATGTGGCAAGTTCCCCTTCTATTCCCTCATCTAAGTCGTTAATGAAGATATTGAAAAGTATTGGGCCTAAGACAGAACCTTGTGGCACCCCACTGCTTACTTCTCTCCATGTAGACTTAGACTCATAAAGGACTATTCGTTGAGTACGGTTTGTCAGCCAGTTGCGAGTCCATCTAGAGATGGTGCTATCTATTCCACTTTTTTCTAGCTTACTAAGAAATAGGTTGCTGAAATCTAAATATATTATGTCCACAGTATTTTGCTGCTTACTAATTTAGTCACTTTGTTGAAGAATGAAATAAGATTGGTTTGGCATGATCTGTTCTTAACAAACCCGTGCTGACTGCTAGTTATTCTTTACTTGTTTCTAGATGTTCGCAGATCTGTTTTCTTATTATCTGTTTTTTTATTATCTTTTCCAATATCTTCCCGGGTATAGCTTAAGGTCTAAAATCCATAGTCTTTCAGTTTCTAGCCTTGTGCCCTAACTATTATATGAAAGTAGCTCCCATATTGTTAATTATTTGATTTATATCTCATCTTTCCTCAGGAACTCAAGATGAGGTATTGCAGTCCAATTTTAATTGCACCACAAGAAACCTTTAGGTTTGACCCACGATTACCAGTTTCTCATATCCTCATTGTTATTGTTTTGGCTAACTGAGACATCTCAGTTCAAGAATAATCTGAAGGTTTTTTCATTTGAGAATTTTTCTCCTTTGGGAGACTACATATATAAAGACAGCATATGGAAACATTCCTTAACTACGTCTTTTCAGCCAAAAGAATTAGGGTATGCCTGGGCACTATTTTTTTGAGTCTTAGAAATTCTTGGATTTATGCCATTGTCCAAACACTCAAAGACTTAGTTCTTATTTATGGCAAATTTTTCTGTCCTCCTAAACTTCCAGCACTATTATTGGTACTTTCAGTTTTCATCTAGCTAATAAAGTTCCCTAAAACATCTATTATTATAGTTTTGTATTTCTTGGCTATCCTGCAAAGAAATCTGAGATGCCTATATCTATCTCATGCACTGTTTGGACTTTAGCAAATATTTTTTGCTTGAGTTTTTTTTGAAAATCTTCCTGTGTATCATGAAATTGGATTTGGTGTGCTGTGTGAACCCAACCAGTGAAATTTGTTTCAGAGCCAACATGCCTAGAATCAAGATATAAGTGAGAGGACTCCTTTCTACACTGTACCTTTACCATTTCATTGCAGGTTTTTTCCACATTGGCCAATAGGCATTAAAATGTATCATGTTCTTTCCTTTCCTTTCCTTTCTCTTCCCTTCCCTTCCCTTCCCTTCCCTTCCCTTCCCTTCCCTTCCCTTCCTTTCCTTTCCTTTCCTTTCCTTTCCTTCCCTTCCTTCCCTTCCCTTCCCCTCCCCTCCCCTCCTTTTCTTTCCTTTCCAGGTGTAAATACGAGTGCATCTTGTCTTGCCCATCTTAAGCAATGCTCTGATGCATCAGATTCCTGACCTCTGAACCCATCTAGCACTCTGTTCTCACAGTGGCCAACAACAGCACAAGGAAGCTCTCTCAGCAGGTGGCTTCAGAGGCTGCCACACTACATCACAACTAGTAACAAGTGTTTCTCCATGAATTAGTCAAGTTGATAGCCAGCGCCACATCTCATGGAAGCAAATTCCAAAGTTCACATGTCCTAATTCTTTCAGGATTCAGTTTCATTGGGTGAATTCTGGTAGTATTATTTTGA
The DNA here is from genome assembly GCF_049901715.1 of Pseudonaja textilis. Lineage (NCBI taxonomy): Eukaryota > Metazoa > Chordata > Lepidosauria > Squamata > Elapidae > Pseudonaja > Pseudonaja textilis. The sequence continues at coordinate 174,705,101 of NC_141992.1, read as the reverse complement.
GAAGGGGGAAATAGCTTATCCTGGTCCTCTTTACCCAAACCATTAGTTTGGGCAAAGCATGTGTGAACCCAACCAAATTTACTTGAGTCAAAAAAAATCTGTTATTAAATGGCTTTGCAATGTCCTAGACTTACAACAATTCATTTAATGACCATTCAAAGTTACAAAGGACTTGTCATTTGTCATACTAATGACTGTTATCTCCATGGTCATGTGATCAGAATTCACACAGTTGGCAACTGGCTCACATTTATGATAATTGCAGTGTCCTGAGATCAAGTGATTATCTTTTGTAACCTTCTGACAAGCAAGGTCAATGGGGACGTCAGATTCATTTAACAACTGTGTTACTAACTTAAAAACTGGGTCAAGAAAGGTTGTAAAATGGGGCAAATTCCATGTAACAAATGTCTCACTTAGCAACATAAATTTGCAGCTCAATTGTGGTTGTATGTCAAGGACTACATGTATAAGAAACAAATCTACATATCAGGTAATAGCAGATTTGGTGATGTTTGCACGGGAGTGATTACCTCCTCCCACTCCTTGTGCTTGGGTGTCAGATCGGACCTGTCCATCACTCTGTTTCTTTTATAGTCAAAAGACTCAAGAGGAAGTTGTGCTTTTAACTTAATGTGCAGGTCGACATTTCCCAACCCCCATCTATAAACTGTGCTGCATAATTTCTGGAAATGTTTAGCACAATTCCCATCTTCTCCTCCAATATATTATTTAATCTCTTAGCGACCCAAGTGCCTGTAAACTTCTTGCCTCTTCTGATGCAAAGGTTGGCTCACTGTTCAACACTGGAAGTGGAAATCATTAAAGAATATTAACAGAAAGTGAAGAACAAGACAATCCAGCTGCTAGTCAGCCAGGAGATTTCTGGGAAATTGAGCACAGCCAGAAATACAGCCAGCTACAAAGTTAGTCAAAGAACCGAGCACCCTTTGAGCAATGTGATTTCTTAGCACGGCATAACCTTTCTCTTAAGAAAAAAAACAAGTTTATTTGCTGTAACAAATAGCAAGAGCATTTAGACTTACATACTGCCCCATAATGCTTTACAGCACTCTCTGGTTGGTTTACAGCAGTGGTGTCAAACTCAGTTTCATTGAGGGCCGCATCAGGGTTGTGTTGGACCTTGGGAGACGGATGGGCATGGCCAGGGCGGGCGTGGCCAGCTCAACATCACTTGTGTTGGGGGCACCTATGATGGCCCAAAATGGAGCTTGGGAGGCTGCGACAGCTCCCTTCAACCCTCTGCCATTCTGTTTTCACTGGCAGAGGCACTGCGGGCCACTCCTTTGCTGTTTCCAGGGTGGCCCTAAGGGCCAGATCTCAGCATCCTGTGGGCTGGATGCAGCCTGCGAGCCTTGAGTTTGACACTCCTGGCTTACAGTGTAAGCCTTATTGGCACATTTCCCCCAACAATCTGGGTAGTATTGCATGTATAGATGTATAATGAGGCTAAACAGATTTACAATAGATACATAACTTTTGTAGTGGTAAGTTCATTGGATGATGACCTGTGCTATAAACCAGATTTAAGGAGCACCTAGTTTGATATACAATATTAGCGTGCTTTCTAACTTGATATAGCCTTCCACATACTAACCTTATATGCTCCCCATACCCAATTAATGCTCCTACTCCTTATTTTAGATTCTTGCTTTCTATATATACTTTTATTTTTTAATTAATTTACAGGAAGTCCTTCTTTAGTGACCCCAATTGGGACTGGCAACTCAGTTGTTAAAAAAGCAGGTGCTATGTAAAAACTTTGACTGTGCTTATAAGTCTACATCAGCTCTCCTTTGCTTTAGATATATGCAAAGACTATAAATATGAAGTACCTGTATAGCGTCTAGACGAGTTTTATTTCTACTCTTTTGTATCCTTTATGTTTTTCTAATGACTGTACCCCATCTTCCTTACGCTGGTATATGACCATAATAAAGATTTATTGCAATTTGTAGTAAGTTCTTCATGGCTTGGGACCAAGCTATCTGAGGGACTGTCTCTTGCCGGTCACATCTACCCAACCCATCAGAACAGGGAGGTAGGGAATGTTGTGGGTCCCATCCTTAGAGAGATATACCTGGTGGGACCCAGAAGAAGGGCCTTCTCCATGGTGGCTTCTTCTCTCTCGAATATCATTCCCCCAGAGATTAGATTGCCCCCCCCCCTCTGATTCTCTTCTGGAAGGCGTTGAAGACCTGGTTCTGCCAGCAGGCCTGGGGAACCCAGAGTGGGATGGAGCCCATTAAATGGCTTGTATAATATCCTGTTGCTGGGAGGGAGGTGGGGGGTAATTTTACTATATTAATTTATTTGATTTTACAAGTTTTATTGTTTTAAATTGTGGTTTTATATGTAGCAAGCCGCCTTGAGTTGCCATGGTGAATAGAAGTCAATACAAATCTAATAAATAAAATAAATAAAAGTAAATATTTTGAGATTAGGATGCAGCCAGATACCCAAAGGCAAGGGAATATTATGATCAAAAGATTTTTCTGCAAATAAATAAGATGCCAGAGACTGAAATTTTGTTTTGCAGTATATCACTTCCCTGATGTTTTTTATAATAAAGTTAAACAAACGGAGCCTGGAGATATTTGTGGGTAAATAGCTTGCCCATGTTTGAAAGAGAGCAATTTCTCCCACAGCACAACTCTCAGGCAATTAAGATTCATGCAATATTGCTTGCATTAATGAATCCAAAAGGATTCAAACAGATGGTTCATTTTAGTGGCATTCTACCCCCTCCCCTCCCCCAAGAAAGGAGTTGTGTGCATGTGTGCATTTCTGCTTTCCTCTTGCAGAACTGGCTCTTAACAAGCATAATGAAGATTTAAAGAACAGCAGAAGAAAGAAACTTAACTACATTTTGTTAGCATCAGTAACTTCTCTCCTCCTCTCTCCCTCCTTCCCCTTTTCTGCATGCCTGCTTCCGTCCAGATGGGGGCTGGCTCTTGGGAGGACAGGCCAATGACGTCACGGAAAAGCCCTGTCTCTGATCAGATGGGCTTAATATAAACCAGGTTTGTTGAGAAAGAATTAAGGGAGGCAGTCCTTGAACAGATGAAGGATTTTCTGTGGGAGATTTGCCTGGTGTTTCATACTTTGAGAACTAAGGGAGTTTGATCAAGATCATCACCTGGCTGCAAAAGACAATCAGGAAAAAACCCAACCAACCATCCAACAAGGTAGTGTTTCTTTACCAACAGCAAATTAATAAGCCTTCTTTTAAGCACCAAAGCAGACTTGTATATAGAGAGCAAAAAGAAAAAAAGAGGGGGGTTATTTGAAATAGAAGTTAAAAGTTGCATCAGAACTAGCTTGTATTTCTTCACTGAACTCAGATGGTTAACTCTTCAGTTGGTTGCACACCATGAGGAAAAGACTAGCTGTAGAAATCAATTTGATTCTGTCTGTTTCTAAGAAGTGATATTTTTTGACTAGATTGAGCGAGAAGTGTACTCAATATGCAGGAGTTTGATACTATTCTTGCTTGAGAAAGTTCCTGTGAGCAGAGCAGAAAATGGATAGCCTTGTTTTGCATGTGCTTTTCTGTATGGCATTCCTTTACATCCCTCGGGTATCTCAAGTTTGGGGCTTTTGCAGGGAGTTGCAAATGATAGAGAAGTGTTTGTGTCTTAAATGTTTTGCTTGCATGCCTTAGCTTCCAAAGTGGTGGGATTCCCCTTCATGGGACTCGTTGCTGAATGATAGACCAAATGCTCACTTTGAAGGAGAGCTGTCCTGCAAATGCAGAACTCTTAGGTTCCCTTTGGAAAAGGGCCATTGGTCTTCTCTTCTATTCTGCCCGTTAGCTTCTAAAGGTATCACGTCAGCTGAGAAAAAACCAAGAACCAGGCTTTAGCCTGAATAAGCCAAATGTCTAAATAGCTGTCATGACCAGAGCTGGTGAGCATCAAGGCAACTTTCCTAAAAATGGTAGCTGCAAAAGTTTCTGGCCCTCAAGAATTGCCTCACAGCAATGTTTCTTACCGGTGCTGAACAACCCATCCTGTAAAGTTATAAACTATCTGTAGGCAAGGGAGGATAGTCCTGGCTTATTGCTCTTGAGATGAATTACAGCCTTTTACAGTAGAAGGGAATTCTTACACCACAGACCTAGCATGGCTACACTTTTGAACTATTTCCTCCTCCACATGACAAGCTTTGTGTTGTTAACTGATCCTTAGGAAGTAACTTAGGTGTACTTTTACTGTTTCTTAAAGACGGTTAGATGAGATAGGGATGCTTGCCATCCCTTCTTTCTTCTGTAGCCCCTGGTTGCCCACTTGTGGCTGCAGGGCTGCTTTTCAGGAGTATAGGGAGCAGAAACAAAGCGGCATTTTCAAAGGTCTTGGCCTCTTCTTCCAGGATGTGTGGGTTTCTATTAAGTGCTCCCTTATGCAGTAAAACTATGTTTCTTGGTTGCTTTGGATGGCTTTTTTAGATGGTACTTTACTGCCACTTGGTCTGCATCTTATTGAGAGCAACAGCCATCCACAGATCACCTGATCAGGTGGAGGAAACAAACCAGGTTTTGAATTCAAGTTTGAGGTATTTTTATTGGTGAGCAGTTGTTACAATTCCCAAGCCCTCAACTGCCTCTGAAGGAGGAATTTCCACTGCTATGAACATCTTTCTCCTATTTTAGTTCTTTGAAGCTACTTTCAGGCAGGGAATTTGGACAACTTGCCATAGCCAACTCACCACAGGACAACTCTCTGTGGGACAATTCAACAGTTCAATTTAATTGGCATCCTTCAGCATCCTTTCTTTAATGATTCTATTCCACTATTTCTTCATTATTAGTGTAGCTATGGTCCTGCGGTGAGTTGTCCTGTGGTGAGTTAGCCATGGTGGTTGTGCCATAGCAAGTTGGCTGTGGCAAGTTGGCTGCAGCAATTTGGCCATGGCGAGTTGTCATAGACCCTCCAGGCAATGCTCATCAAGGGTTTCACATGTGGGCATTTCCCATGTCAGACAGACAATGTATGCAACCTACTGGTACTTGTAGTGTTCACCATTTCACTGTTGCTGTTTTCTAGCCTTGAAGGGAAAGAGCCATGACCCTGAACAATGTCACCATGCGTCGCAACAGTGCCAGTAGTTGTGGTGCCTTGCAACCTCAGCAACAACGTTGGAGTGTTCCAACAGATGGGAAGCATCTGGTAGTGCAGAAAGAGACCCAAGAGGCAAACCGCCAGAAAAGGTACACCCTCAGCCATGAAGAGTATTGCCGCAAAAGCTGGTCATCAGAGTCCTCAGATTCTGTCATCTCTACTGAGTCAGGAAACATCTACCGAGTGGTTCTCATAGGGGAACAAGGAGTTGGCAAAACCACCATTGCAAGTGTCTTTGCAGGTGTGCATGACAGCCTGGATAGCGATTGTGAGCTTCTGGGAGGTAAGTTTGTTCCTTGTCTCCGCCTCCCCTCCCCGCTTAGTTAAAACTTTCTGGGTAAGAGTCTTCTGGGAGCAAGCAAGAATAAAACACATACATTCTGCATTCCTGATCTTGAAATCATAATGCTGTAGCCTCCCGAGTGATTTCAGAATGTGGTTCTCTATTAAGGAAGATGGCAGAGTCAGCTGAGGGTTCTAAAGAGTTATTTTGAGTTTGCATGGGAATGCCAACTTAATTTAATTTTGCTTTTCTTTTTTTAATGAATACACAAATTGAGCTCTCAACCTAATATAGTATGCCTTTTGAAAAAAAAGTATTCTAGGGAAATGTTTGTTGAATAATAGCAATAGCACTTAGACTTATGTACCGCTTTATAATGCTTTACAGCCCTCTTTAAGCAGTTTACAGAGTCAGCATATTACCCCCAATTTTGGCTCCTCATTTTACTCACCTCAGAAGGATGGACGGCTGAATCAACCTTCAAAGAATAATGTATATATTTGTAAATACAATGTACAAAAATGCATGTACAAAAATGTGTGATATAAGGAAAACTTGTTTGTAGAAACTGTGTACGTTAGATCACAGTGAGAACAAAAGATCCATGCTTTGAGAAATGTACCCCCAATAAATCCCAATGTTAGTGCAAACTTTAAAAGAAAATTCTCAACAAACCAAACTGCACGTATGTGCAAATCTGAGAAAAGCTGAACTTGATGTGTGATAAATGAGAAACAGAAATTAAAACTGTTGGGGTTTTTTTCTCATAAATCCACCAAAATGCTTATGTTTCATTTTTAGGTACATAATTTTCCATTAAGATCATGTGTCTTAAGGGTGATCATTATAAAAGCTGCTGATACTTGCTATGTAGGAGTTAGCGCTTCTGGAAAATTTTCATAAACATTCAACATGTGCAGAATTCCAGCTACTTCATGATATTTTCAATTCAAGCAAGAGACATTATTAATGAGTTCTCAAAGTACATGCATTATAGAAAAAGTTGATATGCAACTAGAGTAATGGTATAGAAACAGTTGAAAGGTTTAAGAAATGTATTTATGTGAGAAAAGTAACATTTCTACAAATTATTAATCTCATTTAAATTAAAGAAATGAGATCAGCTCAGAAGACAAACTTGGCGTTAAAATGCTTTTTAAACATATTTCTATTAAGTGACCTGTCCCAGGATTTGGATGAGGTATTTTACAAACAAACAAAATTAGAGTTTATGTTAAAAAAACATTGCAAGCATTGAATTCAGAGATGAATTCTGAAATTATATTTGCATGTACCTGGGACTATGGCACAATCAACCTCAGTGGACCTACTTCTGAGTAGACACATCAAGGATTGGACTATTGTAGTATAATTTTACATATGCCTAGCTAGAAATGTTCAAAGTCAAATGTAATAAACAGAGAAATGTAAGGTGGGAACAATGGAAATGAGAACATACTGACTCAAATGAAGTATAAGATCCACTTTCAAGTAACCCTGCATTAGAGTAAGACTTTTTTTAAATAAATTAGACTTACTGAAGTTATTCACTCACTTCAGTTTTCCTTAACCTGCTATCCTCCAGCTGTGTTGGACTACAACCCTACTAATCATAATTAGCCATTCTTTGGTTGAGCATGATGGATATTGTACTTCATCATTCCTGAAGGCACCAGGTTGGTGGAGGCTGGGACAGATTTGCCTTTTGATTAACTAAAAGATAGCCTCGATTGATTGGTCTGCAGTTTTTAAAGCGTCGTTTGATTATTTCAATATGTCAAAATTTATCCTTTCATTAGAAATGGATGTACAGCATATCATACACTGTACACCTCTCTTCCAATAATTTACTTTTAAAATAGATTTGCTAAAAATATAATAATTAAAGTCCTATCTTCCTTTTGTGATGGGTGGGCATTATTTTAAATTTTACACATTGGCACTGCAATAATAATAGCATAAATTCAATAGCATAAGCACTTTATATATTCCATGAAGAATTTATATTGCAACTTATGGAACTCTAGGTGGGGTATACGTGCTTTAAAAATATCTCTTGAGAATCTGATTTCAAAACTGCTTACACTTGGAACTGGGGTTAGAAATTCAAGAAGACAGAGAGGAAACCAAGATTTGGGGGTCTTTTTGCACCATCTTCACTGAGATATGGAACTGAAACCTTCTGAGCATTTGTTTTAGAACATGAAGATGTTGGGATTCTGGGAATTGTAGTCCTGACATATTTGGAAGATTTTACAGTTTTGGAAAATTGCTACAAAGTAGATCACAGGCAAATGCATGCAATCTTTTGCTCTCTCAGGAATTTTAACACCCTTGTAAAATCCTTTAAGAAGCATTTAAGCTATAATAAAAATATAAGGAAGAGGATTGCTAATTTGTTGGTATTCTATGTAGGAACAGCCAGACGTTTTCTCAAAAAAGCTAACCCCTTGAATCTATGTACTTTTGCTCCAGAATAAAGCTGTCTTATGTTGCTTGCAGCTGTAATGCCTGCTCACCCATAAATTGAGTGGAAACAAATATTTTCCATTACTAAGCCTAACTGGAGTCTCCAGGACTGCCTGCAGCTCCCATGGGGGTCAAGAGGTCATGTTTGCTTTATTTTATTTTTTTTTCCTTTTGGATCTTCTTTCTACTCTTCTTGTCCTACTTAGGAGAAAGAGAACTCCAGCAAAAAGTCAATGCAGTCATTTTTCTTGTAGGCTACATCTTTTTTTCTACCGTGGAAATTATAACAATTCTGGAACTCATGGAAATGTTCAGATCTTTGCCAGAGTCTGATATATAAGGACGTCAGATGTAACAAGTTTTCCCTCCACCTCCTAACGTTTGTCTGATATGATGGCCTGGAGTGGAAAGAACAGAAATACAGTCAAAATAGATTTAGCTGCCCTGTTGATAGGTACAGGGCATCTATATTTTCCGATATTATTTATTTGAACTGCAACTGAAAATAATTCCTGAGAAAAATTTTCTGACTGTGAACGAATCAGTTGAAAAACATGCCTTATCTTGCATCAGAGTTCAATTAGTATGAGCACTAAAGTCCAAGATACAAAAAATTGACAGGCAGAAGCCTCCTCCAAATGTTTCTTTAATCATGGTTTTTTTTAATGCAATTGAAGAAAACATCATCACGTGCTTGGATGAGGGTTCTAGACACTGTATTTAATTTTAATTAAATGTTAATAATATAAAATTGAAAGTTGATTTATTGTATATCCTCATCTCCAGATACTTGTGTGCATCTCCTTGCTGGCTACTCAAGTGCTTAAATATGGCTCCCAATGCAGAAAAGTGTTTTATTCTTGTTTTGTTACATAGAGCACATTTTGTTGGTTAAAATGTAATTGATGTACAATTTGTTAAACTTAAAAGTCTACCTAATTATTCCCACCTGAAGTAGTTTAATGTTGTCTCTTCTCTTTTGGTATGACATCCACAATCAACAGTGTATGGATGATTTATTTAATTTCTGCCAAAGCAGGAATCTTTACATTTCTAACTTTTATTTTGCCTGACATTAAACTCTAGTGACAAGGAAAACTAAAAGAATGTCACATATTTTTATGTTCCCCATTCTAGAAGACACCTACGAACGAACTTTGCAGGTAGATGGTGAAAGTGCAAACATAATGCTTTTGGACGTTTGGGAAAACAAGGTAGTGTGCAAAACCATTTTGTCAGGCAGAAGTATTTATTTTTTCATTCTTTAATTTTGCTGAGCAACATACATAGTCCAGGACTGTCAAACTCCCGGCACGTGGGTTGGATGTGTCATGTGCTGGCCATGCCCAGTTTTAGCGAAGGGGAATAAAGTCCCAATACATCACAGGACACTGCTGTGACAACGTGAGTTTGACACCCATGACATAGTTACATAAATGCATTCTTTTTTTTAAAAAAAAAGTCCCTAAATTTAACAGCAAGCACAATTAGAAATATTGAGAAGCCAAACTTCAAGGAACGTCTGTGGCCATCAGTTACTTCTTGAATAAATTTTTATTTTGTGCACAGGAACAGACTGCACTAAACAATTAAATACACAGCTGTCATATTGGATACTCTGTGTGTGTGTGTGTGTGTGTGTAGGCTAAAAGTCTGAATGTACTTATTTTGTTGTTCCTGAAGGTTGTGATGGCACAAAGTGCCCAGTTAAGAACTTCGAGACCAGTTTTGAATAACCAGCTCTCAGTTCTAACTAAGATCAGGTTGCTATTTTTTCACACAGCACCAGGGCAATGGATTTTCTTTCAGTTTGGAAATAGCTAGTCCCATCCCTGCTTTCCAGCACACTATAAACAAGTTTTTAAAATTAACTTCTAAGTACTATTGCTTGATATTTGGCATATTGGGTGTGTGTGTACATGTGTGACAGTGGTTGGATGCAATTTTTTTATTACCTGTGGGGAGGGGTCTGTGGGCGTGGCTTGGTGGGCATGGCAGGGGAAAGATACTGTAAAATCTCCAGTCAGAGGTGATATTTGCCGGTTCTCCGAACTACTCAAAATTTCCGTTACTGGGTCTCCAGAATTGTTTAGACCCTGCTGAATACCACCTCTGATGTGTGTGTGTAGTTGCAATCTTGCATTTCCAAACTGAAAGCTACTTTGCTTATCCCTGTTTTAATATACAAATTTGTATAAATTAAGACTGAACTCAAAGTATTAGAGATAAAAGTAAAGATGCTGTCAAACTGACCACTACATGGGTCCATCCATGTTAAATATAGAAATAATTTGCTGTTCACTTGTGTTGGCCAGAAAGCTGGCTAGATATGGGAACCTGGTGTGAAAAAGCACATAGGATCCAGGAAATACAAAACTCTTTTATTGGTCTACAGAAGAAGAGGATGCTTCTGGGCTTTTGCCCAAGGAGAGATCCAAAAATCAGGCACAGTCATTTTTATACAATTTAATAGAAGGAACAAAAGTAAGAGAAACCCTGATTGGTTACAAAATTACATGACAGTCACACATATGCACAAAACAAAGTCATCCCATAATACTCCATTATTTAAGTCCACTTATCATATAAATTGACTACTCCTGAGTGTATTTTTTAGTGTGCTAATTATGAGCTTTATTTACTTCTGCACCTTTGTCTGGACACCTCTAACCATTGCTTAAGCTAAATATCATGTTGCCTTCCTTGATTCCAGTAATGGGTTTGCTTGCAACATACCTTAGCTGAGTCTCAACCTGTTAGTTAGTCTATATAGGAGACATTTGAGGTCAGAGTGGACCCTTCTAGCTCTTACTTGCAGGTGTTAAAGAAATGTTACTTCTAGCAGACAAGTCACAACTAATAATTCTGGCTAAAGTTAAAGCTTATAAAATCCTTTATTTATTACTAAGTTAATAAATCACCACGGCCTCAAATTGGAGGTATGCCATAGTTATGAATAAGAGCCAGGAAAATTTCCACTCGTTCTCTACTTCTTCTAGGATGCTTTGGCCATCCTGTAGTCCTGAGGTTTCCTAGCGGCTTCCTATTCGCTACCCTTATCACTTCCTAAGATTCTGCATAGGGGAAACAGTCAATATTTGCAGTGGTATGTTTTGATTCCTATTGTAATTCTTAAAATTACTTCCCCATTCATTTTGGAAAACTAAGAGTGGCATTTGTAGGACCATATGTCTAATAGTTTTTCCGAACTGGTCTTGGCTAGATGCATTCTAAGGACTCCATTTAATTGGGCTATGGGTTGCAATTTAAGTCCCAATAAACAAGTACTGTACATGATTGACTTGGATTAAGATCTGGGCATATTTAGTAAGGTAGTAGAATCTCTTTCACAGCCCATTCCCACATGCTAAACAGAGTGTATGAGAATTCTGCTCAAGGAATGGAAAGTGATATGGTGTAAACTGTACAGAGGAAGAGATACCTTTCTAAATGAGTGGAATTCCACCCATAAGCAGAACAATTTCAGGGGTTTATAGGGATGATTTGACTATGAGGGCAAGGAAGGACAATTATATCACCTATTATATGTATCTACACCTGGATCCAATTCACTGATTGTTTTGTAGACATGCATTGCTATAACAATAAGGAGTGTTGCAAGTGAACACACAGAAATACTTTGGGAATCTTGTCAGCAATTTTAGTAATAGGCGAGTCTTCCACAGCAGCCATTTTGTATGTTTGCCCATCAGATAATTTCAAAAATTCTAACCGTAAGATAGAACCCCATTTAAATTAAATACCCCTGAGGTACTGAATGCATTTTATGTCTGAATTTGGTGAAAAAGATTTGCAAATCAAAAGCAAATTTTATATGCAAGGGACCTTGTAATATAATGCTTGTTTACAAATATGAACAATGCAGTTAAAATAATGAAAGCTTTATGATTAAGTAACCAGCAATATTTAGCTTTTCTCCTGCAGATGATGGGCTTCCAGGTATGAAGCCTAAACCTCTGACTCCAGATCTCTTTTTATTTGAGTAGAATGAAAATGGATGGCTCCAAGATCAGTGCATGAAAGTTGGAGATGCATATGTAATTGTCTATTCCATCACGGACCGGGCAAGCTTTGAAAGAGCATCTGAGCTAAGGATTCAGCTCCGCAGAGCACGGCAGATGGAAGACCTTCCTATTATTTTAGTGGGCAACAAAAGCGATCTAGTAAGGCGCCGTGAAGTTTCCGTTTCAGGTAAGGATGTTATTCTTCAAGTATTTTTGCTTCAACTCTTCAGAGTTGGAGGCATATCTACATTATGACTTGTTTGCACAATAATTATGAGTGGGGATGGTAAAGGTGTTTTGAATTCCAAAAGAGAATCCATTGACAGTACAGGTAGTCTTCAACTTGCAACAGTTTGTTTAGTGACCATTTGAAGTTGAACTGAAAAAGGTGATTTATGACTGTTTTTCACACTTATGACCATTGCAGCATCCCCATGGTCATGTGATCAAAATTCAAGTTCTTGGCAACTTGTTCATATTTATGTCCCAGGCTCGTGAGCATCTTTTTCAACCTTCTGACAAGCAAATTGTCAGATTTACAACTGTGTTACTAACTTAACAATTGCAGTGATTCACTTAGCAACTTAGCAAGAAAGCTGGGGCAAAATTCACTTAGCACCAGAAAGTTCGGGCTCAACTGTGGTCGTAAGTCAGGGACTACCTGTCATGAAGTGGCACTACTGAAACAGATGTTACTCAGGTAGATTTTTTTTCTTTCCCCTTTTTATTGTTTAAGTCAGTGTTTTGCTTCCTGGGGACATTCTGGGAATCGAAGCCCACATATCTTAAATGTTTCTAAGTTTGAAGAACACTACTTTCTAGTAATACTGAATTATTTTGTCTTCAAATATTTTCCAGAGGGCCGAGCCTGTGCAGTAGTGTTTGATTGTAAGTTCATTGAGACCTCAGCAGCTGTACAGCATAATGTCAGGGAGCTGTTTGAAGGCATCGTACGCCAAGTTCGTCTGAGAAGAGACAGCAGAGAAAAGAACGAGAAGAGGCTGGCCTATCAAAAGAGAAAAGAGACCATCCCTAAGAAGGCGAGGCGATTCTGGGGGAAGATTGTAGCCCGAAAAAACAAGAATATGGCTTTCAAACTGAAGTCCAAATCTTGCCATGATCTCTCTGTCCTTTAGGAACTTGGGGACACATCCAGACTTTTATCGATCACAAATACGCCGTATAATCTCCAGAACTGAGAAAAATCAATCTATATTAGATTGGTCAACACAGCTGATCTGGAATCACGATTGTGATTACTGTGATGGTGCATGCCGCAATACAGTAAGCATGGCCTCATGCATGGAAGAAGGGATATCATCTATACGTTTGGTTTATTTTTTGAAACAAATGAGTATACTGGATTGGGAACAGCAATTCTATGCTCTCTGAAAGAACATTCCAAACAATAAAGTGAGATGAGCCTGAAAAAACACAACCTGTTTCCTATGGAAAGGGGAACTCCTATAGTTGCCTTCTTCCTAACCAACCAGTTGTTTTTCTTAAGTGTGCACTGCTAAGTCTTATTCTTACAATATCATCTGTTGAAGTGGCTAGATAGATATCAGCAGCATCAGCAGATAATCAGATGCTCAGATCACTAGGAACATTAAAGCCAGCACTCGTCGATGAATATTATCATGTAGTCAGCACTGTCCCAATTCTAAATCTATTCACTTTTTACCCTACTGGTCCTATGTCCATTTGTATTCTGATCATCATCTTAAATGCATCTGGCATATTACTTTACAGCCTGAGATTTTAAAAACTAAAACTAGGTAGGCACTGCAGCAGATCTGATAGCAAATTCATTTTTTTCCTGGCTTTTGTATTATTCCACCTTCTTGCTTCCTCGCTGCCAAGTAAAACCATCCAAGCATGGCTACCTCTGAAATAAAAGCACATCCATCACAAACCAGCAATTGCTACAGCACAGCACCATTCATTTAATGGGGACCTTGTCCGCTGAAGAGGCAGGGAGAAAATATATTAATGTGATATGCGCACATGTGCCTTTGAATCAGCTTTGACTCCTGGGGACTGCCAGAAAAAGTCCCTGTATTTTTCTTGGCAGGATTTTGGAAGGGTTGAGAGAGAGTGACTGGTCCAAGACCATCCAGCTGGCTTTGTACATAAGGCGGGACAAGAACTCACAGATTCTCAATTTTTAGCTGAGGCCTTAATCACTACACCAAACTGGCACTCCTTAATATGGTAAGGTTAATTATCTAGAGATGCTTATGTTGTTATGATCCAATATGGAGAATTAGTCTGAATACCAATAATAAAGAACGTTGAGAATTTTAACTGTGTAATTATAGAATAAATTTATTTCTCTCTAGAGCCATTCAAAATTCCTAAAGACAGCATGTTAAAGCCAGACATACTCAAGAAAGGAGAGGTTATCAGCTCACTTGTGAAGGGAAGTTCCTGTCTGAATTCAGTTCATTTTTGCTATAAATTACTTCAAATCAACGTTTGCTTGTATCACCCTACTACAGCAATGTTATGGTAGGAATGGTAGATCCTGAGATTGAAACTCAAGGGTGAGATGTAAATTTTTGAGAAGGTGGATTGCTTTTTAGTAAAAACCAAAAAGACAGTCTGTGCTCAGAACAAGTGTTTATGACATTATTTTTATATTTATTATCTTTCAGTTATTAATTGTATTTTCCATAGATGAGCTCGAAGAAGGGAGAGATGAAAGGACTGTTGGAAAATGTAGTGTTGAAATATATTTATTAAATGATTTCTTTAGAAAATGTTGGTTTTGTTACTGTTTTCTATTATCTTTTGGATTAAGCAACATTTATTAACATACCTTAAAAATCAATAAAATGTTTCATTGCTTTTGAAATGAAATCTCAAATGTTCCTTATTTAATTTATTTATTTTATTTATTCTACTTGGTTTGTCAATTGCTTACAAGATAATAGGTATAAGTAAAAACATAGTTATGAATACATGGATACATATAAGAAAAATAAAAGAAACAATAGGACAGGGACGGTAGGCACGTTTGTGTGCTTATGCACGCCCCCTACAGACCTCTTAGGAAAAGGGTGAGGTCAATAGTAGAAAGTCTAAGGTTAAAGTTTTTGGGGTTTGGGGAAGAAACCAGAGTCTGGTAGAGTATTCCAGATATTGACCACTCTGTTGCTGAAGTCTTGATTAAGTCATGATTAATGGTGTGATGAAGTTTAGTTCACACAGGAAAACATCTGTTTTTTACTTTTATGTAATACAATATCAACATACTGATTTATCAAAAGCAGCTTATATATTCAGTAATTCTTAAAGACGGTCAGTGCACTAACCCCTCATGTTTGTAATTTGTTACTTAAATTGCGAACTATCAGTTTACAATGTATAAATTTAATAAATAAATACATTTAAACAAAAGTTTTCAGTCATTAAAAGCAAGTAATGGGAGCTCACCTGTTGAACCTGTTGACTTTCCAGTTGACAAGCATAACATACTGTACTCATTTTATGCCCTGAGGTGTTTAAGTATCACATTTACATTTGTTATCTACTATGACTGCTTCTTCCCAATTACATCCACTCAGCCTCCAGAACAGGCAGGCAGGGTATGTTACAGCCTTACAGGTCGCATCTATTAGGGATGTACTTCTGGTGGGACCATATAAAAGGACCTTCTTGGTGCTAATCCCTTCTCTATGCAATATCATTTCTCCTGAGATACAATTGGGCCCCAGCTTGTTGCTTTTCAAAAGACCCTAAAGATATGGTTATGTAAGTGATCTGGAGATCGTGAATGGAGATAGAGTTGATCAAGTGGTTGATTTGATAATGTTATTGTTCCCATCGGGTGGAGTGGGATGGGGTTTTATTGATTTTATGTTGTTGGTTTTTAATATTGTAAGTTGTCTGGAATCACTGTTGTGTGAGTTGGGCAGCCTATAAATTTAATAAATACTTGTTATTAAATATTATTTAGTAATAAATAAAAATAAAATATATTAACATTAATTCAATATTAGGAAGAAAACTCAACCTCCACTCCTCTTCCTAAAAATTCCTAGCCTGAATTCATCTCATAGACAGAAAAACAAAATATGGATTTGGATAAACACATTCACTTGCCATTTTTTCCTCACCAGCTTCATGCTGTAGGTCAGATAACCTGGTAATCTATTCATCGTTCCTTGACAGAGAAGATCAGCTACAATAGATTTGCCACGATGAGGAAAGCTACCCTTTTGCTCTTCTGGCTCTACATATCTGCATTTAGACCAGAGGTCTCCAAGTCTGGCAGCTTTAAGACTTATAGACTTCAACTCCCAGAATTCCTCAGCTAGCAAGTTGAAGTCCGCAAGTCTTAAAGTTGCCAAGTTTGGGGACTACTGATTTAGACCAACAGATTTATTATCTAAATGCAGGTCAACTTCAGTGTTGACATACATCTCCAATCCTAGCAAACAAACTGGACTGTACAGCACCCATTTTTTTAATATTTTTGAGCTGGAGAGATTTCTACCACAAATAGTTATTAAGAACTTAATTTGAATAATCTCAATAATTACCTTCAAGAAGACCAGCTTCCCTTTCCAGAGTCTTCTCAATTCCTTAAAAAAAAAGAGAGAGATTTGTATGTCAACTATCTGATAGTGATTTCAATATCTGGAGAGCCTGTTTCTGGTGGTATACTTCTTTTGAAATAAGCCAAATTAGAAAATAAGCCATTATTTTTCAAATATAAAGGAGTTAGAACATCTGGACAGCCATAATGTTGAACAAATCTACCATAGAAAGTGTGAGGTGGTGCTATATGTACATATATCTAATCACATAATAGATTGAGATGTAATGTGCCTTGGTTGATTTAGTGTTATTTATTTTCGCCTTTGGCTATATGAACTATTACTTATGATTTAGAAGCCTTATCCACAAGTCAGATTTTTGTGGTTTATGTTACAAACGAGCAAAATATGAGTCAAATTACTGGGAAGTTTATCAACTCAAGGCATTTTCTGAAGGGTGGATAAATATCAGTGGTGGGATTCAAAAAGTTTTACCACCGTTTTGATGGATGTGGCTTGGTGCACACACACGTGCACACACTTTGCATGTGCGCAGGCACCAAACGGGCACTTTGTGCAGGTGCAGAGGTGTTCCAACTCACCTTCTGCAAGCCTGCACTGTCCCGATTGCTTCAGCAGCTGCCACGCAGCACTCTGCTGTGATGCACAAAGCAGCTGTGCTTCAAAAGCAGAGGATAAAGGTGAATATGGGAGCCCGGGTGGGCAGGTGGGCCCAACAGCAGAGCTGTGGAGCGAACCAGTTTGGTCTCTGTTGCTCATCGCCGCTACCGGTTCAGTAGAACCTGGCCGAACCGGTAGAATACCACCACTGGTAACTATAGAAACGACTAACCAAACCAGGAAGGCCTGACCTGACCAGAGGTGTATTCAGCAGGTTCTGACCAGTTCTGGAGAACTGGTAGTGGAAATTTTGAGTAGTTCGGAGAACCGGCAAATTCCACCTCTGACTGGAGATTTTACAGTATCCTTCCCCTGCCACGCCCACCAAGCCACACCCACAGAACCAGTAGTAAAAAAATTTGAATCCCACCATTGGACCTGACCATGTCTTTCAAGTGATTCTTCAACATCTAGTCATAGAGGCACTCAGTCTGAGTCACGGTGACTTTTGTCCTGGGTCTGGCTAGGAATAACAACTTGTTCAAAGGTATCATCCTATGAGTGGGTGTGGTTCTAATCTAGAGGACGTGACACAACACTTCCTCTGAAATGATTCCCCTTGGAGTGCATGTTTATGAGTTATGGCAAAGTATAGGAGATTAATGTTACAGCACAGCAGAGTTTCCCTAGAAATCTGTACATAGTGAAATACTAAGGATAAGAATTTTGGAGGTTCCAAGTAGATGATGCTGGTTTGGGAAAGGTTCCTTTAAAACAGGGGTCTCCAACCTTGTCAACTTTAAGACTTGTGGACTTCAACTCCCAGAGTTCCTCAGCCAGCGCTGGCTGAGGAACTCTGGGAGTTGAAGTCCACAAGTCTTAAAGTTGACAAGGTTGGAGACCCCTGCTTTAAAGCAATATTTTTCAACTTCAACAACTTTAAGATGTAGGACTTCAATGCCCAGAATTCCCTAGCCAGCCATCTGTGGAGGTGAAGTCCAGCACCTTAAAGGTGCTGAAGTTGAGAAATACTTCCTTAAAGATAGATTTCCACTTTCCTTGCCTAACCACAGCTTAACAATAGTTTCTGCTGATGATAATTACAGGTAGTCCTCAACTTATGACCACAACTTAGTCCCATTTTTTTGTTGCTGAGCAAGACAGTTGTTAAGTGAATTTTAGAAACTTTCTTATCACAGTTTTTAAGCGAATCACTGCAGTTGTTTAAGTTAGTAGCATAGTTATTAAATGAACCTTGAATTTTTTCATCAGAAGGTCACAAAAGGGGATCACATGATCCCGGGACATTAAAACCGGAGGTGGTATTCAGCAGGTTCTGACCAGTTCTGGAGAACCAGTAGTGGAAATTTTGTGTAGTTCGGAGAACCAGCCAATACCACCTCTGACTGGCCCTGTCCCCATCTATTCTCTGCCTCGAGTCCCAGTGATCAGCTGTGTCTTTTTTTGTTGTCCTGCATAGGAGAACAGATCTGGAAAGCAGGTTAGTGGGGTAGGGAGGGAAAGGGATTTTGCAGTATCCTTCCCCCGCCACACCCACCAGGCCATGCCACGCCCATCAAGCCATGCCCACAGAACCGATAGTAATTTTTTTTGAATCCCATCACTGATTACAACCATCATAAACATAGTCAATTGCCAAGTGTCTAAATTTTGACCGTGTGACTATGGGGATGCTGCAACAGTCGTAAATGTGAAAAATAGTCATAAGTCACTTTTTAAAGTGCCATTGTAACTTTGAACAGTCATTAAATGAACTGTTGTAAGTCAACCTGTACACTGCAGATAATTTACTAGGTTTTTCAAACAATGGGACTGAAGATGGAGAAGGCATTCACTGCAATAATGAATATTAGCTTGAGGGTATCCTTTGTAATGATCTAGATTGTTTTCTGCTTTAGATATTTGTTTGTTATTTGTTTATATTCCACCTTTATTACTTTTACAAGCATCTGAAGGTGGTGAACATATCCAACATACCTTCCTTCTTCTATTTTCCCCACAAAAGCAATCTCGTGAGTTGAACTGGGCTGCAAGAGAGTGACTGAGCCAAAGCCACCCAGTTGGCTTTCATGGCTATGGTGGGACTAGAACTCACAGTCTCCTGGTTTCTAGCCTGGTGCCTTAACTACTAGCTTTTCATCATAGATTTGAGTTTCTCGTGCATCTGTTTTAAGCAGGGGTGGGATTCAAAAACTTTTACTACTGGTTCTGCGGGCGTGGCTTGGTGGGTGTGGCCATGTAACTTGGTGGGTGTGGCTTATTTTTTGCAGCCCCCACCTGTTTTGGGGAGCTTCTTAGCCACAGAGGAGCCTCGGAGGGGGGGCATTTTTGCTCCCCTAAGGCTCCTCTGGGGCTCTGGAAGAAAAGGAACAGAGCATGGGAGGGGCGCAAAGCACTCCTCCAAGCTCCGTTTTGGGAGCTTCCTAGCCTCAGAAGAGCCTCTGGGGGCGTTTTTGTTCTCCTAAGGCTCCTCTGGGACTCTGGAAGGCAAAAAATGGAGAGGGGGCTGAGCTCCTCCCTCCATTTTTTGCCTTTCTGGACCTCAGCAAGGGAAATCCCGGCACAGCTGATCTTATCTACAGCTGATTATCAGGAGGGGAAAAAAGAAAGAAATACCTTAGGTGAATGTCAGGCAGGAGGGCGGGGTGAGCGAGCATCGGGTGGGAGGGTGACTGGGTGGTGGGCATGGCCAGCCGGAACTTACTACCGGTTTGACGACCCATGCCAAATTCTTGCTACTGGTTCACCTGATCTGGTGCGAACCGCCTGAATACCACCACTGGTTTTAAGGTATATAAAAGCATTGCAGATATATTGCATGGTATAACCCAGTGGTCAAATTGTGGTCCATAGGTCACAGAATCACAGAATGGAAGAGACCTTGGAGGTCTTCTAGTCTAACCCCTTGCTCAAGCAGGAAACTCAATATTATTTCAGACAAATGATTGTTCGGTCTCTTCTTAAAAAAAACCTCCAGCGATGAAGCATCAGAGGTGGTATTCAGCAGGTTCTGGCCAGTTCTGGAGAACCGGTAGCAGAAATTTTGAGCAGTTCAGAGAATCAGAAATACCACCTCTGACTGGAGATCTTGCAGTATCCTCCCCTTGCCACGCCCACCAAGCCACGCCCACAAAACCAGTAGTAAAAAAAATTGAATCCCACCACTGTGAAGCATCCACAATTTCTGTAAGGAAGCAGATTAATTGTTCTCACTGTCAGGAAATTTCTCATTAGTTCTAGGTTGCTTCTCTCCTTGATCAGTTTCCATCCATTATTTCTTGTCTTGTCTTCTAGTGCTTTGGAAAATAAGATGACCCCTGTTCTTTGTGGCAGCCCCTCAAATACTGGAACGCTGTTATTAGATGTCTACTAGTGATCCATCACAACCTCCTAATATCCATCATGGGATAACTGAATTGTGAAATTCAATGGTTGGAAACTGGTTTACTAAAACATACAGGTCATTCAAGATCCTTATGGATTGGAGCAGTGTCAGTTCCAATAAGTTAAATATGCATAAAATAATAATGTAAATACCCAGATGAATACTACGACTCAGAGAAGTAACAATCATGTATAGTTTCTTACTGAAAATCTGTGTGTGAGTTGCTTAGTGGAACGGGAATTTCATTAAAGCAATGTTTTAAAAAATCTAAATAGAAAATATGGCAGTGCATACATATAAATGGGATTTCACTGGGATAAAGATCCGTTCACCTCCTTAGTCCTCAGAGATTTAAACTTAAGAACATATCTGGGAAAAATTGTGCAAAGAATTGTTATCTTGGCATTGATATAAAATCAAGCAGAAAATAAATATTTAGTTTTGGATTAATTTTTAGTGCAAAATAAAACATGAACTCTTATGCTCTGAAAGGTAAAACTATAGAAAGAATTGTTTGGTTAACTGGGTGGTCCCCCCTAATTTCTTAACATTTATTTAGTGGTTCATGATTGGGAAAAAAATTGACCATCGTTGTGGTAGGTTGATATTAAGATACTATGTATTCCCCAGAAACATAAGACCAAGAATGGGCTGGCTCTATTCCTTAATCCAGGGGTCTCCAAACTTGGCAACTTTAAGATTTGTGGACTTCAACTGCCATAGTTGGCTGGAGAATTCTGGGAGTTGAAGTCCACAAGTCTTAAAGTTGCCAAGTTTGGGGACCTCTGCACCCATCAGTGTGCCCCTCTGAGATTTTTCACATTCAAAAGTCTTTTTAAAACATTTCCTATGGCATTTCTCCACAATATCTCTAGCAGAATTTCTCTACCATAGGGATTTTTTTTCTCATAGCAAATAAGGAAGACCTCCCAAAGACCTGCAGATGCTGTCTTCCTAGCAGAACAGATGTTTGTCCATTTTGGGATGGGGAAATCTGTGGTTTGCCCGTTATTGCTGAGCCATGCTTCCCAGAGCTCAAACTTAGTGTGGATGGTGGTAAGGAATGCCAGGAGCTGCATACAGCAAGATTATGTGTACTGGAAGACTATGCATTTCAATATGATTCTGTTCTGAGTAACAGCACAGCCAACTGTTTGTGGAACAGTTGGAAGATGGTGGACCATTTTTTGGGGGGACATTTCTGAGTAGAAGAGGCATGACTAACTATTATTGTTGCCCTAGCAGTGGGCAGCAAATAACACTAGATGGTGTTTGAGGGACCCTCCAGGTGTCTGGTTCTATAAACTGCCATACATTTTCAATAGTTGCTTCTAAAGAAATTCACCATACTGAAAATATTTTCTCCTGCAGGATCCAATCTGGGTTGACCACCGGGACCAGAGGTTTAGGCTTCTGAGCTTTTGGACTCATGCTGGAACCCATCCTCAGGACCAACCCAGATTGGATCCTGCAACATTATCCCAGGATATCTATATTCGCCTTCATTCGTGAGATTTCCCCATTCCCAATATGTCTCAAGGATTCATTTTTATCCTACTTACAGAATGTCCTTGTAAAAGACATCTACAGCTGAGTTTATATAGCTTGGTGTATATGAACTATTTACAAGTCCACAGAGATGCATTCCATTACATTCCAAAATACCACATTTCTAGCAACTTTCTGAAGTTTCTTGCAGAGGCTGCTTCCCATGACCTCCTATTGGATTATTTTGACTGGAGAGGCCAGGAGTTGAACTTGGCACTTTCCACACAAAGATGATTTCTCTCACAAAGAAATCCTGTCATTTTCAGGTTGGGCATTTTTGCCCCAAAGAGTATGTTGCAAGCCACTCTTGGCTCAATATAAACTGAAAGAAAACCCCTGAGTTTTTTCTATAGAGGTCCTTCACTGTGGTTTAGGTCTCCTGCTTGATCAGGGGGCTGGACTAGAAGACCTCCAAGATCCTTTCTGTTATTCTGTTATTATGTCAGCAGGAGATCCTTATGGTCTGTATGTTTGTGTGCATACAAGCAAGGTGTAAGAAAAGTTAGATGTTTTCTTGATGGCCTGGAATAGCAATAACAATAGACTTTAGATTTATATGTTGCTTCACAGTGCTTTTTATAGCCCTCTCTAAGAGGTTTATAGAGTCAGCATATTTTCCCCAACAATCTGGGTCCTCATTTTACCCACCTTGGAAGGAGGGAAGGTTAAGTCAAGCTTGAGCCAGTGAGAACTGAACTGCCAAACTGCTGAAGGTTAGTAGTCAGCAGAAATAACATGCAGCTGTGGTGGTCTATTCTAACCATGGTTTAGTAATTACTTTACGAAGTGCTAACTTTATATAATTCCTTACTCATATGATTAAATAATATAACGAATTATTTTTCATACTCTTTATTGACTGATTTACATGACTTACTGGGGAACAGAAAAGTGTAGAGAAACAAGGTAGTTTCAGAGTTATCTCTGAGTCATTGGAATTGGCTGGCAATGGTTTCTGAAGTTCAGAAACAGAAGGCACCTTTCTCAGTTCATTCTCCTTTCATACTTAGTGTGCAGTTTTCTTCTATTTTGGCTAAGCACACATTTCCCTGTTAGGTTGCCTTGAGAGCTCCTATCAGTTTGGTCTACAGCCCTTGAATTTGTTGCAGGCTAACCTCAGTGGTGGATTGTCTATTTTGTAGAAGGCAGAGCCAATGTTAGCTTTCTTTAGCATGGGAGAAGGCTGGGTGATTTTGGACAAATTGCTCCCTCTCTTATCCCAACCCATCTTGCAGGGTTGTGTTGTGGGGAAAACAGGAGGAGAAGAACACCACCATAAGTTGTACAAAAATAAAGGTAGGTCATGAATCTAGTAAATAAAGAAAAGATAGCTTTTGTTTTCAGTCTTGCAATGAATATAGTAAAAGTATAACCAGTAAAAAGTTTGCTTGTTGGTTGAATGTTGGTGATTGGAATCCCATCAAAATTTCATATATATATCTATATATATATGGATCTTTGGTTGTTCGGGTTTTCTCCCGCGTAAGATTCGAAGTATCTAGGCAACGTTTCGATGAAGTCTCATTCATCATCTTCAGGCTTCTGTCTCCGCTCTGTGCTTCTCAGAGTAATGTGAGATTGCAGCTGCTTCCTCCTTTTAACTGCCAGTGGGGGGTGGGACTTGATTGGGTGGGGGCTTGGCTGTGTTCTGATTGGGTGGGGTGTGTTCTCATTGGTAGGGGGTTTGGCTGTGTTCTGATTGGTTGGGGGTTAGCCGTGTTCTGATTGGTTGGAGGTGTGTTCTGTTCAGGTGGGGGCTTGGTTGTGCTCAGGTTAGTCTTAGTTGCTGGGGGATTTGAGCTGGTGAGTTTTGATCTTGCTGTTTGGCTTCGAGTTCTTGGTCGTGCTGCATCTTCATAGTGGGTGTCGGTTTGCTTCATGTATGGCTCGGTGGGGTTTGAAGTGGGTAGTGATGCAGCTGCAGTGCAGCTTCTGGTCCATGGTCGTGGTCACATTACTCTGAGAAGCACAGAGCCGGAGACAGAAGCCTGAAGATGATGAATGAGACTTCATCGAAACGCTGTCAGATACTTCGAATCTTACGCTGGAGAAAACCCGAACAACCAAAGATCCACATACAAATACCCATGAACCTCAGAAAACAACTATATATATATCTTTCTACATCTCTCTATCATCATCACGTGCAGTTCTCTTCACCTCTTCCCAGTTATCTGAGATGTGAAACAAGAGATTCATCCTCAGCACTCAGATACATCAAACTGCCCAGTAGAAATGACAATACAAAGGAACATATAGTGGTCCCGGTGACCAACCCAGATTGAATCCTGCAACAAAACAACATGGGTTGTGGTTTCTAGGCAGGAGTGGGATTCAAATTTTTTAACAACCGGTTCTGTGGGCATGGCTTAGTTGGTGGGCGTGGCTTGGTGGTCATGTTATTGGCTGGATGTGGCCAACTCAATATCACTCACATCGAGGTGAAGTGGGGGAAGAACAGGGATGAAATATATCTTTCATATAAAAATATCTAAAACATTATTCTATTACTATGAGCAAGCCATATTAAGAAATACCTGTAGCTTCCTGTAGCGAGTCATATTAAGAAACATTTGTAACTTCCTATATTCCAACTGTACCGAGGAACTAAAGCTCACCACATAGCTGTAAACAAGGGTGAAACATGGAAAATAACCAAATGGTGTAAGATAACTGGAAACTCTGAAATGAACTCTGAAATGAACTCTGAAATGAACTTTTTATTTCCTCTACTATAATCCATATGTAGAAATATGTAATAGAAATATGTATAACCGTCCTTATTTGGTGAATAGTGTTAAGAATAACGCCCAGATTCTAGCAGATGTCATTTTGGGTATAAAAGCAATGTTTCAGGAAGAGATGGGGGTTCAGAATTTGTCATGTGAATGCTCTGAACGCTTTGCACAAAATAAACACCTGTACTCTCCAACCTTTCGTGGTCTTGTGTCCTGATTTGGGAACAGGATTTGCTGCAACAGAGGCACAGATCTCCTCGCCTGGCCTCTCATGACTGTGGGGATGCTGCAACAGTTGTAAGTGTGAAAAATGGTCATAAGTCATCCCCACACTCATGAGAGGCCAGGCGAGGAGATGCGTGCCTCGATGTGAGTGATATTGAGTTGGCCACATCCAGCCAATAACATGACCACCAAGCCATGTCCACCCAGTCACATGACCACTAAGCCATGGCCACCACCTAAGCCACACCCAAAGAACCGGTTGTTAAAATTTTGAATCCCACCCCTGGTGCCATTGTAACTTTGAATGGTCACTCCACACAAGCAAAGTACCAGCAAAGGAGGGTTAAAAAACTCCAGAGATATTCCTGAGATAGGAAGTCTAGTCCTGCCAATAATGTAACAAGGGTTAACAGAGAGGCAGTTTCTGTAAGCAATACCAGAATGTTTCCTTCCTGCCTTCCTTATAGGATTAGGCCAGTAATTTCTTCTAACAACCGGTTCTCCGAACTGCTTAGAATGTTAACAACCAGTTCTAGCGAATAGGTGTGAACTGGTTGAATCCTACCCCTCTTTCTAGGGTATTCATGTCACAAGGGTAGTATTGAATTTCCTAAGGGTCCCCCCCCTCCTATATTTCCCTTCCAGAAGATGTAAAGAGGATGGGAAGGTGTTGAGGAAATGTTTTGCAATTGCTTTTTTGGAAAAGAGGAGAGGAATAGCCTAAATAGTAAGTGTGGCTAGGCCCACAGCCTGATTTCAGTTTTTCAATGGAAATTGGAAGCAACCAGGAGGACAGGATGTCATTTCATGTAGGGTACGAACTGGGAGGTCTTGAAGTTGGTTGACACAAATATTCTTTTCCAAGTTTGACGCAGGATCAGCCATTGAGCTATGGATTGCAAAGGCCTGTTTGCCTCCACTATACTCTGCTTGTATATTTTCAAACAAAACAGATTTTATAAGGCATCTTAAATCTTCCGACCTCTCTTTCATCCAAGAAATTTAAATCTGCCAGCTCTGCTCCTTAATCCTCTCCCTGCTTAGAGAAGAGGGAACTGAGCCCATAACACCATAAATTCTGTTTTCTTTCATACTTACAATATTTATTTCATAAATATTTGATCAGCGGAATAGTCTCCTATTAAGAAATTAAGGCTGAATTTTTTAAAAGTAAAATGATGACTACATTTTATCATGTTTAAAAATGGAAGAGTAGTTACACTATTTCAAAGGAATAAATAAAAGATACTCCCTTCCTCAGTTGCATTGTATTTTACAAAGAATATGAATAAAACTTGGGTTTGTTATATCCACTTTTAAGGTAGAAAAGCAATTAGCTTGGAGTTGTTCACTGATATGTTGCCCACAAGTATGGGCTAAGTATGGTATGAAGAAACCAACTTGGACACAGAATCAAGGAACAAATAAACCATGTTTATTTCTACACAAAAGCGGGATAAGAGGATGAGCACACCAGAAATCAGGCACATTTTAATACAATTTAATATAGGAAACAAAAGTAAGAGAACTGCTGATTGGTCACAAAATTTTAATGATAGACACATATGCACACAAAGCAAAGCTATCTCTTAAATACCCCATTACTTATTTAATCCTATTTCATTATTGTAAATGTTGACTATTTTGGGGTGTTTTACTATGCCAAAAATGAGCTTTATTTACCTGCATGCCTTTGTCCAAACCCATCTGACCATTGCTTAATCTAATTATGATACTCTCCTTGATTTCAGTAATGCATTTGTTTGCAAAGTGTTTTAGCTGAGTGTTAAAGCCACAATCTATTAACTAGTCTACGTGGAAGACATTTGTGAGCAGCCATAGAGCGTTTATGGTAGACCCCTCTAGCTCTTGCTTGCAGGTGTTAAATTAATGCTATTTCTAGCAGACAAAAACACAACTAATAACTCTGGCTAAAATTAATTCATAGCTTACAAAAGCTTCTAATTATTTCTTAATAAGCTAACAAATTTCTACTCATCCTACAGATAGATATAAAAGGAGAAAAGACCACAGATATTCCAGAGAAATGGAGAAATGAGCAACATGAACAAAGGAAACAGAAATCAACTGAGGCAAGAAAAAAAGCAAGAAGAAAGTTAATGGATAGCAGAGAAAGCATAAGCACAAAAAAAGTTGTATATGGAAAAACTGACTCAAGCATTAAACATCTTACTGCTCTATGTGTTTTCATCACTCACACTCAAAAATGTGACTGAGAGAGAAAGATATTTTCTTTTGTTGCTAATTTTCTTTCACTTAGAGCTATAAAAATGCTTGATTTGGATTATTTTTTAAGTTTTATTTCCTAATATCCATGCTCTCCTTCGTATTTGCCTTTTGATTTATTTTGCTATACTCTGGAGATGCTTTTAATTATGGAACTTTACCTCTGTCAACTAAATAATCTTTCAGGAGGTGAATTTTCTTCAGAAGGTTGTTACTTAGAGTAGAGAAGGCCATATTCCCCTGTCAAAATTGTTTTTGCCCCATTAATGGTCCTAAATGGAAGTCTAACATTACATTCCTTCATCATTTTCAGTTTCATCTAATTTCTAAAATACAATTAATTTGGGCATTCAGATTAGACTTCTTAGATTTTGAAGCTCACTGTATCCTGAGTTGATGGAGCAATAGATTTGAGGAGGGATCCCAATAAATCTCCTACTTGATCTTGATCTGGTTACAGGGGTCCATCTTTAGCAATTATGATCTGTGCTTTCTTAGGAGAAACAGCCAACTAGCCAGGATCATACAGCATATACAGAATAACCACTGTTTTAGAGGTTTATTCCCTCCAAAATCAAAATTAAAAGCCTATGTATATCCTTTCCCTGGTTCTTCCATTATGTTATGTGGGAAGAACTTAAATGAAATTAAGCTGGCTATTCTACTGCCATCTTTTAAAACATTAACAACTATCATACTTTTATCTATAAAACAACTGAGTAGTTAAACAGCAAGAAAAAAAAATTGTCCCTGTATTTACTTTCTTTTGCCAGAACTAGAGTTTGGCACTAAGGAGAAAATTTTTACAAGACTATTCAGTAATGAACAGGAAGGTATAAAGTAACTTGGACTTGTAAAGTTAGTTTTGATCAGAGGAACAGGAGCGCTATACTACTGGAAAATGCAGTGTGGAAATATTGCAGCAAATAATTGGTTTTTTAAAATCACTATATTTGAAAGGAATAGTTCTGATTACAATTGTTAAAATTCTTTGCTGATGCAATAACTTTATTAAAGGCTATTGTCCAGGAAAAAACACTTCTGAATAATATATTTTTTTAAATTTCATCTTGTATTTTCAATGTATCCAATATTTTACATAGCAGGAAAGAAACTGACTTTCTTTATAATGCTTTTTGGTCTATTTGCTGATTGCTATCTTGGGAATAGGAATATACCCTATTTCTATTCATTCACCCAGGCAATTTTCACGATGTTTGCCAAGTTTGGAAAAGGATTACTCATTTCCAAAAGTTTTGAGTTTCATTCACTTCTGACATTTGTCCTGCAATGTTGAATGATATTGTAACAAACAGTTGTCTTCAGTTTTGCATTTCTAATGTTATGAATTGTCTTTTGATAGCCCTTCTGTGTTCAGGTTTAAGCGAGGGACATATTTATCTGAATATGTGCTATCAATAGACACATAGACAAACTAGGCATACTAGGCAAAAGAGACAATCAATAAGCCAAAAAGAAAACAAAAAGACCAGAATACCTCCCCACCAGCAATCAGCACCCAGATGAGCATAGATTAACTCCACAATTAACATCAGACCAACAGTCAAGAAGTAAATAATATCCCAAACAAGGAACTGCCAAACAAGTAAGCAGCCCAACCAAACAACTTCTAAGATCACTCCCACCAACACTGACAGGGCAAGTGACTAGAACAAGGGTCTCCAAACTTGGCAAGTTTAAGACTTGTGGACTTCAACTTCCAGAATTCCTGATCTAATATGACTGGAGGAAGAATTCTGGGAGTTGAAGTCCACAAGTCTTAAAGCTGTCAAGTTTGAAGACCCCCGCACTAGAACATAAACTGAGAGCAAACTCCTCTCTAGCACTAATGAAGTTACCTAATTTGGTTAATGAAATGTCTGCAAGAAAACAAGTAAAAATTAGAGAACACCCAGGACCCCTCACATATTTATTTTACAAGCAGTACCCTTGGGTTTAAATCACTATTCTCTAGGTATTGCCTTATAGTCAAATATCTCAGGAGTGTCTGGCTTAAATTAACTGAGGTCATTATTATGTTACTTTAAAAAATCTATTAAAATAATACCTTCTGAAACTTGTTTGTTGATAATGTCTATAATTTATTTTTTTAAAAAGGAAAATATCATAAATTTGCACGGAGGGATCCATGGAAAATGTACCTAGCCTTTTCATATTTTATTGCTATGGTTGCTTGTTGTAAATCACGCCCTGATGTTAAAGATCAGGGGTTGTCCTTGTAGAAAGTTAATGTTTGATTACACATATAAATCTCCAGGTATTCTGAGAAACTACCAGGAGAATTCAGAGGCGAAGTCAAGCAGGTGTTATTTTAAAACAATTTGAAATTTTAATTCCCCAGGTAAGACATAATCTTTTTACCAGTTTTCATAGATTTTATATAGTACCTGATACCTGTTTAATTGTTCTATCAGCCTGACTTGTAAAATAGGCCACTTCTCCAATAGGCCACTTCTCCATTTGTTGTCAAGTGCATTTTTCTAGATATTTGTTTTACTTTTGATTGATTTATCTAAGATCATGTTCCTTTTTTATGTATGAAGTAAATTTCATATTGCTACTAGTAGGACAGTGGTAGGTTGATTGGAGAACTTGACAATAAATGAAGCATAAAGGGATTGAATGTAAGTACTTTCTTCCCCCATGTTGGGAAGACAGTTTCATAAAATTAACAGTGAGCAGCTATAGGGGCACTTGTGATAACACCATTATACGGTATGCATTAGCCCCTGACCTTTCCACCATTTTGGATTACTTTGCCTTTTCCAGAAATATTTCTCTGGTTCTGCCCTCTCCCCTTTGAATCTTTTTTTTTCTTATTTGTTTCAAACAGAATCATCCTTTACCTTCCATTAGAATCTGTATCCATGTTATATCTTTAGAGGAAGGACAAACTATTGTTTGGCTCCAAAATTTTCTTCAAGTCTCTTGCTACAAGGAGAATTCTCAGGTATACGACACTTTCTTCATCACACGAAGGGAAACTTTGGGTCTAACAGGTTGTTTGCTGAGGGTTGCGTAAAGCAAAAGGGTTTCCTTTTCTCTTTTAATAATAATCTTATGGTATTTTCAAGTGTCTTCTCACTTCCTTTCTGTTGTCTGTGTTTATTTCAAAATAAAAATCCCATGCTGAAAACAAAAACAAATCAAAAGAGAGACAAATTCCTGTAAAGGTTTCCTGCCTAGAAAAGAAACTAGGGTGGTACAATTGACAGACGTGAATAACATACTTGCTGGAATTAGATTTTTAACAGTTTTGAATCGGTGCTCAAAAATTTGTTTCAACTGTTAATAGGAATCTAAAGAGGAAGCCTCAACAAGATGTTTAAGCTAAATGGACTTAATTTACTGTGTCTCCTTAGTCTTCACCAGGTAAGTGACAAGAACTTTAATTTCCCTTTAATAAATCTGATTTGGAATGTACTGGAAAACAGTTGTTTTATATTGGAAATTATTGAGATAGGGGAAATAGTCCATTGCTTGCTTTTAAAAAGAAAGTTCATAGTCTAATTATGGCAGACAAATTATTCAGTTCCCCCCAATCGCAACTGATGATACTGTCTCTTACCAACTCTTAGCATTTATTTGGTTTTATTTGTGTGGGTATATTAATTGCAATTTTGTTGCTGTTTTTTGATCCATGCTCATAACTCTATGTCTTGTTAGGATTCACATTCTCTAATATGTAAAATTTTATTTCCCTGGTATAAATAGCAGCATATAGAAGTTGAATGATGGCAATTACTTAGAATGCATATTAAATATCAAACATTCTGCATTCAAATTCTGAATGTTTTTTTAATTTACTTCTGATTTTCATTTATGGTATGCAGGTTTCACTTTTCTTAAAAACAGGCGGGAGATAGATGTGTTTATCATTTAGATTGTGTCTACATTGCAGGTACCACTTATGGCTGTGAAAGCATTATTTGTCCTTTTTTATGGAATCCAACTTTTTATCGGAAGGGCATGTCTGCTTTTAAAATAAAGAGTCATAAGAAAGGAGAGAAATGTATCATTGACCTTCAAAAACTGGAAAGCAGGCAGGCTAAACAGAGGTCATCTGCTCGCAGACTGTCTATTATGTTGAGAGGCATGATACATTTCTACTTAAATTATATTAATTCAAAATGTATATTTTTGCTAGAGACGGGCAAGTGTTTTGCTTTTTTAGAAGTTGGAAACATTCCAAGACAATCAACCCAAGTGGTTCCTACTAATCAGAATAATTCAATCACTCTAATGAATGGGAAACTGGGTTGAGGATGATAGTTTGCTACTTCAAAATGTATCACTTTATGGATCTTGTAAATCTTAGGAATACAAATAGAAGTCCCCAAACTTTTGGAGGTTGATGAGTAACCTTGGAGGTCTGTGAACATATTATGGGAACTTTTGCAAAATGGTTGTCATGGAATAGCTTTAGGGGGTGGAGTCAATCAAAAACCCCTTTTATCAGAAGACAACTGGTGGGGATAGTTCTCACCACCAGCTTGAATTTCTCCTTTTTTTCCTGCACAAGTAGTAGCTAAGACAAATCATTGGGCTCTAGACCTCACACATTTTAATTTCTAAGAAAATCTATGGAGTTTATGTGGGGCCTAGATACAATCTTGGAAAAAAAAACTATCCTATGGCCTATCTTGCTTTTTACTATGCCGATTTCTAATGAAAAGTTGAAAACTGCATTTTGTTTTAAGTCTGGTGAGTCAGGGAGTTTGGCAGGCATGATGGAAATCTCTGTTGTCACACTGCTAGACATTGGATCAGGTTAAACATCCATTTAATCCTTTCTGAAATGTTTGTACTTGTTACGGCACCTGTATGACTGTAATGTCATCGAGCAGGTCCAGCAGGAGAGGCATGTTTTGGGTCCCTGGCAGCCAGAGGGTTTTGTCAGATAGGACTTGGGAGAAAAACCTTTTCTGCTGTGGCTGCCACTCTGTGGAATATCAACATCATGAGGCTGGCCCCCAACCCTATTTTGCCCTTTTGAAGAGCCCAATAAAACATGGCTCTGTCAACTAGCTTTGAAACTCAGTATAGAGTGAAGTGTGCTAGATGGTGATATGATAATTAATTCAATGCACTTTTTTGTATGTTTTTCTTATCATTTTTGGTCTTTTTAAAAATATTTAAATTAGTTGTTGGCTTTTAAAGTACTTTGATGGGTTTACTATATATGCCACTAGAGTCACTATGTGAGATGGGCAGCTCTAACAAATGTGATAGATAAATAAATAAACAAATAAATACAGTTCTCTCTTAGGAATAGCTAATTAGAGGAATGATGTTTCTAAACATTTAGGTTCCATTTATTCTGTTAGGTTTAGTAGCAGTCATCAGGGACAGACGTTTTGCTTGACATGTTTAACTTCTTGAAGATTTAATGATTGTTGCCATAGGTCAAGCTTTCAGAACGCCTGGGTAAAGCACAGAGAGTTAGATTGGACAGGTTAGCCTGTGTAAGAATGCAGAATGAGTTCTGTTTCTTCTCTACTTGGTAGGAGTCCTGATTCTTATTACTAAGACTCCCAGCCCTTTGAAAGCAACAGAATGCTCTGCCCCAAGCTTACTTGGGTATCACTGCGTACATGTTACTGGGGGTGAAATTTGAAGGAAGCCAAAATAGTATTTTCTGCATGCCAAGTGGAAAGTATCAGGAACAGATTTGAAGATTCTCGATGTTTGCAGAAATATACGTATATATAAACAAACAATTAGAGAAAGAGAAAAAATGGTTGCAAGAACAGAAAAGTATAGAGGTATATGGTTGGCATAAATTAGCTTCAGGTTCTTTTCATTTATCATCTAATTCTTCTTAATAGTAAATGGGTTACTCTTTTTTTTATATACCACCTCTGGGTTTTGCATAATGTTGTTGACCCCAAAGTAGAATAGCATGAGGGACATGTATATGGTACATGTCAAAAAAAGTCTTCTGTTTTTCTGTATCCATAGAAATCTATTATACCTGCAAGAAGGATAGGTTGTATATTCCATTCTTTGGGTGGGAGTTCCACATAAGCCAATGGTATTGCTTAAAACATTTGTATATACCCATCATACAACTCAATTTTGTGGTAAGTGCAAAATACGGAAACATTATAAGAAGCAGTAAGCCAAAAAAATTAGGAACAAAATATGAAAAGGGAAACAAAGCTAAATCTAACATACCTTATCAACACCATTCAGTATACTTCTATATTTTTATTTTATTTTATTTGTCAATCGCTTAGAAGAAATAGGTATAAGAATAAACATAGTTATGAGTACATGAAATGAATACATATAAGAAAATAAAAGAAACAATAGGACAGGGACTGTAGGCACGTTGGTGCGCTTATGCACACCCCCTACAGACCTCTTAGGAAAGGGGTGAGGTCAATAGTAGAAAGTCCAAGGTTAAAGTTTTTGGGGTTTGGGGAAGAAACCACAGAGTCAGGTAGAGAATTCCAGACATTGACCACTCTGTTGCTATTCATATTTCCTGCAATCAATTTTGGTGCTGTTAACCTTGAGTTTGTATCTTTTGTGTGCTCTTGTATTGTTATGGTTGAAGCTGAAGTATTCATTGACAAGTAAGACATTGCAATGTATGATTTTATATACTATATGTAGATTGGACCAAAGATGGCATAGTTCTAGTTTTTCTAGATCTAGAATTTCAAGTCTGGTAGCATAAGGTATTCTACAATGAGTAGAAGAGTATAGAACTCTTCTTGTGAAATATTTCTGGACTTTCTCAACTGTGTTAATATTAGATATGTAATGTAGGTTCCAGACTGATGAGCTATATTCGAGTATTGGTCTAGCAAATGTTTTGTATGCCCTAGTTAGTAGTGTGATATTACCAGAGAAAAAGCTACATAGGATTAGGTTAACAACTCTTAATGCCTTTTTGGCTTGGTTGTTACAGTGGGCTCTAGCACTTAGATCATTAGAGATGAGTATTTCAAGGCCCTTGACAGAGTTTGGATCATCAACAAGATCTTGACTATTCAGCTTGTATTTTATTTTCTGGTTTTTTTTGCCAATATGTAAGACAGAGCATTTATTTGTTGAGATTTGAAGTTGCCATTTGTTTGACCATTCTGATACATAGTTGAGGTCTTTTTGAAGGGTAGCAGTATTGTCTGTGGAATTGAATAGCTTTACATCATCAGCAAAGAGAACACAGTTGCTCTTAATATGATCACAGAGGTCATTTATGTAGAGTATGAAGAGAGTTGGTCCTAGAACACTAACTTGGGGGACACCACTGTTGACAGGTACAGAATTTGATAAGACAGTCCCAATTTTGACCATTTGTTGTCTGTTTGACAAGAATACTTCTATCCAGTTATGCAGTTGTCCAGAGATACCATAAGATTTTAGTTTTAGTAGTAGTTTGTCGTGTACCACTGAATCGAAGACTTTACAGAAGTCTAGGTAGATTGCGTCTATTGCTTTGCCCCGATCGTGTTGTGTAGTCCATAAGTTTTTGCAGTGTAAGAGTTGCAGATTACAAGGTAGTTTTTTTCTGAAACCAAATTGTTTGTTAGAGAGTAGGTTCTTTGTCTTTAAGTGGAGGATAATGGATTAATTAATAATTGATTCCATGACTTTACAGGTGATGCAGCATAAAGAGATTGGTCTGTAATTTTCAACTAGGCTGAGGTCTCCCTTTTTGAGGATGGGGATGACCATGGCCAGTGACCATAGGTTAGGCAAGGAGCTGGTTCTGAAAGATTTTTCAAAGAGCTTCTGCTATGGCAGTGGAAAGCTTTTTTAAGAAGTAGGCACATATTTCATCTGGTCCAGTAGATAGAGATGGTTTTAGATTGCGTAGTGCTTTTTCAACATTGTCTTCTGTAAAATTGATATGTATTAGATCATTGTAGTTTTGCGTAGCTTGACTAAGAAACTTTGCAAATAATTTTGTTTCTATATACAGTATCTGTACATTGATACCATGAATTAATGAGTATAAAAATCATATAATAAATATATGTAGGGATACCAAATTCCATCTATTCACTGCTTTTTTGTCTTTTCCTCCTACTTGATCAATTTATTTAAGCTTACTGTTCCTTCCCCATTTCAACATATGTTTTTCATAATGGTGACTCTCTTGAATTCAATCCATATTCATTCAGTACCCATCCTATTTCTCCTTGTTTCACCATCTCCATCTTTTAGGAGGTTGGTATGGCAGTAGAAATTTATACCAGCCACTGTCTTTTTCTCAATAGATAAATATGACCTCTCTTATTTGCACAGAGCAGCACCCTCAACAACTTTAGGCTACAGAATCTGTTAATTAAAAAAAAAATCCTGGAGCCTTGATTCAGGAGGCAAAAAGCTCTAGTAACAGAAAGTTGGCTCTAGAAAAGTGAACATTTTTGGGGGAAGACCATAACAAGTTCTCAAGGAACCCTAAGGTTTTGTGGCATACAATTTAAGAACCCTGACAAAAGCAGTCAACCTCTCCCCCACCAGATAATAAAGATGGTGCACACTTCCTGTATCTTATAGATGAAGATTACCTTCAATTTTTTTATACTGAGCTTTTGCCTTGGACACATTTTTTTAATTTTTATTTTATTTATTTATTTTGATTTGTCAATCGCTTACAAGATAATAGGTATAAGTATATACATAGTTATGAATACATGAAATGGGTACATATAAGAAAAATAAAAGAAACAATAGGACAGGGATGGTAGGCACATTGGTACGCTTATGCAAGCCCCCTACAGACCTCTTAGGAGAAAGGAGTGAGGTCAATAGTAGACAGTCTCAGGTTAAAGTTTTTGGGGTTTGGGGAAGAAACCATGGAGTCTGGTAGAATATTCCAGACATTGACCACTGTTGCTGAAGTTGTATTTCCTGCAATCAAGTTTGGTGCGATTAACCTTGAGTTTGTATCTATTGTTTTCTCTTGTGTTGTTATGGTTGAAGCTGAAGTATTCATTGACAGGTAGAACATTGCAATGTATGATTTTATATACCATACTTAGATCAGACCGAAGACGGTGTAATTCAAGGTTTTCTAGGTCTAGAATTTCACGTCTGGTGGCATAAGGTATTCTACAACGAGTAGAGGAGTGGAGAACTCTTCTTGTGAAATATTTCTGGACTTCCTCAACTGTGTTAATATCAGATACGTAATGTGGGTTCCAGACTGATGAGCTGTATTTGAGTATTGGTCTAGCAAATGTTTTGTATGCATATACATGATATGAATGTCTGTGTCATGATGGCTACTTTCACTCTAACATCAGATACTGAATAGGACTTGGTCACATATAGTTCAAGTTCTTTGAATCAAAAGTGCGACAGGTGTTCAAACACTTCTTTGCAGAGCTCTTGTGCAACCAATTTTCAATAAACTGAACACAGGAAAAACCCAGAAGGAACCACCCTTTATTGTTCCTATGTTACATTATGATCCATCTTTTATAGCTCACATAAAACCAATCCAACAGACAAGGAAGAGTCAGCACAACGATATATAATTTAATATTTGATCTTTGCCATACGTTGAAGACTTTGATCTTTCTAAATGTATCCCCAGAAAGTACAACAAAGGCTTCTTTTTTCCTGCATTACAGCCTTCAGCTACTAATTTCTTGTGTGTAATCTGGGTGAAAATGAAACTACTTTAAGCATTCTGGATTTCAGCTCCTTTTTTTCAATTTATCCTTTTGTCTTGGAGCCTTGATTAGAAAATTCCAGATTTTTTTCAGCCCCTCTTGGATTGGTTACAAAAAAGAAAATTCCACCATTTTATCATTTTTCCTATTAGGGCTAGAAGGGGAAAGTGCCAAGTACTTGTGAATTCCACATGGTTAAAAGAAACATTGTTTTATCATATAACGTTTTAAATGCTAGTTTTTACATTTCCACTGATCAACTTGTAATAAACAAACATACAAACAAAGTAAGTAAATACGTAAGTAAGGCTGGAGGAGGCAATGACCACTGATGAGACAGAAAACAGGGAGAAAACAGAACTGCTTACTTCATTTTTTTGTATCTGTCTTTACATAAAAAGAAAAAACAGTCCAACCTGTCAAATAAAACACTGTAAAATGCAAATTAAGAATGCAAGTCAAAATAAGCAAGAAAATGTTAAGAGAATACCTATCTAATCTAGACTTCAAATCACCAAGACCAGATGGATTAAACCCCATGGTTCTTAAGAAACTGGCAGATGTGATCTTAGAACCACTGAACCATATTTTTCAAAGATCCTGGAGCAATGGGAACTACCAGATGACTGGAAAAGGGCTGATGTGGTTCCTATTTTTTAAAAAAAAAAGGGGGGGGAATGGATCCAGGAAACTACAGACCTATCAGTGTGACATCAATACATAGAAGATTCTTGAAAAGATGATCAAGCAACAAATTTGCAAACATCTAGAGGCAAACAAAGTCATAATCAGAAATCAACATGGGTTTGTCAAAGACAGTTCATGCCAGACAAATCTTATTGCATTCCTTGACTATGTGGCAAAATTAGTGGAGGAGCAAAATGCTGTGGATATAATTTAAGTAGCTTCAGTAAGGCATTTGATAAAGTAGACCACAACCTACTACTTGATAAGACAGTAAAATGTGGGTTACACAGTATCACCCCTGGATGGATTTGTAACTGGCTGACCAACCACAGTCAACATGTAGCTCTTAATGGAACTGCATCTATATGGAGGGAAATAGGCAGTGGGATAACTCAAAACTCTGTTTTAGACCTGGTACTCTTCAATATGTTCAGCAATGATTTAGACGAAAGGATAGAAAAGAAACTCAACAAATTTCCAGATGACACCAACCTGGTAGGAATAGCCAACAGTCCAGAAGATAAGTTCAAAATCCAGAAGGATCTCAACAGACTTGAACATTGGCCCTATTTAACAAAATGAAATTCAATGATCAGAAAAGTAAAATTCTACATTTAGGCAAGAAAAACCAAATGCGCAGGTATAAAATAGTAGGTAACATTATTTTCCCAAGTAATTGTGAAATGCAAGTTTAAATTTCTTTACATTGGAAACATTAATCTTGCAGTTACAATAAATAGCTTACTTTTCATACTTTTCTTAAGTGGAAGATCTCTCTGGGACAACAACTAAGAGGACTTTTTGTGAAATTAAAATAACTTTAATATATACATTTGCATGGATAAGTTAAAGTGAACAGATATTTTATTTTATTGAGAGTCTTATGTCTCTAAAGCTAGATTAGAGTTCCTGGAATATTTTTAATTGGTTCTACAGCCTGAAACAAATCAAAAAGCCCTAAACTAGAGTATACAAATTAGATTTATTAAAGGAGAGAAATTAGACTGGTTAAATTTAGGACT
This sequence comes from Pseudonaja textilis, assembly GCF_049901715.1. Taxonomy (NCBI): domain Eukaryota; kingdom Metazoa; phylum Chordata; class Lepidosauria; order Squamata; family Elapidae; genus Pseudonaja; species Pseudonaja textilis. The sequence goes on along the minus strand of NC_141992.1, from coordinate 174,666,486 downwards.
AGTTATTGGGGATTTATCTTGGAAACACATCCTATTTTCCCCATTCCTGCGGTGAGATCATTTCTTCATTGAATCAAGCAATAGCTTGCTTCCAAAGCAGAATTAGAGAATCATTTCAAGGCACACTGAGATGTAACGGAACACTGAAAATATGGGGAATTGGAGTGTAGAAGCAAAGGAGCTCTTTGAGGTAATTTAGATAGAAAACTGAAACCAAAACTTCAAGAACTTCAATTCTGAGATGCCTTCTGAATCCCATTCTTCCTTTGGACTCAGATTTTATTTATCAGATTGTCCTGAAGATGAGAAATATGTTTTTCTTTTCATTAGATTCAGAGGAATGGAATGCCTTTAAAGCTGTTTATGAAAAGGAAGAAAAGATTCAGACCATTGTCTAATTTCTTCCATACTAATAGGTGTACTATTACATACTAATAGGCGACACTTTCAGTCTACATTGTGGAAGCTTTCTGAATCATGGAATCGCAGAAAATGTGGATTGGCAGGACATTGAATTTAACTGCAAGCAGGCCATGCAAGCAGCAGGTGAATGCCCAAAGTTCCTTTCGCACATGCACAGGATCAGGTTGCATATGGGCAACCATCCCCTCCCTCCCTGTTGCCACCACACATACCACTGCCACTGTTGGTCCACCAAAGGGTTGGAGACCACTAAACCATCCCCACAAGAGGCTCTCCACCTCCACTTGAAAACGTCTATAAACAGACATTCCACTACTGTTCTTGTCAGGCTGTCCCACTGCTTCATAGCTCTTAACAGAGGTCGTATTCAGCAGGTTCTGACCAGTTCTGGAGAATTGGTAGCGGAAATTTTGAGTAGTTTGGAGAACTGGCAAATTCCACCTCTGACTGGAGATTTTACAGTATCCTTCCCCTGCCATGCCCACCAAGCTACGCCCACAGAACCGCTAGTATCCCACCACTGCTCTTAACCAAGACATTCTTCCTAAGAATCTGAATCTCCTGAATTTCAGCTGGTTGATCTTTGTCCTACTCTCAGTTTTAGTAGAGAAGATGCCTCTCCCCTCTTGCGTGGGACAATGTTGTAGATATTGGTAGTTATAATCTCATATCCGGATCCTTTAATCATTATTTGTCATCCAGATAACAGAAATCTTGTTCCAGCTTTTCCAATGTCCCTTTCTAGGTGTGGTTCTCAGAATGGTATGCAGGATAGTACTCCCTGTTCAAAGGGCAACTTTTTCTTATGTCTTTCCCACTTGAGAACAAGAAAGAAATGTAATGATAAAGGGTGCCATAAGAAAGAGAGTACTATTTTCATTAGCACAGCTAGTCTGCCTTAGTCATGGGCTGGGGAAAAAATGAAGGTGATGTCATGGGAGCATGGCCCAAAAGTGTGGAGGGGGGGAGGGAGATGTTGGCAGGACATGTTTGTGTTGTAAGTAGGTTCAGGTAAGAAGAAGCTCTAATTTATGCCTGAATGTGGAATTTTAATCAGATTGAAACCCCGAATACTACAGGGGAATAAAAACTGTGGATCAAGATCATATACGTACATATTTACAGGACTTATATGGCCACTAATCTCATATAATGACAGTAGGTGACAATAAGGGTGCTTACTGCAAGGTGATAGAGGGTTTGGTGAAGTGGTGTAATGGTAACAACCTTGATTTAAATGTTAGAAAAACTAAAGAGATCATTGTTGATTTCAGAAAAGGCAGCCACAGCCACACTGCTCTGTGTATAAATGATTTACCTGTGGAGATAGTTACGGTAGCAACATCAAATTTCTGGGTGTGCAGCTAATGAGAAGGCTGGCTTGGTTGCTCAACAACAAGACGCTGGTGAAGTGGGCACAGGCGTGCCTGCATTTCCTGTGTCACATGAGAAAAGTACATCTTCCTCCCCCTGTCCTTACCACTTATGCCACCAGACTTGAAATTCTAGACCTAGAAAATTTAGAACTACAACGCCTTCGATCCGATCTAAGTATAGTATATAAAATTATACATTGAAATGTCCTACCTGTCAATGAACACTTCAGCTTCAACCATAACAATACAAGAGCACACAATAGATACAAACTCAAGGTTAACTGCACCAAACTTGATTGCAGGAAATATGACTTCAGCAACAGAATGGTCAATGTCTGGAATACTCTACCTGACTCTGTGGTTTCTTCCCCAAACCCAAAAAACTTTAACCTTAGATTTTCTATTATTGACCTCACCCCTTTCCTAAGAGGTCTGTAGGGGGCTTGCATAAGCGCACCAATGTGCCTACTGTCCCTGTCCTATTGTTTCTTTTTTCTTTTTATTTCTTTAATTTTTCTTATATGTATCCATTTCATGTATCCGTAACTATGTTTCTACTTTTACCTGTTATCTTATAATTGCTTGACAAAATAAATAAATAAAATAAATAAACAATTGAGAGCATCCTATCATGTTGCATTACTGTCTGGTTCGGAAGCATTACTGCTTCAGACAGGAAGGCGGTGTAGAGAGTGGTGAGGATGGCAGAGAAGATTATTGGCAGTTCACTCCCTTCTATCCAGGACAAAGCATCCATATAAGCGATGCTTAGGTAGGGACTGAAGGATTATCTGGGATGCTACACATCCTCTTCATGACCTGTTTTCCTTGTTACCTTCTGGGACGAGGCTGTTCTGAACTAGGCTTCCCCAACATCCCGATAAACCCCTTTTATTGAGTTTCCAGTGAATTCCTCTCCTGCAAAATCCCAGCCAACAGTCTTTCAAGATATTTCCCAATTATAGAACTTTATCAGGCTTGGGAAGTTGCCAGGTCAATATCTTTCAGATGTTACACTGTAGCAAGAATGCAGGAACCCAAATGAACTAATTATTTCCTGCAAAACCCCATTCTCCTTTTGCTCCTTTTTTATTCCCTGTGGGGAATTCACCATCCACCTGTGGCTTTATTCCCAAGTCAATCCTTGTTCCTTAGCTGTTCCCTTCTGGCAACTCTGTGCACGTGCAACTGGGAATAGGCTCCAGATGTTCTTCTGCCTCACTAATGTCGACTCCAAAAGCAGCTGATAACTGTCAGATGGTCCTGGCTCCATCTCTGCCTCCGACACACAGCACTTGTCAGAGCCTTCTCCAGACTCCAGGACTGGCCCATGTTCCTCCCCAACCTCCTCACTGTCAGCTCTGCTGGCCTCTGGCAGGCCACAACAGAGGCTTCGTGGTATCCAAAACAGAACATCCAGATTTAGCCACAGTTTTGTTCCATATGGTATCAATCTTGTGAACTCTTAAGTTTCCTATTTCCGCTACATATTCAAGATGGACAGTGATTAATATTTATATGTTAAAGTGCAGGTATATATACATAAGTATGTATGTAACATATCTATGGATGTATCTATGTATGTATGTGTATGTATGAACAGGCAACAGAATTTCATTTTCAATGTGTGCCAGAATGCCCACAGAAAAAAATAACAATAAAGGTTATTTATCTAGGTAGCTTACATATAACATAATTAAAACATACCAAACATTTTCACAGCTCAACTACCCCAGCCCAGCCTAAGGCTAGAGGAAAGAGCTAGGTCTTCATAGTTGTCTGTGACTAACAGGGTAGGAATTTTCTGATCTTTAGTGGGAGGCTGTTCCAAAGGTCTGGTTCTGAGAAGGCATGCCTCCAAGATCCCATCAAAGGAGGGAGCCGACCTGAGGAGTATGTACCCTATCTAACCTAGTTGGAAAAAAAGAGGCCCTCAGGAAGAAGCCATGCTGCAGGTAACCTGGCCCTCTCCCATGTAGAAAATGATAAACAGCACATTGAATTATATCTGGAAAGCAAGTGGAAACCAGTACAGCTCATTCAGCAATTGTGTTACTTGGCTGAATCACGTGGCTCCTAAAACTGCATGTGCTGCTACATTTTGGATCAGGTGCAGCTACCAGCTTCCAGGGTAGCTCCATGTATAGCACATTGCAATAACCCAAATGGGAGATGACTAAAGTGAGTGACTGAATGTGTGGCCTTCTAATCTAGGAAGATGAATGATTTTGTGAGAAAAGATCTGTAGAACTGTATTATTCAAGGGGAAGTGTCTGCATAATAGCTCTGCTTATTCATTATAGCACTTAGACTTATATACCACTTTACAGTACTTTACAGCCCTCTCTAAGTGGTTTTACAGAGTCAGCATATTGCCCCAAACATACAAGAAACACACATTAGGAAAAATGAGGAGAAATTCCTAGATTGTCCGAAACTGGGAAAATTATTTACAGCACCAGCAGATAAACACAAAAAGAAAGGTATTGCAATCTATGTGAGAGATGACTTAAAAGCGGAGTTAATCTGGGCAGACCCTGAAGGAAGAAATCTGGTGGTACAAATCTCGATTAATGGCATTACATTTTTACTGGTAGTAATCTATGCCCCAAATGATGATCAAGGTAAATTTTTTAAACATCTCCACCAAAAAATAATAGATTTTGAAAATGGCAATATTTTCCTGATTGGCGATTTTAACTCTATTGCTGACTACCGGAAGGATCATAGTAACAGGAGTAAGAACAAAAAAGGAAAAAGAGAATTCTCTAAGCCATGTAAGGATATGATGAATGAAATGAATCTGGTAGATATCTGGAGAAAATTAAACCCCCAAAAAGAACAGTTTACTTATTATTCTAACCCACACAAAATTTGGACAAGAATAGATATGGCTTGGATAAACGGTGAATTAATTAATGAAATCAAAGATAGCGAAATCTTACCAAATGACTGGGCTGACCACAACCCAATTCAAATAACCTGGAGAGATAGAAGAAAACCAAAGAAAAGATGGACTTTTAACACTCATTTAATAAAAGAAGAAGAATATACTAACAAACTGAAAGAAGAACTGAACTTCTTCTTAAAGGAAAATAATAATGATCTAACTTCGAAACAAAATATATGGGACACATTAAAGGCATTTATAAGAGGAATAACAATCTCTTACAATGCTATGAGAAATAAAAGAAAGTATGCCCAACAAAGTAACCTACAACAAGAAATTAAGGATTTAGAAACCCAACTACAAAAGAACCCCAAAAACCAAAGAATACAGAACCAGTTAACAACAACTAAACACAAACTAAATTTACTGGAACAAGAAAAATTGGAGATTAGTCTGAAAATGACTAAACAAATCTACTTTGAGCATGCAAACAAGCCAGGGAGATGGTTAGCCCACAAACTTAAGAAAACGAAAGAAAAAAGATTGATACACCAATTAATGGACGAGGGGGGCAATATGCAAGAGGAGATAGAGAAGAAAAAAGAGATCACTTTTAAATACTTCAGGAAATTATGCCCCAAACAATCTTGGTCCTCATCTTACTCACCCCAGAAGGATGGATGATTCAGTCAACCTTGACCCTGCTGAGATTTGAACTGCCAAATTGCAGGCAGCCGGAAGGCAGCAGAAGTAGCCTGCAGTACTACACTCTAACCACTGTGCCACCATGGCTCATCATAATAACCAAAATTATTTTGTGAGAAAGTGATAGCAATATATCCAGAATAAAATATAGGTTAAGATTTAAGCAACAAAAGCAGAGTTAGAAGATGTCACTGTTTTTTTTTTAATGTTTCCATTATTAATTAGACCTTGCAGGAATCAAGATTTATTACTGTTGTTGAAATAATACAATATAATATTGAAACAATAGTAGAGAAACTGATTAAGGGCTAAAGAAACACAACCCTCAATAATTTAAATAACCATGACCTATTTGCAAATAATGTACTCAGACTATATTTTTTTTGCAATTTCAATATTAATACCTCAAAGTTAAAGTCAAACTTATGGTTTGAATTTGGTTTTATCTCAATTTTAGGAATTTAACTGAAAATATTTTAGACTCTCTTATTTTGATGTTTAGAAACTTCTGCCAGGATTCATTGTGTTCAGTATAAATGTAAAATGCTAAGCACTCTTGTCTGATACCTGCTGAATCTTTTGGAAATAAAATTTATTCTCCATTCTTAAGAAAGCACGGCTATTCCCTCTATTATATTTTCAAAGAATGAACCTGCTTTTGGCAATGACATCATACCTTTTTGTCAATGGTGGGGTTCAAATTTTTTTTACTACCGGTTCTGTGGATGTGGCATGGTGGGCATGGCAGGGGAAGGATACTGCAAAATCTCCATTCCCTCCCCACTCTTGGTGGAAGGTTACTGCAAAATCCCATTCCTTCCCCACCCCACTAACCTGCTTTCCAGCTCTGTTCTCCTGTGCAGGGCAACAAAAGAAGGCCCAGCCGATCAGCTGGGACTCTGGAGGCAGAGATTAGATGGGGGCGGGGCCAGTCAGAGGTGATATTTGCCAGTTCTCAGAACTACTCAAAATTTCTGCTAGCGGTTCTCCAGAGCTGGTCAGAACCTGCTGAGTACCACCCCTTCTCTTTGTAATCATAATATGTAAAATATGAGTAAAGTTTGTAATTTCTTGTCCTTGCAGGTTGCTTGCCTTCTCGAAGAGAAGCCGCAATTATATGGACCTTTGGAGAACAAAGTTTTTTATGTTGAAGAGGGTAGAACGGAACCACAGTATTTGTACAGGGTAATGCCCACCGACTCTTCTCTTTCTTTGGAACAAATTTGAAAAAATGATTGAAGGTGTATGAAGAGGAAATAAATTATGATGCCCTTTTAAAACAGAATGAGGAGAACAAGACAAGAAAAGAAAAGGGGAGGGGGAAATTTGATTTTCATAAGAAAAAATGGATTTGTGAGTTTCTTCTTTTTTTTTTCATACCAGTTTACATTCGAACCCCCTACCTACAGTGTGAGTCTGACCGGTGAAACAGATCACCTCATGGAGGTCACACCAAAAGATGGAGTCCTGTTTGTCAATGGGCTTCTAGACTGGGAAAAAAAAACACAATATAGATTACAGGTAAACCAAAAATGATGTTAAGTGTTCTGTTATTTTTCCCCAAAAGGTTGAGTGAAGGCTTCTAAGATGAAAACAATAATAAACAAAACAAAACCAGTGCTTATGTTTGTATGCAAGAATGGATGGATGGATTGCTCATTTATTTTATTTTTAATCTGGTAATACAGGACGTGATGACCAATGTATTAAATTTAAAAAAAATGGTAACAACAGAAAAATATAGCATAATATGTTGCAATTAGAAAGAGAAATACAATTAAAATAAAAGTCGCCATTCATGTATAACATTTTAACCTCCTAAATTTATCAAAGATCATAAACCAAAAAGAAATGCAAAATAATATTATCTCTTTCAGAACTATTGCATTCATAGCAGGGGTGGGATTCAACCAGTGTTACTACCAGTTCAGTGATTACGTTTTGTGCACCCATGCGTGTTTTGCGCGCACGTAATCCAGAAGCAGGCAGTGTGTGCGTAATACATCTTAAGCTGTGCTGCCTGGACAGCTGATGAACACTGTGCATGGGTGCGCAGCATTTCAAAAGCCATTTTTTTACTGCTTTTTCAACCTCAGCAATGCTGCGCAAAGCAGCTGAGGTTGAAAAAGCAGGAAATAAAGGTCAGGTAAGAGCCTGGGCAGGCGGGTGGGCCAAACAGCAGCAAACACAGAACCGGTTCAGTGTCTGCTGCTCTTCAGAGCTACCGGTTCTATAGAACCAGTAGCATCCCACCCCTGATTCATAGTTGGAGTGGGTATCAGTGTAGGAAACTGACAATTTTAAAAGCTTTTTGGGGGCTTTTAGGCAGAGCACATAACAACAATATAGTAATTATATTGCAAAAGACAAGACTGCAAACTTTGGTCATCCTTGAGGTATTTTGAGGGTTTGAGGTACACCGCCCCCCAATAAAATAGGTATATAGAGAAATAACTAAATATCACTTAATTTAGTGGCTTGCCATTGAAAGTAGCATATTTAGTAGCATGTTTTGGAGGGCTTAAACCAAATAAAGTGGTTTGGGGTACTTTGTCCAATTTATTGCCTGCAGATTTAATGATTGAGAGGCAAATAATATCAACTACACTTGCAAAAATAAAAAAAAATAGAATGGTCTCTACCATCCCTCTAATTTCTGCAAAACTATAATTCCATTTTATTCATTTCCCCTACCTATCATGACTTATTTCTCTCTTTCTTCTTCTCCTCACCCCCTCCCAAAAAAGTTAACTCTTTCTCAAACCAACCCTTTCTGTGGCTATTTCATTACCCCATGGATCAGAATTTCTTAGTGGTAGCCATTTTAAGTTGCATGGACTTCAACTATCAAATTTCCCCAGCCATGCTGGGAGTTGAAGTCCACATATCTTAAAGTGGTTGAAGCTGAGAAACACTGGCTTAGACAACAAAAGCTATTTATAACAATGGGAGACCACTGCCAGTTTGCTCAATGGAGATCCTTTACCCATTTCACAAATCCTGCTTTCTAAGCCTGTTGATTACCATAGTTTTAGCCTTGACAAGAAAGAAGCAGACAAGACTAGGAATAAGCAGATGAGAAAAACTGAAAATAAATTGTAACATTTGTTATATTAACAAGTGTGAGGCTAGTCAATTTGCTGTTAAAAAGTGAGAGATTAGCTATTTTGCTTCTGTCTCCTGGGTTGTCCCCACCTGTTTCTTAGACTCACTTCAGAAATTTCAGTCTGCTGCAAAAGTCTTCTTTGTAGACTCTTTGTAGACTTCAGTTCAACATTCAGCATTCCAGACATTCTTCTAACTAAATTAAACCAACTAGCAGTACCTGAACACACTTGTAAGTGGATCATAAGCTTCCTAACAGACAGGAAGCAGCAGGTGAAGCTAGGCAGAATCACATTTGACACCTGTACAATTAGCACAGCCCCCCCCCCCCCAAGGCTGTGTGTTTTCTCCACTTCTCCCTATATACCAATGACTGCATCTCAAATGATCCATCTGTTAAAATACTGAAGTTTGCTGATAACACAACAGTGATTGGTCTCATTTGAGACAGCGGCGAATCCACATACAGACAGGAGGTTGTACAACTTGCCTCATGGTGTAACTGGAACAATCTGGAACTGAACATACTCAAAACCATAGAAATAGTGGTAGACTTTTGAAGAAACCCTCCCATACTACTACCTCTTACAATACTAGACAACACAGTATCAACAGTAGAGACTTTCAAATTTCTAGGTTCTATTATATCACATGACCTAAAATGGACACCTAACATCAAAAATGTCATCAAAAAAGATCAACAAATTTTCAGAACAGTGATACAGTACCGTGATGTTGTTTTTATTTGTTTTCTTTCCTGTGATTCTCCAGTTTTCATCCAAAGAATTAAATCCATCATTACATCTTCAATTTAATGTAGAGGCATTTTATAAAAATGTTGTGTGAAAACTTCAGCAATAATTTCCTTGAGATTATTTCTGATGTACATTTTCCTGTCACAGGGAATCTTTCACAAATCAATGTTCTTGTTTGTGCTGATTTTATTCCCCAAACCCCATGAACCTATAATACTTTATTCCATTTCTGCCTATGTAGAAGAAGAGCCCATGTTTTGAAGGATTATTCACACCTGCTCTTTCATAAATATATACCAGATGATTTGCTACATTTATAACCATCACTAGCTAATTATTTCCCATACTGGCTAGGAAATTCTAGGAATTTCAGTCCCCAGAATTAAAATTCCCAAGGCTGAGGAACAATTGTGTAAGCAGCAGCATTACCATATAATCCGCAATACACATTTCTGTTGTAGCTTATATCTGACTAACTCAAGAGTGTCCATTCTGGCCTTGTGAGATTCATTAAACCTCAGCTTCCATCATTTTGAGTTGTACTGGTTGGAATTGGGAATGATGGGAATTGTTGGCTGACACTTCATGAAGGCATGTGACTGGGGAATCTGGAAAGCCAATTCAAATAGGAAGGAGACAATATATTGTGTTATGGAAAATGCTTTGTTTTAATACTGTTTTTCTCTGCCTCTCTCCCAATTTAGTTGGAAGGTCTAGATCAATATGGCAAGAGGGTGCAAGGCCCCTATTCTATCATCATAAATGTTGTGGATATCAATGACAATGCACCTGAATTCAATAAATCAGCCTACTCTGGTGAAGTTAGACAACACTTCAGACCAGGTATTTGTTTCCATATTTATTTTGACTTACGTTTGAGCTTCCTGGAAATTTTAGATATTAAACATGAAACTGTGTATAATACTTGTTGAGGTAATTCCCCGTTAGGAGAATGAGCGCATACAGGGAGACGTATTTGAGAGTAGTGTTTGAATAACACACATACACAGCACACAGTTACACTGTACAGTAAATGTAGGTTTTTACTTCCAGAAACATTAAGCAAAGTCCAAAAGAAGCAGTCCAAAGTCATTCACAGGTAAATCAGTCAGTTTTTCAATCCAGGCATACTCCAGTAACAAAGTCCAGTGTCAAAAGCAGTTCAGTATCAGACTTATATCAAATCCAGGAATAGCAGTCAATTAGAAGGAATGACAATATTCTCCAACAGAAGGAAACAGAGACTTACTCACACTTTCTTCTGAGACTAAAACTAACCAGGTTTCTGGCTCCATCTTATAGCCGTTTGAGAAACCACACCTAATTACAGTTTTGCATTTTCTTAAAGATACAGTTTTAAAATGTCTATCCTGGTTTATATATTGTCCAACCCAAATACGTGTTAGGTGACTTATATTCCTAACAATACTGTATAAAAAGCTACTTTCCCTCTGTCTATGGAGATTCTCAGTCATCCAAGTCATGGTTGACCCTAAGGTGCTTTTTCAAGAGGCAACTGGATTTTCTAGTTTTTTTCTTTTTCTTTGAAGACGTTTTGCTTCTCATCCAAGAAGTTTCTTCACCATCCAGTCAGAATTGAAGAAGCTTCTTGGATGAGAAGCAAAACATCTTCAAAGAAAAAGAAAAAACCAGAAAGCCCAGTTGCCTCTTGAAAAAGCATCTTTGGGACAACTTTCTCTCTATTGTACTTTTAAGCAATCATGGGGGACTATGACATACAGGCTAAATTCCTGAAAAACCTGCAGAGCTATTTTTGAATACGCTAGCCCTTTCAATGATCCAAATTTAATATGCATCCTGGATGCTTCTTTATTGGGCATACCTTTAAAGAGAAAGTACCAAATAAAATTAAATGCCATGTTTTTCTCCTAAATTTGCATAACTATTTCAGGGATCTAGGTGAAATTCCAAAGATACCTTTGCAACTTTGACTGAAGAGCAGAGTATAGTACTATTCCAGATTCCTGCCAACTAGACTTAATTCAGTCTATCCTAAATCACTTTTCTTCATGTCCACTTTGGGGTTTGTTGAAATATTAGGTTGAGGAACCAGATGGGAAAAATGGCTATAAGATGCAACAGTTGACATGTGAAGGATATAAAATAAGAGAGCCAGTGAAAAGTTATTAAAAGAAAGGAATGTTCCCAGCGTCTCACAAATCAAAATCATGTGAAAAAGATAATCCTTCCTCCCTTTAAAATGCTAAAATATCTAAAGCCAATCCTGACCTGGAAGGTTTTTCTTGATGTTTCTAACTAAAAAGAAAAATGCTTAGGATGTTCCATTTAAGAGATTGGCATGTATGTTGAAACTCAGTAATTCTCCTTTGGTGCAGAGTGAGACTTTCCATTTCCAAACTGTTTCTTTTCTTTCTTTTTTTTTTAAAAAACCCCACCATACAGGAAAGCCTTTCATGTATGTTACTGCTTTTGACCGTGATGATCCAAGCACCTTACATTCAGAGCTCAGTTATAGTATCCTTCAACAGTTTCCCACCACTCGTGAGATGTATTTTCAGATTGACAATGTTACAGGAGCAATTTCTACAACCGATGCTGGTAGGTAGCTTTTTTTCATAGTGATACTATGAATGTATAATGAAATAGGGCACACATTTATCCATAATATCACAGGTCATCAAAAGATAGTCACGTAAATGTATTAGAAATATATACATATTTGAATAATATGTGCATTAGACAACTATATATAGAATTGTTACTGTGTATTATAATAGTATATGTTTTTTCCTTGTCGGATTTCTTGCACTTTTTCATTAGAGTGCCTTTTGTGTATTGTTTTCTTTTCTTTGACACTATTACCTTTGTGTTTTGCTTTTTTCTCTTTTTTGTTATTTATTAAAGATATAAGATGAAAATGATTAAGTTTGTACAGTTTAACCTAGACTTCATTGGCAACATATGGCCATGTGAAAATCAATAGTCTTTCACATTTCTAAATCTAATTTTCTCACATTTGGAAACGTGACATTTCCATGAGGACTCCAAATCCCCAAGTAAACTCCCAGTAAAACCAAACCTAGAAGGTTTAAATCCCCACCCCCAAATGTAGAATGAGGTCCCAATATTTTACTAGCTACATAGGGTTTGGTGTATATATGTGAAAGATACATAAAGAAACCATTACATAACATCCGGCTCCAGTACTGGGAAAATGTGATATAACATCTGAGAAAATGATGACTAGCAACATGGAAACTTAGCAAAAGCACAATATTCTCACAAATGCAAAATACTTATGCAAACTGAAGAGATGCATCCCTCCAAAATCTCCACAATCATACATCATCAAAATCCGCAGATAAATGAAGCAGAAATAGATTCCTATGCTGTGATATGCTAAAGTGTCTTCTGTAGCTACTTCATATTTGGGGTCCTCAATAGACTTTGGCAGAAGAGATGAAAAGAAATAAAAACTGACTTTCAAGGTTACAGCAGAACCTGCCATTATTCAGAAACATAAATATGATGGTAACAAGCAAGCTTTATGAAGAAAATAAGTGATGGGGTTATTGCTAAAGAAAGGGAGCTGTAATTATTTCAGAATGTAGGAAAAAGAATGAGTGCATATTTTCAAGTGTTATTCTCTGTTACATTTTCAGGAACAAAAAACTTGGACCCAACAGTACGGAATCATTTTATCCTTGTGGTGACAGCAAAAGATATGGCAGGACAGTCCATAAATTGTTTTGCTACTAATATTGATGTGAAGATCACTGTTTTAGAAAACCTTTGGAAATCTCCTCCAGAAGTATTGCTCCTGGAGAACTCTACAATGCCACACCCCATGAACATCACTCATGTAAGCTCCTAAAATTATGAGGCAACTCACCATCAATTATTAAAGACATAGCCTTTGACTTCCACCATGTGTGCTACAAATGGGCCATTCAGCAAATTCACTTCTCAGTAGCATCCAATTGAGCAATGCCACTGTAGCATGCAAATATGACCTTGGATAATTAGAATGGTTACCTTGAGAAAAATTATAGAAAGAAAAAATGAAAACCCATGATTGTAACAATTTTATATTGCAATCTAATTTAATTGGCAGGAGATTCCCTAGAGGGAATAGAAGTACTTTCTTATGCTTCACAATATGGGCAGTTGTCATAATAAGCTTGGATAGTTTTGATAAAAAGGATAGAAATATCGCTAGAGATAAATTTGATAATGTCATATGTAACAGAAACATATTGATATCAGGTTGATATCAGGTTGAGTCATATGTTGATTGTTTGATGCCCAGAAGCATTTGACTGGCTACTGTGAATCGTAGAAAAAGGAATGCTGAAAGGTAATCTTTGGCCTAAAATATCATCTCCAGATAATAGAAATCTATTTAATCTCTAGTACCTAAAAAGCAAATGTGTCAGTCCATCGGAAAGGAATATCAACAAATTCATACCTGGTTATATATCTACTATTTCAAAATGACCATTTTCTTTGAGTTGGGCTCTAACCAGGTGAATTCATAGATGCACAAAAATAGTTTTAGCACCAAAATACAAGCAGTTTTCCATTTTTAACTTCTAGATCTAGATTATTGTGTTTTCTGCAGTCCTTCCATCCAAGTAATAGCCAGTGCTTATTCTACATAGGCCTTTGTTATAATTATCTTGTAAGTCCTTGAGCAATGATAACTTCATTAGACTCATTGTCAGGTGCAGGAAATCAGGAGCCAGGATAGAATTCAAAAGCACTAAGCATTTATTTCATTTTAGGTATTAACAAGAATCTCATCTACAAATAATCAAGGCAATTGATAAAAAAGTCAATGGACTTCAAGGGGCTGGACCTAGGTCTTTTACCGAGGCATAGTGACTCCAAACTGATGACACATTTCACCCCGCCTTCAGGCTCAGCCTGGTCAGCTCTTATACCAATCTAGAATATCAACATGCACAAATTTTTGATTTTCCCAGACGTCTTCAAGTTACAAAAAGCAACAGAAGAGAGCAAAAAATGTAGGCTAAATGCAAGTTTGTCAAGATACTATTCTAGATTCCTTGCAAACTTTTTGAGCATTTTATAGATATGTCATTTCTTTCTGAAATAACTGATTGGTAGTCTTTGGTTAATGATGGCAATTGGGATTGGAATTGTTATTATTATTAATTAAATTTATTTGTCACGCATCTCATTTTGAAGCAACTCTGGGCAGCTTACGCTATAAAGGAATTGGCATTGCAAAGTAGCATGTTGGAAAGCACTATGTCACATGACTGCACTGCTTAGCAATGGCAAATCTGACAGTCCCAGTTGCATTAAAGAGAGAAAAAATATTTTTAAACCATCTACCAGGTCAAAACTTTTCATTTGCATACTTGTTGTTTATGTTTACATTGTAATATTAGGTACAATGGAACGATCCATATGCAACGTATACAATTCAACTCAAAGAAAAGCCTTCTTTTGAAGTCCCATTTATAGTTGATCAGAATGGAACAGTTTATGTAACTAAGCCACTAGACAGAGAAGAGAAAGACCATGTAAGTACATGAAAGTAGATAGCAGGTATGCTTTAAAATATGGGGAAAGCAAAACTGCAGTGCCTTTCAGGTGGTTTTCTACCTGTGTTTCATTATCAGCATTGCATTCCATATTAGTTTTTTTTTTTGTTTAATTAATTATTGTTTACTCAGCTTATTAGATATCAACATTTCAAATATATTCTGTTGCTCTTGAATGGGTTTTATATGAGACGGAGCAAAACTCTGATAATGTAGTTTGCACTACATTAGTAATTTCTTAAGCCTGTATTCATTATTCCTGCAATTTTTAACTGTATAATTTTAATTATATATCCTATTTCAGTATTTATTCTATATCTTTGCAAATGATGAGGAGGGAGACAGTCTGGCCGATCCAGTCATTGTTTCAGTCCGTGTTATAGACATCAATGACAACCCCCCTGTGTGTGACAAAGTTTTGACAAAATTTGAAGTTCAAGAAAATGAGGATGTGGGTAAGAAATATCGCATTTCATGTGCTGAATGGGTAAAAATGATTTAATGCAAAGCATTTTTGGAAGTTAAATGAGTATAAAATTTAATATCACCATATCAATTCTTATGAGTTGAATAGCATAAGAAATTCTAATAGAAGGGAATATGTGTAGCTCAGGGTTTAAGCAGTGGTCTCTGAGGTAGGCTATTTGCTTGCAGACATTTCACTACCCAACTAGGTAAGATCATCAACACTCACACATCTGAAAATACATACATGGTTAGAGAAAATGAGAAACACATAGTCTTAAAACCAGAAATATTTTTGTTAGATATATTACCAGAAATTATAATAAAGGGATTGCATAATTAATAATACATGTGCTGACAGCAGCGAGAATAGTATTTGCACAATGTTGAAAAAATGAGGATATACCTACAGATTAAAGTATAATCAGAAAAATATTAGATTGTGCGGAGATGGATAAACTGACATTAATAATAAAAGATAAGGAAGAAACAGAATATTTTTTAATGTGGGATTTGTTTTATCAATGGTTAGATAAAAGAGGCAGAAATTAGAGGATGAAAGATTACTGACATGCATAAGTAAATTAGGTAAGAATTTCATTATATATATAAGTAAACATGGTTATATTATTATGGTTATTATTATTATCATCATCATCATCATCACCACCACCACCAGTATTATCATTAATATTTTGTATAATCCATACAATACACTGTTTATTAAGCACTTCCGTATTTTAAAGAAAAAATGTATAAATAAAATTAAAACAAAACAAATCACACATCTGAAAGCAAACAGCTCAGAGAGCACCAAAAATTCTACAATACGAACTATTTACGAAGAGGTGCTAAATATATAATTTAGGAGTTGTTGAGAATAAAATCTTCACACTTCAAATGAGACTGCACCTAGTCTCATCCTATCAGAGAATTAATTCGTGCTTGGTTCCCAGGCTCAGGACCTGGATGGCTTCTCCTCTCTCCCAGGAGTTACCTTGAGCATCCTAAAGAACCAGTCCTATCCAAATAGATCAGGTATGAAAGAACGTGGTCAGATCCTTGTGTCTGTGGTACTGAGAAGAGAAGCTGCATGTGTGCGTCCATGTAGGGATGTCATGACTTAATGGGATTGGTTAGTTTATGGCTTAATCTCTTGAGAGCAACCGGTTACTATGAGTAAGTGGTAGCATGATATATGAAATGTGCCCTTTTAGTTTATGCATCGAGTAAATACTAAGTTCTCTGATTTCATAAGATGAGTATGAGTTGAGGTCATATATTAACATTGGGTAAATGCATACTTTGTGCTTGGCCCACTGCCTACATAGGTCATTCATCACTTCCTCAATAAAGAAATGAGTAATCACCTCCTGTCGTTCCCTCTCCTCTTGACGTATTGTAAATGTATCCTGAACTTACATCTTCCAGGTCTGCTTCAAAACAACTGTTTTCTAACCTTATATCTTCCAGAATGGATGGTTTCCTGTTCTTTATTCCTTTCTAATAACAAGCTTTGCATATCTTCCTTGCTCTTTCCAGTAGCTGGCTACTGGGCTGCAGCATTTACTGCTAGTTGGCAGTTAGTGGAGAAGCCTGATGATGGCAGATGAGATTCTGCCGAAACGTTGCTACAACTTTAAAAGCACAACTACAATGACGTGGGAAAATACCCGAGCAAAGCCAAATGCCACACACACACACACATATATATATATTTGTTTTCTGAGGTTCTCGCAGGTATTTGTATGTGGATCTTTGGTTGTTCGGGTTTTCTCCCGCGTAAGATTCGAAGTATCTAGACAACGTTTTGATGAAGTCTCATTCATCATCTTCAGGCTTCTGTCTTCGGCTCTTCGGCTCTTCAGCTCTTGCTTCTCAGAGCTTCACTCTGAGAAGCAAGAGCCGAAGACAGAAGCCTGAAGATGATGAATGAGACTTCATCGAAACGTTGCCTAGATACTTCGAATCTTATACGGGAGAAAACCCGAACAACCAAAGATCCACACACACACACACACACACACACACACACACACACACATATATATATATATATATATATATATATATTTTTTCTTAAGTTTTCGCGGGTACTTACATGTATGGCAATCAGCTTTGTTCGGGTA
Source organism: Pseudonaja textilis (assembly GCF_049901715.1). NCBI lineage: Eukaryota > Metazoa > Chordata > Lepidosauria > Squamata > Elapidae > Pseudonaja > Pseudonaja textilis. The sequence goes on along the minus strand of NC_141992.1, from coordinate 174,649,083 downwards.
TTTTCCCACGTCATTGTAGTTGTGCTTTTAAAGTTGTAGCAACGTTTCAGCAGAATCTCATCTGCCATCATCAGGCTTCTGGATAGTGTTCATCTGTGAGTCAGGCTTTTATAGTGGTTTCAGATTTAAATTTGGGGCAGCCTATTGCTGTGCCAGAATGGTTTTTTCTTCACCCTGATTGGTTAGGAGTCTTGGTCTTGGTCTTGGTTTATTGGTCTTGGAGTTTGCTGTGTTCTGCTTGATTGGTGTTTCTAATATCTTCTGTCTGTTTTTTGGCTCTTTTTGTATCTTGATTGGATGGCAACATTGTGTTACTTTATTGGAGGCCTTTAGTTCAGCTTGGCTCCGGGTAAATGGACGGCTATCATTAGTTAGGAAGCTAGGTTTCATCTGGGTGCCTGGTTGGGGTGTGTTTGAGCTGGAGGTATCAGGGGGGATCTGTCTGTGCCCAGGTGTTTGCCTGGCTTGTGGTGTGGAGATTTTTTGTTTGTGAGTGCAGGCTTCCAAATGATTGACAGTCTGGTGGAATCATCTCTTCTATTCATGCGGGCATCCTTTCCATTAGTGTTAATATTAATTTTAGTAATATTAATAATTATGCATGTAGATTGATCCTAAAGCATTTTGCTTTCCAAGCTGCTTCTGCATGGCAAGGTCCTTTATACATGCAATCCCCTCACTGCGTGGATGAAATTGAAAAAAAAAAGTGATTTTGCTCATCACTAATCTTTTTCTCTGGATTCCACTGAAAAGTATTAACTGCCTTTTGTTAGGTTTTAAGGAGATGATGTTCCATCCAAATAGCTCTATCATTAATTTGTGAATAAGCGTATATAGAAATCTTGTTAAATCCCGAAAGTTACATTTGTCTTTGTATAAGTAATTTATTTTATTTTCTACTATGCTTTTTTGCTATTGATCTAACTACAGTTTTCTCTGCGACCAACAGGGAATTTAATAGGAATTGTCCTTGCCTCAGACAATGACAAGAAGGGGTCTCTTAATTCTCGCCTGCAGTTCAGCATTTTGGACCAGACCCCCAAAATCCCACAAGATAATCTCTTCCGTATCGAATCGGGAACTGGGTCAGTCCACTTATTCAAATCAAAATTAAACAGACAAGTGGCCAAAACTTACTCTTTGGAGGTGAATGTGACAGATTCAGGTGAGTGCATCACACATTACATGTATTCCCCAAATACTCTGTTAAAGCAACATGGATCACAAGATAGTCTACACCGGGGTGTCAACCTCGATTTCATTGAGGGACGCATCAGAGTTGTATTTGACCTCCGGGGGGGCTGGAGTTGGCATGGCCACCTCAACATCACTCATGTTGGGGGCACCTTTGGAGGCTGGAGTGCACTGACAGAGAAAATGGGCTACTGAGCTCTGTTTTTTGTTGCAACTGCCTCCTGCAACCCTTTGCCAATGAAAACGGAGCTCAGAAGGACCCATGTGTGGCCCTCCCAAACCCTGTTTCCTCTGGCAGAGGCTCTGCAGGCCAGTCCTTCAACTGTTTCAGGGTGGCCCCATGGGCCATATCTAAGCACCCCATGGGCTGGATCTGGCCCCTAGACCTTGAGTTTGATACCCCTAGTCTACACTCTCTCATCTATACTTCTTTCATTTCTTCCATCCATCCCTTTTCATTCCTCTCCCCTTTTGCTTTCATTAAGAGCTGCACATGTAAAAGCAAAATTATAAATCTTTTATGTGCTCCTTTTAAAAAGAAGGTGTCCATAAGATATGGTCGAAAAGGGTAATATGGCACTGTGACTGAAGCTCAACCTACCACTCCAGGCCCTCGAGCTCCTTATTATAGCCCCGAAATACCTTTTGACCATGCTAGTCAATTTCATGGCAAGATTGCTGAAAATTGGCATTGCAGTTTCCTTCTGTGTTGGAGCCATGAATATTCAGACATAAACTCTAAAATAAAGAGCAGCATTAAAATCCTGATTTATTCCCCTTGAAATAGTAATAGTAGTAGTAGTAGTAGTAGTAGTAGTAGTAGTAGTAGTAGTAGTAGAGGTAGCCCTTGACTTATGATCAGTTGTTTAGTGACCGTTTGAATTACAATGAAATCCAAACCGGATTCAAAGTTCTGACGGCTGCCCCCCCTCTCGCCACAGTCACATTATCATATTTTGGGTACTGGCAAGTTAGGGTTTTTTTTCCCTTTGGCAAAAACCAGCAATTACTTCTGATTTTTTGGCAAAGAAAAAAAAAGAGCCCATTGTGAAGGAATGAGTTTGCGAAACAATCACAGTATTTCACAACGACCATCAAAAAGTCTTAAAATTGTGTTGGTCATGTGATGAGCTGCTTAATGACTGGCACATCTTATGACTAAATTCCAGGTTTAGTATTGGCTATAAATTGAGGACCGCCGGTATTCTTATTTGTTAAATGTATTTCTTGTTTTTCCTACAAGAAGTCAAAGAAATGCACTTTATAACTTGCTTCTCAGATTCCCCACATATATCCCATAATGGCAACTTTTGGTAGGGTGAATTAAGAGGAAATGACTGGTACAAAGTTTATTCTTGAGCTTTCAGAGCTGGGATGAATTTGAGCTTGACTCACCCTGAATCTACACCTATGAAGGGCTATTAATTGTTGTGGAATATTTTAACTATATTTTGATGCGTCTAAAAGGTTTGAAAATTTGTTTTGTGCAAATCAGCTCACATTTGATTTCATTATATCCTTTTCCTTGTAGTTTTCTCAACTATATGTGATCTGCAAATTCAAGTCATTGACATCAATGATAAAATCCCAATATTTGAAAAATCAGATGTGAGTATCTTGTTAACTGTTTTTGCCTTCACAAGACATTGGAAAAATATCAAACTTTTGGTTTGATGGTGTCCAGGGGTGGGATTCTATCAGTTCGCACCTATTCGCTAGAACCAGTTGTTAACATTCTAAGCAGTTTGGAGAACCGGTTGTTAGAATAAATTACTGGCCTAATCCTGTAAGGAAGGCAGGAAGGAAACATTCTGGTGTTCCTTACAGAAACTGCCTCTCCATTAACCCTTATTAACCCTTGGTAGGACTAGACTTCCTGTCTCAGGAACATCTCTGGAGTTTTTCTTCCCTCCTTTGCTGGTACTTTGCTTGTGCAGAGTGACCATTCAAAGTTACAATGGCACTGAAAAAAGTGACTTATGACCATTTTTCACACTTACGACTGTTGCAACATCCCCACAGTCATGAGAGGCCAGGCGAGGAGATGTGTGCCTCGATGTGAGTGATGTTGAGTTGGCCATATTCACCCAGTCACATGACCACCAAGCCACTCCCCACCACCTAAGCCATGCCCACAGAACCAGTTGTTAAAAATTTTGAATCCCACCTCTGACAATGTCCTCTTCCGAGATATTTGCTTGGCATGTACATGTTGATGTTGCATATCTGTGGCTAGTTAGGTAAGTCTTTTCCAAGCTGATTCCCAACAGATATTTTAGGACTATAATCCCCAGAACTTCCAGCAACAGACATGTAGAATGGGAATTTTGAAAGTTGTAATCCTTAACACTTCTGGAGGAAATCAAATTACAAAGTCTGCACAGGAGCTCAGAAGAAACTCAAAGAAAAAATGTTGTTGATTTTTTTCATAAAACGGTTCCGCTATTGCCCTATTCTCATCTTGGACTGGTAGGATTAACACTGTCTAAATCATACCCTTTGAAGTACATTGTTAAGTTTGGGAAAAGAGAGGCTGAACCAGAGCATGAGTGCAACAATACTTTATTATAACAATAAAGGGCTGACCGTGCTTGCCACGCCGAGAAACTGGCTCGCAGCAATCAGCAACTGGTGGGACCCCGCAGCCTGCTTTTATAGCTGGCTGCTGGGGAGAACCAACCAATGAGGGAAGGGAAGAACGCCCACGCAAAGTGAGTGGACCTGAGTGAGAACTCCTAGAGTATCTCAGGACATAACACCCCTTCCCCCCAGATGCGAACACGCATAGTCTCTGAGGTAGGCAGGAGGTTTATGTTGGCGCCCGGAACGGCGCAGCTCTGGAACACTGTCTGTCCGTTCAGGGTCTGCCTGGGGAGGCAGAGCCGGCAAAGTGTCATCAGTATGCCCCTCGGTTCGGGCATGCCCGGGGCTCGTAGGGTTGGTCCCTGGGGATGTGCTTCCGTAGACTGGATCGGGTTGGTCAACCGTCTGGGTGCCGCTGTCCGTGTTCGGGCCTTCGGAATCGGCTGTTGGTGTGAACTGGTCGCCGGGCATGATGTGGATGTGGGGCTGCGGATGTGGTCTCCCTTCATCGTGTGACTCTGGATCCCTGCTGGCGAGGGTGCTGAGGTGCCTCCGCAGTTGGTCTATGTGCCTTCTCCAGACGCGGCCATCCTCTAGTCTGACCCTATACGACCGCGGTCCGGTGATGGCTATGATCTCGCCCGGGATCCACAGGGGGTCTCCAGCGAAGTTCCTCGCGAATACTTGCTCCTGTAAGATAAAATGTCTAACCCCCGATGTGGAAGCGAGGGGAGAGTCAGGGCAATATTGTGGGTGGAGTCTGTCCAATACAGTCCTCAGGCGCCTGCCCATCAGGAGCTCAGCTGGGGACTTATTGGTGGTTGAGCAAGGAGTTGAGTGCTGGCTCATCAGGAACCGCGAGAGTTTGTGGTGCCAGTCATCCCTGCTGAACCTAGCCAGGGCTTCTTTAGTGGTCCTGACGGCCCTTTCAGCCAATCCGTTACTGGCAGGATGAAATGGGGCTGTGAAAATGTGGCGGATGCCCAGGTTGGCCACGTAATGGCTGAACTCGGTCGATGTGAACTGTGGGCCATTGTCGGAGACAATGGCGTCGGGTAGCCCGTGCGTTACGAACAGGCGTGTTAACACGTTGGTGATTGCTAGTGTGGTGGTCGTGGATAGCTGTGCTACGTCAATCCATTTAGAATAGGCGTCCACGACCACTAGGAACATCTTCCCATGCAAGGGGCCGGCCAGGTCGATGTGAATTCTGGACCAAGGAGCGCTGGCGCTTTCCCATCTAGTAGGGGTGGCAATGGGGGGAGCAGGACGGGATTCCTGGCAAATGCTGCAGGAACTTACCCAATTGACAACGTCCTCGTCGAGACCCGGCCACCACACGTAGCTGCGTGCTAATGCCTTCATTCTCACGATGCCAGGGTGTCCCTCGTGCAACGCTTCCAGAACTCGGGTACGCAGTGAGGTCGGGATGACCACTCGAGTGCCCCATAGTAGACAGCCCTGCAAACTGGACAACTCCTGCATGCGAGTCTTGAAGGGTGTGAATTTGTTTTCAACATTGCCCCCTGGCCACCCCCTCCTCACCCAGTCGAGCACCTGGGCGAGCGTTTGATCTGCCTTGGTTTTAGCAGCAATGTCAAGGGCAGTGATGGGTAGGTCCAACTGGGTGATCTCGAAAATCGCGTGGACAGGAGCAGGGTCTTCAGCCGGAGCCGGCAAGGGGCAGTGACTGAGAGCGTCAGCGTGGGACAGTGTTTTACCCGGGCGGTGTATAAGTCTGTAGGAGTAGGCTGCTAGGAAGAGGGTCCACCTTGTCATCCTAGGGGAAAGGACTTGAGGGGTCTGTTTGTCCCCGGCTAGTAGGCCCAGGAGGGGCTTGTGGTCCGTGACCAGCTCGAAAAAATGGCCAAAAAGAAATTCGTGAAATTTTTTCATGGCTGCAACAGCTGCTAGGGCTTCCTTATCGATCTGGCTGTAATTGCGCTCCGTTGCAGAGAGCGTCCTTGAGAAAAAGGCGATGGGAGCCTCGGCGCCATTGGGGAGCCTGTGACTTAGTACCGTCCCAATTCCAAAAGGGGATGCGTCTGCTGCCAGCACTAAAGGAAGGTTAGGGTCGAATTGAATAAGTACCGCCTCTGACGTGAGTAGTGATTTGACGGCGTGAAAAGCCTGGTCTTCTTTGTGCCCCCAGTGCCACGGTGACTTTTTATCCAGTAATCTGTGTAGGGGTTCAGCTACTGATGCTTTATGGGGCAAGAAGGATGCGTAAAAGTTCAATAGCCCCAAGAAAGCCTGTAGTTCAGTTTTGGAGGTTGGAGTGGGTGCCTCGTGGATTGCCTTAACCTTGGACTCCAGGGGGTGAATGCCAGAGGCGTCAATTTTATAACCCAGAAAGTCCACCTGTCTAGTGGCAATGGCACATTTTTCCTTTTTCAACTTGAGGCCATGCTGTCTGAACCTCTCTAACACTGCTCGAACTCTCTGGAAGAGTTGGGGTCTGTCCCTGGCCGAGACTAAGATGTCGTCGAAGTAGGGTACTACACCAGGGAGGCCCTGCAAAATCCGCTCCATAAGGGATTGAAAAATACCTGGGGCAACACTTACGCCAAACTGGAGATGCTTGCATCGGAAGGCACCCCTGTGAGTGACAATGGTCTGGAGTTCCACTGTTTGGTTATCAACAGGGAACTGCTGATATGCTTGAGACATGTCCAATTTAGCAAAAATGCTGCCTGGTTCGAATGTGTGTAATAAATGCTGAATGACGGGCACCGGATAAGCGCTAACTTGTAAAAATTTATTGATTGTCATCTTGTAGTCCGAGCAAATTCTCAGGCTACCGTCTTTTTTGAGGGGTGTGACAATGGGCGTCTCCCATTTGGCGAAATCTGTTGGCTCAATGACCCCTTGTTTTAACAGTTTATCTAATTCTGCATCTAGTTTTGGCCGAATAGCAAATGGGACCCTACGCGGTTTTAGCCTGATTGGTACTGCCTGGGGGTCAACCGAGAATGAGATGGGGGTACCGTTATAACACCCCAGCTCCTCGCTGAACACATCTGAGTAATCAGCGAATAAGGAGTCAGTGTCTGAGGTTGAGACAGCATGGACTCCCGTTAGCCCTAGGCTGAGATGGGGAAACCAATCGAGCCCCAATAAGGTGGGTAGATTGCCGTTAACTACCACTAGAGGTAGGTGACCTTTAAAAGCTTTAAAACTGACAAGGAACTTGCCTCTGCCAATTACAGGAATGGTCTTCCCCTGGTAGTCCTTCAGGCCAAACTGGCATCTCTGGAGCCGGCTAGTGGATAGGCTTGGTTGGAGCCTCTTGAGAGTGTTCCACGAGATAATTGAGAGCGCTGACCCTGTGTCAACCTCCATGCGGCACGGTTTACCTTCTAGGGAAACGGAGAGAGAAATTTTACTAACAGTGAGGCCAGTGTGCTTGGCAAGGTGGTGCGTGCGACAGTTCAATACTTGCCTCTGTGGTCCCGAGTGTGAGGGGGTGTCTTTGTGCTGAGCTTTGGGGGCTTGGCAGACTCTCGCGATGTGCCCCTTTTATGGCAGTTATTGCAGGTGGCTCCTTTAAACTTGCAGGTGGCCCTCTGATGAGATCCCCACAGGCTAGGCACAGGGTGATGTGCTTGGGTGGACCGATGTTTTCTTGTTTGGCTCCTACCTGCGGCCGTCGGTCATTGGAGAGGCGGTGGACGTCGTTTTCGTCACTGACGGTTTCCTCTGCTACCACCTCCTCGGAGTGGACTGGAAGTGATGTCAGCTTGGTGCTAGGGCCCTGGATTTCGGTGGCTGAGTTCGTTGCCAGCTCAGCTGCCAAGGCCTCCTCGACTGCTTGTGCGAGGTTGAGGTCTTTTTTGGCGAGAAGGCGCCTTTGCAGGTGGAAGTCCTTGACCCCGCAGACTAGTTGATCGAGGAGCATGTCCTCCAGGTAGGTTCCAAACCCACAATGCAGTGCTGCTGTTCTGAGAGCGGCCATATATTGATTGATGGTCTCCTTGCTCGATTGCTTCCTCATACGGAAGGTGAATCTCCTGGCAATCTGTGAGGGCCTGGGGGAATAGTGGTTAGTGAGGATTTCAAGTAACTCAGACCACGGAACGTTTTTCAACTCACGAGGAGCCACGAGTTGCGCAGCAGTATCGTAGACGGTGGCTCCACAGTAGATTAGGAAATACGATTTTTTCCGATGCTCTCCCGCATCCGCCAGGCCAACTGCATCGATATAATGATTAAAGCGGTTCTTATACGATTCCCACTTCTCCTCGTCTGGTTTGAACGCTGGGAAGACTGGATTGGAACTCATGGTGCTGGGACCGGTTGAACAACCTGTGGAAAAAATCTCTCTGGGGCAGCAGACAATGTTTTAGTGCCTGTGGTAGGCAAGTGATTCAGCTCAGGAGAGGCTTCTCGCAATCCTCTCTTTCTCTCTGGGTTGACCACGTTTGGCTGTTAGCCGTTGGCGGCGTCTAGATTCGCACCTGTGTGGGCGTCAGTGACTGGGCTACAGCGCTGTGCTGTACCTTTTAGGTTTGAAATTCAAATGACAGCTGTTTGAATTTCGCGCCTAATACTGAGCGGCTGTGGCTCGCAGCGCTTCACTTTCCCTGTAGCTGGGCTAACAAGCGGCTACAGACGCTTCTAACTTTCGATTCTGACCGCTCTCTCTGGCTGCGGATCAGCGTTCGCTCCTTATCGCTTGCTGGCCGCTTTCTCTGTCAGCGGATCAGCGTTTGCTCTTTTTGTTTGCTCTTTTTGTTTGCTGACCGCTCTCTCTGGCTGCGGATCAGCGTTGCCCTTATCGCCGGCCGATCGCTCTCTCTGGCTGCGGATCGGCGGCTAGTGACTCAGCGGTTGCATGGTGCTTCTGGTAGCCATCCCATCCTCGTCGCCAGTGTTAAGTTTGGGAAAAGAGAGGCTGAACCAGAGCATGAGTGCAACAATACTTTATTATAACAATAAAGGGCTGACCGTGCTTGCCACGCCGAGAAACTGGCTCGCAGCAATCAGCAACTGGTGGGACCCCGCAGCCTGCTTTTATAGCTGGCTGCTGGGGAGAACCAACCAATGAGGGAAGGGAAGAACGCCCACGCAAAGTGAGTGGACCTGAGTGAGAACTCCTAGAGTATCTCAGGACATAACATACATGCTTACTAGTTGAGTCATGAAAGGCTTCATACTATACTGCTGCTGTCTATGCAGCTTTCATAAACATGCCACTTAAAGGCTAGGTAGTTGGTAGTTCCCAGGGGTGGGATTCAAAAATCCCAGCAACCAGTTCGCTGCCCAGTTGCTGGGTGGGTGTGGCCATGGTGGAGTGGCCTACCAGAACTTCCAAAGGACCATTTTTTGCCCCTCCTAGCATCCGGAGGCTTTCCTCGGGCCTCTGGGAGGGTGAAAATGGTCTCCCCCAGGCTCCAGAGGGCCTGCAGAACCCAGAAACAGGCCTGTTTCTAGACTTCCAGAACTTCCAGTTTGGCCCATTTTTTGCCCTCCCAGAGCCTCTGTGCAGACCCTACACTTACCTGCATCCAAAATGGTAATGGCAGGGTGGGGTGGGCAGGGCCAGCCAGTTGGTTCAACTACCAGTTTGGAGAACCAGATGTAAATTTAACATCTGGTTTGCCTAAACTGGTCCAAACCGGTAGAATCTCACCCCTGGTAGTTCCCTCAGCTGTGAAAATTCTGCTCCAACTGGCACACACAACGTTTTGATTACTCCATGCGCACATCTTTTTAGTTTCCTGTCAGTTAACTTTTTATTTTTTAAATTGCCTTTATAATAGGGGTTCCCAACCCCTGATCCACTGACCAGTATTGTTGAGAGGCTTGTTGAGATCAGGGCAAGTGGTGGGTGAGTATGCAAAACTCCATTTGCACAAGCGGAGGGCCTGCACAAAAAACTTCCCCTCCCCACCACCACTGCTGTCACTGGTTCATAGAGTCTGAAAGGTTGGGGACCTCTGCCTTATAACTATCATTTGATTGGTTGAGCAGTCAACCTATAGACCTGAAGGTGGCAGCAAAGAGTTGTAGGAGCAACAAATTCAGGGGTCAGATTCTACCAGTTTGGACCGGTTCAAGTGAACTGGATGTTAAATTTACATCTGGTTTGCCAAACCTGTAGTTGAATTGACCAGCTGTCCCTGCCCACCCTCCCTGTCCCTCCCAGGAATCTCCATGCAGCCCATTTTGGATGTAGGTAAGTGCAAGGTCTGTGCAGAGGCTCTGGAAGGGCAAAAAATGGGCCAAACCAGAAATTCCGGAAGTCCAGAAACGGACCTGTTTCTCACTTCTGTATGCCCTCTGGATTCTAGGGGAGATCATTTTCGCCCCCCACCGAGGCCCGAGGGAAGCCTCTGGACTCTGGGGAAGATGAAAAACAGTCAAAATGGAAGTTTCAGAAGTCTGGAAATGGGCCTGTTTACAGCTTCCGGAAGGCCTCCAGAGCCTGGGGGTGGCCGTTTTGCCCTCCCAGAGGTCTGAGGGAAGCTTCTGGACCCTGGGGAAGGCAAAAAGTGGCACTCCTGAAAGTTCGGGTGGGCCACGCCCACCATGGCCACGCCCACCCAGCAACCGGGCAGCAAACTGGGGTTGGAATTTTTGAATCCCATCCCTGCACAAATCCAGTCTCCCTAGCATCTAAATGAAATCATAGAAGAGATCCTGAACCCTGAGATTAAATGGAAGAGGTCCACACAGCACATTTGCTGAATCAACTGGAACCAAACAGTAAACTCTAACCCAAAGTCACCTAAAGTCTTCTTCGTGTGTCATGAATTGTCCTGATGGAAGATCTTGAGCATGAATAATAAAAAAAGAAAACACCATTTTCAGGATGGAGAACTTTAAAAAATCAGGCTGAGGAGATGTTTAGTGGAGCATCGTCACACCAGAGCAATGAGGCTGTCTGGACATGGTCTTAGAATGTTGGGCAGCAGCAAATTATGATTTCAAATTATTCCATCATAAAGCTCTCTTCAAAATAGCCAGTTCTTTTTAGAAGTGTTATTTCTTCTTTTCTGTTCTATTGTTTTATATTTATTGTGTTTTGTTTTTCACTGTAGTATGGCACTGTGATTGTTGCAGAAGATCGGAAAGAAGGATCCCTTATATTTAAAATTCAAGCCACAGATGATGATGAACCATCCACTGGAAGTTCTCAGATTATTTACACCATCACAAAGGGTGACCCAAGTAATAGTTTTAAAATACTGACTGATCCTGAAACAAATTTAGGATCTATTATAATTAACAAGGTGAATGAATGTCATTTCTTTTATTGTTATATTACATAGATTTAATTAACATTTTTTCAAGGCACAAAGCAGTTGAATGACTAAGAAAAAATCTACATTAATTTGAGAATAGCAATAGGATGTCTGTATGATACCTACAAAATCTCCAAATTTAAGAAAATTGAGAAAAAAATGTCTTTATAGGGTTGCAGTTTTGCAAGAGATTAAAATCTTATGAGATTCTATTTTCTTTTGAGATCTTGTGTGTTTTAAGGCCAAAATGCTAAATGACATAATGAATGCTTTCACATTTATGAAACCTGAAGTTGCAGATTTTTGGAGAATAGTTAAAAACAATACACTTAGAGGTGTACCCAATAAAGCAATTTCTTCTCCCTAACTCCTCCAACTATTTTGAAGGCAGTCATGTGATAAACACAAACATCTTTACTTACAATAAAGATAAAACACAGCCATATTATTTTATTGTCTTGGAATACCGAGAGAACATGGAGATGCCATGTGCTCCCTTGAGGAGACTAAAAAGAAAACTCAAAAATTCAGTCAATCAAAGCTTCATCTCCTAAATAGTACAGACCTGAGAAAATGCCTCTTGTACTCCTCAATATCAGGCATTTCCCACAAGTAGGCAGATAGGCAAAAAACCTGATAAATTTAATCCTAGGTTACAGAAAATGTAAATAGTCTTTCTAAAAATTTGACCTCTCTTCTGGCAAAATCTATTCAAACAGAGAATGGTTGCCAGTAAAAACAAACAAGCAAGCAAATAAATAGATGCTTGGCACTTTAGCATTTTTGACCTTAAAACTGTCTGAGATGCATCTGATCTGTTTTGTTCTGAATAAGCAATGATCATTCAGGGTACCCAAACTGTACAGTTTCAGTTGCTGCTGTCAGGTAAGCTCTTTGTGGTCTACCAAAGAAGGAAAACCCTTTGTTCAGTTTACCCTTAGATTAGGCCACCTGAACTAGTGGTGGGGTCTAGTTCAGGGCCTATTTTGAAGTGGCCTAGCTGCAGGTGATGAAAAATTGTAGTGTCCTAGAATTCTTCCTCGAGGATAGGAAGTTGGGGAACTCTATATATATTTCAAGAAGATAATGTTTTCTTCTGGTGTAAGTTCCTGGTGGGCTGTTATCCCTGTTTTAATTTCACCTTTGCTTTTGTAGGGTCTGGATTTTGAAACAAATTCAGTGTATAACCTTACAATCAATGCTACTAATCCTGAACCTCTCGTGGATGGAATAAAATATAATTCAAGTTCATCTACTTTCTTACTGGTCCTTGTTATTAATGTGGATGAACCACCGGTTTTCCTCCATCCCAACTACATAGTTATGCTTTATGAAAATGTGACCATTGGTTCCAATGTGACAACCATAAAAGCTTTTGATCCAGAAGGATACCCAATAAGGTAAAGGCAAAAATATATTTTGGGGGTGGGGTGGGGTGGGATTAGAGTTGTACTAATTGCATTGCTGAATCCAATCCAGAAGATTCTCCTGCTTTCTTGACTTGAAAGAACCACCTAAAATGTTATATTGTATTTGCATAGCCTGTTTAATGTGACTGTGTGCATTTTTTGGATGAACATAAAATATTGTATCACCAAAACATGATACAAGGTTGGCCTTGTCATCTAGGATATTTATCCAGAAAAACACCACTGAGGATTAAAAAGAGCCAAACTTAGCACGTGCAAAAGTAACCCCTGTATTACTTAAGTATATTATAAAGATGTCAGTTTCTGTAGGCAGAAATGGCATAATCCAGATTAGAAACCCATCATAGGGCTACATGTATAAATCCAGGGGTGGGATTCTACTGGTTCGGACCGGTTCATGTGAACCAGATGTTAAAGTTAAATCTGGTTCACCAAACCGGTATTTCAACCAACCGGCTAGCCCCACCCACTGCTCCCAGGAGTCTCCATGTGGCCCATTTTTGATGGAGGTAAGTGCAGGGTCCACACGGAGGCTCTGGGAGGGGGAAAATGAGCCTTCTGGCTTCCAGAGGACCACCAGTGCCCGGGGGAGGCTGTTTTTACCCTCCCAGAGGCCCAGGGGGAGGCCTCCGGACCCTTGGGAAGCAAAAATGGCCTCTCTGGGCTCTGGAGGCACACCGGAAGCAGGAAACAGGAAGGTCTGGTAGGCCATGCCCACCATGGCCACACCCACCCAGCAAACTGGGCAGCGAACTGGTTGCTGGGAATTTTGAATCCCACCCCTGTATAAACCTGTAGGTATATATGAATCTAGACGGCATACATTCTTTCATACTCATGGCTTGATTTTTGAGTGGTGGGACAGAAAAAACAAATGGCTTTATATTTAATTCAGCAGTATAATATATACAAATCTATTTCAAAGACCTTATAGTTAGATTAATTAAATATACTTCATATGATTAAATGCCATGTTAGATCTCTGCACATTAAAAATGTATTATGGTTGAAAAAACTCTGAATAGGGGTTGCACCCAAGGTTATGGGGGGTGACATCTCCCCTAAAACTTCATGCTGTATTTCACTGGAATAGTAGAAGAATTTTTCAAACACTTGTTAATTTCCTGTTGAAAACTGTTGCCCACTGAAGCTTCTCTTTGCAACAAAGAACGTGACTTTGAGGAGGATGTCAACTTCTACTCAGTATTATAAATAACCTGTCAAGATCATAGCCACATTCATGCAATGTCTCTTGGTGCGGGAGTCTGATTGCATAGTGGTGGCTTTTATCTTGATTTTTTTTCAGTGCCCCCATCTTCTACCCTATTTCCATCAAAAACTTGTAACAAAAGATGGGAAATTGATTCTCTGTGATAAGAAAGTTGAACAAATGGATCAAAATATGTTGCTTGATTGAGAGACTGTTTGCTTTGCAATAGTGATCACAGTTATGAATAAAGCACCAGGGTAGAAATTGGAAGACCGTGAATTCTAGTCCCACTTTAGGTACAAAGCCAACTGGATAACCTTGGTCAATCACTCTCTCTTCACCTTAAGAAGCAGGCAATGGCAACTACCTTTGGAATCATGCCAAGAAAGCTGCAGGAATTTGTCCAGCAGTTGTCAGGATCCAACATTCAACAACTTCAATCCTTGAAGACAAAAAGAGGGGAGGGGAGGGGAGAGGAGAGGAGAGGAGAGAGCTTAAATAGATAGACCATTTGCCAGATAAAAATGGCTCATCTGTTCTTATGGGCAATGAACAGGGCTAGGATTCCAAAAGCAATGGAAGGAAAATGCACAAATTGATGCATGCTACTGTTGAAAATGATGCTTTTTGGCTATGTTTATTTTCTTATGTCTTATTTTCCTGGTTGCAAGGTACTGGCTGGGAAAAACGGACACGAATTGGCTGGAGATTGATCCTGTCAACGGCCATGTATACACAGCTGCCCCACTGGATTTTGAACTGTACAAAGCCTACACAGTAGACATTGTTGCAACTGAAGAAAGTAAGAAAGCAAAACTTTATCCTCCAAGGATACCTTGGTTGTTTGAAAGGGCCTTGGCCAAAATGCCTCCTAACAGGTTCTACGTTTGATTTTCTCCATATATGGTGACAGTGGCTCGGAGAGTCAAGTTATGCTATTTAAAATTATCTATATTCATATCAATGTTACATTATGTATTTTAGAATTACATATACATTTAATATGGCAGCTTGCACTGCCTAGAAAGTCAGTCCAAAGCAGATGCGCGTGCTACTGGGAGTCTTTACCAGGGCACTGGGATGTCATTGATGCCAAGAGATGAAGGTGGTATCACCAGTCTTGGTCTTGTATTGATAGGTATTTTAGCAACTTATAAACTTGAAATGGAGTAACTCACAGCTTTAAATAAACAAGTTGGCAGTAATAGGGTTATAGATGAGACCGGATCTCCTCTTCTCCATTATGAACTAGAAATTGGTTATTCATTATTTCCAGTGTCAGGATCACAGACAGAAGTGTTTTTCTGTAAAGATCATAGCAACTACCGTATCTTCAGCCTATAAAACAACTTCTTAATTGTGAAATCTGCCCCTTAGCTCTGTTCCTTTTTACAATGTTTATAAGCAT
Source organism: Pseudonaja textilis (assembly GCF_049901715.1). Classification (NCBI taxonomy): domain Eukaryota; kingdom Metazoa; phylum Chordata; class Lepidosauria; order Squamata; family Elapidae; genus Pseudonaja; species Pseudonaja textilis. The sequence continues at coordinate 174,634,011 of NC_141992.1, read as the reverse complement.
TACCAACCAGCTATAAATTTCTCAAAACAAGTTCTAAAATATTTCTTGCTCTATTCAAATGTACAGGCGGAGCACATAACAGTGGTGTTACACAGCTGATACTGCATCTTTTGGATGTCAATGATAATCCTCCATATTTAGTAAACAAGTCTGTGTTCTTGTGTCACCCACTCCAAAAAGACAAGAGTGCAAAATTTGAAGTTGCTGATCCAGATTCAGAAACTCCAAAGTTCACATACTCCCTCGTTGGCAGAGAGTATGAGGACAACTGGATCATTTCTAAAGTGGATGGTAAGTATGTTTGTGATAACACTAATAGCACTTAGGCTTATATACTTCCACACAGTGCTTTATAAACCTCTCTAAGTGATATACCGAGTCAGCATATTGCCCCCGACAATCTGGGTCCTCGTTTTACCAACCTCAAAAGTATGGAAGGCTGAGTCAACCTTGAGCCAGTGAGGATCAAACTCTTGCCACACAGTAGAATTAGCTTGCAACAGCGCATTCCAACCATTGCACCATCATGGCCCTTTTAAGCTAGTTCCTACTTACGCATAGGTTTTATAAAATTTTATCTTTTTTAATGTTCTAAATCATCCAGATTTACTTTGTGGTAAGATGAGTGGCCAATAAATGTAAATAAATAAATAAATATTAGCTAGATAGGGAGAGAGATAGGGAGAGAGAGAGAGAAAGAGAATGAGAGTAGAACCTCTGGTCACAACCATAATTCATTCCATAACTTCATTTTGGAAATTTGGTGCTTACAAAAAAAAATGGTGCGGAAGAGGAAATTGGCAGGGGGGAAAAAATTGGTCTTGGTCAGACCAGAGGTTCTACTCAATCTACTGTAATAAATAAATAAATAAATGGCATGTTCTAAATTTTTGACTTGCCCAGCCCAAAAGGTTTAACTGTCTTTCTGCCTATTTCTTAAGATTTGATAGATACTTCCTTCTCTTGTCTCAACCTGGTGGATGGATACATGTTTAATTGAGACAAGAGAAAAGACAAGATCTTTTCACTGGCCACTACTAAACTCTGGGAGCTATCTTTGGAAGCCTGGTTAACATCCTTTCTATTGGTATTGCATTTGCCTTTGAGGTTTTTTTGAAAGTATTCGCTCCATCAATTTTAGAAGTTACCATTCGCTCCATCAATTTTAGAAGTTACTATGTCCTGCTTCCACTAGTTTGATAATATTTATTAAATATTATTAAATATTTTTGTCAATGTTTTTGTCAATGTTTTGATATTGTATTTTTTTTTCTAAATTTACTAAATTTAAACATTGTCAACTCTGTGGGTGAAAAATATACATTGGAAGATTAACAGATTTCCAGTAGGCTACAAATCTTTATATATAAAAATGACCAGACAAATAATTAAATAACTAAATGAATGCGCTGAATTCAGCCATATTGAAATCTGAGCCAGTGAAGATTTGATATTTGTTTGGATCTGGCCAGAAAGTGAAGACCTTCTAATACTTTAATTATTTAAATTAAATTATTTAAGTTTTTGCTAGTCATTATGATCATTATAATAATCACAGTATCATCATCCTATTTGTTTTGTCAGACAAACATGCTTCCATTACCCCAAGGAACTTGAAACTTGAACAGAAGGTCTATGAGGTGCCACTGAAAATTAGTGACAATGGAAGGCCACCAATGGAAGCTGTTGTCAATCTGAAAGGTATGCAAGCGAAAATGTCCCTCATTCTGCTTTCAAAATTTTCTTTTTATTATTGCAGATGCAAGAGTTTGTCTTATAATGGATCTATGTTTTTTTTATTACAGTGGATGTGTGCAGGTGTGTCGATGACAACAGCAGGTGCTTTATAGAAATCGAAAATCCAAATTCATTCCCAACGGTAGGAGCAACAATTGGCATACTGGTTGGTGTTCTAGTTGTTATAGGTAAGTGTTTGTTTTAAATACAGAATAACAGAGTCGGAAGGGACCTTGGAGGTCTTCCAGTCCAGCCCCCTGCTCATGCAGGAAACCTTATATTATTAATTGATATACCTACCAAGAGTTGAGTTGATGTCCATGGGGCTTGTATAGAATAAAATAAAATAGAATAACAGAATTGGAAGGGACCTTGGAGTCTATCCAACCCTCTGCTTAGGCAGGAAACCCTACACTATTTCAAACAAATGGTTGTCTAATCTCTTAAAAACTTCAACTATTGGAGCATTCACAACTTCTGGAGGAAAGTTGTTCCACTGATTATTAAGTGAAACATTTGTGAAGTGAATTTTTCCCCATTTTACAACCTATCTTGCCTCAGTTGTTAAGTGAAGCACTGCCGTTGATAAGTTAGTAACCCAGTTGTTCAGTGAATCTGGCTTCCCCATTGACTTTGCTTGTCAGAAAGTCACAAGAGGGGAATCACATGGTCTTGAGACACAGCAATAGTCAGTTGCCAAGCATCTGGATTTTGATCACATGATCATTGGGATGCTGGAAAAGTCATCACTGAAAAACAATCATAAGTCACTTTTTTCAGTAATGTTGTAACTTTGAACAGTCACTAAATGAACTTGTCAACTCATAAAACATTTTTTATGCACCTTTTATAGTTGACAACAGAAAGAAGGGGGGGGGAGTTTCAAAGAGCAGGCAGCACTGTGGAATTGAAAGTACATTCCATTCATATTTTCTTCAGAGACTGATTAGATGACTAAAGCTTCTGCCGGGCAAAAATCTACTTGAAGAGCATGATTAATGACTCTTGGCTATGGATGTTTTCCGGTGGATGATATACCCAGAGGGTGGTGGGAAAAGCAGGATCAAGGGTGACAGTGAATTACATATCTCAGAGTTGGCTACGCCCAGTTTAATGCCAGACGTAGAATGTTAACTTCAAATAAATCCTTTTAAGTTTTGGGAGTGTGGCTCGAGGCTCATGATTTAATTGGAGTAACTGCTGGAATCCTGACACTTGTAAGTAAGGACTTTATAAGTTGAGGGCTACCTGTATTCTTTTCTATTGGAAAAACTGATATTACTGCAATACTATATTTGCAAAAGAATACAGCATTTTTCTGGACAATATATAACTCTAGGCAGGCAATAAGAAGAGATTGGACAGTCATTTGTCCAGAATAATATGGGGTCTCCTGCATGAGCAGAGAGTTGGACTAGGGGTCGCCACCTTTTGGATTTCAGGGACCATCAAACTCATAATTTTAGATTCCAGGGACCACTAACTGGTTCTGTGGGTGTGGCCTAATTTGTGGGTGTGGCTTGATGGTCATGTGACTGGCTGGGCATGGGTTGTATGTAAATATTATAAATATTTATATAAATATTGAATTTTTTATAAAAAAAAGGAACAACTTTTACCCAAAATCAGGCAAAGCAGGCAGATTGAGTTGCTCACAGAATCATTCAGTGATCTATCTATCTGACATCGGCTAGCTCAGTCTCTCAAATTTGCTTGCTGTGAGTCTGCACTGAATTTGCTTGCAAGTAAACCTTCAGTCTTAAGGGAGGTTCGGCTGTACTTACAAGCAGAGCCAAAGATCTAAAGACTATCGAGAAAGCAAGAAATCCAATCATTTCCTGCTTCCTAGCTAGTCTAAATCTCCTGGCACAGCAGAACAGATGATGGTTGGAAAAAAGAAAAAAAGAAATTTAGCAGGCAAGTTTACCAGGTAAGGAGTGAGTGGGCAGGGAGGGTTCCCGCGGGCCATGTGGGTGGCGCAGCCTTGTGTTTCTGCACAGCCTGGATTAATTGCTTTGGGGGGGTGCTCTGGGGGTGAGATTTCTCTGCGGCCCACCAAAATTTTCTCATGGCCCACCAGTTGGCGACCACTGGCACTAGAAGACCTCCAAGGGTCTTTCCAACTCTGTTATTCTGTATTCTAACATGTTGCTTATATCTGTACATGTCTGAATGTTTCATCTTGACTCTATTAATTTATTCTCCAAGTGCCAACTTTCTACAGTTAGATAATAGTTATTGTGTTTAGCCTGAACTAGACAATTTGATAATACTAGAAGACACTGTACTGCATCTCTTTCCTGGAGATGGAATGAGAATTCTCTGTGATTTTGAAAACACATAAAGGAGCCAGGATGACTGATAGAACTACTAAAGAATTTGCCCTTTCAATATATAAATAAATAATAATAATATTTAGACTATAGATATGTTTTTATAAAGATAGTACTTGTGAAAATAGATTGAATTAGCCAACATCTGGATTTTTAAAGGAAAAATATTTATAATTCTTGAATGAGATAAAACAGGCTGACTTTAACATTTGCCTGAGTGGTAGATCCAGTCCCCAGTTTGAAAGCAAGAGTGACCATAGACTCATTTTATTGTATTTCTTAGGCAGGAACTTTTGAAATCATCAAGAGTTACAAGAAATAAGCAAAAGCAAAGTGTTCCATATTTTGAGCTTGAAGGCCTTAGACCCAAACCTTGAAAGCACTTCATTTGAAAAAGGAATGTATTCTTTGCAATTCTTTTCAGTTTGCTTTTGTTGTTGTCTGCATAGAAACTCAGAACAGGAAGTTGCCAGCAGCTTAGTTAGATCAGAACAAAATCAGTGCATTTGACAAGGGAGGCTGAAAGCAGATTCTAAGAGAAACCATAGCTAGATTCAGAGGATGTGGTCAGAACAGTACCTAGAAGCTTGTTGCATCTTGTGTTGACGGGCAAGCAGGAGTCTATATGGTATAGGTCATGCTAAGAACACCTGAACAGCACAATGTCTACATGCTGAACAGCATCACTTACATACATGCCGTATTGATAAGAAATTTGTAACCAACCATTGTATTTGTCAGGATTCCAGTGATCACCCTAATTCAATCATGAGCCTCGAGCCAAAAAACCTCAAAGAATTTATTAGGAGCCGACATGACCTATATGAAGCCAACTCTGGCATATGTAATTTACAGTCACCTGTGACCCTGTTTCCCCCTCCCCCCCGAGTGTGTCATAAATCAGATTCTCCAATTAAACAGTTCACAACCTGGGTGTCATCAATCACATTCTCCAGTTAAGGAATTTCCCAGGCAAAAGCTCCAGTAACTTAGCTACAATGTTTTTGAGATAAGATTGGAATGTGCTTCTGAATTCATTTGCCGTACGCTCCTTCAGGTTCCCTTTCTTTCTTATGGCAACTTGGAAACAGGTATGGAAATGTTTTCAAATTTCCTATATCCTGAGGTATAAAAATAGAATGCCAGTCCTGCTCAGTGCTCCCCCCCAGCTCTTTGCTAACAGAGAGATCCTTATTTTTGATCAGAAATAAAGAGATATATTTCCACTTTCTTCAACCCTGTGTTATTGAATGGCACTTGCGCTGGGTAAACGTACAATAGATTGGTTCTTGGCCAACAAACTGACGGCATCAAGAGATGCAGATAAAATAACTGCATCTCGAGAACACAAGCCTAGTATTGTTGACCTGGGCCCTAAAGACACAGTATATGTGCAGATGGCTCCCCTGGCCTCAGATACTTGCAGAGTCAGGGGAGGTCACCAGGAGAAACACCCAAGATCCCAAGTCATTGGAGAACATGTGGCATCTTTAGATCCAAAAGAACATCTTTAGCTATTTCTGGTAATTTCTACTTCTTCATATCTTATCTATGGTGCACCAAGCTCTCTGGGTAAATAGTACATCTGTATATAGTATATAGTACATCTGTCATGGTGGATGTTTGCAATTACTTGACTAGGTAATTACTAGGGTAGACTGCCATTCATGGGATGAATGGTTGCATTGATGAAGTGATACTATTCATTTCTCCAAAGCACCTGAGGGCAGGAAGAGGCAATGGGTGGAAATTAATCAAGGAGAAAAGCAACCTGAAACTAAGGAGAAATTTCCTGACAGAACAATTAATCAAAGGATCAGCTTGCCTCCAGAAGTTGTGAATGCTCCAACACTGAAAGTTTTTAAAAAGATGTTGGATTACCATTTGTCTGAAGTGGTTAGGGTTTCCTGCCTAAGCAGGGGGTTGGACCAGAAGACTTCCAAGATCCCTTCCAACTCTGCTATTCTATTCTATTCTATTCTATTCTATTCTATTCTATTCTATTCTATTCTATTCTATTCTATTCTATTCTATTTGGGCCTCCAAAATGGCCTTCACAGTGGTGTTGGTTGTAGAAAAAAAAAAGACAGGTGCTGATTTCCATGGAAGGATTATTGCTCAATTGTAGAACACAATTGTTTTTATATAAGGACACTTCCAGGCCCAGCAGGTCCTTGCAACTTTAGTGAAGAAGATAATAGAGTTGGAAGGGACCTTGTAGGTCATCTAGTCCAAGCCCCTGCCCAAGCAGGAGACCCTACACCATTCCTGACAAATGGAAGTCCAATCTCTTCTTGAAAGTCTCAAGTGATGGTGCACCTACAACTTCCGAGGGCAAGCTGTTCCATTGGTTGATTGTTCTCACTGCCAGTTGATTGTTCTCACTGTCTAATGGTTCTCACTGTTCTCAGATGTTACGGTGTAATTTTCTTACTGATCAGGTTTGACTCTACTTAACTTTTCAAGTTTGATTATTATCTAAATGTTGTTTTTTAACTAGGTTCATGTTTAAATTAAGAACAAGGAAATTAAATTGTAGTTGTAGTTATAATTAATTTTGTCATAACAGAGAAACACACCACTATATTCGGAACCATTAAAATGATCATTGAGAGTTGACTTCATATTTGTGAAAATAACCATATCAAAGGTTCTGAACTTAGTCTGGAGACTACCATTTACTTAGGCAAGATATGAACCCATTCAAACCCTGGTTTAAGACCAAATTATAGTAGATCTAATATATGTTCCTTATGATACATTTATTAATATTATGTACATTAATCCCAAGTGACTGTTAATAAGATTGTATTGTTATGAGAAATTGGAGGAAGAGAAATGAAGACCAGACAGAAAAACTCAAGAAAGAGAAGGCGAGTCTATGGGCAGCTTATCTCATAAATGGAAACTCAGCTCAGGTTACAAGAAATTTGGGAAGAAATGCTCTGAATCACTCACAGACTCCGCCTTAATGAACCAGGAGTGAGAAATTCCTTCTACCATTTCCAAGATTTTGTATTTATTTGCTGTCTAGTATTAAAGGTACCTTCCTGAAATCTGTGTAGTTCTATATAGCCTGACAATTGTTAAGGCTATTCTGGGACACACTTAATGGAGAATAAGCTCTGCTGAACATGAGATTTTAACTGAGTAAGCACACAGAGTGTAAGCACAGTAGAAGTACTATTTGCTTGTGACATGGTTGCAAAATATGGTTTTGTGTAAAGCAACTTTCCTGGACCTAGTACCTCTTAGATGTCTTAGGTGATCAGACCCATGATCCCCAGCCACCACAGACCATAGACTGAACTAGCAGGGAGCAGGGGAAGAGGTAGGATATATCTAGAGCAGGGGTGTCAAACTCGATTTCACTGAGGGCAGCATTAGGGTTGTGTTTGACCTCCGGGGGCTGGAGGGGGCATGGTCAGGCTGTGTGTGGCCAGATTGACATCACTCGTGTTGGGGTCGCCTGTGGTGGCCCAAGCACTCTGCCAGTGAAAACAGGATCCCAAGCTCCATTTTCGGCTGGAATGGCCTCCTGAAACCCTCAGCCAGCAAAAAGGGACCTTGGAGTTCTATTTTTGTTGGCTCCACGGGCTGGTCCTTCACTGTTCCAGGGCAACCCCACGGGCCAGATCTCTAGGTACCCTGCAGGTCAGATCCAGCCCATGGGCCTTGAGTCTGACACCCCAGCTCTAGAGGGTTCTAGTTTGAGAAAAAACTGAGTTGAATATAAATTAAATTTGTTTTCCTGTTTGTTTGTTTATTTAGGTGTCATTTTGGGACTAGTGTTTTTTCATCTTGATCGCAAAAAGAAGAATGAGAAAAACATTACACCTATTGCCATCAGGAGCTCTGAACTGGATGCCTTGACTTAAAGGATTCAATGAAACTGCACATTCATGTTTTTCCTGTTCTCATTGTTGAGATCTCCTTTTTTTAAAAAATAGATTTTATTAAAACAATTTACATAAGTAACAAGAAATACTTTCAAAAAAAGTTAAAATACAGGGAAAAATGTGAAAAAGAAAAAAAACAAAAGAAAGAAACAGAAAATAAAAGAACAAAAATCACACATAGACACACAGATACACAGACACACACACAAATAAAAGAAAAGGCTTCTAATCTTCCTCTTGTTAGTTATACATACAATTCTCATCAAACCTCTCTCTCCAGGATTTCATCACACAGGTAGTTCTCACAAACATTACTTAATGATGTTTGAAGCTACATTGGTGCTCTAAAAAGTCTTATGAATGGGCCTCACACTTACGACTATCACAGCATCCCTGCAGTCACATGATCAAAATCATTTGCCAGCTGACATCAGAGGTGGTATTCAATGGGTTCTGACCAGTTCTGGAGAACCGGTAGCAGAAATTTTGAGTAGTTTGGAGAACTGGCAAATACCACCTCTGACTGGCCCTGCCTCCATCTATTCTCTGCCTTTTGAGTCCCTGGTGATTGGCTGGGCCTTCTTTTGTTGCCCTGCACAGGAGAACGGAGCTGGAAAGCAGGGATGGAGAGGGAATGGAGATTTTCAGTGTCCTTCCCCTGTCATGCCACTAAGCCATGCCCTCAGAACCGGTAGCAGTGGTGGTATTCAGCCGGTTCGCAACGGATCAGGTGAACTAGTAGCAAGAATTTGGCATGGGTTGCCGAACCGATAGTAAGTTCTGGCTGGCCATGCCCCCCACCCGGTCGCCCTTCCGCCCGATGCTCGCTCACCCCACTCGCCTGCCTGACATTCACCTAAGGTATGTATTTCCTTTTTTCCCCTCCCAATAATCAGCTGTAGATAAGATCAGCTGTGCTGGGATTCCCCTTGCTGAGGCCCAGGAAGGCAAAAAATGGAGGGAGGAGCTCAGCCCCCATCTTTTTTTGCCTTCCAGAGCCCCAGAGGAGCCTTAGGGGAGCAAAAATGCCCCCCCCCCCCGAGGCTTCTGTGAGACTAGGAAGCTCCCAAAAACGGGTGGGGGCTGCAAAAAAAGGCACACCCACCCAGTCACATGGCCATGCCCACCAAGCCATGCCCACAGAACCAGTAGAAAAAGTTTTTGAATACCACCACTGACCGATAGTAAAAAAATTTGAATCCCACCACTGACTGACATGTATTCTGATGATCCTAGGGTCATGTATCAATATTTGTAACCCTCCCGGGGTTTTCATCAAACAAAGACAATGGAGGAAGCTGGATTTACTTAACAACTGCAGTGATTTACTTAACAATTTCAGCAAAAAAAAAAAAAAAAGTCATCAAATCAGGCATGGCTCACTAAGTGACCATATTGCTTAGTGATGAAAGTTTCAGTCCCATTGTGGTCATAAGTTTAGCATTACCTATAATTCCTTTCTTTATATAACCTATTCCTTCTAACCATCAAAATCATAAGTCATAAAAAACCCTTTCATACATAAAAGGAAGGGGATTGCCAACTATTTATGAATGTCAGTTACGAAGTTTCTCAAATAAAAAAAAATGTCAATTTGACAATCTCAGCGGGTTCTGTCAATTTCACCAATCATTTTTGCACGAGGGGTAGTGCTGAATCTTTCCATTGTTGTGTATAATCTTGCTGTAACCATATATTGAAGTAATCTTCCATGATGCTTTCCTGTTTATTCATCAGTCCTAAAAGCAAAAGTTCTGACTTCAATGAAATATTAATCTTTTAAATCCTCTATATTGATGTATTTATTTTAATCCTATTTTTAAAGGTTTTTCATACATTCCCTAAGCATGATAAAACATCTCTTCATGTTGCTCATATTTCCAACAAACTTTTGAAATGCTTTTATACATTCTAGAAACATTTTTGGCATTACGTATCAACCATACATCATTTTATAAATATACTTGTTTGATCATACCATAATTTAGCCACATATATTTCCCACTGATAAACATTATTCTAGGCAAAACATTTATTTTTATCACATTTTTTCTTAACAATGGCAATTTTAATTGTTCCCATCTTAACATGTCCTTCTTAATTTCATTCCATGCCTTAACATAATTATTTTGAAATATACAATTCATATTCATTACAGTAATACTTCTACTCCCTGCTGTGGGTCTTCCAAAACTAATTCCAGATCATTTGCAAATGCCCTTAATTTTAATTTAATTTGTCAAACATGTACAAGACAACAAGTATAAGTATGAACATAAACAAGAACAAAGGAAGTAAATACAGATAAATGGGGACAGTAAGACAGGGACGATAGGCATGCTGGTGTGGTTATGCACGCCCCCTTTAAGGACCTCTTAGGAATGGGGTGAGGTCTATGGTAGACAGTTTGAGGTTGAAGCTGTAAGTGGTTGAGGCTGTAAAAATGGAGTCGGGTAGGGCGTTTCAGGCGTTGAACACTCTGTTCCTGAAGTCGTGTTTTCTGCAATCGAGTTTGGAGTGATGATAATTTCAGTTGATAAAGTCATGTCCTGGACCTCTACATTACCCTCTTTACAGATGTAATTAACTTTCTATTCTGTAAAATAGTATTCATTGTTTGTTGTAAAGGTTCATCTTCAAAATATTTATGGTAAGAGGCCAGCAGAGTATCTAGACCAAGTTTTCCTATTACAGTCTTCTTAATAGCTTCACAAACTTTTCTTATTTCTATAGGTCCATTCAAAATTTGTCTCTGTAGATTCACTTTGATCTATATGAAAACCAGTAAGTTCTGTTTATTCACCCACTTTTCCCATAGAAATTATCTGACCTTTATATAAAGTAGAATAATATTGATGAAACAATATTTGCATTATCTGTTATTTCAATATTTTTTCTTGTAACTTTATTATCTTTCTTTTCTTTTCATAATTTATATGCCAATCATTCCCCTGGTTTATTTGAAAATTTAAAAAATGCTGTTTTGCATAATTTATCTTTATTTCCATCCTCTCACTGTTAACAATTGTCTCTGTAGAAGTTTAATTTGGTAGACAATAGTTGTCCTCCCTGGGGATTTTTAAAGTTGTTCTTCCTTTTTTTCTCTCATCCCAATTCACTTGTATTTTCTCTTTGCTTTTCTTTTAAATTCACTTTTACATTACATACAATTCCTCTTACAATTGCTTTATTTGCATCCCAAACCTTTCTTACTCCTGCACCTTTATTCAGAATTATTCTCAAAAAATTCTTTTAACTTCTTTTTGCAATCCTCCACAATCGTTTCTTTTTGCAACAACATCTCATTCAAACTCCATCAAAAAGAGCCATTTTTCCTTTTAAAGTTTAGTCGTCGGATTGTGGTCTGACTTCTGTTTTCTCTCCTATTGAATGTTAGAAATCTTTGCCACAAATAATGCATTTGTTATCTTTCTTTCCTCCTGTTTTTAAGCAGAGAAGTAGAACCTCCCAATCATTTGGAGGCTATGGAGTTCAAGTGCACATCAGGTGAAATAGATGCCAGGGTGTCAGGGGGTAAAATTCATGAAACTTCTGAGACAAGCTACTGACAAGCTACTATGAGCCATGGTGGCACAACTGTTAGAGTGTAGTACTGCAGGCTACTTCTGCTGACTGCCGGTTGACTGCAATTTGGCAGTTCAAATCTCACCAGGCTCAAGGTTGACTCAGCCTTTCATCCCTCTGAGGTGGGTAAAATGAGGACCCAAATTGTTGGGGGCAACATGCTGACTCTGTAAAACCCCTTAGAGAGAGCTGTAAAGCACTGTAAAATGGTATATAAGACTAAGTGCTATTGCTATTGTTACTGAGCAGGATTGGGGGAACAGCTTCTGCCTATGACTAATACATGCTTCATGGGAGAGGTTTTCACTCCCGATGCAATGTGATAATAATTTAAAATCAGTACAGTAGTTAAATATCCTACTCCTGATATTGCTATCCACCATAAATTAAATAAAACAACAGAAAAGGCTTGTGCTATGTTAATATCCTATATTATCCTATATAATTTGGCCTTTAGAGAGAAAAACCCAAATAGAGCTAAAATTTTGACCATCAAATTATGAGCCTACAATCTAATCCTGCTTAGTTTGGTTAGCTTTATTGCTTGGCACAGATTTTTAGAATTATGCTAAAGCACAGGTGTCAAACTAGCTGCGTCACGTTGCCATCATGTTTGTGATGTTTTTTCCCTTCACGGAGCTTAGGTGGGCGTGGCCTACACGTGACACATCTAGCCTTTGGACACCAGTTTGACATCCCTCGGTCATTGAAGTAACAGTCCTTCGCTTTTTGTTTTTTCCCCCCTGCAAGTAAGCCTTATTGAACACAGTGTGGCTTACTTCCAAATGACTATGCATTAATTGTATATAATTCCCAGTTTGGTGCCATATAAGGATATGCCATCTCATCCTGTTTAAAGGTAAAACTAGCCTATATCTACTGAAAAAGAAGTACAAATGCTCTTCAGAAATTAAACAGAAGTCTAAAATGACCTGCCATTGAAATTAGTTACTCTTCCTTAACCCCTTTAGTAAATATTATCTGTTAAAAGATAAACTACATTTTCCCTTGGCTCTGCTTGTTCTCTAGTGATGGCCTTATCAATTTTACACAAATTCAAACATGAAAGGGAATTAACATGCCTATTTTGAATTCTTGTAAGTTTATATTGCACTGAACCTTGGGATAACTGCAAGTGAAATTTCTTAGAACTACATCATTTTCCCCCTGATAATATGAACTATTTTGGACTGTTTCTGGGTATTTTAGCCTCTCACAACTGATAAGTAGAAGAGGCCAGAACATAATTCTTCAGATCTACAGTTCACAGGCTCTTATCCTTAATGGGTTATTAAGGACTATTTAAAGGACTATACAACCAATGAAGTAACTTCCTACAAATGGCTATAAGAAAGGTGCGTAGGTATATCACAAGATCTTGTTCAAATATTTTCCATCTTCTCTCTTTCTTTCTCTCTTCTCATTGTTCTCATTTGCTTTTGAGGCCAGATCTAGAAAGTGCTAGAAAGTACTCCTGTAGAATATGCAACTATCCCAGAATATGCCACGAAAAAAACCCATGCCATCCATGAAAACTGCAACATGTATACTTTTCTGAGATCATATGAATGTTACCAGTGATGACAGTACATATTTTTCAGGTCAATTGGTTTCCACATCGAGTAAAAACATAGAAAAAAAGATGATAACTCACACTAGAGTTGCCTCCCACAGATAAATGGAAAAAAAGAATTCAGATACAGATTCTCAATGCTTTTCTGAGGATTATCAAGTCTTTCTATGCTAGGTTACATTAAAGGTCTTTCATCAACAAGCTACATACATAGAACAAATCTACCATGGAATAATTGAATCTGCACTGTGTCCAAATCATTGAAGTATCATGGCTAATAGCCTTTTAAAGAAAGAAGTAATGCAAGAACAACTGCCTTAATATAGGATGCCAGACTTCATTTCCTATGAGATCTACTTTTATTCCTTTTTTAAAAACTTTGGCTATTTTCTAAGTTTAGCTCAACTGCAGATTTTCTGCCAAGGACAATATTATAGGCTAACCAACCTGCTGATGGAATCATTGGGGAATGTGTTCCATGACTCTCTTTCTTAGACAGCTTTGCCTTTGAGTTTCTTTTATTAGGCACGGAGACAACAGAGAAAGCCTGAAACAGTCCCATTGTAATTAGGCTCAATCCTCATCATACTTTAAATATTAACTCTACAATTCATGGTCTGCCTGAATTAAATGTAATTAAGCTGTGTCCATTGTAAAGCCCAATAAATACTAGACCATATCTGAACTCTGAAGAAAGCTACTATATAGCTGTGGCTAAAAGGGAAAGGATTATATTTGGTTTAGTAATCAACAGTACACATCTATCCTTTTAATAGAATGGTAATCATAAAAGGTGACCTATTAATAACCATGATGGTGGAACAAGAGTGCAATGTATTTCTCTGCATCAAAAAACTTTAGTTCTCTAATCGGGCTACAGAAAAGGTACACAATCAACAGGGATACAACAGTATCAGTTTGATCCAAATGTTGCACTTCCAGAGCCTCCCAATTTTTATAGATATATTTGGCAGCGGTATTTTTCTCTTTCTAAATGTTTGTGCAGCACATGGGCATGTGCGCACTCACAAAGCCTAAAATAGTTGTGTTACATTTTTGATAGGCTTATTGTACCTATTTTGAGCCTATGGAACAATTAGATTATAACGTCCTCAGGAGACTCAGGAGATTGCTAAATAAAAGATTGGATATATAATTTAAGATTTCTCTTGTTAAGTTCTTAAACAGCGCCATTAATTTTCAGAGAGCCCAATAAAATGACTAGGTTTTTTTTTCCTTCTGAAACTTTTTGTCAGACAATGCCTGCCACTTGCTGGATAATGTTATTTTTCCCACAGTTGTTATCAACTCACTTCAAAAACCATGCATTCCATGGTTTTTGAGAAATTCCAGAAAAGGCTTATATAAATATTATGAAAGAATTCTAATAGCCAAAGGAAGAAACAACAGAATACAAGAGATGTGAAGCAAATGTTTTTCAGGGGAGGGGAGAGGGAAAATTAAATGACGGTACTGTACAGAAGATTTTTGAAACTTACTTTGAAAGCTATAAAATAGAGGCAACAATCTTGTGTATATGCACTTGGGCCTGTGTTAAACAAGAATAGATATACCTAGAACATCAATATAAGAAACAGAAAAATACATTTGCTGTCAAATAATAATTTACTGCTAACTAAAACGAGGTTTATTCCAGTGTAGATTTAGGGTAATAACTTGAAACCACAAATTTTATTCCAAGATAAGCTTTGTGCATTTATACCATGTAAATTAATAGAATCTTAGAATCATAAGATTAGGACTATCTAATCCAGGGGTGTCAAACTCGATGTCATTGAGGGCTGCATCAGGGTTGTATTTGACCCCAGGGGGCCGGGATGATATGGCCAGGGTGGACATAGCCAGTTCAACATCTGTGATGACCAAGGTGTGGCACAAAAGCAACACAGCCAGAGAACAGGTCTAACTTTCCTTTATTGTTCCAACTTTACCCCCAAACGTCCCCACATTTACTACAAGTCCTGGAGCAAAGCTCTCACATGCATCTTCAGCAGCCTCTGGCTGTGAGTAGTCCATTAAGCCAGCGTTCTGACCCAGGCTTCGTCCAAATGAAGGAAACACAAACTGAGTGTAAAATCAAACCTATTTTAATGCAACGCTGGGAATTTCTTGCATTCCCAGCCAAAACTCATTGGACACAATTCTCTGAGATAAGCTCACGCCTTTCAGGGTTGTAGAAATTCAGAGAAGCAGGCAAACTGCCCACGCCCCACAAGGCACAGCTCCAGGCATCGGCAAGTGCACACAAGGCTCCATAGATTCAATGCTTATTCCTGACAAATGCCCCTCCCAAGGGTACCTCCTTACATCTTAGTCCCCAGATGTATCTTGTGAAGGGGGCTGGGGCACTTTCCTCCCACGTAGCTGGATCAGTCTGTGTTGATCTTGCCTTCTCTTCTCTCCTTGCTCTAAGATCAGGAGGGGGTGGTTCTTGCTCATCATCTGAGCTCTTTCTCTCCTGTTTACAAGCCTTTCTAATACTGACAAGCTCTGCCTGGACTGGCTCTGCTCTTCCCCAGTTTTCTCCAAAGCCAATGGAGCCGCCCACTTGATCTCTGTCAGCTCTTGTTCCAGCTGATCTTCCCCAGCAGATTCAGACTCTGATGGGGGCATGAAAATATCACTAGTCTCAGGGGCACCTGTGGTGGTGGCCTTCCCAGGCCCCATTTTTGGCCTAAACAGCCTCCTGAAGCCCTCTGCCAGAGAAAATGGAGTCCAGGGGACGCATGTCCGGCCTTCCCAGCCCCCATTTTGCTGGGAGAGGCACCACAGGCTGATCATTCGCCATTTCCACAGCTGCTCCATGGGTCAGTATTAAGCATCCCACTGGCTGGATCTGGCCCGCAGGCCTTGAGTTTGACACCCATGATCTAGTCCATTTCTCATGCTGGCTGGGGAAATATGGGACTTGAAGTCTACACATCATAAACTCACCCAAGGTTGAGAAGTACAGATCTAATCCAATCTTTGCCCCAGCTAGAAATTATCATACTGTTCTCCACAAATAACTGTTTGCTTGAAAACTTCCAGAGCCAGAGCACCCAGAATTGTAGGAGAGAAGCTAATTCATTGTTTAATAGTTCTCATGGTCAGAAAATTCCTCCTGATATTGGCATTAAGGAGAATAAATCCTCAGATAGATGTACTTTTATGGCTGCCAAATGTTGAGAATGCAAGCTTTGACGGTACTAATTATCCATCAACTACACTAATTCAGCATTTGGCTGACTTTGCTAGATTGAAAATCTCCAACCTAAAAGATCTTAGTAGTTCAAGTGATGTCAAAGCAAGGTATTTATGTGGACTATTCTTTGCAACTGATAAACTGAATGGATGCAACTAATTTGGAAAACCAATCTGTTAATTGTGATAGTTTACTATGCTAATTACTTATTTTGATAGTTCTTGACGCAAGAACTTGCATCAAGTTTCAGCTTGCATCCAGATTTAGCCAAATGTAAATAAGTTCTGTTTAAATCAATGATCTTAACTAACTTATTTTATTGATTGCAATGTGTTTATAATTATAAGTATTATTAATTCTCCATTCAACTCAGTCCTAATAATGGCAATGATATCTACTTGTCATTGGAAGGATTGAATTCACTTGTGTGCTATTTTACAATAAGATGTTTGTCTTGAATTTGCAAATCAAGTTAATTTTTATACTTTGTAAACCATAGTTTGTGTGTAGTTTTTTTAATAAATGGTACTGCCTAATTTGAAGTGAAAGATTGAGGGCAATAGAAGAAGGAGACAACAGAGAATGAGGTGGCTGAATGGAGTCACTGAAGAGGTAGGCGTGAGCTTAAATGGACTTCAGAAGATGGTAGAGGACAGAAAGGCCTGGAGGAACATTGTCCATGGGGTCGCGATGGGTCAGACATGACTTCGCAACTAATAACAACAAAAAATTTGAAGTAGAAGACATTAGTTTCACCCTGGTATGTAAAGAAGATGACTTTCCTTATGAATCTTCAGTTTCTAAATGATGTCATGAAGCTGCTCCAAGTCATTTTTTAATATTTTAATCCAGATATATAATGACATTAGTGCTATCTTTGCCCCTGTGGTTCAGGTGGTTTCAAGGTGGAGGCATAAAACTACATGAAACCTTTGTCATAATGCTTTCTGGTTGACATTGAGTAAGTAACAACTAACTGATAGTCTGTTGATGACCTACCAGCGTGTTTAATATTCTTCATATTCAGTGTCTCAGTAAGACACTGAGCACAAAATAAACTGGTACTTATGAATAATCCTTGGAGGGAAAAGGCATAGAAGGGAAATAAATACTACTGCAAGCCCATCTCCTCCATCATTGCACTCATGATAAGAAAGATTACTTTGCTTATACTTCCAACTCTGTTTCTGAAGAAGAAGTTTGGATAAAGTTGAACTCCAAAGGAAACAGGGCTTTGTGGCTTTTAAAAATCTCCTCAAATGTAAATACTTATGCTTAGAAATGAGTCCTTTTAAAACAAACTGTCAAACTATAGCAATGGCTATAGAAAAGTTAGCCATGACAAACATTGCAGTCATCAATGTTTTGTGGAAGGGAATGACAAATACAGCATTGTAGGAGAAAGCACAAGAAATAACAGACTGTCCTTCCTTTAGTGCTCAAATATCAAGCGAGATCTCATCTGTCCCAGGCAATTAATCTACAGGTTGAAACTTGTATTTAAATCTATAATGTGGCTTGTTCAGTTTGGGCCTAGGTTGCTTCCACATTGGAGTAAGACCAACATCAAAGAGAAAATTTGACATTGCCTTTCCAATCCACCTCTCTGCTAAAGACATGGCCATTATATTATCTTTTGAGATAGGTATGATGTTATGCAAAATTCAGGGAAAAAGGAAATAAAACTAGAGCAAGTTCACAGCAATGTAGTTCACTTTCTCTCTCTCTCTACAGTTTTCTATACATGTAAGTCATTCTTAATTACTCCCTGGTAGACACTTCTCAGATATGACAGACATGACAGTGAAATAAAATCTTAGGCTATTTGTGTTGTACATAAAAATGGTACAGCTTAAATCTCCCTATCATGACCATCAATTTTTGTGGACACTCTAGCATGTCTTTGTACATCACCATTCTCTCTTTTTCAGGATGTATCAGTTCTATCCAACCTGTGCTTTCTTGATCTTCCTCTTCCTGGTGATCCATTTGCATTTCTTTCCTATATTTGTTTCGTAATTAGATCTTCATTCATTTTTGCCATAGGACTATATTACTTTTCGGAGTGGTCACCACCCTGTGACTCACGTGCATCTTTCATTAATGTTAAGTTTGAGCAATGAGAGGCTGAACCAGAGCATGAGTGCAACAGTACTTTATTTTACAAATAAAGGGCTGACCGTGCTTGCCAAGCCTGGAACTGGCTCGCAACAATCAGCAGCCAGTTGGACCCCGCAGCCTGCTTTTATAGCTGGCTGCTGGGGAGAACTGACCAATGGGAATGGGGGAATAACGCCCACACAAGTAAGTGGACCTGAGTGAGAACTCCTTGAGTCCTCAGGACATAACACCCCTTCCCCCAGATGCGAACACGCATAGTCCTTGAGGTAGATGGGGGGTTTGTGTTGGCGCCCGGAGCGGCGCAACTCGGGAACATTGTCTGACTGTTCGGTATCAGTCTGTGACGGTTGAGCTGGCATAGTGTCGCCAACACTCTCTCTGGACTGGGCATCCTCGGAAACCACCGGGTTGGTTTCTGGAGTCAAACTCTCGTGGGTTGGATCCGGTTGATCAACTCTCTGGGCGCTGTTGTCCGGGTTTGGGCTGACCGGAACGACCGCTGGCGCAGACTGGTCACTGGGTGCGATGTGGCTGGGTGGCGGATGGGACGGTTCCCCTTCGACTGGAGACTCTGGATTCTTGTTTTGCGAGGTTGCTGAGGCGCCTTCTGAGTTGGTCTATGTGTCTCCTCCAGACGCGACCATCCTCCAGCCTGACTCTATAGGATCTCGGCCGGTGACGGCGATGACCTCGCCCGGAATCCAAAGTGGGTCCCCAGCGAAATTTCTAGCGAATATCGGCTCCTGTAACATAAAATGTCTAACCCCCGAAGTGGAAGCGAGGGAGAGTCAGGGCAGTATTGTGGGTGCAGTCTATCTAATACAGTCCTCAGGCGCCGGCCCATCAGAAGTTCCGCTGGGGACTTATTGG
Source organism: Pseudonaja textilis (assembly GCF_049901715.1). Taxonomy (NCBI): domain Eukaryota; kingdom Metazoa; phylum Chordata; class Lepidosauria; order Squamata; family Elapidae; genus Pseudonaja; species Pseudonaja textilis. The sequence continues at coordinate 174,614,688 of NC_141992.1, read as the reverse complement.
TGACTGCACAGGGGGTTGAGTGCTGGCTCATCAGGAACCGTGAGAGTTTGTGGTGCCAGTCATCTCTGCCAAACCTAGCGAGGCCTCTTTGGTGGTCCTGACGGCCCTTTCAGCCAACCCATTACTCGCAGGGTGGAATGGGGCTGTTAAAATGTGGCGAATGCCTAGGTTGGCTGCAAAACGGCTGAATTCTACTGATGCGAACTGTGGGCCATTATCGGAGACCAAGGAGTCGGGTAGTCCATGGCAATGCGAACAGGCGCGTTAACACGTTGGTGATTGCTAGTGTGGTGGTCATGTGGATAGCTGTGCCACATCTATCCACTTGGAATAAGCGTCCACGACCACTAGGAACATCTTTCCATGCACGGGCCGGCCAGATCGATATGGATTCTAGACCAGGGGCGCTGGCGCTCTCCCATCTGGTAGGGGTGGCGATGGGGGAGCAGGACGGGATTCCTGGCAAATGCTGCAGGAACTTACCCAATTGACAATGTCCTCGTCTAGACCCGGCCACCACACGAGCTGCGTGCCAACGCCTCATTCTCACAATGCCGGGTGTCCTCGTGCAGCGCTCCAGGACTCGGAGTGCACTTGCAGCGAGGTCGGGATGATCACTCGAGTGCCCCACAGTAGACAACCCTGCAAACTGGACAGCTCCTGCATGCGAGTCTTAAAGGGTGCAAATTTGTTATCAACATTGCCTCCCGGCCACTCCTCCTCACCCAGTCGAGCACCTGGGCGAGCGTTTGGTCTGCCTTGGTTTTGGCGGCGATGTCAAGGGCGGTGATGGGCAGGTCCAACTGGGTGATTTCAAAAATGGCATTGACAGGAGCTGGGTCTTCAGCCGGAGCGGGTAAGGGGCAGCGACTGAGTGCGTCAGCGTGGGATAGAGTTTTGCCCGGGCGGTGGATAAGTTTGTATGAGTAGGCCGCTAGGAAAAGCGTCCACCTTGTCATCCGAGGGGAGAGGACTTGAGGTGTCTGTTTGTCGCCGGCCAGTAGGCCCAGGAGGGGCTTATGGTCGGTGACCAGTTCGAAGAAGTGGCCAAAAAGGAATTGTGAAACTTTTTCACGGCTGCAACAGCTGCTAGGGCTTCCTTGTCTATTTGGCTGTAATTTCGCTCCGTGGCCGAGAGCGTCCTGGAGAAAAAGGCGATGGGGGCCTCGGCGCCATTGGCGAGTCGGTGACTAAGGACCGCCCCCAATTCCAAAAGGGGATGCGTCTGCTGCCAGTACTAAAGGAAGGTTGGGGTCGAATTGGATGAGCACTGCCTCTGACGTAAGTAGTGATTTGACGGCGTTAAACGCCTGGTCTTCTTTGTGCCCCCAGTGCCACGGTGACTTTTTGTCTAGTAATCTGTGTAGGGGTTCGGCTACTGAGGCTTTATGGGGCAAAAAGGATGCATAAAAGTTTAGGAGTCCCAAGAAAGCTTAGCTCCGTTTTGGAGGTCGGTGTGGGAGCTTCGTGGATCGCCCTGACCTTGGACTCCAGGGGGTGAATGCCAGAGGCGTCAATTTTATAACCCAGAAAGTCCACCTGTCTAGTGGCAATGGCGCATTTTTTCTTTTTTTAACTTGAGGCCATGCTGTCTGAACCTCTCTAACACTGCTCGCACTCTCTGGAAGAGTTGGGGTCTGTCCCTGGCCGAGACCAAGATGTCGTCAAGTAGGGTACTACACCAGGAGGCCCTGTAAAATCCGCTCCATGAGGGATTGAAAAATACCCGGGCAACACTACGCCAAATTGGAGACGCTTGCATCGGAAGGCACCCCTGTGAGTGACGATGGTCTGAAGTTCTCATTGTTTGGTTATCAACAGGGAACTGTTGATATGCTTGAGACATGTCCAATTTAGCAAAAATACTGCCCGGTTCGAATGTGTGCAATAAGTGCTGAATGGCAGACGGGCACGGGATAGGCGCTAACTTGTAAATATTTATTGATTGTTGTCTTGTAGTCCGAGCAAATTCTCAGGCTACCATCTTTTTGAGGGTGTGACAATGGCGTCTCCCACTTGGCGAAATCTGTTGGCTCAATGACCCCTTGTTTTAGTAGTTTATCCAATTCAGCCCGTCTAGTTTTGGTCGAATAGCAAATGGAACTCTACGGTGGTTTTAATCTGATTGGGACTGCCTGGGGGGTCAACGGTGAACGAGATGGGGGTTCCATTATAACACCCCAGCTCCTCGCTGAACACATCTGCGTAGTCAGCGAATAAGGAGTCAGTGTCTGAGGTTGAGACAGCATGGACTCCTGTTAACCCCTAGGCCGAGGTGGGGAAACCAATCGAGCCCCAATAAGGTGGGTAGATTGCCGTTAACTACCACTAGAGGTAGGTGGCCTTTAAAAGCTCTAAAACTGACAAAGAACTTGCCTCTGCCGATCACGGAATGGCCTTCCCTGGTAGTCCTTCAGGCCGAACTGGCATCTCTGAAGCCGGGTAGTAGATAGGCTGGGGTGGAGTCTCTTGAGGGTGTTCCACGAGATTATTGAGAGCGCTGACCCTGTGTCAACCTCCATGTGGCACGGTTTACCTTCTAGGGAAACGGAGAGAGAAATTTTACTAACAGAGTGGCAAGTACGCCTGGCAGGCGAAAAGTGCGTGCGACAGTTTAATACTTGCCTCTGTGGTCCCGAAAGTGCGAGGACGGGGTCTTTGTGCCGCGCTTTGGGGGCTTTGGCAGACTCTCGCAATGTGCCCCCTCTTATGGCAGTTGTTGCAAACGGCTCCCTTTAAACTTGCAGGTGGCCCTTTGATGTGATCCCCACAGGCTAGGCACAGGGTGATGTGCTTGGGTGGACCGGTGTATTCTTGTTTGGCCCCTACCTGCGACCGTCTGTCATTGGTGAGGGGCGATGGACATCGCTCATCGCTAGGCCTTCCTCCGCTTCCACCTCTTGAATGGACTGGGAACGCTGCAGCTTGGCGCTTGGGCCCTGAATTTCGTGGCTGAGTTCGTAGCCAGCCTCGGCTGCTAGGGCCTCCTCTGTCGCTGCGCGAGGTTGAGGTCTTTTTAGCTAGCAGTCGCCTCTGTAGGTTGAGATCCTTGACCCCACAAACCAATTGATCGAGGAGCATGTCCTCCAGGTATGTTCCAAACTCCGCAGTGCAGGGCTGCTGTTCTGAGGGCGGCCATATATTGGTTGATGGTCTCTTACTTGATTGCTTCCTCATTCGAACGTGAACCTCCTGGCGATTTGTGAAGGCCTGGGAGCGTAGTGGTTTGTGAGGATCTCAAGCAACTTCCGGACCACGGAACGTTTTTTAATTCTCTCGGTGCCACGAGTGCTGCAGCGGTATCGTAAAAGTGGCTCCGCAGTAGATTAGGAAATAGGATTTTTTCCGATGCTCTCCCGCATCCGACAGGCCGACCGCATCGATGTAATGATTGAAACGGTTCTTATACGATTCCCACTTCTCTTCGTCTGGTTTAAACGCCGGAATACTGGATTGGAACTCATGGTGCTGGAAACGCTGGGCTACCTGCGGGAGAAATCTCTCTGGGACTACGAACGCCGTGAGTTATTAGTGATATCAGCTCTGGAGAGGTTTTTTTGCTACCCTCTCTTTTCTCTCTCTCTGGGTTACCACGCTTGGCTGCTAGCCGCTGGAGGTGTCTTGATTCGCGCCAAAAAAAAGTGGGCGTTAGTGACTCTCACAGCGCCAGTGCTGTGATTCCTACTGGCTCGAAATTCAAATGACACCTGCTTGAATTTGGCATGCCAAATGCAGAGCGGCGGCGTCGCAGCGCTTCACTTTCCCGTAGCGAGGCTAACAAGCTGCCACAGACGCTTCTAACTATTTGACTCAGACCGCTTTCTCTGGCTGCGGATCTGCGCGTTGCTCTTTTTGATCGCCGTTTCGCTTCTCTCTGGGCTGTAGATCGGTGGCTAGTGACCAGCGGTTGCAAGGTGCTTCTGGTAGCCATCCCATCCTCGCCGCCAGTGTTAAGTTTGAGCAATGAGAGGCTGAACCAGAGCATGAGTGCAACAGTACTTTATTTACAAATAAAGGGCTGACCGCGTGTTGCCAAGCCTGGAACTGGCTCAAGAATAATCAGCAGCCAGTTGGGACCCCGCAGCCTGCTTTTATAGCTGGCTGCTGGGGAGAACTGACCAATGGGAATGGGGGAATAACGCCCACACAAGTAAGTGGACCTGAGTGAGAACTCCTTGAGTCCTCAGGACATAACAATTAACATCTGGAAGAGAGGCTGCTTAGATAAGCTAGTTCTTCCTATTTACTCTTGGAAGCTGTGAGTTATCAAACTTCCAACTCTAACCCCAGTTAAATGTAATTCTCGAATACAGCTCATCCACCTGGAATCCACACTGTATACCAGACATTAACACAACTGAGCGGGTTCAGAGGTATTTCTTGAGAAAGGTACTCAACTCCCATCCTCCACTTACAATAGAATTACCTATGCCTCCAGTCTTGAAATTTTTGGGCCTGGACAATCTAGAACTGTGCCGCCTGCAGTCTGATCTAAGCATAGTACACAAAATTGTCTGTTACAACATCTTACCTGTCAACGACTTCTTCAGCCTCAGTCACAATAATACATGGGCAAACTCGACTGCAGAAAACACGACTTCAACAACAGAGTGGTCAATGCCTGGAATGCCCTACCAGACTCCATTATTACAGCCTCAACCCCGCACAGCTTCAACCTCAAACTGTCTACCGTAGACCTCACCCCATTCCTAAGAGGTCTTTAAAGGGGGCGTGCATAAGGGCACCAGTGTGCCTACCGTCCCTGTCTTACTGTCCCCATTTATCTATATTTACTCCCTTTGTTCTTGTTTATGTTCATACTTATACTTGTTATCTTGTACATGTATGAAAAACAAACAAACAAACAAATTAATTAATTAATAAGTTTCCCTTTTTTGTTGTAGGGGTATCCAATGCTTACTATACACTTAATTCAGATTAATACCTAACTTTCCTTTGTTGATGCCTAAATTGAGCAATTTGAGGGTGGAGGGAAAAAGGTTGCAGGGCTATAAAACTTGCCCAACGAAAGCAACCCCTTTATGAGATGTGTACTGAAATACTTGCCGGCCAATTGGACTCACCAGGTAGTCATATACTTATGATTATCTTATAATCGCTTGACAAAATAAAATAAAAATAAAATATCCTTCTGATGCTATAAGTATATTCAAGAGCAATCCCTTAATAAATCTTTTCCAAGATTTATTACTGTCCTGACATCTGTCTTAGTGTTCTTGTTCTTTCATATCCATCCTGCAAATTCTAAATTAAGTGTTGATGCATAGATTAAAGACAATAGTTACTCACTTTAGTATTCTGTTCACACTCATTCCTGATCATCCCTCTTTTTCTTTCACCATATCAATTTCCTAGGTACTGCATTCCCGTTGCAGCTTCACTGTGATACCCCTGGTGGAGACTGACTCTGAGGGAGAGGGGGAACAGCCAACAGGGAGTGGAAGTGTAGCTCCAGAGATGGTGGAGGAGGCTGGGGAAGGGCAGAGGCTGGCTGAGCAGTCAGAGGAGAACCCAAGCCCATCCCCTATACATTGTAGGGCATGCAGGAAGGAGAGGATCAGGGTAAAACGTGATCTACTCAGGAGGAGAGGGCCATGATCCTCTTCATGGGTTGCAGGTGTGAGATCTGCATAAGAGTTTGGACCTGCGTGCTAACAAACGCTGGAGACAAATTAGTGTTTTATTCCTAGATGAAGTTTATCTTGGGTGGCGTTCTTTCAACGGACTGTCCCTGGTTATCTTCCTGAAGTTTGTAATTATTTATCCTGGTCTGTTGTGGAACTTTATTCAGTGCAGTTTGTTTTTGGTCTTTGCTTCGTTATCTGCTCTTTGAATTTGAACTGTGTTTCTTTTGTTTGGAATGTTATTTTGAAAATAGTTTAATCTTCAACTGTGAACAATTAAACAGTGAAGCCAAGTTGAAGGCATTAAATGACCTTTATGTACATTTTGGTTTTTGTTATATTTGTGGTACACTCTGGGTCATCACATTCACATTGGTAAAAAACACGCTATAATTCCAGACTATTCGTTTCAATAATGTTCACCTCTTGTTTTAATCATGCCTTTATTACTTTTATAAATAACTCAAGATGACAAACATGCCCAATATTCCTACTATTTTCCCCATAACAACAACACTGTGAGGTGGGTAGGGTTGAAAGAGCATGACTGGCCCAAGATCATCCAGCTGGCTTCCGTCATATGCCTTCCCAGGCACACTTCACAAATAAATCGCCCACAGGTTTTGTATTCACTCCTGCTATCCTCCCTTTGCAGAAGGAACCAGTAATGGCATACTTCCAATTCTCCACAAACATTTAAATGGAGGGTACAGCCATTCCATAATCAAGTCACATCCACATTTTAATATTTTCCCAGCATGCAACAGTACTGTTTTTCTGATTCCATTCAGGATTAATTTTTTTTGACCACTATCATTTATAGAACTTGTGTAAATTCCACCCATGATTCTTTCACAGCATTCTCCTAGTTCAATTTCATCCCACATCACTTATTCAGTTTAATTTTTAATTTTATTTTAAAAACACATTTCCTTATTGTATTATACATTTTCTCCGCCTTTGAAATTTTAACTGTAATTTACTCTCTCTGGCTACATATCCTTTGTAACATTTTCTTTCCATATACTATGTATAATACCTTCTACCCCCATTTTAACAGCAATGTTTCTCTTTAGTAGCTATGAAAATTGTCTGGGTCTATTCAGAACTGCTTATTATCCTTTCATAATAAGTTTTGCACAATAAATAATAAAATGAACCCTGCTTTTAGACTTTATATTAATCTCTTTTCATATGTATGCAGTAGCTGACTTGTGCTTAATCCTCATGTTCCAAACAAATATATCTCTTCCTAAAGAGATGATCACAAAAACAATAAACTGGGAGTCTGATTGGCTGGATCAATTTATTATCTCCATATGATTAGACCACGTTCATTTGGATCTCTTACATCAATCCTTTCTCTTAGTTTTGTCAATAAATCCCTCCCTCCTTCCCTTTCTTTCTCCCTCCCTCCTTCTGTGATCATCCTCAGATGGATCTACAGATATTGATTTCTACTCCCATCATGGCTTTGGTCAATCTGGAATTCTGCATTCTGGAAATTCTGAAAAACCTAAAAATGGAGCATGATGGGAGTTTTGCAAGGCTTTTCCAGACCTGAATGAATGTAGAAGCTGCTTCATTCATAAAAGCATTTCAGAAGATGCCCCTTTTAGGTGATATCATGGGGAAAACAATTACAATATTCTTTAAAGACTCTGCCAATGAAAGGCAGTACATGCTGATAATTTGGAGGTATCAAAATACAGTTTGAGCTATTTCACATTCTGTTTTTATATGCTTAAGGATGCTCCCATTAGAACCTCAAAGGAACTTAACCAGAGGCAATTACAAGTGATTAGCATGCTAATTTAGAGTATTCTGTTTGTAGTGGTTAGATTAATTTAAGGAAATGAGCACAGAAGCTGTCTAATAGAATTTTTGAACGGGGAGTTGCAAGTAGTGACTCATTTTCTCTGCCCACTACATACAAAAGAAAATTTCTGGACTTCATGTTTATTTTTGATGAATATCAATGCTAAAGGATATTTTCACTGATTTCCAAGAAGAAAGTTTTCTTGATTGAATAATGAAAGAAATTTGTGAGAAGCACAGAAAGGCAAAGTTCCTTTTCTCTTGAAAATAATGTTCTGGAAAGCAGCTATGATTATAGAATAGAATATGCATTTCCCATTCAGTCAGTGGAATACAAAATGCAACAGTGGTGTACAACTGGTTAAAATGGCCTAAGTACACATTTTGTTATTTATGCTGAGATGTTTGAGTATGGAGAACCAGTTTGGTGTAGTGGTTAAGGTATCAGGCTACAAACTGGAAGCTTGTGAGTTTGAGGACCTGTCTTAGGCACAAAGCTGGGTAACTTGGGCTAGCATTTTTTCCTCAACCTCAGGGAGGGAGGGAGAGAGAGAGAGAAGAAGAAGAAGAAGAAGGGAAGGGAGGGAGGGAGGAAGGAAGGAAGGAAGGAAGGAAGGAGTGATGTTACATTGCAAATTATGTTCAGTCTTTTGGTACAAGCATCTGGCTATAATATTTCTGAGCTACAGGCATTATTCTGAAATTTTACTGGCACAATGTTTTTCCCGAGGGGTGGGATTCAAATTTTTTAACAACAGGTTCAGTGGGCATGGCTTGGTGGTCATGTGACTGGGTGGACATGGCTTGGTGGTCATATGACTGGTTGGGCATGGCCAACTCAACATCACTCACATCGAAGCATGCATCTCCTCACCTGGCCTTGCATGACTGTGGGGATGCTGCAACAGTCGTAAGTGTGAAAAATGGTCATAAGTCACTTTTTTCAGTGCCATTGTAACTTTGAATGGTCACTCCACACAAAGTACTAGCAAAGGAGGGGAAAAAAACTCCAGAGACGTTCCTGAGACAGGAAGTCTAGTCCTGCCAAGAATGTAATAAAGGTTAATAGAGAGGCAGTTTCTGTAAGCAACACCAGAACATTTCCTTCCTGCCATCCTTACAGGATTAGGACAGTAATTTCTTCTAACAACTGGTTCTCTGAACTGCTTAGAATGTTAACAACCTGTTCTAGAGAATATGTGCAAACCGGTAGAATCCCACCCCTGTTTTACCCCGTTTTCCCCAACAATGAATGAAATACCTTGTTAATAAAGAAATATTATCTAATTATTTGTTGCGTGTATAACTAAGCAGAATGGGGTAACCAAGGATGGGTATCCTTCAGTTCAAGAGGTACAGGCAGCTTCCAATCATGCTCTTGGATGTTTGGCTATGATGGAAGTTAATACTTTAAAAAATGGAAAACTGTATGGGCCTTTTCCTGCATATTGATTAACTATTTGTTTAATTTGATGGGAGCTACCTATCTCTTTCTAAGGGCAGATCTGGTGAAGACTTAAATTATGTGAACATCTATAGAAAATGCATTCATCTTTCCCATTTTATTAATTCCTTTTGATTTATCATAATGCTGAACAAAAAAATGAAACTTTATCAGATAATAACAAAATAGAAAGCAGAACTAATTACATAAGAGAAAAGAAGAAGACAACCCTACATGGAATGTTTTTCTTCCCAAATTATAGCAAACATTCGGTTTGATATCAATCACAGTAGGAGAGCATAATCCAGAATATGTTTATATTCTTTGGCATAATAAACACTTCCAACTGTAGCTGAAGAGGTCACTGAGTTTAGAACTGTTGCTCATATTTCATCGAAACATGCTCAATTTTATCCATTACATAATCTTTGGAATGCTTGAAAACATATTAAAATTATGCTGTTGACTGCTTTTGTGCACAGCAGGAACAAATAAGACTGAAATACATCTGTTTGTAGAGACCTTTTGAGGTTATTGAAGGGAAAAAACAGTTCGTCCTAAGGATTAGATCCTCTCTAGACAAATGGAGCTTTCTCAAAGAATGCAGTTAACACTCCAAACTTTGTTATAAATTATAGATGCATAGATCAAATTATAAGTAAAAAACTTGATCTATGCATCTAGAGTTTTAACATTTGTATTTTGAGGATGTGCATCATTTCTGGTCTTTTCTTCCTGCTGAGTTAGCGTTATTCACTCATCATTTAATCAGCAGAAAATTATACCAGTGTGATATTTGCTGTCCTTATTATTGATTCCAATCCTGTAACTACTGCAAGGTTTTCAACCTTGGCAACTTTGGGATTTCAACTCCCTGAAATCCCCAAACTGTATAGCTGGCTGGGGAATTCTGGGAGTTGAAGTGTGTACATCTTAAATTTGCCAAGGTTAAGGTTGGAAACTGTAGACCTTTTGCTGAAAATGGATAAAAATGATGGTTTCTGAAGTTGCTGATTGAAAAGCATTGAACATTGAAGTATGTAATATAATCTGGGTGGGGAGGAATCACAATACTATAAATGTATTTGAATGCTGTAAGGGAAATGGGTCATTGCTTCTTTAAATAGCTCATTTCTTTTTGTGTTCTTAGGTATTACACTTTTCTTCTCTTCTCTTTTCTTTACCTCTCCTTTCCTTTATTTTTTATTTTATTCAATTTGTCATAAACTGGGGTATTCCAATTTGATTAAAATTTTAATTCCTTTTTGTTAAAAGTTAAAACCACAAAGAAGCTGAACGTCAAGCCACACATCTATTTGGACACCCAGATTTCTGTGTTCTTTTTGAGAGACAGCAATAGGAACACTGTCATCCCACTCTTAATCTATTTCAATTTTATGCTAAACTCTTAGAGGTCAAAATCTTAATATGCTTGTAGTACCATAGTACTACTAGCGAAGCAGTCTTCAATCGCCCACTGTTGCACACTTCTGAGAGTGATGTTTAAATATAATGCAACATCCAATTCTTTAGGGCCACAGCAAATGTATTTGGATGAGGCCAGGGATGGGATTCAAATTTTTTAACAACCGGTTCTGTGGGCATGGCTAAATTGGTTGGCATGGCTTGATGGTCATATGACTGGCTGGGCGTGGCCAACTCAACATCACTCACATCGAGGCATGCATCTCCTCGCCTGGCCTCTTATGACTGTGGGGATGCTGCAACAGTCGTAAGTGTGAAAAATGGTCATAAATCACTTTTTTCAGTGCCATTGTAACTTTGAATGGTCACTCCACACAAACAAAGTACCAGAGAAGGAGGGAAAAAACCTCTAGAGACGTTCCTGAGACAGGAAGTCTAGTCCTGCCAAGAATGTAAAAAGGGTTAACAGAGAGGCAGTTTCTGTAAGCAACACCAGAATGTTTCCTTCCTGCCATCCTTACAGGATTAGGCCAGTAATTTCTTCTAACAACTGGTTCTCTGAACTGCTTAGAATGTTAACAACCGGTTCTAGAGAATAGGTGCGAACCTGTAGAATCCCAACCCTGGTGAGGCTAACCAGTAGTCAAAGGAAAGACAGCATGGTTACATCAGCATGAAATGGCCAATAGGTACTTTTGTCATCCACCCATTGGTCACCTGACCTTCCCCAACATTGTTTTTCTTCCTAGTCCTGCAAATGCAAGGTCCTTTTTTTTTTCTGGATGAACTGAATGTTGATCAATAGTTGTGTCAGGAATTGACTGATTGGCTTGTCACCTGAGCCTGATGTCATGGGCTGAGAGACAGTGGCTCAAAGTTACCAAATGGGTTTCATGCCTAAGGTGGGACTAGCATTCAGGCTCCTGGTTTATAGCCTGGTGCCTTAACCACTAGACCGGACTGACTCTCTACCTTGGTTCCTACATAATGGATGGCAAAGCTTAATGGATCCCAAATGTTTGAAAGGTTCACAGCCTAGAAAGGAGAAAGGCCATAGTTCAGTCATAGAATATACAAGTTGACTACATAAAGAATGTTCTGGAGTCACCAGTTTTTCTGGGTAAGGATGAAAAAAAGCTTTGAATCAAAAAACATGAAAACATCCTACTTTGTGGCTTTATTGGCCAGTGAGAAGAACAAAACGGTGAATATTTGCACTACTGATATCTCATCCTACTCTTATGCTGTCACCAGGATTCATAGACATGCAAACACAGGAAAAATACAGGACAAATTAGCAAGGAAAGGACTGGTCTTTTGTTGCCAGGTACTGCTATGACCTTCAGTTCTCACCGAGAGATCCTTTTCTTACTTCTGATCCCAGGAGGGATAAGCATTTTAAAATCAGATGACCTCATACTTTACCTTTCATTTTAAAGACAAATTTATTTAGCAGGTGAGTTTATTAATATTTTTGTCCTTCTAGGGTCAAACAAGAAAATTCCCATTAGCATTGTTCCAGTTTCAGATAATTCTGGAAATGACCCCAAATCTGAATGAGCTGTCTGATGTCATTGGCTGCATTTTATACGCTAGACTGAAGTAGGTTCTGCAAAGCATGGACTATGCTTGCCAAAGAGTCACATATTTTGAAAAGGGAAACATGCTACCAGATATACAGCCTTTGAAATTGATTTCTGAATAATATAGGGATCGGATCTGCAAAAGAAAACAGAAAGTCCCTCCCACTTCTCGTGCCTCCCACTTATGATCATTGTAAGCCTTACCTACAGTCATGTGATTGAAATTTTGATGCTTGGCAACTGGCCTATATTTATGACATAGGCAGCTCCCTGGGATCATGTGATCCCCATTTGTATCCAGCCAGCTTCTGATGAGCAGATTAATGGGGGAAGCTGGATTTCCTTTAAGACCACCTGATTCACTTAATGACTGCGATCATTTGCATAACAACTATGGCATAAAGGTCATAAAATTGAGCACAACTGACTTCTCCATTTTGCTTAACAGAAGAAATTCTGGCCTCAGTTTTGGTCGTAAGTCAAAGACTAGCTGTATATTTTTCGTTCCAGAATATTGAACTAGAGCAAGGGTCCCCAACCACCAGTCCATGGACTGACACTGGTGTGCGGCATGCCAGACACACAAGCAAAGCCTCATCTGCAAGATGCAGGCAGCATGCGAAACTACATTCCCTCCGATTCGCGGATAAATCCCTCTCTACCAGTCCCTGATGCCCAAAAGGTTGGGGGTCACTGATCTGGAGTATTCTGGGAGATACAGAGTCAAAAATGTGGAGTACTAAGGCAAAAAAAACAAAAAACAAATGGGGTAAAAACTATATGTGATCTACTTTTATTTATTTATGAGCTGCAGTGGCACAGTAGTTGGAATGCAATATTGCTGACTACTTCTGCTGATTGTCAACTGACTGCAACTTGGCAGTTCAAAACTCACCTGGCTCAAGGTTGACTCAGCCTTCCATCCTTCTGAGGTTGGTAAAATGAGGATCCAAATTATTGGGGGCAATAGGCTGACTCTGTAAACTGCTTAGAGAGGGCTGTGAAGTGGTATATAAGTCTAAGTATAATGCTATTTATTTATTTATATCCCATCTTTTTTATTTTCTCCTATTTTTTCCAGAACAACAGCTCTGTGAAGTGGGTTGGGCTGACAGGGCGTGAAATCATTCAGCTGACATTCGTGGTTAAGGTGGGACCCATGGTCATGGTTTCCAGTTTTCTAGCCTGGTGCCTTAACCACTAGATCATACTGGTTCTTTATATCAAATGTAATTAGAATTAAATGTAATAAATTAATTACAGCTACTATGATTATTTTTCATGTGCCATATATTGTTTTCTTTTCTTTTTGCCGCTCTAAAATTTATAGTTCAATTGTAGAGGTTCTTGGATGCACGCAATGCTTTGGAACAGCAACAAATAAGAAACTATAATCAAAAACTGAGATGCACCAGGATGCCAATATTACTACAAAATATTCCTATCCTGTTTCTTATTGGTTTAAAATAATCTGTAATAAAAAGAGTCGGGTCAGTTATTAGGTGGCAAAACTCCAGAATACACACATACAATTTTTTTTTTTTTTAAAGATAAAAGCTGGCCAGTGGAAGAAATGGGTGGAACAGCACAAAAGAAGGAACTAAGTGGCTTCTTGACAGCCTAGCCCTATAAAAGGGAATTTCAGAGCATGACTGAAACTGGAGAGGAATGCTGGATTTAAAGCATTTGGCGCTTTCAGAGAGGCCCACTGAACCCAACTTCCATGGTTTTTGGAGTCTTCTGGCCAACTGAAAAGAAAGAAAAGCATCCTCAACAACAACATTCAAATATAAAAACAGTCCTGATTTTACAAGATTTGGAATTCATTCTCTATTACCCTAATAAATACGTAGTCTCCATAACAAGCTTTTCACTCTGTCTCCTTTTAATAAATCAGAGAAGCAGGAGTTTCCTCTTCTCTAGGAAAATGATTTCCAACTTGTTTAGCTACATATAGAACATTACAATAGCAAGAAAAATGGCTTGCATCTGCCGTAGGTTACACTCCTGTCTCTCTAGTACTTTGTTATTGCCCAGTGCTAGCGGGCCTTATTTCAGTCTTTAGATTTTAATAAGAGTTAGGGAGATTTGCTTTTTTGATCCATGGAGTGCTGAAGATTCTGAGAGGGTTTCAGGATCAGGAAAGTTGGCAAAGAGAGCAAATTTCGACTGCAGAGACAAGTGATGACATCATCAGGAGGACACCATGAACTGAGTTTAAGACATAATCAGAATGACTAGCCAACTGAACTGATCATGGTGTGTTCATTGATCCCTTCCCACGAGCCAATAACCTGCTTCTTTATTAGATCAGGCTCGGGGGTGAAATTCAACCACCTCGGCCCACCTCGGGAGAGGTGGTAGGGACGATTTGAATCGGTAAAAAATCACCTCAGGTTGCTCCTGGTTGCTATTACTATTACATCAAGCCACGCCCACAGCCACACCCACAGAGCCAGTAGGGGGGAAAAATGAATTTCACCCCTGATCAGGCTGCAATGAAAAGTGAAGCAGTGTCCAGCAGTGAAACCGGATCCATCAGGCTTCCTCCTCCTTCAGATTACAGAAGAGCAAGTGATTGGAAATGGGACCCATGAGGTTTTTGCTGAAATGCAGGAATCTTTGGCTCTTGTTTCCTTGAAATTGTTGCTCTATTGGATAGATGTTATTTTTAAAAAAGATAACCTAGAGTCCTATTTGGCTTTTTTCTTCTTCTTTTCTGCTTTCCTTTTTATATCATGCAGTATTTTTGATACTGAAGAGCCCAGGAGCAAGAGCTATCTTATTATTTATCTTTGTATGACTTCATGGACCAGCTTTTCTTTTAAATCAGAAGAATTATCACAATCATCATCATGCTATTTCCCTAGCTCAGTGAGTCTCCTAAATAGTAGTGTGATGCTGGAGCAGGAACTCATCTCTCTGCTATACTTTATTTAGACACTATTTAGTTATGGTAAAAGGGATCAATGTGCATGGTTCTAAAAAGACTGGGTAAATTCATGGAGGAGTAGATTGTCAGTTGCTATTAGTCATAATTGCTGTTTGTTTCTTCTTTGATTATAGGCAGCATACCTAAATACCACTTAACTTGTTCTGCTATTAAGCTTCCTAAATGTTTATGGTTGACCAAATATTGGCTTGATCCAGCAGAATACTTCTTACGTTCTTTTGAATTTCATGCAATGCTTAGATTTAATCCTGGTATCCTCATTTAAAAGAATTGTAGCATTTGACTGAAGAAAAAAGAAACTTATGTGAGCTCCTACAAGTCAAAGATGGGGTAATTGTACCGTACACATGAGAAAAAAAACCCTGATTTTTGATAAGTTCAAATTCATTATTTCTTGTGACATTCTTCTTATTATTTTATTTATTTTTATTCTGTCTTTATTATTTTTATGAGTAATTCAAGATGGCGAACATACCTAATGCTTCTTTCTTTTTGTTCTGTATGGACATTAGCATTCTTGGAATCCTGCAATCCTGATTGGACAAGCGCACAGCAACCGAGCGGCCGACCAAAACCAATTGGAAAGCCGTCTGAGGGAGGTACTGCAAAGGTTCAAAGATGCAGGGCTAAAAGTCAAGAAAGAAAAATGCCAGCTGCGCACAGAAAGAGTCGAATTCCTAGGGTACCTCCTAGACCAGCACGGGATTCACCCAACAGAAAAAAAATCAGAGCCATCAAGGAAGCCCCAGACCAAGAAATAAAACCGAATTGCAGGCGTTTCTGGGGTTGATTAACTTCTATAATGTTTTCCTGCCCCAAAAGGCAACCGCGACGGAACCGTGCATAGGCTGCTTGACAAGACAGCCACCTGGAGCTGGGGAAGGCGAGAGGAAGACGCATTCAACAGAACAAAAGACCTGCTCACATCGGACGCTGTTCTCATCCAATACAGCGAGACACTACCCCTAACCGTAACGTGCGACGCGTCCCCTTTCGGCGTCAGGGCCATCCTCAGCCACACCCTCGTCGATGGAAAAGAAGCACCCATCGTCTTCTTTTCAAGGACTCTCTCAAAACCGGAAAGGAATTACAGCCAGCTAGACAAAGAGGCCCTGGCAATCATCGCAGCCGTAAAGAAGTTCCATGAGTACCTTTACGGCAGGACTTTTTCCATCATCACAGACCACAAACCGCTGCTCGGAATCCTGGCGGGGGACAGGGCCACCCCGAACATCCTATCCCCGAGGATGACAAGGTGGTCCGAATTCCTCACCGCCTACAATTACCGGCTGGACCATCGCCCTGGTAAGTCAATCCCGCACGCAGATGCATTAATCCGCACACCGCTGCCCGACCTGGACGCTGACCCAGCACCCACCATGTCCACCCTGAGCATAGAGACTTTACCCAATCTCCCCCTAACCGCGTCAGACATTGCCCTGGCAACAAATAAAGACAAACATCTGGCGCGGGTTCTAAGATGGGTGGAGAAAGGGTGGCCGGAAAAAGACGATGATGAACAATTCAGAACCTTCCGGAGCCACCAAACAGAACTCTTCACACAAAAGGGCTGTTTACTGTGGGGGGACAGAGTCATAATTCTGGAAAAACTACAGAAAAGAGTCTTGGACATGCTGCACGAAGGGCACCCTGGCATCGTTAGAACAAAAGCCCTGGCCAGAAGTCACGCCTGGTGGCCAGGGATGGACAAAGAAATCGAAGCCTGGGTGGCACCGTGCAAGCAATGCCAAGAATCCAGACTGAGCCCTCCCGCCACCCCAGTCCTAGAATGGGAAACCCCCAGAGGGCCATGGTCCCGGATTCACATAGATTTCGCGGGACCCACCAAAGGACACACGTTCCTGGTGACGGTAGACACTTACTCCAACTGGCTGGAGGTAAGAAACATGAGAGCAACCACTACAGAAGCCATCATCAAGGAACTCAGCAAACTATTCGCAACCCATGGCCTCCCAGATGCCATCGTATCTGACAATGGCCCCCAGTTCACCACGCTACCCTTTGAAAGATTCCTAGCAGAACGGGGGATTTGGCATGCGTTGACAGCACCGGCTCACCCGGCGGCGAACGGAAGGGCAGAAAAAATGGTCCAGTTCATGAAAAAGACGATTCAAAAAATCGAAACTGGGGAAATACAAGACAAAATCAACAGGATGTTATTCATACAACACATAACCCCGAACACAACAATGAACAAGAGCCCGGCAGAGCTGCTGATGGGAAGAAAACTGCGATCACCAGTCGACCGCCTGCACCCCACATACAACCCAGAGAAACCCTCCGACTCCACCAGCAAGCACAGGACGTTCTCACCAGGAGACGCGGTCTATGCGAAAAACTTCACAGGGGACCCACTCTGGATACCGGCAACGATAACTCAGGTAACGGGTCCCCGCTCGTACCGACTACTAACAAACGACGGGCGAGCATGGAAACGACACATCGATCAGCTAAGATCGAGAACCACCGCGGGAAATACAACCGACACGCAAGCACACACAAACAGAGAACCAGGAACAGAGAGGGAACGCCAAAACACCAACCAAGAGGGGAGGGAAAACCCCAAAGAACAAAACAGACAAACCCACCAAAAAAGAAACCAACAATACTCACCTACCGAAGCACCAGGGAACGACCCACTCAAAGCCTCGCCTGGAAGGAGCAGCCAAGCCAGCTCAACCAGCCCGGGAAGCCCGAGCGGGAGCGATACGACACTTTTCCTATTTTCCCTACAAAAGCAGCCTTTTGAGTGAATTGGGCTGAGAGAGACCGATTAACCTAAATTAACCCAACCAACTTTCATGCCTAATGTGGGATTAGAACAGTCTCCGGATTTGCAACCTGGTGCCTTAATCACTACACCTCACCTATAATTGATGTCTATGCAAGACATCAAGAACACTTTCTTCATCTTCAAAAATTGTCCCCCCCCCTCCTTTTTTTTTAATTAGGGGAAGATCATGAGCTTCTGTCCAATTTTCTTTAATTCACTGCCATTGATACTAAAATAAGCTGCTATTTTGGATGTGGAAACATGCATGGATCCAAGTAAAATAAAGGCAAATCAACCTCTGCAGGATATATCCTAAAGCTGATCCTAGTTTGGTACAGTTGAAAGCCAGTCTTGTAAAGCACATTTTGTCACTCACAAAGTATGAGATAGAAATCATATTGTGGTACGTTGTATTGCAGTTCAGAAGGGAAGTAGGAAAGTTCGCTCAAAGTGCACAAAAACGTATTATTTTGTCCAGAGAGGACTAAGAAGACAAACATGTTGTGTAGGCCATCTTTTCTTTCTGCTGCATACAATTTCACACATTGAAATCTCTTGTTAACCATTGTTTTGGAACCGTTGCCTGGATACTGCAAGGTCTGGTTTCAGCTGGGCCAGTTAATTTGACATTAAACTTTAAAAATACCAGATGCACGGCAGTGTTGAGACAGCTTGCTAGATGAAAACCATCACATTGGTAGACAGTGGCATTAAATTGAGACTAAAGGCACAAACACTTTGGCATGCAGTGCTCCCTACCCAATTTTTATTACACACTGGCTGTACCCCAAACTTCATTAAAAAGTAAGTTCTGATTTGTTTTTATATGTACAAATTTTCTATGACCAGCCAAACTGAACATTTTTCTCAAGACCTGAAGGGATCTGGATGCACAACAAACAATGATTAATATGCTGGCTAAACAACCTGCCAATTCTTTTCAAGTATAAGTGCATGTTGAAATTGTGCAACAAGATTTTTTTATATATTATGCAGAAAACTGCTGGTTGAGTTACAAATCATATTTTATTTTATATCATTTATTGAATGCACCACAGTAAACTTAGATCCATGCAACATGATAAGCTGTAATCTCCTATTTATAATAAAGCCAAGCCTCCATCCAGTCAAAGTTTGTGGACATGTCCTTAAAGCTTTATGGGTGCATCCATGCAGTTTTCTTGGCAAACAATGTTGAAGTGTTACCTTCCCAGGTTTTTGTTTTGGTATGTTTTTAATTTCTAATATCCTGAAATTCTCTGGTTGTCTGCCATCCAAGCACTAATGAGAAACAAACTTGTTTAGGTTTCAAACCCAGATAATCCTAGCCGTTTACTGACAACGCTGTCGCTATACTCTCATGAGAACTCAACATTCTCTCTATTCTAAAGCAAAGGTTTTCCAACCTTCTAGAAGTTTTTAGATTGCAAAACCTGAGATTGCACCCAGCAGGGCCAAAGAAATTCTAGGAATAGTAGGCCCAACCCTTTAAAAAGTTGCTCTAGATCAGGGGTGGCAAACTTTTTGGCTCGGGGGCCTCATTGACTTTTAAAATTTGACAGACGGGCCCTCACCTGGTGTCGAAATGCCTGTCATTACAAGTCAAAATCAAATGAATGCAATCATTCAATCATTCACATCAAACCTTAATTCTGTACCAATCTTCGGCGGGCCGGATTAAAAAGACCAACGGGCCGGATGTGGCCCCCAGGCCGTAGTTTGCCCACCCCTGCTCTAGATCGTTGTTTTCAAACTTGACAACTTTAAGTTGTGGATTTCAACTCCCAGATTTCCTCAGCCACCACTTTGATCACAAAATATTCAGTATTTTCTTTGCTACATTTTATCAATTTAAGAACACATTCAATTTAAATGCAATTGGAAAGTACTTTAGTTTCTGAATATACCACATCATCCTATGAGATAGTTATTCCTCATTCATCTGAACTATATAATAATATATTGTATAGTAATATAAGATATATAATAAGCAGACTATGACTGGCAAAGTTTTTAAAAGAATTAGATAACCAAGGAGTTATAAAAAGGTTTAAAGAGTGAAACAGCAAATATTCTATGCTTTTAAAATTACAGGAAGTAAATGGGATTGTAATTATAGGTGGGAATGATTTTGGGAGACAGGAGAAAGAGCTGCAACTTAGGCAATTGTCTAATAAATTAAAGTTGAATCCAAAGAAGACGTGGTAAAAGGATTCCAGATGGGGCCTCCCTAGTTTTCAGAAAAGTAAAAACTCCTAACAGTTCTGCTCTCTTTATCCAAGTTTCTCAATGTAAACTGGGAGTCATATTCAAGCAGTGCTTAAAGTAGTCCAAAATGCAAGAATAATACAACATAGAAACTAATCAAGGAGAGAAGCGACCTA
Organism: Pseudonaja textilis; assembly: GCF_049901715.1. Taxonomy (NCBI): domain Eukaryota; kingdom Metazoa; phylum Chordata; class Lepidosauria; order Squamata; family Elapidae; genus Pseudonaja; species Pseudonaja textilis. The sequence goes on along the minus strand of NC_141992.1, from coordinate 174,594,642 downwards.
GAACTAAGGAGAATATATGGTTACCATGGAAGGCTTTCTAGCTGGTCTCCTCTAAATCTAAGTCTAAATCTTATTTCAGTCTTCCTGAGACCACACAGAAGAAAGGAAGCAAGGCTCATAGTCACACAGGCTGTTTCTGGGTTTGTATCCAAGGCAGGAATTTCTCATCCTTGCTCTGTTTCCTTCTGCATCATGCCACTTCAGTAAGTGAGTTCTTTTTTTAAAAAGCAGTCTGATTGCTAATGAAAACAACATAAAGGCTAAAAAAGAAAACCCTGGATTTACTTTTAAAAAGAACTTTGATGCAACTAAAACAACTGTTTGCAACTGGTTTATGTATACTTAGATATGTCCAATTTGTCACCCTCAAAAGCTTAAATGTTCCTGTGAAAGAAGATAACTACCTTAAATAAGGGGATGTGATTTCAGTAATCTTCATAACCACAACTGCCTGTGGTTCTACCTCAAAAGGCAGTAATTTCCTAGGGAAAATCCAGCACACTAGAATCCCTGCTGTAATTCAGAGAAACATGCTTCAGATAACAATATAACACAGAGATGATTTGTGGTTACTCTGAAGTGTTTAGAAAGCTAAAACTGAGAAGTTAGTTGAACTGCAGTGATTATAGTAGTTATAATACACCCACACACCCACACTGACACCTCTGATATCTTCCCATAAAATTTATTTTCAATTTCAGTCAGGAGAAGAATGAAGTAATATAATTAATTTGATCTAGTGATAAAAGTACTAGACTAGAAAGTCAGAGACTGTGAATTCAAATCCTGCCTCAGCCATGAAAGCCAGTTGTGTGACTTAGGGCCAATAAAGGTGAGATATAAACAAATAAACTCTTCTTTCATTTTCTTATAACAGCAAAAATTATTTTAAAAAACTATTCTGTAGAATAATCCAAACATAACATGTCTTTCTATTCTAATAGTTGAAAGCTTTCAAGTTTCATTTCTTGGAAGTGGCCCCTGAAAAGACATTAGCAAGGCTTTTTGAAGCATTTTCCCTTCAGTTAAGAAGAATATATAATTGTAGTTCTTCAGAATTCCAAGAAAAGGAGGAGGAGGAGGAGGAAGTGCAACTCTTTTGAAATAAAGAGGACTGAACCAGTGGAAAAATGGAAGAAAAAAAAGGATGGAGAAGGGTTAGAATGAGAAGTAAAGCTGTAGGAGGAGTTACAGAACCTGGGGGTGGAATCAAAAGAAGAATCAGCCTGAAGTAGCCACAAATGGAAGAAGTCCACCTCCTCCTGAATTCTGTTGACCCTTACCTAAATGCCAAGAAAGTGCTAACCATTAGTTGAGTAGATTCTGGTGCATGGGCATGATTAATAAGAAATCAATTTAATTGGAACTTCACTTGTAGTCATGGTCTTTGGTGCCTGACAAAAGTGAAGAGATGAGAATTGCAAAAGACTTTATTGATTATTTCGCAGTATTCCTAACAAATCTATTTTGTTTCATTTTTGGTCATTGTCATTAAATAATTAATACTGAGGTTACGTTCTATTGTATTAGGTCCAACACTGTTGTTTCTGCAGCAAACTAGAATGATGCCAAAATGATGACATTTATGCTATATAACGTCACTGTGCAAATGATACCATTACATAGTTACTGTATATCCAGATATCTGTTACAAATATGTAATGTTGTCCTTTGGATGTGATGTCATAGATGATGTCACACATGTTTACTCATCACCATTTCCCTCTGTAAGGTTCATGACCTAACAGTAAAATTCTAATGCTATAGATTAGGGCTATCAAACCCTCAGTCCACGGGCCAGATGCGTCACACGCTGGCCACGCCCACATCCAGTTTAGTGAAGGGGAAGAAAGTCCTGATACATCACATAGTGCAGCTGTAATGGCATGAGTTTGACAACCCTGCTATAGATGTACAGTTATGGGTACTCGTCTCCTTGCCTTAACACAAGGAAATGTTATATTAATAAGCACAAAAACTCTCACAGTCTTCTTGATTTATTTGCAAAAAAATAAAATGTAATTCTTTTGTGGTCTGAGAACGTATTTTCAGCTTGGTAAAAAGTGACATTGGGAAGGCAGAGCAGAGGAAACCAGAAAGGAAAATTAGGTTTTGCAGTTGCTAGAAAACAAAAGCAGAGATCTTTTTTTTTTTTAAAAAAAAGCTATTTGTTTTGAAATTATAAATTGTTCTTTAGTAGTTGGCAATATTAAGAATACAAATGCTAGTTGAAGAAGTAATAATATAAAATAGTTGGGAAAGTTCATCGATCTTGGCATATTTTCACTTTAGGCCTCTTCTGAGTGTTCAGATGAATATGTGGAGTCTTCCAACCGGATAAAAAATACTGTAGGACACTGGACCTAGCACTCCTCCTTATTTAACTAAACCTTCATTCCATCAGTTGGTTTGAAGGGGAATTGTATTTGTATTTGCTTGGACTGGAGTGGAATGACATGTACAATTGAGGTTGCTAAAAAAGGTCACAAAAAAGTGGTAAATACACAAACAGTTGTTTTTAGACTTCTGACTAGACACAAGAATGTTGGAGGTTGGAGTAGTATGTTTGTATGTTGGAAGAAATATCCATCTGGTTCAGTTCCAAGCTGGGAGAAAGATACTAGAAACATGGATGCTGATTGGAAAGATGGTTTAAAGGTGAAGCAGAACCACATAGGTTCTGGGAAGCTGACCACATAGAGTTGAGAGTGAGGTTTTTTTTTTTTAACTTTCTCTTGGACTTTGCACTTGAGCTTCCTGTTCCTATGCAAGAACATGTATTCTATTGGCTGTTGTCAGACTCTCATGGGGTCATGTAGGAGTTATGTAGGGATCATAGCTGGCTCTATAGGCAAAGTACAAATCCTAAGGTGTTTGTCTGAGCTAATTTTGGTTCACGTTTCTGAGATGATTCAATGAAGGAGTTATTGTTCTGAAAGGTTATTGGGCAATTCCTATTGTGGCTTAATGGCTTTTGTCCTGTTTTGCCTCTTGGGTGAGGGTATTTGCCTTTGAATAGAGCAATCTAGTTCTCAGTAAGCTCTTTATCTTTTAAGTGCTGACATCTGCTGTGAGCTATTAAGGAAAGTGGGGGTTGCTTTCTGTCTCCTAGAGCATGTTTCTCCATTTCTCATTTAGGGAAATATAATATTTTGCCCTTTAAAAATATTCCTCAAAATATTTCATTCTTCTAGGAGGTGCTGACTTTCTACAGTCAGGTTCAAGCTCTCGTGCTTTCAGAACAAAATCTATTCTCAATTTCAAGTGTTAGTATTAATTATATAATACATTAGGGATTGGAGGTGAAGTTTGAATCAGCCTTGCCCTAAATTGGATGTTTTTCTATGCATGGATTTCAGTTCCCAGAATTACTTAGCCACTTTAGTCATGGCTGAGAATTCTGGAAATTGATGTGCACACATCTGGATTATGACTGATCTGAGAAGGGCTAAATTGAAGGAATACTTCTTCCATACATTTCTTCCCAAACCCTGAGGCAAGATTTTTATTTCCAAGTTCTGAGACTAATACCAGAGTCCTTTCAAACAAATATTTTCTAAGGGATCATTTGAAATTGGAACTTTTCAATAATAGCCATGAACTCTGAATACATTCCAGAGAAATTCACCTTGTTCCTGCTCTGTTTTTTTAAAAAAATTTGTAGGGAAATATCATTTTGGGGAGGGAAAGGCTTTTATTATATTTGCATTTTTTGCTGTTACATTGCATTTTAAACAGGGTTACTTTTGCTGTATTTTTATTCTCTTGTCGGTTTAACTGCAGCTTTGACTGAACGACCAATAGTTATTAGTCCTGCGTCTTTTAAGATGAAGTGGTTGTTACTAAAATAACAGCACGAGAAGATGAATCAGGCCAATGAGGAGAAAGCATATGGATAGTGAAGAGCAATAGTGTCAATAGAGAAGTTTATGGTTGTAAGATTATTGAAAGTAGGCTGACAGCAGTAGAAACAACACAAAAGAAGCAGGAATAGGGAGTTTTGGGTGCCTGTGTGAGCTGCACTGAAAGCCTTTTTAGTGTGCATATGGTTCCTGTGCTGCAAATTGCCCAGCTGTGAAGCTGTTTTGAATGGTGTTAAAAGGAACACATAGGGTTAGGACTGGAAGGATTGGAGTATACTTCAAACTAAGTTTCCTACTCTAGATCAAAGAACCACATAATCCTGCTGTGAAGTATCTTTCATAACATCCAATGTCAACAGGGCTAATATCGCGCAACCAACCTGCTGCTCTTACTTTAAAAGGCATTGTCAAGTTAGAATATTTTGATTTAGTGACAGAGCCACTTTGTTTTGAGATAGTTAAGAACATTTACTCCTTTCATATAGGGGCACTTTTACTCCCTTAAATTGTTTTATGATTAGGAGAATTAGCCCTGATTGAAATGAAATATTTATTCATTTGAGATTTGTGTATTTTCCACCCTTCCCTAGCACTTTTAGGAGGAGTTTGGGGAGCCTGTCACTCCATAACCCTTGAGGTCTGCAAGCCATTTGTAAGGCACTGTAAACTGCCTTTGCTCACAGCTGAATGAAATTTTGGAGACTTCAAGCATGAGTCATAGCTGGCACCCAGTTTCTTCAGTATGAAACAAAGCAGAAGAGAAATGTGCATGCATTAGAAAGAGTGATTTTCTTTATGTGGAGGTATTAGTGGGATAAAGAAGTTACTTTCTGGCTACTACAGAATAGTCATATTTTTGTTCGCTTGCATCATCTTACTACCATGGGGTTTCCTCTATGTTTTTTCTCATAAGATAGACATCTATGTTCAATCTGTTTTCACTGCAGTTATGATGTGTTTCCTGCTTTAAACTAATGAGATGTGGTGCTATCAACTTTCATTCATTCTAGTCATAAAATGGTCTAGAACTTTGGACCAAAGCTGGTTTCAACATGTCCCATCTATGACGATTAGTTTGGTAGTTTGGATATTGACACAAAATGTCAAGCATTTCAAAAATGATGAAAACAAATAATATAATAACAAACTTTACTCCCAAACAGCTACTTGTGAAAGAGAACACTGGTACTTGGTTTTATTAGTACGATGCTATGCAATATTTATTCAAGAATAATATAATCTATGATCTTAGAACTTCTTATACCCTGTTCTATTTTTCTTCTCTATCCTTTGTGAGCACATAGATTTTACTATCCTTTGGTCCTTCCTTCCTTCCTTCCTTCCTTCCTTCCTTCCTTCCTTCCTTCCTTCCTTCCTTCCTTCCTTCCTTCCCTGCCTCAGAAAGGCTTGCTTATCTGATGATGCAAAAACCTTTTTCCAAAAGGAAACTGGACTTTGAAAATCTTCTTTGAAAATGTTTTGCTTCTCAGCCAAGAAGCTTCTTCACCTCTAAGAAGTTCTTAGAACTGAAGAAGTTTCTTGGGTGAGAAGTGAAATGTTTTCAAAGAAAAGGGGAAAAAACCCTAAGAAAGCCCAGTTACCTTCTGGGAAAAACCTTTAGGACAACCTGGATGACTGAGAATCTCTACAGACATTTGCTTATCTGATGTCTTCTTCTTGACTGACAGAGAGATCCTCACAACTGGGCAGCTAATCCCCCTCCTCAGTTACCTCCTCCTTCCCTCGTCTCTGAAAGGTCCAGTCTACCTTCTCACTTCCCTTGCCTCCATAGCCCCTGCCTGGACAGTCCAGTGTCATCTCAGAAGCAGCTGCCACCAGAGAGTGAAAGAATAGGCAAGAGTTCCCAAGGTTGGTGCTGATTGGTGTGAGAAGTCCTGGGGCATTGACTATACAACTTGGTTAATGAGGCCGGGACAAATGCCAGATGACCTGCTGGTTAGGCTAAGTCAGGTTACAATACCACTCTTCTTTTTGTAGATCTGGCAGTATTGTCAGTGCCCAAACAGCATTATAACAGTTTGCAAAAAATGACCTGGAGGGCAGCATCTGGACCAAAAGTCTGAGTTTTGGTCTAATTTCATTGTTTTGAATCCTAACAGCAGAAAACAGCAGATTCTTTAATAAAAATCTACCAGAGATTGAAGCTTCACCTACTCCTAAACTAAGCTATGGCCCTGATCAGATCAGATCTGCTGGAAGTAGTGGAGAGATTTAATAAATTTCACCATTAAGATTTAAAGGCTTTGATCTATTTTTTTGGAGGCACAACTTTCTCCATGTGATGAATCTCAGATGGATTGGATTTCAGGTCTGCAACTCCTAGTTATTGCAGTTTAGTTGACTTAATCCACAACATCTTCAAGCTGTAGAGGGTGTTTTCTTTCTGAATGAAAACATTTGCCTTACAAGTCATGCTTTACTGTGTTTCTCCAGTATTGCAAAACTAGCTATTATTTTTCTGAAATTTATAATTGTTTTTATACAGTTATAATTGGTTTATAACTAAAGATTGTTTTCAATATTTTCAAACTTTGGGAACTTTCACAGCTATAATCACAGACTGTTGCCAAATCAAAACCGTACTGTAGGAGGACAAGCAGCAGAAACCATTCCTAATGCTTGTTGTGACAGGTCTTTGCAAACACTCCTTAAGCAACATGAAACAAAGAAACCTCTTGGATGATTTGTATAAAACCCCCTTTCTTTGATGTTCAACCTGATTCTTACCACTATTCAAACCCATGCCAGTTTATACGAGTGTGATTGTGCATTTTTCTCAAATGTCTTCACAAATGTCTTCAATATGAGTTAGTCAGCAACTTGCAAAATCCCAGTTTGTGCTCATATTTAGGTATATTCTTAATCCGGTGAACTCTAGAACCAATAGGCAAGAGGATTGTGAGAACTGGCTGTTCTAAAAACAAATTCTACCCTCTGTATAGTATCTGACTTGGATGAGAGATTCAATGTAGTGAAAACTGACCTGCACTTTCTCAACAGTGTGCTTTCTCTGTGAAAGGGACTTGGGTTTTTTTCCTACCTTATTCCCAGGGCGCTTGAAAATTCCTGTTGAAATTGACTTGTCATGAGTGGTGTTTTTGAACATTTTTTATTGCTGGGGGTGGTAGATGGTATGATTAGCATATCACTGTTTTCTGTTACACAGGTTCCCATCACTAAGAGGCCTGTCTAGCAGCTGATATTTTCCAATATGGAGAAAAAATGCAACAGAAAGCATTCTGTAATAAAAATGTGCCTGTGAATTCATCCAAGTGTGAGAAATCAGAGGGATTGGCTGCAGATTGCTGAAGACAGAAATGCAGAGTCACAAACTGCACACCATCTGCACAGCCATCTTGGCAGCCTTTAAATGGAAGTAGTGCAAACACATTTATTTCTACCTATGAGCATTTCACAGAAATTCTCTTATCCTTAGAAACAATTTCAAAAACAAATTCCCTTTCATCTAATGGATCAGATTTGACAGAGATCTGACAGATTTTTAAATTAATTTTATACTAGCTTTCAAAAAACACATGAAAGAGGCAGGAGGTCTTGCAAACTACTGTTGCCATCAATGCAACAGTACATGTCCCAACAGCTTGTTAAGTCTCCAGTTTCCTTGTATTGCACAAAAAGATGGCCAAAGATTTCTATTTTTTTTTTTTACACAAGCAAGTAGAAAAGTCTTTGAGCAACTAGGAAAGTAGGTTTTCCAATTATGTGAAGGTTCATTTCGTTTCTGAAAATCACAGTAGAAACCATCTACATGTAACTTTTCATGTAGTATGGAGAGATCAGAAACATCAAGGGTCTGGCCTGCATATCTCATTTTTCTAACTATTCAATCTTAAAGCAGTTGGTCATGCTAGTGGGAAATGTTGAGAGTTGATCTCAAATGTGTCTGGAAAGTTTCAAGTTGGAGAAAGTTGGCACAAGTTATACAAACATAATACAATGCAGAAAATCCACCCAACCTCCTTATTCTATCCATATAATTTTCCAGTTTGAAAAAGTTGAAGAATATTTTGCAAATACAACTAGACTAACTTCTTCAGGCAGGTGGCAGGCTAGGATAATATGAAATAAACACAGATCTAACTAACACAAAATAGAGGGAAACAACCTTGACACTGTATTTTTATGTATGCACCCTCGAACCTATAATGCACTATTTGCTCATATTCACCAAGCCATCATAATTTTCCTCTCATGTACTTATGCCCAGTATTGTTTCACTTTCATTCTGAGCACCACATTTTAGGAAGGACCATGACAAACCGAAGGATCTGCAAAGGAGAATAGCCAATAGGATTATTGGAACAGAGCATTTCAGAGAATGTTTGTGCTCAAACAGAGACTGAATAGTCATCTTTTGAAGACTCGTTTCACATAATGGGTAAGATGTAGGAATAGACACTTCCAAGATCCTTTCAATCTCTATATCCAATTATTCTATTACCAAAAGATTATGTCAGAAATATGCTGGCTAGTCAGAGACTGGAACATCTGATTGACAATGGAAATCTGAAACAAGAAGATAATATTTGCCAACAACTAATGTCATTGTAGTACATATGTGGAAGAAAAGAACATCACCTGATAACCCCCACAATGCAGAGATGATCTTCCTTTTTCTTTATTTGGATTAAGAGTAGCAAAAGTTCTTTGTTCATCCTTAAAGACTATCATGCAACCAAAATATACTAGAATTTTAATCACATGCATCCAAGCCTTCAGCCTGAGGCCTATGGTGCTTGTTACTCATAAATAACCTTCCTGGCTCCTTCCATACTCTCTGATCCACCTGTTTATAATTTAAAATAATTTTTAAAGATGCAAGCTGAATTATTGCAAATCTGATATCATTTTTGTTTTCAAATATTGTGTGCTTTCAGCTTTGACATTAACTTCAGGATCTTTGTTGGAAAATAAAATTGAGCAGGAACTGACTGGCTTCTGGATTTTCTTAGTCAGCTTATAGATGGCTTTATTATTGTTAGGAAACATATATCATATAAATTATTAGGAAAACAAAAACTTACATATTGACTATAATCTGTTGTCTGGACCAAGTTACTAAACCCTCAACACTGCCCAAAAGGTCCTTCACCTCTATGTTAGGATATGTTTATTTTGTTCTGCTATGAGACAAAATTAATTGCTAAAACTACTGTCATTTGGCAGCTGACACAACAATAGCTTGGTGACTCCTTGGGGTTCATTTAATGGCTAGAAATGATAAGACTGGCAAGGTTCAGTTTGACATTGTCACAAGCAGGAAGCTAGCAATGAGTAAGGCCGATCATGTATCCTCAGTTGTCTAATTGCTCTTCTATGCAGAAATGCAAATAGGATCTGCTACTCAGAATATGGGCAAATATCTCTTGGAATTAAATCTTAGTTTTGTTTTGTGGCTATCTCTTTTTCTAAGGTATATTTCTAGCAATGCATGTAATGGCCATTTTGAATGGTTTTGTATTCTATAACAGTTTAAATCAGGGGTCTCCAACCTTGGTAACTTTAAGACTTGTGGACTTCAACTCCCAGAAATCTTTAAGACCTGTGGACTTCAAAGTTGGATCAGGAACTCTGGGAGTTGAAGTCCACAGGTCTTAAAGTTGCCAAGGTTGGAGACCCCTGGTTTAAATGGCTGTTACACACATTCTTACGTACTGTAATTATTTTACTAATGGGCCTTTTAATCAAATCAACTCCTTCACTTTTTAAAAAGTTTAGGATAGAAATTGCAGAATGGCAGTGGATAACAGATAAAAAAATGAAAGTGTAGTGGCACATTAGCAATGATGTTGGCCCTTGAGAACAAAGGAGCATATTTTTCATCCAACGAATTCTGATTCCTGGGAGATGATTCTATAACTTACAAGCAATGATGCCTGCTCAATGTCTGTAGGAACTTTCACTCTTATAACATAATTAATTACAGTGGGGAAGCCAAAGCTCCAGTGAGCAAGTCATACTGTTTTTCAAGTTGATTTGCCAGGCAACTTGTATGTTTTTGATTTTTCGGACCCTGACAACTCATTTTTTATTTTATTTTCCTTAAGACTGCTCTATAACACAAGTGACTCACCAAGATAATGGAGCTCAGCAGCAGGGGATCATGGCTGGTCAGATGTCTGGTACATTTTCCTTGAAGAGAATATATGTAGCTCAGGGTTGAACTATAGAGTCCTTGGTGCTCTCTGAGCTTGGTTATTTGCTTGAAGATGAATATGGAGTTTGTTGCCTGTTTATATATAGTAGCTTGACCTGTCAGTTTTGGTGGGAATATGTTTAGGATATTTTTTTTGCTGCTTGAGCATTTGGCTACTGTTAATCCCTGCTTATCTAGATGTTGACTTCTGGAGTGGATGTGTTTTGGCCTTTATACTACCTTCTTAAATTTGTTATTGCTTCTTTTGAATCTTGTATATGTTGTCTATATGTCTATGGTGGTTGATTTGTCAGAATTCCAGGCTTCCTGGAATTTCCAAATGTTTTTGGATTTAGTTTGGTCCAGGATGCTTACTGTTTCCAAGTTGAAACTATGGATGAATCTGTTCATGTTTGTCAAATAAATGACTTTTCATTGTGTTTTCTGACTACTAGTTGGTGTTCATGGATATACTGAACTTGTCTTGTGTTTGTTGAACATAGTAGCTGTTACATTGCTAGAAATAAAGCATAGTCACCTGGTGTTACCTAGTTGGGTAATGAATTATCTGCAAACAAACAATCAAGTTGAGAGAACACCAAGGACTTCACATTTTCTTTGGTTTGCTCAACCAATCAACAAACAAGTAAGAAGTTTCTTCATTTGTCTGTTTAGGCTCACATACACAATTGATGGAATGCATTTATCTTCACAGGTGGTTAGATCTTGAGCTGAAAGCAACCAAACAGAATATAATTGTGTCTCCCATCTCTAGTAGAGAGGATTCAAACACTAAGTCATAGCCAATTATTGAGCATACCACATGAAATCAGTTATTGATACCTTGTGTTTTGCTCAGTAATAAATTAGATATTTCCTGCTTTTTTTGGAATCACATGCTGATCGATATTGTATGTTTTCCTTTCTATTGGATTATGGTCAAGGAGGAAGAGGAAATTCATTGCATTTATGTCTTGCCTTTTCTCTGAACAGTGTGAGTGGAGGCTCCAGCTGCAGTTTCAATTCCAACTGCAGGTTTCAGCAAGAATTATATAACTGTATTGTTGATCTTTAAAAGTTAGAGTACTTGAAATATACCAGAACATCTATAATCATTTGTTACATGCACAGGTAGAATCTCACAAAAACAGGCAAGATTTTGGAAGATATTTTAGCAATTTGGAGGTTTGAATCTTACTTTATATATTCATTGACACTCATGACATATTGATTGATTGATGTCTAGTTCCTGAGGATATTATAAATAAGGAAGGCAGTCTTTTAGTTTACCTGAACTTGAACTCTTCAAGTAAAGCTTAAAAGTATTTTGAACAATTCTGGAGAACACAAAAGCTTATTTAATGCTTTGCAGTACCATTAGTTTTAATAATATTCCAGTTTATATAAGGAACACAGTCTCAGTAGTTTGCAGCATTAGGTGAAAATTGGATGGGCTGGGACCTTAAATTAGGTTGGTCCTGGATGAGACATTGTCAGAGAATCTCAGAAGGCAGCAGTAGCAAACCAGTATTGCTGCCTGGAAAATCAAATGGCTGTATCTACATGGTCACCTTACCCATATTTTATGGCCCAGGAATTGAATAGTCCATTCTCTAATACCTATATCATATATAATAAACCATATCATCATCATCTGAAAATACTGCATGTAATTCAATACAAACATTTCAACATATAATAAAATTAGAATAGATACATCAACCTAATATGACTATAGTATTTAACCAATAGCACAGTATCATGGTTACTGACTAAAAGGCAGATTAGAAGGCAATTATTGGTTAATAGCACAGTATCATGGTTAGAAAGGAAAATACTAGATTTGCCCACCAGGCCATTCCCCTTCTAATAAAATATTATTTCCCTGTCAAATAAAAAGCAGCATAAGAGCATGGACAAATTTTCTTTCACAAGAGTGTCACAAAATCTTCCTTTGAGTAAATGAAGAGCAGACCATTGAGTCTAGGAATTATGAAAGCTCTTTTAGAAGATGGATATAAGTTGTTGAAACAATTAGCATAGAATAACAATCTTCCAATCAACTATTCCATACAAGGAAGAATGGCCACTGTACATAACAATATCTAAATAACATTATTTCACAGTAATATATTTGATGTATCTGATACATAAACAAAACCATAAGCCATTAAAATGCTATTTTGTTCTACAGTTATGTTATTTAACTTTGTCAGACAATATCAGGACATGATTTTCACTGTTGTGTAGCTTGCATTTTTAAAATCTATGCAAGAGCTCATAGCTAAGTAAGTGGTGCCTTAGCTGACTGAGTGTGTTTATATGACAGGATAGTGCCATCAGCTGGCCAATTCAATTTATTGGTGGATTTCACTGAAAAATTCAGAGAGGTGAACATTATCAAATATAAACTGAATTATATATGGGTATTTGGGATCAAAAATGTGGAACTGAACAACTAAATACAATTCTCTGTCCTGTTGAGTAAAGTTAATCTGGACTCTTGATTTGAATCACTAGTTACTACGTTCAGAACTGCTAGTTCATGGTTCACTCTTACATGTAGCATCATGTACTGTGTGGAATCAAATTAAGCTAATCTCTGCTTGTTGGGTTGCATTGCAAATTTATTTGGGAGCTAAGGGGGAAATCTTTCAAACTTCTTTTTAAAATGCAAGGGAAATTGGGAAGCCCAGGGTAAGAAAAATAATAATAAAAACTAAAATGTTTTTACTACATTTAGAACTACTCTTCTTCTACTTGCTAGACAAGAAATGTACTGACACAGATTGAAGTGTATACCTGAAAAAGATAGAACTATAGGCAACCTAATATGGAAAAGTGTACCTTAGAAATGGAATAGAAAAAAAACACCAACTCTAATATTGTTTTAATAATGATTGGAGGATTATGGAGGAGTGGATGAGGTGATGCCATCCATTTTTGTTGTCTAGAAACACATGTCTGTCCATTCTTCTGAGGTTCAATGAAGTTCTCAGTCACAATGCTGTTAGCATAGGCAATTCCATTTGTAGGAACCCATTCACGATCCTTTGTAAGTAACCAGTTGGTTAATTGATGTGTTATGTAAAATCAGTTGTAATGGTTGCTTAGGTAAAAAAAAAAACTAAAGAAAAAAACCATAGTCTCAGCACCAACTTGGTGCTTAAAACTGGTCTTTGTAGATCTGAGGAAAAGCTGCTGAAAACTGAATTGGCTTCATTAGATTAAAGGAACCAATTCTTTCATGAGGAAAGCTTATAATGTCTGAGGCTTTTTAGTGCAGAGAAAATATGAGTAAATGGGTACTGTTAGAGGTATATAATGCCATGCATGATAGAGAAAATTAATAGGGTGGTATTTTTTTCTCTCCTTCTTTCAAAATATTACAACAAGGAGTCATTGGATGAAGTTAATTAATGGGCCATTTAGCTTCTCTTCTTGAAGCCAAGTGGATGTTATCACCTCACACAATCAGATTATGTTCAGAGGTCTCTTCCTTAGAAAATTTTATATGAACCATGTGGATGTCTGGAAGGGAGGAACTATACTCTATGGAGCTCATTAATATTCAGATATATGTCAGTATCACATAAACTTCAATATGAAAACCAATGTGATGTAGTGACAAAGATCAGAAATGTATGGAAACTCCTACTCCCAGATTTTGTGTAATAAAATGAAGAGAACTTTTGTGGGAAAGGAAGACAGAAATTGAACAAAAACATCAAATATGGTTCTGCTCCATATTCATAAGTTGGGATAATCATTAAGGTAATATAAATATAATAAATCATCCATTCAGCCATAAACCTGCATCTGTTTGAGGCTCTTAAAGCTGTTGTCCTTTTCCAACAGAGACTATGATTTGGTAATAGCTGTAGGATTCACCTCATACTGTCACTCTATTTGTAAGAGAGAAAAGGCTATTGCTATAACTGACGGTAGATGCCTGTCATGGAGATCAGTTTTATTTTTCCATCCTTGTGACCTTGAAGCAACTGTGAACTACCATTCCTGCAACTCTTATCCAGCACATGTACTTCAGATTGAGAAAGGATGGATTAGATACACTAACTTGGTCACATTTCCATGATATAACGTGTGCTGTGGTATCTGGACAGTTGTTGCATGATACTGTAAGAAAGTCTTCAAGCTCTCACAATGAGCAAACAATCTGTCTCCCAAACAAATACATACCATAGATAGAGAAGAATAGTATACTCTTTTATTAGAGTAGTATATGGTCCAGCCACATCACCATAGCAACAAGACACAGACCACTAATAACTCCATGAAAGATTTCCAGATCATTATTCTCATTGCATCAACAGGTCAAAGGCCCAGATGATTTAAGGACCAAAAATAGTCACTCGAAATCAAGTTAGCCCATCTGGAATGTGACAGATTGCAGATTCTGCCAATGATCGCTGATCAAAGGAAACTCCTCCCTCTCTCTGCATGAGGGATTCAAACAACAGAGGAAAAGAGAGTGTTGTGAGGAACTGCAAAATTAAAAATGAAACAAAGAACCTAAAAGAAGTCCAGCTTTGATAGTGATACCATGGATTTTGGAATGTATTTATTCTTATTTCTTTTAATCCTTAGAGAGTCTCCTAAAGCTGCTTTTAGAAGCACACAGGAACACTGAATTAAATAAACAGGAGAGAAAATAAGATCCAGACACTGACTTATCACCCTTCTTGTAAAATGTGATCCTGCATTGGCCAAGCTATGGAGGAGGAAGGCTGGAACAATAAAATATTGGAGTACAAAATATGCTGATTAGCTTTCCCATACTTTGGAAAGAAAAAGCATTTTGAGAAAAGGAAACTCAAACTTGCCTTAAAAGGTCCAGGTCCAAAAAACATGCAAGGTATCTATAGGAAATGTAGTTAATATTTTTGTATCTTTTTATTTTTTGCACATGCACCAAAAAGTGACTGTACTTTTTGGGGGATATGGGAAGAATCTAAGGTGGTTGGTTAGGGGCAGAACCAGCTAAAGAAGTTAGCTTGAAAAAACGTGTTTACATATAACCAGCAGCTTGAATGGACTGAGTTGTGAGTTTGCAGAAACTGTGAGCTTGCTAAAGCAACACAAATTGTATATTGTACAAGAGATATATTGGACAGTCCCAAAGTCCCATGATGTCAACGAAGGATACAAATTAATCAGGGGTGGGATTCTACCAGTTCGCACCTATTCGCTAGAACCAGTTGTGAACATTCTAAGCAGTTTGGAGAACTGGTTGTTAGAAGAAATTACTGGCCTAATCCTGTAAGGAACGCAGGAAGGAAATATTCTGGTGTTGCTTACAGAAACTGCCTCTCCATTAACCCTTATTACATTCTTGGCAGGACTAGACTTCCTGTCTCAGCAGCTTCTCTGGAATTTTATTCCCCTCCTTTGCTGGTACTTTGCTTGTGTGGAGTGACCATTCAAAGTTACAATGGCACTGAAAAGAGTGACTTTTGATGATTTTTCACACTTACGACTGTTGCAGCATCCCCACAGTCATGGGAGGCCAAGTGAAGTGATATTAAGTGATAATGAGTGATATTAAGTTGCCACGCCCAGCCAATAACATGACCACCAAGCCATACCCACCAACTAAGCCACGCTTGTTAAAAAATTTGAATCCCACCTCTGAAATTAATCTACCAATGTGTCAGATAATGAAGGCATAGCTATCATGGTAAATACTGAAATGATGGGCTGTCTTAATGCATGGGCCTGATGGGCACTTGCCCATGGGCTCCACGAACATAGGGGCCCCATACTAAACTGTATATGTTAACCCTTCAATGTACCTGATATCATATAAATACAGCAACATATTTATTGCATTTTTATTAATACTAACATGCATTAATAGAAATTAACACTGATTTTTTTCCCCGTACATGAGATGAGCCCACCATTATTCGGTGCAGGCTCATCATTCTGTTCAGTCCAACCAGTTCATAGATATATCTAATGAACTTAATGACATGAATATTGGTTATATTTATACATTGTATATGAACACAGGTATAGGGCTATGCATAGATCATTAGTGATTAAATCTGAGGTTCATTCACAACATTGAACCCTTATACGATAAATATGTAGGGTTATTTAAGATTACGAATTTATGATGCAGTACTAATAACCAATAAAATGTTTTTAATGTTTCAACACTGATTTTAGTTGGAAGTGGATGGTGACTGGGGCATGTGATGCAATGAGGAGTGCAGGGGGTGGATTTGGAGTATTTTACTTATTGAAAGGAAACCCAGAACTTTCAGATTGCTTATTTCCTCAGCCAAATCTGGGCACATATAGATCAATATGGAAACCAATACGAAACAGAGTTTCCGCAATTACCGACGGGATGAATGAAAGGGACCCTTTGGCTTGTCGGGGAACTTGTCATGAAATTGTGTAATCAATCTATCTGCGCGTACATCCCAACTTTTCACCCAAGCAGCTTCTGACAAAGGGTAGCCTTTCCACAGCACTAAATATTGTAATCGTCCTTGGTATAATCTAGAGTCAAGGATTTCTTGATTTTGTAATGTGTTTTGCCTTGTACTACCGAAGGGTATTTATTGGGTGTGTGGGTGGCTGCTGGTATGGATCATAGATTGGATTCTTCTTCTAAGTCAAGGTCATGTTATTCTTGCACATGGTTGAGAAGTGGTTGACGTCTCAAGTTGAGCTGGATGGTGATTGGGGCACGTGATGCAATGAGGAGTGCAGGGGGTGGATTTGTAATATTTTACTTATCGAAGGGAAACCCGGAACTTTCAGATTTGGGGTTTTCCAGATGTGCCAGTTTACTACTCTAATAAATGGAACCTTTGAGAAGATGTCTGTCTTGGAGTTATTGGTTGAAGTTGAGGTTTTCTGGAATGCTGACATATATGTTTAATTTTATTGACCATTTACATTTTCATCCCTGTGAGTAATTGTCATAGAGGCCCCAGTACACTGCTTTGCCCGAGGCCCATAATGCTGTTAAGATGGTCCTGCTGAAATGTGCAGTCATGCTGCTGAGATCCATCAACACTGCAATCATTTTATCTGTCATCAATACTGCTGCCCATCAGTTATACATTTCCTTGGCCTTTATTCACAAACTAGGTATGATAAGAAAAGAAAGAGCAGTTTTTAAAATAAACTGTATTGTTCGTTTACGTTTTAAAAAAGAGAAATTAATCATAACATTGACAGTACTGTAGTGTCAGTATTATACATATTTATCTCTTATGCATATTTACATTTATACACATTGTTATACGATCATATACATTTGTCTATAGTTGGCTTATCTTAGGTTTCTTTATTTTCTATTTACCTAGTTTCCAGCCAATTATACCATATATCTCAAATTTTATGATATTCAGACTCTTCTTTGTCTTTTAGTTTTGGCACAATCCAAGATTTTTTGAATTACCAATTCGTCAGAGGGTATGTTATTATGCTTCCAACATTGTGCGTACAATATTCTAGGGCCGTTAATATGTGTAATACAATATATTTAATCTTTTTCTCATGTTTCTTTTTAAATATTCCTGGCATAAAGAGCAGTTTTGATGAAACTATAAAATTGTATACCTGCATGCCTGCAATTAGATTTGCTTCTGTGCAGTGACCTAAACAGAAATGTCAGGACATGGCATGGATATGTAAAACACTTAGCTGAACCTGGTTGCTCTTATCTGATCGTGTGAAATGATCCAAGAAGCAGACCTTGCACCTTGCAGGAAAAGAAGAATTTGCATGATGTCACTGGAAAGGCTACGACAGAAATTTGGAGCTTTTTCAACTTATCTACATGTCTACATATCTACCAAGATTACTGGTAGAAGCCAAACATAAATACTATTGCGTTTGTTTTAAGTGAAATGTAGTGATGGTAAATTTTGGCAATATGATCCGGAAAACCAAAAAAGTCACAAAAAGGTTTCACACCAAAGTTGACTATTAAGTTGCCATTTTCTGGGGTATGGAATGTTATTTTGGAGGGGAAAATGGAAAACTAGACTGAAGGTTACAGATACCAGGAATAAGGAATCAGCGGCTGGTTGGCTTTTCAAGCAGATGTACTTCACCCTGAATCATTCATTATTTTGTATGTGAGCAGATTGTGGCTTAGGTGAGTGAGAAATTGCACTCTCTCTCCCTACCAGATGCCCTGCCAAAGAAATTTTATTTTCACAGAAAGGATTTTTTTTTAAATGGCGTTATCTCTGTTTTCTGATAAGATATAGAGCAGATGTTATATGAGATGCACTAAACACAAAGGAAAATGAGAGATCAAAAGCAAATAACTCTAATAAAAATCCATAAAATGAAATGAAGACGGCAGCAAATTAAACAAAGCAGTCATTATTTTGTTGTTTGACTGGCCTTCCTTTTAGACTCTGGACACCCTGCCAAACTTTTCTGCAGACGCTGCCCAGAAATCAAGATGAAATTAGCTGTGCTTGGCTGCTGTTGTTGCTGCAATACTCGCATAAATTTGGAAGACTAAGCTTTCTCCCTCCTCTCTGTTCCTAATCCTGTGCTATTGAAATGCATTGAATGTATAAGAGCACTTCTCCCTCTAATATCCTAGTTAAGGTTAGGGTTAGAGCTGAAATCCTTTAACCAACATCTAAGTATTGCACATGTAGTAAATAATGTACATAGTAAGTGTGGCTTACTATGGTATGAAGCCACTCTGCTGCTTTGTGAGGACATGTCCTCCAAAATGGACACCTAACATCAAAAACGTCATCAAAAAAGCACAACAAAGAATGTTCTTTCTGCGCCAATTCAGAAAGCTCAAACTGCCCAAGGAGCTGCTGATACAGTTCTACAGAGGAATTATTGAGTCTGTCATCTGCACTTCTATAACTGTCTGGTTTGGTTCTGCAACCCAACAGGACAGACACAGACTTCAGAGAGTAATTAGGACTGCAGAAAAAACAATTACTACCCACCTGCCTTCAATTGAGGACCTGTATCCTGCAGGAGTCAAAAAGAGGGCTGTGAAAATATTTACAGACCCCTCACATCCCGGAAATAAACTGTTTCAACTCCTTCCCTTAAAACGACGCTATAGAGCACTGCACACCAGAACAACTAGACACAAGAACAGTTTTTTCCCAAACGCCATGCTAAACGAATAATTGCTAAATAATTGCACTCTGCTAAACAAATATTTCCCTCAACCCTGTTCAACTATTACAAAGTCTGCATTACTATTACTGTTAATCTTGTCATCTGCCACAGAACAGCACACTGGGATAATCACTTCCATGGGCATTTTTGCTGCTAAAGGGGCCTGACATCTCACTTTCATGGATTTTTTTAGACATATTATGGAATCACGATTGATACTATAACTTTTTAAAAAACCTTGATAAGTTTTCAACTCCTGATTCAGGATTAAAGACTTCCAGAGAATTATAAAACCATAGACTTAGAAGGCACCCAAGAGATCAAATCCATACTCCTGCACTAATTCACATAGGCTAAATAGGCTCAATAGTTATCTACCAGGGATGGCCCTGGTAGATAACTATTCAACCTACTTTGAAAACATCCGGTGAAGGGGAAGAAGCCACTCCATGAGGTAGTGGAAGCTTAAAGTTTCCTCAGTAAAGCCCCAGGGCTGGCCAGAGCAGAATTTGGGGGGTAGATGTCTGTATGCTTTAAGGATTACTCCAATCAGAAGTGGCAGCCAGAGGCTACAAGAGTGCCAGATAAATTAATATCAGTTTACAAATGGGAAGCTGGTAAAAAGCCTCCAAACAGGTATAGATGAAATTGTCTGGACAGATTTGCAATTATTTTTATTCTTAAAACTATTTTTACCTCAAACTATTCTGTTCCCATGTGTGTATATTCTATCTTTTAATTCTATAAATAATTCTTTTCATTAAATTTATATGTTGGAACCTGGCCTGAAAATCTCATTGACATCTATACATACAAATTTAATTTCCAATATCTAGCTTTTAATTCCCAAGTAAAATCTAATATCCAGATCATTGCCCAATGCATTTCTCTGGCCCAAAAGTTGACTCTTAAAGGGTTTTTTGGGGAGACGGAGTGGCTATTGGAAAACTGGGAAAAATATTGGAAATGTAGGATGCTAGTAGATAAGGCTTGTTTGCCTTCATGTACATCTCCGGGATTAGGTATTTTTGAGGATTTTGGACCCAAAACAGAATTTCTTGCCTATTCATCTTTTTTGTTTTGATTATTGTAGTTTTATAACCTTGTCAGGTCAAATTTGTTCCACTCTGAGTCATAAAACAGGTTTGACTTTATTTCAAAGATTTGTTTTCTCTCACAGAGGTATCTGTCCTCTTGGAATATACTTTTCTTTTCTCTGGGGATTGCTTGGTTATAATTTCTTGAGCTACAGCAGAAAAATCATCTTCCATATTCTGCTGTTTCCAAAAGGTTCAAAGTTTTCTAAAACATGTATCAGTTTTATTATCTTTTAATTTATTTAGTTCTGATAGAAATCTAGAAAGTTACTACATATGGAAAACTATGATGATGATGATATAACAAAATTAGAATAGCAAAAGAATCTCTGTTAAGTGTTGATAGAATACTATGTCTACATCAGATAAATACTTGCCCATTCTGGAATTTGGGGATGTCTTGGGAATGTCATGTCTTAGGAAATTGACTACTTTCTCTGTTATTCATATTTCTTTGAACCTTACAGTTTTATGAAGCGAGTGATTACAATGGATGAAATGATGATAAAGAACTGAGTGACACATATAAGGTTGGCTACTTCTTGTGTTTCATGGGGATACTACTGGATTTTCTTTTCATTATTCCTATATTTTTACTTATTACTTTTATTTACTACTTATATTATTTCTACTTATTTTTTATTTTCTCACCACAAAAAAGCAGGAAATATTTTCCTATTTTTCAGGAGTTCTGTTAATAGAATCCAAAGGCAGAGGAAGCTCTAAAAAGCTACTGTACTAAAGTGGAGATTTTAGCTACATGTAGTCCTGGGGCCATAAATTAGCAGATTATATTGTCAAATATATTTCTTGAGACTAATTAAACAATTATGAATCATACTAATGTTAGACGGATTTTGTAATACCCACTTTTCACAACATAAAATCTATCCTTTGTCTCAGCAGGTGGCAACAGCTGCCCAGTCTTGACAAGGTTTATAAATTAAGCAGGACTGGATCTGGTTAGTTTGTGGATGGGTAACTAAATCAAAAACATATCCTGAAGGAAGATAAAGACAGATTACTTCAATATTGCTGCCCAGAATACAACATGGCCTAACCATAAAATCATCAGGAATCAAGCCTGGCTTTGGAGGATTGATTTTAAATCCCTCCTTTACCTTGACTTTATTATTTACCTACAGCTTCTGCTTATCCTTTGGCTAACTCTTTGTAATAACTATAGGGAATATTGGCCACACTATTAATAGCAAGGATTTGTATGCAAGCTACAAATGCATATGACCCAGGGCAATGTCACCCAGATTTAGCTCAGGGCTTAAATGAAATATCATTTTTCAGCTTGACTGTTCTGTGTCAATCAGTTGCCCATTAGGATCTAAATGCAGAGGAAAGAGGTGCTGAACAAGTCGGTGGAGGAGAACTTCTAAGCAACTATCAACCATCTGTTTGTTCCAACACAGGAGTTATTGGAAAGGCAATGATACATAGAAAAAAGCAGGACCATCTGTCAGCTGCCAAGAAGACAGTTCAGTATGTCCAATGCAGGCAAAGAGAAGAAAGAATTGAGGCCAAAAGTCTGCTCCATTCCTAAGACCTCAAAAACTGGATTCAATCAAACATTTGTCAATGCACAACGTGTACAATGAAATTGAAAAGATTCTGCAAAACTTTATGCCAAAAGCCTGCTAATCATCTCAGAGAAAAGTGTCTTATTTTTCCCTCCCAGGATTTCATATTGCCAAATTGTCTACCACCATGTTGATTTTTTTTGTAGATTAATGTTCTCTATTGTACATTTTCCGATCACTTTTTTATTAATCAAAACACAATTTTCTGTCTCAAACATAGGAATCTTATCTTCTTAAATGATCGTTGATCTGTTTTGCCATGTCATTTAGCTAAGGTTGTTTTGTGCTTTCTGTGGTTGTGTGGTGTATGGTAGTGGGCTTCTGTTGGGTGACAGATAGGGAGTCTGAGTATTCTGGCCTTGGAGAGAAGTCCAGAGGCTCCGGTGGTGGGATTAGAGGGAGAATAGAAGGCATGTAATGCCATTATATTTGTGATAGGGAAAGATAAAGTGGGAAGCCATATCAGTGGATAGCAGTCATGTCTTGTCCCCAGTGTTCATTCCTGGTACCAAATGATTGCATGCTTGGTGATTCTGGGTTCCAGCTGCTACTTGTGAATGCCCGGTTGGCTTGTAATAAATAACCTCATCCATGGTTTTGTCAGGGAATGGGGTGCTGACCTAATATGTACAGGTAGTCCTGGTTTAGTGACTGCCTTGTATAGCAAACTTGTGAAATTACAACAGTGACAAAAAGACTTCTCATGTTGACCTTCATGGGTCTATAAAGCAAAGTTAAATTGAAGTAAGAGGATAAGCATAGTCATGTGAGGTTATTTGAACTGAATCTGATCCCAATTCCTGAGGCAGTAGACAAAGTCTTCCGAAGTTTGGTCCACTGTTTATTAGACTCAGGTCTTTCCTGCATGGCAAAAGTAGTTCAGGTGGTGACCTGTAATTAGGTGTGTGGTTGCAATGCAGAAGACTATCGCACCAAGGAGTTTACTGTCCAATTTTAGATTTCTACTTCACATTAAGGAAAATCTAGTTTAGAACTCATTTTGAGCTAACCTGTTTTTCACTCTGGTTTGCTGAATAGCTACAAAAGTGAGTCTCAGACTTTTGATTCCCATCCTAGTCATGTGCCACCCGGTCAAGGTCAGGTCTTGCAGTCTCATGACCATAGTAGGGCATGAAGCTGTGGTGCCAGGCTTTGATAAAATCCTTGAGGTTATTTGTGGGAACTTCTGCATAGAAACTAGCATTAGGTACTGTGAAAGCTGGCTATCCTTGGGCTGTATCTGCTGTCATTATTAAGGAGTTCTTAACAGGTTGTAAGAAATTTGGGTGTTGTCTTGCTTTGTATGTATGCTTTTAAATATTGTATTGAGTGAATAATAAAGCTTCAAACCATTGGTGTGTTTCTGGATACAAAAGAAGCAATTGCCTATCATTGGATACCTATCATTGTCCTGGATATCTATCATTGTCCTGACACCTGGCAAAACAAGGTGTCAGCCTCTCAGGAGGCAGCAGTGTTCCTTTCTCAAGAGGCCATTGTTAGATCCATCTCTTCTGGACAGTTATTGTCCAGTGTCCGATACTCCCTTTCTTAGAAAGGTTGAGAAATTAGTCAAACAATAATTGCAGATCCTGAAAAACAAATCTAGATCTATTGCAGTCAAGTTTCACATCAGGCTATAGTATGGTGCCTATATCAACATACTTGTTGATCTTTGGCAGAGTTGGGACAAAGGTGTATCACTCCTTGATCTCTCAGTGGCTTTCAGTACTATCAACCACAGTATTCTTTACTTCTATTCTACTCCTTCCACAGGGAAGTAGAGGTGGTTGTGCACACAACCCCTCATTTGTGAGGGACAAAAGGGCTCAACATTCTCATCCCAGTGTAACATGTGGGTGAGGTGACCCATGAGTTCAAGGACTGATATCAGCATGTTGTAAATCTGTCATGACCATCTCCTAATCTCTTAAAAATCCTGAGCCAGATATTCATCAAAGGTAAGAATAGCTTCCCAACAGTATCAATTTCAAAGAACCAAGATATGAGTTGTGAATGAAGTTGCAGTGGCACAGAAGGAATTGCAGAAATGTTGAATTTCAAACCATGGATTAATCTCCTCATCCTGGGATTACATTCTGGTGCATCCAGTCACTATGAATCATTCTGATGTGGAAGCTGCAGTGCAATTTGTAAATATGCTTATAAGCACTACTGACATATATTAAGGGGAGGATCTTCTTTTTATTGTGCAAGCACACCCTGATGTCCTTAATAGTTTTGGCAGCGTTACCTATGGCTAGAACACAACTCAAAACATTGAGAAACAGCAACGCAGAAGTGCCAGGCTCACATCTACATCCAAGTCATAAATAGACCTATTGAAAAAGATTTTGGCAAAGGTGCCTAGCCAGCCTTTCCCTTCCTGCTCCCATTTTTGACATCCAGCTGGCCAAGCTTGTCACATGATGGTTGACAGAATGGAATCCAGTTTGCTACTTGAATTGCAAATTATCAGTTCTTCAAACCACTGCAGATCTGCAGTTTTTTGGTATTGCATTCTATCATTTTGAACAATACCAATCAAAATATAACATAAAGCAGAGCGTGCCAATAATTTTAATTATATATTTTTCCTCTTTAGGCTGATTGAAGAACAGATTCAAACACATTTTTGAGAAGGGGATGTGAAATTCAGGTTAAACTTTTCTTCCAGAAGGCAGAGACCAACAGGGAAATTCCAATGAACAAGCCATAACTACTTTTCCTTAAAGGTGCATTGCTTTAAAAGAAAAAAATTACTATAATATGCCTGGAATATCTCAATATGAATTGACAAATCAATTTATTTTCCCACACTATCATTCACAATAAAGTTTTTATTTCCTTTGCACTATGAGTATACTTTTATTCTGGAATATACCTTTTCTTTGATTCTCTCTCTCTCTCTCTCTCACTCTCTAGCTAGAAGATCATTACCTTGTAATAATATACTAAAACAGCAGCATAATTATATTGTATAAAAGACTTTAAAAGAGAAACCTAGTTTATTATAAAGAGCTATATAGAGAAAAAAATGAATAAAACATTCTACTAAACCAGTGGCGCTCAACCTTTTGGCCAGCAGGCACTAGTTCCACAGAGAGTGATTTATCTGTAGATGGGAGGGGGCGTGGTTTTGTGCACTATCTGCATCCCGCGAACGGGGCTTAGTTTGCACATCCTGGCATGCCGCAGCTTGGTGCTGGTCCATGGATCGGAAATTGGGGACCTCTGAACAAAACTATGTGTGGATGTACAGAAAACAAAACTTTAAAAACTAAACTAAAAGCTCAAATACATTTAAATTGTATTTATTTTAAAACATTTAAAAATCTATTTAAAATATTGATCAAGCTGTTAAAAATATATAACTTGTCTCAAATTTACATAATTTTCTTCAAATTCTAAATCAATTTTTGAACAATTAAATCTTGCACATGCCAAATCATGTTACCTGTCTCCTTTGGTACAAAATCTAAGAGTTGATTCAATACAGATAGTTCTCAACTTATAGCCATTCATATAGTGAGCATTCAAAATTACAGTGGCACTGAAAAAAATGACTTTTGACTATTTTTCATATTTATGACTATTGCAGCATCCCCATGGTCACAAAATCCAAATTTAGGCGCTTGGCAGCTGGCATAAGGCATCAGGCTAGAAAGCAAGAGATTGCACGTTCAAGCCCCACCTTAGTCAACTTTCAGCCCAACTGACCTCACAGTGTTGTTGTTGTGGGAAAAATAGAAGGAAGGTGTATTGGATATTTTTACCATGTTGAGTTAATTGTAAAAATAGAAAAGGCGTGATAGAAACAAACAAATAACAGCTGGACTGTTCAAGGGTTATGTATTCACCAATTTGTAACTTTCCCCGCCAGCTTTTTACAAGCAAAGTCAATGGGGGAAGCCAATCTCATTTAATGCTCGCATGATTCTCTTAACTGAAGTGATTCATCTAACAATTGTGAAAAAAAAAGGTCATAATGGAGTAAATTTCACTTAACTGCATTGCTTAGCAATGGAAATTTTGAGCTCAATTGTGGTCATAAATCAAGGACTATCTATACTTAATTGCATTTTTCATAACTGCCCAAGCTTGATATATCCAAATTTCTCCATAGAATGAAATATTCCAAATGTTTTAGAATATAGTTTAACAAAAGATTAAATTTTTCTGCCTTCCAAATTTACTACAATATTTAACCAATAAGTAATTACAAATGGAAACATATTTGTATGGATTTAACTTTTACTGTATGCTGTCTGAAAACTCACTAGTATTGAATGTTGAACAATATTGTAAACAAAATATCACCTCTTTTACACCATACTATATCATAGCAACCCGAAACTTTCAATTTTTACAAATGACTATTTTCAATTATTTTGTCCAACATCTGATAACCAAAAGAGAAATTATACTACCTGTTTCCTGGAAAATAAGACCCAACCAGAAAATAAGCTGTAGCTTATTTTCAGGATACTTGTAATATAAGCCCCCCCCCCCCAAATAAGCCCCAGTTATGATCATCAGCTAGATGGATGCATTTAGCAGTGCTGTCAACTCGCAAAGCTTCCCTAACCTGCTCCCGAGTTGCCATAGGCAGGGGGATGGGGAACTGAGCTTCACAGCTGCATCAAGGAATTTAAACCTCAGTCAAAATGCACATCCTAGCCAGCCAAAGTCAAGGTCATCTCTACAGAAACCAGTAACAGCCTGAGGGAGTGACTCCTACGACCTGTGAAATTACTTTGTTGGGGAATGTGACTGATGACACACCTTGGGGGGAGGGAGAAACAGGGTAAGAGGCAAGGCACGAACTGAGTGGGGTCAGAGCTGGCTTCACTTGGACTGTGCTGACATGACATTCCTTATAAACAACTGGATTTTTCTTGAAACTTTGCTTGAGGCTCCTGTTTTTATTAGGGCATCAGTTGGAATCCTGACAACTGCAATTCTCCAAAAAAAGACCTAACCGGAAAATAAACCTCAATGTGTCTTTTGGAGCAAAAATTAATAAAAGATTTGATCTTATTTTCAGGGAAACACAGGTATTGACAGAGGAAACATAAAAGGAGACTGATTTTTTTACACAGCTGTTCAAAACGGCTATCCAATTTACAATTGAATTTACTGAGAAAACATTAGTAAGATACCTGATAAGGACCTATAGAATTCCTAGAAGACACTAAAGAGTTGATAAAAAGCAATTATTCCATCATATGATTCTTCATTTCATACGTAGAAGCAACATTACTATATATGTTGTTTCTTTAAATTCAGGCATAATCGTGCAAAAAATTGATTTTCAACCAACTATATTACTATAAAAACAAATACTCTTGTGATCGAGACGGTACATTGCAACACAAGAAATACAAGAATGCTACTATTCACTTTATAATTTACATTTGGTATTGCTTATGAAAGAAAGAGCCTCAAGCATTTTTCAGCTTAAAGGTAATTACATAATTTTACGGCCTTATTAATTCCTGGCACAGATCCTAGGAATTCATCTAAAAAGTCTTATTAGAGTATATAGAATTACCACTTCTCTAAACAGAATTACTAGCAAAACTCCTTCTGAATATGTTCTTCTGGTAAAGATTACATGCAGATCTTTTAGCAGCATGATTTATTTTTTCCCATCTGAAATTTTTGCACTTTTTTTTAGCATTTGGAACAGTAATTTAGGATTTCATTAGTAGTCAGGCTGAAAGGTATTATATTGTGACGTCAACAAAATCAGGTAAAATCTGGTTAATGTATGTAGATTTTTAAAGAGAACTCATTGATATTACTGCCTTGAATTGCTTATAAAGTAATAAAAGGACGATAAAAGCAAATAAGTAAATAAATGTAACTTAATAAATACAACTCCAGCCCAATTCCCGTCTGGAAATTTACGAGGAAAAAAAATACAACGGACAGGTTTATGCAATATTTTTCCTGAATACTGGTCAAGACATTTTAATTCAGGTCAATCGAAGGTTCTATTTCAATAGAGTAAAAACAGACATAAACATATGTCAGTTATATGTTTTTGCTTGAAACAGAATTCATTTTCCTTTTAGAGTGGTCAAGAAGCATGTGCTAGTCATTTCCGGCTCTAGTTAATTAGCTGAAAGCTAATACAAAAATGAAATTTGTGAAGTAGAATACATTCTAATATTGTGATCCACTCTTTTGGGAAAGACAGTTTCATTGCAAACATTTTCATGTATAACACTGATTTTACCATTTAAAACATTGTCCAACAATTACAACTGAAATTTGAATTCAGGAAAATAAAGCAAAGACAATTTTTCAAAGACTCTAATACATGTTTCCAGTATTTGTTTTTATTGAAATTTACCAAAAAGTTATTTGTTCTTGGAGTATATTGTGTGTTGTTGAAAAAGCCATTTCCCCTCCCCTTTCAATGCAAACTTATTCTGAGAAATTAAAGTTAATTCTTATGTTCATATCTGTATGTACAAGACCACCAACTCTTCCCAAAATGCTGAATATATAGGGCAAGGACTTAATATCATTCATTATAACTAGAACCAAGCCACAAAGATACATTTACATGTATTACAAATGTCACAAATATCTAAGAAAATGAATAATGTAACATAAAATATGGTTGTAACCATTCACTCCATTTATAAAGGTGACAACTTAAACTGCTCAGTTTTGTCATTAATACAATAAATAACAAAATTAGAGGAGAAATATAAATGAAAGCTATAACAATTACTTCTTTGGACACAGAAAGAGAAGGCCACCCCCCTTTAAGGCTGCAGATATGAATTTTTCATCAAGTTAAATTTATAAAGGATATCCATTCAGGAAAGTGATGCAATTACATATTGTATGTCTTTGCATTTCAATACTTGCAATCTTTTAGACAAATATGACTCAGTGTACACTAAGGAACTAAGAGAACTTTAGTGCTACAAAACCTAAGTGCTGGAAACATTCATACACATAGTACTGGTTTACTAAGGACAGAGTTAGCTCATTGTTCTTTTTTCTTTTTATGTATCTATGCTGTGAAGAACACTGACATATTCTAAAATGTGTCAGCTTAAACAATCACATATGTGATAGAAAGTCAAATGCAGTTCAAGTAGAATACATACAAGATATTTAAACAGAGAAGCACAGATATTAATGTTCATTTGCTAATGCCTCAAATGTAGATATGAACTTGAGGAAAATATTAAGCAACGATTCATATAGTTATACTGTCTTTTTATGAAGTGATAAAAACTAGTTCAATATTATAAGGCAAGTGACATTTGTGAAGCCTTGAGTCTGACATTAAATTAAAAACATTCAAATTGTAATTGCTAAGAAAACTTTTAAAATTTACCTGCCATTTCCAAATATACCATTATTTGGCATATAGTTCAGAGATCAGTCATGCAACATTAGGAAGAGATCTGGCATGTAAGCAAGTTTACACACCAATAATAAATTTGAAAGAAGTTGATGTTGCACTGCCAATGGGATTAAGTATATAGCATGCAGACTTTTCTCTGCCACTATTTCTATTTACAATTGTTATTACATGGTTTTCTTCAAGTCACCGTGGCAACCAAACAATACAGGTACATTTTTTTGCTTTGTAATACACAACCAGAAGACCAAACTTTAATTCAGACTATAAACATATGACTGCACAAATTTACTAAGTCACTACCATTTTTCCAAGTACAATAGTAAACCCAAGATGAGCAGAAATAGATTTGGTATGAGTCTGATTGAAAGTCAAGATTCACAAAAGTAAATTTCAGGTTCATAACATAAGTCAAAGAGTGGTGGGGTTAGGGGTTTTTTTTTTTGCACTTTTCCATTTAGTTATCTAAACTTCTAATAATTTATTGCCCTTTGAACTGTGCAAAATATATTAGCTTTTGATGCAAAATGGTCTTTAATTTCTAATACTTCTGGATAGGCTTAGGATATTTATGGCTTAAACTTGGACTTTTAACATCATTATTACAGGCATGTGTTTCAACAGATATATCACTACCCAAAATAAGATAACTAGATATGATTTCAAGACATCTACTGAGTGTTAAAAATACATTCCTTTCCTTTCCTAGAGGAAAGACACAACAGCTACTTCGTAGGTATAAAAGTTAACAGCCCTATTCAAGGTCAGTTTTATAACCACATTATCAACCAAAGTTGTCTAAAGCAACTTAGATACCTACCTACATTGGAATTTACATGTGATAATACAATATTTTTGCCCTGAAGGACATTGCTCTAATGCATATGAAGATTTACTTCTACCAAATAATCCCAAATTGTAATAGACTACTTAGTGCAAAGTTGGTTTTTGTTCTCCTGGTAGTTTAAATCAGATAAGTAACATTTTGACCATTGTCCAAGGTTTTTGCAAATTATATTTGCTCCAGTTATAATTCCAATGACCTGATAATAATAAAGTGTTTTACTCTGATGCACTCAATGCTGGTCATTTTTTCATTTTGTTCTGTGAAGTTTAGTCAATTCAGAATTCTTCATTTTGGCATGCACCAACAACATGGGAATTGAATTGTACTACTATAATTGTGATATCATCCCTGTACATCCGAGCCAACTCTTCTGGAAGACTGAGCATTTTGGAGAGCCGTTCATGATCCACAGTGCCAAATTCATTATTTCCGACAGCATGGCGTATCAAATGAGTAGCAGCATTCTGATCTTCAAAGGCTGAAGAGACACGGGCTCTCCTTTCAGTAAGAAGCCCATGCATCTGTCCCAATGTTACCTTGTAACCACCAACAGCTATTGGCTCCTGATGATGAACACCTGTAAGATACTCACCTACAATTCTAACTACATCCTGCCTGTGCATTGTTTCCCACAAACCATCTGTTGCCAGTATCAGGAATTTGTCCTGAGGCCTCAATTTGTGGTGTATCACTTCAGGCTCAGCTGTGAGATATGGAGGAGTATGATAGTTCGGTGGAATGAACTTTGTATATTCATTATCATTCAGTTGATCGGGGCCAGATTCTACTACTCTCTTCTGAAGGTCAATGCTCCACTTAAATTTGACATCACCAAAAGCTCGGAAAGGCATAAGTAAACCCAATAGCCGATCTTGTTTTACAACACTCTTTTCTTCGGACTTTGGATGTTCCATCTTAAGTCGTTCAATTTCACTTTCATTGTGTGAATTATGATCATGAGATAAAGCAACAGCAGTCCAAGAGCCATCCTCTTCTTGGACACCAAGCATTGCTCTACTATCACCAGTATTGGCAACATGCAAATCAACACCATCTACATGAGCCACACAAGCAGTTGCACCAGAAAAAGCTACACGCAATACTAAATAGTTAAGAAAAGAATTTGGATCTCCAACTTGTGCTTCCAAAGAAATGTCATTGTCAAGCCTCTTAAATGCATTAATTAAAGCTTCTTTGACATCTGTTGTTTCTCCAGTGTTAAGATCTATGAGTTCTTGCCAGTAAGTT
The DNA here is from genome assembly GCF_049901715.1 of Pseudonaja textilis. NCBI lineage: Eukaryota > Metazoa > Chordata > Lepidosauria > Squamata > Elapidae > Pseudonaja > Pseudonaja textilis. The sequence goes on along the minus strand of NC_141992.1, from coordinate 174,563,271 downwards.
CGCAAGCTGTTGAAGTATAATTTGGAGGCTTCTTTACTGAAATAGTCATTAGGGTGTTTGTGCCACTGTAAGATGGGCAACAGGGCCCTACCGCTTTCAACAGCATTTTCTATTTCAAGTAAAGTTTCATGGGGCAACAAAGAAACAGCTATATAATAAAACAATCGCTCACTGACAGCCTGGGCACATGCACATCCTGCGTGCCCATCGAATACACCCAGAAGCATGCCTCTTGTCTGCAAACAAGTCGCTGCACTTCTTCGATCCTCTATGGGAGCATTGGCTGGCAGCTGGTTGCTGTCAAAGCCAAGAACAGAACTTACATTTTTGCCATCAAACTCTGGCACTTTGAAACTATATTCATTTGCCTTGAGGATGCTGTTGACTTGTGGAGGCGTGAGGTAAAATCGCTGTGGTGTAGAGACATAGTTTCTTGCATGAATAAACTGATTGAAGTTTTCCTTTGGTCTGCAAAGCGTCGCAAGCTTCTTCTGAGGAACATACTTCAAGTGCTTGTGAGTTACGGGAGGGGACAAGCAACATAGATGCTTGTGGTGACAGTAACATGCAGTGCTGTATATCCTGCCAATCTCACAGTTGCGAATTAATGGGAGTAGTAGCTGAGCTGGTGCTGGCATGGCATCAGAGAACAATGGCAACCTGGAGCTCTTGACTGGAATTGCTGGAAGAAAACAAAAGACAACGTAAACTTAGGATGGGCTTTCATGAAAGAAGTATATATGCACCATATCATGCACCTATATACTCACTTTTACTTAAATACCTCTTTAATGTGTACAGCTTTACAGATTCAACATATTTGCAGGAAGCAGGAATATTTTAAAGTATCAATCTAAGATTAAATAACTCAATTCACCCTATTACACTAGTAGAGAATTACAAATATCATTATTTAATTTAATCAAAACTTCAAGTTGGGAGAACAAAAGTAATCTCAAAAGTTGAAGGACCAAAACAACCACAATTGAAATCTTGTCCTTGAAAAGACTCTCAGTATGCATGTAATAAGGATTTGGATTGCCATATGAGGAAAATTGTCACATCTGTTATTTGTATTAATCATTGTAATGTTTTCTCCTATATGATTTCCCTCCAATTTCACAAACTTAATAACAGAACAGAATAACAGTTAGAAGGGACTTGGAGGTCTTCTAGTCTATACCGGAAACTCTATAACATTTCAGACAAATGGTTGCCCAATCTACTCTTTAAAAATCTCCAATGTTGGAGCACCCAAAACATCTAATTATTTGTTCTGTCAGGAAATTTCTCCTTAGTTCTAGGTTGGTTCCCTCCTTGATTAGTTTCCACCCATTGCTTCTTGTCCTGCCTTCAGGTGCTTTGGAGAATAGGCTGATCCCCTCTTCTTTCTTGCAGTTCCTTAGATATTGGAACACTATTATCATATCACCCCTAGTCCTTCTTTTCATTAAACTAGACACACCCAATTTCTGCAACTGTTCTTCATATGTTTTAATCTCCAGTCCCCTAACCACCTTTGCTACTCTTCTCTGCACTCCTTCTAGACTTTAGAGTCTCAACTTATATCATGGTGACCAAAACTTGAAGGACCAGGCATATATCAACTCTGTATTACCCACCAGTAACTTTGGCTCTGTTCACCATTTACAAATGAACAAGGGTATTTATTGTGTGTAACAACAATCATGTACAGTAGACTAGAGTTTGGAACTACAAAGCTTCCGATAGATTGTTTTAAACGATTAGTCATTTAATGGTCTTCGGACAAATCACAAAAATAATCAATCTCCGTTTTGTAGATAGTGGTTTTCAGCAACTATCTACTGTTATACAGTTTGTGGTCTATGACAGTTAGCAACTTCAGAATTAATATGTAATATATTATTGTATGCTAGAACTAACATCTAACCTAGAGATTCCCAAACTTTCTTGCTTCATAGTGCTCTTAGTGTAATTTTCTCACTGTACTATCAGTTCCCACACATGCTTTATAGCAGGGGTCTCCAACCTTAGCAACTAAGATTTGTAGACTTCAATTCCCAGAATCCCTCAGCTAGCCTTGCTGTCCACAAGTCTTAAAGTTGCTAAGGTTGAAGACCCTTGCTCTATAGCACCTCAAAGACATTGGACAGTTCAGTTTATTAAGTAGTAAAGTATCCTATAGTGCCTGTGAAATTACTGTAATAACCTAGGTGTCAATTTGAGAGCCACAGATCTAATCCACACTTTCCAACTGACAGCTTTTCAAGAGGAGCTCTTCTAAGTAGTAAAACAATTTTCTTACTCTAAAATCTTTTGTGTTCCATAGATCTACAGAAATATTTTAGCTATTTCACAAGGTTTGGTAGGGTATTACTATTAAATTTGTGTTTTTCAGTCATATAGAATTTCAAAAAAATAGTTAAATTGTCTTAATCTGAGCAGTCTGTATTAATTTCTTCTGTATTCCTATATTTTGGTTGCACATTGTTTGCTCAGTGTTTTGTTCACCTGTCAGTCTTTCTCAAATGTCAGATACTTTTTGCTACCTTAGCCCTTAATAACCATTAAAGGAATACACAAGATGGATCCATTGTTCTCAATTTATTTTGTTTCCCTTACAATCATACCCTTTTGTGGGACTTTTACAGTGCCATTAGTAATATGCTACTGTGGAGAGTCTTTTGGGAGTGAAGCAGATTATCTCAATGTATAATTTAAATATGTATATGATTTCAAATTCTGGAAATGTCTACTTTTATTCCATCTTTCATTTATTAAGTCAGACTGCTCTAGTAATGGCCAACAAGGGACCAGGTTCAGTTCTTCTATTTCCCCAGTTTTACTGCCAGAGCTGTGGTGGTGCAGTGGCTGGAATGCAGTATTACAGGCTAGCTCTGCCACTGGCTCAAGGTTGACTGAGCCTTCCAAGGTCGGTAAGAGGATCCAGATTGTTGACTCTGTAAACCACTTAGAGGGGGCTGTGAAGTAGTATATAAGTCGAAATGCTATTGCTATTTATTTATTTACTGTCAGCTCTCCAGACCTTATCAATTTTAAGCTGTTGATGACTTGTGACTATCAATAAAACAATTTGAAAGCCTGATATATGTAGTTATTTGCCATGGTTACCTTGACCAATATTTCACTTCCCAGGTAAGATTCAGCATTGTATCAGATAGAAGATCATACCAGGAGTGTGGTACAAGGTGGAAAACAGGGGTGGGGGGGGGAGAGGAAGGGGAGGGAAGGAAATATGTCAGTGACATGCTCAATTTATGCCAGTAACTGAAGCAAGCTAAATTAATCCTGGCTGAGGGCATTCAAAAAACCACAAATGAAGAATTTAACTTTATATTATATTCTAGATACTTGGGATGCCTGTCAGCAGTACATTTGTACAAATGAGTACATTCATTCAACCCAATTCAACACACGCATAATGGTTGGATACACACATCCTAAGGATATTTTAAAAACCATAATCAGTTGAATAAACCGTAATGGCTAGATCCACATATGTAAAATCATAAAGCATATTTCACAAAGCACCATACTGAGTTCATGCATTTAAGCCCAAATTAAACAAGTTACATTGTTCAATATATTGTGAAATCTGATTTACTGTATAGTGAAGCTGATTTTGTGACACTGAAATCCAAGGTAAGTTTATTTGTAAGAGTATACATTAAGAAAATACCAATTTAAACTTAAAGAAGCATTTACAAAGATAATACTTACAGCACCTTTTTCAAACTTGGCATTCTCCAGAAATGTTAAGATTACAATTCCTAGAGTTCGCAGCCAACAATTCCAGAAGTGATCTACAGTAATGCTTATTTAATACACTCCCTCATTAACCCATCACCCACCCTCCAAATTTTATTACTCAGATAATAGGAGCACAAAAAATACCTACCAATTCTCCTGGGCCCAGGACACACACACATTCTCCTGTCACAACAAGAAGTCGCCAACATCCACAAAGCAGAAGCCCAGGAATAGCAAGGAACAGGAGAGATTATTAAAGGAGGAAGAAGAAGTCTCCAACATTGAAGGGGGACAGGAAAAAGAAAGACAGAAATACAAGCAGTTTGTAGTGACAAACATTAAGAAGCAACTTGCAGCATAGCCATTTCTTAACCAGCACTATTCTAAGCTTTCTACAGCCGAACATAGAACATATCTCAATCACACTTGCTATGCAACGTAACATCAAGTTCACACAAGACTCATCTGCTGTCAGCCAGCTCTGAAGAGCAACAGGCATATACATTGTTTTGAAATGAGGCTGAAAGAATATTTCAATCTGCTAAGCACCAGCTTCAATTATTTGAAGCAGGGTATACAGCTGCTCTGAACAGAGCAATGTAGTGTTTTCACTGTAGTATTTTCTACAAACCAAGATGCTCAGGATTTTTCCAGCTTCACTGATCTAGAGTGAAGAGATTAGTACTAACAGAGATTAGTAAACAGACATACAGGACATATTCTGACCAGATTGACATTTAAATCGAAACCAAATGTCCATATCAAACAAGTATGAGCAGTATTTAAAATAACAAGTATGCCTCAATCTTTCTGAATAGATATGAACATCACAGAAAGAAGGATGCTTCTTAAGTGAGGAACAGTTTATCACTACTGCTTCAAAAATTTGGTGCTTTCAAAAGTGCCTTCTTACATATCCCAGATTTCCTTATTTGAAAATTGGGGTCATAAAGCCAGTTACAAGGCATTTCCTATTCTCCAAGTTCCACAAAATCCTTGCAAATTCATGAAATAGAAGGTGGTCAATCACAAACTTGGCAAGAGCACACCAACTGTTTAGCCGCAAAAGTAGTTTGTTTCTAGGATGAGGGCATTCTAACAAGGGATTAACTATATCTATCACAGGATTCTATCAATCCTGTTGATTATTCTCCATATTGCAGCTAATGGTTTAAAGAAAAAGGGGGCAGCACAATAAGTTCTTCTGGATACAAGGCAGGAGAAAATACACTGATTAGTTTATGCAATGATCTGCTAATCAGATTAAAAGAGGTGTGCAGAGGGAGAAGGGTACCATTTTAAAAATATCATAGAAACCTCAAATAAAGTGCTATCTTCATTTTGTTCTTTTGCATTCAAGAAAAATTAAAAAGCAACATATGCCTCCTAACATCAATATTATTAATCACCTACATGTATACAGCACAGCACCAGCAGATGGAAATAGCTGGCTGCCTATATTTGAGTTTGAAAGCTTAGAAAAGAATTGAGTGGGATTAGTACTGGGAGAAGTGAGCTGTAGATAATAAGACAGGCTATGAAGAGATATATAATGTATATATATATATATATATGTGCTGCCTAGATTATTGAAAGAAAACTACCGGTACATTAAAATACAATAAAAGAAAAGTACATTGAGTAGTTTTCTCAACTTGGAGACTTTTCAATATATGCAGTATATATGTGTGTGTGTGTGTATGTATGTATAAATACAAGTACATATAAGTACACATATATGCATACACACACACACAGACAGGAACTCTTAATGGAGCCACTGCTCATAAGTAACACTTAAATATGGTCCATTTTGCTCAACCGGCCTGCAGACAGGTTGGAGCTCTCTCCTATTCTTTACTAAGGAAATCATCTGGATGTGTCCATGAAACCACCAGGACCCAAGCTTGACCCAAAGGTTATTTCCTCCCACTACCCAGAGATGCAGCATTGTGAACCAAGGCTTTCTGGAGGCAAAAACACTGGTGGATCCCGAAATGTCACCTTCAAGTCGGACAGAGGATGCCTGTTTTGCATGCCCAGCTACACACAACAGGGGCTTCTCTTTCAGGGGCTGCCTTGGAGACGCGTGTACTCGGGTCTGTTGCTGAAACTACGCCCGCGTCCTCTTCCTACGAGGGATCCCCGGTCTGCCCCTGGGCCTTTCCGCCTGTACCCAATATGGGAGAGGAGCTAGCTGCAGGGCAGCAACACTAACTTCCTCCGCCCAGTCTGCGCGCCCTCCTCCGTCTCAGGCCGGGGAAAAACGGAGCCGAGAGATGGCAGCGGCCGCTACCCAGGACCACCCGCGGGTGCTCCAGCCCCCGAGCCGGCTCTAAAGCCAGAGATACTGACCTGGCCCGAGATGGGGAAGAGGGAAGGTGACAGTACCCGGCGGCGAGGGCAGCGGGATAAGGGGAGAGCGAGCGAGCGGGAGCGGCCACCGTCCCGCCCTTCCGCGGCCGCCGTAAACGGGGCGACTCGGCCTCTCCCCCTCCCACCCAGAAGCCCGAGTGGCCAGTGGCGGGCGCGCGCCTGCCTGGGCTTCTCGCTGCAGCCGCGCAGCGGGCGGAAAAAAAAGAAAAAGCGAGTCGGATTTCAAGGATCTTGGCCGGCTTTTGTGACGCTACCCGATTATATAGCCTTCGCTCGGCCGTCTTCACGCTCATTGGCTAAAGGTAGGAATGGGCGGGGAGAGGGTAGGTCACGTGACTCCCACGCTCGCTTAGCTCATGCTCACCGCTTTTTTTTTCTCCCTTTTTTTTAAATTGTCGGGGCTTGGCGGAGGGATCTCAAAGTTCAGGTTTCGCCTTTGCTGCTAGTGCCTTTCGAAAGAAGAATGCGCCTTATAGAAATTGCCGCTCGGGACTTCTTTTCTTCTCCTTTTATGAGCGTTTCTTCCAATCTGAAAAAGGCGGGAGCCGGCAAAAAAAAAAGAGAGAGAGGGCGGGTTCGGCCGACGCTCTGTTTGGCTCGGATCTCCCAGAAGATCCTCCTTCTTATACCTTTGCGGCCTATCAGAACGCTTTGCTGAGAAGAGGCGTGATCCGTGCTTCTGGGGTGGGGTGGGGTGGGGGTGCAGGTGAAAGCCGTATTCTATTGAAAAGAAGGTGGGAGCAATTTTAAGAGTGGGAACGCTCTTCACAATACTCGCTCTTTGCTAAAGTAACTAAGTTCACACGATGACAAGAATAGCTATCCTTTGCTTTGGATAAGAATCTCAGTGGGCACAGTCACCGTATGTGTTTGCACAGGGCTTGCATAATTAACCCCATGTTCTGGGTTTGCACAAGAGACTGGAAAACGAACAAACTGCAGGGCAGGTTGTAAAACTTAGTTGACTGGTTTATGGTTTGGGTAAGGGGGTCTTAACGTAAACCCTAATATTTCGATGTAGCCTTTGCAAGTATGAACGGACACAAGTCATCTACTTTACAAAGACTTTCCTTGCATATTGTGGGGAAAGGATGTGGGGGGGGGGAAGTGGGATGAACGGAGAAGCTGCGGTAGAACAAACTAGCAAATGCATTGACTTGAATCTAACAGCGTTTCTGCAGTTCGGATTCACGTTATACATTCAGAATTTGAGAGAAGATAGGGCTTGCTGGAGAAGCAGCAGCAGCTGCATTCAAAAATAATGCTCATCTCACTTTTGTTCTGTTATATGGTGGCCATATTTTCTTGGAAAAAATGAAGGACAATCCTGAAAAAGGCAAATCTGAGAAGGTTCATAAAATAAAACATTTTAACAGTTTCTTTTGTAAAGACTGTCTGAAGTTGTCTGAAGGTTGAATCATTGCAACTGGACTAGTTTTTTCGTTGTCAGTTTGAGAGCTGCAGAGTCGCATAACTAGCTCAAACCAAATAAAATTCAACTTTACAATCTTCAGACAATTCTACCGGGATGATTGAAAATTTTCATTGACATCTTTCTGTTTATAACTGCTTTATGAAAGGAAAATCAATAGTAACCCCATCCCCCCACCCCACTAAATGCATATTATTAAAATACAAACAAATGTAAATTTATTTTTATAAGAATCCAATTTCTGTATTTTTCACATGAATATGAAAGTTGCATTAAATCATAACATATGTACAGTAAAAGTTTAACTCAGTAGGATAGATGGATGTTTTTGAAAAGTCCTAACAGGCAGCTTATTGAAATAAAGGACTCTTATATTAAAGAATATATGGCCACTGTACTTGCATATAGCATTTTCCTGATTTGCTTGATGCTGTAAAAATACAGAAAAATAAAATAAAATCTTTACTCTCAGGTTAAAAGGGCTATAAGTTTCATTCAACTCTGGGAGATTTAATGGATAGATCAGATTTAACTGAAGTAATTTATCATTGCCTTCTGGTTTAGACTCCAGTCTTCTGATTCAATCACTAACCAGATCTGACTCTGTTGCCCAAGATTTTCTAGGATTGCTGCCTGCATAACAGAACAAATGTAACATTTATTTGACACTGCAGTAGTTAGATATTCATACAGTAAAGTTGTGCCTAAGATTCAGCACCAGACTCCTACATATAAGAGTAAGAAAAATACAGTATGAAGTTCTGTTCAACACCTAGCTAGTTTGAGCTGTTACACATTTCATCCTTTTTTCAGAAAGGGTTGAGTTACTTACAAAGTAATAAACGTAGGATAAAAAGCAAATATATATTTCAAAAAGCATAGTTTTCATTTATTCTTTGGCAGCTTGCAGACAAGCAGAGGTTGGAATCAATCAAAAGAGGTCAATTAGTGTAGGTTGTCCTAGATCTCATATAACTCAGACCCAAATCTCTGTTTTGGAGGAAAAGATAATGTCTATTCCATGCACTGAAGAGCAATGACTAAGCTCTGAATTAATTTGAGGAACAATTGCCCCAATATCAGAATTATGGATATCATTGGAAAAAGTTTAGATAGTTTTAGTTTTATCTTGATAAGGAAGAAATATACTGCTTTTTAAAAATGGAAATATTAGGCACTTGGTTCTCAGATCATTTAAAGGCCTGCTTTTTTCCCATAGTTCTTTGCCATCCTTAAACCTTTTATTTTCTAGTTTGATTCAGATGTTGTGGTCACAAAAAAGAGGGTGAAGGTATTTTTAAATATGAAATACTACTGAGTTCCAAATGCTTCTGTGCTATGAATGTTATGAATTTAAAACCTGACCTACCCTGAGGGTCAGCCAGAACTGGAAAAGTGACACTGAGAAAGTCCGTTGGTTTTAAATTTCAGACTGTGTGACTGAGCCATTTTCATTAATCTACAGCAGAAAAAAATACTTCTGTTATTTTTTTAAAAGGCCAGAAGTAGCAAAGTCTGAACTTTTAAAGATATCAGTTAGATTATGAAGTGACATGCTGCACAAAAGTATATTTATCTAAGAGGAAGTCCCAATTCTTAAAGAGACCCAGGGGATGAAATGAAACAATGGAGGTTTTTGAAAATCTGAAAAAAAAAATCTTTATTGGTACCTCTTGAGATGCTGTGTCAATTTTCCATGCAATTCTTCCCTTGTATGTTTAAATAAAATACATTTAGAAAAGACATTTTATTTAACTTCTATATAAATAGGGTGAGGCAGGAAGGGAATGGCAAGATGAAAATGACTGTCATGAAACAGGATAATCCTGCCATTCCTGTCCACAAGTAATAAGGCATGATCGGGAGTTTTGAACTAAACTGAATTGATCTAAATCTGAACTTCTATACATTATACATTACATTATAGCAATAGCATTTAGACTTATATACTGCTTCACAAAGCGGTTTATGGAGTTGGCATATTGCCCCCAACAATCTGGGTTCTCAGAAGGATGGAAGGCTGAGTCAACCTTGAGCCTGGTAAAAATTGAATTTATCAACAGGTTGGCAAAATACGACTTGTGACCCAGAGACTGGATAAACCCATGTGATAGAATTAACAGAATAACAGAATTCTACCATGTTCTATGTAATTCTAATTCTAATTCTAATTCTACCACATTGAAATTGCACTGCATTTCAGTCTTTGCTCAGATCGAAGCTTGCTGGATGCTTTTCACATAGTAGTGCTTAGCCTTAGCAAATGGAATAAATTTCCATATATCAACCCCTGTATGTTTTGCAGGACAGGCAGAATAAAATAAATAAATAGTGGGCGAAAACTGGGATAGAGATTCATGTTTCAAATTATAAGAAAACATAAATCATACATTAAAACTCAAATTCTCCACTTCCCTTTCAAGTCCCTTCCATTAGGTATAGTGAGTTTGGTTGACTTTAGTAGCCACTTTTTACCTCACAAAAAGACCCATTGGTAGTTATTAACTTATTGTTGCTGCTATTATTATTATTACTACTACTGCTGGCTGGATTCAAACCTAGTAATAGAATAGACCAATTAAGAGCAGTGGCACTGAGATTAATAATTAAGTCTCATTGTTTTCCATGGGTCTCTAAGTACGCACGACCCATTGCACTTTTTTTTGAGGTTGATAAGTGACATAAGGCAAAGCTACTTGTGTATCTGTGTACATTTTAGCTCAGGTGCTAACATGGTTACTCTTGGCTTGGACACCAGGTGCTTTAATTGGAAGGAGTGCTATTTATTCTCCAGAGGCAGCATAAAGTTTTGGACCAGCTCTGTCCAAGCAAACCTGTAACCCAAGTTAGCTGAACATTTGTACCTGCAAGCTGTTTTCAATTAATATCATGTACAGAAAGCATGGCATCCCTATACCAAAGAATGTTTGTAGTTTGACCAGTTTGGCTGGAACAGGAATGAGTCGAAAGGAAAATCCTTTAAAATGATTTCTCAACATTTGTGAGAGTCCTACTTCTAGTTTTATCTGTCCTATTTTCCTTGTCAGTGTTCATACTTATTCATTACCTATATAACTACAATTTCTCTATCATGTTTCTGCCTCTTGTTTCTGTTGGAGCTTTGTGTGATTTTAGGTATAATTTCCTTTACCCTGCATGATTCTTCTAGACCAAAATCCTCCAAATTGAACCAGGACCTTTGTGAATGCAAAGCATACAGTACAGGTAGTCTTCAATTTACAACAGTTTGTTTAGTGAATGTTTGAAGATACAACATTGAAAAGAGTGACTTACGGCTGTTTTTCACACTTGCAACCATTGTAGCATCCCTATGGTCATGTGATCAAAATTCAGATGCTTGGCAACTGATTCACATATATGATGGTTGTAAAGTCCCAGGGTCAAGTGATCGTCTTTTGCGACCTTCTGACAAGCAAAGTCAATGGGGAAGCCAGGTTCACTTAACAGCTGCCTTATAACTGTAAAATTGCAGTGATTCCCTGAACAAGTGTGGCAAGAATAGTTGTAAAATGGGTCAAAATTAACATGTCTCACTTAAGAACAGAAATTTTGGACTCAGTTATGGTCGTAAGTTGAGGACTACCTGTAGTTCTTTGCATTGCAATGACTTTTTACCAGGTTAATATGTGATGAGCAGTACACAGATAATTAAGCTAGAAGGCAATCTGGTGAGCAGTATTTCAGTCCTGATAGGAAGAATTACCCATTTATCAAATGTTATTAGGACACTTGAGTGTTGACCCACTATCTGCTATTTATGTATTAATCATGAACAGAAAAGACACTTAAAATTCCAAATGGCTTTGGTCTGTAAACAGCTTCCTAAGTGAATTTCATATTATCTTATTTACATTCCAATGTCCAGACAACATCAGTTTCAACAAGTGGGATTTTGCAAGGATCATTTAAGAAATGTAAGTAAAGGTTGTGTAATATTCCAAAGTATAATATTAAAAAAGTCAACAAAACTATTTTAAAAAGTCAACAAAACATGGCAATTAAATAAAAAAAACTCCAAAAGCATGCCTTGCTTTATAAAGAATTGTATTCAAATGAGTTTTATAGAAAGGTATATTAGCTTCCATGTTTTATTAAATAAACCACATAAAAAGGAGCAAAAAATTTTATTCATTTATTAAACTTATATAGTCACTCATCTATCAGTGGTGAGCAAGAATTGAAACACAATATAATTAAAATGGAACAAAACAAAAGTGTCTAAAATGATGTGGAGGTCTGATAAAACTTGCATCCATCAACCAACTAATCTTGAACCTCACCCCCTACCCCAAAGTTGCAGGTGGTCCTATTGCTTCCTTGACAATAATTGCTGCATTCTTGAGAGGATTTCTTAATGTCATATGCTATCACCTCCTTTAAAACACCCACCACCATCTTCTGAAAATTTATTTCTTTTATGGTTTTATCAGAAAATAACGCTTTAGTTATTAGTTACCAGGACTGGCCATAATGATTATCACTAGAACTTCATTCTAGAAATTCTCAGACTGAAGTGAGTGATTCTTTAATAAGGATGGTTAGAAGTGCATAGTCCAAATAATAGTCTTGAATTGTTTGCTAATTGCTGTGCATTATACAGTAGAGTACATTAAATTAAATCTGAACAGCATGATCCAAGAATCTCCACAGGGTATATCAAAAAGTCACTGAATTAAAGCTCATTCCCAGCAACTTGCCACTTGTTTTCTATTCTTTCATGAAAACTATTTCTTCAATGGTTAATCTGATTCAGTCTCCCAGTGGTGCCGTAATAAGAGGTTTAAAGTTAAACTGGTAGTAGGGTTGCAACAATGTAACTCAAGAGAACTGCAGTGTGATTTAGGTGATAACTGATCTTGCAATCTTTCAGGCAACTTCCTTAATAGACAATAATTGTCAGAATCACCTTGGACCTGTTGTACTTCACTGTTGTATGAATTCTACCTTACTCTTAAGATTCACTCTATATATCTTTTTAGAAGTTTGGTCTTACATCTCGCTCCCTGCCCTTAATGAGTCTTGATAGCTTCTTTAAAAATTGCATACCACTTGAAGAATTGTAGAACTCTATCTCAATATTATTTAATAGTGTTGCACTGCTTGTCTCATATTTATTTTTATTTGAGATTAAAAAAAGAAATATTAAGAAAAAATAAATGGAAACAAAACAATTCACCCAAGTAATGCTTAATTTTCAGATTATAGTCTGACAATTATCATGATTTTAGCTAGGTCCTCGTACATTATTTATTTAAAGTGCCAATTTTCAGTGTCTGTTATGGAAAGAAGCTTATTTTTTTACCGAATGTCCTTCAAGATAATCCTGACTCCTGGTGATTACATAGGCTTATCTTCTTCCAAGGGTTGAGAAAGACTGACTGGTTCAAACTTGTAGGCTTCCTGCTTTAACTAACAGAAAGCAGTTATGAGCCTTGAACTTGCAGTATTATGAATTTAATCAATGATAACACACAACAGTGGAATCCATGGAACTATGCTTCAATAGGAAAGTAATTTCTCCATTATTCATTATTAAAATATCAGCCTAATTACCTACTAAGTCTGTTGAAGATCATTCTGGTTTTTTTTTAAGTGCTAGATTATTTTTATGATGTAAATCACAATTCTACCAAGAACATTGTTCACACTTCTAGAACATTTAATTTGGTTGGTGTATTTTCTGAAGAATTTCACAATTCTTTTGGGCTTGCAGAAGGAAGGAAGAATGATCATTTGTACAACTGAACACATATGCATACAAACCCTTAGCCATCTACTTTTTTCTCCTATAAAACCTGAGGGATAGATATGTTGTTAGTGCAAGGCAAAACTAAGGAAAGATTTTATATCAAAGATGCTGAATTTGGAAATTAGCTCATATTAATAGTATAGTAATTGTGCAGATGTATTTATGTTGTCATAATTTTATTTAATAACGTAGTATTGAAATATACTTGTTATAATGAAACAAAAGAGTGATTTGATGATAGGAATATCTATGGAGATTCCCATTCATCCAGATCATGGTTGTCCCAAAGGTGCTTTTTCCAAAAGGCAACTGGACTTTTTTTCTTTGAAGACTTTTCACTTTTCATCCAAGGCACCTACCTCTTCAGTTCACTTCAGTTGATGATAGGAAATGCAATCAGAGTCAGAAAAAACAGTTGGATTGGCTCCTTTTTGTCTACAAGTGACTTTTTATAGATATAGATCTGTGCAGTGCATGGAAAATTTCCTATCAGGCAAACAGAACTTTCCAATGTTTTGGCAAGTCTCATGCTTTGATGAACACGAGCATACCATTCTCCATTTTCTAAGTTCTTGTTGTTCACAGCTTCAACAAAGTACAATGCTTTTCTTCAATGAAGGCAGAATTATCAGGAAAATTAAATCATGCAGCCAATAATGGATTAGTATGTATATTTCTGTTGCAGATTGGTCTTTTAAGTTAAAAAAAATCAAATCTTTACTTGTGGTTTCCTACTTGAGCATGGGGTTGGACTAGAAGACCTCCAAGGTCCCTTCCTACTCTGTTATTCTGATAGCCTACAAGCAAGTGATCTTTTGCAATGTGTTTACAGTGGGTCATTTCTCAGAATACATGACAGTAAAGCCTAGGCTGAACAGACTTCTTTGATCAAAGTTGGATGTACGGTAGTAGACACAGTTTGGGAATGATAATTACTATGAAATAATTAGCTATCTAATCAAGGCTTTACTTCTATTCAGGAAAGGCATGGGAAGATAGCAGGAGGATGCTTTCCTTAGCCTCGGTTTGCAATACAGCAGGGTACTTTAGGTTATATATTTTCAGCCATGTGCAAAACATTAGATAGAATTTGAAAAAAATTGTGAAAGGCTAGGCTTTGTATGGTGTGGAGGGAGGAATGCCATCATCCCCTCCCTTTATGTTCCTTTGTAAAGTCTCTCCTGCCTATGCAGTCAGAATTGGAAAAAGGCTGAGAGTACAGAGCCCAGTCTGAAGAAAGAGGGCTCCTCTCACCCTCCGTAGAGACAGCCTGATTGAAATACTTTGGGGTGTTTTTTGCCTAAGGAGCTGAACTTTTTTTCTTTAAGCTGTAGTTAAATGGTGAAGTTAAAGAGCAAATGGGAAAAATAGCACCCACCTGTGCTTGCCTGAACTGTTATATCTGTATCAGGCAGCATTAAGGCTGTGTCAGGGGCAGGAGGAGCCCAGCAGGAATGAGGCCATATACCTGGGGGTGGTCCAGAAGCAGCAGCCCTTTGAATAACCCCACCAATGGAAAAAAACTGCAACAAATAAAGCCACTGACAAAGTCCTTCTCTGGTGAATTGCACTGTTAGCAAAGTGTCTCAAGTGTTCCTAAGTTATCAAGATGTTGGCTTTTTTTCTTATTTCTTGTCCCTAGTGTCTGATAATAAAAAATTTGTTGGGTTCTTTGACATCCAAGCTTCTTGCAGTCAACCTGGCAGTTCACACCTCCTGAAAGGAATCTCTTTCTGTCCGCTGGAGTATTCTGTCCTTCTGCCCTTCTTCATTTATCATTGCTGTCAATAACCTTTTGCAAATTTAGTTAATGATAACAGTGTTTTCTACTTTCTTTGTTACCCCTTTAGGGAGTTGTACAATGTAGGACGGGGGTCTTCAAACTTGACAGCTTTAAGATTTGTGGACTTCAACTCCCAGAATTCCTCCTCTGGTCATGTTTGCTCAGGAATTCTGGGAGTTGAAGTCCACAAGTCTTAAAGCTGTCAAGTTTGAAGACCCTTGATGTAGGAGATAATCAAATGGAAATAGGGCAGATGGGCCTTTTCAGATACTCAGATTTAAAGCTGGCATCAAGTTCCAGCTCTTTCAAATTTATCTCCTGCAAGTAAGTCTAACACTTTACACCCAGTAAGTAGTGGTCCTCTCTGTATCCTATTCTATACAGTTTTACAATTTAGTTTGTTTTCATATGATGACAGCCAGTTCGGGAAGACATCATGGTACAAACTGGGAGACTCTAACTTCTAGTTCCCGCACCCCGCCCGGCAAGAAGCCAGTTATTTAATATATTTATATGAGGTAGATGAGACAGGAAACATGAACAGATGAGCTAATTTTACTTTATTGTAAGGTTTTATTAACAGAATCTTGCAAGTTTGAAGGTACATCTCTTCCTCAGTCTTTATAGCTCAAAAAATTAAGAACAGTGCCATACCAGGGGTGGGATGCTACCAGTTCTGCCTGGTTCTGTGGAGTCGGTAGCTCTGAAGAGCAGCAAACACAGAACTGGTTCTGTACTTTCTGCTGTTTGGCCCGCCCCACCCAGCTCTTACCTGTCGTTTGTTTCCTGCTTTTTAACCTCAGCTGCTTTGTGCGGCACAGCTGAGTTTGAAAAAGCAAGGAAAAAAAGGCTTTTTGAATGAGGCGCACCAGCGCGTACTTTTCAGCTGTCTGGGCGGCACAGCCTAAGGTTATTTTACATGCGCATAGCGTAATCACCAAACCGGTAGTAACGACAGTTGGCTCCCACCCCTGTGCCAAACCCACATTCCTGCAGTAGATCAAACTACTAAATAGGCTTTATCGAGCTGTTCCCTTGGCTGTGTCTCTACCCTGTCTCCCAAGTTCCACATAGGATTACATCTGGTGACTTTGGGCCAATCACTTCCCCTCAGCCTTAGGAAGAAGACAAGGACATCTTTTCCTGCTAAAAAATACCGACTTGAAGGCGTATATACATACAGGAAGAAATACTGTTTTTTTTCAGAACTCTTAATGAATTCTAGAGTACAAAAGGGAAGAAAATTTCCCCGTCATAGACTGGCTGAATATAATATACTCAGTTATATATGGGAATCAACATGTGATTTCTTCACTGCACATGGCTAGATACATGCTCATTTGGTTTGTCAGGACACTGTAAGACTGGTTACTTGTTATTGACCCTCAATTCAGGCAGTAGAGGCTTGTTTGCTTCCATATCTGCTTTGTTTTATTTGATCAGCATATTTTTTCCATCTGTCAGCATTTGTTACTTTATGGAAGGCTAAACCCAGCATGCCTTTATTCAGGAGATCAGCAAAACTACCAAGTTCCAGAATCTTTTGTTGACATATGAAGCAAAGCAGAAATAACACCATACTTGTTTGATTGTAACCGGGGACATTATAGCTTTTCCCCTTTTCCAAGTTTTTTCTATTTAAATATACTAAATGTTCAATGGTCCTTGAACTCTCTGAAAAAAATTACATTAGCCCTTGAGCACTTAGGCTCGTACCTTCTAATATTTTCTGCCAAAACTTTCCAGTTTCTTTATTTTCGCCCAATATTTAATTAATATCCCATTTAACATAGTAAAATCATGAAAAAGTTTATAGAAATCTACAAAATTACAGAAACATTAAAAACAGTATTTAAATACTTTACTATTCTAAATCAACTAGTTCACAAGTCTGTAAAATTATAAACCCATAAAGGTTACTTAAACCATATGCAAATATGTTCAGAATAGACACAACTGAGAAATATTTCAGTAAGAAATCTGAGTTTGTATAAAATTACAAAATTAATTCATGAATTTTATTTTGTAATATTGACAATAGGATTCTGTAGTATTTTATCAAGGCTCTAGGGCATGGTATTCATTATTAACTACTACAAGTACCAAAGTATTTAATTCATAGAAAAATAGATTTTCCAGCATGACACATAAGAAAAGTAGGATACATTAATTTTTAAATAATACTGCAAACAAATTCTTCTTTTGCGTAACTTTTTTTCAGAGCAACATAGTGTCCAATAAAGTTTTTTTTTCATTTATATCAGGAATCGTTCATCTACTAGTGTCTTGGATGCTAAATTCTTCTCCCCAACAGTATTACGAATGAACCTGAAAATCTAAGAACACAAACCAGATTCAGTTGATATGTCACAAATTGAACCAAAATATTCTTTGTATAGCAACAAATATCCATCGCTGTTCTGCTAACTTACATACTATTCGATCTCATATTATTGTCTTAGATTGTGACAAATTGATATTGCAGTGCATGACAAAAAGGGGGACATCCACTATCTATCTAATATGTATTCATATTACTTTGGAGTTCTAAAATGTACATCAAAAGCAAAGCTGTAGGACCAGTCACTTTAGGATATATCAGTTTACAGTGCCCAGTCTTAAACATGCTATTTCAGGCTTTCAGAGAGTAGCAAATTATAATTTCTTTTGAAATTCTAGAGGTATTCTAATACCCAAACAAATGAAACCATGTGACTTTGTTGTTTGAACAGTCAGGTTTTATTAACAATGGGAGTTTACCAGAGGATTATGCACTGAATTCAGAGTACTTCCTGAAAATGCCATACCAGATTGTGTTGCTTAATACCGAGCACAGGTTATAAAATAACAATAGGTTATATATTGCCAGGTATAATTGCATAATGTTTCTTTGGAGGGATAAAAGAACCCAGGAAAAAGTTTAAATATAAATCTTTAAAACTATTTTCATGGAATCCCCAAACCAATGTTCAATGTTCCCCTTTGCTCTCTGTTCTGTGTGATTTGCCTTTTCCTTTCACTGTAAAAGATGGATTGTTTTAAATTTTTATATACAGTATGTAGCAATTTATAGATATTAATAATTTTAATAATGTACATTTCCCACAGGATAACTACAAGATGTAAATAAATGACAGAATGGAACTTTGAAGCATTCTCCATATTATTTTAATTGTGAGATTTACCTCTTGCTGTAAATATGTAAGAACAGCTGCTAAAACAAAATTCTGAGTAGCCAGATCCACAATGGCAAAAAACAGCATATCAAAAATAAGAAGGGTAGTTTCATTGCCATAATAAATAATATCGCTGAAAGAATGACCTTCATCTGCAAAAAATGAATAAAAGGTTAAAAATTGAAAATATCTGCTGAATAACTTGCCTTTAAAAAAAAAACAAAGTTTATTTTATAAAATCATAACTACTACTAGAATGTTTTTTTCAAACTAGGTTCCATCCCTCATAATGCATAGCCAAACAGCTGTACTGGAGAACTGATAAAAAATACAGAGAACTTGCAATGCCAAAGGGAACATGAACTATCTTTAGCACTTTGGGAAAAAATAGTTATATAGATCTTTTTGGATTAATGCACTACTCAAGTTATATTTGGTTGCAAGCAATGTAATATGTTTAATGTATCTGCAATTCTACCAGAGCATACTAGTTTCAAAGCCCTTCTTAAAAGCAAAATATGATTGAAAATAAAACTGGAATCATTTCATTTCTGAAGTTTTATAGATTAAGTTATTGTCCAGAACTTAGATGGAAGACCATTCGGAAATATCAGAATTGCAAGATATATTGGAAGGTTGAAAAGAGACCCTGGAAGAAGACAATGCCAAACCATTTTCAGATTGTTGCCACAAAAATCGCATGTTGCTAGTAGTCAAGCCTGACTTGACAACCCTTCTAGTAAAAAAAACAAAACACCTGCATTGAATAATAGGCTATTTGTGACCAAATTGCTAAAATTCTAAGATTCTTCAGAATGAAAAAGTAATCACACTTCTAATCTTCTGCCATTATTAACAGAAAAGGAAGCTGCTTGATTTCTTTACACAGCAAACTCCGTTCTCAGAATTAGTGCTGAAGTTAAGCAAAGTAATAGATGAAGGATTCACCACTTAATTTCCTCTCTGCCTTTTCTTTTGTTAAAATGAAGGATTCACCACTTAATTTCCTCTCTGCCTTTTCTTTTGTTAAAAGGGTATATTTTACCAGTATTTTAAAAAGCATTTATCTACATGCTGTTTGTAGAGATAAAAGGGTGTGAAATGTGTGCCCATCTAAAGAACAACTATTTAGAATTGTATATTCTGTAAATTGTAAACAGAAGATGTACCAGAGTACTGCTGAAGGTTCCTCAGTTTTGAGGAGTGATAATGCAATGACAATTAGAACAGCAGAATTTGGCTTGTCCCACGGGTGTCAAACTTGTGGCATCATGTTTCTGTCCCATGATGTTTCAGGTTTTTTCCCCTTCATGGAGCTGGGATGGCTGGCCTGCGCATGACGCATCTGGCCCGCGGGTGTGACACCCCTGGCTTATCTTAATACACAAAGATGGTCATTCGCTTACAGCCTGATGTATTTATCTGCTGACAGATTTAATCTTCATAAATATATGTATATAGAAAGGAGCAAATATAAGCTATATGTAATGTAGTTAAGTTTGGCATTTTTCTGAAACACTAAATGCTGTGCAGGAAAAAAAAGATTGCATATTGAAATAAGTTGCTAAGTTTCCTTTGCCTTCATAAATTAAATATCTGAGGCAATACCATTGTAAAAGATGCTCTTTTCTATTGGTTCCATAAACTCCATTCCAAGAATTCTTTCTAATAATAATTTGTCCTTTATGATGTAGTCTATTTCCTTATGAACCTATTAAAAAGGGAAAATACAACAACTCAGAAGAAGCAAAAGAAACTCTTCATTATGAAATTCCTTTCAAACAAACAGTAACAGCAAAACTAAATTATGTGTTCGTTGTAAGACAATGTTTGCAAACTAAGCAAAACAGAACAAACAGTACAAAATAATTGTGCGGTTGATAATACAGATGAACAGCAACAAAAACATAAATATCAAGCCAAAGCCTATTAAACAAAAAAAAAATAACAAACAAATAATATTAATAGTGCCTCATCAGCTAGCAGAATATTGTCAGCGCTGATAACATCATATTCTGGGTATTATAGCTAAAAATATTGTTTATAAATCATATTAAAAAGCATGTTAGAAATTGCAACAATATTAAATGAACGGCAATAAGCCATCTTTGGGACAAAAAATATATTGCAGCTGATCAACAGACTTAGATGAAAGTAACAAGCTAAAAAAGGTACCACAATCACATGAAAATATTTCATATGTTAATCATACATACGTGATCAATAAATGAGCTTAGAAATTTATTCATAGTGTGGTATGCTTTTGTGCTTTGCTCAAATGTGGTTGCAGAAGAATTGAGAAGCCTAACAGGACCATGTTTCTGAAAGAAAAATGAGAGAATAATCTGAAGCATGTATATTTATGGCCCCATTTTGACCTTTGATTAGTCACTTTCTCTGAGCCCAGGAAGAAGGCAATGATTGCATATTGTTTACTGCTTGGTTGTTTATCTGGTGTTAATCCTGGTGTTAGTTCCTAATTATCTGGATGTTGACTGCTAGTCAGGAGATGTTTTTGTTTCCTTTCTAACTTTTACTGTCTCTTTTGAATGGTATGTAAATGTTTACCTTTTATGTGAATGTGATGGCTGATTTATCGAAGTGCCAAGCTTTCAGGAATTTCCTAGAATTACTAGATTTAGTTTGGTCAGTTTGGTCAGTTTCCCACTTAAAACTATGGTTAAATTGCCGATGTGTTATGAAATTAAGGAGTTTTCATTGTGTCTCCTGATTGTTAGTTATGCTCTATACTCTGCTAGTTCTCTACTACTCTTCTGCCGGTCTGTTCTGTATAGAGGCTATTAAAGTCTTCATTACTGTATGTCAGCTCCTGTTAGTTCCTGTTATCAAGGGCTGAAGGGGTGGTGGTAGACAAATGGACAATATGATTGTGTGTATGTGATGGAAATAGGGAAGGGGGAATGGCAGGTGAATGAAGACTGGAGAAGCCCAGAACCAGTTTGTTCCAGAAGCACCAAGGCCATGCACCCTGAGAAAAGAATGTGAGTTGCCCACAACATCTCAGTGTTTTCATAACATTTTGACAAGACCTGATTGGTGGGGGTTGCTAGGGGAGGGAAGAATGGAACATTTTCTGCATCTTTTTTCAGTGGGAAACTCTTAGAGCTATCCTGACTTTATTGCAACCAACTTCCTTTAGTAAAAGAACCTTTTGCTTCAATCTGATGGAGTTTTCTAAGGGATCAGTATGGGGCAGTCTGACACTGTATGATGTAGATGACTCCTGGTTTTTTTTCCCTTCAGTTGGGCTACTGGGTCTTTTAGATTATTTAAGATGTTTTGGAGGGCTTTAATTGGCTTGTGGTCTATGGTGATGTTGTGGGTTGTATTATACATAATTAAAAAAGCTAAAAAGGAAACAAAAAGTCTATAAAAATTCATTGAAAGCAGTCAACACCCAGATAAGTAGGGATTAATTAACACTAGACAATCAAGCAGTAAACATCTAGGAACTACCCAGAAGAAAGCAACACTGCCACTAACACTGTCAGGACAAGCTATTTATATAACAATCACCCTTTTAGCACTGAAGATGTTATCTAGTTGAGTAACAAAACGCCTACAACAAACAACCAAGCTTGCATAACACTAAGAACTTCATAGTTCAACCCTGGGCTATATTTATTCTCTTCTAAGAGTATTTGTCAAACCCCAGCAGTATTCTGCACTAATATTACTATCCAAAAGGACCTCATCAACCATTTTAACATACAAATGTAAAATAATAAACTCCACTCAAATTGTAGGAATATGAATGTAGAGTGATGATCCACTTATATAGCACATAAATAGGAGAATAAATAATGAATCCTTGGCAATACAAAGGTACATAAAAGTGGGGAAAAGTAATCATATCAAATACAATATTTGTATTGATCCCATATATTCCAGCAAAAATCATATTTCAAATATTTGATAGCAAACAATCTAACAAGAAAAAATATATACCCTTGTCAATGATTCATGAATCTTATCATATTGCTGCCTCATTTTGCTTGAAATGGAAATCTGAAATGTCTGGCCATCAGTATTTGGTAATAAACCTCTTTGGCTACACAGATTTTCCTGAGGAAATGACACAAAATAGAATTGATGAAATAACATTGTTAACATTTTATTATGTAGGTTGGTGCTTCTCTACTTTGGCAACTTTTAAAATGTATGGACATCAACACCCAGAATTCTATCGAAAGCAAAATCTGAAGCTGAAGTACACACATTTTAAACTTGCCAAGGTTTAGCAACACTAATGCAAGATGATCCAATATAAGCTGCAAAAAAATCTGAATGAACATTAGATTGGAATAACAAATTTTTTCTTTGCCGCCATCTGGATTTTTCTAGCTAAGGTCTGGAAGCCCCATATTATTCCTGTCACAACAGAATGTTTACAGCAGGTAATTCCAGAACTATGAAGAATTTAAAATTTTGATATAAAATACTGTTCATAATGGTAAGAACAGCCACCACCAAAAAGTGATGAAAGATAATATTGATATGCTAATGGTTCAGTTGAATATAGTTTCTCTTCAGGGAAATCTTATGGAGATCATGGTAAAAAATAAATAAAGATGGCAGCCACAACTTTACCTGTCTCTTTATGCACATTACAAAGCAGATTAAAAGAGGGTGGGGCTTTGGTTATGCATTTCTGGTTGTCATCTTGACTTTTTGAACACTGTTCTGCAGATGCCCTCTCTGTGACCAAAATTCATTAGGATAATCTTACAAGCTTTAGTAATTTAGTTATTCCTTTTTTTCCTGGGTGGCTTAAAATTAAAATATGAACAATACAATAAAGGTCAAATAAATAAATAAGGCAACCATACAAATAATACAAACATTAAAAACAATTAAAAACTCCTTTGAAAGAAATAATGGATTTCTTTGGGTATTAGCAGAAATTCTGAACATTTCCCAGTTAAATATTGTTCATTCACATGAAAGATTTTATTTGAACTTGTCTCTGATAAATTCCATAAGCTGTGACAGAATTGGCATATTTTGAAAGATCAAATGCAGGGAAGGTAGAAGAGAGTAACTCTTAACTGTGTATTAATGAATGAAATGAACTTAAGGTTGTAGCAGATTCCTCAAACAATTTGAATTGTTAGAATGAAACCATTTTAGATTTCCAGTATTCTGGTTTATTCACTTACTGCTTCCCTTTTTAGGTTCATATTCATCTCTTCCATATTTGTATCTGAATGGCCATGCACAGATCGCCCATGAATATAATATCCAAAACATCTCTCTGATAGTAGGAAAACTGAAACCTGCAATATGAGAAAAGTAAAATGAAGCATTTTAATATACATTCAGATAACAAGAACAATTCTGCACACCATTGCATTTTGTAAATGTATTACATCATCACGCCTATGCTACAGAGAATAAGCAACTATATTTGGAAGCCAGGATATGTTTTAATTTTGAAGCACCTTTGAAATTGTATGTGTGACCATGAGACCCTTCCTTCCACGAGGCTATATCAGTAGAAACAACTTCTTTACTGGACTGGAATGCAGCACAAACATAGCAACAACTACACTGGGAGGAATGAGTTTTGTTAAATATTCAAATGACATTACACTGGGCATTAAATAAGAAAAGGGAAAATCAGTCCTTTGTCTCTCTTGCTCACATCTGAATTCAGACATTTGAAAAATGGAATTCTGAATTTATCTCAGAATATCATCAAAAGCTTTCCTATGGATGGGACTTTTTTTTACAGGTCTACATCAGTAAAAATAAAAAGAAATAAAACCCAATGCGTTTTAGTAAAACAAAATTGGGAAGTTGTTTTAAAAAGGTAGTTTGGGATATAAATTATTAGTATACTAACTATAGATATATGGACAAAGCACATCTTTTCAAATATAATTTTGAAATGCCTGAATATGAACAGCCTTTTCGAAGAAAGGCACTATTTGGAAGTGTAAAATACTTACATTGCTCATGCAGCATAAATCAACAAACTGTCTGATCTTATCTTCAATAAATCTTTCATAAATGACAGAAAAATATACCACCTGTGAAAAAACAGATTTACAAATAAGTTTAAAAAGAGTTGATGTTTTTCTCTTTTAGCCAGTAAGATACACAGATTAAGATGTCAAACCAGGCTGGGCAAGCCAGGTTCAAATTGAAAGCTCACTGGTGACCAGTCCAGCTACTTCCTTTCAATTCTATCCACCCTACAGGGGTGTTATTTTGGAGAAAAAAAAATAGAAATTAGAGTACTATATATTGTTTCACTTCCAGAAGGAAAGGCAAAAATAAATCTAACAAAAATTAAATAGGCATTGCCATGCGACTGGTTTGTAGAACTGAAGAGATTTTCAACTCTGTCAATTCCATAATAACCAACCAAGCAACTATGCAAACAAATATGTTCCAGAATGAAGGAGGAACTAGCATGGAATGTTCTGATTTTCAATGATTTTTGGTTAGAATATCCAAGTAGTTGCAGACTGTCTTTCCTCCAGCCCAGTATTGGTTCATGAGCTAGAAGCAAGACAGCCAATATAAACATTTCCAAATGTGTTTTTCTCTCTCTCTGAGTCTTCTAGATAGGTAGGCCCTTTGACCTTCAGTGATATTGCTTTCTGTAGACTAGACGAGGTAAGACTTAGATGAGGGAATAGAAGGGGAATTTACCAAATTTGCAGATGATACTAAGCTGGCAGGAATAGCTAACACCCAAGAAGATAGGCTCAAGATCCAGATGGATCTTGACAGACTAGAACACTGGGCCATATCTAATAAAATGAAATTCAATATAGAGAAAAGTGAAGTCCTACACTTAGGCAAGAAAAACCAAAAGTACACATATAGATTGAGTGAAAACCAGGCTCAATAGCAGTAACTGTGAGATGGATCTTGGAGTCGTAGTGGACAACCAGCTAAATATGAGTTAGCAGTGTGCAGCCACCACCAAAAAAGCTAATGCAATCCTAGGTTGTATTAACAGAGGGATACAGTCAAGATCAAGAGAAGTACTAATACCACTCTATAAAGCCTTAGTAAGACCACACCTAGAGTACTGCATCCAGTTTTGGTCACCACATTATAAAGATGTTGAGACTCTAGAAAAAGTACAGAGAAGAGCAACCAGGATGATGGGACTGGAGGCTAAAAGATACAACGAACGGTTGCAGGAACTGGGCTTGGCTAGTGTAGTAAAGAGAAGGACCAGGGGAGACATGATAGCAGTCTTCCAATATTTGAGCGGCTGCCACAGGGAGGAAGGGGTCAAGCTATTTTCTAAAGCTCCTGTAGGCCAGACAAGGAATAATGGATGGAAACTGAACAAGGAGAGATTTAACCTGGAAACAAGGAGAAACTTTCTGACAGTGAGAACAATCAACCAATGGAACAGCTTGCCCTCGGAAGTGTGAGAGCACTATCACTTGAGACTTTCAAGAAGAGATTGGACTGCCATTTGTCAGAAATGGTGTAGGGTCTCCCGCTTGGGCAGGGGGTTGGACTAGATGACTTACAAGGTCCCTTCCAACTCTGATTATCTGTATCTGTATATGATAGAATGAATGTCATAGTCTTCAGCTTAAAACATATTAGTATTTTTCCATTTTATGGAATTAATTTCAATACTAGTAAATGTTTTATTTCCAATAAAATTAAATGAGTTACATATAATACTCATTAATGAGTTTTCCAAGAGATGGCTCTTAATTCATGTATACTTGGGACTGACAATATATTAAGAAAACCAGATTCTGGTACATAGGTGGAAGTCCTTAGTTGTGGAAAGAGAGAAAAAGTCATTCTGTCACAATTCTCTCATTATGAGAGAGGTCAGTATAATTATAACAATTTGCTATATTATCATTTGAAATATTATCTATTTTGTTCCTGAAAGTAATAAATAAAGCCACTCCTGAAGAAAAACATAAGAAACTGGATTTTATCAATTTATTGTAGATATCTACATGTATGCTGATGACTTGTACACAATAAAATCAATTTAATGAATGTGAATCAACTGGTAGGAAGGTAGTCACAGTAAAATGATTTTATAGTTTTACCTGAATTACAGCAATCAATAGCCAAAGTACAGTGGATATACCATATCTCAATATGCGGCTCCAGGGTGCTATATAACTTTCAGGGTTTCTGGTTAGACCAGAAGATGAATCCATTAAGGCCAAGTTTGAAAATCCTACAACCTATAAAGGTAACAAACAAATTACAGTCATACCTCGGTGTTCAGCTGCTTCAAAACTCATCAGATTTGGTAGTCCACATATTTTAAGCAAAAGTCTTGTCCGGGCACTTAGTCTTTCTCCCTGGTACTCGATGCACAAGGTAGAACTTGCTGGCATTGTCTGCCTCATAGACTCCCTACCCCTCCCAGCCAAAATAAAGGGTCATGTGGTAAGTCACATGATTTGTTTGGTATCTGTTTTTAATATTAGTCACACCCCTTGGAATGAAGCCCAGATGAGTACCAAGATATCAATGTTATGACTCCCCTTCGAAATTCAAACGAACAAAACAGAAAGCAGCCGTTTCACAATTAAATCAAACGGAAAGAAGTCTTATTAGATAACGGCTGGCAGAAACCACAGCATAAATCTTTACTCTGTCCGGCAAACCAGTCCTGGCAATAAATCCTCAACCTCAGAGCTCTTTGCTGTAACGTCCTCACTCAAATAGTCATTTTGTTTCTGGCGAAATGCACCAGCCCAGCTGTGTCCTTTTATACCCATTAAGGCAACGTGCTAATTAACTGGCTTGCCCTTCAGATTAACGTTTCCTGGTTCTGACGTCAATCCACGATCTAACAGTCATCAGAGTCAAAACTCCCAACAGTGCCGATCCTTCCAATCACAACATATCAATGTATTGATTATTTTTTAAAATATCTATTTATATTAGCAAAGATTTTCTAAGGAATAAAGGTGAATATACGTGTCTCAGGTTAATGTTGCATGATCCAATTTGGGTCGGTCACCAGGACCAGCGGTTTTGGTTTGAGCTTTTGGACTCATGCTGGAGTCCATCTTCAGGGAACTTCTCTCTTGCAGAGTGTGCTGTTCTGGCTGTAGTATTTATGGTGCCTGTTGTATGTAGATTTTTAGATGCTGATTGGGGGTGTGTTGATGACTGGGCTTTTAAGTCGTTGGCTGCTGTTTGCTTGTGCTCCAAGCAATCTTTACAATGCATAATTTGTTCTCGTATGGTAGCCTCTGGGTGGTGTGCGATGTCCATTTGCAGATCTCAGAAAATGCACACTACAGTACAGCTTCTGAAATGTTTTCTATGTATGGCAGGACATGCCATGTGATTGGTCTTGTACCTTGTTTCTTCCTTTCTCTCCCTACCATGTTCTGCAGACATCTTGTCAGACACTGTCAACATGGTGTACCCACAATCATTCATCACAAGAGGAACAAATGGGCACCACACACTGCTCAGTGGCTACCATAGGAGGACAAATTATGCTTTGTAAAGATCGCTTGAAGGTGGGAGATGTAATCTACTGAATTCCCTACATGGATCGTCCCTGTGACTATGTAGGACAGACAGGGAGAAAGCTAACCACCAGATTAAAAGAACACAAGCGAGTGGTCAGAGAGGAGACTCAAACTCACTGGTAGCCTCACACTTCAATAAACAAGGACACATTCAAGTTTGCAGCTACTAAGAGTGTTGGACAACCAGGCACAAAAACAGACAGAGAAGTGATTGGAGCCTGGGAAACAGGCCCCTCGTCAGTCAACAGGAGTGCTTATTTACCACCAGCATATTATGTACTTAGAAGGCAAAGGTTAGGCAGCACAAGCAAATCGGCCAACAACTTAAAAGCCAGCCACCAACACACCCCAATCGCATCTAAAAAGCACATACAACAGACACCATGTACACACATAGAACAGCACACACTTCTCTACTGGAGAGAAGTTCCCTAAAGATGGGTTCCAGCACGAGTCCGAAAGCTTGAATAACAAAACCTCTGGTCCCAGTGACCAATCCAGATTGGATCCTGCAAGATTTTCTAAGTTGCCTAGATGAACACTTTCAATTTTTGAATATACTTCAGCAAGCGCAAAACAGCAAGTAATATTTTGTTCAATTTCATTGTACACATGTTGTGCATTGACGATTTGATTTGATTTGTCAGTATTATTTTTTCCTTTAAATAATACTAGCTCTTGAGGTGAGTGTGGAGATCTTATTTCTCCAGATGTTACTAAATTACTGTTCCCAATCAGAACGGCCTACAGGAAGAGTTGTTGGAGTTAATTCATCACAGCTCTGGCTTTAGGGTACAGGAAGGCTTGCAACAATAATGTAAATGGTACTTGATTAGAGTAGTAAAGTCAGAAGGTAAAACTTCTCAGATGAAAAACTTATTCTGGAGCTTTGTAAACATTTGTTACAATTCCTACCAAAGACAGTTAATATTTATTTTTTATTTTTTTGCTATGTTGATACTTAGCAAAAATTAAAACCAACCTCAAATAATATTAGACTTGGAATTTTATAATTCACATGAATAATCTTGCATTTTTCAGTTGTTTGTTTCACTTTCTGCTTTATATATTTGTCTCAGCAGCCAAAATTTAAACCTGCAGAAGGAAATGGCAGCTGGAATATAAATCCAAGTTCTAGTCTAGTCCTAGAGTGTATTATGAAGTAATCTACTCATCTTTCTCTTATCTTAGTTATATGCATGAAACAAATTTGTTCTTATCTATGTCTCATATAAAAAGTATGCATCACTTTTATTCTGCTAGAAAATCTATTTTCTTTTCAGAGTATCTTGAACAGATTCAAGACCAGGAACACAGTATAAGACAATATAAGGGCTTTGAATGAAAATAGTATAAATTTAAAAGCATATTGTTCTCCTAGACACTAGATTACCTGATTTGACCTCCCTTGCCTGATTTATTCAATATCTGACTCTGGCCAAACCATGAATAAAATTACACTAAAAAGGGCCCAGAATGTTCTTCCAGTCTTTCAAATATCCTCTAAGCCTCAGAATAGCTGTTGATTTTAGTAAGATAATAGAAGTAAGAGAATGGAATTTACATGGGTGACAAATAAGCACATCTATTCTTTTGTTATATTGTCAGAGAAAAAGCCATTAACCTATCTGTCTTAGGAAATGAGGTAGTAATGAATAAATCATATTTCACTCCAAACAGCATCTGCTCCTATTTGATGGGAAATCGTTCTTGGCTGTACCCTGACCTCATTTATTATATTTTATTGTATTGTGGCTATTCAGGACATGTCTACAAAAGTATAGAAGAAGTTGATACAGCTTTGGTTTGCTGAGTATTACTGCATAATAAAGGGAATTGTCAGGAAGCTATCACTCATGTTGGATAGAATTAGGCAGCAATAGAAAACAGAAGTTTAAACTTAGCAAAAACATTAAAGAAGCTTTTCCATTATTAAGACTCAGCCAAGATGCACCAAAATATTTATGTTGGCTCCTGAAAGCATGCCCTGCTCCTGATGAATTCTTCCAATGGTTCCTGAATTATGATTAAGACTTGTAAAACTGTAAATGTGGTCTGGATGGGTATATACAAATAGACACCACTAATAATTTTTGATGTTGAATGTAAAAGAAAAAGCTAAATCTTAAATGACTGAGTTGGCAATTCCAATGCTCACATGTTGGGCTGCTCTTGATCATTCAACATTGCCCTTTGTTTAGAATAATATTTGACAACATGCTGTTAATTTATTGGCATTCAAACTAAAAAAAGCTGCTCATCAACAATGGTTACACTAAGAAATAGGACATAAAATGAAAAGAAGACTCTCTTCTTTTATATGATACCTTAGGAGCCCTGGTGGCGGAATGGTTAAATGCAATATGGTAGACAAACTCTGTCCACAGCCTGGAGTTTGATCCTGACAGGGCTCAAGGTTGGTACTCAGACTTCCATCCTTTCAAGGCTGGTAAAATGAGGACCCAGATTGTTGGAGGCAATACGCTAATATTGTAAACCAACCAGAGAGTCCTGTAAAGCACTAGGAAGCAGTGTATAAGTCTAAGCGCTATTGCCATTTCTCAAATTATGAAGTGAGGTGGTGGTTTTGATTTCTTTAAATTTTCCAAAAAGGTATAAAAATGGCCCTCAAACATGGAAGAACATAAACATAGGAATTCCTACTCTGGTAAGAAGCTCTTCTGTACTTCTCTTTGCTTCTTTTTATCCCAAAGGAGCCAAACCATCTTCCAGTGCACCAGGTGGACAAAAACAGCCAATTTGCCTAAGAAGGGGGGGGGTTTCTCCATCTGTTTCTCTTCTTCCTGAACATTTTTTCTTCTTACAAATAATGTTATCTTTATCCTATTTTCCTGAGTTTTTATATCTGCAAATCTCTTTGATTTCTTTGCTGTAACAAGACATCTCTGTTTTCATTTTTGCTATATGCCCTTCCAGACTATGTACCATCAAAATGAACTTCTCAAAATCATGTTCTCTGCTTTCTTTGATTTCACCCTTGTCTTTCTCTCATAAAACTGAGAATTACATTCCCAATAGACTCTTAGTGACTATTTGATTATTTGTATGCAACTGGCTTCATATATACTTAATGTTACTAGTTTGATTATTATGTATACAGTACTTTCATCATTGGACGTCCAGATTACATAAGTCAATTTAAGGATGTTCAGAACTGGTATTTTAGGAGGTCCAGCTTGTGACAACTACTGTATTATAAATGTGATTTTTTTCCATTACTCAATTTTCATGAGCCAAATATGTCTTGGAACATTGGAAAAAAAATGTCACCTCTAAAAAGAAGAGAACAGCAAGTACTTGGAAGAGAGGATTTATTTTCCTAATGGTCTGAATTTCATTCCACTCATTTGCTATGAAGTATGTTCTCCATATGCTGACTGGTGCAGGAACACTTCTTATGCCATTTTCTCCTATAAAGAAGAAATGTATGTAAAAGATTTTTATTTTGGCCTCAATGACACAAACCTCACTAGTTAGATTACATTAGATAATGTAACAAGATTACACTGTATAAAATTAACATAAAGCATATCATAGATGTTTAATCAAATTAAATAACTTCATGTATTTTTGTTCCTGCCCTGGGTGTATTTTATATAATCCAGTATGTAAATGTTAAAAATTTGGGTGTGCACTCATTACGTATAATGGATTTTACATGTTAGCCACATGAACAGTACCAGAACATGAAAAGAATGTGTACAGTTACTTCTTATATAATATGAGAACGAAGATATAGATGTGGTTACATATATCTGTACAAAATAAACCTCTTCTATATATAGAATGCTTAGAATGAGATTTGCACCATTTCTGAAATCATCAAGTTAATCAACCAAAGGAAAAACATTTTATACCTTCTACTGCCTTAAGAACTTTTCCTTTTGGACGTTCCCAGTCGATGAAAAAGATATCTATTGTAAGCTGGGAAACAAGTAGATGCAAAAATTGCAGCGCCTAAAAATCATTAGATGAAATTAAAAAAAAAACTTTAAAATTATTGTCTTGGAAAAGAAGACAATTCTAGAAAAGCAACAGTAACTTAGAATTACATGAAGAAAGGCATTTACATTGCCACCTATCAAATAATAATAAGAAAAGTCAAGTCTAATACCTCTGCCTCTATTGCCATTAGCAGGAATTGCATGTTCTACATGATGGATGACTTGGAAATTCCTTCCCTATGCAATCCCAATCAGATCGCAGAATTACAAAGTGCATGAATTAGAAGGGAGTTTGTAGGTCATCTTTTCCAAACCTTCCAATAAATCATCCCTGATTGGCTAGTGATGCAGTTCCATTTGAAAGCTTCCAACAAGCAGAAGTCCAATACTGTTTTGGATAGACTGTTTCATTTAGAAGCTTTTTCCAGTAGGAAATTCCCAGTAATAACACAATTCCTGGTGTATTTATTCAGGTGTAAATTTCTAAAGAACACAATTTTTAAATTCTTGTAAAAAGCTGTTTTTCTCCCCTACCTCAAATCCAGTGTTGAATTATATGTAGAATCTTTATGCTTCACTGATATACATATATGTACACTGCTCAAAAAATAAAGGGAACACAAAAATATGACATCCTAAATCTGAATGAAATATTCTTATTAATTTCTTTCATTACATAGTTGAATGTGCTGACAACAAAATCACACAAAAATTATCAATGGAAATCAAATTTAGCAACCCATGGAGGTCTGGATTTGGAGTTACACTCAAAATTAAAGTGGAAAAAAACACTACAGGCTGATCCAACTTTGATGTAATGTCCTTAAAACAAGTCAAAATGAAGCTCAGTAGTGTGTGTGGCCTCCACGTGCCTGTATGACCTCCCTACAATGCCTGGGCATGCTCCTGATGAGGTGGCGGATGGTCTCCTGAGGGATCTTCTCCCACACCTGGACTAAAGCATCCCCCAACTCCTGGACAGTCTGTGGTGCAATGTGGCATTGGTGGATGGAGCGAGACATGATGTCCCAGATGTGCTCAATTGGATTCAGGTCTGGGGAACGGGCGGGCCAGTCCATAGCATCAATGCCTTCGTCTTGCAGGAACTGCTGACACACTCCAGCCACATGAGGTCTAGCATTGTCGTGCATTAGGAGGAACCCAGGGCCAACCGCACCAGCATATGGTCTCACAAAGGGTCTGAGGATCTCATCTCGGTACCTAATGGCAGTCAGGCTACCTCTGGCGAGCACATGGAGGCTGTGCGGCCCCCTAAACAAATGTCACCCCACACCATTACTGACCCACTGCCAAACTGGTCATGCTGGAGGATGTTGCAGGCAGCAGAACGTTCTCTATAGCGTCTCCAGACCCTGTCATGTCTGTCACATGTGCTCAGTGTGAACCTGCTTTCATCTGTGAAGAGCACAGGACACCAGTGGCGAATTTGCCAATCTTGGTGTTCTCTGGCAAATGCCAAACGTCCTGCACGGGGTTGGCCTGTAAGCACAACCCCCACCTGTGGACGTCAGGCCCTCATTACCAGCCTCATGGAGTCTGTTTCTGACCATTTGAGAAGCCACATACACATTTGTGGCCCACTGGAGGTCATTTTGCAGGGCTCTGGCAGTGCTCCTTCTGTCCCTCCTTGCACAAAGGTGGCGGTAGCGGTCCTGATGCTGGGTTGTTGCCCTCCTACGGCCTCCTCCACGTCTCCTGATGTACTGGCCTATCTCCTGGTAGCACCTCCATGCTCTGGACACTACGCTAACAGACACAGCAAACCTTCTTGCCACATAGTGATATAGTGATGGATGAACTGCACTACCTGAGCCACTTGTGTGAGTTATAGACTCCGTCTCACGCTACCACTAGAGTGAAAGCACCGCCAGCATTCAAAAGCGACCAAACCATCAGCCAGAAAGTATAGGAACTGAGAAGTGGTCTGTGGTTACCACCTACAGAACCACTCCTTTATTGGGGATGTCTTGCTAACTGCTTATGCTTTCCACCTGTTGTCTATTCCATTTGCACAACAGCATGAGAAATTGATTGTTAATCAGTGTTGCTACCTAAGTGGACAGTTCGATTTCACAGAAGTGTGATTGATTTGGAGTTACATTGTGTTGTTTAAGTGTTCCCTTTATTTTTTTGAGCAGTGTACTATACTTTAAAATACTTATAGACTGATAAAAAACCCAACCGTTTTCAAATAGAAAAAGCATATACTTCTGTTTTTAAGGATATGGGGAGAAAGGCACATTCTTTTTCAGTTACAACTGTGATAGAGTTCAGGCTTATTCTAAGGTTTTCTACATGCAGGTATCACGTCTGACTTAGGGCAGTAATTTCATATCCCCACTGAAAATTGGGAAGTAAGCATGAGTGAGTTTTCAGCTATACTTCAAAAATATATTTAGCAAGAATTGTTGCATCGGCTATCAGGTTCTTACTTTGAATTTTAACCTAGTGAACAATAAGAAAGTAGCATTCTAAAAAAGAAGCTACTAAAAGTTTTTTTCCCCTCCTTCAGACAATAATGAATGTAAATTGTTTCCAAAGTGACATTGATAAGTTGTAGCATTTTATATTTTTGGAAATCAAAAGAGCATATATTTACCTTCAGAACAAAAGCACATGCAACGTAAGAAATGAACTTATCTTCTTGACTTGGCTGAGGTAGTAAAACAGAGACAAACTGCTGTGCCTGAAGAACAACAAACTCTGTTATAGCAAACAGGATATAACACCATTATGCTTGTTTAATCATACTAGCTTGCATATTTCTTACAGAATTGCAGCAGTTTTGCAAAAAATAATGAACTTGGAAGCAAAATAGGATAGGTGCCAACTTGATCTATTATTTTTTTCAAGTTCACTTAGAGAGGAGAAACTATTGAAAAAGCATCAGAGCAAACAAAAAGATAATTTAATATGCAGAACTTGCCTGAATGGTCTGATCAGAAAAGGCAAAAGAGAAAATAAAACATATAAATATCCAGATACCTCATAATTATACAGAACCATTTATTCGTGTACAAAAATAGGGAAAAAAACTTACTTTAAAAAATATAAGCCAATAAATCCCTGTTCCCACTGTGATGATGAAGAAAACATTTGCAAGGTCTCCGGCATAAAAGAGAAGAAACTTCACAACTGTCTAAAATACAAAATTATGCTTTTGTAATATACAGTGGAGTGACTCCCCCCCTCCGCCCCCAACGAAAATGATTTTTTAAAAAGACTTCTAAATAGCTGCACTACAGATCAGGAGACTCTTGACATGCAGAGGCTTCACATGCAGGAAAAGTTCAGATTTTGCTGAAATTAATTTCTTTGATTAGAGAAAAGACATTATCTACTTTTATTGCTGACTGGAAGTTTCTTATAAACTATTTGTATAATAATGAAAAAGGGCGTTGATACTTACCTGACACGCCCATTCTCTTTGAGCTGCGAAGAACATCCAGTAGTGGGGAGGTGCTTCAGTCTCTGCTTGTCTAGGCTGGGCTTAATTTGCAGAACGCTCCTCCTCCTCCACGGGACTCCTCCCCAGCATTCCCCAGTTTTGGCGAAGATGAGAGAAACAAACACCCTCGCCCTTAATAAGCTAAACGTCATTGGCCGAAACAGGATCCCACCAGATGGAAAGAGGGTGGGGTTGGATGCTCTTTGCAGCTCAAAGAGAACGGGCATGTCAGGTAAGTACCAATGCCCTTTCTCCCACGAGCTGCTCAGTGCATCCAGTACATACCAAAGCTTGGCCTGTCCTACAGGAGGGACTCCGTCTGTCTTGGAATCCCCTCCTGGTCCCTGTGGACCCGTTGCAGAACCCTTCTGCCAAAGGAGGCCTCAGCTGACGCAAACACATCTATTTTATAATGCCTAATGAAAGGCGATGGAGACGCCCAAGTTGTGGCTTGACAGATGTCAGTGATTGGTGCCTGCGTGGCCCATGCTGCCGATGTTGCGGCGCTTCTTGTTGAATGAGCTGTTATGCCCCTGGGCACCTGTACTGATTGAGTCTGATACGTTTTCGCTATTGTGGCCCGTAGCCAACGACCTATTGTGGAGGATGAGACCTTGCATCCTTGAGTGTTGGGCTGAAAGGACACAAATAAAGCTTCCGTTTTTCTGAAAGATGCTGTGTGGTGAATATATATTCACAATGCTCGCCTCACATCCAGCCGATGCCATTGTCGTTCCAACCCTTGGGATGGTCTGGGACAAAAATTAGGATGTATCAGTTCTTGTGCCCTGTGAAAGGCTGAATTAACTTTGGGTATGAACATAGGATCAGGACGAAGGACGATCCGGTCGGAATGAAAGATGCAAAGATCTTGTCTGATCGACAAGGCTGCCAGTTCCAAAATACGACAAGTGGAAGTGATTGCTACGAGGAAAACTACTTTATACGTCAAAAACTGGAGACTTGACGATTGCAAAGGTTTGAAAGGGCACTTAGTGAGTGCAAGAAGGACCTTGTTAAGGTCCCAAGTGGGATAACGGTGAACTGTTGGAGGGTATAAGTTTGTGGCTCCTCGAAGGAAACACTGTATGTGTGGATGATGGGAAAGAGGAGACCTTCATAAGTGACAACTAACACCAAGGCCGCCACCTGTCTTTTCAACCTATTAAGTGATAATCCCCTGTCAAGCCCCTCTTGTAAGAACTCTAGGATTTGAGCCACAGATGGAGAAATGGGATCAATTTGAGACTTGGTACACCATTTGCAGAAATTGGACCATGTGGCATTGTACATGCGAGTTGTTGAGGGGTGTCTGGCAGCTTGGATGGTGGCGATAACTCTGTTGGAAAACTTTTCGCTCTTCAGATGACTCTATTCAACCTCCAGACGGTCAGGTGCAACCATTGAGGGTCCAGATGCGGAAGGGGTCCCTGAGTTAAGACCCTGTCTGGCGGAATTCTCCATGGTGGTGATACGGATAAACTGCGGAGGTCTGCAACGACCATGACCGTCTAGGCTAGTAAGGAGCTACCAGAAGCAGCTCCGCTCTCTTGTTGAGCAGCTTCTGGATGACCTTGGGGATCAGTGGAAGTGGCGGGAACGCGTACAGAAGCCCCAGGGGTCAACGACAATGAAGCACATTGAAATTCTCTGCTCCTTGCGAGGGGTATCTGGAAAGAAATCTCGGGAGCTGAGCGTTGAGGGGGGAAGCGAACAGGTCTACCACCGGCTGTCCAAATGTCCTGACTGCCTCTTGAAAGAGGGTTGGATGGAGGCACCACTCTGATTGATCTTTCGTGGCCCTGCTTAGCC
This sequence comes from Pseudonaja textilis, assembly GCF_049901715.1. NCBI lineage: Eukaryota > Metazoa > Chordata > Lepidosauria > Squamata > Elapidae > Pseudonaja > Pseudonaja textilis. Next base: position 174,526,214 of record NC_141992.1, on the reverse strand, counting down.
AATCTGCTTGTGTATTCAACAGTCCTGAAATGTGTTCTGCTCTGATGAAAATCAGGTTGCTCTCTGCCCAACGACACAAGCGCTCTGCTTCTTGCATAAGGTGTTTCAACTGAGTTCCCCCTTGTTTGTTTATGTGAGCTTTCGCCGTCACGTTGTCAGTCAATATTAATATCTGTTGATTGCGTACCTGTGGAAGGAAGCTGCGGAGAGCCAGGTGTACTGCTAGAAGTTCCAGCCAGTTTATGCTGCACGACTGCTCTATGGAGGACCAGCAGCCTTGGGCTATGAGCGATTGAAAGTGAGCTCCCCATCCAAACAGGCTGGCATTGGTGGTGATGGTAAGTCTGCGGGACTCTTTGAATAGACAACCTCTGTTTATGGCTGGTCTGGTCCAACAGAGGAGAGATATGAGGACCTGTGATGGAACCTTGACCTTGTATTTGGAGTTGCTTCGGCCGGATCGCTGGTATGGGAGCAGGAACCACTGGAGGGATCTAGTGTGGAGCCAGGCCCAAGGAATAATAGATATACATGAGATCTCCGATGGCCAGGTGGCAAAGGCAGCGTCGGTGGATCGATGAGCAATTGTTAGAAGAACCTGAAAGATGAAATTGATTGTCTCCAAACCTGAACGAGAATTCTCCTGTTTTGGCCAAGGAGTAACGAAAAAGCACTGCCTATCTCTCACAAGGCTGAGCCAAAACTGGGGAACACTGGGGAGGAGTCCCGTGGAGGAAGAGGAGCATTCTGCAAATTAAGCCCAGCCTAGACAAGCAGAGACTGAAGCACCTCCCCACTACTGGATGCTCTGAGCAGCTCGTGGGAGAACTTTTCTGTCACTGACTGCATTCCCTATAATCAACCAAAGTGAACTGAAGAACCTTCTTGGATGAGAAGTGAAATGTCTGCAAAGAAAAAAACAGAAAGTCCAGTTGTCTCCTGAAAAAGCATCTTTGGGACAACCATGACTTGGATGACTGAGAATCTCCACAGAAAATAATGGAAAAAATGAACTTGTGATGGTTTTGATGATTAGATAGGATAGATCATAGATCTAGAAAGGATCATAGATCATAGAAAGGAAAATATTACATGTAACTTTAGAGAGAGTTCAAATATATTTGTACTTAATTGCTATGCTGTAGAAAGTATCAGAAGTCACTTCTTTATACATTTTCCTTTCTTTTCTATTTGTTTTTAACCCACCCCTTTTTCTTGCACATTTTGCTTTCTCCTTTTAGTGTTTGTTAGTTGGTGTTAACTTTTAGGTTCTTATTTAAAAGTTTTAATAAAAATTATACTTGAACAAATATGTAGGGGCTTCACAGCCGATTTTTGAAAGAATCTATAGGAGAGATAACAATTCAGCACCCAAATGTGGAAGTGTATTTAGGAAATAGTTTTTCATATTTCTTACTATTCAAATAAGCCAACATAAGGCATGGATATAATATTGTGCTGCTCTTATTGTATTACATACAACCATGCCATTAACAGTGGGTTGAAAGAATGCAGGAATAAGGCTATATACCCCAAAGAATAAACATATTATGCAGGACATAGAAGGCTCCTTCCATTCGGAGATAAGTAATTAAAAGAACCTTCTGTTATTTTTCATAAAATTTACTATTGCACATACATGCTAGGATTGCCAGTTTTACATACAAACTATATTGACACTGGAGTTTCCAGTTTGATGCTTTTAATGCAGTGCTTACATTCCTTAAAGTTGTTGTCCTGGCATAAATGTGCATCATAAAATATAATTAAACTGAATAGGATGTATTTTTACTAAATGTGATCATAACATCAGTGTGACGCATTACCAAAGTATTATGTTTAACCAGGTCAGCTTTATGTTGCAGGAATGTGTCCTAACATATACAACTAATAATACTAGATAAACTAAGACATGTTCTTACCTGTAAATCAATCATGGGGCTTCCTATACGCCTTTTCCAGCCAGCAGTCTTGAGAAGGGACCATAGAACTGCCAGGCCGCCTAGAACACCTAGTGCTATCTGCAGGAACAAGTAAGCAAATCATATGGCTTTGCCTATGGAAATGAGCAGACAAGTTACAAAGAGGTTAAAATTTGGCAGGAAGAGAATGCTTACATCAGTGTGAATGAGAGCCTCTGACTGGTTCATTTCATAATCGACTGAGAAGGAAACCTAAATAGTGAAATTGTTAGAATGTTAAAAGAATAATTTCACAAAATTAAATCACCTCCATCTACGTAACATTAGAGTATCGGTCATAAAATATAATTACTTTAAATAAAATGTACATCATTGACTTCTCATCTATTTGTTAAGCTAGGTCTTCAGTTTTTGGCATAAGAATGTTGTGACACCACAGACAAAGTGGATGGTGTCAGAAAAATTGTGGCTACAAAACAGAAATTTGAACCAGCCAATGGTAAGAAATATTCAAAACAGCCTGGCTTTATATGCAAAACTGGTACTGAGAAATTGTTTAAAAAATAATACATAATAGAGTGAAGGAAGTCTAACTCAGTGACTCTTGTTTACAGGAAAAAAAAATATGGGAATGGAAAATTGAGGCACAAAATATCATCATCATAGAGTATTGGGCATGCTTTTCTTATATGTCACCCAGAGTCACATTTGCGAGATGGATGGGTAGATATTAAACACAATTATGGGAGAAATAAGAGACTAAGAAATTAATCAATGTTTAAATAAACCAGAACAGAGATTTTGTGAGGATGCACCAGTGTGTAATTGTTCATTTTAATGGCCATTCAGTAAATTGGATTAAACAGGCAAAAGCTTAGTTCTCTTTTTAAAGCTCTGACTTAAAAATATGTAAAATGCTCTTTTTGGTTAATTGTTATACCTTTATAATGATCAATATCCAGGGATTTCCAGTTTATTAAGTTAGTGGAATTATTGATTATTCAGTAGGATCTATCTTGGTTATGCCCGGCTAAGCTACTGTTAAATGTAGCTGAGAGGTAGGGAAAAGCATTACCTTACCATTATATTCTCAGCATTAGGATTCTGGATGAGAACATCACTGTAGGCAATTGTTATCAGAGGTGGATAGATGGCTCCCCTTTGAGTGTTCCGCACTAGACGAATGCTGCAAAAAGGAATGCAATGAAGAGTTATCTAGAAAACCGCAATTGGCACCATTAGAAGTAAGGTAACGAGTCTGCAATGTGTAATCTCTTTACACGCAGTTTTGTTTTGTTTAAACTCTCTTTTTCACTATATGTAATGTGCCTAGCATCTCTTTTTTTAAAAAACAATCTCATTATTCTTTTTAACTCCCAGAACTTTTGTTACAGAACTATGCTTAAATATGGTTATTCACTATAATAAAAGGTAGTATTATTATTACCGTTAACGGAAGATAGGCAAAGGCAGAAACTTGGAAGAAAAGGTGACGTGGGGTATAAATCACAGAAGAGGATAGAAGAAAGGGATATGGTGCATTGGTCTTGTGCTACTAATTTGGTAAAATCTCTCTAAATTTTGTCTTGGATGAAATTCAGAAGAACTGAAATATTCTGTTTCTGGGTTAGTAAAACTGCAATCTACTTGGCTAAACTTCCTGGCCATGGTGTGTTTGTTTGGGGTTAAAACAAACATATTTCCTGTTTGTATACATCATTCTACAAAGTACAGATTATAAAATTAAGACAATACACTGGTCCCATGTCTCATCAACAGCACTTACTTTTATCAATAACTGGTGGCTATACTGGAGCAAGTCAAATATGAAATTAGCCTTTGCTTTGCAGTCCAAGTATGAATCATAGCATTTTTAAAGCTACTTCCCATTTCACTGTTTATGGTAGCAAGTTCCTTCTTCAAGAGTAAAATTTACTGCAATAACTTCCTGAAATTTTCATTAAGGCTCACACTGTACATATAGGCAAAATATTTGTTTGAACTAAGGATGTTATTGTCAGCATGTGATGGACCATTTTTAGCCTATGATCATACGTTATGTAGAAAGAGGATAAATTCCATGGAATTCAACAGAGCTCTCATTTGAGCAGTTATGTGGGAGTTTTGATGGTTGATGGGCATTGGGTCATCTTATTTTTGTGCAGATTTTTTTCTCACAGCAAACTAGTATGCTGGATTAAAGAAAATTCAAATTTGAATTTGGGAATTTACAGCAACCTTTTCAAACTTTATATAATCTTACCTTATTGCTATTTTACTAGCAATTCGGATTACTTTTGGCTGGCTTTCTAAGTCATTTTCTCGTCCACTTAAGGTATCCACCAATAATATACGCCGTGTCAAAAACCAGCTATTCACATTACTGCCTTTGAAAAAAAAATGCAAAATTACGATTTTAGACAAAAAATTACTGAAAGAGAAGGAAAAATAAGGAAACTTGCATTATTTATCACTAATGAAAACAATGAAAACAATGACATAAATCATACTGAATAACTTTTAGTTGTTCCATATTATTAAATATATTTTAATATATTTACTGTTAAAACTAAAATAACAGCTGAAGTTACTTCAGGACCACATGCATACTGCTTTTCCTTCTCCACTAGCATAGCTGCCCTAAGACTGAATATCTGATTCTGTTTTTAATTAACCATAGTTAACTTTATGTCCAAACTCAAATAAACTGTGGCTGGCCTTATAGTTTACTGAAAACAACTCAATTTCAAACAATAATTTACAAACTGGGCTTATTTCAATAATATAGTTAAATTAATCAGGGCTTAAAAATAAAGCTTCAGTTAACTGAAAACCAAATGAACACTTCTATCCTATTGATAGAGCTACCTGAAAAGAGAAGAAATAGGTAGATTTAAGCCTTTTCCTGTTCACTTATTACCAAATTAGAGGGCTTGGTGCTTATTCAAATGAGGCCATTGTGTATGAATGAGATTTAGAGTGCCAGTAAAGTTACTGATAAATAGTAGCAATAATTCTGAAGAATAAGAAAATGAAACCATGCCATTTATTACATCTACTTTTTATCTGTAGAATCACTGAGATACATCAACAGAATATTCTTACCTTGGTTTATAAATATTTCATTATACTTAAGATTCACATTTAACACTGGCACAGCCCAAAGGTATTGCTGTGCATCTTCTTCATCGTGATATTGGAGGAATATATCATAAAACACAGGTTCAGCATAATCCTTTAAAATCTTGGCAACTGAAATTGTACACTGTATCAAAAGAGCAAAGGAACGTATAATGTGTTTTTACTAACATCCAAGAAAATTCAAAAATGGAAAAACGTTTTAAGGAAAAATCCTTCTCCTTAAAACATATACCTTATTATTTTGTAGCAAACAGAATGACAGAACGAAGAGATTATACAAAAGGCTTCAAAAGTCTATATACAATTACAAAGTGCTCAGACAGATTTTCCTGGGCATGTTAATTAGGACATGAGGGTAACAGCTTCCCTTTCACTATTTCCAGCGCTTGGCAATTTAGAAGCATTCAAAAAAGAATGTTATTATTTGTGTTAGGTAAGTTTTACACTGGGATGAGGATTAAAGTAAAAATTCAAAATAGATTTCACATGATTAAGACAAGTATTAAAAAATAATTTAAAAAATAGAAAAAAATCATCTAAAAGGAAAAGCATTCAAGCAGCCACCGTCTTTTATTCTCCCCACTCTTTTTTCTCTAAGTACTACTAGGACAACCCTCAAATTTAACACTGAATGAATTGTTGATGGTGTTTTTGTGTGCACTTTCAAGTAGTACTGATTTTTCATGTCTTGCTGATCATAAAAAGCCAAAATATTTGGAGTTCAGGCATGGCTTAAAAACTAATAACAACAGTAAATAACAATAAAATTCTGAACGGCAAAATATGCAGTATATTACCACTTCTTAGTTAAAATTATGTGATCCCCAAATGTAAAGTACCAGACTACTTTCAATTGTGTTCGTAGTGTGACAAAACAGAACGATCTTATTTCCGTCAGTCCACATGAGAGTATGGAATTTTACCCAAATGAGAGTATGGAATTTTACCCAAGAACAGCACAACAACTGGACATTATTTTATTCTCTAGCCTTAATTAATGTGTACTTTATGAATCTTTTTTAAAAAAAAAACCCAACTATGCTTACCTTTTGTTGGTAGGTTGTTCCAAACTTATAAGCAGCATTCAGCCTAATTAATGTGTCTGGACAAAGCTGTTTTTTAAAAAGAAAATATATAGCATTCTTCATTATAATATTCTCAGATTTTTAAATATATTTTACATTCATTCCTTTAAAAAAAAAGGTACAGTAGTTATGTTTACATGGAGACAAAATGCAGTCCTTGCCACTACAGATATGAAGCACTACAGAAAATCTTTGACTTATGACCATAATTGAGCCTGTGACAAGTCATGAAAGCCATCAAGGGGATCATTGTGGGACTGTCCCCGATTTTATGACTTTTTCCCGACAACTGTGAAACAGACACGGGGTTGCAAAGCGAACTGATTACTTGCTATGGGGTATTTTTTTGCTGGAAACAGAATAAACAAGCAAACCTTAAATGTAGGCCAGTTGCCAAACTCTCAAATGCAGTTACATAATTGAATGTACGTGGCTGTCAGTACTGTGTATTTTGATCATAAATACGTTTTGTGGGGTTAATTGTAAATTTGAATGGCCACTAAGCTTGTAAATTGAGCACTAATTGCACCAGGGATATCAAAACTATCTTCATTGTAAGATTACATTAACAGTTTGAAGGAATTTCTCTCCTCCTCTTCTTTTTACTCCCTGAAAAATTAGAAAAGGTCCCTTCTGAATTGGTTTTATTGTATTGCGAACAGTTGCTGGGGTGCATCCACAGTTTCGTTGTATAATGACAATAAAGTTCTTCTAATTCTAATGATGGTTGTCCATTCTGCACACTTCTTCTTGTCTCCCAAGGTCATTTCCACGTATGATTACAGGTAATCCTCAACTTAAAACCATTTGTTTAATGACTGTTTAACGTTATGACAGTGCTGGAAAAAATGACTTATGACTGGTTCTCATACCTCTTACCACCACAGCATTCTTGTAGTCATGTGATCAAAATTTGAGGCTTGGCAATGAGTATGTATTTAGGATGGTTTTAGCACCCTGAGTCACATGGCCATTTGCAGCCTTTTCAGGGGGCTTCTAATAAGCAAAATCATTGGGGAAAGCAACATTCACTTAACAATGTTTTTGGATTAATGACTACAGCAGAAAGATCATGAAATCAGATGCAACTTACTTAATGACAACTGAGTGTCAGAGGTTCTGGTCCCATTTGTAGTCATAGGTTGAGAACTACCTGTACATTTTCCTACCAGTGATTTGAGAAAGTTACAGAAAGTTAGGTCTATGCTGATGGGACTCAAAATGCGAATGTGGATTCATAATTAGAAATGTATCAATGATGTCACTGTCTCCATGGAACTACTTCTATGACTAAAACAGATTCTTCCCCATCCTACTTCCGGGACACCCCTGTATCTTCTTTGGAAGACTCCTGAGCTCCTGCTAAGTATGCAGGAGTGGTGATGGGAGAAGGAAAGGAAATGGAAGTTCACTTACATAATGTTACATCTCGTCCTGTTTAAATACATTTAAAGCCTTTTTTAACCATGACAAATGTGTTCTACTAGATTCAATAGACAGGTTTGATTAAATCCAATCCTATATTCCTAACCCAAATTAATACAAGGTGATATGCTCTTTCCTTACCTGTAAAAGACCATCTTCTAAACGTTGCCATTTCAGAAAATTTCCTGTTGCATCGTATGAGGCTGCAATAAAATTTAATTTTACTTCCTGCAAAAAAGAGAGGTGCTTTCAAGATCTAGACTCTTGCATCTTAGACACATCTTTTTATGCAAGATCAAAAAGAAAATCAGAATGTTATTAACATTTCATGTTGTGATTTACAACTGTATAAGAAAAATTATTATAAGAATTAAGTACTAAATGTAAATCCCTACCATCCATTTACCATATGGAAACATAATCACGGAGAGGCAAAAGTTACTTCCTTAATCTAAAAATATGAAAAGGAATAATAGCCATAATTTTAATACAAAGAAGTGCTACAACGTACCAATGTAGACCCAAAGCTATAAGATAGAACTCTCTCAGCATAACAGATATGGGGATATATTAATTTTTAGACTTTAGTTAAGTGCATGATTATTCATATTGTACATATTATAAATTAATGTCTGCCTATCATAAGTATGCTTGCAAACTCTCCCTCTTACCTAAAACGTTTCCAAGAAAAAAGGTCAAAACCCAACAATAAAGCTTATAAACATCTGTGAAGAAAATGAAATTAATTTATATCACATTAAATCCTAATAAATAAGCTGTTTTGACCCAGCATAGGAGTTATAGTAATTTCCCATTTCCTTCAAATAATGAAAATCTGAAAAATAACAACATTTCAAACTATATTTCAAACTATATGAAAAGCTCCAATATAACTGTAAAATGGATTTTTATGTTCTATTTTCAAGGTACATATTCAAAAGTAGTCTATACCAGTGGCCCCCAACCTTTGGGTACTAGGGACTGGTTCCGTGGAGATTTTTCTGCAGTCCAGAAGGGACATGGTTGCTTGTGTTACTTGGATCCCAAGGATGGAGTTTCACTTTTTTGTGAGGCTCAGTTTCTGGTATGCCACGGACCGGTGCTGGTACATGGACTGGAGGTTGGGGACCCTGGTCTACACTACAATAAATGACATATCCTCAAGAAATGAACTAATACATTAAAAATAGTCCCCTGGGTAAATTAATCACTATAAAATCTTATCAGGGACAAATATAGATTGAGAAAAAAAAAGAGTTTTTACTGCAGGGAACCCACCTCATCTTTTTCTTTAAAAGTAAAGCTAGTAGGAAGCTCCGTTCCATCAAGAACCTGGGATGCTAAGCCTGGTTGGTCACCATAGAAGAGCCATGGAAGAGACTGTCTCCTGCAAACAATTATTCAGTGTTTACTGCAACCTACATATGACAAAAGCATATAGCATACAATTCAAAGGAATGACTGACAAAGACAACATACCAAAATGATATTGAATGGACAGTACCAAGTCCAATCGTGTTTGCAAACACATATTGAAACAAACCACATGCATCAGGAGTGGCAGAGCTCAAACTATTCATGTTCATAACACACATATTTCCCAAGGCTTGGCAAGATGTAAGATTGGAATATAGCTGAAAGAAAATAAGCCAACAATTATGAACAGAGTGTAAAAGTATATAAAAGATTTAAAAAGAAAACAATGTTTTCCCTTGTGAATGAAAGAAAATAAATGGGTTGTTTTCTAACATTATGCTCCACACAGTTAGTCCTTGACTTAAAATGCAGTCGAATTTCTGTCACTAAGCAATGTGGTTGTAAAGCATGACTGCGTTGTTTAGTTATGGCAATCCCTGTCATCCCAGTTGCCATCATTAACTGAATCCAATGGTTGTTAGGCAAGTTAGCAGGCAGGTAAGAGCTGCTGCAGGCTGGGGTAGGGCAGAAGGGGATGCATGTAGGTGGAAGGGAGATGTGATGAGATTTGGAGAGGGTACACAAGAGAGGTGCCATAAGGTTTGGGGAGGGGGCAAGGCAGGCACAGAGGGTACATGGGATGTGTCAGTGGCCAGTGCAATGTGAGCTCAGAGGCTCTGAGGCAGTGTGCACGTGTGAAGGTGACTTATCTGAACAACTTGTGCCCATTCCTGCCGGCTTCCCCACTGACTTTCTGAGGAAGCTGGCATGGAAGGTTGCAAATAGCATTGTAACTGGTACTAAGTGTGAGCCTGTTGTCAAGGGCTCAGATTGTGATCACATGACTACAGGGATGCTGGGATGTGACATTACACTTTATGACTGTGTTGATTAGAAATGGAAATTCTGGTCCCAACTGCTACTAAAACCTAAGAATTGTATAAATTATACATGGATTAGAAATATTTATCAGTAATTTTGTTCAAAAAGAAAATTAATTTAATACATACCCAGCAAGCAGCTGCTGATGCTTGAAGATTTTTATAAAACCATTCTGACCTCAATGTGATGCCCTAGAAATGGAATAGTTCAAATTGTTACAGGTTTGTTGTTTTAACTATTTAGTCATGTCCGACCGTTGGTGACTTTATAGGCAAGTGCTCTCCCTGATGCCCTGTCAAACGCAGCTTCTTTCAGTTGTTGGCTGTTCCTTTTTGTATCAGCTTTACATGCAGAATAAGCCAGCATGTTCTTTGCATGCCCTTTTTTCTGGTTCCACTAACCATTCCTAGCATCACTGACTTCTCTAATGAATTTGCATGTGTGTTAAAGGTATCTTAGTATAATTCTACAAACGTCTGCTCATAAGACAGTCCCAGGTATAAACAAAAGACTGGCAGTCTCATGACTTTTTCTTTCAAAGAATCAGCAACGCTTGACTTGATGGTAACCAAAATTAAATTCAATATTACTTTTCCAAAACTTGAAAGCCTGTCAAGATTTTGAATACAGATTTATAGAAAGACAGCTTCTGAATGATCATTAAAGGAATTTACAGAGTTTCTTACTTAATGGTTAAGAAAAATTATCAGTAAAATCAAATCTATTGGTGGATTTTCATTCACTAGATGCATGGAAGTTGGAAAGTTATCTGATTGAAGTTATAACATAGATTTCTGCACTAAATTGGATTTCATGGTCAAGTAGCTTCTTTTGACTTTTGTGTCTGTGGTTCTATTGCATATTAAACTTAGCTTTATGTTAATATGCTGCGGGTAAAAATGATGTATTTATGTAACTGTAGGAGTTTAAAATCAACAATTCTTTTATGTCCTGAATGCACTGCTTTTGTAAATCATATAAAAATGTGACTATAACTTACTAGTTTTCCAAATTGGACAGTTGCAACTCCCTTTGGAGGGAAATTTCCAGTGCTTGTGAAACATAAACCTCCTGTCTGAAATTGAAAAAAAATAAATCTTGTCATGAACATATATATTTTAAAGGTAGATGTCTTATCCTAGAGAAGCCCTTCTAAAAAGAACGTTTCTTTTACATTGAAGATCCAATAACAGATGCAGCTCAGAAAGCAAGCCTCTTGAATTTTAGTAATTCACCATTTTTATGAGTCCTATCCTATCTCCCATTCATTATAGTGAACATACCGCTGATATCTAGATTTAGTACCAAATTCAGATTTAGCCATGCAAAACCAAAACCACCCCTTCCAGTCCCATCTATGTCCAGTAAAACCTCCAACAAATTGGGAGTGTCATACGGAGTGGGAGGAGGCTGCAGTAGGGTTGCTGCACTACAAATGGGCTGGCCCTGAAAGATAAATGGTTCCTCCACATTAGTGGTTCCCAAACTTTTTCAGTCCACCGCCCCCTTGGTGCTGCAAACTCATCCTCAATGCCCCATACCTAGGGACGGGATTCAAATTTCTGTGGGTGTGGCCTAATTTGAGGGTGTGGTTTGCTGGTAACATGATTGGGTAGGCGTGGCTTGCTGGTCACATGACTGGTTGGGTGTGGCTTGCTGGCCACGTGACTGGTGGCGTGGCTTCCTGGTCACGAGTCTGAGTGAGCGTGGTTTGGTGACTGGCAAACCAAATACAAGTTGTCCTCACTTAATGGCCGGTTGCTTAGCAAGTGTTCTAATTTATGACTGGCCTCCCCAGAACTACTTGACCTGTTTTTGGAGTTTTGACAGCCATGCACACACATATACACATACTCCCTCTCAACTCTGCTGGAGCAGGTCATTGAACTAGAATCGGCAAAGCATCTCTGATTAGATTCTAGTAGTGAATAAAATCTAATCGGAGATGCTTTGCCGATTCTTATTGATTTGTTTTATTTGTATTTCTTTATTTTATGTTGCTGAATTGCATTGACATGTGTGTCCCTTCTTGTGCACAACCCAGAAGCTTTTGTGATTCTTTGCAGCAAAAATTACCGACCTCTGGCTTTGCTCTACTTTTCAAACATGCCGGCACTGCTGTGTTCTAGGTGCCAGCCCCGCAGGTCCACCCCATTGAGCCCACTGCACTAGAGGGACCAGCCCAAGCAAGTCCGAGTGGAGCAGTGCACCAAATCAATAGGGTGAGCCTGGGAGAGGGAAAGAGAGAGAGAGAAAATAGAGAAAAAGAGAAGGAAGAAAGAGAAAAGGGAAAGAAAGAAAAAGGGACAAAGAAAGGGGGGCATGGAGGGATAGAGGGGGGAGGGGGAGAGAGGGGGAGGGGAGAGAGAGAGAGAGAGAGAGAGACCTGATGCATCAGATTGAAATGAGGCCTAGTTCAGAGGCCCTTTTCCACACTGAAACATCTTTGCCAGCATCTTTGCCAGCACATTGAAACATCTTTGGCTTCTATTAATTAAAGGTTTCGTGGATAAAACATGGCCAAGACTATCAGGAAGCTCTCACATTTTGTTGAGACTTTAAACAGGATCCATTAGACCAGATCTCCACCCTAAAAAATTACTTTTTCCCAATGTATTACAGTGCCAATTCTGAAGAAGGCAAAACCAAAATGTATTGGTAAATCACAAGGAGAACACGCACACACACTCTCCCTTCTAACCCTGCTGGAGCAGGTGATTGGACTAAAATAGTTATCTCATTACCTTTCTTCTCCCTCCCTCCCTCCTTTATTTCTTTTTCTTTCTGTCCCTTCCTTCCATCCCCCCTTTTTCTTTGTCCCTTTTTTCTTTCTTTCCCTTTTCTCTTTCTCTTCTCTCTTTCCTCTCTCTTTTCCTCTCTCAGGCTCACCCCATTGACTTCGTGCACCGCTCCATTTGGATTTGCTTGGGCAGGTGCCTCCAGTGCAAGGGGCTCAATGGGGTGGGACACAGCGGTGGTGGGATGTTTGAAAAGGGGAGCAATATCACTCTGGCTTTGCTCTCCTTTCCCAACATTGCGTTCAGGGTGACGCCTGTGGCATGGGGTGTTTGAAAAAGGGAGCAAAGCCACTCTGCCTTTGCTCTCCTTTCCCAATGCTGCGTTCGGGGCAGAGCTCCTTGCACCAGAGCATGCAAGTCAATGGGATGACCCTGCGGGGCCTTGCCTCGAACACGGCAGTGGCGGGATTTTTTCTCACCCCTGAATTGTGCCCTGCTGCTCACCTCCAGCGACCCCCTGCCACCTCTTAGCGCCCCCCTGCCGACCCCCTTGCCTCTCAGTGCCCCCCCAAGGCATCCCACTGCCCCCCAGGGGGCGGTACTGCCCACTTTGGGAACCACTGCTTCACATGACTCTAGGAGAACCATTGAAAAATAAATGAATGCAGCTTATGTGAACAAGCCTCCATATTCAATACAATGAACTATATTGCTTATTAAATTTATACCCCTCCTTGGTGCTCAAAGATCATTGAAAGTAGCTGTTTTTATTATCTGCTGTTTGTTACACTTACTAAAATGTTTGGCTCAGAACAGCTACATGATTTGTTAACGCTGATGAAAGTTGGTTGACATCTTTTGCACCTACAAACAAAAGATAAAATGAAATGTGAAGAATGTACATAGAGTTTAACATTAAATAATCTTAAATAAAGGATGCAATGGTCCTTAAGTTAATAAGCAACACAAATAAATACAATCTCTCCCAGTATCATGGTAGCATGGCAAAGCTATGTACCGCATTAGAGTTAAATCAATGTTGAAAAATCAGCCTGCAAATAGAACAAGTTTTGATATTTTCTTCTGACTTTTCTTCCTTTTAGCAAAATAGTAAGAATTGCCTTTGAAGGAGGACACAACTGAATGCAAGGGGAGGGAGAAGAAAGTGCTATTTCTGAATTAGTCCAATACATTTTCAAAAGTGGGAACACTTTGAAATCTTTACGTTTGGTAAACATCAGTTTTATTTTCAATTTTGCAAATTTAATGAAAATAAATAAGGCAAATGTTGTTTCCTAATCCAATATACATCTTATATAAATAATATACTTACATGTTATTTAATGTATTTGCAGTTGAAAATGACTGTTCCTTTCCATCACACTGAACACATAATGCTGCTTTCAGTAGTGAACCATTAGTATTTCTTTCCACTTAAAAAAGTACAAGAATATTAGTAATAATATTACTATATATACTATATTAAATGAGCAATGTATGAATACCATGTATATTTAAAAATAGTAAATCCAGAAAATTCAGTTGACAATGCTTAATACACAACTCCCAATTTGGAAATCTTGGTCATGATCTTCCCAGGAATTACCCCGAATGAAAAATTAACTGTGTAAATATGGAAGTGCTTTTCGCTCCTGTACAATCACTTATTTCTACTAGTTATTTTATAGAGAAAAAAAATCAACTTACATGTTTTTAAAAGGAAGTTTATATGTAATTATGTAGCCACAAAAGCTATGTTGTTAAGTTTCTCTCAACACTATTCTACGTTGCAACTTTCATCAAAGAGAAAAATGGTGTCATAACCTAACTTGCTGCAAAAATATAAATTCAGGGGAAGAACATATTTTCAGAGAAAATATTTTATTTTCAGTTTGGGAAAATAATAGAGTTCAGGAGAAGATTCTGAAAACCATTCAATCAAAGACACTGACCGCTTGAATAACACAGCAGGTTTGCTTTGCTGTAAAACTATCAGTGATTTCTAAATGAGATGTTTCATTTTAGCAAAGAAGTAAGAAAATAGCAATAAAATTTACATTCAGTTATTATTTGGAATAGTGGATCTGAAAAAAAAATGAACTGTTTTATTTTTAAAATACAAATTGGTAATATATAATTATATACCCTTTGTTCCTGGAATAAATAAAACGTAATTTTTCATCTGTTCACCGAACTAAAATGTTAAAATATATCTTACATATATCTTTCTATATAGATTTGCCTAGAAAAATAAACAAAAAATCATAAAATAACTTTATAAAATTCTTACCTAGAATCTCATTATTAGCGCATATACATTTTCCTTCTATAGTTAAGCCACTAGGACAAGTAATGCAATCCCATCCGTCTTGAGTAACTCCATTCTAAATGAAAGATTAAAATTATTTAAAACTCACTTTAAAGCTTGTAACGTAGAAAAAAAAACACAATTAATTTACCTACTTTTTAAAATAGAAATATTTTAGGTTTGAGTTTACCATGGTTTCTGCACATTTTTCACACGTAATAGATGGTCCACCTTTATCAAAAACTTTTTTGAACCCTGGTAGACATTCACATGATGTACCTGAAAAATACACAATACCTTGTTGTATTATCGTCTTCAAATTAAAGTATTTGCTTTAGTAAGGATATGATTGAAAGAGATCTCTAAAATTTCTCTACCTATGTTGCCTTCAAATGTTTTCTGGAATGTATTCTGGAAAAATATGAGCATAAATCATAAAGATAGCTTACTAGTATTCCAGGCCAATAAGATATGTCAACTACAGGTAGTCCTTGACTTACATTTAGTGACCATTCAAAGTTACAACAGCAGTGAAAAAAATGGACATGACCATTTTTCACATCTATGACTGCTGCAGTATCCCCCTGGTCATGTGATCAAAAATTGGATGCTTGACAACTGGTTCATATTTATGATGGTTACAATGTCCCAGGGTCATATGATGCTTTTGTGATTCTTCTGACAAGCAAAGTCAATCGGAAGCCACGTAACAACCATGTTATCACTTAACAACTGCAATGATTCACTTAACTGTGACAAGAAAGGTCATAAAATGGGGCAAAACTCAATTAACAAATGTCTCACTTAGCAACTTAATTTTTTGGCTCAATTGTGGTCGTAAGTTGAGGACTACCTGTATTTAAAAGACTCTCTAAAAGTTCTCTGTCCAGTGCACCATTTTTACGTTTATTATTATTTCTGTTTTCATTGCTTTTAAATTTTATGTTCATTGCTCAGAGAAGCAATTAAGAGGTGTATGACTATATAAATTAAAGAAATAAACAGTGATCATTTTTCTAAAGTAATCTTCATTTTTCCTGGTAGTATGTTAATTTGACAGTAGGTATTCTATAACAGGTTCCAATACTAGTCAAACCTGGAAAAAGAGGCAACCCTGAGATCCCAAAAATTCAGGGAACTGATTGAGTCAGATTTTGAAATATTCTTAACAAGGTGCCTTTAACGGGTTTCCACTGTCCTTCACTACTAGTGGGAATCCACTGTTATTGAGATGAATCAATAGATGGAAAGAGGATTAAGATTCTTCCCCTCTACCAAGATACCACTTTTATTTCCCACAGAAAAAATCTACAGTTTAATAGCAATTGGGAGAAGTTGCTTTCCTTTTACTTCCAAATATAATGCTCAAGATTAATGGAAGATAGGGCTTAAATATAACATTGTGTGAATGTGTAAATGTCCACCCACCAATCTGCAATCTCCAGAGCTAACTAAGGTTTGTCTGGCCACCATCCAGAGAGAAAGTGAGTCAGGATGGTTCTGGTAGACAGTGAAACTTTCACTTACTTCTCATTGTTCTCTATGTATTACAGCAATTTCAGCCTCTGAATGGCATAATAGCTGGCACTTGTCCAATAATCCCAGCGTTTAGCATTTCTCTGTCTGGACAGAGAATGACAGTACAAAAGATCTAGCTCCAGCAAAATATATGGCACTTGATGACTACTACTATTTACTCACTCACACCCTCAGCATGAAGCAAGAACTGGAGAACATCAGACTTGCTGTTCCTATTATGCAGGGTTTTGTCCTTTTATTAACAAGCCAATAGTTTACACATTTTAAAGCAATTTCATCATCTTGCTCAATTTCTCCCTGTGGTCATATGTATTCTTTTTCCTGGAGGTGATCCAATGACAAGGAGCAGCTACTCTTCCTGATCTGCCCATGAGTTACAAAATGTCCAAAAGGTGCTAGGTGACCAAGCACAGCTATTAATTATCTGGTCTTTTGGGGAAATAAATGGACATGCAATTCTACATGCACTATGTTCAAAGAGGTCCACTGCATTCAGCGCAACTTCTGAATGGACCTTTTCAAAAGCTCCACCTTCCCTCCCTCCGGCTGAACCTTTAGGTAGTAGTCTCACCCTGAACGCTTTGCTTCTGGAACTCCCCACAACGTCTGCAATCTAAGCTGGAGATATCGAAGTACTGAGCCCCAGTGCAGCTCTGTGGGTCGCGCAAGGGGAGAAAGAAGCCGCGGCCCGCGCTCAACGGGAGCATCAGCAGCGCCGCAGCAAACCACCGCCGCAGCGTCGCCATGGCTACTCAAGCTTCGACCCCGCTCATCTCATTGAGAACTCCCTGGTTGGAAAGGCGGGGTTTGAAACTCGAACTACGGTACGCCAAGAGGGTTAAAAAAAAAAATCGCAGGCGTACACAGCGTCACGTTCTCCGTGTCTATATTCCGTTAAAGTATCGAGAGATCCTGAGGCTCATTCAACGGAAGGTGGATGAGATTCAATTGTAAATGGAATTCTTGGGACTGAACATTACATTTCAATCATTTGATGAGTGAATAGCAGCCCATGAAAATCTGCATTTCTTGCTCCGTGTTGTTATTTTTTGTTGAATTTAAACAAAACATTGCATTTAAAAACCACTAATTGAGCATGCAATGCATATATTGATTGCTTTATTACCTATGAAATCTCAAATAGAAAGAAACATGGTTAGTATTAGGACATGATTGATATGATTAAATGGATGGTTACAAAAGTTTATTAAATTTAGCTTTCATTTTCACAGCTCTTTTTTGATGTAATAATCTTTGAGCAACACCCAAGTAATTTTAAACACTTTTATGTAAGAGATTATGTATGTACCTATTATGTACTTTGCAGTGTTTTGCAGTAACACATTTTGCAGGTAATGATTTTGAATCTATTTCTTAAGCTGCTACAACTGGCAAAATGAACAAAATCGATTTGTTGAAACAATACATACTTTTTAAAAAATATTTAAAAAATTATAAAAGTGCTTATTGTAATATAAATAAATTTAAATATAAAATTGTTTTCTAACCAGCTGGAAAACCCATAACTCCACACTTGGACACTGAAACCTCCAGATGAGTTGAATTCCATTATAATCATTCATTTCATAACTGTTCTGTTGGAAGTTAAAACCCACCCCTCTCCTAGGAAAATGAAATATTTTAGGATACACAAAGAAGGCAGAATATTTCTCCTAAAAAGGAAAGTAAAAACTCAGACACAGAAACTCAGACCCACCCCACCTTGGCTAATGGACCATTTACTCTGTACTGGGCCGGTCTATTTTACATAACAAAGATCTAGTCCAGGTAGAGCTATAATAGGAATTGCCCAAAGCCCTTTCATTGCATCATCATCCAGTAAGGCTCAACCAAGCCTGGGACTCAGGACAGCTTATAGAGTTGCCCCTGCATGGCCCCATGGGAGTTTGACAACCAATCAGAATACAAGCTTAAATTCAAATCCCAACAGAGGGCATAAAACCGCATCAGGATCTCTGCCCTTCTTCTCCTTCACCCAACATCTTGAAGCATGATCGTCCTTTTCACTTTGGAGCTCCAAGCCATGTGGTCCTGTCCACCATTAAACCATCTTTCCAAACAGCCTCCATGTTTTCAGTGTCTTTTTCCCCACTTGGAACTGAACCTAGAAGGATATTTCTTTCAACAGTTCAAAGTTACAATGGCATTGAAAATGTGATTTTTCACACTTTCAATTGTTGCATCATTGCCACAGTCACATGGTAAAAATTAGGGCATTTGGCAACTGGTATGTATTTATCATGGTTGCAGCATATAATGGCCCCAATTGTCATTTCTGACCTTCTCGGTCAGCTTCTGATAAGCAAAGTCAATGGGGAAAGCTGGGTTCGCTTAATGACTGCATGATTCACTTAACAGTTGCAGTGATTTGCTTAACAACCCTGTCAGAAAAGGTTGGAAAAATGGGGTGTGAATTGCCAAGAATAAGACATGACTGAATGGATAACATCATCACCACTGTCTATCTGTACCACAATACTATTCAAGTCTAAGCTCAAAAACATCAAGGAAATTATTTTTTTCATGCATATAAAATATAGAGAAGAATGCTGCATTAAAACGAGATAAAAATCAGTCACATGAAATCAATCTATTTTAAATCAAAGGTCTTTGGTTTTCACGATGATGGCATTATACACATCGTTATACTTGTATATTTATTTTTATTTATTTATTTTGATTTGTCAATCGCTTACAGTATAATAGGTATAAGTATATACATAGTTATGAATACATGAAATGGATACAAAAGAAAAATAAAAGAAACAATAGGACAGGGATGGTAGAAATGTTGGTGTGCTTATGCACACCCCCTACAGACCTCTTAGGAAAGGGGTGAGGTCAATAGTAGACAGTCTAAGGTTAAATTTTTTGGGCTTTGGGAAAGAAACCACAGAGTCAGGTAGAGTATTTCAGACATTGAGCACTCTGTTGCTGAAGTTGTATTTCCTGCAATCAAGTTTGGTGCTGTTAACCTTGAGTTTGTATCTATTGTGTGCTCTTGTGTTGTTATGGTTGAAGCTGAAGTATTCATTGACAGGTAAGTCATTACAATGTATGATTTTATATACCATACTTAGATCAGACCAAAGATGGTGTAATTCAAGGTTTTCTAGGTCTAGAATTTCAAGTCTGGTGGCATAAAGTATTCTACGAGTAGAGGAGTGGAGAACTCTTCTTGTGAAATATTTCTGGACTTTCTCAACTGTGCTAATATCAGATACGTAATGTGGGTTCCAGACTGATGAGCTGTATTTGAGTATTGGTCTAGCAAATGTTTTGTATGCTCTAGTTAGTAGTGTGATATTACCAGAGAAAAAGCTACGTAGGATTAGGTTAACAACTCTTAATGCCTTTTTGGCTATGTAGTTAAGTGGGCTCTAGCACTTAGATCATTAGAGATGAGTATTCCAAGGTCCTTTACAGAGCTTGGATCATCAACAAGGTCTTGACTATTCAACCTGTATTTATTTTCTGATTATTATTTTTTTGCCAATATGTAAGACAGAACATTTATTTGTTGAGATTTGAAGTTGCCATTTGTTTGACCATTCTGATACATAGTCAAGACCTTTTTGAAGGGTAGCAGTATTGTCTGTGGTATTGAACAGCTTTACATCATCAGCAAAGAGAACGCAGTTGCTCTTAATATGATCAGAGGTCATTTATGTAGAGTATGAAGAAAGTTGGTCCTAGAACACTGCCTTGGGGGACACCACTATTGACAGGTACAGAATTTGATAGGACACTCCCAATTTTGACCATTTGTTGCCTGTTTGACAGGAATGCTTCTATCCAGTTATGCAGTTGTCCAGAGATACCATAAGATTTTAGTTTTAGGAGTAGTTTGTCTTGTACCACTGAATCAAAGGCTTTACAGAAGTCCATGTAGATTGCGTCTATTGATTTGCCCTGGTCGAGTTGTGTAGTCCATGTTTTTGCAGTGTAAGAGTTGCAGATTACATGATAGGCTTTTTTTGAAACCAAATTGCTTATTGGAGAGTAGGTTGTTTGTCTCTAAGTGGAGGATAATGGATTGGTTAATAACTGATTCCATGACTTTACAGGTGACGCAGCATAAGGAGATTGGTCTGTAATTTTCAACTAGGCTGAGGTCTCCCTTTTTGAAGATGTGGATGACCGTCTTGTGACCATAGGTTAGGCAAGGAGCTGGTCCTGAAATATTTTTCAATTATGCTTAGAGGTTCTGCTATGGCAGTGGATAGCTTTTTTAAGAAGTAGGCACATATTTCGTCCGGTCCAATAGATAAGAGATGGTTTTAGATTGCGTAGTGCTTTTAGAGATGGTTTTAGATTGCATATAAATAGCTCATTTAAAAAAATCTGAGTTTGTATTAAAGAAAACTCTAGGAGGCCAAATAGGCATTATATTTTATTTTTATTTATTTTATTTGTCAATTACTTACAAGATAATAGGTATAAGTATAAACGTGAGTAAGAATACAGGAAATAGGTACAAATAAATGGGGACAATAGGACAGGGAAGGGAGGCACGATGGTGCACTTATGTACGCCCCTTACAGACCTCTTTGGAATGGGGTGAGGTCAATAGTGGATAGTTTGAGGTTGAAGGAGTGGGGGTGTAACAAGTGTCAGGTAGTCCATTGCAGGTATTGACCACTCTGTCGCTGAAGTTGTACTTTCTGCAATCAAGTTTGGAGCGGTTAAATTTCCGAGTCCCGTGCAAAACGCTGTTCTATATGCCATCGGATTGCTAACAAAATTAGCAACCTTTCACACCTCCCTCCCTTTCTCTCCTTTACAAAACTTGTGTTCGATTTTTTTTAACACGCGTGGGGGAAAAAAATGGCACTGCCTGGCACCGGAAACCGAGTGCTTGACTACATTTTGAGCTTCCGGGGCATGGCGCGTGCGTTTTTCAAGTGCCACACTGAGCCTGCGCGCGGAAAGTCGCGCCCAATGGTTTTGCTGAGGTGGGACGCGGATAGCTGGAGCGGAAGCGCGGCTGCCATTTTGTATTATTGCAGATCGGTGTTTTCTCGCTTCGGGAGGTCGAAGCGGGGGACGCACCGTAATTTTTGAGAGGGCGAGACGCCCGCAGCCGCTTTCCTGACGGACGCCTGGAGCGATTGGCGCGCCCGAGAGCAGAGGGAAAGAGGCTGCGGCCTTTGCCGCATAATCTGTTGACAGCAAGCGCGCGTTTCTGCTCTTCTTTCCCGCGGAAAATTACGGAGCTGAAGCTCTTTCGAGGCCTCCTTCGACTCCCAGGGGCCTGGTTAGTAAAAATGAAAGGCGAGCGGGTCATTCTTAACGGGTGTGTGTATGTGTGCGTATGTTTGTTGGGGTTGCTGGCTTTCGACGGTAGCGTCTAAAGCCGCACTTTGCATCCCGTGTTCTCGTCGTGCTCTG
This sequence comes from Pseudonaja textilis, assembly GCF_049901715.1. NCBI lineage: Eukaryota > Metazoa > Chordata > Lepidosauria > Squamata > Elapidae > Pseudonaja > Pseudonaja textilis. Next base: position 174,504,346 of record NC_141992.1, on the reverse strand, counting down.
AACTGAGAGGCCGACTGAGGCCTGCAAGTGGGTAACGGTTAAATAGTAAATGGGTGGCAAAAAGCGTTTGGGCGCTGCCCGGGGGCAGCTCCTGCTGCGGGGACGGTGATGCCGAGGCGTTTGCTGTTCAGTGTTTTGATAAAATATCGAGGCGTTTAAACAATTCGCCGAAAGCGAATGCTTTCCCTGTTTAGGACGGGGATGGAAGGAAAGACTGATTGCTTGGTGTGCTTGGAAATGGTCGCTCTGGTTCTGCGTCGGAAGGTCGTTTCGGGATCGAACACGCTACGGAAGGCCTCGTAGTTCTTCTTGCGTTTTCGTTCGCTGGTTTAAGGGCACTTTTCCTGAGAACATCGGATCGTTCCGAACGTTTTCCCGAGGAAGTGAGTTGGATGATATTAGAAACTGAATGTCTATATAGACGCTGTACAAGATGAAAAAACTCCGGAGTCGCAGCTCGTTTCACCGACTGATTTCCATCAGGATGCGTATTTCTGATCTCAGTCAACCTATCTTTGGAAAAGAATGGGTATTGATAATTGCTAGAGAGAAGACATGCTTTTTCACTCCACCCGGTCTTTTTGCAATGTATTTTTCTACCAGGATTATAATCGCGGAAGTCATGCATCGTATGTCAGAGTTCTACACTCTGCATTCTCTAGGAGGAATAAATCTTTGCCACGACCTTCCTGGGAAAAGAGTTCTTCAACCAGGCACTACTCCACCAGCAGTCATTGAATGGATAGGAATGAATGAGCCTGTTTTAACAGGAATCAGTGCTTGCTTGCTCAAATTCACATATGGATTACACAAGAATAAAATGCAGAGTATATACTTTTAACTGCAGAAACATAAAAAAGCCATTTCATCTGATATTCATTCTCTATATGGAATTGTGTGATATGTACTGGTCCGTAGAGAGTTGGAGGTGTAATTTTTTTTCTTTTTTGCATGTGGTTACACTATTCAGTTGGTTTTTAGGTGTTTTAAAGCTTAAAGGGACAATAGGATCCCATTTTATCTGCTCAAAAATAAGTTGTCCTGAAATACTGAACTCCTTGTTTGATGTTTTTTCTCCTCTTACCAGATTAATGTATATGTGTTTTGGTTTACTTGGCAATCAGGAATTGAAATTTTAATAATGGTTTTACTTCAGTTGGGATTCCTGAAGGCTTTTTCGTTGCCCGGTAGACCTTTTGAAAATAAAGGACAGGCTATAATGCTCTCTTTCTTTGTTGAATCTCTTTGTTTATTTTTCACTTGTCTTTAGGGGAAAAATTGAGCTGCCCAATGTTAGCAACGGTTCTAGCTTAGCTAGCTAGCTAGCATTGCACAAAGCTATAAATTGTGACGTAAGCTTTTTGAACAAGTTGTTGTTCATGTCCCTAGATTAGTTGCCTAGATTGTTTTCAGTGAAATATAGAAACTATATGGATTGGACCTTACAAATTATATAAGGTCTTTAAAAAGAAAGGTGGATGTGCCATACATTTGTAGGATTTGGAAAAAGTTTGATTCTAAGCATAGTGACAGATATGAATGTTCAGTATATTTTATAGTTGCATATAGTCTTAAAACTTTTTTGCACATCAGATATCTGATTTGGGTTCTGGTATCAAAGACCTATTATAATATCAAATACATGGAAGGAAATATGTTCAATTTAATATTCTAAAGAATATTAAATTGAACATATTTCCTTCCATGTATTTGATATTGTAATAGGTCTTTGATACTGAAACTGCAGTACTGTGTACATTTGTAAATGGACTTTGATAAGCTTAGTGGGACCTTATGTCTCTAAGTATATAGGTTTATATTGTAGTTTTTCTGTTTCCTTTTTCTGGAACTGGTGAAATATGGATATTACAAGTGCTGTATAAATCTATTGCTACATATGGACATTACATGTGTATTTCTATCTTTGCAAGGTACTTATCTTCTAAATTCAAAGTTATTCTAACATACTGGATTCCTCTGGATTCGTATAGGCACAGAAAATATTATGGGGAAATTGGTATATCATCAATATGTTTTCCTGGAATTTCTGAAGTTGGGTATGTTTCATTAATTTGGTCACTTATTCAATTTTTGATGAACTTTCCGCTATGTTTTTTAAAAGAAAAAGCATGTTAGAAGAAATGGACACTTATCATTTTTATGTGGAACTTTCAAGGACTGAGGACATTGAGGAAAAGGATATTTTTAAATCAGATTTTTTTTACCTCTCAAGATTTTGAAGATCAATCTCATATCTCTGGCATCAGTTTAAGTAGAGAGCATAATGAACCTCTCAAAACATGTGAAAAACAAGATATACATATGAAATTCACAAATCCTATTTTTTTGGTACATCTCTGCAATACAAAAGGAACAGAGCAACTTATTTTTTATTTCTTACTGGGTGGTTAATGTACACCATGGTTCTGGATATGCCACTGAATGTGGCATAAAATGTAAATCTGCTTCTTGGCCATTAATTTTGTTTCATTTTCTTTCCACAGTTGATTTCACAGCCTTAATCAGGCCTTCCAAGAAGAACCAGGTAAGCTTCTGAAAGCTTGATGTTTGTATTGTCAGATTTGATGGCTTTTTTTTCCCAAGCTGATGACTGCAAAGGAAGATGTGCAGTTGGCTGTCTAATCATAGGAAAGAATAAACATGGAGTAAAAGATTACTGAATTTAATTCTTTATGAGATGAGCCGGCCTGACAGAAAATGCTTAAACTTCATTATTGCTTGGAAGTGATATGACATCTTTTTGATCAAAGTAATTCAGGATGTCAGATAATGGAAAACTTTTCTTTTACTGGATTTTATAAGAAGCTGTGAAGCTTTCATCATAGATTTTATGAATGACATTGGTGCTTTTATGATTGGTAATATTATTGTGAACTGTACACTTATTTAGACTGGCCGGTATTTATAAACATTCAGATTAAATTAGGTTGTATGATTTGAAATGTAGGCATTCTTTCAATAATGGCAGAATTTTTGTTTTAAGTGGTGTAGGATAGGCCTAGCGTTCTTCCAATATATTAAAGGCTTGTTATGTATGCCTTTTTGTCCACAGGTGATTATTGCTGTGGGTTGAGCTCAAAATGGCTGTAGTCATCCGTTTACAGGGACTTCCTCTTGTTGCGGGTTCTGGAGATATTCGTCGCTTCTTCTCAGGATTGAATATTCCTGATGGAGGTGTACATATTATTGGAGGAGAAAAGGGGGAAGCTTTTATTATATTTGCAACGGATGAAGATGCCAGACGAGCAATGAGCTATTCAGGAGGATTTATCAAGGATTCACGTATACAGTTCTTTCTTAGTAGCAAGGCAGAAATGCAGAGCATAATCGAAATTAATAGGAAAAAATTTGATCGTGGTGGAAGAGGACGAGGATCTAGGCGGACAGGTCCTAATAATTCAGGAACATCTGATGTTGGCAACCTTTCAAATATAGTTCAAGTCATTAAAAAGGGAATTGGTAAATCTAGCCATGATTCCAGAGTTCCTTTGGAGGATGAGTTTCATTCTAGTGGCTCTCGAAACAGTAATATAAATATTTCAGAATCGATTTTTAACCAGCCTAGAAAAGAAATGTCTAAATCTGATAGATTATATTTATTCATACGTGGTATGCCTTATTCTTCAACAGAAGACGATGTGTTCAATTTCTTTTCTGGATTACAAGTGGAGAAGGTACTTATGTTAAAAACCAATGGTCAAATAAATGGAGATGGTTTGGTCAAATTTGCTACATTAAGTGATGCCATGAAAGGACTGCAACGGGATAGGAATTATATGGGTGAACGGTTTATAGAAGTACGTCCCTCCAGTGAGGGAACATGGATTAAGTATGGTGGTAGAATAGATGAGAAGATAAATGATGCTTTCCACTTTCAACATAATTTGAATACAGGACATAGTTTTTCAAACACAGAACATCCAAAAAAAGAGCCAAGCTATTTGTCTTCAAGGAAACGTACCCGATCCAAAACTCCACCACGTAGAGTAGTATCACAGGTTAATTCAAGGTCTCCTTCATGGAGGATTACAGAACGCAGCTATTCAAAATCTCCTTCACAAAGGGTTGTGGCACATGCATTTTCAAGATCTCCTCCAAGGGATATGGCACACACTGGTTCAAGATCTCCACGGAGGGTCATGGCACGTAATGGTTCAAAGTCACCACCACGGAGGGTCATGGAACCTATCCATTCACATTCTCCAAGGAGGATCACAGCAAGTACCCATTCAAGGTCTCCAAGGAAGGTTAAAACCCACTCTCATTCACCTTTCTCTGCTCCAAACCAACCCCATTCACCCCAGAGCAAGGAATATTACATACATCTTAAAAATCTGTCTGCTGCTATTGAAAAGAAGGACTTGCGGGCATTTTTTGAGGAGCTAACTTTAGCGAACAAAGACATTACTTTTCTAAAATCTCATGATAATGAGGCAAGAAACAAGGATGCAGTTATTACACTCAGATCAGAAGAAGCATATACAGCAGCACTGAGTTATCACAAGCTTGATCTTTTTGGACGACTAGTTTACATTTTCCCTGTTTCAAAAAGAAGAGTGCAAGAATTAATTGGATCTTCTGAAGTTAAAAGATCACCAGGACATCGCCACGTAAAGGATAAAAATAATCAAGATGGCTACTTTGGCTCAAAGACATGTGTATATGTAAGAAATTTTCCATTTGATGTGACAAAAGTTGAAGTACAAAAATTCTTTGCAGGATTTAACATTGATGACAATGACATTTATTTGCTTTATGATGACAAAGGAGTTGGACTGGGAGAAGCACTAGTTAAATTCAGAACAGAAAATCAGGCCCGAAAAGCTGAAAGCTTAAATCGCCGGTGCTTTTTGGGGACAGAGGTACTCTTAAGATGTATACCCGAGGAGCAAATGCAAGAGTTTGGTATTAATATTTCATCAGCATCTAATGAAAAGATGCAAGGGTATCACCATAGTCGTGAAAGAGATGAAAACTTTTATTCTGTTGATTCAGAAGGACCCTCTGTGCAAGAAGGTGACTATGGATGCCTGTCTGATGATTTTATCTGCTCATCTGAGAGAGGTCCTCCCCAATTTAAAGAATTTGGTGATGGTATTCCTGGAAATTTTTCCGATAGACGCTTTGTGCCCGATTCTAACTTTGGTGGTGGCTCAGATTCTGTAACATTCATCAAATTAAGAAATATACCATTTCGAGCTTCTCCTAATGAAATTCTGGATTTTTTCCATGGCTATAAAATTATACCAGAATCTCTTTCTGTTCAGCACAATGAATATGGAATGTTTTCTGGTGAAGCAATCATTGCTTTAATAAATTACAAAGAGGCAGAGGCTGCTATTAATGAACTAAACGAAAGGCCAATTGGCCAGCGCAAAGTTAGATTAACTTTGGTATAGGTGAAAATGAGGTAGAATAAATATACAGTATTATTTCATTATAATTCACAATTTTTTACTTGGAAAATAAACCATTAAGTTTAATTTTAAAATTGCAACATTTTTAATTGCTTTTTTAAAAAAATGGATCAACCTCATAGTTCTGCCAAGTTATCTTTAAAATATGCATAGCTGAATTACAACATTTGACATGTACTTCATCCGTCTGCTGCATGTATATTTGCAGTTTATCTAAATATGGTTTGATGTAAAACATTGTATTTTCAGAGTTGTTCAAAAGCATAGGTTGTGTCACCCTTGTATATATTAAATCCATAGGATTCTTGTCCATTGTTAATTTTCAGTGATAGCTTAAATGGTTTTGTTATTGTCAGTTAGACTTTCTTTTAAAATAAAAGTACATGCACTGAAGTATGTGGACGAGTCATTGATGCATTTTTTATTCATAGCAGTAATATAAAACTTACTAGAATTGCAAGATATTTGGCATATGTGAACATAAGTAATGATTTTATAAATTTTTATAGGAACAGGTACAATTTAAAATATTGTATAGCCTAAATAATGCAGCCTACTGTGATATCTGTATACCCCTACAATTTTGTTTCATGCTTAGATTTTCTATTAATTTGGCAATAGTATTATCCTTGGGTAGAAAAAGCCTTAATACATTCTTTTAAATGTTTTAGGGTTAGGGTTAAAAAGGAAATGACAGCTAAAAAGTATCCAGTATTTAAAACAACTTCAGAAACATTTTCAAGTTGATCTACATGCATTATAAGGACATTTTTACTTGGGTACTTGTAGCTGCAGCATCATTTTAACATGATTACTTTGGCTTTGTATGCATTAGGCAAATCTTTCTCAACTGTTTGTCTTCCAAATATACTGGACTACAATTCTCTTCAAATTTAGTCTATTTGGCTTGGGAATTAAACATAATCTGGAGGGTATCAATCAGATTGTGAAAGGCAATCTTGAATACTTACATATGGGATGTCAGGATGACACTCCTCAATCAAATCTTATTTCATATACCACTGAGTAATTACATTTTTCTCTTAAAGATAGTGTTTGACATGGATAAAAGTCAACATATCTTCGTGGTATTTATTACTTTAATTAGCTGAGCTACAGAAATAATTTTCAAGTATGACTAGTAAAGAAAACTGCTTTTTTTGAGTATGGTTATGTAGTTTATCATATATTGATTTGCAAGGTCAATCATTGTATTCCAGGATAATATCTTGGCATTATTGTACAGTGTAAATTGATCTTTAGTTACTGAAGTAAAGAGATTATGGTTCAGTTTTAGATTTTTGCACATCTGCATTTTAATTAGTTGATGGAAGTTAAATGCTTATTCTCTTTGGTTTCAAACTTAGCGTTTTGTATAGTTTAAAAATGTGCTATGGACTTCAGTTTCAGAATCACTAAGACCAGATATAAATACTTAATGTGAGAAGCATTTTTTATTTCTAAAAATATAACCTACAATAGAATGGATGTTAGAATGTCGCTGATACATAATTAAAGCATTAATTCTGATTATAAAATAAAAAATCCCATTTTTCTTCTAAAGTCACGTGTGAATTTTGACTAAAAACTTAAAGCTGTACCATAAAATGCTGAAAGGTAAATATTTAATACTGACTCACACTTCTGTTGCAAATCAAATATAATTCAGTTAAACACCAAAGACTAGATTCTGGGGAATTCTAATTCTGAATCTGGCTAAGGATGGGCAGAGAAAATTATATTCAAGCTTCACTGACAGTTCTCCAGTTACATGGCATGCTGGAAGATAGGACTGGAAGTAATGATCAAGATCTTTCTGACATAACTTGTTCTCAGCTTACAACCATTTGTTTAGTGACTGTTCAAGGTTTAACTGTGCTAAAAAGTGACATGACTAGTTTTCATTGCAGCATCCCCATTGACACATGGTCAAATTTGTGCACTTGGCATGTATTTATGATAGTTACACTGACCCGGGATAATGTAATCACCATTTATAACCTTTCCAGCCAGCTCCCAACAAAGTCAGTGGAGGAAGCCAGATTTGCTTAATGATTGGATGCAACAACTGTGGAAAAAAATAAAGAGACAGAACTTAATAATTGTCTTGTTTACCAACAGAATTTTGGGCTCAATTGTAGTTATAAGTTGAGAGCTATCTCTACTTTTTTAGAATTATAGCACTGTGTACAGGTCAAAGCAAATTTAGGTATTCTGACAGTGGATGGATTCTATAATACATCAAATAAATTTCTGAAGGTCACTTTTATTTGGTTACAAGGGATGGCTGCTTATATTGTTTTAATAAATATGAACATACACATCATTCCCGTTAGTAGATAATCAATGGGAATATCTTTTGAAAAGCAAAGAACCCAGGAAAGTTGGTGAATCCTTTCAGGTTATTGTCATAATTGACACCACTTTTTATCTCATTTTAGCAACTTTTTATACATATATGAGATCATAAGGAGGTCAAAAAGCCCCTTAATGCATTTTTGTGGTAATTTTAATGGCTGACCTTACGGTGTCTTAACATGAAATGTAAATACAATAAGTATTTTTAATCTGAGGAATGTTTTGTTGTAGCAAAAGCTATCTTTCCTCCTTGGTGGTTTCTAATTCTTCATCTTCCTCCTCTTCTTCCTCCTCCTCTTCCTTAAGGCGATTCCTAGCAATCTGCTACCAAAGAACATAAGTTGTTTGAGAACCAACTGAAAAGCATTCATTGGAGAAAGAAAAACATTTTTGTAAAGTATTTTTTGTATGTAAGGATTCATTGTTCTCAGACTATCCTACACACCAACTATCCTTTTGAGTTACATTTTAATGGCTTCCAAATGGAAGTATTTTCAGACACATTTTCTAAAATGAACAAATACATATAAGATGCAAAAATATATTGGCACATATGTTTTTAAATTTAAAAATATGCTTTTCATCAAAAACATGTATATTGTATTTTATATGCAGCTGAATTACAAATGCTAGCCTCAGTATTTGAAAATGGTACTAAAAAGCCCCTTAAAACAAGTTCCACTATTCTAAGATTTTCATAAATGTTTTACACATCTGAGCATGTGTATTCGCTGTTAGATATAAAATGTTTTATAAATTCATTTTTAACTTTACTGAAGTGGCAAGTAAAGTGAGCATTGAAACAATTTGATATCCAAAGGCTATATTAAAACATTTGCAGCACTTAATAATAAAAACATTCAAAATATTTTTCTACCTGAACTATTCCAGTACAAGTTCTGGAAGAACCAGTTCTTTCAAGGGGAGATTTAGAATTTGCACGAACAATATCCAATCGGGTTTGATGTTCTGGTGGATAAAGTGAACTCCGAAACACCTGTTAATAAAACTTAATGTTGATAGTGAGATTTGGAATGCATGCAACTATTCTGAGGCACACTATTTCTCAGGAAGTTATGATTACCTAAGTACTATGCTGATTTAAGTGATAGAAACATCACTTCAACGCATAATTTCTTGGAATACTCCCAGTAACATTTTTATCTGAACAGTGGTGTAAATCATAGTAAGGATTTTAGGATGCATTGTTAATGGCTGCAAAGAGAGTAAGTTAATATCACCTCATCTCTTCTGTTACCAGAGATGAACATCAATCCAAAATCTGGATATTGGTTAATATGTGCAGGTGAAGCAGGTGAGCTTGTATAATTGAAGTTTCCTTTTCTCTTCAGTACTGAAGAGAAAAGCTAGAAATCTATTTTTAGAAAGTCATTTGGTTTTAAATTATTAAAAGGAATTAAAGAAGCTTGGGCTGAATTTATGTTGCGTGTGCCTGGTTTGTTATATCCCAATTTCTAGATGCAGAAGAATTTTTGCAAATTAGGTTAAAAAGGCTTATTTACTTTTGCCTTCCATGTTGCAAAAAATCTTTTGAAGTACTAGCAGCTGGCTAACACTTAAATCAGCAAAAATTATTTCAACACATTCCTTCTCATACAATTTAGGGAAGCACATTACACTTTTAAAGTTAAAATTAGGAAGAGACAGTAAGTATAAATCTCCCTCTTATCCATTACTTCCTACCACTAAATCTACTTTGAATAAGATAAATTTAATAAATTGCATCTCTTATTTATGGAAGAATGAACAAGAATGGGAAACCTTTCTGTTGCTTATTCAATCTAATTTTTTGTTTGCTTTCAAATATATACAGACTAGAACTATTCCTTAATTGAGATTTTTGTTTATGCTGAATAGAAGCATATACATTTTTAAATACATTCCATTATCCAATAAAATATTATTTAAAGAAATTATTTTGGAACAGCTAACTTTTAAAACTAATATGCTACAAAACCAACTGACTACAGCTTTATCAAAGATGCATTTGGTCTCTTACCTCCAAATCTTCATTCTCATCAATATTTTGTATATTTTGGAATGCAGCAGTATAAATTTCTAAGGCTTTTCCATGAAATAACATTTCAATTGTAATGAATTCTGAAAGTATGTTCTAAAAATAAAGGGTAGGATATTATATATACCTTTATCTCTTGACAGGTGTGGCAATAATTGAACTGCCACTATAAAAACTAGAAAATTTCACTATGCTTGAAAAAAAAAAGTTCAATTTACTGTTTGTAATAGTTTTTGTGTAATTGGTATAGGCTGACTTAGTATCTGCCTAGAAGAAATCAGTGCAGCCACATTTTATTCCTGACCAGTTGACTAGTATATTTGTTCTTTCCTGACTTCAACTGGGAAAAGTTCTACACTTTCTTGTTTGAAGGTTTCTTATATGAAATGTAACAGCACGGACCATCTGAGCATTGTTTTTTTCCACTCATCTTAGTACCTAGCTCAGTCCTAAGTTCCAATTTCATTTATTTATTAAAGAAACTGTCTATTCCTTAGAATTAATACATTTTAATGTTTATTCAAATACTAATTGACTACAATTCTGTAATTTTAGTATGATCAATTTCAGTAATAAATCTGAGCAGTGTTTTTCATAAATGAGATATTTTAACAAAAGCAGCAATTTACCTGGGCGCAATTGTCTCTGACATGCACTATGAGTGTTTAAAAACTGCCACTTTGAATTATTTAGTGAACAACATTTGAATTCTGTTGCTAAATTTGAACATGCCAATTTTAAAAATAAAACCAGGAATTATATCCTTTCTAGGGTCCTCACATGAAGGCTAACAAACTTGGGTCACTCATTTTCAAGTTCATTAAATGTGTGGAGAGATTTGTTCCCATTTCAGAAAGAGTCTGCTTAACCCCACTATCTGTATCGTTTTGTACTAGAACTACATACCTACCTTAATATCTTTTATTTTTTGTTTTTCAAAATTGTCAATTGTTTCCTCCAACTGCCGACTTGTTCTAGTTGCATCCAGAGACGCTCGCTGTAATTCACTTTCAGCCTTAAAAAATAAAATGATTTTTTTCCTACAACAGATGTTTTCCAATGTTCTATTTAAAAATTATTACATAAACCTCCTGAGAAAGCATACTGCTGTATCTATAGTCCCTAGATAGGATACTCTAAATAAATCATGTATTTTCCCACAATTTGGAAAGTGCTACAAAGCTTATAGAAAATACAACTTGAAAAATGTTTCATTGGTGTTTTAGATATGGTAAGTGTGAAAGATGCTGCAGACAGCAGTGATTGCAAAAATCTATCTAGTGGACCCACACTAGTATATTGTCACATATATTCAGAACTAGCACAATTGGAAAGGTGGTGAATATCTAGCTCGGATGTAGGATGAGCCTGATAAATGTTTGGAAACCAACCCACAAGCTTGGAGAATGAACCTTCACCCTCACAATTAGAAAAGCTTGATTTCTTAGATTACATATGTTCTATCATTAAACAGTCAAACTGATCTAGGAACAGTCTTTTTAAAACAGTAATCTTTTTAGCTCTTTTCTGAGCATTAAAAATACCCATTAACTGTAAGTCCCTACTGGAAGTGGGGCTCAGTGTTTTTCCCATGGACCTGCTGTAGCTTTAGGATCCTTAGGAAAATGTTTCTAAAGATTTCTAAGATGTAGATGGGAAAATGTTTCCATTTTTCTCACCTGTAACTTAGAACTATTTACTGGAAACATTTGCAATACATTTTCTGATAAAGCACTATTCTTTCAATCTTTCATTCCTAACACTTCATTTAAAGATTTTATGGACATTAAGCTGATTTGCTGTAGTTTTTAACTTTAGGAGTAATATCTTTCTTAGTATTTTGAGTTTATTTAATGTTTAATTATTTTTATTTATACTACAGATACCCCATCTTTATATCCTTAGGAAAGAAAATAATAAAAAATAAAAGTTAAAATACCACCAGAACATTTAAATCTAGATTGTGCCCATGCGAAGAATGAGCCACTGGAACTGACATCATAAGCTGTTTACTCCTAACCCTGGTCATCCTAATCAGTTTTATTTACAAATATTACATTAGGACGTAAATAATTATATTTTTTAAAATATGACCAAATTGTAATAGGAAGATCTACAGCAGTTTGGATCTCTTGTGTATGTAATTAAATTAGCTATGCAATGTTTTATGCCAATACTAGTCATTTTAATTTTAAAAAATCAATTTAGCCAGCTAATTTACGAATTTTAATTATGTATATTAGTCAGAAAACATGCGATCAAACACTCTTGCCTTCTAAAGAAAGAGATCTTTAACCCCTCTATGTGAAAGTATAGAGGAGCAAAAAATTAAGCGTCTGTTCTGCTGAGACTGAATAGTAGAACTGGAGACGGTGGCCCGGAAGGGGTGTGTCTTCAATTTTTCAATTCAGTCTACAGCCAAACAGCTGAATACATCCCATGCATGGATCCTGACAAAACCATTCTGGAGAATCTACTACTACTGATGTTAGTATATGTAGGTATATATAACTTATTTTTATCTTATTGGTGGAACAATTATAAATATGAAAAAGCATAATTATAAAAACAATAGAAGACTCACCTGTGACTGAAGGTGTTAATAAAGGAATATGTCCTAAATTATAGAAAATAACCAGCAGTATTTCTGATATTTAAACAATTCTTTCTGTATAACAACTCCTAGTTTATCAGACAGAAATTATTGATGGCTTTTGGTTTTTTAGTAAATCTTGAAACTAACAAATTAGGGAGCAAAGAAAGAATCCCTTAAGAAGGTAATTACTTTTAATTGCTGGATAATCAATGTAGCTGCTTGTCAACTAAGGAATTTTAGGAAAACATTTTACATTCTAAGAAACTGTATTTACATGTACCAATCTTTTTCAACAGTTTAACTATTGCACATAAAGTTTTAAATAAGTATGTGTGCAAAGGATACAATAATGTGTCGATCAGATGGATTTCGTTGACGGGTCCTCTCCAGTTGAGATAACTGTTTTGCTTCTCTGTTCTTTGCTGTTAAAGTTGCTTTGAGATCCTCCTGCAAACATATTTTAGGCATTTCAAAAACTATATTTTTTAAAAAAGAGGTTTCTAATTTAAATTTTTATGGAATTCTAAAGCATTTGTTTAGGCTATTGATTAAATGATAACGAGAGGTTGAGGCTATTGCTTTAAGATATAGATATATTTTCCCAATTTGTTAGAATTGCTTTAGGATGGACTAGGTAAGTTTTGCTTTTCCAGCATCTTGTTTTCCAAGGTCTTGGGCAACAGATGAGGAAAACAGCCATTTATCATAACTGGATCTTCAGCTACTGCTATCTAGAGCAGGGGTGAACAATTTTTCCAAGGAGCCACATGAGAAACTGGGACTGTTATGGAGGGCCACCCCCCGCCCCATGTTGCCAGCACTTTGCCTCCCTGCTGCCAATGACCAGACAGGGACAACCAAAGGGGCTAGCTGTGGCCTATGGGCCATAAAATGCCTAGTCTGATTTAGAGGCCTATTGCTTCTGATCTGGAAAGTACTAACACATGAATTTCATGTGAGATTATCCCACTTTAAGGTAACTGAAATTGAATAGCTGCTGCAATTTATAGGAACAAATTTTGTAAGAAAGCATTTACTGAACTTATTCCACCCAGGTCTTGATTTAATAAGACAAAATATGAATAAGCCTTTTTACTCATGAATGCAGCTCCAACCCCCTCTTTGTTATGCAATCAAACTAGCAAGTCTATGTAATCTATTTTTCCAAGATTCCTATACAACGGTATATAACAGAAAATACTGAAATATTAAATCTTTTTTGATTTAATATTCAGTATATATGTAGGTTTGGATGAACAAATATGCATGCTTCCTGTGTTAAATGTATTTCTATGTAAATATAAGCTTTTGAATTTCAAGGTTTTCCTGTATATTGTCAGTTTTCAATATCCAAACATAGAGAATTTTAATTACATGGCCTTTTATAGATTTTAGGATTTGATTATTTGAATTAAGAAAGACTAGAAACACCAGGTTCTCAGAGAAGTACAGGTAGGCCTCGGTTTACAACTGTTCATTTAATGACCCATCAGTTACTACACTGAAAAAAGTATCTTACAACCATTTTTCACACTTATGACCATTACAGGATCCCCATGGTCACGATCAAAATTCTGACACTTGGCAAATGACTCATATTTGTAATAGTTGCAGTATCCCAGAGTCATGTTACCATTTTTTGTGACCTAACAAGCGAAGTCAATGGGGGAAAGCCAGATTCACTTAACAGCCATGTCATTATTTAACTGTGGCAAGAAAGGTCATAAAATGGGGCAAAATTCACTTAACAAATGTCTCACTAAACAACAGAAATTTTGGGCTCAATTGTGATCGTAAGTTGAGGACTACCTGTACCTTAAACATGAAAAAGTCTGTCACATACTCTCTTAAGTTTTATGATGGTCCCATAACATTTCAGAGGTTCAACAACTTTAGCTTCAAGTCTTTCTACCTATAAAAAGAGGGCATGATGAATCATTCTAGAATTTTTCATTGCATAAATTCCCATTACTTTCAGTGAATCTGAAATATAGAAAACAATCAAGAAGGAAATAGAGGAAAAAATCTTTGTTCTGAAATTAATATTTAATAAATATTTATTAGCATACTCATCATTTAGTTTAAAATACAATTATTAATTTTCTAGTCATCTTTTAAAGTGAAAGATTACATTCAAACACAACTTAAAGCCTTACTAGAGTATCTTCTTAATATACACAAAGCCTTACTATGGTATTTTCTTAATATACTAAAAAAGGATTTTAATTCTCTCTGAAAATTTATTCTGGAATGAAATCAGGGACTACATCAGAAATTCCCAAAAGATTGAAAGTTCTGTTTATGGGTAAGTTACACTGTGTGGTATTAGATTCCAATGGCCCTAATTGTAATTCATTTATTATGGTCATAACATGCAAACTCTCGAAATTTGAGTACTGACATAAGAAAACGCATGAAAGTAAATTTATACCTCTGCCTGGCGATAATCCTGAAGCTTGGAAAACTCATCTGCAAAATTTTTCAATCCAAGCTTTAAATTTGGTGTTTCTGTAGCTGCATAAGCATGTATCTCATTTACTAAAAGGTCTGCTTTGTCTCGTAGCCTGGCAGTTTTTCGTACATATGCTGCAAATATTTGGCACAATTCACCAAAATGTTTTTCCACATTTGAAACAGCTTCCCGTATTTGCCTGGTCTGGTTATCCCTATTTTAAAAAGAAGAGTTAAGTTAATAAAGGCAAAGGACAGTGTTCAGAATTATAAACACATCCAACAATACCAGCAAGCTTTCAACAGATTATTGGGGGAAGCAACATTTGTTAGACCCAAGCGTCCATTAAATCTGAATAGAAAATTGAACCTATATAGATAAATCTTGACTTATGATCACCTTAGGTGACTAGATGGGAAATAAGACTCAGCCTACAGACTGCAATTGCCCTCTGTATGCCAGTCACTTCTGCTGACTGACCTGCTTCCCACTGCCCTTTGGGATTCTCCAGGCTTCAACTGGCTCCCAAACAGGCTATTCAGCAGGTAAGGGAGCTTAAAGCTGGTTAGCAGAACAGTATTTCTTGTGAGACTTTTTAAAAAAACGAGGTTCTGTTTGTGGAGCTTCCTTAAAAATCAACCACCTACACTTTTGCTAGAAACACCATTTGCTGGAATAGATAGAATATAGGCTATGGAATTATATACTACATTTTCCTATCCTTCCCAAAAGTATTTTAAGACAGGATTCGGCAATAGGCCTGGTGTTTATGTGTTTATGCAGGCCCTGGTTTGGTTTAGTTTATTGATTTAATCTGGACTGACTGTGAGGCGTTTTTAACTCTTTTTATTGTTTTGTATCTATAAGCTGCCCTAGGTGGAGGAGAGTTTCTGGCTATAATAAATGCAAATAAGTTATACCTACATGAAAGCAACTGCTCTTAGGAAAAGCAACTCATTTGTCGAACATGTCATACAGAATACATAATACTTCTCTGCAGCAGGCAGGTATATATAAAAGGCAAAGGACACAATCCCCTTTGCTTATCACATTGTTTTGCTAAGGAAAACCTAACGACCATATGTGACCGGTTTACTGAGGTCCTGTCCTAAAGACAAACGACTCATCTCGCAATGTATGGGAAGGGCAGAGCAAGGCGGCTTTCAGTTCACTGGTCAAAAATCGACCGCAACGGCTTTTGTGCCCAGGGAAAGAAGCCGTGGAGCTCGAATGGGGGGACGCGGCTGCTTCCCTCACCGGGCGTGGCCCAGAAGGCGAGTCCCCGAGCGCGCTGCCACGCCCGAGATGGACCCGGTGGGGAGGGGGCTGGGAAAGAAGGAGCGAGCGCTATCTCTGAGGGCCTCAGGCGCCTCATTCCTTTTCGTTCAGGATCAGAGCGAGGATGCCGAGACAGTCTCCAGCGTTTCCCGCCAAAATCCCAAGTCAGGGATGGGGAACTATGGCCCTTTTAGGACTTGTGGACTTCAACTCCCAGAAGCCCTGAGCCACCATGTCCTGGCTCAGGAATTCTGGGAGTTGAAGTCCACAAGTCCTAAAAGGGCCATAGTTCCCCATCCCTGTCCTAAAGCATGCGCTGGACTACCGTTTCCATATGCCCTGATCAAGATGAGGACGGGTGCTTTTAAGTTGACAGGCCTTTTCTTCCGGAAGCCAAACCCAAACCTTCCTCTTCTTCAACGGGACGGATCGGCCTTCGCCGTACCCGGACAACGCTTCCCTCCATTCCGGGGCGAGCACCCCCCCGCGCCAGGGAGCGTGGCACCCGAGCGGGCTCCTCCAGATCGGAAGCCTCTCTTGCCCCTCCGCGACCCGTTACCTGGCGTCCAGCCCCCTGCCCAGCATCAACATGGCGATCGCGACCGGCCGCGGCTCCAGCAGACGGTTGAGAGAAAGTGGATGGGGTGCGCATGCGCTTCGCTTCTCTCCGGTTGCCCTGGAAGCCAAGCACCGCCCACCGGCGGCTGATGCGATGCTGCTCTTTGCTTTTCCAAAGAATGGGAGATTGGAGGCGTTCGAGCCATCCATGTCGCTCCTTGATGAAATGTTATTTGCATTTCTGGATAACCCATCTCCGATGCACTAAATCAGCGGTTCCCTAGGTGGCAGTAAAATGATAGAAAAACTCTTTACTTCCCTCTGATCCCTCTGATCTCTCTCTCTCTCTCTCTTTGCAGCTTAGATATGGCAGCCTTATATTTTGGGGTTTTCCCAGGGAAACCTGGTGGGGAGTCCAGCCTCATTTCCCCTGTCAATTCAAACTCCCTCATACTGTGGGAAAATGGAGAAAAATGCCATTTATTTTCAACTTCTGCAGGAATGACTGCTTCCTAGTAAACGTGTGAATGAAGGAATGGCAAAGGAGGCCATGATAAAGGTAGCCAAGGTTTTTGCTAGGTATGATATTCGGTGACTTATATGACCAGTAATTTAACTGTTTGCAGTCACAGTGGCCTTAGAATGGGTGCTTTACCAACACTTCCAGTTATTGTAAAATATTGCGCCACCTTGGTCATATGCCTGCATTTCTGGCGCTTGTCAGCCTGTAGTTACAACCCATTGCAAAGTGCCTTACAATTGTGATTTCCGCTTGCAAACTGCTGGCTTCCTCAGAAAATCAGTTCAGTGGGAAAGGTGATGAGAGGAGGGGATGTTGGATTTTAAGGGCTGTTTCCCCAGCAGGCTGAGGGATTACTCCTCTCCTTACAGAGAGGGAAATTCTATGAAAAGAGCTGTGGTGGAGCAGTGCTTACAATGCAGTATTGCAGGCTAATTTTGCCAACAGCCAGCAATTCAATTCTTACTGGCTCAAGGTTGACTCAGCCTTTCATCTGTGATGACCCAGAGTATATCAGAAATATAACAAAACCCAAAACGTAACTAAAAGTCCTTTAATGCTTTCAACTTGGCTTCACTGTTTAATTGTTCACAGTGGAGGAGTAAACTATTTTCAAAATAACATTTCAAAGGAAAGAAACACAGTTCAAATTCAAAGAGACGATAACAAAGCAAAAACCAAAAACAAACCACACTGAATAAAGTTCCACGAGAGATCAGGATAGATAATTGCCAACTTCAGGAAGATAACCAGGTACAGTCCATTGGAGGAACGCCAACCAAGACAAACCTTTAGGAATAAAACACTAATTTGTCTCCAGTGTCTGTTAGCAGGCAGGACCAAACTCTTATGCAAATCTCACACCTGCAACCCATGAAGAGGATCATGGCCCTTTCCTCCTGAGTAGACCACATTTTACCCTGATCATCTCCTCCCTGCATGCCCTAGGATGGATAGGGGATGGGCCTAGGTCCTCCTCTGACTGCTCAGTCGGCCTCTGCCCTTCCCCAGCCTCCTCCACAACCTCTGGAGCCACCCACTCCCTGTTGGCTGTTCCTCCTCTTCCTCAGAGTCAGTCTTCACCAGGGGCATGACATCATCCTTCCAAGGTCGGTAAAATGAGGATCCAGATTGTTGAGGTCAATATGCTGAAAAGCGCTTAGAGAGGACTGTAAAGCACTATGAAGCGGTATATAAGTCTAAATGCTATTGCTGTGCAGGGAGGAATGGACCTCAAATCTGGTACAAATGCTAGGGAATGCCAGCATTCTGAACTAGTGTTTTCCCTTCCCATCCAGAAGGCTGAGAAGGATGGAAGGGGAGTAGAAATTGGTAGTGAATGCCAATCTTCTGAGCCTTTCTGATCATTCTGAGCCTTTTTCTGGAAGAGAGGAGAAAAATCCCTCAATGTACTGGAAGAAGGGACCTCAAAACTGGCAAAAATGCTAGCAAATGTCAGTATTCTTGTGGTTATTCTTTCTAGCGGTCTCGATGACCATAACTGGGAGCGCCACGATTACAGTTGTTGAGGGAAGTGTCATGTGGGATCTTGCTTCATGACCACTTTCCTCTACAAGCAAGATTCTGGCCCCAACTATGGTTGTAAGTGGAGGATTACATGTATTAGAAACAAGATGTGGAACTACAAGAACAGGCTGCTGTGTTCTACCAGTCTCTTGGGACCCTATGGAGGCATGAATGCAAGAGTGAGGAACAAACATCCCTTGAACGTAGCTGGCTGGCTGAAGGTTTGAGGGAGATAGTTGGTTCATAAATGTGAAATATAAATTAAACAAACATGGATGGGATGGTAGTTGTTAGGAATCTGTCCACCGATTAGTTGGGTTGGCAATATATAAACCAACAATGTATGTTTCTAGCTTTAAGACAAAATCACTGTATTGATTTATACTATATTCAGATTGGTTGATTATATTGCAAATTACCATAAGAGGGAGCTAGAGATCATAGCTTGTTCTCTGACATTCTGTCTCTCTGACATTCTGTTGCTATCTAAGGTTCTCTGTTGTATTTATGCTGTGCTTATACTTCGATATTTTTGTTTACTGTAAATGACAAAGGCAACCGGTAAGAAGACTTTGTAATTGGATATTCTTTGGACTGTTAAACGAATATGACTTGGACCATTTATTGGACTGTGCTATTTCTTAAAGTAAATTTTAACTCAATTTAGTGTATCTGTGTGTGGCTGAATAATTATTCATAACTACTCTTATAAACATTTCCATGTGCATATCCTTGTTACTCAAGGGTTATTCTGTACCTATCTTAACAGTAGTACAACATTTTGTGATGGCCAGTAGTCCTCTGTGGACCACAGAGTACTGTTTCTGAAGCCATTGTAATTCTAGACTGCTGTTAAACAAACAGCTGTAAGTCAAGAAGTGCCTGTAATGGTAAAGGCACCGGGCTAGAAAAAAGGAGATTATGAGTTCTACTCCAGCTGTAGGCATGAGCTTGGGTGGGTGCTCTTGGGCCAGCTATGTATTCTTGCTCCTCCCTAGGAAGGAGGCAGTCAGCTCTGTCATCTTGCCAGGAAAACTACAGAGACTAGATTGGGCAGTTGCCAGAAATCAACACTGACTTGAAGACACTCCCCCACCCCACTCCAAAATAACCCTTAAAGCCCACTATGAGTGGTATACAATTAAAACCAGTACAATACCTAAAAATGACCATCTCAAAGAGCATCACCCAATGGGGAAAACACATAGCATAATCAAAACCAACAGATGAACATACAGTATCACCAGCTTATTCGAAGAGCTTGGGGAAAACCCTAGATTTTTTTAAAAAACTGTCTAAAGGTTTGCGGGGAACTCCAAACTTTCTAAGAGGATGCTATTCCAGGATCAGGACTCTGCACTGTACTTTTTGTCATCTGCATTGGTAGAGAATTGTCATATATGTATACAAGGCCAACTTATGCCATTTATCATTCTTAGAACTTCTGATATTTCTGTTAAAATATTTTCTATATAACATGTAGCTTTGACCCCAGCATTCTTAAATTAAGGCACTAAATATAAGGCATATTGGACTTTTAGGTGGTGCAGATGTGGCACCAAATCAGCTCAAATTCTGAAAAATGATTTTTCATTTTCATTTCATTTTGCACATTTCTGGTGAAATGCCAAACCTGCAGAGCCAAATTACTATGCCCAGGCTTTGTTTTCTGCAGCTACAGACTTCCAGTCCTTATGTGAATATACATCTTGGAAATTATGCGGATAGTACAACTCTTTTCCTCTGGCAACCTGCCAGACAATTCACTTGAATATTTTCCTAAAGTTCTGCAAAGACATTTTGCTTGAATTTGTTTTCTCTGTTTAGTGGTAAGCAAACAGTAGGTGGCATTCACTTAGTATGATTTGGATTTTTATAGTATGGTTTTCTTGGCTGCTGTTTATGACTAATTTTCTCCATTCTGAATCCCAAGCCCAGATGGCACACATCACTTGCCCACAGATTCCTGAAATATTAGTTTTAATTTACTGATGGCATAGCCCAGCAGGTTGCGGTAAAATGGAAGGAGTGGGGAAAATGGTACAAGTAGTAGAAGTTTGGTATTAGAGGAAAGGAAATCTCTTGTGTGTTAGGAAGCTGGAGCCCAGGGCTTGCAATTACCAGGATGTAAGAAAGAGCTCATGAGTGTAAAAATAAATGGAGAAAATTGTAAAGTAATTTGATCCCAGGGAGAAACAAGAGCTTCTTAGCAGAAAAAAGGGAGCTTGCAAGAAACCTGAAATTAGAAGAGGCGAGAGAAATGAACAAAACCTAATTTGTTGAAAATACAAAAGGTGCAATGTTGTGAGTTGAACAGAAGGTGCCTAGAGGCAAGTGCAAACCTAGGAACTCCACTGAGGGAAATAGACCCAGAGAAACCAATGTGGGAAGAAATGGCTAAAAAAAGTGGCTAGCTTAGTGCAATGTTTCTCAACCTCAACAACTTTGAGGTGTGTGGACTTCAACTCCCAGAATTCCCCCAGCCAGCATGATCTATCTCTTTTATGATTGTTACGACATACAATCATGATGGGCAAGCTCCATTTATGGTTGTAGAGGACTACTGTACATTTGCATGAATATCTTAGATTACTGCATCAACTTACCACTTAGAGTAGAGGTGGACAACTATGTCAACTTTACCACCTGTGGACTTCATGAAATTCTGGGAGTTGAAGTCCACAAGTCATAAAGTCCAAAGGCTGTAGTTGCCCATCACTGACTTAGAGTCATTATGATTGACATGCATTAAAAGCATTTGTAATAAACAAACAAACAGACTCTGAAATTTTCAGCCTCAATTAACATCTATGCTGGGAAAGGGCTGGGAAAAGGGCTTGAAAATTACCATTGGTACAAACCATGATGATTAAGTAGTGCATAAAACAGGATCACATTATATCTCTCTTGGCATTAGCACTTATATACAGCTTCATAGTGCTTTTACAGCCCTCTCTAAGCAGTTTACAGAGTAAACACATTGCGCCTAACAATCTGGCTCCTCATTTTACCCACCTTGGAAGAATGGAAGGCTGAATCAACTTTGCTCTCTTGCTAGAGTTTCACGATATCTGGTTCCTTTCTGGGTTCATTTTTTTACTGCTGTTTTTGATATTTAAAACTGTAAAGTGCTTAGGTTATTGATCCCTATGTTAGGGACTCTACTCCTGTCTTGAACTTGACTTGCTAATTGCATCAGCAAGAGAGGCTTGTGTAAAAGAGCTTGCTGTTGGATGGTTCTGAAGTTATGGAAGTTTGCATTCCCCCAGAGAAAGAAATACTATATATATGCCTGTAGATCTTTCAGGAAAGGTGGAAGATAAATATCATTAATAAAATAAAATGTACAGAAAAAACATTGAATAAAGATACTTTTCGGTTGTATGATTAATATTAGAGTTGTGCAAAACATTCAAAAAGATGCCTCACCAAAGGTTGCTTTGAACAAAGCATCCTTTCTCAAGGCATTTAGGTTGATCTCTTGAACGCTTGGTGCATCTGTTTTCAAAGTGTGCTTGCAAGATACAACCCACACGACTTCTGGGACCACCAATGAAATGGCAATGGACTGTTTGGGAAGAGCATGTGTGAAACACGTGGACAACATTCCTGGAAAGTGCATTTTCTTCAACACTTTAAGAATGTTTAATACGTCTTTGTCCTTGCTGAGCAGTCTCCAAAACTAGAATTGATCTCTTTGGTCAATGTATTTTGTAGGTCAGCAAAGAACTTTACTATCTAAGAATTTTGGGAATTAGTCCCACCACAGTCAAAGGAGTCCAAATTGGGAAGGTTGACACATCTGTTCACAGTCATGTGACTGATCAAAATGTTATGTTCTACTAAAAAATGACTAGTAATCCTCAACTGATGACCACAATTGGGGTCTTTTTGCCACGGTTGTGAAGTGAATTCAAGCAAATCCAGCTTCCCACATTAACTTTGCTTGTAGGAAGCTGGCTGGGAAGGTTACAAATGGTGCTCCCATGACCCTGGATTCTGTAACCATCATAAATACATGAGGGTTGCCAAGCGCCTGCATTTTGATCATGTGACCAGTTGTAAATCACTTTTTAAAAAATGTGTTGTAACTTCAAACAGTCGCTAAACAAATAGTTGTAAGTCAAGAATAGACTCCTTTGGACAAAGAATGGAAGGACAGACAGAACTAGATTGTCTATGTAAAAATAAGATAGAATTCTTTATTGACCAAGTGTGATTGGACACAAGGAATTTTTCTTGGTGCAAATGCTCTCAGTGTACATAAAAGAAAAGATCCATTTGTCAAGAGTCAAGAATCATCAGGTACAACACTTAATGATAGTCATAGGGTACAATAAGCAAATCATACTAGGAAACAGTAAAAATCATTAGGATACAAGTAACAAAATTACAATCATACAGTCATAAGTGGGGGGAGATGGGTGATAAGGAGTGATGAGAAGATTAATAATAATAGTAGTGCAGACTTTGTAAATAGTTGGACAGTGTTGAGGGAATTATTTGTTTAGCAGAGTGATAGCATTTGGGGAAAAAACTGTCCTTGTATCTAGTTGTTCTGGAGTTGAAACAGTTTATGTCCAGGATGTGAGGGGTCTGTAATAATTAATAATTCAGAATAAATAATTAAATAATAAATAAGAATAAATAATTCAGAATGAAGCTTAAATTGCACTAAAGATTTTCCTGTATTGAATATGTACATTTTGGTCACTATTAATATGAAGAGAAAAATGTGGAAAAATGTATCTGTATTAAAAATGAACTGTCTGGGCTATACAAGCTTTGTTTTCATATTACAAAAGATGGAAGAAAAGTTGAAAGAATAATAATTCCTTTAGAAAGACAATGTTGAATCTTTGGTTGACATGACTGATATGACCTGATTTATGGAGAAGTAAAATGCTGAATTTGGCTACAGGATCTGGGAGATTGAGGGCTTGACAACAGATTAGTCTCTGGGCATTATAATCAGAGAATCATCAAGTTATACCAGAACTAGGAGTGTGGTTAATTTCCAAGGCAGTGCATTGGATTACTGTACGGCCTACAGTGATATGTTTCTGCAATTTAACAAGGGGTAGTAAGTGGGGATTTTCTGCTGGCAAACCTGGAAAAGACATGTGGAAAACTTCTTTTAAGATCATAGCAACAGTCAGCAGGTGGTGGTGTTGCATTACATTTCCTGAAGTCTTTTCAGTTGTGCTTTTAAATTTTTTTAGTTCAGAGCATAAGGAATAACAGGAGAGCTTGTCTTAGCTCTTGCTTGGAGTAAATTTAAAGTAATACCTCCAGCATTGCTGCCAGGCTGAGTTTTTTTTTTTTAGAAGAAAAGAGAATACCTGTTCTTAGTTTTGTTTCTTTGGACCAACTTCCAAATCTCATATACAGTATGATATATCCAATCATGAAACATAGCCATATCCTATCTTAAGGAAAAGAGCTAAAGGATTTAAAATACTTGCTATTACCTAATATGAAAAATGTATTCAACCCAGCCATAGACATAGCTGTAATCATGGATGGCACTTTTAAAAAAATAATAATTTTCTGTTGGAAAAATAAATTATCAGGAAGAACTGATCCTCAGACAATAAGCCAGCTGTGTAACACTCTTATTTCAGTGCATGATTCTATTTTGTGTAATATAACTAGTGATATTGTAAGACAAGAAAGTCTGTGGAAATGACTCGACACAATCCTGCTCTCTAAATTGTGCTGGGTTATTTCTTATTTTATATTATGGAGAAACTCAGTTATGATGAATTTGTATTTGTACAATTTACATCTTTTTTTGCTCCTTACATTCCAGCACTTGGGGCATAATATCATTTTTATTGCAAAAAAAAAGCTTCAAGGTTTTTAAAGCTTCAGGAATGAGAGTGTGTTCTAGATTTGTCTTGGAAAATAATGGTTCCTCCTCCAATTTTTGGTGACCATGTACAAGACTTCTTTTGGGGAACCAGAATTCAAATTCTGCCAAGACTTGACTCCACCAAAAAGAGTATAATACAAATAATACACTTTATTTTTTTCTGATTTTGTGATGAAAATAATTCTACTACTTGTTAAAAATGCACATAAACATATAATAAGGTGCACTAGCTGTAATTTCATCTGCAAGTTGACCTATTTAGAGCAGCAGATTTAATGGTTCCAACACCGCACAGAGAAAAACATATAAATTAGAGTTTTTCTATGTAAAAGTATTTCCTATATTTCCAGCAAGAAAATTTTCAGTTTTTGAACATAAGAAACTACCTGTTCATTTCCAAAACTGAATTCTACTGAGCTACTGCTGTGCATACAAAAGCAGACTTCTATCCCTCATACAATTTCACTCTCTGGAAGCATGTTGGCACATAGGATGCTCATGAAGTAATTATAAAATTGGTTATCCACTTGATAATTTTCTCAGGACCTCCAATTTAAACAACCTTAACTTTAATCATTTCATAAACCTGAATCTCAGAAATGCTGTCCTCTGATCTCATTTAGTTTACCGTATGCAAATTGAAATGCTTATTTCAGATGTCAGATTGCATTTTGAAGCAACATAGATAATGAAGACAGCTCAACAAACCTTCATTCTAATCTTTTAATATTACTTATTTATCCATGCTTTTAATTTTTTTTCTGATAATATGCCCTTTACGGGTGCCCAAACTGAAAATGATTTTTCCTCAAGTGAAAATTCACAGAACTCTCCCTATCAAGAGTTATTTAAAATGAAAACATAGAGGTGTAAACATTCTAAAAAATAACTACTTTTCAGTTTAGGACAAATATACCTTGGGGTCATTAAGTCTAAGTCTTTTTTGAATAGCATTCTGGTTTACCAGATAGGAGGCAGCTGTCTTCACTGATAGGCAGTAGTTCTTCAGCTGGCTCTCTACATAATCTGAGAGCCAACTCTTGCAAGCAACATTTAGAAATTGGACTGCTATTTTTATTTTTCTCAAAGTACTCCAAAAGATGATTATACTTGTAAATAATTGCTGAAAAGTGAAAAGTGCCCAGTGCACATTATTGGAAGGTCTGAAAGCTACTAAATCATATTCAGAAGCATTCGCTATTTCTTGAAATTTACAAGTTTTGTGGAAGTTTGAAGGAGCATCTCAAGGCTGGGTGACCACCTTTTCCAGATTGAATCGGCTCACTTCTGAAAGGTAACATTCAAGAGAGGAAACTTGTTAAGGGTCCTTTCCACAGAAGAATTCCATCCAAAACTGGGGTGGCGCAGTGGTTAGTATTGCAGGTTAATTCAGCTCACTGCCAGGAGCTCAATCCTCACCAGCTCAAGGTTGACTTAGCCTTCCATCCTTCCAAGTTGTTAAAATTGTTGGGGGCAATTGGTGGGATTCAATTTTTTTTACTACCAGTTCTGTGAGTGTGGCTTGGTTGGCATGGCTTGGTGGGTGTGACAGGGGAAGGATACTGTAAAATCTCCATTCCCACCCAATTCCTGGGGGAAGGTTACTGCAAAATCCCATTCCCTCCCCACCCCACTAACCTGCTTTCCAGCTCTGTTCTCCTGTGCAGGGCAACAAAAGAAGACCCAGCCAATTAGCTGGGACTCAGGAAGCAGAGAATAGATGAGGGCAGGGCCAGTCAGAGGTGGTATTTGTCAGTTCTCCAAACTACTCAAAATTTCTGCTACCGGTTCTCCAGAACTGGTCAGAACCTGCTGAATACCAATTCTGCATACTCTGTAAACTGCTTAGAAAGTGTTGTAAAGCTCTATGAAGCAGTATATAAGTCTATATGCTATTGCTGTCTACCAACCCCCCGAGGACTAGTTTTTTCAGGTGATGTTCCTCTTCTATAGAACAAAGCACTATAGATAGCAGGACCTCTTCCACATTTTTGGTCTTTGGATGGCCCCTCATTTGAGGATATAGGAGATTACTGTATCCCTATAGTAGTGATGTATTACTTAGCTGTATTCTATATGATTAGAGTTGTTTAGATGTTTTGGTGTTTGTAAACCACTCAAAATCTATGGGAATTGACCAGCATACAAGCCTCAGCAAGCAAGTAAGCAGGCAAAGAAAGGAAGAAAGTAGAGGGCCAAATATCCTTGATGGATCCATCTGTGTTTTCATCAAAAGCTAAAATATGCAATGATGCCAATGCTACTTCATATAATTCTGCACAATGCTGCTAATACTTTCAAGAAATTCAACATAACAATTCTTTTCCAATTCTCTGATATATGCATGTACTTTTCTATGTGTTTATTAATATCTTGAATAGAAAGCATTAAGCTGTTCATTTTTGTAGCCAACAAAAACATCGTCAATAAGAACTTTTATTTCTTCTAGATTTCATTGTTTGTGTTCCAGATTAATTTTGTCTTTTCTGTGTTTTTGGAGGGATTTTCAAGCAGCATGCCAAGCAACCCTCCATGTAAAAATATTTTTTTAAAATTTAATAGCAGAGTCTATATGAGGCTTATTTGATAGACGATGTCTTGCTTTAATAAATCCAGTTTCTATACTTCCTCCCAGGACTGTTGGCATTTTGACAATGCAAGCAAACAAGCAAGCATCATTATGCTCATTTGTGAATGTTTCATGAAACTTGAATATGTATCAAGCCATGGGGTTTTGATGTAGCCATTTCTATAGATTCATTCAGCTCTTTGAGACTTCCGTCTAAATGAGACTGCTATTCATTTGTTATTCAGTCTTTTAGACAATGAATTTTGTTTTTTTTTAAAGTTCTTTAAAATTATGTTTTGTCAGTTGATTATATTGTATTAAAGTAATTTCAGTGGTTAGTTTGTGCTTAACCAAGTTGTCCAATCTTCTTGTCTCTCCCACCAGGTAAATAAACTTTCCTGCCTGTGTCAGTTTGATTCGCAGCAATGTAAGCCACACGGCCTTTTTCTGAAGCTCTCAGATCTAACGGGCAAAATCATGAGGGATGGACTGAGAGGTTTGTTGCTTCCAGCCAGTGGAAAGGCAGACATGTGTGAATATACTGGAAGGTAATTCTAGTCACAGAAAGGAAGTGAGTAGCTAAGCCTGGAAGGTTCCTGGATTGTGCAAATGATACTTCTGTATGCTAGTATTTGGAAATGCAAATTGTTCAGTTTAGGGTAATGTGTTTATATTTTCTTAATTGGCTTTTGAACTAAGGTGAAATTATTATTATTGTTTTTGAACTTATTATTATTAGCAATACTTCATTCTTTCATCTTGTGCTCTGCCATGTATGTTTGATTCATCCAGTGAACCCCGAGAACACGGGTGTCAAACTCACGGTGTCATGTTGCGATCACATGATGTTTCATGATTTTTTTTCCCTTTGTGGAGCTGGGGTGGGCATGGCCTATGTGTAACACACCTAGCCTGCAGGTCATCAGTTTGACACCCCTGTCCTAGAAGCAGTAGAGCTGGCAGTTTTGAATGGTTTTTTTTTTTTTCTCTCATTTTGGGCCAGATTTTTAGGGATCAGAATGGCTGCAATATCTACAGAGGGCACAGTGTCATCAGCCACACCACTACATAGGTGATTATAGCAGGAGAGCAGTGTTAGTCTAAGGGAGCAAATTAAGTATCAGGAGTCTGGCATCGAATGAAGTGAGCTGCCGTTCATGAGAATACATGCCTTTTAATCAAATTTATTGGTTGGGAAAGATACTATCTGATTCTTGTTTTTTTTTTTAACTCTTACCCAGAATACAATGAGAAATTGCAGGTGGAAAAAGTTGTCTTCTTTTTCTTCAGGTATTAATCTTGTTTCCCCTCCTTCATCCTGGGTCCACCTGAGGTTATTGTAACCTTAGCTCAATATTTCTCAGACTTGGTGATGTTAAGAATATAATAATAGAATTATGAAGCAATTCATTAAAAAAAAAACCCATATCCCTGGCAGATTGATGATATGGCTTGTTAACTAAGCAAATACCTATCTACAAAAAATATACATTAAAAATATTGGAAATCAATGGAAATTTGATGTATCCTCATATGTGCAGAACTGCATTGTTTAAGGTAAGGATGTTGAAGCTATGATTCTACAGATATTTGTTAGCTTTAATTCCCAGTGATTCCAACCACTATGGTCAACAGTATGGCTTGCTGGGAGTTATAGTCCAGCAACAACAAAATGACATAGGTGTGCTTAATTTTCTACCTAAGGTCCACATATTTTGTTAAGACACTTCATTAGACCAAAGCATGTTCATGAATCTCCTTCTAGAGGGCAGCAAAATACTATTAGAACAGTACAGATATTGGTTATGTATTACTTTAGACTCTATCCTGCCCTTTTGAATTACAGTGATCCCACGTATAATGTTCATTCTCTTCCCATTTTTTTTTCAAAATGACCAAGTGATAAGAGCAAAATAAATTGGAATTTTTTTTTATCAAAGTCCCTTTTAAAAACTGAATGAATAAACAACTCATTCTTCTGATTACTATGTGAAAGCTAAATTGTATTGGTAAGAAAACAGATACAAAATATTAATGTGACATGTAATGTAAAACCAGTAACTTTGATGTAGAAAATGCATTTAAACATCAGTTTAACTGGAGCAAAACAGGATTTCTTAGATTTTTATTTTGAATCTATTATTCTCTGTGGGAAGAAGTTAAAGTTTGAAACAGAAGAGATTTTTTTTTAACTGCATAGCTTATGGCTTCTCATGTCTGTTCCAGTTCTTGAGCCATAACCTGGTAATATAGTCAAATGCCAAAGTATCTAATGTCTAATTTAACCAGTGTCTAATTTCCCCAAGAAATAGGAAAGTTAACCTACAATAAATTGTTGAAGTGCTTTTCAGTTCAATTCTGGGGATAGATTTTTCTATCACACTAACACCTGCACAAACTACACTATTTTTTCTATTAAGGCCAAACTTGATTTGGTATTAATTATATGAATGCAATTAATTTGTACAGACTTGCAGAATAGCACTTGGTAGAGCAGCTATGAAAACCTTAGATATGTGACAATATATTTATACATATAAGGATCAGAAATGTGCAAACAATTGGTATTCTCTGTGGCACTATATGGAAGGAAAAGGTGAACTTTGAAGAACCAAGATAGAAAAAATATTGATACTTTTGAAAGTTGGTGTTTGGAGAAGATACCTGAGAATACTACGGATAAGCAGGAAAACAAATGGACCATTGAACCAATCTAGAGTTCTCGCTTGAGGTACAAATGACAGACTCAATGTATCCTACTTATATTAGCCTTGCAGAAATGGTGGAGGTTTACTTCAAGTTAATAAGTGTTGAAGAAAATCATGAATTGGCTGATTATGTAAAAGACAGCCAAGAGCAAGTACTGATGTAAGCTAAACATTGGAACTTACTGTGTAGGAAATAAAACATAAATATCAAACAGAATGCTGGTAAGAAAAGCATTACATGGTCAATTTCTACAAAAGATCAAGAGAAAGTGGATAAAGATAAACCTTGGAAAAGGTACAATTGAAACCTTAAAAAAAGAAACTGAAGGCTTGATTTTGGCTGCTCACCAGGAAGTTATTTGAAATAATGCAATCAAGGCCACAATTGAAAGATTGTCAAATGATTCAAAGTGCAGATTATATAAAGAAGCAGAAGAAACAGTACATTATATACTCCGCGCATAGCAGAAAATTACAGAAGCTGATCATAACCAACAATATAACGCGGTCACCAAAATTATTCACTGGAACATCTGTTAAATATTATCATGTGCCAAAAACAAAAACTTGGTGGGAACATATATTTGAAAAAGTAATAAAAAATGAGCAGGTTAAAATATTGTGGAGTTTCCAAATACAAATTAATAAAGCCCTGTTTATAACACACTAGATTTAAGTATGGTTGAAAAGAAAAAAAGTATGGATAAGTGATCTGGCAATACCGAAAGATAATGAAATAAGAAAACAAAGAATTGGAGAAGAACACAAAAGTATCAACTGAAGTTGAAATTTTGTAATGGAAATCTTCATATGAAGTTTTTTAAAAAAATCTGTAAGAATGATAAGAATCTGGTAATATATTGTACTTCCTCCTATTTTTCCAGGTTCTTAGTTGAGAGAGGCTTTTGCGTATCCTTGCCAGCATTAAAACATGGTACCATTTTAAGGCAAAATTTATACTGGTGGCCATTCAGTTGTGTGGCTTTCCAATATTATTTACAGAATCTCAGAAAAAACAAACCTACAGGTTCACTCGTTAACTGGAATAGAAGAGGAAATTATAGGATTACATGCTCCGTTATTCCATAGATTTCTGGGGATGATCCACATCAGAGAAATTGCCAAAATGAAGCTTAGATTGGGTCAAAAAGAATGAAAAAGAAAAGCTATGTATGCAAAACCAGGGAAACAAAGTGCCTCAGAATAGCAATCATAGTATAATACACAAATGTGGTGCTGATACACACTATAGTAAATTGCAGAAGCATGAAAGTGAATTAAATCATTTTACTTTATCCTCTTTTTTTCATTTCTGCTTCTGTAGCTGCCTTTTTCCAGTTGGTAATTCCTCTGCAAATTATATCTGCATTCCCCAAGAAGCGAGAATGAAGTAACAGCTTTGCTGTTACTAAATATTAAGAACCAAGCTGCCCTGCTTTGTAGCTTCTTCTTCACTGTTAGCGGTGAATGTAAATTAGCAGACAATCAAGGTTACCTTGCGATTCAGGCCATAGTTCCCTGGCAGGGAATTTAGCCCAAGCATCTGCCTGTGGATGGGTGGGGGGTAGGGGAGGGAGAAAGGCAGAGAGGACTGTGGCATAATCCTGGAAGGGAATAGACAGGAAAAGCTGCTTTGATTTCATGAGAGAAAGAGAAAAAGTTTTGGGAGGTTTAGCTGGGTGGTAAGAAACAATTTTAGGAGTCATGGGGTTTGCTTACATCCTTTGATCTCTCAGGAATTACCAGTGCCTGCTTCTCATCAGCTTATCCTATATATTTATATATTAAGTCCATATATGTCACAACTGAATAAAATAAATTAATGGCTGTTCCTAGAGACATAATTCAGGGAAGTCATTTCACAGCGGTTTCTTGATTATGTCACTGAAGTGGTACTTCACATTTTCGTCTTTTTTACATATTCTTGAGAGCTGAGCTATATATCTTAGCACCTGGTAAATTGCAGATTCATTATTATTTTAATCTGTTTCCCCCTATAGTTTCTTCAGCAAGTTGTCAAGAGTTCATGAGAAAGTATTATGATGGTAGATTGTACTAAGACACTGTGAACTGAGTTCTCATTGGCCTCTGGGTTCCATAGCTTTATTTTATATTCTCACATTATGTATTTTAAAAATATTTTAATTTTTTATCATATGCAGCAAATACCACAGGGGGTGAAACACATACAAAACCTTATTAGTTATAAGCTAAGATAAGTCTACATGCACCTCATGTGTATGCATTGAATTTATTCATTTAAAGTAGTACGATATTGATTGTGTAGCACTGAATAGCATGTCAGATCCAAATAAAGATTTAAAACATAAAAATAATCTAACTTATAGCTATATTTAATTTATCTGTTATATTTTAACCTGGGTGCATATGTGTATATGTATGGTGATTGCCATTTCCATGCTTCCCTATTCTTAAATTCAAAATAAATTCAAGAAAATGAGAAAACATATTTTTTTCAAATATATACATACTAGCTCGATACCTGTGCTTCGCTATGAAACTATGTGGTTGGGTTTAGTTTTGGGGAAGAAAAATAAAAAAAATCTGCCTCTGCCTACGAGCATACATAGGTATTCATCTGGCTAATGTCCCGTCAGTGTGTGAGAGAGTTGAGGGCTGTTTGGAAACTGAAACAGCATTTGCTGTGTGAGCAAGGAGACAGCAAGGAGCCTGGGCATGGCTTACCTCAGCTGTTCTGTACTAAAGCTGCTTGGTGCTATGAAACTAAAACTGAACCTCGTCTCCTCTGCTTGTATTTTGCATTTGGAACAGATTTCTTTTCAGGTGGGGAGGTGGAGTAGAACTCCTTAACATCAGAACGTGTTAATAATAATATACAAAACACTAATGTTCTGATGGTCATTTTGAAAAATCCTTTCTTAGTGAGCACCTAGAAGCCAAGAGGAACACATGTGCCAAATTTCAAGTTTGTAGGCTTTACAGTTCTGGAGATTTTGTGATGATGCGTGAGTGGTATTTCGCTTATATATATATAGATATATGCATCTGAGGAAAGTAAGGAAGGTGTTCTTGATAGAGATACCTAGGCAAAAGATAGGTATCTAAAACAGCATTTTTAAATCCTGAGAAACAAAGTAATATTCAGAAGCAGTTCAGGTAGATGCCACCCTGATTCACTGAATTGTCAGAACAGGAGTAATACAGCGTAATCAGTCCAGCAAGATACTATTATTATAGCCACCTTTCAAAAAAGTATCCATGGAGATTCTCAGACATCCAGGTCATGGTTGTCCCAAAAGTGCATTTTTCAAGAAGCAACTGTACTTCAGCTCTGAGCTGAAGAAGCTTCGTGGATGAGAAGCGAAACGTCTTCAAAGAAAAACAAGAAAGTCCAGATTTCAGAAAAGTAGTTTTAGTTTTCTCAATTTCTCGGTCTGTTCTACCTAGCAGGATTGGTAGTGTGTGTTTGTGTGTGCGCGCACACACATACCTTTATATTTGCGTATATGTAGTAGGACAAGACACGGATGTGGCTCCTGTAGCTATTGCTGAATATTAAATTAAGTGAATAAATTAAAAGCAAAATGACCTCAGGAAAAACAGGAGCATCTTAATTTATGTCACCTTTTCTTTCTGGGGTAGTTTTAAAAGGGACCTGCTCAAAGGTGGGAAACCATTGTGATCATAATTGTGTGGAAGGCACAAAGAGTCTGGGGATATGGGGTGTGGGTGGGTGGATAGGAGGATTCAAAATTGGCCAGATGAGGGTGCAGCATCCATTTTTATATATGTGTTGATATCACACACATGTTTAAAAGAGACATGGCTTGCACTGTGATACTCTGTCTGCCTGTGATGACCCAGAGTGTAATACAAATGTAACAAAATCAAAAACATAAATAAATGTCTTTTAATGCCTCCAACTTGGCCCCACAGTACAATAATTCTCAGTTGGAGATAAAACTTATTCAAAAATAGTCTTCAAAAGGAAGCAAAACAGTCTGAACTTAATGAGCAGATAGAGGTGAAATAAAAAACCAAAACAAACTACAATGAAGGAAATTCCACAATGGACCAAGATAAGTGATTACCAACTTCAAGGAGATAACCAAGATAACTTCAGCCCAAAATAAAACACACTTTGCTTCTGGCAACGCTATGTTTTAACGGTCTCTCTTATATACTATTCTCCCCAGCTGCAACCAATGAGAGGGATCATGGTCGCTTCCTCTCTCGTAAGCCAAGTTGTTGCCTTTTCCGTTCCTTCTTGCATGTCCTAGGATGAAGAGGGATGGGCCTGGTTCTTCCTCTGACTGCTCAGTCGGCCTCTGCCCTTACCCAGCCTCCTCTACAACCTCCGGAGCCATACTTCCACTCCCTGTCGGCTGTTCCTCCTCTCCCTCAGAATCTGACTCTAACAAGGATATGACACTGCTATCTAGATAATTTTAGCCATTTAGATATTGCTGAGAGACCATTGATTTTTTTTTTTTTTTAGGGTTTAAGACCTCGAAATGTGACCCAATCACTGGTTTAAATATAATCTTCCCCAATTCACAGAATTTGCAGGGAAGGTTATGTTTCCTGGATGAAGTTCTCACAGCTAGAGAGTGGCCATATTAGAGATGTTTGGTTTTATCCTTTTCCTAGTGCTAATTCTGATGCAAATGATAAGTCTCTTATCAGTCCAGGCTGCTATTATTTGCATGGGAGAAAACAGTGAAAAAAATGTTACTTCAGTTCTGTGAATAGACCACCTGTCCTTCACCGGGCTAATGTATAAAGATAGGCGTTAGTTATCATTACTGCCAGTCCCTTCTTGGAGATACCCTGGACAAGTCTTTCAGATTTATTTTTGAGTATTTTTCAGAAGCGGTTTGCCATTTCCACCTTCGTAAGCCTGAGGGAAAATGACCAGCCATCTGGTCACCCATCTGGCTTTGGCAATCTCCAAAAATCAGGCACAATTGAATGAAATACTCCCTCCCCAGTTCTCCTTTCATCTTGTAGTTGTCACCTTAGTATTTATCTGCCAAGTTATCATGATCAAATATGATAGATGTTTCCGGGGTTAAAATCTCAGGCAGGAATAGTTTCAATTGTAGTACCATTATTTGAGGATAGAGGTGGGGGAGTGTTAACTGCCTTATGCCCTGATCCCAATACAGTTCCTCCAATGGCTACTTTTGGAAAATAATTGTTGGTCATTATAGAGACTTTTGCTTATGTGTGCATGTGTACATTTTTCTTGAACATGGAACAGATAACTCTGATTCTAGGTTCTATCATATCACAAGGCCTAAAATGGACACCTAACATCAAAAACATCATCAAAAGAGCACAACAAAGAATGTTCTTTCTGCGCCAACTCACAAAGCTCAAACTGCCCAAGGAGCTGCTGATACAGTTCTACAGAGAAATTATTGAGTCTGTCATCTGCACCTCTATAACTGTCTGGTTTGGTTTTGCAACCCAGCAAGACAGACACAGACTTCAGAGGATAATTAAGATTGCAGAAAAAAACATTACTACCAACCTCCTTTCCATCAAGGACCTGTGATGACCCGTACCCTCTCAAAATAACCCCAAACCCAAAACA
This sequence comes from Pseudonaja textilis, assembly GCF_049901715.1. NCBI lineage: Eukaryota > Metazoa > Chordata > Lepidosauria > Squamata > Elapidae > Pseudonaja > Pseudonaja textilis. The sequence continues at coordinate 174,468,848 of NC_141992.1, read as the reverse complement.
TACATTAAAGTCCGGTAATGCCTTCAACTTAACTTCACTGTTTTATTAGGCACAGTTTAAAGTCACAAAAGTAAATAATGAGGCAAAAAGAAAACCAAAACAAACTGCATTGATGAGAGTTCCGAAGCAAGCCAAGTTAATTAATCATATATTCCAGGAAGATAAGGGAGGAGAGTCCATGGGAAGAACACCAGCAAAGATAAACCTCTTTCAAAGAAAACATTAAACTAAACTTTAACTCCAGCAACTCTGACTACGCAGTTACAAACTTATATAAATAGCTCCCAGCTGCAAGCCATGAGGAGGATCATGGTAATCTCCTCCTGAGTAGACCTCTCTTTTCCCTGATCCTCTCCTCCCTGCGTGACCTAGGATGGATAGGGCATGGGCCTAGATCATCCTCTGATTGCTCAGCTGCCCTCTGCCCTTCCCCAGCCTCCTCCACCACCTCTGGAGCCACACTTCCACTCCCTGTTGGCTGTTCCTCCTCTTCCTCAGAGTCAGTCTCCACCAGGGGCATGACACTATCCCCCCCTTATGCCCCCCTCCCCCAGGACCAGGCGGACAAGGACATTGAGGAAACCGAGTGTGAAAGTCCTGGACCAAATGAGCAGCATGAACATTAGTGGCATCGACCCAGATGAAGTCCTCTGGTCCATAACCTTTCCATGCCACCAAAGACTGAAATCGACCTTGCAACTGGTGTGAATCTCAGATGCTATCCACTTCATACTCTTCCTCTCCCAGAGGGGCTACTGGAGTCAGTCCGGTCTATGTGGACTGTTGGCCGAGGCAGGGACTAACAGGGAACGATGAAAAACAGGATGGATATGCATGGTCTGTGGCAGGGAGAGATGATAAGCCACAGGATTGATCACTGCCTCAACCAGAAAAGGTCCCAAGTAATGGTGATCGAGCTTTTTCGATGGTTGCGTCGTTGGTAAGTATTGAGTTGAGAGCCAAACCCGATTGCCTACCACTAAAGGTGGAACATCATGACAATGTCAGTCTGCAAACTGTTTATAGTCCTCCTTGGCTCTCTCTTGTTGATCGTGGACCATGTGGTGCATGGCTTTTAACTCCTGCAAGAACATATCCACTGCCGGAACTGGGGAATCAGATGGGGCTAAAGGAAAAAGTCATGGATGAAACACATAGTTAGCAAAGAAAGGGGGCACATGGGTGGATGCATGTTGAGCATTGTCCTAAGCAAATTCTGCCACTGGCAGCACTTCCACCCAATTGTCTTGTTGAGTATTGCTGAAACAGTGGAGGTACTGCTCCAAAATAGCATTCCCTCTCTCTGTCACCCCATCAGTTTCGGGGTGATGAGCAGATGACAGACACGCCTGAACCTGCAGTTTCACAAGTAGGGTCTGCCAGAAGCGTGCCGTAAATTATACCCCCCGATCTGATACCATGCGGTCTGGTAACCCATGCAACTGGAAAACATGGGAGACAAACAATTGAGCTGTTATCTTGGCCAATAGAAGACCTGCACACTGAATAAAGTGGGCCATTTTAGTCAACATATCCACCACCACCAAAATGGTTGTGGCACCATTCGATGGTGATAACTCAATGATGAAATCCAATGAAACTGCTCCCCATGGTCATTCTGGCATGGGCAAGGGCTGCAAGAGACCAGGGGGTGCACCAGGACCATACTTGACTTGGCGACTGATCCCACAGGGCGCCACATATCCCGACACATCATGTTTAAGTCTTGGTCACCCCTGTATACTGCATGAATCAAAAAGAGGGTTGCGAAAATATTTACAGACCCCTCACACCCTGGATATAAACTGTTTCAACTCCTACCCTGAAAAAGATGCTATAGAGCACTGCACACCAGAACAACTAGATATGAGGACAGTTTTTTTCCCAAACCCATCACTCTGCTAAACAAATAATTCCCTCAACACTGTCAAACTATTTACTAAGTATTACTATTGCTATTACTATTACTATTAATCCTCCCATTCCCTCCTTTCACCTATCTCCTCCCACTTATGATTATATGACTGTAACCTTGTTGCTTGAATCCCAACTATTTTTATTGACTGTTTCCTAGTATGATTTGATTGCTTATCCTACCCAATGATTATTATTAAGTGTTGTACCTTATGATTCTTGACCGTTGACGAATGTATCTTTTCTTTTATGTACACTGAGAGCATAGGCACCAAGACAAATTCCTTTGTCTTGGCCAATAAGGAATTCAATTCAATTCAGTTCAGTTCAGTTCAATTCTACTCTATTCTAAGGTTAAATTGTAGCAAATTTGCAGCTGACAGAAATTAGACTATTTTAAGTGCTTAGCAAGTGCATTAATGTTATTTGTCCTACCACTAACATTTTTTCTTTAATCAAGCTGATTTGAAAAAAAATATTCTCACATTTAAAATGCATTGTTATAATTTAGCATAAATTATCAAAAATAATTTATGTCAAACCTTCTGCATTATCCAATAACACACAAAGCATTCCTGAGTAGAATCAAGAGAGTATGGGAAAGCAGAACTTCCATTGGATTTCAAATTCTGATAAAGGGAAAACTAAGCAGAAGATCATATAGTAATAGCTTAACTGGCCTATTCAGACCATTATTCACAAGGTAAACCTGTTCTTGGGCTAAAATCACTGATTGGTCCAGGTCAGGTGGATAAGATAAACTTTGGAAATAGAAGATCCAGACTGGCTCCTCCCTTAATTCAAAAGGTCCTGACAGGAGTCTGAAAGGTACTTTTTTCAGGAGGCAACTAGACTTGTTCCCCCCCCCCCCTGCCTTTTCTTTTGAAGACATTTCGCTTCTCAGCCAAGAGGTTTCTTCAGCTCTGACAGGATAGTGGGGAATGGAAGGATTTATATTTGTTGCAGACAGCTGGTAATCTGCATCCTTCAGAGCAGGGGTCTTCAAACTTGACAGCTTTAAGACTTGTGGACTTCAACTCCTAGAATTCCTCCTCCAGTCATGTTAGCTCAGGAATTCTGGAAGTTGAAGTCTACAAGTCTTAAACTTGCCAAGTTTGAAGGGCTTGGCTTCAGAGGGTCATTGAAGTACTTGGAGGCTTATTTGTGTCCTCAGAATAAGTGCTCCTGGCTCCTGTAATCTACAATTTTTCTCCTCTGGAAATCCATTCCTACTCCCACACCATTCAAAAGGTGTTCATCCCAAATTGTATAGCTAAAACAGTTGTACAGCTGTCTGCAAGGAATATAAATCCTTCTATTCCCTGCTATCCTGTCAGAGCTGAAGAAGCTTCTTGGATGAGAAGTGAAATGTCTTCAAAGAAAAAACAAGAAAGTCCAGTTGCCTCCTGAAAAAAGCACCTTTGGGACAACCATGACCTGGATGACTGAGAATCTCTACAGTCCTGACAGGAAATTTTGTCTGCTGCTGCTGATAGAAATATGGTTAGAATTACTTAAATGCTATGGGGCTTCCAATAACATGAACCTTCTCTCTAGCAGAGCTTTCCCCAGTTAACTCAGACCAGTGGAGAGCTATCAGTCTGCCAATGATAGTACCTCCCAATCATTAACATTGAATGGAACATAGAATGCTACCGCTGTGTATTAGCTCATAAACATGCACACTTTTTTGGCCAAGGTCTATAAGTAGGATTTGCAGAATGTGCTGAGGATCATATATGTGGGTCAGGATAAAGGAACAGTGGATGTGGGCAAAGCAGAAAGCCAAAGTGGGCAATTGTGGAATCAAATCTCACATTTTAAAATCAATTCAGACTTATTAAGGTTGATTTATCCTTACCCCATCTGTCTACCCCTCTTCTGATATTATCTAGTCTTTAAAGCACTACATTTTAGTTTTAAATTTTAATTTTCCAATTGAAAATTAGTAGAAGCTGAGAAGAAGGCAGGAGAAAGTAAGAAGACTTGGGTCTGCAGTTGGATGATTCTGTATCAGCTGGATGATTCTATATTTTTATTTCTCTTCATGTAAAACAGATTGCTTTGAATCTATTTTGTTCTATCATTGTAATTTTCCATTTTTAGTCTGATTGCTCTCATTTTTCGTTCTGAAATAATATACACACGGTTCCATATCACTGGGAGAAAAACCAGTGAAATGAGAAGATAATTTCAACTGAGAAAACTGAAATCATTTTAGTAATTGTCTTCTTCTGTTTTATAATGGCTAGAAGGAATGAATTGCTGCTAAAGTCAAAATATCTCCTTGTTAAGAAAACCACAGCCTATGTAAAGGAACCAGCTGATCTTCTTAACAAACCAAACCTAATTTTGAAGGTGACAAAATTTCTGCTGGTGTTTAAAATGAGCAGGCTGAATGAACAAAGACTCTGTGTGTGTTTAAACTGGGCAATTCATGGTGAGAAGGATTTCATTACAGGGGACTCAAAATGCATTCAAGCTTTTAAAATCAGATTGGGGAGCATACAATTGATTGCAACTTGCAAATGAATTGAAACCATGAGGAGAAGCTGTACAGGAAGGTGATAATGATCACTTGACCAGCTTTTCTAATAACCCTACTGAGGAAGATATTACATTAATACTATCCAGCTGTGAGCAGGAGAGCAAAGGTTAGAGAGCTTCTGTTTTTTGAAGTCTACAAGTACAGAACAGAAATGTGAGGTGTCTTAAGATTCTATTTGTAAGAATGAGGAAAAGAAGATGAATTGAAGATGTATCCAGTATATTTTCTCTGTGGGAGCTGTGACAGTTATAGATATCCTGATTTGATTTGTTCCAGGGTATTCCAACTGCAGGATTCAGCAATAATTGTACAACTGTCATGCTGATCCTTAAAAGTTCAACCACTTGAAAAATAAGATAGCACATTTATGAACATTTATGACTTGTGCAGGCAGTTATAAGCAGAGACAAGTTTTATAGCTGAGGCTTGAAAGAATATGGAAGCACCAATCAGTTTCTGTCAAATTTGGACATCAAGTCAGTCTGGAACATGGATGTACTGGTAGCATAGTTCAGAGATGCACTGAACTTTGAACCACATTTTAATTCTCCCTGATAGCCTTTATTCTATGCAAAAAAATAAACCACCCAGTTATAGCAGATAAAATTCCACTTTTGTTTTTAGTAAAAGGAAAAGAAACAGTGAAATATGTACATTAAATCTTCAATGAATTTTTTTTAAACAAGAAATCAAACAAACTGAATTTCAGAAAATGATGAGTAAAAATCGTTCTGAATATTGTAGTAACATTCATTTGGAAATATTTTAGTGTTAGTACCATGCTATTGCAACTCTTGAATTCTAAGGGAAAACATTCTGGTTAATTAAGTAAAAATGCAGCCCTATTCTAGCTAAGAATAGTTGTAAGGCAGCTGGTGCTAGTTTGAGAAAAAAGAGAGAGAGAGAGAAAGAGAGAGAGAGAGAGAGAGAGAAAGAAAAAGAAAAAGAAAGAAAGAACTTAATACCAACTGGGAGAAACAATCTTGATAAGCTCTCCAATTCTTGTGGAATGAAAATTAATCACTCAGATATTAAGGAGTGGGAATCTGTTCAATTGTAAATCACTCTATATTCCTTCTTTGTACTTTGTCCCTTTGAACAAATAGTATGACTTTAGATTTTGGAAGTTAATTAACAATATATTTCATTTGTAGTATTAGATAATAGATATCAATGCCTTTCTATGTCCTATTGGAAAGCAGGAAGGAAATAAGGAGTGCATCTTCTGCGTATAGTAATACCTGGCATTTATAAGCTGCTAAATTTGGGGACATGGTCATCTAAATTGTTCCCTATCTCAGTTATATTGTTTACGAATAGATTGAACAAGGTAGAACCAGAATACATTCTTGCTGTACACCTCTATGAATAATGTATTGCATCTGCAAGTAGTCCTTGATTATTACACCTAACTCAGAGAAGAATTGGTGTTTACATCCTGGATATCTATCCACAATGATACTCCCGAGCTTATCCAGAATATTTTTCTGGCTGTAGAGTAAAACACAGATTTAAATGCTTGATTTTGAATTCTATACATACTTCAGGATAAGGTGGCACAAATACCAAAATATAGTCTACAGTTGACTGACTTTCTTTAAATTGTTTTGTCTATAGTCTAACGTTTCTTGAAATTCTATCCAAGTTTGGAGTTGATTACTCAGATGTTTTGCATATGATTTATCACTCGTGACACTTCATAGGCTGAATGGTAATAATAATTAGCTGGATCTTATTGTCTTTCTTGTAAATAGGAACTGTAATTGCTATCCCTCTTCCTTCTCTCCCGTTCCCCCATCTTTAAGGATCCGCCTTGCTTGATCAATAAATGTAAATATAGATGCCAATGAAGGAGCCCACTAATTACAATTTAGTTTAATTACTTCAGGAAAGACAAGCTCATTATCTGGGGTATTTTCAATTTTATGTGACTATCAGTTTGACTACTTCTAAACTAACGAACTGGAGGTCAGCTATCCAGAGTGCTGAAATCATAATACCCAGATTCATATAGCAATTAGGATCAGTATCAGCTTGATAATGTACTTGAACCAGGCTCTGATTGACCTGGATCTCAATTAATATACCAAGTACATGGATAGAAATAAGCCAGAAAACAGATTTTCTTTTGTCTGACAAAAAGGGTAAGTTGATGCCATGCATGTTTTATAGCCTTCTGTTTTTTCTTCCTCAGGATTGATTTATATTAAAGGGTCTTAGAGGGATAAAGTTTGTAAACAACATAGGCAGCTCTAAATCTCTCTTTGAGCTACTGGCATTTTCAATCAAACAATTGTTGCTCTGCTATTAAGGAAAAAGGGATGCTTCCTCTTCTCTGAGGAAAAGATTACTTAAGTTTTCTGATCAACAAACTGTACAACAGTCTTGCACTCCAATGGGCTCCTGGCAATTAAACCTTGGGCAAATTTCTGAAGTACCTTCTGACTTTAACCACTGAATGACAGCATTAGCACATTTTTCTTTTTCACTTGGATCCCAGCATATTGTTAATGACCTCCAGATTCTGGGTGCCAAATTCTTTGCCTCTGTTTTCACCAATCCATTGTATACCATTAAGTCGCCATGGGTGAATAGACAGCAATATAAAATAAAAAAATAAATATCCTATCGTAGCTAATACAAGGAGAGGATGATCACCTGATTAAAATATAGGTAGAAAATTTTAGAAGCTAATCCAATTCAAAATGCAGAGATCCAGGCAGAGGTGGTATTCAGCAGGTTCTGACCAATTCTGGAGAACTAGTAGCATAATTTTTGAGTAGTTTGGAGAACTGGCAAATACCACCTCTGACTGGCCCTGCTCCCATCTATTCTCTGCCTCCTGAGTCCCAGCTGATCGGCTAGGTCTTCTTTTGTTGGCCTGCACAGGAGAACGGAGCTGGAAAGTTGGTTAGTGGGGTGGGGTGGGGAGGGAATGGTCTTTTGCAGTAACCTTCCCCCAGGAGTGGGGAAGGAATGGGGATTTTGCAGTATCCTTCCCCTGCCACATCGATCAAGCCACACCATGCCCACCAAGCTATGCCTACAGAACGGGTAGTAAATTTTTTTGAATCCCATCATGGGATCCAGGCATGTGGTCTATCACAGTCTGGACTTTCCCATATAAAAAACTACAAAAACATAGTTACACAAGTTGTATGGAAAGAACTGAAGGCAAGACCAGAAACTGTCTTAAAAGTGTTAAATATTATAGCCAGACCCACAAACTGGTTTGATATATTTCCCTGCTCTAATCAGATGCACTGTGGAATAGAATTTAAGGAAGACGAGAGAACAGGGGAATCACTCAGAATTGGTACCAAATGTCATGGATGTGTCTGGTTGGAATATAATTTGTACTTTGAAATTTTGAATACAGAACAACCCAACTGGTACTGCTTTTGAACAAAGCTATTTTTTTAAATTATGAAGTACATGTCTAGCATAGCCACTGCTATGCTACAATCAACAGTATGAAATAATGTTAAGAAATTTGAACCTCTGCTTCCGAATAAGATTCATTTCTCAAATGAGATAAGCAGGTTTAAGGTGGATCTCTTCTTTCTGTCACTTTTAGAAATGACAAACTGTATGACAAACTGTACTTTTTACATACGGAATTTTGACAGCATTTTCATGTCTGAAATAAAAAAAATTTCAGAAATGAAATATTAAATATAGGTAATGCTATAGTCATTTATGTAAGAAAATACTTTCCTTCTATAATGTTTTGCTTCTGAACAGTAAGTTGATTCATGGATGATGAAAGATAACACAAATCTGAGGAGGAAGATCGCACACTTTATTGGAGCAATGATTGTTGGCTTCCAGCTTTCAGAAAATAAGAATTGAGAATAATAAGAAAATAAGGACTTTTATAAGATTTCTGAACTGTGGAATTCTAGATTTCTGATTTGTTGACAGCCTTTTGGAATCAAAGGAAGAAAACTGGATTGTTCTTATTTATGTATATGGGGCCATTTTTGTTTTTAAGAAACCTTGTGCTTTTCCAAAATGGCAACATAACTGGAAATGCTGATTGTTCTTTTTATAATGAGTAGTGGATAATTGATGAGATTAGTCAAGTATCCTCAATTTGGAATGAAATGACTATAGTATTGCCCAGTTTCTTATAGATCTGACATTAGATGATTACATAGGTTGGTTTTTGCTGACTTTGCTGCCTTTTGTCAGCTTTATTCTGCTTCATTAAAGTGAGTAAAACTCCTTTTCTTTTAGTCAGAAAGGGTTAAAGTTTGGGAATAATTGTTTGGGCTAGTGGTTAAGGCACCAGGCTAGAAACCAGGAGACTGGGAGTTCAAGTCCCACCATGGACATAAAAAGTTGGGTGACTTTGGGTCAGTCACTCTCTCTCAGCCCAACCCAACTCATAGGACTGTTGTTCAGGAAGGAGTATTATGTATGTTTGCTGCCTTGAGTTATTTATAAAATAATAAAGATGGAAGAAAGCAAGCTAGCTTTTGAATCTGTCAGTTGTTTGCCTCAACAGTGGAATCACTTTTATTGAAAACTTTCTGCTAAAGGCTGTTCAAAATGAGATCATGCTTAGTTCTGTTTAAAAGTGAAAAAAGAAGAGGAAACATGCACCAAAAAATACAGGCAGGCCAAGACCATTGATTTATATTGTTGCATTTTGCTTGTCAAAAGGCCCAAAAAGTATTTAAAATATTTGTTGGTATTCTGCTCTATGTATGGAATTCTGCTGTGGAAAAGGTTTTCCTGCTGGCTGTGACCTACTCTGTTTTGTGTGGGGCTCAGCAATCTCATGCATCTAATGCCCCTCAAAACAGGACTGTCTATTATAGGATATGCTCTCCTTGGGGAACATTTATCCATGGAACTACTTTGCAAATATTTTAGGCAAATGGTCAAAACATTAGATAGCTTGAACACAAACTGTAGCTTCTGCTACATACAAAGCTAGTTAATGACAACACTTTTTTCCTATAATTTCACAAAGACATCATGAGGTTATGTTGTGTGCAGTTTTAATTCATTTTCATGCTACAGTCGTGAAAATGTTCATTTTAATTCTTCCAGTGAATCGAAAACAGACTTCCTAGCTAGATGTACTTTCTTCAAATGATTTTAAACATTTGGAGAAATAATAATATATACTGGCAGTGAGTTCATGGTTTTGATTAATTTAATCCAGGCTAATCATTCTTATTACCAAAGAACCTATAGAGTCACAAGGATGGTCGAGGGTCCTGCTGAACAGAGAACAATCTTCTATTTGATACAGAGGTGGCATTCAGCAGGTTCTGACTGGTTCTGGAGAACCGGTAGTGGAAATTTTGAGTAGTTCAGAGAACCGGAAAATACCACCTCTGACTGGAGATTTTACAGTATCCTTCCCCTGTCACACCCACGAAACCACACCCACATAACTGGTAGTAAAATTTTTTGAATCCCACCACTGATTTGATACATCTTCTATTTTAATGGCTTTTTTTTAACTCTAGATATGATTTAAAAGAAGGAACTCTACAAAGAGGGAATAACAATGACCTTGACATTGCCCAGATAAACTTAGCATCTCAAAAATATCTGAGCATCAAGAGAGGATGCAGAGATGGATTGTGCTGTTATATAAAATACATTAATAGTTATCTATATCTTTCTTTCTTTCTATCTTTCTTTCTTTCTTTCTTTCTTTCTTTCTTTCTTTCTTTCTTTCTTTCTTTCTTTCTTTCTTTCTTTCTTTCTTTCTTTCTTTGTTCTATTTTGATGAAAGAAGGGTTGATTCATGAAGGTGGTTTTCTTGCTTAATATTAAGCATGAAGCAGATCAGAGGCTCTGTTTTTTCAAATAACCCTAAATAAAAGGTTCTGGACTAAATCATAGTTGATTGAACAAATAATGGTAGTCTATTTCACAGATAAAGTTAAACCATGAATGAACACACTAGTTAGGATTCTTAAGAAGTACAATCACAACACTTCTGTGAGGCAATAAGTAAAGGAATATAGTAATAGATTCCAGATAAACATTGTTCCGTTGAATCCAATGGGTAATAAAATACATGCTTCTGTTGCAAGCATAATTCAAATGAAGCAGTTAATCAGATAATTTTGAGGGTATGAAATCTGATTATGTTGTGGAAAGCCTAAATGAAAGCTCACAGCAACAATAAAAAATTTACATTTCAGAAGATAATGCAAAACAACAGTTCCACATGCCTTTATTTGGACAGAACTTACCCTGAGTGTTATAGCCAGTTTTGGTGACCCCACTGTGAGAAGGATTGAGTCAGTCAGGAACAATTCAAAGAAGAGCAATAAAGGTGACAAGGGTATAAAGCTGGGGTGGGATTCAAATTTTTTAATAACTGGTTCTGTGGGCATGTCTAAGTGGGCATGGCTAGGTGGGCATGGTCATGTGACAATGGGCATGGCTTCTTTTTTTTTGCAGCAACTCCCCATTTTTTTTTGCCTCCTGGGCCTCAGGGAAGCTTCCTGGGGGGCATTTTTGCTCCCAGAAGGCTTCCCTGGAGCCCAGGAAGGCAAAAAACGGAGCACAGGGGCAGCCCACAGCCCCCCACCCCTCTTTTTGCCTCCTGGGCCTCAGGGAAGCCTCCTGGGTAAAGCAGTAAGACAGCAAGGGGGATCCCGGCACAACTGATCATTGGAACAGCTGATCCTTGGGAGGGGAAAAAAGAAAAAGAAATACCTTAAGGAGTGACTGGATGGGGGAGAACGCAGTCAGTGATGTTGGGCATGCGCACAATATCGCACGTGCATGATAAGGACTGACTGGGCTGGGAGGGGAGAGGAGGGGAGGGGGTGGTATGGGAGGAGAGGTGTGGGGCCAACCAGGGGCATGATTTCCCAGTTCTCTGAACTGCACAGAATCATAACAACTGGTTCTATAGAACCAGTCTGAACTGGTAGAATCACACCCCGGTATAAAGAGAGATAGGATTTGTGTAACCACTTGAATAAAGAGGAACAGGAGCTAAGACTCTTCAAAATGTTAAAAGAAATTCAAGACCTATTCTCTACCATTTCAGAATTCAGGTCATGGGACAATGTGTTTATGTTTTAGCACTTCAAAAGTAGAACCAATTAGAGCAGTATTGAGCTTCTCTTTACTGGATTTGTGCATTGGAGCTTGGAGAATCATCTGTTCGTCTTAATTTGGATGCCTTAACTTGGATTCCTGCACTGATCAGGATGCGAGTGTCTATTATACCTTCTGCCTTCACTTTCCTTTCTAAGTGTCCACAATACAATTATATTGTCCTATTTTACTGAGTTCTTATATCATTAAAATATGTAAGACATGATATAAATGGTATGACAGTATAATTGAATATGATCCTATACAGACAAAACTTCAGTATATTTAAATATCTTTATGGTGGTCAAAACAATCCATTAGGGCACCTCAGCTTGTGACTACCCAGCCTACTAGGTTCGTATGGAATGGGAAATCTGTAATAGAAATAATTTGGCCACAAATCCATGACAGTAATTTATATTCTGTGCTTACAATGTACTTTGAGGTGGCATGGATAGTAATATCATCTTTCCCAGACAAAAAATCTGAAAAAAACAAGACAGAAAAGAAGGCACATTATTGAATATTGAATATAAATGATAGTAGTGCAGTGGGAAAAAGAGTTATATTAGGGACATTTATGTTAAATAAACCTGTATTAAGGAAATGTTTGTATCAAAAAATGAAAGAACAATTTGCATGAAAAAACATCGAGCAATTTAGATTAACAGCTATGTTAATTAAGGTGAAATGCATACAAAAGCTAAGCATGCTAGGAGATGCAGCAAATTTAAATTGTTACATTTTCTACTTATTAAATTCAGTTATTGCTAATTTAATTGATGAGAGATATCCAAAAACACAGATATGAAATGGGTAGCTATACAAATCTAATAAACAAACAATCTCAAGGGACAAAAACCTCAGCTAGATTTTTACTGACATGTACATTTTCCATCTTTGTAACAACTCTTCACAGATGCCCACCCATATGATTCTAATTATAGGTATCAGAAACTGCGCACAAGATATCATCCATTTTATTCTGATTTTTGTCTCTTTTTTTAAAAATGGTGACTATTCAGGAATTGACCAAGGGAAACAAAATGGTTTCACAAGTGAGTACAGGAGATAACATTCAGTGGTCTTTAATTCTTCTGGTGGAATCAAGTCTCAGGTACGCCGTTTACAATATTTTCGTTTCCTTTCAAACCTTGGTGAAACTGAAAAAAATCTTTCCATTAAAAAACTTTAGGAAAGTCTCTTGTTTCATTAATTCAGGCTTCCATTTTACTTCTTTAGTCCAAGTTTTTCTGTAATAGGGAGCCTTAGAGTCCATTTCTTAACCGTGTGCAATTTGTGTGAGGCAGTGGTGAAAACAGCTGGTCTATGTGGCAAAACCTTTTCAGTCTTGCTGTGATCTTCCTCTCTTATGTCGAATGTTATAATTGGAATCATAAGAAAAACATAAATTAAAATGATGGTAGATGATATATTGTACCTTTATTGTTGCTGCTTCCTGGAGTTTTATAACACGGCTGTTGCAAATTCTCTATTTACCAAACAGTAGGTAGCCCTCTCATATTGAAAGTAATAATCCTATGTACTTTAGTTTTGCTAAAACATGATTTCTCTCATAAAATTGACTACTTGTATGATTTAAAAAAACCTAAACAACTTACATTTAGTTTTTTTGTTGTTACTGCAGTATTTTGAGTTTATTCTTTTAGGTATTTTTCCTATGGAAAAATTATCCTGGTTTAGGTTACTGGTTATACAATTTATATCTTGTAAATGTATGGCTTACTTACTGGAAGACAGGTTGAAAAACAGGTTCATGCTTGAAATTACTTTGAGCCTGACATACACTGACTAGTAAGCAAAAATGCCTCAAAGCTGTAACTGTAAGAAATAAATGACTTTGAATGAGAGTCAGTATGTAATTAGCTCAAATTATGGAGGATAGTACAGGTAATTCTTGATTTACAACTGTAATAGAACCTGGAATTATAGTCATAAGTTGTGCTGATTGTTTAGCAGATCCCCTCAGGACCACAACCAGGTTTTAAGATCCATTTGGTGGCACTTGTTGAGCAAATGCTGTGGTCATTAAATGAAATCATTGACTGCAGTGGGTGTATTTGCTGGAAATTTGAAGTCAACACCCTTTTTTGGCAAAAATTATAGATGATCAGGCTGAGCCCAAGGGAGGAGTCAAGCATGTCATCAGTCTTGAGTCCCTACGTGCCCATAAGAGATTGAAGTCCAGTCCAGCTTGAATTCTGTTGACTCTTATCTACTGCCAATTTGCTTTGACCATTAGTAGTTCAGATTCTTGTAGAGAGCATTAACATACAATAAGCCTATATTATTTTGAACTGCCTGGACTCCTGATTTCCTGCACTTGACAAAAAGTTTGTAAATCACAGTCACATGTCCTCAAGATGCTGCAAATGGACATAAACAAAGAATTGCATTGTGGCGAGATGGGCGGCAAACAAATTTAATTAATTCAAATAAATAACACAAATGTGGGCTGGTTACCAAGAACCCAAAATGTGATTACATGACTGTGGGGACAGACATTGAAACTTTGAATCTGGGTCATAAATAGCCTTGGGGTGATTTAACCTTGAACAGTCACTAAACTAACAATCTTAAGTCGAGGAATGCCTATACCCCTTCAGTGGAAGAGCTAGAGATAAAAAAAAATCTTTTTTTTTTTTTAAAAAAGCACTAACAGTATTTCAGATAAATCTGATCTGGATGGCAGAGGATACAATTCCTCACTTAAATGATAATAGTAATTCTGGCTACTCCATCAATCAGCTCAATCATTTCATTGCAGGATTAAAGACTCATTAGTAGTTATGGATTATAATCAAACGTGCTAGTTCAATGTAGGTTGGCAGGTTTTTTGTTTTTGTTTTAAATTGCCACTATAGAGCTAAAGACATGACCGGACCATAGTTGCTCAGCTGGATCTATAAGAGGAACACATAGCAGATCAAGTATTGCCACACAGAAGAGATCCTTTTATGTTAGCTATGCAATTCCAGTGCTACTGTTTTTGTTTAAAGAGTGCTGTAGAGGTGCAAAGGTGATTGGTTGTCTTATCCCTATAATGACTAAGTAGGTCCATTGGACATTACATTTGCAGAGTCTTGAATTTCTGCCAAAACTGGATGTTATAATTCTTTCATGTCTGTAGTGCAGCTGGATAATGTTAGGTTTACACACGCCCAGAGTCTAATGCATTTATCTATTCCAAAATTGATTCTTATTTTTGCCATTACTCTTATTGGGCTGCGTTAAATAATAAACAGCCAGGTGTCAGCAATCTGAACAATGATGCCCCTGCTAAATCTTCTTAAAGGAAGGTGCACCTGCCAGCCATATTTTCAAGTAGTCACAATTATTTATTCTAGTTAAATTGCTGCTATATAGATCTAACTGGATGCATAAAGGAAAGGAAGTTCAACACTTTGCAGTAGTTTGAATCTAGCATTATAGGCATGTGGAAGCTCTGAACATAATCACAGCTGAAGTTTACAGCACATTAGAAGACTGTAAGACTCTATCTACGCATGGCTTTAGATGTGAAAGTCAATTCTCAGTAATAGGTTTTCTTGGTCTGGACGTTTATATGTACTCTACATATTGTGCAAGTCCACAAATTTTTAAGAAAACCTCTATAGGCTTGATTTTATGTAAACAGGGGATGTAGTATATACCTTTAGGTTTTGTCCTGAGGGATAAATAATACCACTGTTATACTTTCACATCTAGAATGACCCGACACCAGATGGCAGCAGAGAGATAGAGGTTTCCATTTATCTTTGCTGCCATCTAGTGATCATCTGTTTCCTCCCTCCCCTCAACTCAGATCTATTCATTCTGCTTTAGGGCAGGAGGAAGTTTAACTGTTCTTATTTTTAAATTTGTTATCTTGACTTTATTATTATTATTTTTATAAATAAGTCAAGGGATGAACATATCTAATACCCCCTCCTCCTCCTATTTACCCCACAACAACAACTCTGTGAGGTGAGTTTCAGAGGTGGTATTCAGAAGGTTCTGCCCAGTTGTGGAGAACTGGTAGCGGAATTTTTGAGTAGTTTGGAGAACTGGTAAATACCACTTCTCACTGGCCCTGCCCACATCTATTCTCTGCTTCCCAAGTCCCAGCTGATCGGCTGGGTCTTCTTTTGTTTTGGAGCTGAAAAGCAGGTTAGTGGGGAGGGAATAAAGATTTTACAGTATCCTTCCCTTGGAGTAGGGTGGGAATGAAGATTTTATATTATCCTTCCCTTGCCATGCCTACAAGCCATGCCCACAGAACCGATAGTAAAAAATTTTGAATCACACCACTGGTGAGTTTGGCTGAGAAGGAGTGACTGGCCCAAAGTCACCCAATTGACATTCATGTCTAATGCAGGACTATAACTCACAGTCTCCCCAATCACTCCCAATCACTGCCTTAAAAAAAAAGTGGCAGATTTGACTATTTTATCTAATCATGTCCTTAGTTTCTAAGGCTATGGGAGGAAAGAGAGATCTAGTAGACAACCCAGCAACCATCAGAACTAAGCTGGAGTTAGCAATCACGGGAGATCTGAGGATGTTGTTTAAAGGGTCATTGCTGAGTGGCACATAGAAATACAATGGGAATGGCCACCACTTATTTCTCAGTAGAAAGTGGTTGTTTTTAATAGCACTTCCTGACTCATAGGCTCATCTGGATGCATGGGGTGAGTCTAGAACTTCAGAATATTTTGCTGCCTGCCATGGTGCCTTCCCCAACCTGAGTAGTATGTTTAGCACTTGGTTGTGCTGAGTAGAGGAACTAAAGAGTATACATCTGGAGGGTACGTACATGAATTAGGGAAGAATGATCTAAAGGAGATGTTCCAAATTATGGATGCACAGTGATCTGTATGGGTACTACTCTGCAGAGGATAGCACATCTCAGCTCACAGTGAAGTTAGAGTAATTTCTAACTTTGTAATATGGCACCGTGAGCATGTTGGGATTGCAACTCTCAGAATTCTCAAGCATGCTAGGAACTGCAAACTCAAAGCTAGAGCAGATCTCATTTTAAAAAGGCTTTTTGCAGTACAGAAAGTGCAAAGGAAGTACCTCTGTTCCAGTTGTTAAAGCATCTGTATCTTTGGTAAGACTTGTGCAACTGCTTCAGAATCTATTCCTGATCATCTTGCATGCCACACTTGAAATGGCTATGCATGCATAACCCAGGCAGCCATATTTCTCCTTCTCCTGCCACATTCAAACTGAACTACTTTCCTTGCTGTCTCAGAGAAATCCTTCCCTGTGGAGGAGAAGGAGGAGCAGAAGCCAGGTCAAAAGCCAAATGAGCCTGATGTTATGATATTAGGGCTTAGCACTGAGCTGTTGATAAATCATCATAGCAGTCCCTCAGCCTGAATTTTGATTCTGACAGGAATATATCTCCCAGTGCCACAAAATGCTGATGCCTTCACATTGAGCACCAAAGGACTGAAAGACAAAATAATGCCAGATGTTTTGGAAAAGCATCTTGGGAATAGTAATCAATTTAGGAATAATTATCTGTGATACCTGGAAGCTGTTCTAGGGTAGCGCAATATTCACAATCAATTCTACAATCAGCTGACTTCAAATAGAAACCTCTCCCCACCAGTATCTAAGTCTCTAAACAAATTAAACATTGGAAAATTCATTTAGTTTAATTTTGTTTACTTTATTGTCATTGCACCTTGTACAATGAAATCAAACACCATCTTCAGTGCACATCATGACCATGAAAATAAACACAAACACACATCCTTCACCCTTCACACATTGAACCGGAAACCCCCTGACACCACACCAACACTGCACTATACAGCAGAATTCAAAAGAGCTACTGTCCTGGGATAGAAGTTGTTTTTCAGCCTATTTGTCCTTGTTTTTATTATTCTGTACCGTCTGCCAGATGGTAATAGTTCAAAAAAAGGGTTCCCAGGATGAGATGGATCTTTGAGAATGTTTCGAACTTTCTTAAGGCAGCAGGAGCTATAAAGCTCTTTCAAAGAGGGGAGAGAGGCAACCAATGATCTTCTGGGCAGTTTTTTGATATTGTGCTTTGACTCGAGATTTTATGAAAATCCTGATATTTATCTATATGAATTGTACAAATGAATTGTATCAGGTTGAATCAGATTGCAAGCTGCCTAGTGTTCCATGACAGTGAGATGGGTGCTGAATAATTAAAGGTAAAGATAAATGTTTCCTCTGTCCAATCTTGTCTGAATCTTGGGGGAAGTACTCACCTGTGTTTCTTATCAAAGAGAGCCAGCGTTCCATGGTTCTGTGGCTGGCATGACTATATGCCAAGGTACACAGAATGTTGTTATCTTCCCACCAATGTGGTACTTATTTATCTACTTGCAATTGCATATATGAATGATTGAATGAATCAATCAATCAATAAAATAAATAAGCCTTGCTATTGATTTTGGATTTTGTGGACCTGAACTCTAAGTGGGCTTACTTTAAGAACCTTGTGCTGGTCTTGGACTCTGGAGTGTTTGACTGCATCTCTGCTACCCTATTATGTCAACTATGTTCAACCAGGTGCATAGTAGAAAGTAGGTCTCAAACCTTCCTGACAAGTTGATAAGAATTTCATGTCAGATATCTGAAAATTTTGATTATCAGTATAATGAGCTACCCATGAACTGTTTTCACCTGGATTGACTTCAGTTACAGGGAACAGGCTGGTAAAGTAATGAACAAAAACACAGACGACATAAAAAAAATCAAAAGAGCAAATCAATTGACAGCTTATATCATAAATGACAATTTAGCTGAGGTGAAGAGAAACTGGGAAGAAGCATTTCAGAGACTCTGACCCTTAATTAACTAATTATAAACAAGACTAAGAGTTCCTATTATATTTTCCAAGATTCTGTATTTATCCCTGACTAGCATTAAGGAGACTTTACTGAAATCTGTGCAGTTCTTGGTGTTGTCCAGCTATGCAGGGTTTGACACAGGCAGAAAGAGCTCTTCTTAAGCTAGTTTTAAGAAAAGCCATAATTTTAGGAGAAAACCAGAGACTGTAGTCTATAACTTTGAAGTTGTACATATACTAATCTCAGCATTCAAATCCTCGATCTTTTTCTCCTGTGTGTCCTAACACAGGGGTCTCCAACCATAGCAACTTTAAGCCTGGCGGACTTCAACTCCCAGACATTGAAGTCCTCCAGGCTTAAAGTTGCCAAGGTTGGAGAACTCCTGTCCTAACAGACTGAGAGGCAATCACTTCACTTTGGGAGGAATGTCTGACATCTGTGCATTGTTATTGTAATGGCCTCAAGTCCTCTGCTTTTGACCTTGCCTGTCCCTCATACCAGTGTGAGATACTGTCTCATGTCACTACTACCAAGTAAGCAACTTTGCAGAAGACTGCAAACCTTTAATCTATCAATTTCTTATGGAAGAGCACTAGACTGAATCCAGCATTCGTTGAAGATAAAAGGACATTGCCTGTAGTCGTATGCATAAGTTCCTACAATGTACAAAAAAATTAAGAATCTCAAATTAAGTGGGCTTATAAGATTCATTCTGTCTGTCATATCTAAGGCCTAGAGAGACATAACATTGTCAGGGAGACTCCAGGGTAGAATGACAGAAACAGTAACTGTGATTGTAAATGGATGGGGAAATTACTCTTTCCTGAGATGTTTTTGGACCAGAAGACATGAGGAAGAAAGTTGAAATAGCTCAAGGATCTAATATGCTTTCAGAACAAACAGAGTCTCCAGGACAATTTTGTTATGCAACCTGGGCTTATTTCCGCATGTACTGTAGCTTTGAGATATTCTCTGCTTTTTTAAAAGAAGAGATATAGCATCTAACATCTAGTCAGTAACAACAAAAGTAGGGCAGAATTTATGTGACCCTGTTGGAACCATGCGGATCATTTATGGGGGTATATTCTGTATAGGCCCAATTGACTGAACAACCATGCATAGTTCTCTGAACTGTTCTGTCAGAAACATAGATGCCAGATGTCAAAGAAAGGCACGAGCAATATGAAATCTCTCAAACGGGTTCTAATTAGTATGAGTAGACACAATAATTAAGTAACATTGCAATGCTGTGACAGCTGCAAATAAGAGATTTTATAAAGCACAAAACTGCTTCTGAATGTGAAGAGACAAAACATTTATTTACTGGTTCTGAAAGATTCTTTAAAAGTCAAAACCTATCCCATTGCCAGGTTTTTGGCAGATCAATCAAAATGATGTCGGTCCAAAATAGTTTTTATCTACTGGATTGTTACTCAGCACAACATATAAAATAGTATGCAATATCTATAAGCAGTATCTGAATTTTACTTCATACTTTGTGAATTTAATTTTTCAGATTCATTTTTTTTTTAGTTTCTCAGTCTTTAAAATACAAAAGAAAGTAAAATCAATGGGAAACTAGGGGAGGAAAAGGGAAGAAGAGAGAGTATGGGACAGAAGGGGAAAAACCTCAATTTGCCAGAAAATAAACCATCGGAGTTGCTCCCTAGCTTCCTCTGTTTTTAATACATATACTATTAATTTCTAGCCTGTATTTGTCTTTTGACAGTTTTCTGATCAGATGGGTAAATTTGCAAACAATGCACAGAATCGTATTCTCTCAAACCTTTTATTTTCTTAATGTACCAACATGGGAGCCAAAGGCTTTTTTGGAAATAAGGATTACCCTGGAGGCTGGTGTTTTGCTTTGTGTTATACTAGCTCCCTTTTTAAATAATCTTTTAAAAATAACCCACCAAGGTGAAAATACCTGAGGCCCCTCTGAAACAATAGGATGTAACATAAAGGGACTTCATGGAAGAAAGCATTATCAAGTTAGATTGTACTTGGTAGGCACTACTACGAAGGGAAAAAATCCTCCTGATTCTGTCATCCTTTTTTGAAAACGCATCAGCACGTGACCTTCTTGTGAACCCAAGTTCCTCTTTTCACCTCCACAAGCCAAATAACATGGTAACTGTGGCTGGTCAATAATTCTGGATGCAATCTGCCCAAGGGATGTTAAGTTTTATGTCCTCTGGGTGGCATTTGAATTTGATGGCAGTCAGGTATGTGTACACTAGCGTGGTCATTAGAATGGGCAGATGTTCACGGCTAATGGCCTACAGTTAGGATTGCTACAAGGGGAATTCTTTGAGAGGGAGCAATCCTGCCCCCAACCCCCAAGTCTGAACACCAATGACTTATGTAGAATGATACTTTTCTCAGAGCATCCTTTGCTTGCAACAAAGCATAAGGCTGAATTAAATGTATGCACACACCAAGCAAAGGACCACACTATAACATTTGTTCATATTTAGAAAATACAGGCTGAGCCTCCTATATTTGTACAAGTGACGACCAAGGAATTAAACTATTGCTGAGTATACTGTAGGGTCCTCTTTGTTGTAGTACTTGCACTCTACCTGCCTAAGCAGAAATGTCCATAATCTCAATGGACCCCTGAAAACTCACCACAGTCACAATTAAAAACTAAATGCACCAGTGACCTGCGTGCCAGTATCTATGCAAATCTCAACCAGGAGCTGAGATTTATATATGCTTCACATACCCCTGAGGAAATACCTATTTTATAGCACTGATGGAGCAGATGTAGTTGTCTCTGCAAAATGTGAGTGGAATTTAATCAAGGAGGGAGGGAAAAAACAGCACTATGTATTCAAAACAAGCAATTGCATACACTACTCCTTAAACCTGCTGGCACATCGGAATGGATAGAAAATGCCATCTCTGAACTAATTAGGCACTTTATTGTATACTGCAACTATACATTTGCATGCTCATATTAGTGGGATCTTATTCCTTTCCAGCTGTATCAGAGACCAAAATAAATCTTAAATGTTGATTGTATAATTGACAGCCTGATAAGGTTTATGGTGGATGGCAAACTCCCTTTAGAAATGTTTGAAAGTAGAACAGAGGTGGTATTCAGCAAGTTCTGACCAGTTCTGGACAGGGGTGGGATTCAATTTTTTAACAACTGGCTCTGTGGGCATAGCTTAGTTGGTGGACATGGCTTGGTGGTCATGTTATTGGCTGGGTTTGGCCAACTCAATGTCATTCACATCGAGGCACGCATCTCCTCGCCTGGACTCTCATGACTGTGGGGATGCTGCAACAGTTATAAGTGTGAAAAATGGTCATAAGTCACTTTTTTCAGTGCCATTGTAGCTTTGAATGGTCACTCCACACAAGCAAAGTACCAGCAAAGAAGGGAAAAAGAACTTCAGAGACGTTCCTGAGACAGGAAGTCTAGTCCTGCCAAGAATGTAATAAGAGTTAGCGGAGAGGCAGTTTCTGTAAGCAACACCAGAATGTTTCCTTCCTGCCTTCCTTACAGGATTAGGCCAGTAATTTCTTCTAACAACTGGTTCTCCGAACTGCTTAGAATGTTAACAACCATTTCAAGCAAATAGGTGTGAACTGGTAGAATCCCATCCCTGGTTCTGGAAAACTGGTAGTGGAAATTTTGAGTAGTTCAGAGAACCAGCAAATACCGCCTCTGACTGGAAATTTTACAGTTTCCTTCCCCTGCCATGCCCACCAAGCCACGTCCACAGAACCGGTAGTAAAATTTTTTGAATCCCACCACTGAAGTAGAGTTCCAGTGCTTTTCCAAACCAAGTTACCTTTTTTTTACAACCTCAGAAAGAAAGTGACAGCAAGTAAGATGGCATAAACAAACACTTGTCCCTAACAGAGCCTGTTAGAGCAGTCAACAGTGTGGTTGCTGAGACACAGTTCTCTGTTTGACAGATTCTGAACTTCTGTTTAATTATGCAATACCTGGCACAGGTAATGTATGAGCAACCCTCAATGATATAAAAATGATATATTGAGAAGGAATTGGAGTACAGGGATGGACCATCATTATAGAGTCCAGAGCAAAACATTTTAAAGTTGCATATAATGTAGGGGCATAGAAGGCAGAAGGAAAGACATGCATTTAAAAGAAATTCAGGAGAACACAATTCAAATCCTGTCCTGAGCTGGACAACTTGGATTCTTTAGTGCAGTTTTTCTTTCTCTGTCCAGTTTACCTTACAGGGGTTGTTTTGGAATGCAATAAGAGTGAATCTGTGGAATGGCAGGCTATCAGAACAGTAAATATGGGCTTCCAGTTTGGGTTTCTTCAGCGACAGACCAAAATCGGTGATCGTGCGCAGTTTCGATCTGTGCTTGCTGCTGGAGCACCCTGATCTTTTGGATTTGGGGCTGAAGCTACCCCACAGAGGTGGTGAAGAGGGGGGAGATTGCTAGCCGAGTGGAGGGGAGCTGCATCTCTCCTCCTGGGCTGGTCTAAACTCCCTTTCCCGAAGGCGGTTGCAGTGGTGGTCAGAAATGGCCACCTCAAAGAAGAACCCGACTGGATAAGATTGTGCAGGAGGAAGACAAAGAGAAAAAAGCAGGACAGACTGGTCTAAACAACAGAGAACATCTAAGCAAGGTACCCTGAATCTAAAAGTACTTAGAGGGATACTTCTGAAAGAAGATCTTTCAGTGGCGAAGGAGAGAGAAAATGAGGTTAAAACCCCTTTTTTTACCTGTATATTGACCATTACAAATGGTATGGAAAGAAATTTATATTAATCCATTTTGATACTAATAGGCAACTTTAAGCTGAAATGTCAAAAGGTGAATAAAGTGTCAAAAGGTGAATAAAGATTTTTTCTTTGGTCATTTAAAAAAAGAGAAGAGTGGAGGCAAAAGGGTGGGACTTGGAATAATGGAAAAATGGAGTGCCACCTGGAAAAATAAAGAGGATTAACAGCGAAACTTTGAAAAGACTCCTGAGGATATATTGTAATTGAAATCTTATTAAAAGATACAGTAACCCACGGAAAGGAAAAGTAAAGGAAAGAAACGAGAAGGAACAGTCTGGGATCATTTGGTGATATTAAAAAAAAAAGGTTTTGGTATTGTTTTTTTCTTTCTTTTTCTGTTTTTACTTAAAGTCAATTGGGTGGTTGTTCAAAAGTGTTTAAAATGCCATCACTCCTGGAGGAATTGAAGATGAGTCTTAAAAAAACAGAAGATGAAGAAAGGGGAGGAAGATCCTTTGGCTTCGTATTTGAATTTTTTGAAATGGAGATCCTGAACTGTGAAAAGCAAAAGGAAAAGCTTCAAGAGCAAGAAGAAGGGCGGGACAAAGAAGAAGCCGTTTTCAATGATCAAATAATGCGAAGTGTGGTAAAAAGGGGAAAAAGGGGGAAAGGAGTTAAAAGTTTGAGACCAAAGGGAACAGCCAAAAAGAAAAATAGTCTGAAAAAGAAGTATAACAGCAAGGAGAAGCAGAAAAGAAAACTACAGAAGAGAAAATTAGAGAGAGAAGGATATCAAAAAAGGGATGAGAAAAAGGGGGAAAAGATAGAAAGGGAAAGAACTTATGAGGGACAAAAGCAGGAAATAAAGAAAAAGGGGAAACATACTAGGATTAAAGGTATTTGCTCAGCTAGAAAACACAGAGATAATGGCTAAATTAAGTTAAAAGTGAGGATTCTGCAAAGGTACAAAAGATAGTGTTGTGACAGTAGAATACTGTAATGAGTTAGAAATGAAATAAGTAAATAATCTATGAGATAAAACTGTATTGTTATGTAATGGTATGTTTATTTATAATTAATGCAATTATAAAGAAGAGAGGGAAACATTGTAATTGTTTCTAAAGATTGATAAAATATTGAAAAGAAATGTGAAAGATTTATAAGGAAATTTATACCAGTTACTAGAATTAATTTGAATAATTATTTTGCTTATTAATAGTAAATAACTTATAAGATAAAACTGTATGATTATCCATTAACAGTTAAGTAATAATGAAGAAGGAAGGGAAGCATTTCAACTGTTCTCAAAGACTGATAAATATTGAAAAGAAACGTGAAAGATTTACAAGGCTCATACCAGTACTAGAATTAATTTGAATAACTATTTTGTTTACTGATGATAACACACACACACACACACACACATATATATATTGTTTTTGCTATGTTTTTAGAATTTTTCTTTTTACATTTTCAAGGGAAAGTATCAAGCAGAGTCTGAATGATGAGATTTACATGATATAAAATAGATATTAGAAATTTGAATGTTATAATTTTAGAATGCACAAATTTAATGTTTAATGAGATTTCATATGATAATAACAATAAGACTTAAAGGTGTTGCACTCTGATTGGCAATCATAGACAGAATTTTGCTTTTTAAGAATGTTGGAAGAGAACATAATGAAATTGTAAACTAGACAGATGAAAGTATAAGTATAATGAGTAAAAAGATATAGAAATTTAGGTAAAAGAAATACAATTAAATAAGAAGAAAATGAGATAATCATAAAAGAAAATTAAGAGAAGTAAAGGGAGAAATTGTGAAAAG
Source organism: Pseudonaja textilis (assembly GCF_049901715.1). NCBI lineage: Eukaryota > Metazoa > Chordata > Lepidosauria > Squamata > Elapidae > Pseudonaja > Pseudonaja textilis. Next base: position 174,443,912 of record NC_141992.1, on the reverse strand, counting down.
TTGGAAAAAGAGTAATAAGGTATGAAGTTGAATATATAAGATGAATAGGCATATGAAATTGTGTCTGTATGGAAATGTGATAACCCCGAACCTTGCTGTACTCAAATAAGATGTTTTATTTGTTTTGTTAAAACTCAATAAAACTTTATTAAAAAAAAAGAACAGTAAATATGAAAGCAAAGATAATTCACCTTTTAATTTCTACCACAAGTAGGACTGCAGCCTTTTAAATGATCTTGAATTATATCACACGTGCATAGTAAGGAAACTACATTAAAATCAATAAAAAACCACACACAACCAAGCACAACATAAATGCTATGCCCACAGCACACATTCTGGTAGAGAGAAGTTCCCTGAGGATGGGTTCCATCATGAGTCCAAAAACTCAGAAGACTAAACCCCTGGTCCCAGTGACCCACCCAGATTGGATCCTGCAACATTATCCTGGCACTTGTATATTTGCCTTCGTTCATAAATCCATTGTTCATTGTTAACCTCATAATATTTAATATTGAATGACAGCCAGTTTGGTATAGAGGTTAAGGTACTGGATTAAGAGCTGGGAGTCTGTGAATTCCAGTCTCTTGTTAGGCATCTGGGTGACTTTAGGCCAGTCACCCTCCTCAGCCCTAGAAAGAGGGCAATGTTAAGCTAATTTGAAATCTTGCCATGAAAACTGTAGAACATGTCAAGGCAGTCACTAGGAATCAAAAACTGACTTGGAGGCATACATGCATATTGTATACAATATTGAATTAGGAAAATTACTGGCGCTATAGAAGATTTTTCTTGGGAATTTTGGAATTTATTCAGGGGATCATATACTTTACTAAACAGAGCTATAACTCTATAGCAGAGGTCTCCAAACTTGGCAACCTTAAGACTTGTGGACTTCAACTCCCAGAATTCTCCAGCCATCTGGCTGGAGAATTCTGGGAGTTGAGGTCCACAAGTCTTAAAGTTGCCAAATTTGGGGACCCCTGCTCTGTAGGTTATATAAGTCTTCCAAGCTTCTTTTAATTCTGATACCAAATGCTGTCATTTTTAATTTCCAAAACAAGGGAAATATTGAGGGTAGGAGGACGTTCCACTCCTCGAATTACAGTTCCTGATGCCATTCAAAGGTCAATGGAGAATTTTTTTCCTGGAAAAAAAAAACAATTTTCAGGACCATTCTACAACTTTGGCTGGTGGCTAGCCAGAGTATAGTGCAAGGATTTAAGAAAAATGGAGCAATGGACATGGCAGAATCCTCTTTTATTTGGTCCCTGCTATTTCAATCACTACTGAAGAGTTTATAGGACAATCTAAGAATGGTTTTGTCTCTCTTCTATAATTAATCTCAGTGGGAGGTTTACTAACCTTATGAAGGAGGAGGAGGAGGAGGGGAAAGAGGAGAAAGAAGGATTGTTTTTTTCATACAGTGTTGTAAATATTATTTTTGTCCTGGTCAGATAAAAAATAAACCAGCTTTTGGACAGGGAACCAAGGGATATAAAATCTGATTTTTTAAAACTTTGTTCCACAAGGCTTAATAAACCAATAAATAAAAACCCTGATTATAATGAATAAAGCTAGACGTGTATTGTTTAGGTTCTGCATTAAAAATATGCCTAGAAAGCTTATTTTAAACAAATGGTAGGTTTTAATACTGGAAATTTAGACACTCTGAATGCTAGCTGACAGCTCCCTAGTGGCTTGAATAAGTTCTCTCTTTCTCTGGCTTAAAGGGAAATCTTGCCAAACACCATCATTCCTTGTTTGATAACTTAGCTACAGGGCAAGTTAATTAAAAAAAAAAGCTCCTATCAACATCAAGACGAATAATATTCCTTGGAGACAATCTGAGACTGATTGGGTATAAAATGTAACTTTATGCCTGATACCCATGAATTGCACACATACTTGTATTTAAGACATTTTAGGACACCACTCTTTCTTCCTCTCTGTCTTTTTGAGTTTTGTTAAAGCAAAGCAAAATTTCTCTAGATACCAATTAGTCGCATTGGATGTTCAGTTCCCTGTTAGTGCAGGAAATCCAGAATTAGAGAATCTGAAGAGATTTCTACTCTCTCTCTAAAGACCTCCAGCAAGCTAATTGGTTCCATTATCAAACTTCTCTTGAGACTATACATTAAGAATAATGTTCAGTTTTCTTTTATAGTGGGATGGCTGTGGGAAGCTTACATCCAGGCTTGAAAGATAAGAGTTCTTGATTATTCTTTGTTCCCCAAACTGTGTTGCCTCCAAATATAAAAGATTCACAATGCTATCATTGTTGAGTTATTCCCCGTTAGGAGAATGAGTGCACTCAGGCAAACGTAGTGAGAGTGATGTTGAATAACACATGACCAGCATATAGATACACTGAATAGTAAAATGTAGGTTTTACTTCCAGTAAACGGATAAACAAAGTCCAACAAACAGTCCAAATCATACACGGTTAAAGCAGTATCAGTCCAGGGATAATCCAAAAACGAAGTCAAGTGTCATAAACAGAGTTCAGTAAATGGAGTTTGCTAACAGCTGCAAAAACTCACAGCAGTCCAAGTAGAACGACGATCAGGCAAATAGGGCAAAACAGGAAATGCAAGGAGAAAGAAACCAGGTTTCTGGCTCCATCTTAAGGCCGTTGGAGGAACCTCAGCCAATCACAATGACATCATTCTCCTAAAGAAACAACATTAAATAACTATCCTGGTTTATATATTGCCAACCCAACTGTTAGGTGACTATCATTCCTAACAATCATGAATAATGATTGTAAATAGATTTACATAGTTGTTCCTTATCTTTCACTGAAAAAGAACATAAATATGTTCACAAGTACTAAGGCATTCTCACTCCTGGTTTAAGCCAGAGTTTATTTTGATCCTTATTGGTTGTTTTGAATGAGAAATCAAATAAATGAAATTACAACTTTGTTAGTAATTTGGGAGAAGTTCTAGCTGCTGCTGCAACCAAGTTGTGTAGACCTAGCATTTTGACTAAGCTGGTTGTGAGAATCTTGTCACCATGAATTTAAGGATGCCTTCTCTGTATTTTCTATGAAGTCAGCCAATTTTGATCTATTCATCAAATCAACTAAGGACTACATGTGAACCCAACTCATGCGTCATATAAGGAACAAAACTTAAATTGAATCTGAGGGGAGCTACATTCATTTCTCTTATCTGGATACAAAGTCTGTTATAATCTAACAAAGTTCATGGGATGGATATAAAGATAACATGTGGAAGAGAGCTGAATAAGCTTACCTAATTCATATGGAAGAAGAGATTTTATTACAGTAAGACCACCAGTAAGCTTTGAGGCCCCTTGAACAGAAGTACTGAAACCCAGGGTTTCATGGGCTAGTGTCCAATTCCTTATATTTTAATAGTTACAGTAAGAAAGCAGTAACAGCATTATCAATTGATATATCAGTGGTAAAACTATATCCTTCTTTGAAACAGTAGGTTATGCATCACTTATTAGGGTTACAAGATTTTTCGGTGTCTACCCAGCTTGGACAACAATTTACTAATGAAAGACATTATCTTCTTTAACAATCTGACAAACCACTTTGTCCTTCATTCAAGAAAGATTTCAGTAAAATATTATTTATCGAACTAATGAAAAAAAGAAGAATAAGGTTGAATTACACTGTCATTTGAAGTTTCATTATAATGCTATTTTCTTGAGCGCCATTGATTGACCCAATGACGGCTTTGTCTAATTTCTGTAGAGTTGTTATTAGAGCAATTTATTAAAATTGCATGCACTGATTGGAGCCACAAATGATTTCTTGCTAATTATGCAGATGATATACGAAACTCATTTAAAATTCCTTTTTGAACCTCTTGTCAGTAAGCAAAAATTTTTCCAGAATGAAATATGCCTGTGGATTGAAGTCAAAAATAGGCTGCATTCTGTTGACATTCTTCTGGTCTACAAAAAAGAAAAAGAAAGGAAAAGAAAAAAATGTACAGTCAAGGTCAGATGAAATACTCAGTTTCATGTGCATGCACACCATCATATACTCTTATTCACAAAGATTTCTTTGAACCATTTTAATATAATACTACTATTTTCAATGCAAGAATTTAATGCAAGATGCTTATATACATAAATTCTAACTTGACCAAACTCAAATAGGTCTCATCCTGAGAGATCTCTCAGGCTGAAAGAGAATCAGAGGATATATTATAGCTTAAAGCTTCAGATTTTCTATTCTAACTTTCATATGCATAAAGTAAATTAGTATATTTTGGAAGAAGAAAATATGAAGCTGAAATGATTTATTACTCATAATGTAGAAAGGTTACCTAAAAAGGTCACATAAGTTTGTACACATAAGCACCTATTTGTTTCCTTGGGCTTTTTTTTTGCTGGCTTATTGTAGGAATTAGGACTGCAACAAATTGTTGAACTCTCACAATACATTTAATTACAGATAAGTCCAACTCAATGGAACATAGTTTTTTTTTTCTAAATATGCACAATCATGATATTGGATAATTAAACATTTCAGTTGACTGAAGAGTCAATTGATGGGTCACAAATTTCTACATTCTAGAAGGTAATTTCTAATAGAGGTATTTTTAAAAACTGCACATGGTAAATGGTGTTATTACAACAGATTTTGCTTTTGTACAAGAGAAAAGAGAGAATGCCTTTAAAAAATAATAATAATAAGGCATTGGGCTTCATATAAAACCATGCATGGCTGCTTCTTTAGCACTGTTGTTGTTTTTACATCCAAAATAAACAGTTTTATGTAATTAATGAAGATATTTCTGTGCAATTGGAAAGCTGTCTACTTTGAAGCAAGTTCTATTGCTTTCACACAAATTATCTATCTATCTATCTATCTATCTATCTATCTATCTATCTATCTATCTATCTGTGGTGTAGAGATCTAAGAACAATTTCATTAGGAAACAGTTACACTTGATAATATAAATTTAGTTTTAAATAAGATTCTGGATGTATGTTTGTGTCTGTGTGAGGGAGAAAGAGAGGGAGACACCCCTTCTGCGGAATAAGATTTACATGAAATATTTCTATGTGTGACCAATACCGTGAATGTTTCTTCTCTTTGTGAAGACTATAAAATTGACAGATTTGCATTGGGAATGGTGTGAAGTTAGTATTCAATAAAATATCACTAAATAAGCAATAGTTTAGCCCATTCTTTCAATTTAATCACTAACTATGATGAAAAGTATGGATGCATGGATGTCTTCTCAGAGCTACGTTAGCTGATTTGACAGTCTAGAACTTGCTAAATGGGTATACAAGCTTAGCGCTAAAGAATTAAAAAAAATGCTCTGGATTTCTTTCTCATTAAATATTTTATTCCAGAACTGAATTCTGGCACTGTAGACATACTTAGCCTAGGTAATTTGGTTGCATAAATTAGTCCTTGATGGTTATATCTTGATTTCAGCTTATCTTTTTGGAGTGAACTATGAATAATCCTTTTTGGGAATTTTTTCCCAAAACAAAATCAGAAAGATGACAAAAGTTATATAACATCAGAGCATGTTATATAAGTAATTAGTTATTAGACAATCAAGGACAACATTCTCAGAATAATGTTTACTCCTGAGTGTAGCAAGTAATAGAGGGACACTTTACATTTCACGATCAGATGAGTTCCTAAAGGAAAATGCAATCGAGGAATCACACAAAGTTAGTGAAACAGTGCCTCTTACACAGCTTTCCACTAATATTTCTCTCCTTCAGTTTCTCCTATTCTTTTGTAAAAGCTGGCTGAGCTACAGAAAGGTGCGAAGGAGTTAATCATTTGGTTTTGCTTAAAAATTCCAAACCATGATGAAAACATTTTAGCACCTAAGAGCAAAGATTGTGGATGAAAAAAAAAAAAACCCTCGAAGATACATGATTTATCACTCCCCTCACAAATAAAATTTATTCATTGCATCCACCAGCCATCACACAGATGGTCAGAAAATTGGCTTTGTGTAGAGATGTGGATTCAGGCATGAATATTAATATGAGACAGATGTAAACGCATATTAATATGCACTTGCTTTGCATGGACTGACATTACAATATTTTCATTAAAGAAGCTGCATTTGAAATGGAAAGTGTAGGTCACCTTTTTTTAAAAAAAATACAACGGTATAGTACAATGTATTTACCATTTCCTGAAACAGCAACAGAAAACAAAATAAATATAGCTGCCATAATTTGCTGAATGCAAGGTAAAAATTGTTAGAACACAAACTGATTTGAACATAAATTATATTTCACCATCATTTTTACCTGAATTGCCCTCCCTCCAACAGACAAGGAGTATTTTCCTGAGATCCAATGAACACAAATGTTCTCAAGTGATACACATTCGTACACAGGTATATTGTTTGAACAGACATATTAGAATATAATTAAAATAATAGAGAGTACTATGAATTGGACCCCAATTCAGATTTTACTCTGAATAGGTCTGTTTATATGCCAGTGGGAAAGAGTACATGATATTTAAACAAGAGGAAAAGCAAGACTAAGTGATTATTAAATATATTGCAGAAGAGGAGGAGTGTATTTTGATATATATTTTATAAATAATTCTGTAATGTAATACACACCCACACACCCACACCCCACCCCAATATATAGTATTGGTATATATACTATATAACATAGTAAAGTTGCCCCTTTCACATGTTCACCTTATGCTATAATTTCAGGCTACTAGGAATGGGCAAAAAGCTTTGAATGGACAAAATAGTTAGAAAGAAGTTACTCTTTTAAATTTCAACTTGGAATAATTTAAGCTGCCAAATTGGGGGCTTTTGATTGATTCAGATTTTTTAGAGTTTCAATCAATTTTCAGTCTTTACAGAGCTCTGATACTGTTGCAGCTTTCCTTCCATCTGTAGACAAAACAAAGACCATGTACTGAGTTGTGTGAAGGGCTATGTGATATTGATGAATAACCAGCTAGCAAGGTTTATCATTCAGCGATTCCTGTCTAATATATAGTGCTTAAGGAAAAGCTAATCTCATTCTTTTGCTAAACTCTGTTTAGGCAGGTTTGCACTCATTTTACTTATTCAGTTCCTCAGTTCTCTGCTTAAGATGAAAATAAACCCTTTTTTAGAATAAATTCAGTAATTTGCAAATGATTAACCACTGAGTAAGACAAAGATGTATGATGTCATCTAGGTTGTTTAGTTGTTAATGGATAAATGTAGAAGGAATGGTTTTGTTGACATTAGAGATTTATTAGGAATGTAAATATAATCTAGGGACAAACAGTGGTGAATTGTTAGCTGAAAACTTGAATAATCTGCGGTGAATTCTAGATAGAATGTATGATGCAATACGATTTTTTTTCTTCCAGTCAATTGTGTCCAATTCTCAGAGACAACTCTTCGCAGTTTTCTTGACAAGGTGATTTCCCATTGCTTCTTTTCTATGGCTGAGACAAAGTGACTGGCCCAAGGACACACAACTGAATTTGTGCCTAAGACAAAACTAGAACTCATGGTCTCTTGGTTCCTAGCCATTAAAACAAACTGGCTGTCAATAAGCCTCAATAAGGCTCTCAGTAAAAAATAGACTGAAAATTAATGCACTGAAGATCAAGGTACTTATGTTTGATAGTGAAAATGTAATGCAGCTTATATAGTAATGGTGAAAATTGAAAACAAAATTATGAATTTTTATATTTTCATAGAATTTATTCTAAATATTGGAAAAAAAAATGAAGAGACAAGTTTTAACATAGTGGTATGCTAGTTTAATGAAAAGAAGGACTAGGGGTGACATGATAGCAGTGTTCCAATATCTCAGAGGTTGCCACTGAGAAGAGGGAGTCAAGCTAGTCTCCAAAGAACCTGAAGGCAGGACAAGAAGCAATGGATGGAAACTAATTAAGGAGAGAAGCAACTTAGAACTAAAGAGAAATTTCTTGACAAATAGAACTGTCAGTGGAAGGACTTGGCTCCATAAGTTGTGGATGCTCCCACACTGAAAGTTTTTAAGAAGAGATTGGACAACCATTCATCTGAAATGGTATAGGGTTTCCTGACTGAGCAGGCTGTTGGACTAGAACAGTCATTGCCAACCAGTGGGACGGGGACTAGTGGTGGTCCATGAGAAAATTTTGGTGGTTTGCAGAGAAATGTCACTCCCAAAGCACCCCAAAAGCAATTAATCCAGGCTGCACAGGAACACAAGGCTGTGCCACCCACATGGCCCACAGGAACACAAGGTTTGGGTCGCTTGCATTGTGAACAACATGAGGTAGTGAGAGGAGGGGGGAAAGGGCGGGGGGGGGGAACTTGCCCCACATGCCTGGCCTGGCCACCAGGCTGCTTCTTTCCGCTTCTTTCTTCTTCTGCTTTTGGCTGCATACAAGGAAAGCAACAAAAGTCTTTCTCTCTTTCCCCCAAACTCCACCAGAAATGAGTCTTTGGGACCCTGCAAGGCATCTTGCTCCAAGAGGCTGCACCAGCATGACAAGTCTCACAAAGACTCATTTCTGGTGGAGTTTGGGGGAGAGAAAGAAAGACTTCAGCTGCTTCTTCTGTTTTCCTTGCATAAAGCCAAAAGTCTCTCTCTCTCCCCCTGAGAATGGAGCTGGAGATGGTATCCTGCAATCCCAAAGAAAGAATGATCGGTAGGAAAATGGGATGGGGAATTTTCCTGCAGACTTTTTTGGGGATTTTCCTTGGGATTTAAATTATGAGTTTGGTGGTCCCTGAGGTCCAAAAGGTTGGTGATCCCTGGACTAGAACTCCAGCTCTAAAGGAGAATATTTGTAGCTTGGGGTTGAAATGAGAGGTCCTGGTACTCTCTGAGCTTGCTTGTTTTCTTAAAGACATTTCATTACCCAAACTAGGTAACATAATCAGTGCTAGGACTATCACTGATGATGTTACCTAGTTTGGGTAATGAAATGTTTGCAAGAAAGGAAGCAAGCTCAGAGAGCACCAAGGACCCTTCATCCCTTCCAGCTGTCTTATCTGTCTTATTCTACTTTACAACCATATGAGTCATTTAACAACTGTGATGATTTACACAACAACCATGGCAAAAAGGTTGTAAAATCGGGCAGGACTTACTTAACAACTGCTCCACATAGAGATGGAAATTCTGGTCTCAGTTGTGGTTGTAAATCAAGTGCTATTTGTATTCTTGGCAAGGTTAAATAGAAGAAAGGCAATGGGAAGAGCTATAGACAATCACCGAACAAGCTGTGATAGCAGGTATCTGTGCATACAGTAGTGAAGAGTGGGATGCAATCTGATGGCACCTAATTACCTAATTTAACTACATTTCTGCTATTGTTTTATTTTCTTTCTCATTCTTTTTTTTTGCAATTGTATTAAAAGAACAGTCACAACTTTCTCATGTTCTTCTGGTGCCCTGAGGGCACCCTAGATGCCTATACAAAATGACTGCAGTAATAATCAATGCAAGATGAAATTCAGCTCTCTGAGTCAAATTCAGATACGCTTTCAAGAAGAAATTCCCCAGGAGAGGTTCTGAATGCTAGATGGACTCCAGCATTTCCCCACTCAACTGCTGTTTGAAAATTCCTCCTGTTGTGAGATTTGTTATTTTTCTCCAGTTTGTCAGTGTGCACGTGTGCACATTGTGTCATGGACAGAGTACAAGGGTGTGAATACCAACTGAATTATGGATGTCATACATAAAATATAATTAAGACAGGCAGATGCTAACTGCCTGTGACTATATAGGACAATTCTCTACTTTCCCCTCAACCCGTGATGATTAGTAAAACAGTCCCATTCCACATTAAATATTGTTAGTGTATAGGGAGTTCATTGAGTTACCCTGGAGTTATCCGGGAAGCAATTTTCAAGCAGTTGTTGTTTTTTTTTTATTAGCTAGTAGGAATTGGAAACTGTGTCAACATCCTATTCCCCTGAATTCTTACATGACTGAATCTGACATATTTCCCATAACCATAAATACTGCAGAAGCTACTCTTGTGTGCAGGTGAGTATTTTACAGTGAGAAATTAATGGCAAATAGCTTTTTGTATTTGATCAAAGAGGACGTTCTGCAAAACAGAATGCTCACATCATAAATTTTGGACTGATGTGTCAGTGAGGGTAAATATATTTCTAAAAAACAAAGAATAAAAAGCAGAATGGAATGAAATATAAAACTATTTGGATGAAACTGAAATAAATCCTTGTGGAAAGGCACAAATACATAACAGATGGAATTTAAAAACACTCAAATGTTAATTCATTTTAATGATCAACACAGCAATTCAGTATTTTCAAAGTATATTTAACTGATTGTTGTATGTCAGACTGTAATCTGTTATTGCCAGGCCATTGAGAGCGGGCACTGAAATGGGAAAATATGTAGCTGTTTTAAGACAAGGAATCCAAGCCATCTTATGTAATGAAATATATAAGACTGCATGCAAACCTTTATATATACTTCCAACTACTTTTTGTGATAGATTCTCTCTGTGTATATTTCAGTGTTTCAGTGGTAAGATTCACATATTGCATTATATGAATTAGAGCGTAGCATACTTATAAACTGTGCTGAAGTAATGCAATGGTCTGCAGCTTATCATATCTCCAAATATAGTAATTGTGTTGTGTAAACCATGGTTTATTGCTAGTTCACATGGTTTACTGGGTTCTGTTGAGGAAATATAGCCAACTGTAGCTTATTTAACAATTCAGAGTTAATCAAAAGCGTGGCTTAATTGAACTAGATTCTGTGTATGTGCATGTATGAGATTGACAGTAGGTGCATGTGAACATATGCATATACTTACACAATGATTAAGAAACATGTTCTAATTTCATATTTCTGGTGACTCCATAGGCATAACTTTGCCTTGATTGCCAACCTTTACAATTAATAATGTATCCCCAGTGCCTGCTCAACTATTATTCTGGTCGGAAAGAAATGTCAACAAATCCTTTGAAATATCCCCCCCCTACCCCCAGTGCAGTAGTATTTAATGGGAACAGCTAATCCATTTTTTCATTTTCATTTCCATTCCATTATATAAAGAAAGCTTCTATGCAAGTTATTTATTTACTTATTATTTTTTTTATTCCATCCATCTCATTAATACAGTGCCTCTGGGTGGCTTCCAATATGATAAAAAGTAGAAAAGTCCTACAATTAAAATTAAAGGAATTAAATAGAAAAGCTAAAAGCCAAGATGATGGACCTTCAGTACTCCATCAGCCATCCCACAACATAGCAGTCACTGGTCGAGGCCACAGACTCTCTCCAGAAAGCCAGGAGAGTTGGGGTAGAACTGACATCCAAGGGGAGAATATTCCAGAGGGAAGGGGCCACAGCAGAAAAATTCTTTGGCAGACAGGATCTGAAGTAGGCCTTTTCTCAGGGGTCGGATTCTACCAGTTCGGACCAGTTTGGGCGAACGGGATGTTAAAGTTACATCTGGTTTGCTGAACCAGTATTTCAATCGACTGGCTGGCCACCCATTTTCGATGGAGATAAGTGCAGGGTCCACCAGGAGGCTCTGGGAGGGAGAAAATGGGCCTTCCAGAAGTCCAGAAATGGGCTTGTTTCTGGCTTCCAGTGAGCCTCCAGAGCCCAAAGGAGGCTATTTTCGCCCTCCCAGAGGCCTGGGGGAAGCCTCCAGACTCTTGGGAGGGCGAAAACAGCCTCCCATGGGCTCTGGAGGCTCACCGGAAGCTGGAAACAGAAAGTTTCAGTAGGCCATGCCCACCATAGCCTCACCCACCCAGCAACCAGGCAGCAAACTATTGCTGAGGTTTTTGAATCTTACCAGGGTTGCCATCTGGCCGTTTTTCTGGCCAAATTTGAGAAATCTGGCCATATAGAAAACGGTTTGGCTGTGAAAAAAATCATGTCTCCAGCCAAATATATTTGGCCGAAAATTTGGCCGTATGAAAGTTGCTTGGCCGCGAAATCGAAATTTTGGCTGAATACCGGTTTTCAATACAATATATTCACATGAAAATGACTGTCAGATCGTCTGAAAACCTCTGAAAAATGACGTGATACACAGGCCAAAGCCTTCTGACTGTGAACAGCGCTGCATAATATAAGCGGATGTTAACCTGGATGTAAACATCTCAGTATTGGATTGTTTTCTCGCCAGCTGGCGCGTGGTGTCACGGAAAATCCCGGATGTGCGACTGAGAAAATATGCCTGTGGTACATGTAAGCTAGCTAAACTCATTGTGCGTGTACTCTGCATGCATGGTAAAGCAGCTATGTGTAATGTGTATGTGCACAGCGCATGTATATTAGCAAGCGGAAGCCTTACGTTAGCATTAGCCTAGTCTCTAAAGTTTATTTGTTTAGTGATTATATTTTTTCAATGGGGGAATTCCCCTAAAAACCCTCATGCCCTAGCTCCCCCCTCCTCAGGATCTCTGCATTTGGCCCTGAGCTTTCCAAATGGTGGTAGTGGTTATTTGAAGTGAGGTGCCTAGCCTGGATGTGAGTAAAGAAACACAGAAATTCCCATGACATCACGTCACGTTGTCGAATAAAGACTATTTTTTATGATTTGATTATTTAAAAACAGTTAAAAAAACAACAACAATATCTCCTCATGTTATATTGCATAAAAATATTTGGCCGGAAAATTTGGCCGTGAGAGAAAATAATTTGGCTGAATTTGGCCATATTTTGACTTGAGTTTGGCCGCAGAGCCAAGCTGCGATCTGGCAATCCTGAATCTCACCCCTGCCCTTTCTGCTGGAAGAAGTAGGCTGAGATAGTCCCATCAGGGTGAGGCAGCTTCTCAGATACCCTGGCCTCTGCTTTGAAACCAAGCAGAACTCAGATAAGTAAAGCTAGATCCCAAACTTAATGATTTTAGAGAGAACAATTTTTATATGGCCCTAACACCCAGTTAATATTTCCCCTCTGCCACAACATACCCTTGCTTTACAGCTGCCTCTACATAAATGAGGAGTTTTCAGCTTTTGGGAGGTTAGAATCCATATCATAAGAAAGGTGAAGGCAACTGCTGGTGAGCTATGAGGCACTCATAAATTGGCAGGCCCTGTATTTTCTGTTCTTTTCTAATTTTCCCCCCCAGATTTATGGAGTTCCCTTCAAATGAATTGGAATTTATAATATAATCTTTGTCAGTTTTCTGACTGAAAATGGTGATAATCCATAACTCCCTTTTTGGAAGTTGTGGTAGTAACCACAAAAGGGAGTGTAGCTTTGGGCCTCATGCTGGGATTCCTGATATCAGAATGATATAAACGGATGCTGGTGCTGCTTTTAGGATACATATATAAATTTCAAGATAAATTCCATATGGCTGCTGAATTACAATATATACATATTACAATGAAATTAAAATAATCTGAAATTCTGTAACTAAAACAACCACTTCTAATTCTGCTGACTGCTGGATGTGGGCAGTTCGATTCTCACTGGCTCAAGGTTGACTGGGACTTCATCCTTCCGAGATTGGTAAAATGAGGGCCCAGATTGTTGGGGGCAATATGCTGACTCTGTAAACCGCTTAGAGAGGGCTGCAAAGCACTATGAAGTGATATACAAACTTAAGTGATATTGCTATTCCCTCTGACAAAGCTCTAGTATCTCACATTAACCTTACTGTAACAGAATATCTATGCCATTCAGATGATCTGTCTTAAAAAACAAAAGAGGTTAGCCATAGTCTCAGTATGTACAGGTTATTTCTTAAACTGGTTTAAAGTTGAACTGGTATAAGCACAAGACAACTTAAACAGTAAGTGCAGATGTGCCCTATATAAGCCACAGACATGTAAGCATCTTTTTAATGCTTTAGTAAAAAGAAAATTAAGAGCATATCATTAAAAAATCATGAGATATATTATTATATAGGTTACTGGTTATGAATATATAATGTTGCAGCTTCAAACTGAAAGTTTTGCATTAATGGCTATGATGGGGGGGAGGAGTGTTGTTTTGATTGTTCTATGCCATCTTCAACTTACTTTAAAAACAAATGTTCAGAGATGCCTCGGTTTCTTAGGAGCCAATTAGCACTTCACTCTGATTCTTCGCAACCTATATTTCTCAGTTCTTTCCTTTTCCATCAGTAATGGAAAAACAGAAAGGTAAGAATAGATAAGAGAAAAAAATCAGGAACAGAAAGTGAGTCCCTTTTTTCTTATTTTTCTTTGTTTCAGTAAAGAGAACTAGATGAGACTAGATGAGACTGAGCCAGGGGCTGTTGAATGTAACTATGTGCTCTGAAAAGTTATTTTTGGGGTTCTGAATCCATTTAATCCATTATCAAATTATTTCATTGCACAAAGTAATGTATAGCTGTTTTCAGTTACATTGTAAGTAGGAGAAAGAGATTTAAAATATAACTAAAATAAATCCAGTGTAGGGAACAGAACAAAAAAGTACTCAATGCCATTAGAATAGGCTTACAAATAATATTTCAAGCACGTTGCTGCAAAACGTAGGGTATATAAACCAGCAATGTTAATGATGAATAGCCCATGCAACTCATTTAAAAAGGTTGTTTAAAAACAGAACTAAAAGGAAATGCATTGGTAACTGTACCAAAGAGTGAGTTTTACCATGGAATTTAATGCACCATATTCTGGTTTTCCCCTGTTTATCTATGCTCTTTGCACCAACTCATTTTCAAGATTAATGCATGCTCTTGATGGTAAGGACCTGTGCTCTCCCATAATTAAGTTACCCTCATAAAACAGCTACGACTGGTAACTTGAAGGAACCCAATTGAACGAACCACTTCTCTGAATCTGCATGACAATATTGAAAATTAAACCCAGTTAATAGAAAAAAATGCTAAATCAATTGCCATAAAATTTAATGGGTTTATAGCAGCCTTAACTCAGTAGGACTGAATTATCATGTTAATTTAATTTCCATTTCTAAATGAACCAGAAGGCACAATAAAGGTCAATTAACCAACTACCTTCTCTATCTTCTTTTTCTTTTACTGCCAGTTTTAAATCACAGAAAGCCCCAAAGCTCTTCCAAGAAACTCATTAGTTTGCTCTTGGAAGAATCAACAAAAGCTAACTCTGAAACAAGTGCCAAGAATCATTCCAGAAATTGTACAGTATTACAAATGCTGGATCTATATAAGACTAAGCACACATCTGCATGATGCTTCCTTCAGAGCTCAATTATTGCATAGTAACCAGCATTCTTCAAAAATAAAAAAGGTATTCTGCAGTCACAACATAAGCCTAACATTGAAAATCAGGCTCATCAGATACTACATCTTTTCTATCCTGCTCTACAGAGTGGAGAGTTGGTCTCTGACAGAAAGCCACTTGAAGAGACTAGAAGTATTTGAAATGTGGATTTACAGGTGGCTGTTTCATATAAGTTGGGTTGACAAAATCAGAAATGAGGAGGTAGGTGATAAGCTGCCTGGGAAAGCCAAGGAAAATAATCAAAACTACAAAAAAGCAAAAGTTAGAATAGGTTGACATGTGATGCGACACCCAGAAAAATATGGCATACTTCACTTAACCCTCCAAGGAAAGATTGAAGGCAAATGAAGAAGAAGGCAGAAGAAAAACATCCTGGCTTCAAAATCTAAGGGACTGATTGGGACAAAACTCAACAGCACTTTTTCATATGGCTGTTGATAAAAATAGGATTGCCAACATGATTGCCAACGTCTAATGATGGATATGGCACAAGAAGAAGAAGAACCAGCATTTCTCTTGCTGGTAATCTTTTGCTGTTGTAATATAGCTTGAGGAAGACTTGGAAACATACAGCTCAACATGATTTGTGGGAGGAACTGCAACACATACAGCTTGTCTTCTATTCTGCAGCATCTTCCCATAGCTATGTTAAGCCATACCAATATTTTTGATGATTGATGATTATGTGCCATCAGGTTATTGATGCTTCTTCGAAGCTATAGATGTTCTCTTTGTGGATCTGCCCCTAGACTTCTAGAAATGCATTCATTGTCACTGTCCATCCACCTTGTTGCTCGTTCTCTTCTTTTTCCTTCCACTTTTCCTAGCATTAGAGCCTTCTCCAGTGAACCAATATTTTTGGTACAAGCTTTTTTCATGATTCAGGCTAGAGGAACTTGTTTTAAGATATTGTTGAATGGAATCCCAATTTTCAGGAATATTGTAAGGCATCCAGAAAGTATCCATGATATCAATCACTCCAATTGATTTATTTAGAAACAGACCTGCTATGTCTAAAGCAATTTCCCAAAGTGAAAATTTTTCCAGCATTACACAGAGTCCACCTTCTCTCCTCCCTTCTCTCCTCCCACTGCTACACTTCATAAATCACGAGAACCAATTAACTGCAACTGGAATTTCTTAATATGACATACAGAATAACCTTGAACTTTTCAACTCCTCCAACTCCCTTAAAAAAATGTGGCAGCTGAATTTCAAAGCTGACCAATATTGCAGTTCAGAAAAAAGTCATTTCTTTAAAATATTTTATCTATTGTCTTTTAGGATGATTAACCTTAATGGGTGATTTACAGTAACTAAGACTGTAGTGAAAACACCAAAGTAATTCAGTGTAAAATACATAAGTGGTTATATAAAATAGTATAACTACATAAAATAAGAGAAACAAATAATATAGTTTTAATACAAAAAGCTGATAGGGAAAATATATTTAGAATACCTTTAAAAGTTAATAGAGCAGGCCATTTATTTTTGCCTTGGAGGTGTTGACACACCACAGAAAAGATTTTTCCTCATAAAAAGATCTTGCTGAAGGCCTTTTTAATCTCCCTCCCAAACAACCTTTTGTTTGAACAGTGGGTTTGAAGTTGCCTATTAACTCCTGCAAATTAAACAGTCACACAGATTACTCAGTCCTTGTCTTTTTCATTACACTGAGCTGAACCTGAGCCATTATTTTTACTGCATTATACAAATTCATTAGAACCCATGAGAGGTTGTTTGTGAAGCCCAATCTTTTACCTTTTTTTTTTTTACTCTTGTCTTTGGGTGAAGAATTTACTTTTCTTTCACAATTTAGAAAAGCCACATGTCCATGTCCATTTATCTGTTCTAGCTTTCAAACATATGAATATGAAATCATTATTGTAATACACAGTACAGAGAAGTGTTGTTCAAAAAAGGGGTCACCAACCTTTTGGGCCTCAGGGACCACCAAACTCATAATTTTAAATCCCGGGGACCAGAGACCCTGGGAACATTAAAAAAAAAAGTCTGCAGGAAAATTCCCCATCCTGTTTTCCTACCAATTTATCGTTCTTTATTTGGGATCACAAGATACTGTCTTTAGCTCCGTTCTCAAGGAGAGAGAGACACACAGAGAGAGACTGACTTTTGGTTTCATGCAAGAAAAGCAGCAGAAGCAGCAGAAGTCTTTCTTTCTCTCCCCCAAATTCTTCCAGAAATAAGTCTTTGTGAGACTTGTCACACTGGCACAGCCTTTTGGAGCAGGATGCCTTGCAGGGTCCCAAAGATTCATTTCTGGCGGATTTTGGGGGAGAGAAAAAAAGACTTTTGCTGCTTTCCTTGCGTGCAGCTAAAAACAGAAGAAGAAAGACCAGCCCAGTGGCCAGGCCAAGTGTGTGGGGCGAGTGGGGCAAATTCCTCCCCTCCACGCTTTCCCCCCTCCCCTCACTACTTCCTGTTGTTCACAATGCAAGCAACACAAGCCTTGTGTTCCTGTGCAGCCTGGATTAATTGCTTTGGGGGTGTGTGCTTTGGAGGTGACATTTCTCTGTGGACCACCAAAATTTTCTCACAGACCATCAATGGTCCCCAGCCCACTGGTTGATGACCACTGGTTTAAAACACAACCAACTTATAGCTTCAGACAATGAGATCATTCCATTAGTAAGAATAAAGAGAACAGGAACAGGAAAACAAATATTTATGAAAGAATGTGGAATAACCTTTCTTTGTGCAGGTCCCAAAATGGACAAAGTATGGAAGAATAGGTTCTATAGACATCGGGGGTGGGGGGGAGGGAGAAAGGGAGAGGTGAACACTTGTACTCTGTCTCTGCTTTATTTCCCTTTATGTTGTCTCCGTGTAAGGATCTCTTTCTTATTCTCTTTGTAGACTACTGTCTACAATTATGTGTGCATCCAATAACTCCTAAAGATCATCTTTCTCAATTCTCATCTTTCTCCCAACAGAGGAAGAGATACAGGCAACAGATAAGCAGCTTGATATCTGTTAGTCAGGAATGGGCAATAAGAACACCTTTAGATGCTCTGTGTACTGCACTCTATTGTTGACTATCTGGATTCTCATGTTTGGTGGTTTCTCTAGCTTTTCAGTTGTCCCCCTTTCCCTCTGCTTTTCAGGAATGAGGGAAAAATTTAGAAGTAAGCAGACTGACAGTCAAATTCCCTTATATCATAGGAAGAACAAGATTGCTTTCCACTGTGTATATTTACGTAATCACTTATGCTTAGAAATATGAGGAACTACTGGAAAACAGCAATTGGAATCTTTTCCATGTGGATTTTTATCTTTCCCTGATTATGTGGGAAAGGCCAATTACAGATACAAGGCCAGATACAAGAACTGCAACCACACCTTTAAGGATAAGAATAACCCTCCTGTAGAGTTGCAACACATTCCAGGAAATACAAGACTTATAGCATTAAAAGACTTACCTGGGGAAAATCCTATTAAGAACTATGTTGTTGTAGGATGACCCTGTAAATCGTAATTCTCCATCATACCTCATCAAAACTGTTGAAACTGGAAAACAAATTTGACTATTACCATAATAATCCTTGTTGCCATTTTGTGTAATCAATTCCAAAACGTTTTGGGTTAAAAATCTGGGATTACATTTTAATACAGCTTTTTAGGGGAAAAAAGTCTAAGGCTCATCTGCTTTTGAATATTTTCTTCTTGGAAGCAGTTTTTGATTTTATTATATTTTATATTAAATATTAATAAATGCATTACAATGTCTATATGTGTCTATATGTTCATTTTCATTAATGTCTGCCAGGAAAGCTGGAGAAAGATGTTTCTCATTACTGATAGGGAACATCTGTCAATTTTCTGAGTCCAGTTTTCTTCAGGCACAGTATTTAATATTACATTTACACATCTAATAAAAATGTTTTTTAAAAGTTTACAAGGGAACTAAATTTTTACAATGGTTGCCTAAATCTATAAAGAAAAATGGCCAGCTAATGAAGAACTACAATAGTGATCTTGGCTTCAAATCAGGAAATGTGCTTACTTGGTGAATGGATTGTCACTTTCTGAGGACATCACAAGGATATTAAGTTAAATCTGTAGAGATTCTCAGTCATCCAGGTCATTGTTGTCCCAAAGATGCTTTTTTCAGGAGGCAACTGGACTTGTTTTTTCTTTGAAGATGTTCTGCTTCTCATCCAAGAAGCTTCTTAAAAGCAGAAACATTTACCATAATATCGGAGTTGGCAACTGCAAGTCCCTGGGTCAAATCTGACCACTTAAGGAAGGAAGGAAAGAAGGAAGGAATATTTTCCTGCCAGCTTCCCACAAGGAAACCCAATGGGGAAGCCAGCAGAAAGTGGAAGTTGCTCCTGTTCCCACTGGGTTGTTTTTTTTGCCCAACTGTAGTCATTCTGTTTCTCTGTTTACTTGAAGGAGTATCTCTTGAAACAATGATCTAATGGGCCATGGGTTGTCTAGTAATTGATAAAAAAACCCAAGATTACATTAATAAGTTTTTGTGGAAGATACTAGCTTGCAAGATTCTATGTCAACCCTCTCTTCATCTCAAAATAATTGTTTCGATTTACTCCTTCCATAACAATGCAACAATCTGCCTTCCTTTCTCTTGTTGATTTATAAATTTAAAAGCACATTTTCCATTCAGTGTTAAATATGTCACTGCCACTGTAAATCATTAATCTTGTGAGGATTAATTATTATTTCATGTTTTATAGTTTCATTTTCCTTTGCAAGAAAAGGGCTATAATACTCTGTTCACTTACAAGTGTACAACAGAAGCAGATCCAATCAATGTTAGCTCCAATGTCATGAAAACCCCATCTCAGCATTCCCAAAGGAAATTCTCCGAGGTGGTCTCCACAAAAGTAGTTCTGAAAATACATTGATGGTAAAGCACAAACACAAATCACAAACCAAAGAATCAAAAGTGGTTGCTAAAAACATAGTGTTCATTTTGTTCACGATTCTCTTTCTACAGTTTTCCTCCTCAGTTTTTTTTTAAAAAAATACTAATAGCAGTCTACACACTCTGAATGTCCACGTCATTGTTGTGCTTTTAAAAACACAGTGTCAGAAAGGACTAACGGATTAGAAAACTCTGTATGGGTAGAAACAGTTGGTATGTAATAACTTTGTGGAGTGAAAATCACTTCCCATATCTGCCTATACTATAGAAGAGTGGAATATTGAGGTTTATGGTCCTTCTTTCGTGTTTGTATGTGTATCAACAAAGGATAGCCAATCTACATCTTAGTCACTTGTCCTGTTCAATCTTTTCAAAACTGTTCTGTTCTGTTTTGCTTTGCTTTGAAAAATAAAATATCTGTCTTCCTTCACATTGCTTTAGATAGAAAAGAAAAGATTAAGCATGGCTTAGATGCTTTGCCTCTCATAAGGATCCATTTGTCATTTTGTCAGGAAGTTTCCTTCATTACTCAAATTAAGGCTTCAGACAGTTGTTTCTTCAGTGCATCTTTTTAAGTCTCAAACATCTAACTCCCTGCTTTATAAGCTTTGGGAACCTGTGCATTACCAAGCATGCAGGTCTAAATGCTGTCCAGTTTCATCAAGATGTTGTTGTCACAGAAAGATTGTTTTAGTGAATCTCAAACTGACTTTAATGTAGATTGATTGATTGATTCATTCATTCATTCAAGAGTACCAGTGGACGTACTCAGAAATAGTTGGTTATTTACTACTATGACTGTGGTAGTCATAGCTAAGTCCCCGAAATGCCTTTCCAGTATTCTTTGCCCTAAGTTGCAAGTTTGGTGACATTCAAATGTCTGTCTGTCTTGCCTCGTCCCTGCCCTCTCCCTCCTCCTCCTCCTCTCCTTCTTTTATTTGATTTATAAATGTTCTGTTCTTAAACAACAGCTTGGCGGGTGTGGTGGGCTGTGAGAATATGATTGACCCAAAGTTACCCAGCTGCCTTCCATGCTTATGGGAGGACTAAATCGCAAACTCTTGTTTCTAGTTCAGGACTTTACTACTATACCAAACTGTTCTTGTTTAGCTAAGCTGATGTTGCCTGTGTAAATTAATGAATAACACCTTTTCTGTTGACGTTTCCAGAATTAGGAACAATGTCCTAAAGGAGATTTTCCTGGTTCCAGTACTAATTGGACAGTATAGTCAACACTATTTTCAACCAAGATTTACTGCTGCTTCTTTTGTACTTCTAGGAAATTGTGGTATGAATCTTTAGATCTCTGATTTAACTCTCAAGACTTCCTATTTCTCTTGGTGGCCTCTGCTAATCCTAACATTTATAAATCAAATAAAAGAAGAGGAAGAAGAGGAGGAAGGGGGCAGGCAGGCAGGCAGGCAGGCAGGCAGGGAAGCAGGCAGGCAGGCAGGCAGGCAGCCATTTGAATGTCACCGAACTTGCAACTTAGTTGGTTATTTACCACTATAACCATGGTAGCCATACTAATAAGTCCCTGAAATGCACTTGTGTCTTTGCCCTAAGTTGCAAGTTCTGGGATCTTCCACTGGTACTATAGAATTATGTCCATGCTGCCACATGGCAGCACAGGCATAATCATAGTGATCTATTTTATAGGTTAGTTACATTGTCAGAGCTGGAATCCAAAGTAAACAACAAAGAATGCACTCAGAAATCTGTGTGTTGTCTGTCAATCTAACCTCCCTACCCCTCAATTCAATTCCTGCTGACTTTATATAGTTCACATAGAAATGGCTTGTTCCTGCCTTTGGGAAGAATTATTATTATTTTTTCTTAGTCAATTCTATTGTCTTGACCTTTCTTGATGATTTACCATCCAAACATTATTCAGGTCCAACCCTGGTTGACATTTTTGAGTTTAGAAGGGCCAACTAGATGCTGTTACCTGCTATGATTACAAGAAACTGACATTAAAGATACACCTGAAATTTCAACTGAAAATCAAATGTGTCACTAAGATATGTTTGTGCTCTGTTTCATGCCTTTTATTGCTTTTGAAGTGCATATGGTTTGGGTCTCAGTTTTCAGATCCCAGAGTTTTTTTTCTATGACCAGAATGATGAAGTGCATGCCATATAATTGCAATACAAATTCCATTCATTTATACTTGCATCATGTTGTTGCAACCTAGTAGGGAGTGGAATTAGAGTCACAACATCACAACAGACATTTCATCACTTTTTCTTTGAACCCCCTCCCCAAATGGTTGCTTATGATAATGTTTGCCTATGTCTTTATATCTTAAGATAAGTAACAGAGGCCCTAATTGTTTCATTGCCTTTAAGACCAACTAAGTTGCTTGACTTGAGAGACAGAATTTTCTTTGAAATGGTTTTGCACTTGTGAAGAATTCACTTTCAACTAAGGGACTGTCAAAGGCTGATGCTACAGATTTTCAAGTAGCCTTAAAACATACTAACTAACTGTGGTCTAGAAAAGAATAAGACTGAAGCTGTTCTCTATTGAGCATTTTTGATTTTAACTATTGATTTTGGTTTTAACAATCTTTCTATGTTTGTCCTTAGATTTGTAGGGTTTCTTTTTTTGTTTTTCACTTTGAAGAGGAAATACTGTAAAAGAAAGCTTATTAATTTTAAAGACAATGCTTTATTAAGCCACTTTGTGACATCTCTTCTGGACTGAAAAAATGAATTTATCTGCAATTCTTTGAAGGCCCCATTCAAAGAACCGAGTGCTCCTTTTTATAAAATTTGTTAAATGGTACAGATAATCCTAGATTTGGACAGATAATGCTAGATGTTGAAACAGAATTGCTGTTGGATGGATTTCGAGGACTTTCAGAACATTTAAGAGAAGCAATGCATTATGAATGCCAATTGTGTAACATCTGCTTATATAGTTTGGTAATGAATTTTTCTACGGGAGAAACAAAATCACATTAAAGAATGTGCAAGTAGAAGGCTTCTCCAAAAGTCCCCATCAGACATGTTCTTAGAAAAGACAGAAGGTACTACTAAGTTCAAAAATCAGTCAGATGTTTCAGCCACGTGACTTGCAGTTCAAAGGTAGTGGTTATTGTTATTAAGTAAATTTATATCCCACTTCTTACATGGGAGCTTAAGGGAGCATACATAGTGTTCCCTCACTTTCTTTTTCTTGCACAAAGCCACGCAGGGAACTTCTGTGGTTGAGAACAGACAGAGCCTGGATCTCCTCATTCCTAGTCCAACACTTAACTACTAGAGTACACGAGCTCACTCACCCTATGTTGGGGATTGAAGGGTAGTTACTGCTAATAAAATAGTAGTGTGGGTTTACACTTGGCATTTAGGAGCAAAAGGAATTGTGCCTCTCTTCTAAAAATACAGAAGCAATTTTAATATTACCATAGGGAATGCACCAAAAGATGTTGGCCCAGCAGAGAAGAAAAATAAAAACGATTGTGTTTGAATCATCAAAGCTAGTTAATATAATTGCAGGTGTACTAGAAGAAAATCTATTATGTCACATTGTGTATATTTACTTAGAGGCTGGAGGGAATGAAGCCTCAATATGCAGTCTGTTAGGTGTATACACAGGCATACTTACCTGTGATTGGTTGAGCTGTGGAAGCGGGAAAATAAACAGGCGTCACTGGCTGAAGCTGCGGACAGCTCCCATGTAAAAGGAGCAGCTGCAGCTCAGTTTCCTCAGTCCTTCACAGAAGAAAATAAAGAGTTTAGCTGATCTGAGTGCCCTGCATCTTCAATCTGCCTGCAATTTAACACTGGCGATGAGGGTGGGATACTGAAACAACAAAAGACCAGATCAATTAGCGACCAAGTGGCATTGGTGGCCATTACCCGCAAAATAGCAGCCAGAATGATTTCGGGGTCCAATATCTCTTTAGCGCCCTTCATCCAGCCACGGAAGACTGGGAGTCCTACATAGACCGATTCCACATGTTTCTGGAAGGCAACGATCTCCTAAATATCTCAGAACAGAGAAAAAGGGCCATCTTCCTCACATATTGTGGGCTCGTGATATTCAAAATGGCCAAGGCATTATCATCATCAAACGAACTGAAGACAATGGCCTGGCCTGACCTGGAGTGGATCCTGAGGGCCCATTACATGTCCCAAGCATCATGCCTAGTGAGGCAGCGCAAATTCTACCAGCGAAACCAGAGAAAGGAGAAACCATCAGTGATTTTGTAGCAACCCTGCGAGAGATTGCTGCAGCATGCGAATTCCTCAATGTGGACGAAGCAATGAGGTATTGCCTGGTTTTAGGACTCCAAGACCTAAACCTCCAGAGCTGACTGTTGGCAAAATCAAAAATAACATTCAAGGAGGACCTGGAAGAAGCCTCTGCCATAGAAGCCTACCAACAGTTGGCCTCAGCAATGAAGAAGATGAATAAGCCACCACCACAAAGAGAGACGGCCGCCATGCACTATGAGGACATCGAATCAGAATCCGTCCCAGACAAAGATGAAGAAATTCACCAACTACAATTGGAACAAGCCACAAGGAACCAAGACAAGGGAAAAAATAGTTTCTGGTATGGCAGGTATGAAGGAAACCACCCACAGTCAGAATGTTGTTTCCGAGACACAATCTGCCAGATATGTGACCAGAGAGGGCACATTGAGAAATCCTGCAGGGCAGCCCAGCTAAGCAGCCAATGACAGAGACAAGGTTCATCACCACGAACCAGAGCAAGCCAACCCGGAAACAGGTGAAGCAACTTCGGCTGGAGCCAGAGAAGCGACAAGCCGACCATGGAGAGAGGCGAGAGACACCAAACAGCGACTGTAGGCTATTCCAGCACAACCAATGCATGAAAGGTACATGTACAAGTACAGATAGAGGGAAGGCCATGCCAGATGGAAATAGATTCAGGATCATACCTGTCGATGGACATCTGGAACACTATCAAGCAATTAAGTCCTAGCATAACAAAAGACAGACTCAAACAACAGAGACTAACCCTAAAAGATTATCAGGGAAATAGAATCCCTGTAGTCAGAATCTGCAGATTCTGGATACAATTCAAAAAGTTCTCAGGCTATCTACCACTAACCATAGTAGATCAGGACAGACTGAGCCTGCTGGGATTAGAATGGTTTGAGCCCATGGGAATCAAGGTCACCAGGATAAACAGCATCACCGAGATCAAGTGGAAAGACAGATTGATGGAAGAATTCTGGGATGTGTTTGATGGACAATTAGGCAAGTACTTGGGGACCCCCATTTCATTTAACTTAGACCCCAACATTGCCCCATCCAGATAAAGCTGAGACGGGTCCCTTTTGCCCTATGGCCAAGGATCAACGAGCAGTTAGACAAGCTCATTGCCTGGGGATCCTGGAACCAACCGACCATGCAAAATGGGAGACCTCAATAGTCACACCCATAAAGCCAGATGGGTTGGTGCACATCTGTACTAATCATAAGGCCACCCTGAACTGTGCCTTACAACAGAGTGCATACCCCATCCCAGTAGTACAACACCTCTTACATTCCCTGGGGCAGGGAAAAATCTTTGCAAAGCTCAACCTCACCCAAGCCTATCAGCAATTACTGATAGATGAAGAAACAGCAAAAGCCCAAACAATCATCACGCATAGGCGAGCATTCAAATACAATTTGGGGTCAGCATAACCCCCGGGTTATTCCAGAGCTTCATGGAATGCCTACCATAGGCTCTAGAATGGGTTGTATCCTACTTCAACGATGTCCTAATGTCAGCCAAGGACACTGACCAATTACAAAAACACCTAAGGGCCGTGCTAAGCCATTTCCAGGAGGTGGGGCTTAAAGTCAAAAAAGACAAATGCCAACCAGCAGCAAACAATGTGGAGTTCCTAGGTTACCTAATAGACAGCTCAGGCATACACCCCACTGAAAGCAAACTAAGAGCAATTAAAGAAGCCCCCACACTGAGAAATAAAACTGACCTACAAGCTTTCTTGGGACTTCTTAACTTCTATAATATATTTTTATCAGAGAAAGCAATGATGGCAGAACCTTTACACAGACTGCTTGACAAAAAAGCAGCCTGGATATGGGGGCAGAAGGAGGAAACAGCATTCAAAGACATCAAAAACATCCTCACATTAGACAATGTATTGATACAATACAGAGAGACACTTCCACTGATTCTGACATGCGACGCATCACTGTTCGGGATAGGCGCAATAATCAGCCACAAGCTGCCAGATGGGAAAGAAGCCCCCATAGCATTTTACTCAAAAACACTATCCAAAGCAGAACAACATTATAGTCAGCTCAACAAGGAAGCATTGCCCTCAGTAACAGGAATCAAACATTTCCACAAATACATCTACAGGAAGAAATTCACCCTGCTGGGAATAATCGCAGGAAACCAGGCCACACTAAACATCCTGTCACCCAGAATGACAAGATAGACAGAACTCCTTGTAGCATACAGCTACGACCTAATACACAAACCCGGAAAGAACATAGACCACACCAACACACTCAGCAGATGTCCCCTGCCAGTCCTAGATGAGTATCCAGCACCATCCACATCCACACTTCTCATAAAAACTCTTGAAACTGCTCCACTGACAGATGCAGATATCGTTGAGAGCCAGCACAAAGGACAAAACCCTGGCATGGATTTTGAACGGGGTGTGCAGGGGATAGCCAAAGGCAGAAACAATAGAAGTCAAACCATTCAAAAAGTACCAGCTTGAACTATCAGGTCTGAAGATGTCTGTTATGGGGAGACCGGATGGTTATCCCAACAAAACTAAGGGAGGAAGTGTTAGAAATGTTGCATGAGGGACACCCGGGGATTGTTAAAATGAAATCGTTGGCAAGGAGTTATGTATGGTGACCAGGGATGGACAAGGACATAAGCACCTGGGTGGCAACTTGTACAGCCTGACAAGAGTCCGACCAGCACCCCCCACTGTACCAACACACGAATGGGAAACCCCATGGAGCCACTGGTCTAGGTTGCACATAGATTTTGCAGGGCCAGTGAAGGGACACACATTCCTGGTAGTGGTGGACGCATACTCCAAATGGTTGGAGCTCATCCTTATATAATCCACCACAACCAACACAGTTATTAGAACCCCAAGAAGACTATTCATGACACATGGATTTCCCAAAGTGATAGCATCAGATAATGGCCCACAGTTCACAGCCATTCAATTTGAGGGGTTCCTGGCAAAACACGGGATAAGACATGCCCTATCCACCCTGGGTCACCCATCCACGAATGGCCAAGCAGAGAGGATGGTCTGATCGAATAAGGAGACACTAACAAAATTGGGCCCAGGGAAAAATAGACAAGCTACTAAGTGTACAGCATATAACACCAAGCGCAACAACTAACAAAAGTCCCGCTGAGCTATTGATGGGGAGGAAATTAAAATCACAATTAGACAGACTACACCCACCTGACAAGAGTGACAACCCATTTGATTCGTTGAATAGGTGCTAGACATTCCAGTAATTTACACCAGAAATCTAGTAGGCGACCCACTATGGATACTTTCTAAAATAACACAAATAACAGGCCCCCAATCCTACCGGGTCGAGACCAATAATGGCAGAAATTGGAGAAGACACATAGATCAACTTCAGGGAGACAGACAAGGGGGACACCAGAAACGTCAGAGGGGGAAAGGGAAAACCCATACAAAAACACACAAATAATAGACCAGGCCCTAACAACTAATGAGGCAAGCCCTCAACAATTAACACCAAGACCGGACAGGGAGGGTGATCACATACTGGCAGTCCAGCAATGGGTCAGTGAAGCCAGGGAAGAACAGGTAGGGGAGAGAAGTGCGACCTCTAGTGGAAGCAAGATGGCCGCACACACCGGAAGCTTCCAGGAGATTCCAAAAGGAGAACTCAGAGAGACAATAAACCCATCCAAACAGTCTGTGAACCTAATGACAACTGAGCTGTGCAGGTCAGGTCATGCCCACAAGAGCCCCGCCTATTTGCAGGACTAATTACACTAGGGAGTCCCGGATTGGTTTGTCTAAACCAGTGGGGAGGAGTGTTAGGTATTTGCATACTTACCTGGAATTGGTTGAGCCACAGAAAGGGGAAAATAAGCAGGTGTCACTGGCTGAAGCCGCAGACAGCTCCCATGTAAAAGGAGTAGCCGCAGCTCAGTTTCCTCAGTCCTGCACAGAAAATAAAGAGTTTAGCTGATCTGAGCATCCTGCATCTTCAATCCGCCTGCAATCTAACACAGTCCTTCTCCAAATATATAAAGTGATCTTCCAGTGTTGGTAGAATCCAGTTTGGGTTGCTAAATGCAAAATTTTTCAAGGCACATAAAAAGTAATAAAAGCTGTATTGATTGTTGGACTGAGGGATGGGGAAGCACATTATTATCCTCGAATGCTGAGGATTCTTAATGTCCCTCAGACTTTATCACAGCCTTCCTCCTTCTGGTATAATTCTTAGAAATTTCATTCTTTGGTCTCTGGAGGGCACCAGGTTGGGGAAAGCTCCTTGAGTATTTATCTCAGAAATCCATTGAAGGCTTCAGATTTGATATTAGGCCTGACTTGATTGCAATCACCTTGTTGGAGCTCCCCAGTTATTCACCAAAGTAATTAGTGTAGATCTTAGTAACTCTTCCCCACCTGTGCCCTAAATAAGGGCACAGACTCCATTTTGAGCTCTGACCCACCATCTGAGTCCTGCAACCAGCTAACAGAAATCTTCCAAGGGCAAACCACCTCACAATGCCATTCTGTTCATTCAACAGTGCATCCTTTTTCTCTGCCACCTCTCCCAGCAAAGAATGGGACTACAGGCAGTGAAATCCATTTATTCAAAAATAAGAGTAAATTTCCTTCCCTCTCCTTTCGATAATGTTCCTGGTTCTTTCTGTAGGTATTATGCTCCATAATGTGCAGTGTGCACCCATTTTGTCATCGCTTTGGGTCATCCTTGCTCACAATTGGTTATTTACTCAGGGGCTTTTGAAATTATTGAGTTGACACATCTGTCAGACGGCAAAAGCAGAAATGCTAAAAGGTCACTTGGAGAGAAACCAGCTGCTTCAGACGAACCTTTCTGCTTTCAAATGGCACAATCATTACAGTCTGGCAGATGGGGCCTCGGCTTTCATATCTTTTTTTTTCTCCTTCACTTCAGGTATTTAGCTATAGACTACCTCATTCCCAGGTCAGCCTAGGCCTTGCAATTACCTCCACAATAGATGCTCTCTGCTCAAGTAAAACAGCTCTATTTTCCTTTAGATGCAACCTGTGAAAAACCTCACCACAAACTTTCCAATTAACAGATTAGTTTTGACAGGAGTAAATACATTTTTATTACTCCTTTTTTCAGGATTATGCCATGAAAGCAGGCATTAAGTGCTGAGTACATTGCCTTGAGGGCCTCAAGAGACTTTTGGCAAGGATAAAGATACAGCATCCCAGATAATATATAATCACAAATGGATTCAGAGACATTTAGGTCCCTTTATGTATAGCCAAATATTTTGAACAAGTATTTCTGCCTTCATTTGTCATCTCAGTTGAACTGAGGACACCAGCACTGCATGAAGATCAACTGTAAATAGATTAAGAATTATTTTTAGCTGCTTCTTAGGTGAAGAAGAAATTCAGTCAGAAAACAAACTTTTAGCAAGTGTTGCCTGAAGAGCTTTCAGTGAAGCCCTCTCAGGCAGATTTGAAAGAAGCCCACACAAAGAAATGCATCTGATTCTCTGCAGCTGAGGAGCCTTGATAGTATAAGTCAAAATAAAAACTCAGTTTGAATAAATTGTGGAAGATAATATAATATAATATAATATAATATAATATAATATAATATAATATAATATAATATAATATAATATAATATAATATAATATAATATAATATAATATAATATAATATAATATAATACAATATAATTTTGTGGAATGGTTAAGTCACCAGGCTAGAAACCAGGAGATTGTTGAGTTCCAGTCCCATCTTAGCATGAAAATAGGCTGGGTGATTTTGGAACAGTCACCCTCTCTCAGATTTTGTTGTATGGAAAATATGAAGAGGCAGGAATATTTAAGCATGTTCATTGCCTTGAGCTATTTATAAACAAAGATGGGGTAAAAATTTAATAAATAAATAGTGTTAGTTTTATTTTAACATGGCACATTTGTTAGCTATTTGGTTACTATCTTACCACCCCGTCAAACAGCTCATATAATGGAATAGGCACCCTAGTTCTTCCTAACAGTAGGCTTGCAAAGGACATAGACAGGGAGAAGCCTGAATTAGGGCATATCTGGCCTGCAAAATTTAAGATAACAAGTAGATGGTAACAAAGAAAGTTTGCTGCTTTTGCTATCCTCTAAGGAGCAAAGAGGTTTTTGCTGCCCATATATAATAGAATTTCCAAATTGACTCAGTTAGTTCTTCCAGTCTTTTTCAGTATGTCATGCTGAGTTCTACACATAAGTCTATGTGATGTGTTCTTACGGTCTGTGTTTGGATTCTCCTAGGAGCGCTCCTGAGTTTCAGCAGGACACATTCACTGATGTTCTGGTCAAACAGGCAACTCAGCTGCCACAACAGAAGTAACAATTGTGTAACCAGTATACTAAAACCAAGTTAACCTAAAATATTGAATAAATCAGGACAATATGTGGCCTAGCTTAAATCCTGGATGTTTGGCAATGTGAAGAGGTAATGTTATTATCATTCATCATTAAATCCACCAAGTGTCAAAACTTATCACCTTGACATATTAATGATCCTTAAGCTGTCCTTGTGAAAGCTTGGTGCCATGGCAACCATTCAAAACACACTGCCTTAATACTGCTGAACTTCTCTTAATAAATCAGGCATAATTGGCATCTATGCATTATAATAAATTAAAAGTTATTCAACTGGAATGATTTTATATTGTACAATATTAAGTCATTAAATTGGCTGTCCTAATTTCTCCTTTGTGGTAGAATTCTTCATGTGTAGGGGTGAGGGGTATTTTAACATGGAATGTTTTATGTAACCTTGCACTTAAAACTGCAGATCATTACTGGAAACGTGGGGGATAAAGGCATGGAAAAAGAGGCAATGAATAAATGCAAAATCTGCTTCCTACTGACACCTAGATTCAATTTCTGGTTAGTTTAAATCTCTAAGAGCAAAGTGTTATACTTAAATATTAAGCAATTAATTAAATTAGTAGACTACAGGTAATTTTTCACCCTCAAATGGCAAGTGACCAAAGATGACTTATTAGTCCAGATCATCTCAAAACTACTTCCTTCAGAATTATTGGATTCCAATTGTCAGAATTCTCAATACTGCTAGGTGTGTTCTGAAATTTTGGAAACATTAGACCAGAGGTGTCAAACTCGCATCGTCACAGCATTGTTACATGACATATCGTGACTTTTCCCCTTCACTAAGCTGGGCATGGGTTTGGCCAGCTTGTTGGGAAGCATTCAGCCCATGGGCCATGAGTTTGACAGCCCTGCATTAGACTGAAAGAATCTGGCTTAAGCCTTGGTAGCACAGTGGTTAGAATGCAGAATGGCAGGCAAACTCTGCCCACAGCCTGGAATTTGATCCTGATGGGCCTCAGGCTTGTTTCAGCCAGTAAAATGAGGACCCAGATTGTTAGGAGTAATAGTAAACTGACCCTGAAAACTGTGCTAAAAAAGTACTATGAGGCCATATATAAGTCTAAATGCTATTGCTGTTGCTATTACTAAATTACCAAAATACAAATGAAAGAAGTATGAATTATCAGGTAAATATCAGAAATGAAAGCATAAGATGATCTCTCTACAGTGGTGGCTTTCTCTTCTGTTCAGTCTCTTAGAAATGAATTAGAGTTTCTGAACATTTTATCTCAGGCATAGAATCTTAATTTCTTCTGGATTTCTATAGAAAGTTAAATTAACATGAAGTTGTTTTTGCAAACATGAAGATGAATAATATAGATGTATGGTTGTATGAAGTAGTACAGTTTTTATTTCCCAGTATAAGTGGCTGAATTGAGGTGTCTTCAAATTGTAATTCATATAATACACCTAACCAGGTCAGGTAAAAGACTCTGCAAATGCATTCATGAGAGGTCCTGGTGTTCTCTGAGCCTGTTCGTTTCTTGCAGACATTTTGTCACCCTAACTAGGTAACACCATCAGTGCTAGTAAGAAGTGCTGTTTGCTGTCAGTCTATATTCTGGTGACTTGCTTGTCTGTGTAGATGGGAATAGAGATTCTTTGGTTGGGCTGCTTCTGATGGCTGTTCAGCAGTTTCTTGATTGGGGTATTGTTTACTTAATTGTTAATATTAAATGCATTTATACAATCCACAAAGTTTAATTGTAACTCAGCTTTTTTATAGCTTTGTATGTGATATACATTTAGTCTATTCAGTTAATTTGGTTAAATCAGTCTTTGCAAATTCAGAAAATAGTTGGATTAACTATTTTGTATGCCACTCAATGTTGATGAAAATTTCACTTTCAGTAATGGCCAAATGTTCAAAATTTCTTTGCCAAATACACATTTTATAGAGACTACAGGTAAATACATTTGTGTACTTAAATGTATATACATTGGCAACAAAAATCAGAACACTAAATACAAACTGGGCAAATATGACCTTGTAGACAACCGTCACTCTGTCAAGGACCTAGGAGTACTCATTTCAAAAGATTTAAGCTCCAGAGCTCACTGTAACAGCATTGCCAAAAAAAGCATTAAGAGTTGTTAACCTAATTTTGCAAAGCTTGTTCTCTGGTAACACTGTACTGCAAACTAGGACATACAAAACCTCCACCAGACCAATTCTCAAATACAGCTCATCTGCCTGGAATCCACACTGTATAACGGATATTAATACAATTGAGAGAGTCCAGAGGTATTTCACGAGAAGAGTACTCCACTCCTCTGCTTGCAGTAAAATACTTATGCTACCTGTCATGCCCCTGTTGGAATCTGACTTGGAGGAGGAGGCTGAACAGCTGACAGGGAGTGGGAGTGTGGCTCTGTTGGTTGTGGTTTCTGGGGAAGGGCAAAGTTTCTGGGGAAGGGCAAAGTGGTTTCTGGCTAGGCAGAGAGGTAGAGCAAGGGAGAGGGAATTCAGAGGAAAAGCCCACCCCCTCTTCATCCAAGGGCACGCATGAGTTGCATGGCTTATGGGGGAGGAAAGGGCCCTGATTCCCTTCATTAGCTGCAGCTGGGAACACAGTGTATGAAAAAGGAAGCTGTGCACAGCAAGCTATTGGGAGCAAATGTGAATTTATCTTGTATCATTGTGGCTTATCTTTATTCCTGGAGTCTTCTTAACTGTGTGAGTTTTGCTGTGCTTTCAAGTCTGAAATTCTTTCTCCTGCCCTGTCAAGCTAATTACTTCAGCTTGGTTTGTTTGGATTTTTAGTTACAGTTTGTATGTACCTTATTTTGGACTGAATTTTCTACAGTTAAAGGCTGTTCCTGGGAGAGTTTTTCTTCAGCCAAAGGTAACCTGGACATTGGGGGCAAAGTTGGAGATAATAAAGGGACTCTTATTGCTTATTTGACTATGTTGCCTTTGTGCCATGCCCTGGGTCAACACAGCTACCAGGCTTGAAATTTTGGATCGGGACAACCTAGAACTATGCCGCCTTGTTTGATCTAAGCTTAGTACACAAAATTGTCTGCTATAACATCCTATCTGTCAATGACTACTTCAGGTTCAACTGCATTAACGCATAGGCAAACAATAGATACAAACTCAAAGTAAACTGCTCCAAACTCAATTACAAAAATTACGATTTCAGCAATAGAGTGGTCAGTGCCTGGAACTCACTACCTGACTCTGTTGTTACATCTACAAACCCACAAAACTTTAACCTTAATCTGCCTACCATGGACCTCACTCCATTCCTAAGAGATCTATAAGGGGGTGTGCATAAGCACACCAGCGTGCCTACTGTCTCTGTCCTACTGTTCCCATTTATCCATTTATTCATATTCATTTATTATGTATATATTTATTTCTGTTTAAACTTATATGTTTATATGTTAGGTTCATACTTATGCTTATTTTCTCATACATGCTTAACAAACAAAAGAAAGAAAGAAAAATAAAATAAAAAAACTTGCCTATATTACCATGAACATACAGAAGGAACTGTCCTATCACAACACTTGGCATGTAGACTTCCTTTCTTCCTAATTGAAGCACACAATCATTTTGCTCAAGGCAGTTCATTTTGTTTAAGAACAGAAGGATGCTTTTTGAATCAGATGTCCTCGCCCAGCAAGAAATTAAAGTGAATGGAATATTGTTCACAAACAAAGTAAGAATGATCTTCATCAGCTGCAATGTATTCAGAGACAAAATACCTCTAGACATAGAATATCTATTTATATTTTAGGATTCATGGATCTTGATACCTCTATCTACTTCATATTTATCATTACTTTTTTTTAGAAAGCCCATTAATGAACTTAATTATCCCACTTTTTCCCTCTTTGCTAAACCAGGCATGGGTATGGCCAGCACATGACGCATCCAGCCCACAGGCCAGGAGTTTGACAGCCCTACTCTAGCACCTATTAGATAAAATATACATATTTAATTACGAAACCTATACTCCTTCCCCCCCAGTCACTCAATGTAACTTAAAGAAATTCCAGAAGTATTGAAACTATTTTAAAAAAGATATTTACATTTGTATGATCTCTTAATGCGGGGTGGGAGGGCAGCACGGAGACAAAGAAGAACAGAAAGTTCAAGCATGGGTATTAAACTCTGATTTAGCTACATTTGGTCAAACCAGCAATGACAGTTGGGTCTTAGTACATCAGCCTTTATTCATCAGAAGCTAACAAGATTGATTGAGTTCAATTGGCTTGTTGAGCTCTGATGACAGAAACCCACAACAAGGGACCTGACTATGTATCCAATGGCAGATCTGTGGAATAACCTGTCTCCCATCAGGCTGAATTGCCGCTATCACTTTTTATTCCACTGAAAGATTACAGTACTCTATATATGAGAAATGCATTCTTGAATCATTCTGAATTAGTTTTTAATGTACTGTGACCTCGGGTTGCCCTAGGATATTAATGCTAAATGATTACTTCTGAATGCTTTTTGAATAGCTGCAAAGAGCAATTAAATGTACCATACATCATGCATGATACAGTTAAATGCCTCTTCTGGTCAAGGTACCTAAACAATTCTTTCAAATAATGGTAATTCTGTAGTACTGGAGAACGAAAAAAGCACTTGTTACCATTAAAAAAAATGCATAAGTGGAAGTTGGTGATAACCTTTACCTGAGGTTGATTGAAAGGAAATAAAAAATTACAGCAGTCTAAAAGGAAGATGATTTCTGATCACTGCTAAACTGGTGTCCTATATTATTATGTTCTCTTCATAATCTAAGATAAAGGGAATAATGGTGTTATATCTCATAACTGAGTGACATACTTTCAATGTTATTTCAGTAGGGAAATAAAATATTCACAAAACTTTCAAAACAAGCACATAGCATAGGTAAAACTAGTAAGTACTGAACAAGTGAAATTTTCAACAAGGGATTGCTTTGTAGGGTACATCTATTTAGGATTCAAGTCATTAATATGCCTACTTCTCTTCACCATGTTTTCTCTACCCTAGTTTTCAGGTTCTTACTTTTTTGAGTCTATGTACTTCTCAAAATCTCTCAGTTCCCTCAGCCCATCCTCTCCCCCCAGTTTTTGCTGTTGATAAAGCAACAATAGCATTTAAAATCTTAATATCATTTGCTTGATCAATCTTTCATAATCTTTTATCAGCTGAAGTATAGCTAATTTCTTCAGTCTTTTTTTTAAAAAGGGCTTAGTTTCTGAATATCCTTGATATCTTTTTTTAAAGTCTATTGGAAGCTTCCCTGAATCCTTCCCAAAGTGCTTCCCATGCTTTATGGACAAACCTTTTGGACAAACATATTTTATCAGTCTTTGGAAACTTCCACCAGTCCATCATTCAGGAACTTAGATCATGGTCCAAGAAACCCAATAACTTCAACATCATTTTCTTGAGGTGTACTCTCATTTTCCCCCCAGTCATGTTCTATGAATGGATGAACTTCAGAGTTCCTGTTTTCTTGAGCTTCTTTCCTAAACCTTCAAAGTCTAGGAAACTTACTTTGGGCAGTATAACTTCTGCCCATATGGTTTAGCAGAAAGAGATAATTGTAAGTGGAGTTTGTAAATCTTAAAGGATGTTTTATTGAAAGAAAGTACCATGCTTTGCTGCTTAGAGAATTCACTCAGGTGGCCAATAGATATGGTCAATGGATCCACTATTTTGTCTTCTTTCTTCCCTTCAAGGCTCAGAACTAGAGGTGGTATTCAGCAGCAGGTTCTGACCAGTTCTGGAGAACCAGTAGTGGAAATTGAATCCCACCACTACTCAGAACCATTTTTTGGGAAGTGCCTGAAAGCTGTTTCTGAGTTCTAGTGGCATACAATGGAGAATTGCTTCCTCTGTCAACTCCCATTGTAGCACTTCTTTTGTTTGATCTATCTAATCAACTTTTCACCCTCTTTTATCAGTTGAAGCATAGCCAGTCATTGCTGCAATCTTCTTTTTCTTCAGGAGCAGCTATAAGCTTGTAGTAGTTACAAATATATGCCATGTTCTTTCAGGCAAAACTGGAAACATTGTGCCATAATTGCAGACACTTTTCCTTTCATATTCACTCCTCCTCCCCCTCCCCCTTCATTTTAATTTCTCTTGTCCAATTACACAGTGCTGACCAAGAGAGAAAATTTATTAGAAACAGCTCCTTCAAACTCTGCTACCAAACTCCTACTAGCATTCTCTGCTTTCCTGTTCAGTTTGCTCACTTCTTGGGAAGTAACTTCTCTAAAGCAGCCTCTGTTATCAACAAGAAGCCATCGCCTAATCATCCCCAGTGGACAATGATCCATTCCCAGTCATAACCTTGCAATCAGCACACCTTTTTGCAGCTATACAGTAAGGTTTGTAATTTGGGGAGTAGGATATTTTGTAATCTAGTCATTTTAGCTACAACTTCTTCTTTGGATGTTTAAATGCTTGTTTTTTAACCTACATTTGTCAAACATGTGAAGAGTAGTCAGATCATATCATATTCTTCTGTCCCTGCATCTGTGCCACCACAAAGTAAGTAGGGTCCTGTGTATTCACAGTTATATCTGTTAGGAATCTGTCCATCAATTAGTTGGGTTGGCAATATATAAACCAACAATGTATGTTTGTAGCTTTAAGACAAACTTACTGTATTGATTTGTACTATGTTCTGATTGGTTGATTGTATTGTGAATTGCCATAAGAAGGAGCTAGAGATCATGGCTTGCTCTCTCTGACATGCTGCTCTCTCTGACATGCTGTATCTCTGAAATTCTACTCTATCTGACTTTCTGTATCTCTGACATTCTGTTGCTATCTAAGGTTTATGCTGTGCTTATACTTTGATATTTTTGTTTACTGGAAATGAAAAAGGCAACCAGTAAGAAGACTTTGTAATTGGATATTCTTTGGACTGGACTATTTAGTGGACTGTGCTATTTCTTAATGTAAACTTTAACTCAATTCAGTGTATGGCTATGAGTGGCTGAATAATTATTCATAACTACTCTCATAAATGTTTCCATGTGCATATCCTTGTTACTCAAGGGTTATTCTGTATATAACATAACAATATCCCTTTTGTTTGAGTATACAACTGGGAATCTTGATTACACATATTAGGTGAAAGTTATGTAACTCCAGTTCTACTTGTACAATACTCATCCACATTGTCTGCTAAAAATGAAAAAATAAGTTGGGGTGACACTGTTTCCAGAATTTTAGTGTAAACCAGTGATTCTCGACCTGTGGTCCGGGAAGCCTGAAGGACTGTGATGTCATAATAGGGGTTTTTAAAGAAATACTATGATTTAAATCTTGAGTTAAGTTTTGAGGGTCCATGACCACAAAAAGTATTTAAAGTCTATGGTGAAGAAAAGGTTGAGATCGACTGATATAAACTATTTGAAGATGAGAATAAGGTGACAGTAGACAATTATGATTAGAGACAAAGGGGATCTTAACACTGCTAGGAAATTTTCTTTTACAATATGAGGAATCATTACCACAAATGCCTGCACAGAGGATAAATGTGAAAAAATAAAATTTAGGCTGAAATAGTTCTCTGCAGCCATTGAATAAATACAGAAAACAAAATGTCTCTTCTCTTTTGAAACAGAATCAAGTTTTCTCTTTCAGATGAATGTAGATAACTAAATAAAGATATACTATAGCATTTTCCAATCATGCCCACCCACCTATCCACCTGAAAAAACAACATGCTCCTATTGTAAATTTCATCTTTAGCTTTAAGACCCTATTACACATATAAGATGGCATAATGCAATATGAAACAGTACACTTTCATTATTCACAAAGATATTTATAGAGAAGGATCTGAATCTAGTTATACTTGTAGAAGGCATTTAGTAGGCTAAATGGCTACTAAAATAAAAAAAATGCTTACTTTTTTTAAAAAAAGTTTAGCTAAGTTGCAAGCTAATGGCTTAAATATTGCAAGCTAACATTGCCAAAAACCCGTAATACTACTTTCACTAGAACTAATTGACCTTGAAAATTTCTCAACCATGGTAGGGATTGATACGATTTCCCCCTGTGCCCTGCCCATCTGCTCTTTGTTGCAAGGATTTGCTAAATTTGATCCATGGATTTTAATGGCTACTTTTCTTTTGTTTTTTGATTAAATGAAATAGCTTATTCAGCATTTGTGCTGCTCAGTAACTGACTGCATAAAACACATCCAGAACTTTATTCTGGGGTTTTTTTCATGGTCTCTGGTAGGATGATGTTTGATTCTGAGGCTTCCACTAAAATTTTAATTGGCCAATTCTGGTCCTTGGGCTATAGCTTTCAATGTTCCAGTCTCAGGATTTATTTATTTATTTTGGCACAGCAGGGAATGTTTGCAACATTAGTTTTGCAATTGGCAGGCAGCATAAAACCTTTGTATTAGCCAGAGGTAATGTAAGCACTATGAACCTGGATACATTTTTAAAAAAGAAATTAGCAATGACTGTTCAGTTGAGTCCTCCAGGCAGAATCCTTGATCTCTTTGGGGAAGCTGAAATAGTTCACTCCTGAAATTATGGGGGGAAAATGGCCAATACATATCAACAAAAATGATCTAGATGGACCTATCAACTGACTCATGTTCAAATCAAAGTTGATGTGTCTAATGCTTATTATGCAATAGCTCCATTGTTCAACTCAAGATACTGCTATGAGTAATCATAAAACTGGGAAATTACTATATCTTAAGGGAGGAAGTGATCTTTACTTATGTAAAGAGTTCCAGTACTTCTGAGAAAAAACAAAGGAAATTTATAATGCCCAACAATGATAAAAAGTAGAACTTTAGGATCAGCTACCTAGATCTGCTGGGATCTTTCCGAGATCAGTTGTTTCTCCCAATCATAACCCTTGCTCCTGAAAAGTTGCATCTTCTGCACATGGTTCCATCCTCCCAAAAGACAAAGCATGTTCATAAATGTTTCCTAACTAAAAGTGATGTGAATGTAATACGAGATTCTCCTTTCAGTGCTATTCATATTTCCATTATTCACAGCTGGTATGAAGCTCCAACTTGAGGGAATAAAATAAGATATATACAGTAATATAATTTCCTTATTTTTTTAACAAAATATATTTATTGAACTATCAATACTTTTAAAAGAAGGGAAAACTTTATTTTGGTAACTTTTGACCTCACTACTAAAGCAATGCCTCTCTAATAAGCGTTCTCTGTTTCCATACAGATTTAATTACTGATTTAATTACTGATTCTATGGGTCAAGTAACTCTCCCTCTTTCTCTCTATTTCCCAAAAGCATGCAAGTTTTTTAATTTAAACTTTTCTTTCTAAGCAAAATTGAATTTAGATTTTCCTATTATACTCAGATCAGAGATTAAAAGATAAAGAGAGCAAATCTCCATTGATAACATTGGTCTTCAAGGTGTTTTTTTTTACTGTCGTTCTGTAAATTTGTTGGCACTAATAGTGCCTGGAAACTTATAGAATAAAAGAAGTATAGCACTATCCTATGGACATCCAGCACATTTTTTTTTAGCAGATCAGCCTTAGTTAAAAATTAGTTAAGAATAGATTCACACACCAGACTTTGGTTAGTACATTCAGACTCTCCCTTACAGCTGAGAATAATTAACCGTTCTTTTGTGACTGTCATTTGTTCTCAAGGAATTAAATGCCACCTTATTTCCCAGTACAAGAATTCAACTACCATCATTATAGCTTCATTTCATGAGCAAAGGAAAAAAATCATAATTTATTACAGATTGTTCACCATGCGCGAGAGGTTTAAATGCCGCTGAAAGTAAATTGTGGCATGTCACGACGAGCTTTTGCCTTCATGTAATTGATTTATAATTTCACATTTTAAATTAACAATATTCATTCACTGTACCTTCCATTATGTATGTTTCCATCAGGAATTTGAGAATTATGGGTTTGGTTCGACCACCTCATTATAATCATTATAAAAATAATTTAAAAAAAAGTTATAGTGACTTTAGAAAAAAACGTTGTAGCAATATGAAAGAGAAAAATGATGGTATGAGCAACTATATGAAACTCATATCAATTCTAAAAATTTAGATACTGGAGACTGACAGTAATGTTTTAAAAGTTAGGTCTTTAGGACTGTGGTCCAATCCATACATTCAAAATGAATGATGTACAGGTGCCCTGATAATAATTGTATCAATAAAAGGCAAGCATTTCCTTCCCTGACCTCTAACTTTTGATCATTTCATGGAACAGTAGTGGTCATGAATGTAGCAACTGCACTAGCATGTTCAAAGCCCTGCCTGTTTTACATACATGTGACTTATGGTTTCTATTTTAAAAGGGTCAGGGCTTCAATTACAGGCAATAGTCATGTAGCAACCATAAGTGTGACTGACAACTTGGTTGTTGAACAAAGGAGTCACTAAAAAAAATGTTGTGTTTATGATTTCTTTTTCTTATTCATTTACTTTATAGACCTATGAAGGTCGTAAATGGGTGGACTGGTTGTGAAGTTATGTTTTCTTTACTGTTGGAAAGATAAACAGTAGCTAGACAAGGCAGTTGCTAAATGAGGATTATCTGTATGCAGTTGGAAACATTGTCTTGAACTTTTGAACCTCCCTCCATCCTGCAGATACCCCATTGGAATACAAATTTGAGTTTATATTGTAGTTACTAGCTTATTTATAGTTTGATTTATAGACAAGATTTAGCTTTTCCCCATAGATATTAAAAATGTTTCCTCTGATGGAAAAAAGTCTCACGCTTTTCTGTGCATATTTATTTACTACTTTCTTCTTTCTTCAGTGGTTCACAACAATAAATATGGCTCTCCCTTCTCCTTTTTTCCAGCATCTATGTGAAAAATGTAGTTCATTCAGTAGGTGAATAAGATTGATTCATTCTGATCAGTATGTCCACAAATGGAACTAGAAAACTGTTGCTCTAAAATGATTAATTTTTTTTCCAGTGTTGACTTTAATGGAACTTTAGAACAACCAAGCTAGTACTCTATCTATGTTTGAGACTAGAATTGCATCACTCTTCATTATTAGTTGTGTTGCCAGGGGCTGATGAGAATTATTTTTTAAAAAAAGGGGGCGGGGGGCACAAAGTTACTACCGTAAGAACAGTTGTTAGAGAATCTTAAGTAGGAGATATGTGGCTGTCCAAGGTGCTGAATCTATAAGGCTTCAATCCATTGCAAGGTCCTGCATTATTTTAGCCTCCCTAAACCTGGCATACTGCAAATGTTTGCTTGCTTGCTTGCTTAATATAGCAGGATCAACAGCAATAGCACTTAGACTTATACTGCACTTTTTACTTTTCAGAATTAGCCTGCAATACTGATTTTTAACCACTGCACCACCACAGCTTGCATGGATGTGACCAGGGGTGGGATGCAAATATTTTTAATACCAGTTCTATAGGTGTAGTTAGGTGGGAGTGGCTAGGTGGGAATGGCCATGTGACTGGGTGGGCATGGCTTTTTCTTCTCTTTTTGCAGGACCCCCCCACACTTCATTTTTTGGTCTCCTGGGCATTTTTGCTCCCAGAAGGTTTCTGGGCAGCACCTCCACACCCCTTTTTGCCTCCTGGGCCTTCTGGGCAAAGCAGTAAGACAGTAAGGGGGATCCCAGCACAGCTGATCATCAGAACAGCTGATCATGAGGAGGAAAAAAAAGAAATACTGTAAGGAGTGATTGGGCGGGACGGGGCAGGCAGGGGAGAATGCAGTCAGTGATGCATGCGATGTTGCACGTGCATGATAAGAACTGACTGGGCGGGGAGGGGAGGAGTGAGTAGAGGGGGCGGGGCCAGCCAGGGGCACAATTTGCCAGTCTCTGTACTGGGCAGAATCGTAACAACCGGTTCTATAGAACGTGTCCAAACCGGTAGAATCCCACTCCTGCATGTGACTCTGGTCCATGTAAACAATTAAAGTACAAAACTAAACAATCAACATAATTCAAATAATTAAAAAACCAGTTAAAAGTATAATAAGAAAAAGACAGGAGATAATGAATTTAAGCTTATAAACAATGTAATCAGATAATGGGCTCCACACTTCCACGGTATTATGACTTGCAATTCCCAGAATTCATATCTAGTATGAATATGGATACCTGGCTGATTTATGATTATTGTAGAGAGCCCGTTTGGTATAATAGTTAAAGTCACTGAGTTAGAAACCAGGAAACCATTAGTTCTAGCCTGCATTAGGTACCAAGCCAGTCTTGTGACCTTGGGCCAATCACTTTCTCTCAGCTCTAGTAAGAAGGCAAAGGCAAACTACTACTGAAATCTTACCCCCCCAAAAAAAATAATAATAAAAAAAAACCCTGCAAGGCGTTGTTCTGATAGCTCCCAGGAGTCAGCATTAACTTAAAGATACATATACACATGTAATTGTAAGAATTTAAAACCACAAATTAATTGAACAAAATACTCTTAAGACACTAAGAGGTCTGTATGCTTTTGCTATATGAAAAAGAAGTATTTTAGCCTAAGTGTTGCATAAGAAAATTTGTATAGAGATCTATATGTCCTTTAGTACACATCAGAAAAATCTAAATTGCACTAAAAAGCAATTAAGAAAATATTTTTTTACATGATTGTAAAAAGGCTCCAAATATATCTGACAGGAGCAAAGAAAGAACCTAGACTGATTTAGGTTTTAGAAATACATCCAAACTTACTGATAGGTAGAATGCTAAAAAAAATTATGATGAAAAAGAATATTAAAATAAACCATTTTAAATTGAGAAAATATGGAATCTTGAACAATAACAATAAGTGTTATCATAGAACTGTTATCATATATACTCATATTTGAGAATAACTAGCATATTTCTTTTTAATTAAAGGAAAAATTATACAATACAAATGGGGGCAGTGGCT
Organism: Pseudonaja textilis; assembly: GCF_049901715.1. NCBI lineage: Eukaryota > Metazoa > Chordata > Lepidosauria > Squamata > Elapidae > Pseudonaja > Pseudonaja textilis. Next base: position 174,400,317 of record NC_141992.1, on the reverse strand, counting down.
TTAGGAGATCACAAAGAAATCTACATCTAGAACCCCACATGGGTGGCATTTATTCCTGATACATATTCAATGTGAATTAATAGCAATGAATTTTCCATGTTTGCAATTATATGTGCAAACACTTAAGGCATTCTACATACAGGCAGTCCTTGACTTACAAGCATAATTGAGCCCAAAGTTTCTGTTGCTAAGCAAGGCAGTTGTTAAGTGAGTTGCGGCCCATTTATGCAGCCCTTTTTTGCTACAGTTCTTAAGTGAATCACTACAGTTGTTAAGTGACTCATGCAGTTAAGAAAATCTGGCTTCCCCCATTGACTTTATTTGTCAGATGCCAGATGGTAAGTTATAAATGGTGATGACGTGAACCCAGGACAGTGCAACTGTCATAAGTACATGCCAGTTGACAAGCTCCCAAATTGTGATCATGTGACCATGGGGATATTGCAAAATTCATAAGTGTGAAAATAGGCCATAAGTCACTTTTTGCAATGATGTATCTTCACACAGTCACTAAATAAATGACTGTAACTTGAGGACTATCTGAATACTTAAGTGCACATTTTCATAAACAACAGTGAACACTTGTTCTGGTGTATTTGTTGGGAATGGTAGAGAAACAGTTCTAGCAATAGCAAAAGGTAACCTGTATAATTTCATGGTACTTTGTCTCTCTTCTGTTCTTTCTCTTACCTTTCATTTTCCTCCCTCTTAAAGCTAATCAGGTTTTTTAAAAATGCTTTTCATTTAGTTTCTAGACTTATCATCTTCCTGGCTGAATTTCCCTTAATATGGTTCCAAAAATTTCTGAGTTAAGTGTTGCACTTTTAGATTAAGAGAGAGGGATTTCTGCAAAACACAAATGAAAAGCAAAATCTGTGTTCTCTAAAATGTCTTCCTTATCATCCAGTTTGTTTGCTCTTGTTTCTTATGTTTCTTATACGTACTGTTCTTTTCTGAATGTAGCAATTCAGGAAATGAAATATATATGCTTTGACTATATTTCCATGAGAAAAACCGATTAAAGCATAGCTGTAATCACGCAGAAGAAATTAAAGGAGAACTATACTGTCTTGATTAACTATATTTTTCATTACCTTTTGAAATGAGGAAATTCAGTCTTTCATTAATATAAGGGGACTTTATTGCAGGTAAAGCTAATCACTAGAGAATTTTGCTAGTTTTCTTTTGAATGCAAATGAAACATGTTGAGCAGTGCAGGAAAACAAAATCACAGTAAAAATTGAATATCAAAGCCATAAAGTTCAGATTACAGTTGCTCCCCAGGGCATAACAGTTCTAACATGCTTTCAATATTTAATGCCAGCTAGACTAATTAATATGTATTTGATTTGTGTATATAGACTTCTCTTTCCAAAATTAATGCAAAAGGAAATGCAAAGAGAAGTAAATTAGACTTTCACATATGTATTTATAGGAAAGTGGGAATGTAATGATAGAAATCATTGGACTGACATTCCTAAAATGAGCTGGATGACACTCTGTTATAGTATGTAAAAAGGTCAAGAAGGCAATATCCTCTTAATAACACAGACAAATCATTATAGTTTTGCAGCAGCTTCACAAGCCAAGAGTCACCTAAATGGCATTTGGTCATGAGGAAGTCTCTTATCTGACCTTGACTTTGCTAGCCACCCAGAATTGCTTTGGGTAGTGAGATGGGCAGCATATAAATTTAATAAACAAACAAACAAATAAATAAATATGAGCTTCTGATGATGCATAAGCAATAAACAAGAACCACCGGTCATGTAATGCCTAGGACTGTATTAACAAGTGTCAATAAGAACAACAAAAAAGTCTGGAAAGTGGATAATACCGTACCTGGAGACAGCAGAAGAAGAAAGAAAAAACTGGAGAAAATCACAAAACAAAGGTTTGCAAGTATAATTATGAGATTCATAGATGGTGATAATGCCTTCAACTGATAATTAGAAACAAACTGGTATTGAATGCAATTGTTAAGAAGATGTTGCATTGCAAATGGAGTCATTTAGCGAATGTATTCATGATGCACTTGTATTTCTGGAGAGCTTTATGGGTAGAAATGAAATGTAATAATATATTCAATGTAGGGTCTATAAGACTAATCTGATCTGCAGTTCATAGGCAGCTGTACTAAATGTGTGTTTGTGTGCATCTGTGTGTGAGACTAAACACACAAAGAAATGCAATGTAAAGAGCAATGCAGAATAAATTCTTGGTTCCATAATATTTAAAAAAAACAGGCAGAGAAAAGAAACATACATTCATGAGGGAAGTTGACAGGTCAGAGAAAAGCAGAGGGTATGTTATTGTAACTAAACTAAATAATGTAAAACTGATGGTTGATTTAGAACATCTGCTGCATGAGCAGTCTAAGATATAGAATATATTCAATCTTGTTTAAACTTTCAGAAGATTCAAGAAATGTTATGTTTATGAACATGGACCCTGATCTGTGACTTCCCAAGTGGAACTGAAGAGATTCCAGCATTAGTCAAGTGAGGCCAAGACTTTAAAACATGACATCTGCATACTTTGATAATACTCACTTTAGAAGTACAGAGTAACCACATTTCTGATATTTTGAGAGATTGCTTGATGACAAGCACACCACAATATTATGTGCTTACCAAAGATACTGGAAATACATTTAATATTAGATTTCCTCTTTCTTCTTTTAAAGGGTAAGCAAGCAACAAGAAAAAGCTTTAAAAGGCAAGGTCTAAGGGTGGGTAGATAGCAAAATCCTTTGAAATCTTTTGAGCACCGCATTATATTAAACAACAACCCACCAAAAACCCTTTGAAGCATTTCAAGCAAACTCCTTTGAGACACAGGCATATTTTCCGAGACATGTTTGTAGGTTAAAGAACAATGTCCCAGACTTGTTTACAAAGCAGCAGAACAGCTGTTGCGAGCCACTGGCCCCCACTTTGGACAGACAAGATGTATTTGGATCCATTGAGCGGAGCAGTATGGTTATCTTTCAACAGGGATTGACTTGTGGCAGCACTGAAAGCATTGCCAGACTCAAGAGCAGTTAATGATGTTCACTGTATTTCTATTCTGCTTCATTTCGAAAAAAAATCATCATTATTAATCACTGGCAAAGGATGTCCTAAAATACCAAGTAGTTATAAAACCCCACACTTGATGTCTATGTTATTGAACAAATGTGGGAATCTGTCTGCCTATTGCTGAATCCATTACTGGATGGAAGCATTTAGGAGAAAAGTCAGTCTTTTAAGAATCAGTGTTAGCCTTCAGATAAGGTTCCAGTGGAATATTGCCCATTGTTTTTTCAATATAATCCATGCTCCTAGCTCGATGATCTTAATAGAATAGAATAGAATAGAATTCTTTATTGACCAAGTGTGATTGGAAACACAAGGAATTTGTCTTGGTGCAAATGCTTTCAGTGTACATAAAAGAAAAGATATAATTGTCAAGAGTCAAGAATCATAAGGTACAACACTTAATAATAGTCATAGGGTACAATAAGCAATCAAATCATACTAGGAAACAGTCAGTATAAATTGTAAGGATACAAGCGACAAAGTTACAGTCATACAGTCACAAGTGGGAGGGGATGGGCAATAAGGAGTGATGAGAAGATTAATAGTAATAGTAATGCAGACTTTGTAAATAGTTGGACAGTGTTGCAGGAATGCCAGCAGAATGATGGCATTCGGGGAAAAACTGTCCTTGTGTCTAGTTGTTCTATAGTGTTGTTTCGAGGGTAGGAGTTGAAACAGTTTATGTCTGGGATGTAAGGGTCTGTAAATATTTTCACAGCCCTCTTTTTGACTCTTGCAGGATATACGTCCTCAATGTACTTAGCCTCAGTGCCACAGTGGTTAGAGTGCAGTACTGCAAGCTACTTCTGTTGCAGCCAGCTGCCTGCAATTTGAATCTCACCAGGCTCAAGATTGACTCAGCCTTCCATCCTTCTGAGGTGGGTAAAATAAGGACCCAAATTGTTGGGGGCAATATGCTGACTCTGTAAACTGCTTAGAGGGGGCTGTAAAGCACTATAAAGTGGTATATAAGTCTAAGTGCTATTGCCATTGCTATCCTTACCAAAGAAAAGTAAACAGGATTCCTAACTTTAAATTTGATAAAGCACCCTGTGAGCTGCAATGGTACCGTGTATGCTCTGCAGCATTACAGTTCTCAGATTAAATGCATTGCGTATCTCTTTAATTATAGGTAAAACAGATTCTAATCTATAACTCTAGGTTGCTGGAGTGAGTTTGTGTCTACTGTAGATACTACTTGGATCAATGGTCCAATAGTGTAAGACAATTTCCTTTATTGGAGTTTGAAAACAATACTATTATATTCTTTATCCAATGGATAAGTGAATCCAGAACCTGACTGATCTTCTCTGCGCTTAAAAGTAAAGTAGGGTTGATCCTGGTTAATATTTGGATTGGAAGTCTCACAAACCATACCAGGGTTCCAGGCTAGGTTGGAAAATTGAAAAAGCATCTCGGAAGAGGACAATAATAAATTGTTTCTCTCTTGTTGCCATGAAAGATATGTGGATATATACAGTATATCTATAATAAACCAATGCCTGATTGGAGGCATTCTATGGGAGGAGTTAGCTTCCAGGCATACAAGTTTAAATGGCTTTTCAAGTCAGTCTCAAGTTTAGAAGTGATAGTTCTGGACAAACATGGAGAAGAGCAGGGTTTCCCCAAAACTGATGGAAATAGCCCTGGGGAGCCTAAGGCACAGATTTCCAAATTCCAGGTTCTGTAATAATTAAGAATATAAGCAGTAACTTGTTGGATCAACTCCCTGGTATATTTGATTAAGCAGTCTGTTTCACATTGGCCATCACCTGAGGGAGTTCCTTCATGTCATTCAGCAGGTGGATTTCCGAGGCAGTCACACTTCTATCAAAGCCAATAATCATTGATTCCCAGAATTCCACCAAACAGCCCAAATCCTTTTTTTGAAGCCAGCAAAGATTGTGCAGGCAGAAATTCAATGAAGTCCACAATTTCCATAATCATTTTCTACAGATAGATCTGACAGATTGGTGCCTGATGCATACCAAGGTAACTCCTATCATTACGAAAGTGAATTTGTGCCATTAAAATGTCTGTCTATGAATTATTAGCACTAGCCATTCACAATACTTGACAGATGTAGAACTGCCATTCTTGCACAGGTAAAGTAATTAAAGTATGCAATATGATTAATAATACATTCTTTAAATCAGATGAAAGGTGTGAACAAATTTAACTTTGTGAAAAATTACAGCTGTGGTATTTCATGGAAAAGAAAGCTTTGTACTGCACTTGCCCAGGCAAATGAACAGTGCACATTTTCCTATGTTTCTTCTCTCAGATGCTTTTCAGTTCCCATATATTGCCCCTTTGTTGCAAAATTATTTAAGGAAATAAGAGGTAAGGAGAGATGATATGTACAATGGTGTGGGATTTAAAAGACATTGATAAGTGCAACATTACAACTTTTAAAAAAGCACTAGGATTAAATCTATATTAGTGGAGTTGTTATCCTATATATTGTGCCAACTTAGCTGATCTAGGAAAACCAAACAAGGTCAGAACTGTTTAATATTTAGACAATGGTTACCAGGAAACACTGACTGTTAACTAGGCTAGAAGTAAAATAAAAGGAATGTGGAAGAAAATAGAACCCACTTCTGTTAAAAACTAAGGTTGCACTCAGCTTGAAAGAGACTATAATTATACTTTGTGTTGTGCATGCATTGTTATATACTGCAGGCATGATCTAACACAGGGTCAAACTCACGGTCTGCGGTCTGGATGCACTGGCCATGCCCACTCTCGGTTTAGCAAAGGGGAAAAAGGTTGTGATATGTCATATGACGACAATTTGAAGCCCCGATCTGCTTTCTTATTTATTGTTGCCAATTTTGAACCACAGGAATGCAACTCATAATTTTTTTAATTAAATAAATGAAAATGAAATGCCCACCTGAATCATAATGCTTTCCTGAGATTGCTGAAATGGCACCATCTGGACCTACCAGTTTTTATTTTACACATGACTAATTGCCTGTAACTAGATTAAAAAAAAAGAAAAGAAAATATTCTACACTTTAAATATCAGGGGAGGGGGCTGTGCGAGGGAGGGAGGGAGGACATAAACATGTTTCAAAAGAACCTGAGGCTGCAGTGTTCACATATTTCCATGTTAGCACATGCTAGAAATAAACCCCATTGTACATCAGCTGGGTTTACTGAAACTATGAACAGCTATGTGTATAAGGCTGCAGTGAAACTCTTCCTGATTAAAATTAAGTGCAGGACTGTGAAATGTTGTTGCTTCATGGATTAAATGGACAAGGAAAAGTAAATATCTGAGAAAGAAATTATATTTTTCTTAAAAGGCAGTAGTGTTGTGGTTAGCTGGCAGCAGGTGCGGATGGCTGAGGACAGCGAAGACTCAGATGAGGGGCCAGGACCATCAGGGAGTGGACTGCTGCCTTCAGAGATTGTGAGGGCTGGCAGCAGTGATGAGGAGGTTCCCGAGGAGCCTGTGCCAAGTGCACGTGAATGAAGGATTACTCAGAGGAAAGAGCAGCTACAACAGCACGGGTGACTCGGGAGTAAGGCTGCAAGGTAATGGCCCCTCCTTCAAGAAGATAAAAGCTTGCTGTGAAAGGAACATACTTTGCAGAAGGCAAAGACGTTCTGAAACTCCAGCCTCGTGGACATTCCAGTATGTTGAGTTTGTATTTGAAGATTCTTGTATTGCAAATTATTTCTTGTCTGTTATCTTTTGGCAAGTCTCGCACAGTTTGGTAAGGCTTGTGCTTATCATAGCTAATTATTTTGTAAAAGCATTACAAGGTTTCTGTTCCTTTTGGATTGTGCTTGATTTGTTGGAAAAGGGCGTGGCTCAGAACAACTAGCTTCTCTATCATTGTAGATGGTCTTTCTTTCTAGAGTACTCCAGCTTAATCTTGGCACAAATTTATGATTAACACAGATCTGGGGATACATTTGTGATGAAACTGAACAGTGTGAAAAAGACGGCACACGAAAAATCCAGTTTTGGATTTGGACCTTTGCATAGAGATTTTCTTTTACGTTTTAGGTTATTGTTTCTGTCAGTGAGTTCCCCTGTTCAATATGCCCTGTTCAATATGTGAGTTCCCCTTCAATATGCCCCCCCTGAATCAGTTTATTCACCTGAAATGAATGGTACCCATTTAGAATCTGATGACAAGGTTTCTTGCTACTTTTTAGTAGGAAGTTTATAAAACTGAACTGAAACACATGCTATTTAAGGCATAAGAGAAAACCCTAAAATGTCCCTCTAAATATTGGAAAAAATCTGTCTGAACTGATTTGCAATATGGGCACTTATCCCAACTGAAAATGCTGACCTATCTTCTAGCAGAAGAATTTCTTAGGCAGTGGAAGATCTCCGTCGCAGAAGAAAGGGGAAGTCATTTCCAGGGATTCCTCTTTCCCTCCAGTACTGCCCACGCTGAACCCGAAGACCCTCCAAAACTCCAGACTCCAGAATAGACTTTGTGTCATAGCCATTTTAGGTGAGAGTCTTCAGGGCTGCCACAGCATGGGAATGGGAGGGAGGAAGTGAAGATAGTGTGGGGTGTGTAATCATAACAATATTCTTTCCCTTTGAAGTCAAGGACATCTGGCTAGCACCTGGGAAGGTGTGATAGAAGTTGGCTGAAGTTGGGACACTGATCTGATTGGACCATGTGATGCAGATGTGGATGTAGGGGAAGGAGCTTTGATTTTACTTTGGGTGGGGAAAACGCAGGGCTTTCAGATTCGGGTTTTCCCTAGATGGGCCAATAAGACATCTCTGATAAATTTATGCTTTGAGGAAGACAAAGTTTTAATTCTGAGTTAATTAAATTTGGAGTTTTAATTCTGTTGGCAGTGTTATTTGGAACCCTGACACTTTGGGCCACAGAAAACTCCAAAGGAGAAATTGAGATCCCCAAAATGTTCCCCATTCTCTTCTAATCAGCCTAGCAGTATTATGGAAAGTGAAGCCCACCAGATCGATAGTCCATGAGACTGGGAGAGATTGTTTTAAGGATTTTGTAGTTGAAACTGAAAACCTATTCAGTATCACTAGTACTGCTAATATTATAAATATTTATAAAATATTTATTTTATTTTAGTTCCCTATGTGCATAGATTCTTAATATACTTAACCATGAACCAAGTTAAAGTTCCTTACTAGAGAACACAATCATATTAACTGCTCACCTTTTGGAGAAGCATTGTCCATAAAATGTCCCAAGGCTTCAGTACATCATCTTTCCTTTTGTAGGAGGCATAGTTGTCTATTGCAGACCAGTTAATGTATGGGAGATATACTGTAGTTTGTGCCTCCAGTGAGTTATGTAATAAACATGTGGGTATCTCTTTCTCCCTCTTCCTCTCCCAATCACAGTTTCTCTGTGACTCTTTTTCTTGGAGACTTTACTAAGTGAACTAGAGCATTTAATGGGGTTTTGGTGTTCCATGATGACAAAACAGATGGGATTATGTTAGTTTAATCCTATGGGATTATATTAGTTTAGCCCCTTAGAAGGGATGCGGTCGCTCAGTGGCTAAGACACTGTGCTTGTGGATCAGAAAGGTCAGTAGTTTGGCAGTTCGAATCCCTAGTACCACATAACAGAGTGAGTTCCCATTACATGCCCCAGCTTCTGCCAACCTAGGAATTCAAAAGCATGTAAAAATGCAAGTAGAAAAGTAGGGACCCCTTTGGTAGGAAGGTAAAAGTGTTTTGTGTGCCTTTGGCATTTAGTCATGCCAGCCACATGACCACAGAGACGTCTTCGGATAGTGCTGGCTCTTTGGCTTTTTAATGGAGATGAGCACTGCCCCTTAGAGCCAGAAAGAACTAGCACGTATGTGTGAAGAGAACCTTTACCTATGCAAGGCTAGGTCTCTTTTGGATCAAATGTATTCCTTCATTCCTCCATCCCTCCCTCCTTGTCTCTCTCTCTCTCTCCCTCCCTTCCAATGGATAATTTGAAAAGTCAAATCTCCAGAGCCTCAAGTTTGCACCAGCTCCATTGAGATGATAGCAGAAAGAACATGAAATGTTTTCTTTCTTGCGCAGAACAATTTGGCACAAACAATGCTTCTTCCAAACAGCAGCATTTTTCTTCTATACAAAGTCAACTGAAACAATTGCTGTAATAAATTTCCTTTCTTTGGAAACCGCTGCTGATGCTGCGCTGTCTCTCAATCAAAGACCATGACAAAGGAAAGCCTCTGAAGTCTACAAATCAAATGGGTCCAATTCTTCTCCGTCACTTACCATATTGTTTCATTTGCCTTCCTTCTTATCCAGCAGGTGGTATTTGTTTCCAAAATTATTTATTACTTGTGACATACGGCAAGCTAGTATCACATCTCAATCTTAGTTCATGGATGATTTTATTTTTGCTTAACAGAATGGTCCTTACGAATCTGGTCTCGGGCAGAAAGTTTGCATAAAAGCTGTATGCAGCTCCTTCTCACCCCCATTTTTACGGCTCTGGAGTCTTCTCCAAAACCTTCTGTCCTGTTCTAAAATCATGAAAGGAAGGATGATATTTTTCATCACAATACAGATTCTCTGGAAGTAAACTAACAGTATACCAGTGGATCTTATGGATAAATGAATTAAAAAGGCAGATTAAGATATCTGATACAAGTTACAGATACTATAACACTAAACAGTGCTTTGTCCATTCTACCCGTTAAATGTTGTAATCACACAAAATAAAAGTTATATTTAGTTATTCATTCTTAAAACTGTAGTGGGACTGGCTGCTGTTTAGCATAATTTGTTTGATGAAATAGAAAATGCAGAGGAGGGAATAAAATACCTCCCCCCAACTATACATCTGAAGTTTTGGGACAGCAGTCAATATTTTTCCTTCTTGATTTTTCTTACAGCCAAAGCAGTGATAATAAATATAATTACTGGTGGGGAAAAACTGAGTGTAGTTGTCCAATGCCAATGAAATTAACTTAATGGCTAATGTAATGAATACATCAATTAATTTCTTATTCTAGCAGCTTCAGCATCAGTGTTGGTAACATGATGAATAAGTTGTGGAAATTAATTGTTGCACATGTAATTTTGTGAGTATAACAATGTAGACTAAAAATTCTTTCTCTTTCTCTTTTTGCCCTAGGGTCAATCCACTTACTTCACTCCATTAATTTTAGTGAAATTCATTTTTATTATATTCTGATGCACTAGGCCAGAATTTACTCATTTGCCTGACTTCAAAATCTTTTCATACCAAAGTGGTGGAATGCTTTTCCCCCCCACTCTGGGACAGGACTTTATTGTCTCTTTTGTTATTTGGACTTGTGTGGCCTGGCACTGGTTTGTGGCCTGCCAGGAACTGGGCCTCACAAATGAGTGAAGCCACACCCATCCACCCACGGGATCCAAGACAGCACATAAAAGAACAGATCGCCCTATGCCACAGAAAAACTACACTCCACAGAACCAGTCCCTGATGGAGAGGTGGTATTCAGAAAGTTCTGATCAGTTCTGGAGAACCGGTAGCAGAAAGTTTGAGTAGTTCAGAGAACCGGCCAATACCAACTCTGACTGGAGATTTTATAGTATTCTTCCCCTGCCACACCCACCAAGCCACAGAACCAGTAGTAAAAAAATTTGAATCCCACCACTGCCCTGATGCCCAAAAGGTTGGGGGCCACGGTCTAGTGGCACAATGATATCAGTAAGTGTAGGATTGGAAATTTTCAGTCAACTTTTTTTTCCTTGAGCATTTGAGGAAGGCTTATAGCAGAAAACCATGTGGAAAATCATAGTGGTAATAAGGAGTATTCTTACTCCAGAGATTTGGTTGTGTAAAAATGATAAAAAATAGGAAGTGGATTTTGCTTCTTTTGAAATAAAATGTGGAATGTGATTCTTTTCTCAGCACCCTGAATTAAAAAAAGAAGTGATTTTTTTTGGTTGGATGAATATTACATTTAGTAATATACATTTGTAATAGTACATTTGATAATTATTTGGGGATTTTGAAAATACTTTTGAATAACATAAATTGTGCTAAAAAAATCTCATAAAAGTCGCATGGAAAAAAAGAGGCATGTCAAGTCCTAATTCAGAAGGCTTTTACTGAATTCAGAGATTAATTCTTCCATAAGTGTGCTGAGGGCAATTTTCCACTTAAATGAAAATAAAAACCAAGAAGAATGTATACATTCTTCTCCTTCAAATATGTGTCTGTGAATAAAATTCAGATCTGTTTCCTTTTGTGTTGTTAATTTGTGTGTTTGATCCCATCTGGAAGTACTAAACTATATATCTGATTTCAAGAGTCTCAAAAACAGGATGTGTTTGATGAATTAGAAACCAATAATCTCTGTGTAAATGAAGATGAATGGAAGAAAACTTTCACAGATTAAAATGTATAATGAAATAATTATAATCTATAATAAAATCATTATGTTGTATAAAGTAACCTGAGGCTGATTATATATTGAGTGAAGAAACTAGATGGAACAACAATTAAAAGTTTAATTGCATTAACTAAGATACCCAGCAATGTTTTGTTCATATAGGGTGGTACTAGTAACATGAGAGCTTTGCTGAACCATCTATTGCAGCTGCTAGTTGCTAGTAGTGGTTCACTTTCCCTTTTTCTTAGACATTATGAGATTGAGACATCAAAGAGAAAGCATGATAATGTTTCTAAAACTGAGTTCTTATAATCTTTAAAAGTCTTTGCAATGCAAAAAGAACATATGGAAATAAGTCCCACTGGAGATTATAGCTTAAATCTAAAAAAGTAGTAGCAGTGCATCTTCTTCCAGATGTCTGGAAGTGAAATTCCCATCCTTTACCTTTTGCTGTGCTGGTTTGGATTAATGCAATTCAGAACAACATCATATAGAGAGCGTGCATTACCATTCTCTGGTCCAGGTAATTCCGGATACTTTCATTCCTAACCCAAGAAATAAATAAAGGAAGGTATTATTGAAGAGGTAGAAAGAATAGTAACTTGGCGTTTCACATTATATAGACTTGCTGTCTCCTCTGTGGCTCTGAAATTATTTTTCTGTGCAATATGCATTCAGATTTAATTCTTACCACTACAAAACCATTATATCTTCTAGACATATATTTTCTGTTCACTTTTTTATCAAATAGTACAGTTTTCTTGTGGTAACATTTATTGACCACATTAGTCAAAAGGGTTCATGAAACTATCCTCCCCCTCCCCGCTCCCCATTAAACCAGATGGATGGGTGATATTGAAAGAGAGAGAAGGACAGAGAAATTGAAAGTTACTCACTTGCAATGTGTTTGAATGGAATGCTTTTATGATATTTGCTTTAACTGCTCAGAACTGCGACAGATAGCTGGGAATGTAAAGTTTAAATGAAATAATGAAAATACATAGAACAAGATGCAGCCCTGGGCTACATCCTGTAAAAATTGCCCATCCAGCTTTTAGATCCATGCCTCCACGATTACAGTCTGTTGGTTGCATTTTGGCATGCCCTATTTGGTGACAATAAAAAAATATAGTGCATGGTGTATTATTACTTCATAGAAACCAAACAAAATTATGAAAAGTATTAACCAAGATGATCCCATTAGGATCTTTAAGCACATGTATGAAAGATGCTAATTATTTCTCAAACATTGTATATACAAAGGGATGGCTGAGGCAAGATACAGAAATGCTCTCAGCTCAGTTCAAATACTCTGTGTTGACTAATATTATTAAGCTATGGAATGGAACCACAGTTAGCCATATGCTAAATGCCATCAACAGGGCAGAGCTGTCAAGGCCTAGCTAGTAGGGAAGGCAGGCGAAAATAAATTCTTCTGAAAGGATAACATGCCTCCCACCATGAAGAAATGAGGACAGCCAGCCAGGGGCAGTTCATTGCCCAATGATTGACATATGTCCTGATCTAAGACAACAGTGGGAGCTGAGCCATCTCTCTCTGTCAACTTGATTGGGCTGAATCAGACCCTTCAATTGAGGCTGCTTTGCAGCACAAGGACTTAATAAGCGTAATATGCTTAATAAGAATGTTGACTTATTCATTTGAGCAAATGATGAATGGTTCTATCATGGAGAGGGCTATGTGGCACTCTATACATTAATCAATAGCTATTGGGTTGCCAGGAGGGATGCTTTCTTCCTGCCTATCACATAGCTCAGTTGTAAGCAACTCTTTGTCCAAAGCATGATTTTTCCAGCAAAGTCCATCTCTTTTAAAGCCCAGTTATAAAATATCTTCCAAGATCTATTAAAAGTATTGGCAGTTCTACTCTTCCACCCCTGCCCCATAAACTGAATAGCATAATTCCTGAGTAATTATATTTATTCATACATTGCTTCCAGCAAAAACAGCTCATCATGGTTTACAGCATTTAATGATATAGAAAGCTTTCATTCACAGAAACAAATAGCCACTAATACAGCACAAAGGAAGAAAATGCCTGTATATAAAATTGTGTCTTGAAATTGCATTAAAAGGTGAACAGAGAAAAATAAAGAATAGGGAGGCAACTTCATAACGTTGGGGTTGCTGTATAGGAAGATTTCCAGTGAAATTCTTCTCTTACAGGGTGCCTGGAAGGCACTCTTGAACATTGTTGAATGGGTCTGAGTGGATAGTTGCTCTTTTAGGTAGAAAGATCCCATAACAAACACCTAACAAGTATTAAACCAAGACTTTGAATTTGGCTCAAAAAACAACGGGTAACCAGTGAATCTGAGTCAGAACTGGAATCACATTCCCTCAATGAGAAATACTCAACAGAAGTTTGGTATCACATTATGGATCTGGTATAGCTGTGGAGTTCCCTTCAAAGGCATCTCCACATAAAAGCACAAGTCAATCATCTACTGTATTCAAGAAGTAACCTGAGTGTGGTTCAAAGAAGTGAGATCAGTCTTACCAAGAAGTGGCAAGCTTGATAAGTAGTTGCAACAAACAGAAGAAATGTACACTGCTATTCTCACCTGAGCACTCAGGGAAGGAATCAGATCCAGGAGCATCCCAAGGTATTTCCTTTTCTTTCAGAAGAACATTTGAAATCAAAGGATCTTTTTAAAATATATTTTATTATTATTTTTAAATATAAATTACAAATAGAAATAAAGGCAATGGGGAAAAGGGAGAGGAAACAGTATAGAGGAGACAGAATGAAGGAAGAAGGAATTTTTTTAAAAAAAGAAAGAAAGAAAATGTGACTTCCAACTTCTTTTTGTACAATAAGATAGTTATAGAGAAGTTATAATATCAACTTTAGTTATATCTAATAGTAACAACTAGCCATTTCTATAGCAATAACACACTTTCAGTTTTTTCTCTTTTATTCAGAAACTCCAGAAGTGGTTTTTAAGTAACCACAAAATTATGTACATTTGAAATCAAAGGGTTTTGACAAATCTGTCTTGGGGACAAGGATGTTAGTTTCTTTTAATCCTAATTGAAAACATGTGTTTCATTTATATTAGTTTATTGTTATACATCTTGAATATTATTCTTTTCTCTTTTATCCTAGTCTCTTTTTTCTTCTTCCATAGACTAATTTTTTTCTTAAATACACCTATAGCTGAAATAAGTTTGGGTAAAGCAGAAGCCAACGGGGTGGAATATGATTAACCAGGTTTACCAATGAATTTTCAAGATGATTTCCTGATTTTGTTTATTTTTTTCCCAGGCTAATTTCCCAGGCTTATTTCCTATTTCTTTCAAACCCTCATTTTTGTTGAGGGCCTTTTCATGTAGATAAAATCAACCAACCACCATTTGTGATAAAGAAGGAGAGTTAAAAAATATAAAAGGCATCTCACAAGGAAGACTTTCCATTTACATATAAACTTTTGCTGGAACATTACAAGAACATGCTGAAATGTTCATCCAAACCAGCCAGCCAAGAAATGTTGCTTTTTCCTTTGCCCAGCAGAATGTCAATCAGAATGATTGTCTGTGGCTGGAAAACAGATTTATATAAAGGCACTTGCCTCTCCGAACTGTCTCATCCTCTGTTCATTCCAAACTGATAAATGGAATAAATCCACTCAGTTGAAAACAGCATTTTGTGAATGGCCGAGAAGGGAAGTGGCAAGAAGCTATTCTGTGATTTCAAAACAAATGAAAGTATTCTGAAAACTTTAAGCTTTATTTAATAAGGGTGGGAGAATGGCGAAAATGTAAGTAGTCATCAAATGACTTTCTGTCTTAATGTTTTTCTGCTTGGTGTACAGTTAGAGAGAAACCTTGTTGCTTTGTAAGCTTTTATGATGAAAATTTGATTCTAATGGAACAATTTCTGACCATCCTATAACATTTCTCTGATTTATTTATAGCAGTCCATTATTGCAGCACTTAAAAATGATTGTGATCTCTACTCTTCCTTTTACTTTTTCTATGTTGAGAAATATCTGGAGTGAAATATAAACTTTCTGAGGGTTTAAAATGATTTGGATCTTGGTATAGGGCACAAATGATTAGGAAGGTGTATGGAAACATAGCACTTCACTGATATTTCATCCCTCATTTGCAAAATGAGATTTAAATGGTAGTACTACAAATTGATTTAGGAGTAAACCCTACTGAAGGTAATTAGCATAATGGGACAATGTTATCAATAAGCGATTCACGGCTGACCATTTCATGGTTTCCTAAAACACATTTTGCAGCTTCCAAATTATGCTCCTGATATTGGGCAGGAACCCAATCAAAAACATAACAAGAAATCAAAAGTTTTGTAGCCATTCTCCATGACATTCATGTATGATAAAGAATTCATTTCCTGTCCCTTACAAAGAGCTCCTGGCTTTAAAGAAAGCCTGAATTTTAATGATTTTCATGGGGAGCTTTTTATTTAGATGAGAAAAGAATTATGGCCTAATTGCCACCTTGACTTTCGTATAAACTAATAAAGGAAGGATAAAAATCAAATAGATTTGATAGATGGGCAGACAGACAGATGGACAGACACAGACAGACAGCATGGTATTACTTATTGCATTGGGAAGATAGACAAACAACTTCTATATGACCAAAGCTTGACTAGGAACCATTTTGTAGGTTTGTTTATGCCTTCTGCTTGTTGGTCTACAGTTGAGATTGGAAAGATAGTGAATCCTACAGTTTCTTAGATTCTTCTATCATGTGTCTGGCAATCTCTTTCTTTTACAAGATATTGGAGTTCTGAAGCCAGAGAAAAGTAAGATTTATTTATGTATTTTATTTATCTACTTGATTTGTCAATCACTTACAAGATAATAAATATAAGAATAAACATGAGTATGAATACAGGAAATAGGTATGAATAAATGGGGACAATAGGACAGGGATGGTAGGCACGCTCCTTACAGACCACTTAGGAAGTGGGGTGAGGTCAACAGTGGATAGTTTGAGGTTAAGGAGTGGGGTTTTGAGGATGTAACAACAGAGTCAGGTAGGCATTCCAGGCATTGACCACTCTGTTGCTGAAGTTGTACTTTCTGCAATTAAGTTTGTAGTGGTTTACATTGAGTTTGTATCTGTTGTGTGCTCTTGTATTGTTGCGGTTGAAGCTGAAGTAGTAATTGACTGGTAGGACATTGTAACAGATAATTTTGTGTACTACACTTAAGTCCTACTGTAGGCGACATAGTTCTAGGTTGTCCAAGCCCAAAATCTCAAGCCTGGTGGTGTAGGGTATTCTGTTGTGAGCAGAGGAATGTAGTACTCTTCTCATGAAATACTTCTGGACTCATTCAATTGTATTAATGTCTGATATACAGTGTGGATTCCAGACAGACGAGCTGATTCAAGTATTGGTCTAATAAAGGTTTTGTATGCCCTAGTTAACAATTCAGTATTACTGGAGGAGAAGCTTCATAAGATTAGATTTACAACTCTTAATGCCTTTTTGGCAATGCTGTTTCAGTGAGCTCTGGTGCTTAGGTCATTTGATAGGAGTACTCCAAGGTCCTTGACAGAGTGAAGGTCATCAGTGAGGTCATATCCACCTAGCTTGTATTTGGTGTATTCATTTTTTTTTACCAATATGTAGGACAGAGCATTTGTTGGTTTAGATTTGGAGTTGCCAATTGTTTGATCATTCAGACACATAGACAAGGTCGCTTTGAAGGATGGTAGCATTGTCGGTGGTGTTGAATAGTTTTATGTCGTCAGCGAAGAGGATGCAGATGCTTATAAGGTGATCACAAAGGTCATTTATGTAAAGTATGAAGATTGTGGGTCCTAGAACACTGCCTTGGTGGACACCGCTGTTAACTGGAGCAGGGTTTGATAGGGTGTTACCTATTTTTACTCTTTGTTGCCTGTTTGACAGGAATGCAGTAATCCACTTATGAAGGGATCCAGAAATGCATAATAATTTAGTTTTAACAGTCATTTGTCATGTATCACTGAATCAAAGGCGCTGCAGAAGTCTATGTATATTGCATCTATTTAGAGGTTTCTTTGGCAGCTCAGTTTTCTTCCTCAAAAATAAACCCCCCTTAGCCATTTTTTAAGCCAAGCCAGGCATACACAACAAATAATATGCCAATTTAGGTTTTAAATAGCAAAGCTTCCTATTTATTCAGAAATAGAGGTGTTCACTGAAATACATAGAGCTCACAAATCTGAACTCTCAGCTTTTCCAGACAAGAAATTGTACATCATTTATATTATTTATTTATTTGTTTAATTAATTAATCACTTAATTAATTAATGTATATGCTGCCTATCTCACTGTGAAGCAATACTGTTGACAACATTTGTTTATATTGTACCTTGTTATAGATGAATGATGCAAAAGGTATACATATAAACATCCATCTAACCTTTATATTATACTATATATTATGTCTAAGTCAGTGTGTTTCAACGTTGACAACTTTATGATGTGGACAACTCCCAGAATTTCCCAGCCACCTTGTTGGAATTTGAAATATACATATCTTATACCAACAAATATACATATCTTAAACCAACAATTACATCTGTGAGGACTTGGACTGATGAGGCAAAGCTGAAGCTTCAGGCTTGCCTGGATTGCACTGATTGGAATGTTTTTGAAGATACCTCTGCAGACCTAGATGAGCTCACAGGTACTGTTACATCATATGTTAGCTTTTGCGAAGACTTATGTATACCAAAAAGGAACCTGCAAATATATAGTAACAATTAACCGGAACCAGAACAACGAGACATAAGGACAGTTTTTTCCCTGAAAGCCATCACTCTGCTAAATAAATAATTCCTTCAACCCTGTCCAACTATTTATAAAGTCTGCATTACTATTACTATTAATCTTCTCACCACTTCTTATCACTCATCCCCCCCGACTTGTGACTGTATGACTGTAACTTTGTTGCTTGTATTCTTATGATTTATATTGACTGTTTCCTAGTATGATTTGATTGTTTATTGTACCCGATGACTATCATTAAGTATTGTACCTTATGATTCTTGATTCTTGATGAATGTATCTTTTCTTTTATGTACACTGAGAGCATTTGCACTAAGACAAATTCCTTGTGTGTCCAATCACACTTGGCCAATAAGAAATTCTATTCTATTCTATTCTATTCTATTCTATTCTATTCTATTCTGTTCTATTCTATTCTTAAAGTGGCTAAGATTGAGAAACACTGATCTATATCAAAGCTACTAAAGATGAGGGCTTATATTGCTTTTTTCAAATGCCTACTTGAAATGCAGATAATGAAAACCATCTAAATGGTTTATTCATCATAACTGAATTAGATAGACTCTATGGAACTTAATTATTTCCTTTGTATTGTTAATGTTCTTTTTAAATCCAGAATAATATTCCAGGCTATTGGGATGATTAATAACTTATTTCACTTGTTATAAGTATTGCATTTTAATTTGATATAGTAAGAAAATGGTGATACTGGTAATGAATGTTGGAAAATAACATCTTGTTTTCTCTAGGTTCTCCTGTTCGTCAGGTGGATGTCATTAACATTTAATAAAGATCTAAGCTTGGCCTTGGTCCAGGAGATATCATTTAGACTACTGTTCTCAATGGAACAGTGATAATTTTGATGTCCATATGCTTCACTGAAAAGTATATACACCTCTTCAAGCCCTACATGCACAATCCATGTTAATTATATGAAGATCACAATTATTTAAAATACAGTAAAATATATAGTTCTCTCTCCCTCTTACTCATGAAAATAATCTTGTTTAGCTTAAAAGTTCCAGACACATATAGCACTTGACAACAATGTCCAATATAATTCAATGATCCTAATTTTTTAATAATCTAATTGTGAGCCAAGAGAATTTTGCTGAGCACATGCTTATCTAGTTCTTTTTTGAAAGGGAAGGTTGGCAGTTTGAAACCTAAATACTGCATGACATGGTAAGCCCCCATTCTTTTCTCAGCTCCTGCCAGCCTTGCAGTTCCAAAGCTTGCAAATGCAAGTAGATAAATAGGTACCAGTTTGGTGGGAAGGTAACAATGTTCTGTGCAACCTCAACATATAGTCATGCCAGTCACATGGAAGTGTTCTGGGACAATACTGGCTCCCTCAGCAAATCTTTAGCTTTTTAATTTAAGGATCATTAGCATTTTAGAATACTTCATTATTTACAAATACATGGTATACAAAGTTAGCACCCACTCCTCTCCTAGAAGAATGAAATCCTTTGAGGAATATTTAAAAAGGCAGAATATTATATTTCCCCTAAAAGAGAAATAGAAATCTTAAAGAAACAGAAACTCAGAGCCACACTTCCCTGCCCCCAAGCAGATACTAAGCTGAGGCCAGCTTTTAGAAATGAAGATTTGGTAATCCATTCAAAACAGGATATTTTGAACAAAGGCTGAATTAGGTAGAACGATAGGATTAGCTCTCACTCAAGATCCAAACCAGGAAAGCCATTAATGGCCCACCACCCTTTCAGGACACAAGCCTTCTCATTACATCATCTCAGAAAGTCTGGGCTTCAATCAAACTTAATTCAGTCAACCTAAAAAGTTAGCTATGACCCCTGCATAGCCTCCTGGGACTCTGATAGAATACTTTTCTTGGACAGGAACAGGGAGCTCCAGGGCAAGGCCCAAGAGAGGGTATAAATACCTCTCTCTCTCAACTCCATATGGTCAGCTGCCCAGGACTTCAAACCCATGTGGTCCTGTCCATTAATAAACCCTCTTTTTAAACAGCCTCCATGTTTCCAGTGTCTTTCTCCTCACTTGGAACTGAACCAGATGGATATGTCTTTCAACAATGGAAAGGATATAGTAGAAGGCAGAGTTTAAACACCAATAAATCACTGGTCAATTGTCCCCATTTATTTACATCTCTGATACAATGTTGCTACATGATAGTCCTTCAAAATCTCAATTTCGTGTGTTATTTCTCTAATGTTGAGCATCAAGGTCTGCCTGTTTTTCAATGTGTAAAAGTGTTGATAGGGGGACCACCCCAAAGATAAACATGGTTTACTTTCTTTGCATAACTTTTAATAGACCCGACTGTTTATTAAACATCTAGTGTTAAATCTAGAGAGCTTCTTGTGCATCAGGCTTTCCTGTTTTAAACTGAAGATAATCCCTTGGACTTCCAAAGGATTCTGTTTATACACTTTTACTTAGGTATGTTGAGTTTGTTTGGATTCAGCAAGATTGCTGCAATGTTTATTTTCAGACCTGACTATAGGTCAGGTATGTATCCATATTCCTACATTCTGTATTTAGATGTTTGCTTGTTTCTAAAATATCGGGCATCTGAGGTGTGCCAGGATCTTCTCAGTAAGCTAGCATGTTTGAGGCATGGCAGCTTTTTTATATCCAGGCAAAAAGATAGATTAGTTTCCTATAATATGCATCTTGAATCTGTTTACTTGATGTCTCTTGTACTATATTCAGTGCATTCAGGAGAGACTGGAGGCTTATGTGTGACATTAACATTTCTGATTAGGATTTCCTCAGAGGGAAGAAAGACAGAAAGTTTTTGCATATGGAAATGAAACCATCTGTAAATCCTGTAGGGTGAAAGGAAACAATTGTGGATAGCTTGCCATCCAATTGATTTATGAATCTTTTTCTTTTCACTCATCTCAGAAAGCCTGTGTCCTTAGCCATGCTGATTAAACATGACGTTTCCCTATCATCAGCTCATACTTAATATTCCTCAAACTATGCAGCTTTGTGGCTCTTCATGGACACTAATCATGCAAGGGGGGGAAAAGGCACAACCCCATGGGTATATTACACACACTATCAATAAGCAACTTGCCATTAGCAGCAGGATGACTTCTTAGAAATATTCAGGAAGAAATGTATGCAACCCCATTCTCATTGTCTTGGGTTTAATGCATGGTCTGCAATAAAAATGTTATGAAAATTAGAGTTGCCTGCTCTCACCAGCTACTATTCTGTCATAAATAGCTGTTCAGCTTACATATACATACGCTTTACCCCACCTCCACCCCTTTCCCCCCCAAAACATAAAATGCTCAGTAAGCTGGGTTTTAATTAGCAAAGTGCTAACTAATGAGCATCTAAATCCACCCAGTATCATCTTTTGGTATTAACTCAAAAACTGTAGGATTTTCTGAATTCATGTCAGGCCTTGAGGGTAAATTTTGAAAGCACTATACAGACTTTTAGCCATACAAATCCTATTATATCAATGAGAGAAGTGTGGCTAAAACCTATGCAATGCTTTGGAAATGATGCTTTGGACATTAATGTAATCTGAACGTAGGTTAGATGTTCATTCCTGTTGATTCCTTTACTTTTTTCTGGAGAAAGAAAAAGAAGGCAAAGAAAGGAAGGAAAAAGAGAAAGAAAGAGAAGAAATGTTGAATATCCTATGTGCTGAGAAACAATGAGATTTGGAATCAGGAGAATCATTGTGGAATAATGTGGATGGAGTAGGTTTTTGCTCTTGTATATTTCATAGTGAGCAGCTGTTCCCATATATTTATGGTTTTTTTTTATTCTAGGGTTCATTGTGTTCTGCTTACAAAAAAGAAAAGATCTAATTATTTTGAGAATGCTGGTGGTCTGAACAAAAAAGATTAAAGTATTATAAGAGTGGAGGTATTAAGAAAAAGTATAAACCTATTTGTACGACTTTGGTTTTTGAGAAGATTGATAAAATATATGATAAAAATACCCTTTGGAACATGTTAGAATCCAGAAATTCCAAAACTGAAGCACATGTTAATCACAACAGCAGCAGCAACACAACAGCAGTAGCAGCGGCATGTCTATTTTAAAAATATGAGGTAAATTCTGTTTCTAATTTCCATTTTTTGAGCAGTCTTTATATTTTCTAGCCCAAACAATTTCTTTAAAATTTTTTTTTAAATATGCATTTCCAGAATAAAAAAGCTTCAGTGAATCATGTATATCAGTGGAAAAACAATGACTTAAAGCAAAAAGTTGATTACTATAAGCTGGTTTTTGGTTTGGCCAAACCTGGAAATTCAGAATGGTGATTGAGTCCATAATATTGACTTCATGTTCAAGATTGAAAGACAGTTCTTGTTATACTCATTTAGAGGAACTTTCAAAACTCTGAAGTAATGGTGAGAATCGATAAAGACAATATTTAGTCAGAAGGAACCAATTCTCACTCAGATGGAGACAATTTTTAGAATTCTCTAGTCTGAGCAAACTTTCTTCAAATTGAGTAATGGGGGAAACATATGAATCAGTGCTTATGGTCACAAATGAATGCCTGTTTTTTATTTCTCTATATTCCATAACCTGGGATCTAAATAGAGGAAGACCCTAAATAGGTTGCCAGAAAGTTAAGCCATCTTCCATTACAACCTCAGATAATGAGTTACCTTCCCATAAGCTTCTACTGCCAATTTTAATAACTACAGATCTATTAAGGAACAGTGGATCACACTGATTTCCAAAGACTCCTCTTCTATCTTTGTATAAAATCTCATGGGAGATCTTATGCCAGAGTAGGAGGGAAAAAAACTTATTTCAGGCTGGAGAACTTGAATTGACCTGAAGTTTCCTCAATGGCAGGCTGGTATCAAGAAGGGGGTGCTTCTTGAGAATATGTCCTCCGTGAATGGTAAGTGGAGCATCTTTATAACATGACACACAGACATGAGGATGAACTCCCAACATCTGAAACCTTTTGGTGGACATGACAGATAATCTTTTCAGTAGAATTGCCCATGATCAGAATTCACTAAACTTGCCCTCCACCCTCTATTGTCCTTCTGCTATCAGAAAAATACTTTCTTTTATTTGGATACATTTTTGGGCTAACTATTTGTTTTGTTTTTTTAGTTCTAATGTGGACATTGTCAATACTAATGCTTTGAATTTAGAATAACGGAATTGGAAAGGACCTTGGAGGCCTCCTAGTCCAACTCTCTGCTTGAGCAGGAGATCTATGTCATTCTGGATAAATGACTGTCCAGTGTCTTCTTGAAAACCTTTAATGATAGGCAGTGGTGGGATTCAAATAATTTAACAACTGGTTCTCCGCCCTAATGATCTCTTCCAACAACCAGTTCACCAAACTGCTCAGAAAGTTAACAACTGGTTCTCCCGAACTGGTGCAAACCAGTTGAATTCCATCACTGGTGATAGGACAACCACAATGTCTGGAGGAAAGCCATTCCGCTGAATTGTTCTCACTATAAGGAATTTTTTCCTTTCTTTTAATTTGGTTCTTTCATTGATAATCTTCTCTCAGTTACTTCTTGTCTTGCCCTCAGGTACTTTGGAGAATAGGTTGACCCTCTCTTCTCTCTGACAGCCCTTCAAATATTGGAAGACTGCTACGATAGCCTAGTCCTTCTTTTTGCTAGACTATAAATGCTTACTTCCCACAACTGTTCATTGTACAATTTAGCTTCCAGTTCCCTAATCATCTTTGTTGCTCTTCTCTGCACTCTTTCTAGAGTCTCAACCTCTTTTTTGTGTTACATTTTTATGATTATATTTCTTTGACTATTCTTTGATTATATATTCTTATAGATCTTCAATTTTTTTTGAAGAATAATACTAATCACTATGACTAGTGATTATCAATATCTTAGTAATGACATATTAACATTCAGGACTATACTAATCAAACATTCCAACTGCAAAGGGAAGAATTCATGGATATTTACCCTATCTTTCCTCCAGATCTGCTGAAATAACCAAATTCTATTGACATTTTGAAATATTTTATATTTTTGAATATCATGGTTAAACATAACGCTTAGTTTAAATCAGGGTGATCTATGAAAAAATTAGAGAAATAATACATAGATATAACTATACATTATCAAAAATATATTGTGAAGAAGGAAGACAAAAATTAGAGAAGGATCTTTGTCCAGATCTTCTGAGTGTTCATATCTTAGAACTAAGTAAGTAAAAAATAATAATAAAAAGAGCTGGTAGATCCATTTGCTCCATTCTAAGAATTATGATGTGGCATCAGTTGTTGGAAAATTAGTGACCAAAAATTAAGTTAATAAATATATAGTTTCAGACTGATGTTGATTTCTTCTTCTTCTTGACTAGCATGGCTGCTTTTCATTTTATAAAAAATGTAGTTGTTCAGTTGCATTGAAGAGGAGATTTTCCTATCATCTATGTGGCTGTAAAATATACCGTACAAAGGAGATATATATCATCCTAGATAATTCCTAGTTTGATCTAATCAACATATATTACTATACTTGAGTTTTTAAATATCAGAAAAGCTTCCATTTTCCACATATGATCTGAGTGACTTTCTCAAAGATGGAAATGGCTTTAGATTTAACATTTAGTTTTGCTATTCTAAAATATAGAGAATAGCAATTGTTTGTTTATTTCAGCATCTCATCAACCTTTGGGAATGCCCAAGGTATGAATTGACATTAGTGCTATTCAGTGGTGGGATTCAATTTTTTTTACTACTGGTTTTGCAGGCATGGCTTGGTGGGCGTGGCAGGGGAAGGATACTGTAAAATCTCCAGTCAGAGGTGGTATTTGCCAGTTCTCTGAAGTACTCAAAATTTCTGCTACTGGTTCTCTAGAACTGGTCAGAACCTGCTGAATACCACCTCTGGTGCTGTTCATTATTTGACTCCATCTGCCTTTTATTACCACATTCCTTCCCAGGCTGCAGCTGAAACCAATAGGCCTTGAATACTAACTTCCTCCTTGGTTTTTTTCTGATTTTTGTTTGCCTGAGCAATTTTTCATAAGAAGAATTTTTGAATGCATGAATGCTTGCATGCAATTTGGTAACTAGGCTTGTGTAGTAAAAAATATTGCCTCACATGGATTTTGTAGTGTCCCCCCCATGACAATCTATAGTGATGCTTTGCTCCTTGTTTTATTAACAAAATAGATGATGTCTATTACAACCACGGTTGACTTGTAGGTTTTTGCATATATTGTAGAAGACAAGAGTCAAGAGAATCTAATCACCTCACCTATGTAACTGGCTGCCCACCTGGGAGAAAGTTATATGTGCTTGTTGGAAATTGGGAGACAACCAGAAGTCATAAAAACCTCCAGCTTACTGTTTATTAGATGTCCACTTTTCATTCTGTCAGTCATGAACACAGTGATGTGTCTCTGTCTTCACTAGATGGCGCTGTTGCATGGCTGTTCAGAGCACCAGGCTCATCTGCTCTTCTCTTCCCCCCACCCCCATTGTCTGAAAGACAAATTTCCTTTGTTTGACAATTTACAAATCATCAGTGAAAATGACAATGGGAGAAGTTGAGGGCATCAGCAAGGCTTTGGCACACGGAATCTGATTGCAGATTGCCAATTGTGTGAGCACCCATATTTTTCCCATTCTCCATCCTGCCAATTACTTTCCTAGATAGCAATAATTTGATCATTTGTGAGTTAAATGATACACTCCCTTCCAATGCTACACTTGCCACCAGATTTGGCTGTGTTAAACTGCAAATCATTCTTTCCTTAATCAGGGGTTGGATTAAATAATGAATTTTACTCATTCCACAGCAGCAGAGAGGAAAGTAAAGTATACCCCTTCTCTCCTCAGGAGATATAAGGTGCCATTATAATTAGTGTTTTTTTTCTTGCTGGGAGGGGGGGGTGTTATGTGGATCTGCCAACATTCTCTATTCCCCCCATCACTATTCCATCAATGTCAATGATTTGTAAATGATGTGGGTTTTTTTAAAAAAAATCTATCTAAAATGTATAATCAATTTTCCATGCTTGGCTCTTGTTAACTTGGAAGCCTAATAACATCACAGAATTTAATAACTGTTAGTTTTTTTAAAAAAATTGTTACACAATTTTGTCTGAAATAAAAAAAAATGAAAGTGAGTCATCCCATAGGCTGAAACCTACCCAGTGCAAATGTTTTCAAATACCAAATTTTAATCCCCATTTTCAGTTTTTATTGTATTAAGTCAAGGGGGGAGAGAGAGAGAGAGAGAATATGTTAAAAGTGTGAGCTTCCTTTCCATCTCTTCATTCCCCAACCATAGCATGTTTTCTGTTACTTCTCCCCCCCCCTCTCCCCTCCCACAGTCTAATGACATTTGGCAGGCTCAACTATGTAATGCTTGGCTGGTTTTATTGTTGCCGGCTCTCAGTGGGGAATAGTTGACACTGCTCTCTGTTTTCAATTGATATCCATTTTCAACAATATTGCTTTCTATTAGATTCCTGCACAGTTTGTGCCAGCCAAGCTGAATATGCAGCGTGTTGACCTCCAGGTTTTAAATGCAACAAACAGAGAAATAAGCAAGCCAAATAAATAAATAATGCAATATACAACTGTTTAAAATGTGCCTTTTAAATTAAAATTAGCCTTCTGTATTTCTTTCTTTCTTTCTTCTTCTTAGTTAAAGACGAAAACGACGCCTGGATAAAAACCCACAGGATGACACGGGTTTCCCATCTATTTTCCTATGCAGGAAGGCTAAACAAGTGGGATTGATGGTAAAATTGGAATTCATTGTCTAAACTAAAGTGACCTGCTACTACCTGCTCTCTGCTACTTCTCACACTTGTGCAAATGCAGAGTGTAGGCTCACAAAATATTTTGCTAGAGAGTATTTTTTTCATATCAGTGTTCATGTTTGCTCATCTACTCCATTCTGCACGTGATTAGTAAGGGAGACAAGTACCATACAGAGACACCAAAAGACGAAGTGAAATTTACGATAAAGGGAAACAGAACATGGTCAATGCACTTGGCTGGGAGAGTTCCATATGTCTTTTCCCTTTACAGACAAAGAAATAGAAATCTGACTCTGTTTTCCCCCCTCCCCAATCAGGTCTTCTATTTCAGTGCACCTCCCTAGATATTGATGAGTGATTGGTGAACCATTTAGAGAATGGCAAAAGTCAATAGCAATATGCTCATTTTAACTGAAATAGAAATGAGATCATTACCATTGTGTCAGAAAATGGCTTCTTAGTAATTAAAACTTCTGTGTCGGGAAGAAATGAAGGGAAGAGAAAGATGGAAAGGGGAGGGGGATGTTAGCAAGAAAAAAAATGGATCAGTTGTTATAATGAAGGGTCCTTGGTGTTTTCTGAGCTTGCTTGTTTTCTTGCAGATGTTTCATTATCCAAACTAGGTAACATCATCAGTGCTAGTAAAGAGTGCAATTTGCTATCATTTACATTCTGGCTTGCCTGTCAGTGTAGGTGGGATTGGTTTTTGTTTTCTTTGGGAGAAAACAAGCAAGCTCAGACCCCTCATTTTAACCCTAAGCTACAAACATTCTCCTTTATTAGTTGTTATAGCATATGCTCTCTGTCTCTGTTTCTCTCTCTCTCTCTCTCTCTCTCTCTCTCTCTCTCTGTCTCTCTCTGTCTCTGTCTCCATATGCTTGATCCTACTTCTCTTGGCTATTTCCACGGCTAGGAGCACAAAGAAGTATAGTGAGTATATCGTGAAAACAATGGATGACAATGGTTCTCCCAATCATTTATACACATCACATTTGGGGAACATTTAAATATGTTCTGCCCAGTAGCAATACAGGTAGTCCTTGACTTACGACTATTTGAGCCCAAAATTTCTGTTGCTAACTGAGACATTGATTAAGTGCATTTTGCCCCATTTTACAACTTTTCCTGCCACAGTTGTCAAGTGAATCACTGCACTTGTTAAACACAGTTGTTATTGTGGCTTCCCCACTGACTTTGCTTTCACAAAAGGGGACCACATGACAATACTGCTACCGTCATAAATATGAGTCGGTTGCCAAGCACCTGAATTTTGATCAAAATGACCATGTGGATGCTACTATGGTCGTAAGTGTGGAAAAAGGGTCATAAATCACTTTTTCTGTCATGTCGTAATTTTGAACGGTCACTAAACCAACTGTTGTAAGTTGAGGTCGTGTGATTCTCTTTTGTGACCTTCTCACAAGCAAAGTCAATGGGGAAAGCAGATTCACTTAACAAATGTGTTACTAACTTAACAACTATAGTGATTCACACAATAACTGTGGCAGGGAGAGATTGTAGACTGGCAATACTCATTTAACAAATGTCTCACTTAGCAACATCAATTTTGTGCTCAATTATGGACATAAGTTGAGGACTACCTGTATTCTCACCCCAGTAGCCATCCAGTCAATGCATAAAAAGGCTTCTAGGGGAGAGGAATGCCATACTCTCCAGGGCAGTCTGTGCACTGTCAAATGACCAGTATCATTAGGAAGGATTTCCCTTTGCTTAGTGGAAACCAATTTTCAGAAGTTACTTCTATCCTGTTGTTCCAGAACAACAGAAAAAGAATGTTTCATCATTTGAAAGACTGGCACGTATTTGAAGAAAGCTGTCATATTACTTCTTAATCATCTTCTTTTTCAAACTAATTAGGAGGGGTGAAGAACATACAGTGTGTATTAATTCATATTGATTACCAGCCAGCTGTATGATACCTCTATAAAATGGCAACTATAATTTTAGCTTGAATTCATAAAAGTGCATTTCCTAAATATTAGCAAGTAATCATTCCACTGTATTCTGTGTCCCCCTTGTATATTTTGTGGTTCTGGGCAATACATTGCATGGACTTGGAGAAGAGTAATAGAAACAGGTGATCTGAGGAGAGTTTGAAAGAGATTTGGGTGTGTGCATTTAAAACACCTAAAGGGATGCCACACAGAAGATGGTCAAGACAGAAAGAGACAATCCAAGGTCTTCATTTGAAAAAACACTTCCTAGTGGTAGAAGTAGTGAAGTAAATTCCCCAAGAGAAATGGTGGGCATTAGATCTGTTGAGCTGGAGATGAGACAGCCATTTGGAAGGAATTCTTTCTCAGTGGTGGTTGGATTTAATGTTCTAAACCACTGTTTCTCACTCTCAACAACTTTAAGATGTGTGGACTTTAAGTCCCAGAATTCCCCAGTCACCATGTTGGCTGGGGAATTCTGCACCTTGAAGTCCACACATTCTTAATGTTGCTAAGAAAGACTGTTTTAAACTCTATGATTCCAGGAAGTGGCAGAAGCACAAACATACAACTCTTGCCACTTCCAAGGACATAAAAGCTAAGAGACTGCTTTATAGTAGATCAGACAATTTGTTCTTGCAATTCAATGTCATCTGCTCTGCAAATAACCCTCTAAAGCAGGAGTGTCAAACTCAAGGCCCATGGGCCGGATCTGGCCTGCGGGGTGCTTAAATCCAGCCCATGGGGCCAGCCTGGAAATATCAAAGAATTGGCCTGCAGTGCCACTTGCATGTGCCCCCCCCTGCACCTCATTTTCACTCTCCATGGCCTCCTGCAGCACTCTGTCAGCCAAAAATGGCCCCAAAACAAGCCAAAAACAGGCCATAAAAGGCCCCCAAACAGGCTGGAAAACAGCCCAATAACTGGCCGAAAAAGCCCTGAAAATGGGCCCCAAAATGGCCAGCAGAGTACTGCAGGAGAAGTACAGGCCATGGAAGGTGAAAATGAGGTGCAGGGGGGCTGCACGTAGATCCCCCATGCCCTGCACCCCACCAGGCCCTCAAAGAAATCCAGTTTGACACTCCTGCTCTAAAGTTTCAAACTGAGGTGTTGCCCAGCATCGGCTACTTTCTTCTTTTAACTATAGTACCAGTGATATGAGAATAGGCTTTTTTTTTTTTTTTTGCCAGCAATACCTATATTTTATATACTCTTTTTT
This sequence comes from Pseudonaja textilis, assembly GCF_049901715.1. Taxonomy (NCBI): domain Eukaryota; kingdom Metazoa; phylum Chordata; class Lepidosauria; order Squamata; family Elapidae; genus Pseudonaja; species Pseudonaja textilis. The sequence continues at coordinate 174,370,179 of NC_141992.1, read as the reverse complement.
GCCTGTAATAAAAATGCTCTATTGCTAAATCCCTCTCATTATGACTATCTGGTGATACTAAAGTTGGCATTGGTGAAAACCTGTGTTTGTGGGCCTGTGTGTTTTGGTTTTGTTCACAATCAAGTGAAGGTAGCTAAGTAGTTGGGACGTTCCCTACCATCTCTTTAGCTTCCTTCCCAATATATTACTTCTTCCCAGGTTTTGTCTTTTTTTCCCTGGGCAAATGGGCATTGTTAGAAACACAGTTCTTTTGTGCGACCATTCATCATTTCTGTTTTCTAAAATCATCGGTGCGGTCTCCATAAGCCATAGTGTCCATCCTTCAATGTACATCAGAACAAGAAACTGACTTCACAGGAAGATTCGAATTCTAGTTTTATGAGACTGACTATAATTGCAGAATTATATCCCCTCCCTGCTCATATCTAAGGAATTAGAGAGGAAACTAGTCTGTGTCTCTTTGTAACATTATCCCACTTAAAAAAAATTTTTTTTAAAAAAATTCCATCTTTATTATTTTATAAACGACTCCTTCTCTTTATAAGCTTTATTCGCTTTATTCCTCTTATTCTCCTCACAACTATTCTAGTTGCTGAGGGAGATTGACTGCCCAAGTCACCCAGCTAGCTTTCATGAAACAGGTGAGACTAGAACTCATGATCTCCCAATTCCTAGCCTGGTGTCTTAACCACTGCATTAAACTGGTTCTCTTTCCTGATCTCAGCCCATATTTCTTCTGCCTTTGGTGTTTTCCTAATAACTTCTCCATTCCTTCTCCAAAGTCATCTCACTGCTCTCTTCACTTAGAAATATTCTTGTAAATAACATGACCTTGATTTTGTGTCATGTCTGCTGATTCTTTGATTTTATTTAGAATTAAAAATCTTTTTAAAACAATATGAAAGATAGAGAGAACAAGGGAGACCAATTTCCAAGAGGAAAAAAAAAATCCTGAATGTAATGTTGGAGATTGCAGAACCAGAAGGGGAAGAATTGAGATGAATGGTTAATATTCTTATTTTCTTATTTTTTGGATAGCCATTTGGTTATAAAAGGCAAAAGAAACTCTAGAACGGGTGTCAAACTGGCGGCCTGCAGTTTGTGATGCATATGGCCACGCCCACCCCAGTTGCACGAATGGGAATAATGTCATGAAACTTCATGTGATGGCAATAGGACGCGGTGAGCTTGACACCCATGCTCTAGAGAACATGCAAAGGCACATGCAGTCTATAATGCCTTAAACCAAATATGTCTTTTCCCATGATTATGCTGCAAGGGGTTAGCCACAAACGTTTTAAGGCAGGTAAATGTCTATGGAGATTCACATTCATCCATTGTTGTCCCAAAGGTGCTTCAACTGGACAACTGGACTGTCTTGTTTTTCTTTGAAGACATTTTGCTTGTTTAGTTCTGACTGGATGATGGGGAATGGAAGGATTTATATTCCTTGCAGACGGCTGGTCCAGAGATGGTATTCAGCAGGTTCTGACCAGTTCTGGAGAACCGGTAGCGGAAATTTTGAGTAGTTTGGAGAACCGGCAAATACCATCTCTGACTGGCCCAGTCCCCATCTATTCTCTGCCTCCTGAGTCCCAGCTGATTGGCTGGATCTTCTTTTGTTGCCCTGCCCAGAAGAATGGAGCTGGAAGGCAGGTTAGTGGGGTGGGGAGGGCATGGGATTTTGCAGTAACCTTCCCCCAGGAGTGGGTTGGAAATGGGGATCTTGCAATATCCTTCCCCTGGAGTTGAGTGGGAATGGGGATTTTACAGCATCCTTCCCCTGCCATGCCCACCAAGCCAAGCCCACAGAACCAGTAGTAAAATTTGTTGAATCCCACCACTGGGCTGGTCATTTGTATTTTTTTTAGAGAGTTGTTGAGGCCATTTGCAGTTTATCTGTGTCCTCGAGTCACCTGAGTAGTGCAAATGGGAACTGTTGAAAGGACTGTGTTGTAGTCTGGAGATAGATGATTGTGTATCCCTTCTCCTTCCGTTGAGAGAGAGCTTTTCAGTTTTGACATAGATGGCCTTTTTGACCCCTCTTTTAAATGAGTGGTCCTCTCTATCCAAAATATGGACCTTGCTGTCTTCAAAAGAGTAGCCTTCATCTTTTAAATGCAGATGGACTGCTGAATGGGTTTGTCCTGGTAGGTTAGTGCTCCTATGTTTTAAGGCAGGTACTTTGTGAATACGGTTGCTTGCCTCAAGCAAACTGAATCACTGTACAGTCTTTGAATCAACAGTTACAGATTTAATTATGAGTATCATGAAGGGCTTAGGTAAATGGACCAGAATCCTTGATCATTATAATATTAAAACTCAGGGCCAGGATCTAATTATGCTGATGGGCAATAATAAAAGATTATATATTAAAATATATTTCATCACAGAGACCATGGAATTCATTGCTGTAAGATGTGGTGAATCCACTATCTTACAGCTTTAAAAAGCTTTAATGCTTAGATGGCTTAAAAATGGATTAGAGAAATTCTTGGACTACCAATGGCTACTAGCCAGATACAAAGGAGACGAAGAGTAGGAGAAAATTATTTCTCTTTTCCTGTTCCTTTACAAGCAAACACTTCAAAGCCACTTGACTGATGAAGTACCTGGAAAAGAAAACTGAAACAGGTGGCCTGATCTAGTGCAGAAAGTATTTTGTTCAAGGGTATCCACAGGGTGTGGTTAAAAAAAAAAAAGGTTAGCTGTGAAGGTGTGCTTAAAAAGATTCCTGTCTCTTATGTCCTTTGTGATGCACATAAAAATAGGCAGAGCTTTGATAGTACTGTCACAAATGCCATACTGAGTTGTTTTTACCACATCCGACAGATTCCCTTGGTTTATGTTTGTAATACAAACACATGAATCCCTTTCTTGTAAAATTGTAACTGCTGCTGGTGGTAGATATTTCTGGTTTTTTTAAAAAGAAATTTGAGAACGTCTTTTTTCCTTAAAGAGTACACAGAGGTATCTGAATATAGTCTAAACTAGGAAATTTTGTGCCTGGATAATATTAAGCCTGTACTCTTCTGCATATTAATTAGTCTGTCTGACTCTCTTTCTCCCCCCTCCCTCCCTTTCCTCTCTCCCCCTCCCTCTCTCTCCCCACCCCCATCCAATATAACCAACTCTTGGGTGACAAAGACATTACAACATGAGTTAAATATGATAGGCAGGTGTATTTATATCCTCAAAACAGTTTAAATACAGTTTAAAAACAATTATACAGAATGAAAGACAGAAGACAGGGCACGCACTACAAAAAGTGCATACTTAAGCTTTGGCTCCCTGTCTCCCAAGCAGTCTAGTATTTTATTATCATTACCATCCACTGAATTCAAAGATAATTGACTTTATTTCAATTGTAACCTTTTGCCAATAGAACAGGCATAGCTCACTTTTCTTCTTCTTGATGACCTATACATGTCTTCAAAATTTGCTGAAAAAAGTTAAGGAACCAGAGTAAATTTGGTAAGAGTACAGGATTACAATGATCTGGGGGAAGCAGAATCAAAAGGAAAACTTCCGTTGCTCTGGTGTAATTCTACTAGTGGAGTGTAGAGTCCTTTATCACTATCTGTAAAAATCCATTTACGCACCTGACTTGGAAGATTCATGAATGATCAAATATGAACATCCTGATTTGGGCAGACTAAAATATTATCTTATGGTGAAATGTTTTTATAGAAGATAATTTTATATTGTCATCAACTAATTTTTTGTGCATTTTCCAAGGTGAAAGAAGCTACATTTCTAACTTTTGGGGCCTTTCCATTACTCAATGAAGAAACCAGACACACTTTTTAAAGACATGGAGATCACCTGAGAAAAGTTATATATTAATAATTGTAAATGTATTTCAGCTTGTTTAACACCAAAATATATAATTCACAATCACAGCCATACATTAAAAACAGTCTTTAAGAAAAGCTGTGTTTGGAGAGGGGGGAAATAAATATGCAAAACCTATACAATCAGTGTGGGAACATTGATAAAGATTGATTTTAATTGCCAAGGTGAGTTGGATTATATTAAGTTGGAAAAAAACAAGAACGAAGATAGAGACATAAACAGATCTGGATAAAATTTCTTCTTCAGTTTATTTAAGTAAACATGAATTGGTTGACAGAAAGAAGAATAGAGTAGATTAGAAAGAGAAGTTATGATTGAAGACATGTAGACAGGGAGCAATTTAGAAACATTGATCACCATCTCATTAGGCCTGAGATTGCAGAAAAATGAATGCTAAATAAGGAGAAAGGCCCCAAGGAGTGAGACTGGAATCAAACCAGGTCACCTGTCAAGAATATGACTCAAAGTGAATTAGGGAATAGCTGGATAGGAGATAAACAAAATGTAAAGGAGACAGAATAAATAGAGCAGAAAACTGACCAGGAAGTGAAAAACATATCCCCAAATGCCTAGAGCAATGTTTAATTCTCAGATTCAGATTTAACCCAGAATAACCTGAGGCCTTTATCAGCTAATCAGTTTCTTCAATAATGATCTCACAAATATTCCTGATAGTTTGCTACCCATCACCAACTTTCTCTATGTTGGGATGCATTCATTGTTCATGTGAAATGAGAGTGATGCTGTTCAGGTATGTACAGCCCAGGGGTGGGATTATACCAGTTCACACCTATTCGCTAGAACCAGTTGTTAATATTCTAAGCAGTTCAGAGAACTGGTTGTTAGAAGAAATTACTGGCCAAATCCTGTAAGAAAGGCAGGAAGGAAACATTCTGGTGTTGCTTACAGAAACTGCCTCTCCGTTAACCCTTATTACATTCTTGGCAGGACTAGACTTCCTGTCTCAGGAACTTCTCTGGGGTTTTTCCCCCCTCCTTTGCTGGTACTTTGCTTGTGTGGAGTGATGATTCAAAGTTACAATGGCACTGAAAAAAGAGACTTATGACTGTTTTTCACACTTAAGACTGTTGCAGCATCCCCACAGTCACGAGCGGCCGGGCGAGGAGATGCATGTCTTGATGTGAGTGATATTGAGTTGGCAACACCCAGCCAATAACATGACCACCAAGACACTCCCACCACCTAAGCCATGGCCACAGAACTGGTTGTTAAAAAATTGAATCCCACCCCTGGTACAATCCCATTGTGAAATGCATTTAGAATTAAAATACAAAGATTAGGCACATGCATTCCCAAAAGCAAAACTAAACATCTCTCATGGTTAAAGAATTTACACATTTTCTGGATTTACACCACCTATAAATCACCCATATGGATTGGCTTCATAGTACACTATAGATACCATAATGCAATTTGATCAGAACAGCACAGAGTGGCCTATTTTAATAAAAGTGTATTGAAGACAATTCCACTCTGTTGCACTCATGAAACAATAGTAAACATACAATGCCCAGTTCCGGTTGCCCCAGTGCAAGAAGGATGCTGAGAGAATGACAAGAGGGTTGGAAATTAAATAATGTGAAAAGCTGTTATAAGAACTGGATTATTGTATGTTCAGCCTTAAGAGGGTCACAAGTAGGAGGGGATGGATGATAAGGAGTGATGAGATTAACAGTAATAGTGCAGACTTTGTAATAGTTGAACAGGGTTGAGGGAATTATTTGTTTAGCAGAGTGATGGATTTTGGGAAAACACTGTTCTTGTGCCTAGTTGTTCTGGTGTGCAATGCTCTATAGTGTTATTTTGAGGGTAGGAGTTGAAACAGTTTATGTCTAGGATGTGAGGGGTCTGTAAATATTTTCACAGCCCTCTTTTTGACTTGTGCAGTATACAGGTCCTCAATTGAAGGCAGGTTGGTATTAATTGTTTTTTCTGCAGTCCTAATTACTCTCTGAAGTCTGTGTCTGTCCTGTTGGGTTGCAGAACCAAACTAGACAGTTATAGAGATGCAGATGACAGACTCAATAATTCTTCTGTAGAAGTGTATCAGCAGCTCCTTGGGCAGTTTGAGCTTTCTGAGTTGGCGCAGAAAGAACATTCTTTGTTGTGCTTTTTTGATGATGTTTTTGATGTTAGGTGTCCATTTTAGGTTATGTGATATAGTAGAACCTAGAAATTTGAAGGTCTCTACTGTTGATATGGTGTTGTCTAGTATTGTAAGAGGTGGTAGTATGGGAGGGTTTCTTCTAAAGTCTACCACCATTTCTACGGTTTTGAGTGTGTTCAGTTCCAGATTGTTCCAGTTACACCACGAGGCAAGTTGTACAACCTCCTGTCTGTATGCAGATTCATTGTTGTCTCGAATGAGACCAATCACTGTTGTGTTATCAGCAAACTTCAGTATTTTAACAGATGGATCATTTGAGATGCAGTCATTGGTATATAGGGAGAAAAGAAGTGGAGAAAGCACACAGCCTTGGGGGGGCCCTGTGCTGATTGCACAGGTATTGGATGTGATAATGATGTTAGGGAAATAGAAACTTAAATTAGTTACAGTCTTTTTCATGGTTCTTCTGAGTATTATCAGGCTACTATTTAGACCTCAAAATATTTCTTTTGTGACAGAGCATCATATACCCCTGTCTATTCATCATATTCTTCTTTAAAATGAGCAGCACTGAGGTTCAGAGTTAGATATCAAATTTAATTACTGTTGAAATAATACTTCTGTTGAAATTGTAGCAATTACAATGCTGATGGGAGTTTGCTGGTGGATTTTTTTCTCTAGGGTTGGATTATTGTGTCTGAAGACTGTAATAGTTCACCTCTTACAAACCTGTTTATGACACCAACCCCAGCCCAGAATACCTGCAGATTGCTGCAACTGTAAACGGCATATAAAAAGCCGTTGTAGCTTCAATTGGGTGTTGTGGCCACCATCTTGTTTCCTTTTTACCATCCTCTGCAGATGCCCCTGTATCCTGGATTACCATTCACATAACATGAGCCAGCTGTCCGTGCCAGGGTGTAACATTTGCTATTGCTTTAATTATGTTTTGCACTAGTTTTCTGATTCTGCTAATGTTATGCAAGCCTGTAAATTCAGCACTCCTTCTCTCTGGAAATGCATACTCTGCCTCCAGAGTCCCTTTAACCTGGATGCTTTGATATAAAGAAAATAAATGGGATGCCATTAAGGGAAAGAACAGCTAAGACATTTAATGGGTGTGGGGGGATCTGGGAAAAATGAGACAAATCCAAGTAGAGTCATATATTAAATATAGCAAAAAGTGTACTAACCAGATGACAAAGAATTAAGAATATACTTTTCCTGTGGGGGAGTGGAAAATAAACACAGACACAGGCAAACTCACACTTAAGAGATTAAATTATCTTTTTTTTTTTTCAGATTTGACTACTATATTCATCCATCCTATGAAAAATGACAGACTGGTCAATTGTGGAAATCTCTATTGCCTCACTCCTAACATTTCCTCATATTTCCTATTGTCTTTTCCCTTTGCATTTTCATACAAAAAACTAGCAAGTAACTTTTTCTTTGAGAAGAAACAGCATGATAGGTTGAAATACGAATTCTGTCCCATTGCAGTCCTCATTGTGTTGTGCTGCTTTCCAAAATGACATTTAAAAAAAAAAGTCAACAACAAAACATATCGAGACTAAAACATATGAAGAATGATCACAGAAATTAGATATGGCTAGTCTAGGGAAAAGAAGGATGGAGTGATATGATAGCAATGTTCTAATATTTGAGGGGCTGCCCCAAAGAAGAGGAGGTAAAGCTATTTTGCAAACCACCGAAAGTTAAGACAAGAAACAATGGATGGAAACTAATCAAGGAGAGAAGCAACTTGAAATTAAGGAGAAACTTCCTAACGGTGTTAACCAGTGGAACGGCTTGCCTTTAGAAGTGGTGTGTGCTTCATCACTGGAGTCTTTTAAGAAGACACTGGCTAGCCACTTGTCTGAAATAATATAGGGTACCCTGCTTGAGCAGGGGGTTGGACTAGAAGATCTCCAAGGTCCCTTCTGACTCTATTATTCTGTTACAACAACTTCTTTGGCATAAATAGAGTAATAGCCTAAAATGCAAGCTGTGACCGTGTTCAAGCTTCTTGCTTCTTAAAATGAAACAACCTTGTTCCTGCTGGTGTGAGATCATAGTCTTTGTAATATCTTAATCTTTGACCTTCCTTAATCAAATCCTAACAGTGCTGAATTGTGACTATTTGAGTTGGTATTTGGAATCATGTCATTCGGTCCCACCCATTAGTTTCAAGCCATGTCTTTGAAATAAAATGCCTTAGTCTAGAAAGTGCTGCTGCCTTATGCTTTTATTGTGGTGTGACAGAGGAGTCTGCTGTTTAAAAACTTTCCTGGAGAGATGATGATAATGTTCTGTTTAGGTCCTTCAGTTCCTGCTGTGTCTGTCTACACACAGCTTTCATGGCAGCTCGATATTCCATTTTGGATAGATGCTGTCCTCAGGGGTGCTGTAAATATCTACCATAAGCACATTCCAATATGAACACCATATATTTGTTTACGTGGCCCAAAGGTAGAAGGTTAACTTTGGTGTCAACTTACTTTGCTGAAGGCAACAAGGGAGAATGACAATGACAATCAGATAGATACAAGAGCTGATAGATAAATAGAGTAGCCCCCTTCTCAGCGCCAAATTTATAATGGCATCCCTTGATGGAGATGATGTAAAGTGAAACTGCATTTTATGTACATGGGTACCAGTGAAAATTATGTACATATATCTGTGTTGCATGAATGTAACTGCTTATAAGTACACATTCGCAAGTTGTGTTTTCATCCCGTTGAAATGTGGCACCAACATCAGTGGTGGTATTCTACTGGTTCGGCCTGGTTCTGCCAAGCCAGTAGCACCGATGAGCAGCAGAGACCGAACCTGCTTTCTCTGATGCTCTGCTGTTGGGCCCACCCATCTGCCCGGGTAACCTTTATTCCGGCTTTTGGAGTGCAGCTGCTTTGCAAGACAGAGCAGATTGCTGCACGGCAGCTGCTGAAGCAACCGGGAGAATGCAGGATTGCAGGAGGTGAGTCAGAAAGCCTCTGCGCCTGTATAAAGTGCACATGCCCATGCAAAGTGTGTGCACGTGCAAAGTGTGCCCACCAAGCCACGCCCACCGAACCAGTGGTAAAAATGTTTGAAATGCACCACTGACCAACATGTTTGCCTGGAATTGCCTGCTGTGGTGGTGCTGGCTGAACATCTGGAGAGGAACTCAACCTTGGCAAGATGGTGTAGCTGTGGGATTTTGGCTCCCCAAAACCAGATGATACGTCATATTTGACTCTGAATCGTGCGGCACTTTCCTGGATTGAGATGGTGTGTAATTTGGGGGTCTTCCTGGACTTACAGTTCCTGCTTAAGGAGAAGTGGCAGCTATAGCTAGGAGGTCTTTCCTCAGATTCATCAAGTGAGTCAGTTGTGGCCTTTTGTGGCCTTAGTCACCTGATTACAGCAAAGTGCTTTACATGGGGCTGCCCTTGAAGACCACCCAGAAACTTCTCTTGGTCCAGACTAGAGCAGCACACACAATAATGGGGACCTCTATGTTTGCCCATGATCTGTGTTGCATGAGCTGCACTGACTTCTTTGGGTGCAGTTCAAGGTGCTGGTCATCACCTTTAAAACCCTATATTTGCTGGACTGCCTTTCCATAAGGATATCTACTTGTCCTATCAGGTCAGATAAGGTGGGCGCACTCCTAAATTCTTCCCTTAACTATTGCCATCTGATGGAAGCTAGGAAGCATGTTTTTTCTGTGGCTGCTTCTGCCATATGGAACATTCTTCCCTCTGACATTTGGCAGTTTTTTACCCCCCTAGTCTTCCATTTAACACCTGGCTGTTCCCCTAAGCTCTGGGATAAGAGTTAAAAGTGCCTTTTTGGGTTATTTTTTAATGCTTTTAATGTGCTTAGTTTTATTATGGTTTTTATGTTATTTTTACTTTTGACTAAGAGCTACCCAGAGACGATTATAATATGGGTGGCAATAGAAGTACTTTAAATAAAATAATAAATAAATGAATTACTTCAGCCTTGGGGCTGAACTTAGTTCTTAACCTTCCTAATGAAGTAGGAGTTTCTCAACTGGATCTGTACCAATTTCAGATCACAGCAAAAAATGATCAGTGTTCCTAGTAGAAAATACTGTGTGCAACTTAGTGGAGCAGCTAATTCATAAAGAAGAAAAGCTATTAATTATTCTAGAAAGCAGCAGTCCAGGTGGTGAGATCAAGAAACACCTCTGGACTGAAACAGCCACACTGGTTAATATTGACTTTCTAGGACTATGATTGCCATCTGGGCTGTTTTGAATGTTCTGGACATTATTTACAAATTTACTTCAGATATACTTAAGAATAATGATTTTTGCATTAAGTCTGCCTCCCCCTTTCCTTGTCCACAGTTTAGAAAATACCTTAGACAATTTTTTCATGTGGGGTGTTTCAAGTTTTTTTTAATGCATAATTTCTTAGTGTGTTTATGTTGCTGGGTTACTCAATTGTTAGCTTGCATTGTGCTAGATGGGCATATTTGTAAGCCACCAGAGGCACAAAACAGAAGTGGTGGTCTATAATTTTTAAATAAATACATAAACATGTAATAATGGCTCCTGATAGATGTCTATAGGAACCACTGTGTTGTGTAATTTGAACTACTCCCAGTCAGCCAGAAGCATTTTCATCCATTGATCTCTCATGTTAATCTTATACATTTGATTTTTGGAAAACAGCATCTGGTCTATGTAGGACATTTGACTTTCTGAAGCTTTTTTAATTATGCTCTTTCTGTTGGAAAAAGACTGTGTGTGTGTGTGTGTGTGTGTGAATTCCCAGTTTAGTTTGCACTAAAAATAAAAAGTTAGCTTGATGTTCGTATTAGCAAACATGTCTGCAGAACAATGTCTTCCACTGTGGCCAAGACTGACTACCAACTATAGGTCAATGGCCGGTGACCTCACAGGCGCCCAAGAGATGGCAAGACACCATCAACAAAAATATGCAATCTGCAGGCCTGTGCCCTGGAGACTCAGCTGACCATGCAAAATGGTGCTCAATGATCAGAAATCGGATCTTGCACTTGAGGGAATAGGTGGAGGAGGAGGAAGAGGAGGAGGAGGAGGAGGAGGAGGAGAAGAAGAAGATGGCTGTATTAGCAAACATTAAAAACATCCAGAACCAAAAACTAAACTCTTGCGGCATTTCCGGATCCCGTCATAAGTGGATTACTGCGTTCCTGTCAAACAGGCAACAAATAGTAAAAATAGGGAGCTCTATATCAAACCCAACTAGCAGTTAACAGCGGTGTCCCCCAAGGCAGCATTCTAGGACCCACACTCTTTATACTCTATATAAATGACCTTTGCAATCACCTTATAAGCAACCGCGTCCTCTTCGCGGATGATGTAAAACTATTCAACACCACTGACAATACATAATCAAAGCGATCTTGATTATGTGTCTGAATGTTCAAACAATTGGCAACACCAAATCTTGACCAACAAATGCTCTGTCCTACACATTGGTAAAAAAAAAATTAGTACACTAAATACAAACTAAGTGGATATGACCTCATTGACGATCCTCACTCTGTCAAGAGCCTTGGTGTACTCATATCAAATGACCTTAGGACCAGAGCTCACTGTAACAGCATTGCCAAAAAGGCATTAAGAGTTGTAAATCTAATCTTATGAAGCTTCTCCTCTGGAAATTTTGAATTGCTAACTAGAGCATATAAAACTTTTGCTGGACCAATACTTGAACACAGCTCATTAGTCTGGAATCTGCACTGTATATCGGACATTAATACAATTGAGCAAGTCCAGAAGTATTTCACAAGAAGAGTACTGCATTCTGCTGCTTGCAACAGAATACCCTATATCATTGGGCTTGAAATTCTGGGCTTGCACAATCTTGAACTACGCCGCCTATTGTTGGACTTAAGTGTAGTACACAAAATTATCTGCTACAATGTTCTACCAGTCAATGTTCTACCAGTCGGGTTCAACTGCAACAATACAACAAACTCAATGTAAACCGCCTAAAATTGATTGCAGAAAGTATGACTTCAGCAACAGAGTGGTCAATGCCTGGAATGCACTACCTGACTCTGTTGTTACATCCTATAACCCTCACTCCTTTAACCTCAAACTATCCACTATTGACCTCACCCCATTCCTAAGAGTCTGTAAGGGGCGTGCATAAGTGCACAATCTTACCTACCATCCCTGTCCTTTTGTCCCCATTTATTTGTACCTACCATCCCTGTATTCTTATTCATGCTTATACTTATAACTATTATTTTGTAAGTGATTGACAACTCAAATAAATAAATTAAATAAATAAACAATTGCAATGGGAATGGCCTGTGGTTATTCCAGGTTTAGCCTTTTTATCTATACAATGATAGCAGAATAAGATGCAGTGTCAGATACCAGGTGATTTCCTCCTCTATTCTGCATCAAAGCGGGAACAATACAGATGGGTTTCACTTTCCTCCATCATTCTCTACCTTGGTGAAATTATTTGGTGTTATGCCTCTCTCTTAATTATCATAGATCTGTGCTTTGTTGAAAGACCTGTCACTCCTTATTTATTCCTTGGTGCTCCTTTGATTGGTTTTTTCCTTTTTGTTTCATCTCATCCTTTTTTCCTTCTTCCATGTTCATCCCAATGGCAGGAAAAGACTATTAATTATTACTATCAATACCCTAGACTATGTTTGCAACAAAAGCTTGACAAGTAGCTACCTCTATTCTAACTACAACTGGCCTTAAATGCAAGCTACTCAATGCAAGAAGCCTTGTAAATAAAATACCTGAATTTCTCCTCTTGCTAAATACGGCTAAATTCTACAGCATATTTGGCTGTGAAACATGTCTCAATGCATCTCTCTCTGACTCCATTACCACAGTAAAAGACTATCATGTTTACTGATAACATCATGAAATCCGTAGAGGAGGTGGTATTGCTATCTTCTATAAAAAGTCCCTACATCTAAAAAAACATCCAAGTTACCCAGGAGACCATCGTCTGTGAACTGTCCTTAAATATCACATTCTTACTATATTACAGAGCCCCTGATTATGACATCGAACATGTAAACAAGTTAAATTTACTACTAGCATGGGCAACATCCTGCCCACATGCTTTTATCTTTCTTGGTGACTTCAATCTACCTCATATTAACTGGACCCTTAATGAATGTACAACTGAATCCACACATGCAACATTCTACAATGCAGTAACAAATCTGGGACTGGAACAACTAGTAACCAACAATACTAGACTTAACAACTGCCTTGATCTCATCTTCTGCAATAGTTTGAATTCAATTTACAGAATACAAATTAAAGAACCCTTTTCCAACAGTGACCACAACATGATTGACTTTTGTGTCAACATACGTCCACACAAAAATCATCACAATGACAGAATCCCCAATTAGAACTTCAAAAAAGGCAACTATGATCTGATAGACAATGATCTCTCATCTCTTGATTGACAACTTCTATTCACTGGATGTGATACTATTGAAGATCATTACAACATATTTTTACTTGAAGTCAAAGGAGTCATCAAACTATATGTGCCATTAATAACTCCCAAAACCAGAAAAAACAAATTACCCATAACAATAAGGAAGCTTCAATCCAAAAAGAAATCACTTTGGCGGAAAAAAAAATCTGGTCACGTTGCCAACTTCAAAAGCCAATACAAAAATTTATGCCACCAGATAAAGACTGAATGTACTAATTATCACATTAAACAAAGAGAAACCCTTCTATGCACCAATTCTACCCACGCTTTCTACAATTTTATAACCAATAAACTAAAAGACTCAAGATCCATCCCACCCCTGAAAGGACCTAATGGTAAAAACTGCAATGATGACACTATTAAAGCCAACCTCTTTAACACATTCTTTGGCTCAGTATTTGTAAACAGCAATGGATCATGCCCAGTATTTCCTAGTCGAACCAGAGACATCTACAATGATTTAATACATATCGATTTTACAGAAGGCAATGTTGAAAAAGCACTACACAATCTAAAACCATCTCTACCTATTGGACTGGACAGAATATGTGCCTACTTCTTTAAAAAGCTATCTGCTGCCATAACCGAACCTCTAAGCCCAATCTTTGAAAAATCTTTCAGGACTACCTCCTTGCCAAAACTATGGTCACAAGCCACAGTCATCCCCATCTTCAAAAAGGAAGACCCCAGCCTAGTTGAAAATTATAGACTAATCTCCTTATGCTGCGTCACCTGTAAAGTCATGGAATCAATTATTAACCAATCCATTATCCTCCACTTAGAGACAAACAACCTACTCTCCAATAAACAATTTGGTTTCAGGAAAAAACTATCCTGTAATCTGCAACTCTTACACTGCAAAAACATATGGACTACACAACTCGATCAGGGCAAAGCAATAGACGCAATCTACATAGACTTCTGTAAAGCCTTTGATTCAGTGGTACATGACAAACTATTCCTAAAACTAAAATCTTATGGTGTCTCTGGACACCTGCATAACTGGATAGAAGCATTCCTGTCAAACAGACAAAAAATGGTCAAAATTGGGACCATCCTATCAAATTCTGTACCTGTCAACAGTGGTGTCCCTCAAGTCAGTGTTCTAGGACCAACTCTCTTCATACTCCACATAAATGACCTCTGTGATCATATTAAGAACAACTGCGTTCTCTTTGCTGATGATGTAAAGCTATTCAACACCACAGACAATACTGCTACCCTTCAAAAAGACCTTGACTATGTATCAGAATGGTCAAACAAATGGCAACTTCAAATCTCAACAAATAAATGCTCTGTCTTACATATTGGCAAAAAAAATCAGAAAATAAAATACAAGCTGAATACTCAAGATCTTGTTGATGATCCAAGCTCTATAAAGGATCTTGGAATACTCCTTTCTAATGATCTAAGTGCTAGAGCCCACTGTAACTACAAAACCAAAAAGGCATTAAGAATTGTTAACCTAATCCTTAACAACAAATTTTTCTTCGGTAATATCACACTACTAACTAGAGCATACAAAACATTTGCTAGACCAATACTTGAATACATCTCACCAGTCTGGAACCCGCATTACGTATCTGATATTAACATAGTTGAGAAAGTCCAGAAATATTTCACAAGAAGAGTTCTCCACTCCTCTACTTGTTGCAGAATACTTTATGCCATCAGACTTGAAATTCTAAACCTAGAAAACCTAGAACTTTGCCGCCTTCAGTCCGATCTAAGTATAGTATATAAAATCATACATTGCAATGTCCTACCTGTCAATGAATATTTCAGCTTCAACCATAACAATACAAGAGCACACAATAAATACAAACTTAAGGTAAACTGCACCAAACTTGATTGCAGGAAATATGACTTCAGCAACAGAGTGATCAATGTCTGGAATACTCTACCTGACTCTGTGGTTTCTTCCCCAAACCCCCAAAACTTTAACCTTAGACTTTCTACTATTGACCTCACCCCTTTCCTAAGAGGTCTGTAGGGGGCATGCATAAGCTCACTAATGTGCCTACCCTCCCTGTCCTATTGTTTCTTTTTATTTTTCTTATATGTATCCATTTCATGTATTCATAACTATGTTTATAATTATACCTGTTATCTTATAATTGCTTGACAAATAAATAAATAATAATAAAGTTTGTTCAGTGCATCGTTCCTTTAGACTGCAGTGGGTGTTTCATGAAATGAAATTAGAAAGTTATCATAATAGATTTTTTTTTCTTAGAGGGGTTCTGATTTAATGCCTCATTATTCCAGGCACTGGAATAATTCTAAGATTCTCCCCATCCCAAACTCTTAAATTAAATTCCATACAGATACTTTCCAACCAACCCCTATCCAGTGTTTCTCTTATCTTCCATCCACCTCTTTCCATATTTTTGCTACAGCACCCCATGTGCAATTTACCATCTACAAGGCCATGTCGCCCCTGTGTCTGAAAATACCTTTCTTCATTAAATTAAAACAACCACCATCAATACGTAACATATGTTTGCAAACATTATAATACAAGTTATTCTACAATCAGCAGTCTGAATAGCAGAACATAATGTGACATTATTTTATGATTTTACTTTCTTTGGATACTCACATAATTTTGTAAATCTGGTGATGTGACATTTTTAGCTCCTGTGGGATTATAACTACATAGTGCCACACAGTTTGAATGCTCTTAAAATTTGGCCTGTCATATGGTCAGAAATGAACATAAAAAGAAAAGAGGATATGATAAATCGCCATGCTTACAAAGTGTATCTTTAACTCTTTTTACATGGCTGCCTATTTCACTGATAATGTTACTCAGGCAGGAGAGCTGGGTAGATATTACGTGCAAAAGATAGAATCATCAATGACAGATAGATGATTTTGCTGTCCCTATTGGTAAGTCACAATGTTTGAAAAAAAATTCTTCCTGGTGCCAGATGAATACATTTGGCATTTTCCTACATATTTTAGGAACCCTTTTAGAGTTCCCAAACATGCTGGCTTTATTGTGATTTGTGCTTCCTTATTACTGCTACAGCTACAGTGTTTTTAACACATATTTAAAAGAGATTTGTATATTACCCAATAATTGAGGTTCCTGGGCAGTTTAGAGATTGAATAGGAAGAGGAGAGAAACAAACAATAAACAATTAAATATTACAACTAAATAATCTGGCACCTAAGAATTTCTAAGTCAACTATTGTATCCTACCAAGTCCTTTGAGACATATAAACAAAATCTGGTTCTCATTTCTAAAAGTTCTCACCCAGAAATGAAAAATTTTGTTATTGTGTTATTGATTTCTTGGTTTGTACCACTTTTGGGGTTTCTGCTGACGGTAGAAAAACCTTCCAACTTAGCCATGTATAGTACAGCAACACTGATGTGTGTTCTCCTTAATATTTCATATGGGGCACATTATAGCATGCTGTTTGGTTCTATTGACTCCTAATAAGCTGCAAGATAACTTTTTGAAACAATCTGGAATGATTCCATGCCTTAATTTCTAAAACAGTTATTTGTAGGTTTCCTTCATTCCCATACTAAAATTATTTCTTTTTGTTTCCCTTTGAATAGTAAAGTGATGATACTTCTTTCTGGAAGAAAAGTCTATAAATCTGCAGAACTAAATACTATTGTATGGGTAATTTGTTAAATTGTAATGCTAGTATTCATTTAGTTTGAATATTCATTTAGTCTGAAATTGAGGCAGTACATTGCTGTAATAGTGGCTTGAACTATTCTCCTCCCACATTTCTCTTGTTTGCACCACTTAGCCTGGTGAAAAACTTTTGGGAAAACTTCAGAGTTTGCATACTTTTCACATCATTTGGTTCTTCCAAATCAAGATATTGTTCAAATTTGGATTTTGAATTTTTTGTTTTGTGGATCAGCATTCCTTTCTGTATAATTTTAAAAAGTATATTAAGTGCCATTGTTGAAGAACAAACCAAATGAATATTTATTGAAAATTAAACTGAAGAATTTGACAATAGTAGAACACATTGCCTAAGGAAAGATATTTCCATTTTCATTTCAAACAATCAACTAAAATAATTTTAATAGCATAATAACAGTAAGTGGGTCCATTATCCCAGTGTCAATCACTAAGCTGTCATTGTGTGAAAGACTATAGTGTTAGCACAGACATGATGAAATTGGGATTACCAAACAAGACACAACTGTAGAGTCACTTGATTTAGCCTTTTCATGTATATGTTTTATCTTCACAACAGTGACTCTGTGAGGTATTATTGGTATTTGGGTTAAGAAATAATACCTGAAGCTGGTTCACTCTATCTTCCCTCATTTTCTCCGTGAAGTTCCAAGATATGTCAAACCCAATATACTATACTTAGAGACAAATCTAGTTGTAGCAAATGTATGAGTTTGGTTCTTTTTCACTGTCCAGCTAAAATTTGTTCCTGGTTTGGACCCTTCAATATTAGAAGACAAATGTACTTTTACTTACTGCAGTTGAGAACTCTGGGAGTAAAGAAGTAAACACCAGTCCCATCAGTGGTAGGATTCAAATTTTTTTACTATCGGTTCTGTGGGCATGGCTTAGTGGGCATGGTGTGGCTTGATAGGCATGGCTGGGTGGGCGTGACAGGGAAAGGATACTGCAAAATCTCCATTCCCTCCCCACCGTACTAACCTGCTTTCCAGCTCTGTTCTCCTGTGCAGGGCAACAAAAGAAGACCCAGCCAATCAGTTGGGATGCTGGATGCAGATAATAGGTGGGGGCGGGGCCAGTCAGAGGTGGAATTTGCCGGTTCTCCAAACTACTCCAAATTTCCGCTACCAGTTCTCCAGAACTGGTCAGAACCTGCTGAATACCACCTCTGAGTCCCACGTATTACCTGGACTGATTTTGAGAATCCCACAACACAATCAGACAACATATCTGAGACACACATTTCACTCACACTCTCCCTATGTCACAGTGCAGAAAGCTCATTATGTTAACTTGCTTTAATGTTCTTCCCTCAGTAAATCAGAGTAATCTCCCCCGCCACCAAAGATGGTTTTACCAGTAAATCCTGTCTTTCTGTTCTATCCATTTCCTAACTGTACAAAGGAACATTTTGGTAGAATTATGGTTAACATTCTTGTTTCTTTAATTGACCAAACTTAGTGGCAGTTATCCATGTTTCAGTTGCAATTAATCTTGGCTGCTGCAATGCTCTGTTCCATGATCTTTTCTTGAAACATGACAAAAATATGGCTGTTGGACTGCTGACCAATGCAAGGTGCAGGGATCATAGATTGCTGATTACAAATTTTTGCTATATGTAATTCAAGATATTGCTACTGATTTTTAAAGCCCTAAATGGCTTATAGAGGACTACTTCTGCTACTATAAACCTGCATGGCTTCTTAGAAGAATAGTAGGAACCATATTGGCTCAGTGATTAGAATGCTGTATTGCGGGCTAGCTCTGGCCATAGCCAGGAGTTTGATCCTGACCAGCTCATGTGATCCAGTCATTTCCCCTCAGCCCTAGGAAGGAGGCAATGAAAACTGCAGGGATTAACACTGACTCAAAGGAACCAATAAAATCCTAGATCCAAGACTGTGCATCTATAGCAGCCCATGGCTTTATGCCAATATGTATCTCATATGGTATTGGTTTGTTGGCAATAGTATAGAGGGCAACTTTGGGTAAAGGTTGATATTCCCTTTTAAACCTTTTAAAGAAAAGATTGGACAACCATTTGTTGAGGAGGGTACATGGGCCAAGGTTTCCTTGTCCAACTTTCTTGGGTAGGGAGTTGGACTTGAAGACCTCCAAGGTTCCTCCTAGCCTTCTGATTCTATTTTGTTCTGTTCTGTTCTGTTCTGTTCTGTTCTGCTTCATTCCATCCCACCCGGTTCCATTCCAAATTTGGGTTTCACTTTAGCCTATACACTAATTGTTTTATATACCTTTTTATATATCTTTTAAAAATATTCTGGATCTTTTGTCCATAACAATAAAACAGCTAAATTAATACATATATGATATCTTTTTGAGAAAGGAGCAGGTCTTAAACAGCCACAAAGCAACAGACTATTGATAAAATGCATTTTCTCCACAACTAAAGTAATCCAGTGCTCTGCTCAGCCTAGAGCAATGACTCTGTTTTCTCTCTTATCTTATTACTTGTCTCACAGAAATAATTCCCCTGTTCCCACATGAAAGGAATTCATAGACTATGTGTCTGTGTGAATGCCCTTGACCAGAAAAAAATTTCAGTTGGAGCTCTAATGTCTCCGTTGCTGTTGCAAACACATCTATTTCATTTTATGAGACAGAGCTGAAATATTGCAGAAACTGCACTGACCATTCGGTTTGAAAAGGTATATACAGAACATCCTTATGGCACTTATTTACTAAAATGTCTCTGTCTATTTCTTGTAGTTTGAGAAAGGCACACTTTAGCTCTAGAGATACAGCATTTGCTTTGTGTTTTGTTGATGTGGAACATAGGAAGCTTTACGTAATATCTGATGGCTGGTCCAGATATTTGGCAATTCTTGATCTTTTGGGGCCAGTGGATATATTCAGAACATTGCAAAAAGGTCATTGAGTGCTCTCAGAAAATGTTTATCCATTTATCAGAAGGAAAACTGAAAATTAAATTGGTCTTTACCATTCTAGCTGCCTTAAGGTGCTCTCTATTAGCTCAACTTACCTTTGTGTAGGAGATGACTTGGTTGAGCCTGAGGGAGGGGTCAAGCACATCATCGGCTTTGAGTCCCTTCATACCCACAAGAGATCTAAGTCCAGCCCTCCTTGAATTTGGTTGATTCATATCTACCTCCTATTTGCTTTGACCATTAGTACTTCAGCTTCAAGTAGAGTGAGTTAGCATGCAATAAAACTATATTCATTTGAACTGCTTTGGTACCTGATTTCCTGCGCTTGACATTTTGTGTGTCTACGTAATAGTATATCGGAGTGATCTAGGGAGACAGGAGAGAAAGAGCCACAGACTAGACTATGGTCAGATAAGAGGCAGCCGAGGCCCCCAGAAAGAGTGAGGGCATGGCCAACATGTCAGAAGGGACATAGCCTAGTTTCTTGGACCATAAAGGGAAGGGAAAGAATTGTTCCTGTAACATTCTCTTTATGTATTTATTTTGTTTATTTTTATTTATTATATTTATGTGCCACCTGTCTCATTTAAAGTTAGAGCTTACAATAAAGTTAGAGCTGGTACTTGTAGGTGTGCTTCTTCTCTGGACTACCTTGTAAGGTTGAAAGTATGTGTTTCTGGGATTTTCCAAGGAAAAGAGAGGGTTTTATCTCCATTTTAAATAATCATGCCTATGGGGACTCTGCAAGGCCAGAAGCATTCTTGCGAACAGCTTGAGGCTGTTATTTTGCTTTGCAGCATGCCCATTTATCTTTTGTTTTTCATTAAAAGAATCTGAAAGCAATAATGAAACCAAGCAGGGACTGAATTTGACAGGTACTAAAGTTTATATTGCTGGGGACTGGGTAGTTTGCAGAATACTGGCATTCAGGATCCAGTCTAACATTTATGCATTGTCTGCCAGGGTCAAACCATATTTTCATACAAGCTTCTTTTGCACTTCATCTAGAAACTCCGGGATCTGCATCTCTGTGCATGAAAAGAATCCACCATATCAAAATAGGATGATTCTGTCTTTCCAATGCTGCTTTCAGAATAATGCTACAGTACAAGATGTTGCAGAAAAGCACAGTTAGGCTGGAATGTGAGAGTGTTATTAGCAAAAAAAGATGTTTCATTTTTTTTTGCATTTCCAATTAGCAAGGGTTAATCCAAATTTCATTGCCTTGATACTTTTATGTGCCATTTGTATCAGTGTTTCAACTTTACACACTCTAATTTCTAAACACCAAAGCAAGCATTATGTCTTCCTGCTTCTTACCCAGACTTGGTTTGACCCTAGTATGTTAATCCACACTTGCTGTTATATTCGAATCAGGAAACTATGGCTTAATTTGCATTATTTATTTATTTGCCATATATACAGACCAGCCATCTCTCTCATAGAGTGACTTTTGAGAATAATAATTCAAAATATAGATCTAGTTTAGCTTAAACAACACTTTTGTGGTATAAAAATTCTATCTTCAAAGTATATGAAAAAGAAGCAGAAAGAACTAATAGGAAGAAGAAGGTATTTTACCACTTACGCAGCAGGAAGAGAACACTGATTTGAGTCAAGATGTCAGTGGGGTATAAAAGAGACCTCCCTTTTTTCTATCCCTGTTTCCCACGTACTAGCAACTTGTAGTAGAAAAATCCTGAAGGCAAGAGTCAACTGTGATATATAGTTTGACCTTGTAACTGGGAGCAAGAAATGCATGTCAAAGGAATGATGTTATTGATAAATCTTAGTTCCATGCTTCCTCCCTTTTTACTTTAGAGCTTAATCATTGCTTATATATTGCTAGAGAATAACCATTTCTCACCCTTTGCCGCTGAACAAAATTGGAGAACACTCTGCAGAGGATTCCCATGCTGTTCACTACACAGCCATTTGCCTGAGGCTGATCACTGCCATGTCCTTTTTACTCAAATTAATAACCTTGACCCCGGGGGAAAAGTCCACCAGATTTGACCCCAATGGTCATAAGTAACAAGTTTGTTGATAGAGCAGATATTTCATAGTCCCTCCAGAAAAGGAAATCTTGACCATTGCCCAGTGATGTGATCTGTGGTGGTGGTATGTGTGTGTGTGTGTGTGTGCATTAATGATGAAGGCATAATTAATTTCAGTGCCTGCTCTGCCTTGTATCTCAGCTTACTTGTTTATTTTGGGCTTCTGAAGTCATCGGCCTGTTGTGTCCTGTTCCTGTCTTCTTGAAATGTTTAAGAACTGATCCTTTGCTGTGTATTTTGTCTGGACATTCTTGTCTTTGAACTACCATCAGTACAGGGAGTAATATTACCCACACACTCTTGTTCACTTGCTACAATGATCTTTATAGGCATTGTGCCAGCAGGAGACCAGCATTGAAAATATTCATAAAGAAGAAGATGAAGAAATCAAGCAATTATTTCAGTTCTTGGGGGACATAAGAGGGGAGCTTTCATTAGACTTGCCATCATCTCCACTTTTAATCACCTCTATTCTTATCAAATTAAAAAAGAAATTTTATGATCAAGGCTTTAGAAGTCCCAGAAGTGCCTTCTGGGGTTATCTGAGCCAGTCACCTGTTTGAAAGAGACAGCCTTTCAGCATCAGACAGAAATGCATTTTCAATAATTAACTATTTTTTTGCGTGTAGCTTTAAGTGAAAAATTAATAAGACCCAGCAGTATGTCAGTCTTAGTAATAAGGATGAAGAAGAATCCACAAAACTGCTGCAGCCTCGCATACCTTCCACACTTTTTCTCTCTTCTCCCTCAAATGCATTTTCTGTCTGGAACAGAGCCAGATTTTCACTAAAATATTCCAACCTCCCGTTAGTTGTCTATTTTTAAAATATTTGCCACATTGGGATCTCTGTCCAATTACCTTCTCTACCTTCCTTCATTCCTCCTATATTTTTCCCCCATGAGATTTTTGTGAAAATGTTCAGTACTCTCTTAGGAAACCAAATGATGCTATATTGTTGCTGTGGGCTTTTTATTTATTTATTCATTTAAGAATTACCAATAAAACCAGACATCTTTTTTGAAAAAGGTAAAAACATGGTGCAAAATGTCCTAGTAATAATCACTTGAGTTTTCTAGCTGGAGTGTGAATGAATCAGAATGACCAATTGTGTTTGGAGTAATACAGATTGCTTGATATGGCATAGGTAACTCCTTAATTCCAAAATATTCCTTTTCTTCCACCTCTGCCTGCTTTGCTAGAAGGACAGATCCAAAGGTGGTTTTCTTCAGGAGGCAATTGGGATTTTCTTGGTTTTTATTAGGATACATTTTGCTTCTCATCCAAGAAGCTTCAGCTCTGATAGGTGACTCTGAGGACACAGATAAACCCCCAAGTACTTCAACAACCCTCTAAAATAATGCAAATGACCAGCTGTCTGCAAGGAATATAAATCCTTCCATTCCCCATTATCCTGTCGGAACTGAAGAGGCTTCTTGGATGAGAAGTGAAATGTCTCCAAAGAAAAAACAGTTGCCTCCTGAAAAAAACACCTTGGGACTATCATGACCTGGATGACTGAGAATTTCTACAGACTTGAAGGACAGAGTCCAATGAAGTACGAACTTCTTTTCTATATTGCCCACAACAACATTTCCTACATACTTTAATTTAATTTTTCAGGATAGAGTTGTGGCAGATTTTAAGGCATCCTGAATCTTAGGATTCCCACGCATTTTCTTGGATGGTTTGGCACTGCTCAACTCAAGGTGCAGGGTCTTGGACTCATAGCTCCTGCTTGAAGAACAAGTAGCAACTGTGTTTATGGGTACTAACTGTGGTCAACTGTTCGGGTCATTCTGGTGTACCAGTTGCACCTTTTCCCAAACCGGGCAGTTTCTCAAACAGTCACTCTTGGACTAGTTACTTCACAGCTTGTCTTCTGCGATGTGCTCTACTTGGGGCTGGTCTTGAAAACTACTAGGAAGCTCAAGGTTTTGGCAGACTTTGGAGATGACTCAAAGCTCTGGCCATTATTTTAAAACCCCACATAGTGCAGCATCTGGATAAATCAGACAACACCTTGCAGGAATCAAATATGCCAATCAGGCCTGGCTGTCAAGAAATGACCCTTCTTCTCAAGATATACAGGATGCAAACAAGATATTGGGGCCCTTTGCACATTAGCTCCCACTTTATAAAATTCTCTCCCCCAAATGTCCAGTGGCTCAAAACCACTATTTGCTTTTTCCTAAGCAAGTTGCCCAGAATTTTCAAGATTGAGGTGTGCTATAACTTTTGCTTTAAAAAAGATAACTATGAATATATTAATCCAAAATACAATCATTTCTTTAGATTTATGGCTACTATTGTGCAATTACATTTTAAATAGCTTTGATTTGGAAGAAAAAAGAATCCCACCATCAAGATTTTCAATCTTTATGCTCCTTCCACAAAGAAAGGAAATTACCACCAGTTATATCCTGTTTAGAAATTTATTTATGACAGGAGTTTTGAGTCCTTGAAAGTTAAAGCCCTGACAGCTCAGATCAATTCTGCTTTCTGGAAGAGCTGACCTTTGTTGTATACAGAAGTTAGAGTTTAAAAGTCTTAGGGGATGCAAACTTTAGTGTCTGCCTGTTAATAATAGGAATTAAATTACCACAGTAGCAACCATAACATCTCCCCCTCCCATCATCAAAATGCAATGCACCAGTTGGAGCCACTCTTGACATGTGAAAGACAAGATCACAGAGTTTCTCATAATCTTGAATCTTTCTGAGAATGCTTAATACAAATTTCCCACCCTTGATGAATTTATTCTGTGTGGGCAATCTGTGTGGGCAACAAATAATACATTTGGGTTAAGAAAATTTTTGAATAGTCTCTCCAGCCATCTTTACTATTTCTGCACAAGCATAATCCTAAAGCAAATACTGAGTTGCTAATAAGATGTTGAATATACCGTATGTGTGGGTATACATGCCTGCACGGACTCACACAATACCAAACATGGGGAAAGCATATAAAGTTTAGCAATCTTCTGTATTCTCCAGATTATTATTCATATAATATCCAGCCTGCATGGCTCATGAAAGCATCAAGACTCTGTTTGAATATTTTCAGTGAAGGAGCCCATTGCTTACCAAAGCAGTTTGATCTACTGCCAAATAGTTATGCCCTTAGAAAGTTTATCCTAACTTTAAGGCAGGTACCCAGGTACCTCTCTGGTGACTGAGCAATGTTGTAATCACAAGTTTGCAATTGCAGAAAATCTTGATACTTCCCTAATATTTTGAAAAAATCTGGAAATTCCATTTCAAGGCAACTTCTCTCTTTTAAACTGAAAAAAAGAAAGAAAGAAAGGAAGGAAGGAAGGAAAGAAGGAAGGAAGGAAGGAAGGGAGGAAGGGGGGCAGTGGGAAGACAAAAAGAGGGAAAGAGGGAGGAATATTAAAATGAGATTATAATATCTAAAGTCGGTTGCTAATAAACGATAATCATTTTCATCTGTAGTCTTTTGTGTCTGGGCTATTCTATACAGGAAGATTTTCAAGGAAGAGAAGAAAGGGAACAGACTTACAAACAGTCAAAACAGCTCAGATCAATCTCAGGAACATTTTATACAGGAATCAGAAAGGCTGGGAGACAGAAAGGCTGGTTGTTTAGAAGTGACCATAACTTTGTGTCTTATCTTCCATTGACTAATAAAGGAGATGATGGGTGTTCACACTCCTCCAAATTAGACAATCAGTATGTAGAAAAATACCACTAATCCAAATGAAATATTTATCCTGCAAAGGGATGTGGTTTCTTTCTAAAACTTTATGTTGATAAGAAGCTTCTTTTATTTCTGTTTTATAAGCAATTATGGAGGCTACTTATAAAAGAAAGGAAATAATTATGTGATGTGGCTTTCTTTGCAAATTCTTTGAACTCCAAACATTTAATATTAAACCTATGTAGAGAAAAGAAAGACACACCCTGCTAACAACTGTATTTAGGTTAGGGAAAATGTGTTTTATGTATGAACTGGATGATTCATCTTATTTTAAGATCACTCCTTATTCTTGGATCCAGTAATCCTTTATTTTAACATTGCCAAAATGTTCTTTTCCTTTCTACTAAGGAATAAGTATGAAAATTTGGCAACACTTGCAAATAATTACATATCCTAGAACTCAGACACGTTCAATATTTTCCTTTTGTACTTAAGGTTTTGTTAGAAGTGTATCAAAACTATTCATTCAGTCTCAGATATGGGCACGCTCTTCTAAAGTCTTCTTGTTTTATAGCTCAGTAAGATTTACTTGGAAGGAAGTATAGGGACTTAAATCCATGGCAGCATACCATCCTACTAAACATACCGGGCTGTTAATCACAATTCCATCAAAATAAGAACACATGACATGTAACATTACAATGCAGGTTCTACCTTTTGATATTTGCTACCCAAATGTCATCACATAAAAATATTTTAAAATAGTGAATTTGTCCCTTCTTACAGGTGCCATTGGCAACATTTTGCAGTCAGCTCCATAGGGTTTCTTTTTGTGACCAAACTTTATCTTGACTCCTGACAATTGCCTGGACTAGTCCCTGCAATTTTCTTGGCAGTATTTTCAGAAATGTTAGCCAATGTTTCTTCTCGCTTACCATTTTTCTGGTAAACAGAACCTTTCAAATCTAAGATAACTACATAAAGATCTATTCTCTTCAACATGAGCAAAACCATTCAGTTTTTGATAACCCATGATTTAAAGAATGGATATGAATTTATATTACATCAGAAGTCCTACTTTTTCAATCTAACTGACTGCCAGAAGTAGTTGATTGATTCCTATGATGGCTGGGAGAATGGATATACCAATTAGGAAGAAAAAAAAAAAGCAGAAGACACGCCTGTAAATTGGTCTCTTGCTCCGGTGTGTAAAAAAACCCCAAAATGTTGGTTACAACAATGCAATCAAAACCTCACCTCTTCTTATGAATGTCATATGTGCAATGCATGTGAAAAGAAGTGCCAGGTCACATGAGTCAAACTTCTTTTGACTCTCCCATGGATAGATCCCAAATAAATTTTTTGACCTCTTCTAAGAATACTCATAACCAGCTCAAAATTTATTTGTGTGAAATCCACAGGTGCGCTTGAAAAATAAAGATGGTGCAATATTCCAGAACATATTCTGTTATTGCTGGGCAGGAGAGCAATATGGATATCTCTTGATGGACACCAAAGGATATCTGTAGTCACATTGGGTATAAGCAGTTCATCCCAGAGATATAGTTTGTGGGCCTGTTCCATTTAATCATTTTTATTATAGAGGATATGTTCCAATTTGTTAGGGAAATTCTATCATTTCTGCCCTTTGATCCTCTCAGGCTTCCTCATGCATTCAAAAACATTTAAGTCAAGGTGAAGTTGCAAGATATTCATGCCTAACCTAGACTTGTCTTAATTTTCTTTTTCTTTTCTAAAACACAATTCTGATCAAAAAGCTTTAAAGTTAGAAATTATCTTAATGATGTTATTTACCCCACATTTATCATGCTAGTTCCACTGTTTCCCCTCCCACTAGCTTTACTGGATGCAATTCAACTGCTGACATTTATACTCCATTTTGCAGTCGAACTGTGCTAAGGAATGTGGACCTGTATTGAAAACTGAGGGTTAAAACAGCAGGGCTGTTATTTCCTACAAAAGGAGCTTCCAGAGCCTGCATTCCCTGTAATCTAGGAATAAATGATTTGCAGTTCGGAGCTGAGGGCTCACATACTGGGGCACAGGTTAATGTGTGTCTGTAACTTGGACAATGGCTTCCAAAGAACCATTAGTAGCTACTGCTTTCAGTCAAAACAGAAGTTGTATAGAGAGCCGCAGCATAATAGTATAAGGGTTCAGCTATGATATATTTGTGTGGTTCCCCATTTTGGAGCCAGGGAAGGAGAGAAGAAGAAAGTCTCTTGCATATTGAATTTTTTTTCAATTTATGAGATAAGGTGTAAATATTGTGATTTCCTCATAGGGTGGAAGAAAAGAAGAAGGATGGATAGAATACAGCAGATCAATGAAGGCAGAAGTTTTGGACAGAAGAAAGTGATCGAAACCTCTTCTAAGCACCACTATAACTGCTTCCCCTGATGACTGTGATGAAAAGAAGCAACGGATTAGACACACAGGGACCTGGGCCTAGATCAAAGCAGCCCTTTCATTTTTTCTTTTTTTTATAATAAACTTTTTATTTTTTCTTGTTTCAACAAACATATTGTGTGAACATGTGGCACCGGAGTATCTTACATTTAAAACAAATGTGACAATATTCTTCATGTTTAATAGAATTGACAATCTTTTAAAAATTGATATTAATACACATATTTTGTTAAATTATCATTTTTGATTACTCAGTATTTTAGTATGTTATTTTTGTGTCAATCTCTATATTCTTAACGTCACTCCTTTTACTAAAAATAATATGTTGATAGTCATATTTGCGGTGTTTAACAGACTTCTATTGAAATATTGAATAAAATAATAATGAAAGATTATAAATTAATAAAAATGACTGTACTATTATTAGAATTACATAACTTGTTAAACGCAAATATGATGAATACTATTTTATTTGTATTAAAATGTGATTAGAAAGGGGATACTTTTAAAATATAAGAGTGGCATAATTAAAAATTAAAATGGGGATAAATAATGGAAATTATAACTCAATATAAATTTGTGAATTGTTAAAGCAGCCCTTTCATTGAATCATTTGATTCTGGAAAAAAAACAACAACTTTCTGATGACCTACCTTCAGAAGTTGTGGGTGGTCCATCACTAGGGATTTTTAAGGTGCCATTTGTCTGGAATGGTATAGGGCACTGAGTGCTGAAATGGGAGTGCGCATGTGCAGGTGGGGAGCACCAGAAACTGGAAGAGCAGTTCTTCTTTCTGGCATTCCTGCACATTCAAAGACCAAATGGGCAGCTTGCATGTGTGCACCAGAACCAAGAAGAACAACAGGAGATGGCTGGTGTGCCTGGAGAGATGGCACACGTACCGTAAGTTCATCATCGCGGGTATAGGCTCTCCTGCTCGAATAGGGTGTTGGACAAGAAGACTTCCAAGGTGCCTTTCAAATCTGTTATTCTGTTACTCTTCTAGCTGTGCCATAGGGATTGCTCTGAAGACATCCTCAGACTGGTGCATTGTGAGCTGTGAGGCCATTTATAATGGATCTCCCAAAATCTTCTTATGAACTGATTGTGAAGTTAAGATGGCCATCCTTCCCCATTGCATTTTGAGTGCTTGGCAACCAGTCTACCTTTATTTGCTTATTAAATTTATGTGCCACACATATTGTCAGAGACAACTCTGGGTAGCTTACAAATATTAGAACTAGTACACGTTAAAATAAGAAAACAAAAAATAACAATAAATAAACAATAACAATTAATGGCCATTACCAGCATCCCACTGACACATGACTGTGATCTTTGACATTTTTTTTGCTGGTTACCAGCATTTACTTCTGGTTTCTGCCAAAAATCACACATTGGGCAAAATGGAATCATGTAATGGTCCATGTTAAAACCACTGTATGAAATTTAACATGTACCATTATTTTTCTGCAGCCTTTTTAACCTAAAAGCCCCATGAAAAAATATGTGAAATATTTTCTCCTAGACCTTAATAGGAATACACACACACACACACACACACACACACACATATATTTATTTATTTATTTATTTATTTAATTTACAACCCCATTTCCCATTCAGCTGAGCATTCAAAATGGCTAGCAATTAAAACACAGAGAATAGAAATAATGAGACATAAATTAGGCCTGAAATAAATATCAGCATTTGCACCTGAAGCCAGAGAGAAGAGGACAAATGTGATTTTTTTAAAAAGGGATGGAGCAGTCAGCTTTAGGCTAGCAAAAAGCACAATTTTATAGCAACTAACATGATTTCTGATATGCTATTCGGTTAGTTCATAACTCAGTTTATACGAAATGCAAGAATCTAACCCATTCATTAGAATTTCATCAAAATGTTGTTTTCCAGCATTTCTACTCCAAAGCAAATGCTTTTCCATTAGTGGAAATAGGGACTTTTTTGATGGGGGGAGTGCAGCATTAATTTTCTATAGGTTGACTTGCAAGTATGCAAGTCTTCCAAAGACTTTGGAAGACCTATTACAAGTAGATTGTCAATTTCTTTCATATCATTCCAGCACATAGTATTCACACAATATATTATTTACCAGAATTAACAAAAGCAATTTTTCTCAATTAACCCAATTTTCCAGAAGAACATCATCTTGTTATGGAGAACTTCATCACCCTCTGCTTCATGTTTTGCCTCACTGAGGTAATTCAAATCTGAATAGCTTTATATGTTTGTCATATTTGCATATGAAGGAAAGATCAATGGAAATACCTTCAAATTGGAGCTGGTCTTTTGTGTCATCATATAATCATCATATAAACCATCAAGAGAACAACTTCCTCAACAGGCAGAGGAGATATTTTCAGATCTATTTTCATCATTATAAAGTGTTTTTCAACCTGTGCCAAGGAGAAAGAAAAAAAAAAGAAAAGAAAAGGAGCAGGAGGAACGGAAAAGGTATAAATATGTTTCTGTATAATGATTTGTAGTGAGGAAAGGAGAGGAGGCTTGTTTATTACACTTTTACTTCATTAATATTTGAGTCTCAGGTGCAGAACTCCAAGTCTCACTGAAATTGAGGGGTCTGTGACAGAGCCATGGGGCATTTGCATTATTTATCCCAGACTGCACTAACCATACAGCTTTCAGGGAATATTTTCAGACAGAATGTCTAATTTGCACATATGTGGAATCTTCTTCTTTAAAAAAAAAAAGCAGTTGGGAACTCTCCTCATTATTTTTTAATTTTTTTTTTGTTCTATTTGCAGACTATGTCAGAAGATGGAAATGAAAAATGATGGCTGGGAGAATTTTGCATTTTAAGTAGATGGGGTAAAAAGAAAGGTAAATTGCAGCAGCTGGATGAGGAGTTTCACCCAGTTCTTTCCTGTCTTGGGTTATTTCAAAGGTACTGAGGTCAAACCTGTCTTAAAATTACCAGATGCTATAAGCAGGTAAATTCATGCACCTTCAGAATATGCAAACCAGAGGGATTGTGGGCAGATACAGATTTTCTTAATCCAGAAATCCAAAGAATATTAATATTTTCTATGCTAACCTGGTATTGTGAATGCAGGACATGTCTTCTATACTTTTAATCATTGTTGCAGTTGGGGATTTCTGTGTGATTATCAAAAAAGTTAAGATAGCATATGTATGATTGAAACCTTGCCACTTTTTATTACATGCATCAGATGTAAAAAAAAAAAAAAGGCAGGGCTTTGATTGTGTAGTCCCAAACACATACACACCTTGCATACACATTCATTCCCAGTCTGGTCCTTTCCACATGCTGGCTAAGAATTATTCAGCTGAAATCTTTAACTTCAGGAAAACATGAGTCTGAAGACAGCTGCCATAATATGCTACAATAACTGAGGGAAGTTCTTTTGTTGCTCTAGTTATTGTGAACACCCCATGGAATTATTTATTTTTATTTATTTTGGGTGCATTTATGCCACTTCATTACATACAAAGTTATGCAGCTTAAAGCAAAACATTAAGGGCATTAGAAGAGCAGTATATAAACAAACCTGTACAAATAAATCAATGATCCTATCTCAATAATATAAATTTCATCTTAGCCTCATATGCTGATAATTACATACCATATTAATCACTTCACCAGCCGCCTCCGGTACAGTTATTTCCTACTCCACAGTCACAAATGTTCTTTGAAAGAATCATATCTTTAATAATTGTCTAAATATTAGGTGTGAAGGTGCAGATCTTTGGCCTTATGAAAGGATAGTTCCCAAGTGGGAGGTCCTGTAAAAAATGGCTATATTTACCTCATACAGGGTGAGACCACAAGGATTCCCTTCAAACACTTCCGGGATATAAGAAAGCAAACCTGGAAGCCTCTAAGTCCCAGAAGCAGATAAACAGCACGTTGAATTGCACCCAGAAACAGTGTGCAGCAATGCCATTTGCATTGTGTTAGTACTATATGATTATAACAGATCAATCCCAGTTAGCCTGTGAACGGCCATATTTGCCTCTGTTATAGTTCCTGGATAGACTTGAAGATAACCTTGGTAGAACATTGTGAAAAAGACATAAGTGATGGTGTTGCAGTGGTTCCAGAAATTGTTGCACCTGTCATCCCTCCACAATTGGAGAAAGAGTTTCTTGATTACAGCTTCCACTTGTTGCTTCAGTCAAAGTTGAGGGTCCATGAGGATCCCTAATTGTGCCATCGACAGTTTCTGGGAAGGCACAACTTCATCCAGATCTGGTATTGTGTCAACTCAGTAGGCTCAATTGGCTCAGTAGAGTTTAAACAATGAGTCCATTTTAGCTTGTTTCACTTTATCCAGATCTTTATAGTTTTTAGATATGGGGGAAGAACAAGGCTGCTTTACTTTCATTGAAATCAGTAGGAGTTATTTCTCACAGCAGCCAGATGACAATTCAGGGGAAACATTAACCTGGTCTATAAACAACAACAAAAATACCCCTTAAAAATATAACAAGATCTGTAAAGGCAAGAGAAAATCACTCTCAGGCAGAGGCAAACTCCAAAACAATATCAACCTTGAGAGCAGAAGGGCTGAAAAAGACATCCTTTGTGTCTAGCAAATAGGTCACTTTCTTCCCTGCCTTTTTGAGGCCTCTGGGAGTCTGCCCCTCCTTGGTTCAGTTGGTATCTTTTAGTGCAAAGACAACTCTTTTTCCACAGCTGCCTGTGCTTTTAGCCTGTTATTTAGGGCACGAGATCTGATCGGGGTGGGACTCTACTAGTTAGGACCTGTTCGTGTGAACCAGATGTTTGCCAAAGCAGTATTTTAACCAACCGGCTGGCCCCACTCACCCCTCTCTGCCCCTCCCAGGAGCCTCCATGCAGCCCATTTTCAATGGAGGTAAGTGCAGGGAGACTCTGGGAGGGTAAATACAGACCTTCTGGAAGTCCAGAAATGGGACTGTTTCTGGCTTCCGGAGGGCCTCCAGAGCCCGGGGAAGGTTTTCACCCTCCCAAAGGCCCAAGCAAGGGCAAAGAAATGGCCATCCCAGAAGTACAGGAAGTTCAGAAATGGGTCTGTTTTTGGCTTCTGGTGGACCTCCAGAGTTCAGGGGAGGATATTTTGCCCTCCCAGAGGCCCGGGGAAAGCCCCCAGACCCTTGAGAAGGTGAAAGTGGCCTTCTCCAGGCTCTGGAGGCCGGAAGCTGGAAAAATGAAGTCCCAGTAGGACATGCCCACCATGGCCATGCCCACTCAGCAACTGGGCAGCAAACCAGTTGCTGGGATTTTTGAATCCCACCCCTGAATCTGATGTTTAATTCGTTGAATTTATGGAAGATGGATCCCCCAATCACTTTGAACTTGATACTTCAACAGGGGTTGTGCAGAAATAATAGCAACAGAACACCTTTCAGATTTTGTGTTATGTAAAGTGTTTAATGAATAGCTGCTATTCTATGGCATTTTGGTGGGAAACCAGTTATTACACCATCTGCACAATTATTTTCAAAGGGTTACTAAGGTCTTCTGTCTCCATTAGAAATAATAACAGAACAGAATAATAACAGAATAAATTGGAAGAATTGGAAGGGAGATTGGAGGTCTTCTAATTCAATCCCCTGCTCAGGCAGGAAACCCTATACTATTTCAGACAAATGATTGCTCAATCTTTTCTTTAAAACTTCCAGTGTTGGAGCATTCGCAACTTCTAGAGGCAAGTTGTTCTACTGATTAATTTTTCTAACTATCAGGAAATGTCTCCTTAATTCTAGATTGCTTCTCTTCTTGATTAGTTTCCATCCATTGCATTTTGTCCTGCCTTGGTAGTTTCTTTGTGGCAAATTTACAAAGTCTGCACTACTATTAATCTTCTTAGCACTATTCTATGGCATTTTGGTGGGAAACCAGTTATTACACCATCTGCACAATTATTTTCAAAGGGTTACTAAGGTTGTTTTGTTTGAGCAATGAGAGGCTGAACCAGAGCATGAGTGCAACAATACTTTATTTTACAATAAAGGGCTGACCGTGCTTGCCAAGCCTGGAACTGGCTCGCAGCAATCAGCAACCGGTTGGACCCCGCAGCCTGCTTTTATAGCTGGCTGCTGGGGAGAAACCAACCAATGGGAATGGGGAATAACGCCCACGTAAAGTGAGTGGACCTGAGTGAGAACTCCTTGAGTCCTCAGGATATAACACCCCTTCCCCCAGATGCGAACATGCATAGTCCTTGAGGTAGACGGGGTTTGTGTTGGCGCCGGGCGGCGCAACTCACATTGTCTGTCTGTTCGGTACCAGTCTGTGATGGTCGAGCCGGCATAGTGTCGCCAACACTCTCTCTGGACTGGGCATCCTCGGAAACACCGGGTTGGTTACTGGGGTCGAGCTCTCGTGGGTTGGATCAGGCTGGTCAACTCTCTGGGCGCTGTTGTCCGAGTTTGGGCTGACCGGGCGACCGCTGGTGCAGACTGGTCGCTGGGTGCGATGTGGCTGGGCGGCGGATGAGGCGGTTCCCCTTCGACTGGAGACTCTGGACTCTTGTTGGCAAGGGTGCTGAGGCGCCTTCTAAGCTGGTCTATATGTCTCCTCCAGGCGCGACCATCCTCCAGCCTGACTCTATACGATCTCGGCCGGTGATGGCGATGACCTCGCCTGGAATCAAAGTGGGTCCCAGCGAAATTCCTTGCGAATATCGGTTCCTGTAACAAAAAATGTCTAACCCCGACGTAGAAGCGAGGAGAGTCAGGGCAGTATTGTGGGTGCAATCTGTCCAATACAGTCCTCAGGCGCCGGCCCATCAGAAGTTCCGCTGGGGACTTATTGGTGACTACTGCACAGGGGGTTGAGTGTTGGCTCATCAGGAACCGTGCGGGTTTGTGGTGCCAGTCATCCCTGCCAAACCTAGCGAGGGCCTCTTTGGTGGTCTGACGGCCCTTTCAGCCAACCCATTACTGGCAGGGTGAAATGGGGCTGTGAAAATGTGGCGAATGCCCAGGTTGGCAACAAAGCGGCTGAATTCTACTGATGCGAACTGTGGGCCATTATCGGAGACAATGGAGTCGGGTAGTCCATGTGTAACGAACAGGCGCGTTAACACGTTGGTGATTGCTAGTGTGGTGGTGGTGGATAGCTGCGCCCGTCTATCCATTTGGAATAAGCGTCCACGACCACTAGGAACATCTTTCCATGCAGGGGCCTGCCAGATCGATATGGATTCTAGACCAAGGGCGTTGGCGCTCTCCCATCTGGTAGGGGTGGCGATGGGGGAGCAGGACGGGATTCCTGGCAAATGCTGCAGGAACTTACCCAATTGACAATGTCCTCGTCTGACCCGGCCACCACACGTGGCTGCGTGCTAGCGCCTTCATTCTCACAATGCCGGGGTGTCCCTCGTGCAGCGCCTCCAGGACTCGGTGCGCAGCGAGGTCGGAATGACCACTCGAGTGCCCCACAGTGACAACCCTGCAAACTGGACAGCTCCTGCATGCGAGTCTTAAAGGGTGCGAATTTGTTATCGACGTTGCCTCCCGGCCACCCTCCTCACCCAGTCGAGCACCTGGGCGAGCGTTTGGTCTGCCTTGGTTTTAGCGGCGATGTCAAGGGCGGTGATGGGTAGGTCCAACTGGGTGATTTCAAAAATGGCGTTGACAGGAGCTGGGTCTTCAGCCGGAGCGGGTAAGGGCAGCGACTGAGAGCGTCGGCGTGGGATAGAGTTTTGCCCGGGCGGTGAATAAGTTTGTATGAATAGGCCGCTAGGAAAAGTGTCCACCTTGTCATTCTAGGGGAAAGGACTTGAGGTGTCTGTTTGTCGCCGGCCAGTAGGCCCAGGAGGGCTTATGGTGGTGACCAGTTCAAGAAATGGCCAAAAAGGAATTCGTGAAACTTTTTCACGGCTGCAACAACTGCTAGGGCTTCCTTGTCTATTTGGCTGTAATTTCGCTCCGTGGCCGAGAGCGTCCTGGAGAAAAAGCGATGGGGGCCTCGGCGCCATTGGGGAGTCTGTGACTAAGGACCGCCCCAATTCCAAAAGGGGATGCGTCTGCTGCCAGTACTAAAGGAAGGTTGGGGTCGAATTGGATGAGCACTGCCTCTGATGTAAGTAGTGATTTGTGGCGTTAAACGCCTGGTCTTCTTTGTGCCCCCAGTGCCACGGTGACTTTTTGTCTAGTAGTCTGTGTAGGGGTTCGGCTACTGAGGCTTTATGGGGCAAGAAGGATGCATAAAAGTTTAGGAGCCCCAAGAAAGCTTGTAGCTCCGTTTTGGAGGTCGGTGTGGGAGCTTCGTGGATCGCCCTAACCTTGGACTCCAGGGGTGAATGCCAGAGGCGTCAATTTTATAACCCAGAAAGTCCACCTGTCTAGTGGCAATGGCACATTTTCTTTTTTTAACCTGAGGCCATGCTGTCTGAACCTCTCTAACACTGCTCGCACTCTCTGGAAGAGTTGGGGTCTGTCCCTGGCCGAGACCAAGAGGTCGTCAGTAGGGTACTACACCAGGAGGCCCTGTAAAATCCGCTCCATGAGGGACTGAAAAATACCCGGGCAACACTTCGCCAAATTGGAGACGCTTGCATCGGAAGGCACCCTGTGAGTGACGATGGTCTGAAGTTCCGCTGTTTGGTTATCAACAGGGAACTGTTGATATGCTTGAGACATGTCCAATTTAGCAAAAATACTGCCCGGTTCGAATGTGTGCAATAAGTGCTGAATGAGCGGGCACAGGGTAGGCGCTAACTTGTAAATATTTATTGATTGTTGTCTTGTAGTCCGAGCAAATTCTCAGGCTACCATCTTTTTGAGGGTGTGACAATGGGCGTCTCCCTTGGCGAAATCTGTTGGCTCAATGACCCCTTGTTTTAGTAGCTTATCCAATTCAGCGTCTAGTTTTGGTCGAATAGCAAATGGAACTCTCACGTGGTTTTAATCTGATTGGGACTGCCTGGGGGTCAACGGTGAACGAGATGGGGTTCCATTATAACACCCAGCTCCTCGCTGAACACATCTGCGTAGTCAGCGAATAAGGAGTCAGTGTCTGAGGTTGAGACAGCATGGACTCCTGTTAACCCTAGGCCGAGTGGGGAAACCAATCGAGCCCCAATAAGGTGGGTAGATTGCCGTTAACTACCACTAGAGGTAGGTGGCCTTTAAAAGCTCTAAAACTGACAAAGAACTTGCCTCTGCCGATCACGGGAATGGCCTTCCCCTGGTAGTCCTTCAGACCGAACTGGCATCTCTGAAGCCGGGTAGTAGATAGGCTGGGGTGGAGTCTCTGAGGGTGTTCCACGAGATTATTGAGAGCGCTGACCCTGTGTCAACCTCCATGTGGCACGGTTTACCTTCTAGGGAAACGGAGAGAGAAATTTTACTAACAGAGTGGCAAGTGCGCCTGGCAAGGCGGTGCGTGCGACAGTTTAATACTTGCCTCTGTGGTCCCGAGTGCGAGGACGGGGGTCTGTGTGCAGCGCTTTGAGGGGTTTGGCAGACTCTGCGCAATGTGCCCCCTCTTATGGCAGTTGTTGCAAACGGCTCCCTTAAACTTGCAGGTGGCCCTTTGATGTGATCCCCACAGGCTAGGCACAGAGTGATGTGCTTGGGTGGACGGTGTATTCTTGTTTGGCCCCTACCTGCGGCCGTCTGTCATTGGTGAGGCGATGGACATCGTTCTCATCGTTGTGGCCTTCCTCCGCTTCCACCTCTTCGGAATGGACTGGGAACGCTGCTAGCTTGGCGCTTGGGCCCTGAATTTCGGTGGCTGAGTTCGTTGCTAGCTCGGCTGCTAGGGCCTCCTCTACCGCTTGCGCGAGGTTGAGGTCTTTTTAGCTAGCAGTCGCCTCTGTAGGTTGAGATCCTTGACCCCACAAACTAATTGATCGAGGAGCATGTCCTCCAGGTATGTTCCAAACCCGCAGTGCAGGGCTGCTGTTCTGAGGGCGGCCATATATTGGTTGATGGTCTCCTTACTTGATTGCTTCCTCATTCGGAACGTGAACCTCCTGGCAATTTGTGAAGGCCTGGGGCGTAGTGGTTTGTGAGGATCTCAAGCAACTTCGGACCACGGAGCGTTTTCAATTCTCTCGGCGCCATGAGTGCTGCAGCGGTATCAAACGGTGGCTCCGCAGTAGATTAGGAAATAGGATTTTTCCGATGCTCTCCCGCATCCGCCAGGCGACCGCATCGATGTAATGATTGAAAGCGGTTCTTATACGATTCCCACTTCTCTTCGTCTGGTTTAAACGCCGGGAATACTGGATTGGAACTCATGGTGCTGGAACGGCTGGGCTACCTGCGGAAAAAAATCTCTCTGGGACTACGAACGCTCGTGAGTTACTAGTGATATCAGCTCTGGAGAGGTTTTTTGCTACCCTCTCTTTCTCTCTCTCTGGGTTACCACGTTGGCTGCTAGCCGTTGGAGGTGTCTTGATTCGCGCCAAAAAGGTGGGCGTTAGTGACTCTCTACAGCGCTGTGCTGTGATTCCTACTGGCTCGAAATTCAAATGACACCCGTTTGAATTTCGCGCCAAATGCAGAGCGGCTGCGGCTCGCAGCGCTTCACTTTCCCATGGCGCGGGCTAACAAGCGGCTACAGGCGCTTCTAACTATTTGACTCAGACCGCTTTCTCTGGCTGCGGATCTGCGTTTGCTCTTTTTGATCGCTCGTTTCGTTAGCTGACCGCTCTCTCTGGCTGCGGATCAGCGTTTCCTGTCGCCAGCCGATCGCTCTCTCTGGGCTGTAGATCGGTGGCTGGTGACTCAGCGGTTGCCTGGTGCTTCTGGTAGCCATCCCAACCTCGTCGCCAGTGTTTTGTTTGAGCAATGAGAGGCTGAACCAGAGCATGAGTGCAACAATACTTTATTTTACAATAAAGGGCTGACCGTGCTTGCCAAGCCTGGAACTGGCTCGCAGCAATCAGCAACCGGTTGGACCCCGCAGCCTGCTTTTATAGCTGGCTGCTGGGGAGAGCCAACCAATGGGAATGGGGGAAATAACGCCCACGTAAAGTGAGTGGACCTGAGTGAGAACTCCTTGAGTCCTCAGGACATAACAAAGGTCTTCTGTCTCCATTAGAAATAATAACAGAACAGAATAATAACAGAATAAATTGGAAGAATTGGAAGGGAGATTGGAGGTCTTCTAATCCAATCCCCTGCTCAGGCAGGAAACCCTATACTATTTCAGACAAATGATTGCTCAATCTTTTCTTTAAAACTTCCAGTGTTGGAGCATTCGCAACTTCTAGAGGCAAGTTGTTCTACTGATTAATTTTTCTAACTATCAGGAAATGTCTCCTTAATTCTAGGTTGCTTCTCTTCTTGATTAGTTTCCATCCATTGCATTTTGTCCTGCCTTGGTAGTTTCTTTGTGGCAAATTTACAAAGTCTGCACTACTATTAATCTTCTTAGCACTCCTTATCACCCATTCCCTCCCACTTGTGACTCTATGACTGTAACTTTGTCGCTTGTATCCTTACGATTTATATTGACTGTTTCCTAGTATGATTAGATTGCTTATTATACCCTATGACTATCATTAAGTGTTGTACTTTATGATTCTTGACTCTTGAGGAATGTATCTTTTCTTTTATGTATACTGAGAGCATTTGCACCAAGACAAATTCCTTGTGTATCCAATCACACTTGGCCAATAGAAGAATTCTAATTCCAAATATATAATTCCCATCCATTCCCAACTATACATAATACATGCTTCCTTTTATTACTATTTGAATTTTCCAAGGGTAAATAAAATGTGAAGCAACATTTGCCATGTTGTGTAGAGGAAGGGAAAAAAACTTATGAGAAACTGCAAGGCAGATTCAGCACACTTTAAAAAGAACTGTTCAAGATTAATTTTTTTTAATTGTGCAATGTTGGGAATGAAAGAATAAGCACTCCAATTTTATCTTCTACACTACTGTTTTTCTCTTTGACGCTGCCTGTGTAGACAAATGTACTTAGGCCCGGGAAGGCCTGAATCAGATTAGTCTGGTTGGACAGAATGGATAAGGACAGAAGCCACCATTCTGAAGTCTGTGAGCTGGTAACATTCCATAAAATGAAATCAATCATTTTAGGCAATTATCATTGTGCTTTAAACTTATAGTTTCTCTTAGTCACTCTAACATGTTATAGCTACTTTTACTAGTGTTGCATTTGCTTTGGGGCAAATGTTTAATCATGTGGTGTGTCTGTGTGTATCAGATTCACCTAGGTTACTTGAGAATTGCTTTGGAAATGTGTTAAAATTACAGATATTGCAAAATCACATTGGCATTTGGAAAAAAAAAAGAAAGAAAGACAATATGCCCATTTGCCTGCTGCTGCTTCACACAGAGAGATCCAACTAAAGCTTACTTTCTTATATATGGCTTGTTTTGTAAAAAGTAGACTTGATCGTTGCACCTTCAGGAAAGGGAGATTATACAAGAAAATTATGGATTTGTTTAATTCATTAAATACACCTTTTCTTCCTGTGTGAAAGGAAAAGGTGCTATATGAGCATGAGCTAATCTGGGACTTATAAAGAGACGCAATTTACTCACTAATATAGAATGGAGAGGATTCAAGGTATTTGTCCAATTCTATAATTGTATCCAATACTATGAGTACACCCACTGAGAATGTTTTTCTAAAACCATCACATAATTATAACAGTTTTGCATTAATTGATGTAACCATGACGGAGCCAAGATTCTTTTTAGACAATCATGGGCCTCTTTTGTCACTTAGCTGCTGCAGCCCTCAGTGTGTATGAGCTATGCCTTGGCCTATACACAATCATCCCACAAAAATGGCTTTATAAAGCAGTTATGAACTTTCCTTAGGTTTACGACACCCTTGGCACAGATACAGTTTTTATGGCATTTGAATCTATAAATCATTATTAATGATAAGCCTCTTTTATGAAATACACCAACAGTACAATCTTCAGGTCAGGTCTGCCTTTCTACCACAATTCACAGCACCCCTGCCCAAAGTTGTATTTTTCTTCTGTATGTAAAGCAGAGGTGGTATTCAGCAGGTTCTGACTAGTTCTGGAGAACCGGTAGTGGAAATTTTGAGTAGTTCAGAGAACCGGCAAATACCACCTCTGACTGCCCCCCCCACCATCTATTCTCTGCCTCCTGAGTCCCAGCTGATTGGCTGGTTCTTTTTTTGTTGCCCTGCACAGGAGAACGGAGCTGGAAAACAGGTTAGTGGGGTAGAGAGGGAATGGGGATTTTGCAGTAACCTTCCCCTGCCATGCCCACCAAGCCACACCCACCAAGCCACACCACGCCCACAGAACTAGTAGTAAATTTTTTTTGAATCCAACCACTGATATAAATGCTATTTGGATACAAGTAATTCTTAACTTACGACTATTCACTTAATGACCATTCAAAGTTATGATGGACCACCCCAGAACTACTTACAGTAGCATTTCCCCCACCTGAAAAATCACACGATCACATTTTAGACAATTGGCCACCAGCTCACCTTTGTGGCTATTTGTGGTGTCCTGAAGGTCACATGAATATGATTTGTGGCTTTTTTTTTTTTGCTGTGTTTGACCACTGTCATAAAATCAGTTTTGGTCACATGATGCCTCAACTTACTTACATCCATAATTCCAGGCTCAATTCCAGTTGTTAAGGTGAGGATTACCTGTAGGTAATTGTTGCGTGGGCATTTCCTTAGGTAGTCTCTTAAATTAGGGAGGCCGATTAGAAAGGCCAGTTCAGATGATTAACTATGAGATTGCCAATAGTCCATTTGCTAAATTTCACTTAACTATTCTTGAATCATGGAGATTCTTTAATTTCATCAAGTTCTTCTGCTGGACACCAGCTGATAGAAGCCTGTGTCATTTTGGTCTCCTTTCCTGAAGTGCCTGGGGTGAATATAACTCGATGAATTTGCCTGAGGGGCTTTACTGTAAAATCCCAACCACATTTAAACAAAGAAAAAGAACAGTGGCAGAGTCCCAGATTGAAGCAGATGTTTCCTTTTAATGATGTTCAGGCCTTCATATTCCCAGGAAAACCATTTTGAACTTTAATATTTTTCATCAAGTTACTTCAGGTGTGCATTTGAAATCTCTCATGTGCACTCAATAGAGTAGACAATGCTGGCTGAAGGAAAATCAAGGCCAGTCTCTAAGTATACAGTATGTGTAAATACGTGGAAGGAAAGTCTCACGGCCCAGGTTAATTGCTTTTTGTTTGCTTTGGATCAAGTTCAGTTTAAAAAGTTAAAGTGTTTTCTCCCTCCCTCCCTCCCTCCCTCCCTCTCCTTCAGATTACTTGGACTCAAATGTAATGTACAGTATCTAAAAGAATATAAAATGACAAATAAAATTGTATGAAATCAATAAAACCAAGTAGACATACACACACACATTAAAGCTAAGTTAATTAAGCTAACAGAGAAGCATCGTGGATTATTATTATTATTATTATTATTATTATTATTATTATTATTATTATTTACAAGACTTAGTTGATACTTGACAACTATATTGAGAAATTAATGGGAACATTTTGGGGGATGATTTTCTAACACCTTCTTCTTATAGCCTTAGGTCACACCCAGTTGGTGTGACAGGACTAGAACTAGGTTTGTCTAGTCCTACTTCACCCTTCCCATACTCCCTACTCCAACTGTCCTACTATAGTTAATCACCCAGTGGTGGGCTGCTGGGGGTTCGCAGGGGTTTGGGAGAGCCCCTAGCTAAGATTCTGCATAGTTCGGAGAACCCCAGAATCCTACTCCTGCTGGCCCCACCCATCCCCCTTCCCAGGACCCATTTTGTATGCAGGTAAGTGCAGGGTACACATGGAGGATTAGGGAGGGTGAAAAACAGCCCCCCTGGAAGTTTGGGAAGGCCAGAAATGGGCCCATTTCAGGCTTCCAGAGAGCCTCTGGAGCCTGGGTAGGTTGTTTTCACCCTCCTGGAGGCTCGAGGAAAGCCTCCAGACCGCGGGTAGAACAAAAATGATCCCTGCCATGGTGCAGGAGGCTGACTAGGCCATGCCCACCATGGCCACACCCACCCAGTAATCGGGCAGAGA
Organism: Pseudonaja textilis; assembly: GCF_049901715.1. NCBI lineage: Eukaryota > Metazoa > Chordata > Lepidosauria > Squamata > Elapidae > Pseudonaja > Pseudonaja textilis. The sequence goes on along the minus strand of NC_141992.1, from coordinate 174,326,948 downwards.
ACCCGTTGCTAAAATTTTTGAACCCCACCCCTATAACCACCAGATCACACTAACTCTAATTAATAGACAAACAAAAGTATTTTGATCTGGTGCTAGAAATATTGTGATCTCTTAAACTTCATCAGAAAAGATGAGTCCAGTTTAGGGCACCAATCTCAAGAAGGCTCTATTTTTATACCTATATATCTATATATTAAAAATAAGACTGGGGCCTAATTTGAAATGTTTAATGCATAGTCAGATTAATAATGGAAGAGACATTCAATTTAATAAATTAAAAATTCTATCTCTGCAAGAAAACCGCTTCTTACCAGCAAGCTTGAAGAAGATGGAAGATCTGGAATAACCTTCTGAAATACCTCTCACTAATTTTTGGTTGTAAAATTTTTTTGTCTACCATTGCTCAGGAACATTCCTAGTTTTGATTTGTATTCTCTTTCCCTAATTATCCCTGGATCTTGCAAGTTCCTTCTTTGGTATAGACCACAGGATCTAAGCCCAGAAGAAGGCAAATTCAACTTCAAATATTAAATGCTTTATGCATCTGAAAGTTGGGTGATTTTTCCCCCCAGGTTGCACATGTTTGTGTTAGTAAGCACAACATTGTTTCTAACATGGAATAGCATTCCAATGTCTTGCTGATCCTATTTCAAAGACTGTATCTTAAACCGTACTAAAGTTCAAAGTTAAGGCATCTGTATCTGCAGTGTGTAATAGCAATACCTGCAATCAGCAGTAGCAATGGAACTAGCTTTTACTTATGAAAAAGATGGGAAACCCAAGACTTTCCTATGTTACTGAATTACATTTCTCAGCTTCTCTTGCTAAGCTAGTTAGGAATGCTAGGAGTTGTTATTCAGTAAGACTTGGAGATCTACCAGTTTCCCATTTTTGCATATTGGGATCATAAGAATGAATATTCCCTTCACTTATTATTAGGAGGCCTATTTGATAATGGGGGAAAGTTAAATTGCATGGTAATTTTACAAGTTAGCAAGCACACATTCCTATTGGCATTTTCCCTACCCAGGATGAATAGTTCTTACTGCAGAAACAATAGGACATGACAAAGCATGCATTTTGGGGTCATTAAGAGACTTCCTTTGGCCTTCTGCCTCACAGGACTCCAGGGGATTACATTAATGATTTAAGTAATACTACATGCCCTATAAGTGTCTTATCACTTAATTGGACTCCAGACAAATTTGGTTAAATCACATATGCTGTTCACTTTATTGCAACTACTATGCAGTTTTTTTAAATAATTTCCTACATTCTCTGCTGCTTTCAGAGGCATCTGAGTTACACTGAATGTATCTCCTGAGGATGAAGATTGTGAAGGCAGAGGTTTAACCGTGCATTGCCAGCATTCACCATAAAACTAGGAATATGTTCTCAAAAGTTTAAGATCAGACTAAAAGCCATCCTCAGCAAGGATATTGAGTAAAACACCACTAAGGAATATAAAAAAAAGTGTCAAGAGAAGCTTGACAAATCTGACATGTTTCACTTGTAAATGGAAGAATTTTGTACTTATGTTTCTTGGAAAAAAAATCTTTTAGTATGCCAAAATCTTTTGTCCTGAGTGTTGTGTTACATAGGATAAGAAGACTCTAGGATCAGAAATCTCTACAGTGTTACCAGATTCTCTGTTTGCATACAGAGTCATTGTTAACTTCATTTTTACAACCAACTAATGTTGAGGATGCAGAATAATTCAAGGGAAAAATACAGACCAAGAGAAGACCAGAATTTGACAACGTATGCATAATAGTTTCATGTCCGCTCCAGGAAACACTTTTTTTGAATCCCTTCTCCCACCACCATCTTATTTCTCCATCTTCTCCATGATCTTTATTAAAATATTCTAATTGCTGTGTATTTTTCTTCTTCTTAAGGCCAATAGCCTAGTAAGTGTGTCAATGGGATATATAGTTACTGAAAACATGCATCAGCCACATGTTATGCATATTTTTTAATCTCAGAAGAACAACAATTTAGGCTGTATCAGCCTACATGAGAATTATAGTATCAGTAAACCAATTGCACAAAAATTAAAAAATAATAAATAACAAGACTTTTTGTGAATCAATGATCTCCATTGAGATTTCCAATATATATAACATTGCAAGCAAGGGCTTTTTCCCAAAACTTATTTACATATCAAATTTAGAAATAGCCTATCTTACTTGCAGGGTGACACTCAGCAACGTACAATGTTCTCCTGGACTCAGGGATAAGGGAGGAAGGTGTGTGTGTGTGTGTGTGTGTGTGTGTGTGTGTGTGAGAGAGAGAGAGAGAACACGTCTATTTCCCCAAAACTAGGTATTTGGAGAACAATGCTTTCTGTCCAAGCAAGAGAGCACTATTAATATTTATAATTCCAAATGTTGATTCTTGGCTTGAAATTGGTTGCAAAGCCATGCCTCCAATACTTAACAGAATTTTCTGCAAGGAAAGTGAGATGCTCATGGATGTAAAAGAGTGGGAGGGTAGCACTATTTCTTCTATAGAAAAGGAGAAGTAGTGTAGGAGAAGCAAGGAACAAATTACACACATCCAGAAGAAAAGCCTATGGAAAGCAAAGGGATTGTTATTGGTTCCATGAAATTTCGTGGCTGGAAAAAAACAATGTATCTTTTATTATGCAATTTTCTCTTTTGCTTCCTCTGCCCCCATTCTTTGTTGTATCCTCTCCATATAGTCTTGCCAAGATTGATAGAGGAGGCACAAGTGTCACACCATCAGCCCAGCCTCCACCATTTTAAATCTCTGTATACTCCGTATGTAGCTTGACACATCAACAAGTAATTTGAAATGCTTTGTATAAGCTAGAGTTGCTAAATGATCTCAATCAATCTGCATTTCAAAGCAAAGGCAGACCAGATTCCTGGATAATGTGAACTAAATATGTGAATTATGCACTTTTCATAATTTTGCCATATGAATGAAAATGCTGTGAACAAAGCAGCATATTTTAGAGCTCAAAATATTAGAGCATTATTTTAGAATAAAATGCTTTCAAATGCTTAAATATGAACTGTTCTGCCTTTTTAAATAAAAAGTGCAGATGGGTGCAGAAAGAGAATAGAACAGATTTGTAAATAAGAATATGAAAAGCTGACAAGGACCAGATCCACAATGAGTTTTTAATATCCTCTTATCTTTCCCTAATATACCCTTATATAACTCTTATCCTCATCCCTATACAACCTGTTTTCCTTGTTACCTTCTGGGAGGAGGCTTCGTGGTATCCAAAGCAGAACATCTAGCTTCAGTCACACTTTTGTTCCATATAGTATCAACCTTGTTAATTCTCAAGTTTCCTCTTTCTGCTATGTGTTCAAAATGGACAGTGATATCCATATCAGTTATGCTGTGAGAGGCTGCACCAATGTGATGAACCTTGTGGCAGTGCCACCACTTGTGTGCACAATGGCACAATGACCCTTCCAGTGTCCTGCTACTAGAGGCTGCGCCAGTGTGATGAGCCTTACAAAGACCCATTTGTGGTGGAGTTTGGCAGAAAGAAATAAGCCAGGTGCTGCTTCTGTGTGCAGCCAAAAGTTTGAAAAGGCAGGAAGGTAAAATGCCAAACTCAACCCATACCCATACCTTGTGTATTAACCCCACTTTCTCAGCCTACTACCCAAGCGACCTTCCCTTCCTGCTGAGGCTTTATGAATACCTTGCAAGTGAATTCACCCACCATTTCCCCATGAAACACCCCTCTCCTGACTGAAGGCAAAGCTAAAGGAGGAAGAAGTGGCCATTTGAATACTGCCACAATTGGCCTCGAGTGGCTGCAGAAGAAGTCGGGCAGTGGCAGACAGGTGCTGAGACATGGGAGGCCTGGCTGCAGCATTCTTAAAGTAAGTGGGCGCAGGGCACATGAGGCAGCTACTTTCCCAGATCCCCACCCTAGCTTGATTTTTAAGTTTGTGCTTCACCCCACCTTGTACAACCAGAAGTTGGGTGGGGTTTTATTAGGGCTCATTTTTCAGGGCAGGGCTTATTTTAGGTGCAGGCATTAAAATCAACTAGGGCTTGTTTTGGGGGTAGGTGATATTTTTGGGGAAACAGTAGATGCCTGTATGTGTTATGCATGTATATGAGTAGATACTTACTTTTAAGAGCAGGCAACAGAATTTCATTTTTAATGTGGGCCAGTGTGCTCACAGTAAAAAAAAATGACAGTAAAGCTTCTCTTCTCTTCTCTTCTCTTCTCACCCCACCCCCACCCCACTCCACCTCACCTCACCTCACCTCACCTCACTCCACCTCAGCTCAGCTCAGCTCATCTCATCTTAATGTGAGAGCCAGTTTGATATGGTGGCTAAAGACTTTGAGCTAGAAACCAAGAGACTCTTTGTACTAGTCCCAGCTTAGGCACAAAGGGGTGACCTTGCACCAGTCACTCTCCCCCACCTCTACGAAAAGAAGATGATGGCAAACCACTTCCAAAAAATGTTGCAAATTTTCAGAAGTCAAGATTGCCTTGAAGTCACACATACTGTAAATAAACAAATACATTCTAAAACTAAACAGCTAAACTTAGTTATTCCAGTAAAGAATAATATATGCAGTTTGTTCATATGTTATTCTATATAAAGATAATACATTTGGTTGATGCGGATGGAAACATTCATCTTTATCCAGCATCAGGTGGATCTGCAAAATACAATTTCAAAAAAGCTAACTATGATCTCATAGATGCCGACCTATCATCTCTTGATTGGCACATTCTGTTCTCTAACTGTAACACTACAGAAGACCATTATAATGCATTCTTACTTGAACTTGAAAGAGTCATAAAACTTTATATACCATTAGTAACCCCTAAATACAAAAAAAAAACCCCAAAAACAAATTACCCATAACAATAAGAAAACTCCAATCTAAAAAAAATCACTATGACGTAAAAACAAAACTAGCTATGCAGCAAACTTTAAAAACTGATACAACACCTTATGCACAAATTATTACTGCAAATAGGATGAAAACCTTCTACGTACAAAATCTACCCGCACCTTCTACAATTTTGTAAACACCAAATTTAAAGACTCAAGAACCATCCCACCTCTAAAGGGACCAAATGGGAAAGACTGCAGCAACGAAGCTGTTAAGGCCAACCTCTTCAACACATTCTTCAGATCAGTCTTTGTTAACAGCAATGGCTCATGTCCCACATTTCCTAGCCGTACCACAACTAACTGCAACGATCTACTACATATTGACTTTACAGAAGAAAATGTAGAAAAGGCTTTTCATAATCTAAAAACATCCCTATCTATTGGCCCTGATGGATTATGTGCATACTTCTTAAAAAAGCTTTCCTCTGCCATAGCAGAACCCCTAAGCATTATATATGATATATCATTCAGAACCAGCTCCTTACCGAACCTATGATCTTTAGCTACAGTCATCCCTATCTTCAAAAAAGGTGACCCCAGCCTGGTTGAAAACTACAGACCAATCTCACTATGTTGTGTCACGTGCAAAGTCATGGAATCAATCATTAACCAATTCATCACCCTCCACTTAGAGTCAAACAACCTACTCTCCAAAAAACTATTTGGTTTCAGGAAAAAATTGTGCTGCAACCTAACAGCTCCTACACTGCAAAAACATAAGGACTACTCTACTCGACCAGGGTAAAACAATAGATGCAATTTACATAGACTTCTGCAAAGCCTTTGATTCAGTGGTACATGACAAACTACTGTTAAAACTAAACTCTTACAGCATTTCCGGATCTCTTCATAAGTGGATTACTGCATTCCTGTCAAACAGGCAACAAATAGTAAAAATAGGGAGCGCTTTATCAAACCCTGCTCCAGTTAACAGTGGCATCTCCCAAGGCAGCATTCTAGGACCCACACTCTTTATATAAATGACCTTTGTGTTCACCTTATAAGCAACTGCGTCCTCTTCGTGGATGATGTAAAACTATTCAACACTACCGACAATGCTATTGCCCTTCAAAGTGACCTTGATTATGTGTCTGAATGGTCAAACAATTGGCAACTCCAAATCTAAACCAACAAATGCTCTGTCCTACACATTGGTAAAAAAAAATCAGCACACCAAATACAAACTAGGCAGTTATGACCTCATTGATGACCCTCACTCTGTCAAGGACCTAGGAGTATTCATATCTAATGACCTAAGCACCAGAGCTCACTGTAACAGCATTGCCAAAAAGGCATTAAGAGTTGTAAATCTAATCTTACGAAGCTTCTCCTCTGGAAATATTGAATTGCTAACTAGGGCATACAAAACCTTTGCTAGACCAATACTCAGATACAGCTCATCTGTCTGGAATCCGTACTGTATATCAGACATTAATACAATTGAGCAAGTCCAGAAGTATTTCACGAGAAGAGTACTACACTCCTCTGCTCACAACAGAATACCCTATATCACCAGACTTGAAATTTTGGGCTTGGACAGTCTTGAACTATTCCGCCTATGGTTGGACTTAAGCGCAGTACACAAAATTATCTGCTACAATGTCCTACCAGTCAATGACTACTTCAGCTTCAACCACAACAATACAAGAGATATGGGGACTTCCGGTTTGAAGGGCTTCAGTGACAGACAGAAATCCGTGATCATGCACGGTTTCTGTCTGGGCTCGCTGCTGGAGCACCCCGAGCCGGCTGGTTTCAGGGCTAAGCCACCCAGTAGAGGTGGTGAAGTGGGGGCAGACTGCCAGCAGGGTTGAGGAGAGCTGCATCTCTCCTCAGCTGGCCATTACTCCCTTTCCTGAAGGCGGTTGCAGCGGTGGTCAGAAATGGCCACCACGAAGGAGAACTTGACCAGAAAAGAATGTGCAGGAGGAAGATACAAAGTGAAAGTTTTGGCTGACCGGGTTAAATTGTAAAAGCAACAACTAAGGTACCCTGGAATTTAAACTTACAAAAAATAACATCGCTCCCAAAGAAGAGTCGGAAGCAGTGAAGGAAAGTGAAAAGGGAAAGGTTTGGCTTTTTTTTTTCTTCTCTCTCCTTCCCTGTACTGACAACTAAAAGACTTAAATAAGAAATTGGAAAAATCCGCTTTGACATCAATAGGCAATTAAGCTGAAAATAAAACAAAATGCCAAAGGGATAATAAAGATTTCTGGACATTAAAATTTTTCTTTTTCATAAGCAGGAAGGGAGAGAAAAAGAATAAGGGCAGGATCTGGAAGAGGGAGGAGACTGCCTGGAATTAAAAAGAATCTACAGTAAAACTTCAACAAGGCTTCTAAAAGATACATCTTAACTGAAACTTTGCAACTAAATAGTAACCTCAGGAAGAGAAAGTGAAAAAAAGAGCAAAAAAGAAACAGCTTGCATGTATTTGGATTATTTGGTGATCTTTGGATTCTTGGTTATTGCATTTGAATGACTAAAATCAATCAGGTGGTTGTTTAAAAATTTATACAATGGCACCACTTCTGGATGAACTGAAAATGGAACTTAAAAAGTACAAAGAAGATGCACAAGAAGGGAAGGGTTCTTTTGGCTTCGTTTTTCAATTCTTAGAAATGGAGATTTGGAACTATCAGAAACAACAAGAAAAGACTGCAAAACAAGAAGACTGGGACAAAGAAGAAGCCATCTTTAATGAACAAGCAATTTTATGTGGGGAAGAAAAAGGAAAGGGGGGAAAGAGAATGGAGAATTTAAGACTTAAAAAAACAACCAAAGAAAAGAAAAATAATTCAAAAAATAAGTATAATACTGGAGAGCAACAGAAAAGGGAATACAGAAGAGAGAAATAGAGGTAGAGAGACAAGGGGGTAAAAGGGGGAGAGAGAAAAAGAGAGGGAAGAAGGAAAGGAAAAGAAGTTACAAAGGACCGGAGCAAGATATAGAGAAACAGGACCTATTTAGAGATAATGGGTGAAAATCTAACTGAAAAAGGGATTCTGTAAAGGTACATAAGATTGTATTGTTATATTAGTAATAGAAATAACTTTAGAAAATTGGAAACAACGTATGATTAAAATGAGGGATAAAATAGTTAGTGTAATTTAGTGAAATGTTTGTGAATAAAATAAGTAAAATAAAATAAATGAGAAAATTGAATTAGGAAGGAACAAGAACATTTTAATTAGTTAATGTTTTATAAAATATAAGTGAAGGGGGGAGAATTAACTATGGAAAGCTTATAATTGTTCCTGTAGAAGTATGATATTTAATTGAAAAGTAATGTTAAATATGTTAAGACTTTAATGAATATTAATATTAATGATAGAATTGGAATGGAATGTTGTTTTAATTATATACATTTATATTTTTTCTTTTTTTAAGAATGCAGTGTGTATTTTAAGAATGTATCAAGCAGAATCCGAATGGAAGTTATATATTATATTGAATGTTATAACTTTAGGGAAAAGATATAAAGGTGTCATACTCCAATCAGTAACTACAGGAGAAATTTTGTTTAATGAGAAAATATAATAGATAATTGAAACAGGACAGACAAAAAATATAAATACAATGATTTGAACTGAGATGAGATAATTAAAATAAAATTGAGAAAATTAAAAGAGGGGAGAAGCTATGCAGAAAATGTAAAATAGTAATAAGATATGGAATAGAATATAAAAAATGAGCATGAACCTGAATTTGTGTCTGTACGAAGAAATGTAACCCGGGATTATGCTACTTTCAAAAAAGATGTTTTATTTGTATTTTTTTTCTCTTTGTGAAAACTCAAATAAAATTTACAAAAAAAAATAAAAATACAGGCGATACAAACTCAATGTTAACTGCTCCAAACTTGATTACAGAAAGTACGACTTCAGCAACAGAGTGGTCAATGCCTGGAATGCACTACCCAACTCTGTGGTTATATCTTCAAACCCCACTCCTTTAACCTCAGACTATCCACTATTGACCTCACCCCATTCCTAAGAGGTGTGTAAGGGGCGTGCATAAGTGCACCACCGTGCCTCCTGTCCCTGTCCTATTGTCCACATTTAATCGTACCTATTTTCTGTATTCTTACTCATGTTTATACTTATACCTATTGTTTTGTAAGTGATTGACAAATCAAATAAATAAATAAAATAAAATCATGAATGTCATTCAACAGAGTCATACTAGAATATGGCTATGTCGTTCATGAGCCTGTCCATTGATAAAATGCTATGGGCAAAAAGTACACCTTCATAACAATGTGAAAACACAAATCTTCTTTTGAATCTTCTCTGTAAAATTAAAAATACATAACAAAGAGAACATTGAAAAGTGTACCCTTGTTTCTTCTGATCCCCATATATAAGATGGGCAAATTTTACAGCAGAGAGTTTATGTTATATACTATAAGTAAGCTATTCCCATGAGTTGGAACCCAAATCTGTCATAAGCCCTACTGATAGATGAAGTCAAGCAATTTCAAGTGATGATCCAAGGTGATCAATGAACTGGAAGCCAACCCCCACCTGCTTAGTTTGATCAGTGAAGGTATCTGATTGAGCTTGTCCCAGGCCATTCTGTTGGCAGTAATCTTAAGTGGTCCTCAGAGGAACACATTGTGTAGTGGCTGTTGTGATTGCCAACTCAAGCAACTACCACTGCCACCTCATTAGGCATCACTCCAAGAATGCCCTCAAAGCAATATTTAGGAATTGACCAGCCTGCTTCTTGCTGGTAGATGAATTGTCACAGCTGCTGCTTAAAGAGGATAGACAGCAAGGAGAGTGGGTGGGAGAGAAAGATAAGAGGGGAATCACTGATTTTCTCTATATGTTTGTACAAAGGGAGAAATCTTATTCCTATTTCTTGCAACTGCCTCTACCCATATTAGAAAGTGCCATATAATGGTGGAAGGATAAAGGTAAAAGATGAATTTGTCAAGGGAAGGGAAATGAATTCATAATTGCTTCTAATTATTATTAGTGGGGAGAACATCTGAATAGGGTCACAAAGACAACAGTGTGTGTCCTCAGTATATTCTATGAACTGAACACATTCTCCAAACCTTGTATATCTAATTGGATTTCTCATTTCTGATACCTCCCTTAAGTGATGAAAGAAAAAGAATTTATGAGCTGAGATATAAATAAAAGCACATGGTTTATGTGTTTGTATTCCAGTTTACTTGCAGATATTTGTTTCATCATGTCTCTGGATGCTCTCCGTGCAAACGGTTGAGGCTATTTTGTTTGATGTAAAATACAGTGCAACATGTTATTTTCTAAAAGTCATGTTCTTTATTTTATCAGTTTGAAGAGAAATTTATTGCCTTGGAAACAACAACTGGAGAGCCCAGAATATGGAAACGTTACTAGGCTTCTGTGATAATATTTTTTCACCTGTAGTTTTAGGCATGATGTAAAGATATATCTCTGGTTATGTTTATACTATTGGAAAGAGTCCTATTCTACTTGAGAGGAACTGCATGATGATACATTCTGTATAAAAGGGTCAATTTAACACATCTGTAGTAGAAGACATGTGAGCCCTTGTGCCAGAAGCTGATTAATTATATAAGTCTGAAAGACCATCCAGGGCATTTCACATGAGGATTTTGAACTAGTTTGAAAGCATCTCCAGGTTTTTGCCATTCCATGACGTTATCAGGGTTCAAAACTTGAGCAATAATGGATGAAAGAGTGGATGTGGCTGAGAAACAGAAGACTTTTGGAATTAGAAGCATGTGAATTGAGATTTGGATGGCCCGGATATATGGTACAACAAAGTTAAGTTTAAGATTGATTTTGAAAATTATTTTGTTAGATGTGTAATATTGAGAATACTGTATGGAACCAATGCAAACATACCTGAAAAATCCTTTGTAGCTCTCTGCACAAAAAAGATTTTATAGAAAAGAAATAACAGGTAAACATAAACTTATTCTGATAGGCTAAAATTTTGCCAAGCGGAATGTAAAATAAAATCAAGAAAGGAGCTGGTCATAGAAGGGTACACATGTCGATTATTAGAAAGATTTATAGTAGATAAAAGAACTTACGATTTTGAATATTGTATGACTGAGTTTGAAACAAAATTATGTACAAATAATTATCAGACTGCAAAAATATGTAAACTTTTATTGAAATTTTAAACAAAAGAACAAGTGAAAGAATGTATGATAAAATGGACTAAAATTTTGGTTACAATACCCAGATGGAATAGTGGGGAGACTATGTGGTTGAAAGGACTGAAATTTATATTATGTTATAACCTTAAAAAGATTTATAAAATGATTATCATTGCTATATCTCACCAAAAAGAATTTAATAGTATGTATAATAATACCTGTGTTTTCCCTCCAAATAAAACCCAGTCTTATATTTTGGGGAGCTACAAAATAAGCATTCGGGCTTATTTTTGGGGATGCCTTATTTTTACCCCATGTACAGGAGTTCCACTTCTTCTGCTTTCTTGTGGCTGCAACGGATCAGGCAAGCTGAGACATGGTGGGAAGGAGTGGGTGGGAAGGCTCATCTTCACATCTCTCAGCTTTCTCACAGCCCATGTGGTGTGTTGGGATCATCTGCCTTCCCCCTGCACTTCTGCCTCCATTTGCTGCCAGTGCCGCTGTGAGAAGACAAGCCTCCCGTGGCTGCCCACCTGCTCTGGCCCACTGAATCTTGGCTTTCCCACATCCTGCATGATGCATCCAGTTTGTGTGCCACCCCCTGCCTCTGGCTCTGCCTTCTGCTTGGACAGGTAATCAACTCACCTGTGCTGCACAGGCTGCAGCTGACACCATCACCCCCTTGCTACCTCGAGTGCTGGCCATGCATCCCAATGATTACCTTAACCAGGGCTGATTTTCAGGGTAGGTTTTATATTAGGGGCATGCTAAAAATCAGGCTAGGACTTATTTTCAAGGCAGATCTTATTTTAGGGGAAACATGTACATTTATACTGGAAACATAAGCAAGAGGGGACAATTTATCATGCTTGATTTACATAAAAAAGCTTTTTTTTTTGGTAATAATTATATATATAAAAGAAGAAAATACTTCCTCCCTTTTCCAGCACCTTAAAGCCACAGGACATGAATTAATTTTGAGGGAACCAAATTAATCTCCAATACTGAACACTTCAACAAAAGAATAATCAGGGAAGCCATCGAAATAGAGAAACACCCCCATAACATGCATAAACGGTACGATACCTCCCGCCTACCGGACATCTGGAAACTAGCCCTTATCAACAAACGAGTCCCAGCCACGAAAACCAACACCAGACCCAAAACAACACGGGACACCACCGCCAATCCCCCTCATCAGACCCAGGCCCAAACCCATCCTATAAACAAAGGACAACCTCCATCCAGAAACCAGACCACAGCTGCTTCGCCAGCTGTTGTACCCTCCGACCCCAAAACCAAACAAGCTGACACACGTCAAGAACACAGACCCAGACCCCAAACTCGAAGCCAGACCAAAACCCAGAATGCTACATCACAGCCACCCACTCAGGATATCACATCAGAAAACTCAGGAAATTACACCAAAAGAACTCAAGAAGTTGCAACACAGCAAATGACCCAGGAAATCACAGCACAAGACCAAGGATACCACAGCAATAAATCTCACAAGTTCATCACACAACCTATTACCCAAGCTGTTACAACACAGGAAGCTAATGGAAAAGAGATCAAAACACAAACGAGCCAGGAGATTACAATGCAGGACCCAGGATACCACAACAAAAGAACTCGCAAGCCCATCACACAACCCCTTACCCAAGCTGTTAAAACACGAGAGGCTAATGGAAAAAAGATCACTACAAACCCAACGACCCAGGAGATTACAGCACAAAATCCAGGATATCTCCACAACAAAACTCACAAGGTCATCATGCAGCCCATTATACCAACATCAACTCCATCAATCAATCAAGAGGCAGCAGTGCAACCAACCAGCCCAGCACACCAGCCCCCACCACCAGTATTTATAGAGAGATGGTAGCTCCAATCACATACTGCTTGCACTGGCACGAAGCCGAAAGCTCCAGCCTGAGGATGGTGAGTGCGACCTCACTGAAACGTCACCAAGATACTCTTAATCTTACACGGGAAAAGACATGAACACACACACACACACACACACACACACACACATACATACACACATACATACATACATACATACATACATACATACATATAAAACAATGGAAGATTTTAAAGATTAGTGTACAATTGAAACCAGAGATTTATTTTGGGACTGATGGATAAACAGTTGGAAAAACAATCATTTGTTTTTATATATAATAACTACAACAAGATTATTTTATATAGATAGATAGATAGATAGATAGATAGATAGATAGATAGATAGATAGATAGATAGATTCTACTTTACCCACAATGGAGGAATGGATGGTGAAGATGATGGAATTTGCTGATGAAATTAAGAGCTTTAATAACAGAAAAGATAGTCTAACTTTAATGTTGATTAGAATCCTCTTATTGACTTTTTGCATGAAACAGGGAAAAAATGAAATTGTGTAGTTTTGAAGATTAAGGAAAAAAATGATTTTGAAAAAAGTGTAAAGAATGCTGTAGCCATAGAGTAAGACATTTACATTTGTACTTATAACTATTGTAAAAGAAAATTAGAAGTTACTTTTTATATTTTGTTTCTTTTTTTTGCACTTTTACTTTTGTCTTTTTCTTATATCTTTTCTTTCCTCCATTTTGTTATAAATCTTAGTTCATGTTAGTTTTTATCTTGCTTCTTTAAAAGTTGTATGTTGCAATAAAATTAATATTTGAATATGTTGTTACTCTAAAGCACTTCTGGAAGGCCTGCAGGACACCTTACTTTATTATATCTTCTAGCTCCTAAATGTCAGTTTTTTTTAAAGAACAAACACTTGATAAACAAAGGATATATTTAATATTGCATGTCTTAACAGCAGCTAGGGTTATACTTGCACAATATTGGAAAAATGAAGAAATTCTATGAGATGAAGAGATAATTAGGAAGATACTAGATTGTGCAGAAAGGGACAGACTTACACTGAAGTTTAAACAGAAAGAAGACACAGAATATTATCAAACATGGACTTTATTTTACCAGTGGTTGGAAAAAAGAGGTGGAGATTAAGAATGTAATCTGTATTGTTAATCAAATTAAATAATCCAGACAACACAATGTTTATTAAGCACTAACAAAATGTAAACAACAGAAAACCAATAAAATCTTTTTTAAAAAAGCTGAATGCTTTTAAAACTTCTTTTATAAGAATTACTGAGAGGTTATTTTGTTTTTTGTTTTTTGCATAAACCAGGTGCTCATCAAAATAGACATCTGATGTTTCCCATTCTATTAGCACTTGTAAGCATATATAAGTCAGCTCTATAGTTAGGTCATATATGAAAGCATTTGAATGCAAAGTCTATTATCTACTAGAAGAAAATGAGTAATTATCCTCCATGTTGACTGAATAAATAAACAAATATATTTTAATGAACAGTGGAGATGATTGGTTTATTGGAAGTAATCACCAAAATTATATTCATAGTTATTATCTCTCTTTACCCAAACATGGTAATAAAATTAAGACCCTTGTGCACTATATTCTGTTAACATGATTAATGGGAATAAGGAAATGCTCATATCTAAAATGAGAAATATTACGGGAACCATTCATTTCTATGATTGGAATGCTGCAATGCAATTTCCCCCAAGGGACATAGAATTACTCCTATCTGAAATGTTTATTGTACAGTTAGTAATAAAAATGTGGTTTAAGTTTGAAAATTGTCAAATGTTGCATTTAAGCTACAAGAAATACAGCAGAGATTCCAAACTATACGAAGTGATTGTTCAGCCAATTGAAATAAATGGTGCTTAAATAAGATACAATTGAATATACCATACAATCCTATATGTATTCAGTAGAAAATTCTTTCCTACTGGGCATGCTTCAGATCACAGACACAGGCTATGTAGATATTTTCTGAGAATATATCATAAGAAGGCAGTGAGGCATTCTAAGTAAATTTCATTTATATTTACATCCATTCACTTGTGTCCAGCTCTCAGAGACTCCCTGCAGAAGTCCCTGCAGTTTTCTCCGCAAAGTTTTTCAGAAGTGGTTTGCCATTGAAAATCCTCACTGATCTGCTACTAGACCCCTTGCAGTTTGCCTACCATGCAAATAGATCGCCAGATGATGTTGTCAATAGGGCATTGCACTACATCATGCAACATCTTGAATCCCCAGGGACCTATGCATGGGTCCTTTTTATGGATTTCAGCTCAGCATTCAGTACTATCATTCCAGAAATTCTTCACTCTAGATTGACTTAGCTAGCTGTGCCTGTCCATACTTGTAGGTGGATTATAAGCTTTCTGACAGATAGAACGCAACAGGTGAAGCTTGGGGAAATCACATTGAATACCCAAACAACTAGCATAGGTGTCCCCCCAGGACTGTATGCCTTCTCCGTTACTCTTTTCTCTCCATACCAGTGACTGCATCTCTAAGTTCTCTCTGTTAAAGTATGGAAGTTTTCAAAAAATACAACAGTGATTGGTCTCATTTGAGATGGTGATGAGTCTGCATATAGATGGGAAGTTGAACAACTGGCCCTGTAGTGCAGCCGGAACAATTTGGAGCTGAGCATGCATAATACTTCATGTTTCATTTAATTAAATATACAGCAAATAATTTATGATGAAGAAAACAATGCCAATTAATTCTTAAGTATCGTATCTATTCAAATATATCCACAGATAAAGGCCATCCTTGAATTTTTAAAGCAAACTACTGTGAAATATGTGCCACCACGGGTAAGCTGTTCTTCAAAACGATTGCATGTTTTACTTTCAGAATTGGCTGATCCATGGGTAATCCAAAGATGATCCATTTTTATAATATTGTGATAAAAAAACAAAGAGTTGGTTAATTTGTGGATGGACTTAGACGTGAGTCTATATGTGAGATATAGCTGCTTTTAAAAAGTATTGCTATATATACTCATAAATAAGTCCATCCCTGATATGTTGAACCCCATTCTTTGGATATATTGTGGCACCTAAAATTCTTGGCTTATTCATGAGCATATATCACTATATCTATATCACTATATATATATCACTGTATCTATAAATATATCAATATATATATAGTAGATAGAGCATCACTCAAATAAGTCTGCCTAGAAGATGTGTTGAACAAGGAACAAGAGCAACCAGTTAATTCAGCTATCAATAATGGAAAATATATGTGGCTCAGAGTTGAAATGAGAGGTCCTTGGTGCTCTCTCAGCTTGGTTGTTTCCTCCAAACTAGATAATTAAATTAGTTAGCACTGATGGTCATCTCAAAGGTGCCTTTTTTAAAAAAGGCAACTGGACTGTTTTTTCCTTGAGGAAGAAGACTGTTTCTTCATAAAGGGGAAAAAAAACAGCTCCCCAGCATGCATGTATGTTCCAGGAAGCTGAGCTTCTGGTTTCTGGAGTGCATCCACACACAAAGACCAACTCGTCGGCATGCATATGCACACCAGAAACTGAAAGCTCAGCTTCCCAGTACACACATGTGCACCAGGGAGCTGCTCTTCCGGTTTCCAGCGCTCCCGCATATGCAAAGACCAGCAGGGACCATTTTCATCCTTTTTTTGTCACACGAATTATCTGAAGTGAGTTGTCTCCTGCTCTTTTGGAATGCACTTCCTTTTTCCTGGGAATCTGGACTACGTTCCATCCTATGTTGCTATTCTATCTATGCAAGCTAGGATATCTAATCTAAAGTCTTCTTTTCAAACCCACATCTTGTTGTCTGCTTCCTATCAGCTTGGAGACCGATGCACTGTATTAACTCATTGATGCGAATAGGCAAAAAGTTGTTCTCTAGTTCCCCTTTAAGTAACGAGCTTTAAAAAAGGTGGGAATATGGTAGCCTTCCAATGACAGCATATAGATGTCCTTGAGTGCAGAACTATGAATGTGCAAAGCCATTAGTGAGGGCCTCTTTCCTAGTGAGTATACAGATATAATTTCATGTGATCAAGGTATGAAATGGATTCAAGTCTTTCCATTTCTTTTAATTTGCCTTTGGATGATGGAAATCCTTGCCTACTGTTATCATCTTAAAAACCAACACATTTTCATCTTAAAAACCAACACATTTATTCTGCTATATCATACCTGCATAGACAAAATTCTAAAGCAGAGGAAGGCAGAAAAACAAAAACAAGAACCAAACAACCAAGCAAAAACAAACGGGACATGTCAACATCCTACTGATGCTAGCTGACTGATCTTGTTAGCACCCATCATTGTCATCAAGGCATGGTCACCTAATACAAGAACTGCAGCCTGAAGAACTACTGGTCTCCCCCCCCCCCCACCCAAAATGTGCTTTAGTCAGACCTTCCCCACCTCCTCTCCCACCCTGGGTCTCTTTGAACGGAATTTGATTGTCAGCATTATACACAAGTCCAGACAATGCTTTCAATGGAAGCCTTTTTGGAAGACAATTAAAGAAAGCATGATAACGGGATTTGTCACCATGATGTGGCTGCTATTTGAGCAGGCATTATAATAATGAAAGAAAGTTTTACTAATTGAAAATGTGAATCAAATTCAGCTGTCTTTCTCCCCCTCTCTCTAATTTCTCTTGGATGAAAGCCAATTAAGCTCATCTGTCTAATGCATCTATTCACCCCCTCAGTGCAACAATGTGTCAATTGTAATGGATGTCTAATAAACTCAGACTTTTTAGGACAGAATGCTGAGCACATAAAAGAATCAGTGAGAAACATGGGCATATACCTTAAAAATGTTTTGGTAAGAGAAACATTTGACCTTGGAAAAGGTCTCTGTCTGGGTTTTTTCTTCCCCCTCCACAACGAGACATGCATAAATTAGGAGAATGTGATTTTCTTCCAAACCACTGCTCAGTTTTTCAATCTTGAATGCACTTTGATTGCACATACAGAGCTCAGAAGACTTTTATATTAGCAACAATTGTGTGTGTGCACAGCGAGACAGCAAGCTAGTGAATTAAAAAAAATGCCTTTGAGACAAACTTGACTCCTTGCAACTGCTTGTACAATGCCTGCAATTTTCTTAGCAAGGTTTTCAGTGGTTTTCATTGCCCATTTTTTTAGGGCTGAGAAAGGCAAATATACGTGTCCCAGGATAATATTGCAGGATCCAATCTGGGTTTGTTACCAGGACCAGAGTTTTAATCTTCTGAGCTTTTGGACTCATGCTGGAGCCCATCAGGGAACAAATATATGCACATAATAGCCCAAAACACACATTCTGGTAGAGAGACATTCCCTGCAGATGAACCTCAGCAAGTCTGAAAGCTTGGAAGACTAAACCTTTGGTTCTGGTGACTGACCCAGATTGAATCCTGAGAAAGTGGCTTTGTGGCAAAGGCAAGGAATAAAACTCACAATCTCCCCATTTCTAGTCTGGTGCCCTAATAACTACACCCGCTGGCTTTCAGAGTGGTGGTTAAGGTTTAAAATTAGAGAGTATAAAAGACTCACTTTGCCATACAGTACAATAAAGTGATCTTCCTCTGTTGGTCTTACTGACCTCATATTATTAACAGTAAGGAACAACAAGTGGATGAGTCTGCAGTATAATTATATATCCAATGCTCTTCAGCCTTCTTGGCTTGCCTTGTTTCAATGACAGCTTAAGAAAATGGAAAGCAATGAGAAGGATCTCTTCCTAATTCCTATTAAATTTTTGGAAGTATGGAGAAGTTTCAGAGTGATGGAGAACAGTGAAACAAAAGAAGGATTTAGCATCTCTAACCACTCAATAAACTCATATCCATCCCCAAGAAAAATCTGAAAGAACAAGATGGTTAAACCAAAGCTCCTTTAATAGAGGAAGAGAAGTTTTGAGAAACTCAACCACCAATTTCAGCACATCTTAGATTCTTACATTGGATCTAAGTAACTCTTATTCTCAAGATGCAATAGATCACCTAACTTTAGTTTAATGCAGGGCTGTAGAAGTCACAGTGTGATTCTGCATTTCAGGTGTCTCTTTTCACATGGTCACAGGGATGAAGGAAGTTTCAGTGCAATAACATCTGAAAGGCAGAGAACCACCATTTCTGCTTTTAAACCAGACTTTCTGCCTTCCTGGCCTTTCTTTCTTTCTTTCTTTCTTTCTTTCTTTCTTTCTTTCTTTCTTTCTTTCTTTCTTTCTTTCTTTCTTTCTTTCTTTCTTTCTTTCAGATGCTTCTTGAAGCTACCAGTTCACAAAAACAATTGATGGAAATATGTCAAAGCTGGTATCACCAAGAGAGAAATTCACAGACATGTATATACTAACAATTAAATTTGTTTTTTATTCCATGCCTTCTATTATAAAATAAATGACAGAAAAAAATTTCATAAAGCAGAAGCCATTGCTGGAAAACCCTATTCCCGATACTTACTGATTTAGCTAGTATTCCGGAGTCAGCATATGACAATAAGGTGTAGCTGTATCTGCCTAAGAGAGGAAAATTGCACCAATATACAAGTCCATTTTTGCTTTATTTATTTAGCGTGTTGTATATTATACATGGACTAGCAATATTTATTAACATTTCACCTAGATGAGAAAACACAATAAAATATAAGTGTTAAAAAGATATATGCTCAAATACCTATGTTTAGGCCATTTAAACATTGAAGTGCAGCATTGTTTATATTCAGAAAAATCAGATCCTGGAACAGTATATGCCTTCAGCTTACAGCCAGTCATGATGTGATCTACAGTTTGATGTGGGACCCTGCAGTCACACTGAAGGAAGGATACCATGGCCCATTTATACAGAGAATCCTGGCAGACATCATGTGAGGTGCTAATTCTATTCAGAATTGTCCATTGCTGATGTGGTAGTTCAAAGCCTGGCACCTTTTATACATAAGTCACTTATATGTCTTCCTATGCCTGGGTGTTCAGTGAGCCATATGGCTTTCTGTTGGGGATTGCTGTTAAAGTTGTTAGGAAGATGTTGTGCAATTCCAAGTTGGGGCTTCCTGGATTTGAGTCTTCCGGCTGATAAATGCGGAAAGTCTGCATGCACAGATAGGAGTGAGTTGTTTACAATTTTTCTGTATTCTCTCAAGTTGTGCATCAAGTTGTGAAGTTAGTTTGTCTCCTTATGGTGCACCCTGGATAGTGTGATAGTGTGAACTAAGCAAAGTAGCAACTGCTGGCAGCCAGACTTCTCTGTACACTTCCCTGGCTCTCAAAATACATGGCAACAAAACAAAAAGAAAAAAAACCCAGACCTTTTCAAAGGACAAGAGACATCAGGAATATTATTGAAGTGTACCAAATCGATGTTGAGGGGTTCAGAAGATCCAATCTTTCCTATTGAATACAGATAGCAGACTTTCATGGACTTTTATGGACTTTCTGGGTGGCTTTATTTCTCACCAGTGGTTCCCAAATTATGCAAAAAGATGGCCAGCTTCAAGTATTTTGCAGTAAAACTGGTTAGAGATAATGCGAGCATCAACTAGAACACCATGGTTACTGAACTTGTGGTAACTGAAGCAGCATGATGGCTTATGCAGCCACTTGTTCCTTCACTTGGGTTTACTGATCTAGTTTTTGCAATATTTCTGAAGCTACAAATGATCAACAAACTCTTAAGTCCAAGCCAGATGGCTCACCTGCACCTTTGCATAGATGTCTTGTGAATGCAGACTGGTCAACAACTGACTCATAATTTCATAGTATACCCACGTTTGTAGAATCCACATGCTGAGAGGCATTTCATAGCACTGCAGAACATTCATGCTCATATATAGCTTGCTACTGATTGTCCTGTTTATTCTGAAAGTAAATGGTACATTCTGTAGATTGTTGCTATTAAAAGAGCCATGAGTTTAAATAACATATAAAAAACCCCACACATGGTTTTCACCCTGCTTTTTTTTTTTTTTTACTATCCTTCTTGCTTGGCTTAAATGTCTGTTAAAGTAGCAGTTATCAATTCATTCTCCAAGTCATCAGACTTCCCCAATCTGATTTTTTTTTAAAGGCTTATTTACAACTTCCTTTTAAGACAGGAAAAAACGCTGCCACATTAATTGCAACAGTAGAAAGTTGCATTCCTGAAAAACTGCCTGTTGCCAGAACTATAGAGAGTAACACTAATGTTGCAGGACTTCTAGCTTAATGGAAGTAAATTTCATTCATATGAGGAAATGTACTTCAGGTATATTAAGAAGAAAATAGTGGAAAAGCCTACTCTGTGTATCCTTGTATTGAATAAAAATATAAAAAGGGGGCGGGGTGGGTGGGGATGGGGAGCCATAGAGTCTTTATGTGCAGAAGCACTGGAATTTTTACCCTCTATTAGCAACAGGTGTCCTAGGAGAATCTTTTATAAAACCACTAATAAACTATCAAAAAGGGTTAGTATGATGGGTATACATAATGATATATAAAGCAGCAAGGGGTTTTAGATTTCTTGCTAGTAAGGAACAAAGTCAATGAGATAGTAAATGTATGGAGGAGCAGGGGTTACCCAAATTAGGATACTGCTGCAATCCACTCTTTTTAAAAAAGTCATTTTTTGATCATTTTCTCCACTTCACAATGATACTGGAAACCTTGCTGTTGCTGGATATCCCATACGCTACCTAATAAGTGTAATATATCTGGCTAAACATCAGAATTATGGAACTTTTCACAGCAGTGTGGTATTTACATAGGAGATTTATGATGGATGTTTTATTAATGTGAGGAATAACTATGTCTAATTTTTAATCTGAGAATTATTAGCTACAACTTATGCTATACATGCGATGAGAACTGAATTCTTGCTTACAAGCAATGGAAAATAATGAGTTCACGTAGGCACTAAAGTGAACAATAATTCAAAAGTTATCATTCACATCTCATATATGCATGAGGAGACCATCATTTCTGTGATGGATGAGAAAATGGCTGGTTTATAGAACCATATCATACTATGACTCACTAACACTTTCCTGCAGAAGTTTACATTTTTGATATCTTCAGAAATTGCTAGGAAAAAAAATCTTCGATAACTTGAAGAAAGGATATTGGTCAGGGTGGGCCATACTGGTGGAACAAACCAATATTTGGATTCAATGTAAGGTAACTATAGGGAACCAGTTTAGTGTAATAGTTAAGGCATCAGGCTAAAAACTGGGAGATTGAGAGTTCTAGTTCCATCTTGGGCATGAAGTCAGTTGAATGACCTTGAGCCAGTCACTTTCAATCCTTGAATAACAGAACAACAGAGTTGGAAGGGACCTTGGTAGTCTTCTAGTCCAATTCCCCACTCAAGCAGGAGATCCTACATCATTTCAGACATGTGGCTTTTTAAAAGTCCCCAGTGATGGAGCATCGGAAGGAGGAGGCATTGGCAAATCACTTCTGAAAAACCTTGCCAAGAAAACTGCAGGGATTTTTCCAAGCAATCTCTGAAGATCAGGCAGAACTGAATGAAAATAATAATAATACAGCAACTATTGATATTACAATTGCTAAATAAATTAATCTAAAGATATGATAGAAAAGACAGGGAGAAAGTGAAAGTGAAAGGCAGCTCCTATCAAATGTAGACTGGAGGAAGCTTTTGGAAGAAGTGGTATTGGGCAATTTCTGAGAAGAGGCCCATCAAGGACTTTATTTATGCCTTATTCAAAAAATAAAATTAAAGATATGTGCAGTGCCCAGACTTGATTTGTAAGTTGACAATTAAATAATATCAAATTTCGTTTTTTTTTTTTGTGAAGGCATAATGTAGGGGAGTATTACCTTGAAAAAGATAAATACAAATATTTAAAACAATGTAATTCAGAAAAATATAGATAAGACAATTAAATAGACAGTAAGATATTTTCATGGAGTTAGAAATTACAACAGTTTGCTTAAAATAGATTAAATAATAGACGTGTCTAATCTAATCTAATCTAATCTAATCTAATCCTCATCTGCTGTACGTCCATCTTA
Source organism: Pseudonaja textilis (assembly GCF_049901715.1). Lineage (NCBI taxonomy): Eukaryota > Metazoa > Chordata > Lepidosauria > Squamata > Elapidae > Pseudonaja > Pseudonaja textilis. The sequence goes on along the minus strand of NC_141992.1, from coordinate 174,304,019 downwards.
AATCTAAAAACCTTGCACAAAAGACATAGTTTGCAGCAAACTTTGATGCATATTGATCACAATAACAGTGCTATGTACAGAACTGACCTCAGACTCAACTGTAATTGTACTATATTGGACTGCATAAGGAAATGAGCTCCCATTACTTGCTCCAGCTCCTGCCCACCTAGTTCAAAATCACGCAAATGCAAGTAGAAAATTAGGTACCACTTTGGTGCGAAGATAATAGTGTAATGTGTGCCTCAGTGTATTATCATGCTGGCGATGTGACCATGGAAATATCTTCAGACAACATTGGTTCCTTTGGCTAAGAAATGGAGATGAGCACCAGCCCTTAGAGTCAGACACAACTGGATGGCAAAAGCTTTACCTTTACCTTTATAATGTGTGATGAAGGCTAAAATCTGAGAGTTGGGGGAAAATCCCTTGTTACTATTCTTATCTATTAACCACCTGTGGCTTCCATTAAACTTCCATATATTTAATTCAAAATGGCTTCGTTACAGCAAAGTTAGTAAGGAAACATATATCTGCAGGAGTTTTCTGCAGTTTTCTGCAGTTTTCCCCAACATGCATAGGATTTTGCATTTCTGATTTCATCTGCAGATTGAGTTACATAAACCAACTGTGCTATTAACTAAATACTATATGTAAGGCATTGCTTCTTAAATGGCTGCCCTCAAATTGTATTGGGCATCTATGGTACAATCCTCTCCGAACCTAGATTCATCACACAGCTGGAGGCACAAGGCCAGGGAAGACATATATAAAGGTATAATGAAGGTCTTTACACAATTATATCTGCTTTAAAAAATAATGTCTCCTTAAGATTTCCCATAATAATTAAAGATAATGTTCCTAATTACTTCTTGTTTTTTTTATAAAACTTGACCATTTCCAAGTGATTTTGAGCATATGTTGTAGGATATAAAAAGGGAGCCTATTACCATAGAAATAAATTTTATGCTCTGTAAATTTTTGATTCATCCATAATCTTGAGAAAGAAACAATTAAAAAAATCACTCATGTTGTCTTTGGAGACATTTAAGTTTATGTCTTTGGTGTAGGTACTTTTTTTTTTACTCATTTCAACTGGATTCGTAGAGGCAAATCCTGCCTATTTTTTTTTTTTAATGATGTACAGTTGGCCTATCAAATTGGAGTTTCATTTTAAATGGCACCCTTGGAGAATAGACTATAAATGGCAATATTTTCAGTGCAGGAATTCAAGATGATTTCAATTGCAGTGATTTTAATTGGTTCTATCCGCTGCACACCTAAATAGATATGGACAGAAAGATAGAAGACTGGGAGGAGAGACACCGCAGTGGCCCTCCTACTCATCACAGCCTAGCCCCCCCAGGGCATGCTTTGCCATAGGCTTCAAGGCCCATTGAAGGTGAATTTGTACTTTGCCATGGGCAAGAGGTAGCCCCCTTCTGGCTGTGCTCCTCTCCCGTAATGGACGGCTCTCCACTCCCATGACGGATGGCTCTCCACTCCCATGATGGATGGCTTTCCTCACCAGGTCAGGCAGCCTGGATATCTGAGGCCCACCAAGGCTTCTCAGCACTGCCCCTCCAGAAATAGAAATAGATAGACTTAGTTTTTTGCATTTCTTTGGGGTTGGAGTTCATAGATATTTTTTCCTGCCTTCTTAGAACACAATGCAAATTGTTACCTTCTCTCCTATCATTAAGACTTTCCCCCTGTGAGAAACTCACCTAGGGATTTTATTAGTGAATTTAATACTGACCCCCAGGACTGGAACAATTGCTTCTTTTGTTGAGTAGATTAAAAATGCAAAGCTATAAAGGACAGTTGTTATGACTGGCAAATGAAAGGTGAATCTGTTGGCAAAAGAAGCCAGATTCTTGAGGAGACTGCTTGAACAAATGTGATCAAGTTATCAGATTATCTCTCTATAAACATAATTCATTACTGATGCACAGTTTGCTTGATAAGCAGTTCCCTAGGAGTATGTGAATTCATTGTGTGTGTGTAGCTTCAAAAGCGGCAAAAAATAATTTTCTTCACCAATGTATGTCAACGTCAATAGAGATATGTTGACTAATACATACACACTTTAAAAGGGAACTCGATAAACTTCCATTGTATAGAACAATCTGCTAAAAGCTCTATGATTTTAAACAACGGGGAGAAATTTTTCTCAGTGGTACCAAGAAGATAAGTACCATATGCTTGTTCTTTATAAAATAGCGTGGTACTTTCAGTTAAACAATAGTAACTTAGTTTATTTACAATAACATATTTATGGAAATATAGACATACTGTAAGTCTCCATTTCTAGGAAGAAATGAAATACCCAGATACATCCTTCTTCTGTTCTTCCAGGGTTTTTGCTTACTGATGGAAGTTTTGGCTTCTCTTGCTCTTGTTCTCAGATTAGAATATCACTTCACAATTCTTTATGCATTAATGTTGCTATCTAACTTTCAGCAGAATTATGCACTATCAGTAGAAGAGATATTGCTTGTTTTAAAATATTATGTGCTTTGGGGGCATATTCATTCAGTACAGTTGAGTAACTCCTGGACTCAACTAGAAGCAAGTCCCTTCAGAAACAATATATGCTATGGATATTAGCCATTGTTCTTTTACAAGTTTTCATCATCAACCCTCTGGTGCCTTCCAGAGTGTTTGGACTATAATTCTCAGAATTCTTAGCCAACAGCATTGTTGGGCAGCAGTTTAAGGAAAGCTGAACTCTTTGAACATGCAGCTGCATTTGTGTATCTTTGGGTACCAACTACTTTTGGAGATATTTCTCTTTCTTGATACAACAACCGTAACTGTGTCTACTGTGTAACTGGTGGTCTGTTTTTCCATTGCTTCGAAATAGTATTTCAGGATTCTGAAATACCCAATTCTAGTATATGGATCTATCTGGACTGAAATGGTAAAAAAATGGGATGATTTTTCTGTATTTAGATCCAGGGAAATGATGAACATCTGTTCTGGCAGGTACCTGAACTCTTGCTGGTTTTAAATATTGAATTAGAACTAGGGATACCAATATTCAAATGCATTCTCAGTCATGGGGATTACTGGGTGACCTTTCACCAGATGAAAGATACCAGATAAATTTGGAATATCAAATTTTTTAAATAAGATTTTGGAATAATGGGTAAGGGTTTTCCATTGGATATAAAAAGGAGATCTGCTAAAACCTCGAAGAATCTCCTGCAATGGGAGGAAGGAAGAAAACATCTGAATAAATTAAAGATCAAGATTGTTAGAAGTAATATTTTTCACTTATTTTTAAACACTGGATATTTTTTTTTACTTTTGTTCCTTTTGTTTTTTCCTTTTCCTTGTTACTTGTTATTTTTTTTCTGTTTCCTTTTTCTTGATACTTGTTTTGAGGGAAGCATATTGATATACTCAGCCTGATATTTTCATTTTTTAAAAAATTGATACCATCCTCCAAACATATTAATCTCACTCCACATCTTATTACAACTTGCCCATGTCAGAGAAATCAGAACTATAATGTGCATGCAGTACGCATTCTGTTATTAACTAATCAGAAGGTATATGGTTGCCTGCAGCTTTTGCAAGAAAATGTGGGATCACAAACTTTGGAAAAAGAAATAAAATTCTTTCCAAATTAGCTGCAAGGCTTCTTTGCTGACATTTAGAAATAACAGAATTGTTTACCCAAGATTCCTTTCCTCTCTCCTCCATGCAAATAACTGCAAAGCTTCAGTAGAGCTTTAATTTTAGAAGTATGTTCTGGGATGCTACTTTTGCTATTATTGTTTAATGTAATAATAATATTTAATGTGTGTTGAATAAATTGTTAAAATTCTAAAAATCTCTTGAGTTGAATAAATATATTTTGAAGATGCATTGCAAAGAGAAGGGTTTTCCCCCCTTTTCTGATCAATTATCTATTGAAGGTTTATTTATTTATATTATTTGTAATAACCTATATTTTAGCATACCAGGGACTTTCCAGGGAGTTTCAGTTATTATTATTCCACCTATCGGTGAGTTTCTGGCTCTGAATGCCAAATGCTTTTGCAGACAGAACAGCTCAATCTATTTCCCAAGGAAAGTTAATGGTGGAGTTTGGGGAAGAAAAGTATGAGGTAAGTCAATGAAAATTGAGAATACTTTATATCTTCGGATTTGTGATTGGATGGTGATGGTTAAGGAATGAAATGAAAGGTTCCATTGGACAGAAGAGTGGAATAGCTGCAATTCTGAATAACGTTAATGAATATACAGTATTTTGCTTCTGGCCTCCATTGTAAAATAATAAAATTCAACACAGTGCTGTGTGCATATAAGTGGCATGGAATGTTGTTTGGATTCCCAGAAGGGATTTCAGAGGAGCAAGAGACAGCACAGTTTAGATAGTTTATGTAGGAGAAAGGGTGAAGACAGGTCCTTCCCAATTGTTTCCAGAGTATATGTTTTGTGGTTCAAGTAGTCTATTTTAGTTTGGCAAAATTTCTGTCCATGGGTGAGGAACAACTAAGGAAACTGCTTAGAGAACTGCATGTTTTGGCTTTTGGAACCTGACATCAGCCTCTCAAAAGCTGTCCACCATTTTATGTTGGTAGAAAATGTGCTCCCAGAATTAATTTCACTAAGTTTCTCTACCAGGAGGAGACATTCGTTGGTACAGTAATGGTTTAGAAGTGGAATTCATGCTAACCACCCCATTTTCCCCTATTATCAGCAATATATAAAATACTAGATTTTTTACCCTAGAAAATAATGAGAAAATGAAAACAATAGGAAATTCTCTTCATCTCTGTTTCTGTTCTCCCCGCCTCTCTCTCTCTCACACACACTCAAATGTTGACTGAGTTAGATAATAGTGTAGTTAGACCTGAAGAATTAGTTTGGGAAAGATCCTTCTGGATATCTTGGTCCATGATCAATTAATTGATCAGCTTTATAATGAAATAATAATCAACATACAGCCAGTCTTTTTCCTTCTCAAACATTATTAATTCATAAATGCAATGGAAAAATGCACCACTGATTATCAGTAGATTGGCTTCATTGCATTAATTACTTGATTCTCAGATAAAACAAGCCAGTAGAAACAGTTTTTCATCTGAACCCTACAGAAATCATCAGTATATTACATAAAAATAAAATCTCTTTTGAACAAAAGTCAATTCTAGTAATGTCATAGATAAAGTGATCATGGTCACTTCTTGGACATCCAGCTATTAATTCTAAATGAATCCTAGCAATTAGAAATGACATAAAAGAATTTTTGTAAGGAATTTGTATAAAGTTGAAGGTTGGCTACTTAAAGTCCTTAAGGACCTGGCAGACATGGCAAAATTGGTGGAGATGGCAAATTGATCTCTCTAATCAGGCAGAAATCTACAGAGATTTTTATTCAAGACTGGAGACCATTTATCTATTATATCGAAAATAAGCAGAGAAAAGTACTTGATAAAATAAGCAGAGAAAAGTACTTGCAAATTAAATAAAAGGAGATAAGGGAAAATTTCAATTGTGATTATTTATAATGGTATAAAAGAAAAAGAAATGATTGATGAATTCATGAAGAGAATGAAGGGTAAAATAGATCATATGGTTTTTCAGATAGGTTTTTAGTTTTGTGCAGTATTTGTACATAGATAGTCCCCAGTTTCAGAACAAATTCTGTTCCCAAGGTATGTCCTTAAATCGAATTTGTATGTGAGCCAGAAGAGTATTATTATATAATATGGTATAAGTAGCATTGTGTAATAAATTTGAACCATACAAATACAAACTTGAATCATTGTGTATTTAAATCGAATTTTGCTATATTATGCTCTGTTCTTAAGTATGGGTCATCCTTAAATTGGGTCATTCTTAATCCGGAGCTTTGCTGTATATCTTTTTGTGTATGTTTATGTATTGTGTATTTTGTGATTAGCAAAGTTTATATTTAAAAAACCCTCATGTTTTCCTATTTCCTATTTTATTTTCCTATTTCCTTTTCCATGGAAAGGAAACATTCTAATTTTTGTTGATATGTTCTGGTGACTTATACATTGGATCACAGACCTGCAAAACTGAGGCATATTTGGTTCACTCTCTGCTAAAAAAACATAAAAGCATATCCTTTTAGTTTTATGTCCTGAGCCCTGAAGTGGTGTAAAGCATTGATTCCCGCACAAAAATGCTAAAAGTTGAAGCAAAGAAAGAAAAAAGCAGGGAATCCAATTTATTCCAAATAAAACTATTCTGTTCTCTTGTGACAGATTCCAGAGTCAAACACCAGAGGGGAACTGACAGCAGATGTTTTAGAGCCGGGACACAGAGAGGCTGAGTAATAGTATAGAAAAGAAATTGCTTTGAACTTCACCCCTGCTTTAAATACTTCAAATCAATAGGGTCACAGAGCTCTTTAATAGAGTGATGAGGTCCTGGCCCAGCAGATCTTCACAGTGACAAGTTGATGTGCTTCCTAGCAGCCAGGTCATAAAAATTTCAGGCTTCCTTCTGAAAGAGAGCTTTGTGTTTCTGAGGTCTATGCGGAGTAAGTCCCTTGTATGGCCATTCTCAAAAGCAGAGCTCTAATAGTCTACATCTAAATGGGACTGACCTCATGAATTACCTCCCAAAACTTCATCTATAAACTGGCTCCTTCTTATACAGACTGATGAATTCTTGTTTATTCCTAAATGGCTGTCACAAAACCTATTCATCAAACTCTTAAAGGGGGGGTGGGGACATAAGAAGTCTCACATAACCCAGCGTCAAGCGCGGCACCATTAAATAATCATTAGACCTATTGCTGGTCTTGAGATCACTCCAAATCCACAAAGCAAGCTTTTTCCCCCTCCATTCATCTGAACTGCATCTAGATGAGATTTTGATCTAACTTTAAAAAAAAGTGGTGGTTTTTTTTTTTAGTCATACTTTATTTCCCATCCTTTCAGAGAAGGTGGGATTTCCACCTCCCCTTCCAATTCTCTTTCTTAACAAAAGTAAGAGAAAATAAAGGCAGATGGCCAACTCTTTTCAATATCCATTTGCTTTATTTGAGCAGTTTAATGTAGTGAAACAGAGTGAAATGTTGCCACTTGCTAAATGGTAAACAACCCCATTACCCAGAATTCTGTAACAGAGCGGCAACAAAACCGAGTGCAGGTAATTAATCAAACTGTTGTTGTAATTGTAATGCACGATATATAAGAGATAGTGTGTGGTGTTGCTTATTACTGTGTTTTTTTTTAAAGCTGCAAATTAGCAAATAATAACTTCAACACAGAGTACATATCCATTCCATGCAGCTAATGCACCAATCATATAAATATAAATAAAGTACAGGCCATTATGGCTAGCCATTATGCCTGTATGATTTTTCTTTAAGCTGCTACAAGTACTATTACAATTGGACACATCAGCGCACCAAATCAATCATGCCCGGGGTAAGGGAAGTCCTATTTGCTCTGTGTTCTGACTTACACAAATGTGCAACGCTGATTTTGAATGGCTTCAAAGGTTGGATTTTTCTTTTTGAAGACACATCTGTACTACCACTTAACTCTGATGATAAAGAAGTAAAAACACCTTTCTGCTTCTGTGTGTATATTCATGTGTGTGAGTGGATAAAAACCCATTTGATTGGTTTTTTTTTTTAACTTTCCAGGGTCTTCCCAAAGGAGCAGTTCCCATTTAGGCATATAATGTTCATGCTTAGTTCTCACAGGCTCCCTTATGTCTGCTTGGTTCTCTTGTTAGCCTTGAGACCACCATTCTCATTGATTCTACAAAGTATCTCAGTTCCAGAAATCAGCACGTGCCTTGTCTAGGAGCTTTTATTTTCCAAATGTATTTATTAGTTCTGGGGTGCCAAAGATGGTGGGGGTGCAAATATGCCCACAGATACTTCTTTTTGTGGCTGCTTCCAGCTCTCCATCTTTTTAAAAATGCTAATAATAATGCTAATGCTAATAATGCTAATGCTAATAATGCTAATGCTAATAATGCTAATAATAATAATGTAGAAAGGGAAGTTAGCATATTGCCACACAAAGCACCAACTGCTTTATTTCTAATGCCTATGGGTCCTCCATGGATGCCACAGGCCTCTTTAGAAAATTAAAAATATGTATAGCTACAATCCTGCTCCCTGCCCAAATAAAGGGAAGAAAGGGAAGGAGTGGACTGGGGAATGTCTTGCTTCGGGAAGTAGCAGGTAGAATTCTGGGAAATTCGTAGGATGTCCCCAGTGTTTAGTTCATAGGTAAACTCCCAATGGCTGTTTTGTGACAATAACTACTGTACGTTTTTTAAATTTTGCCTCTGTTGTCTTGCTCCCGTACTAGCTTGTCAAACTGCTTCTTCTTCTTGAAGCTCCAAGGTTCTTTAATTGAAAATATGCTCATGCTCTTTTGCCCAACCCTAACGATGAGAAAGATAATATGAAATAGATGAAAAGCCACTACAGGAAAGTTTGGTTAGAATAGAAAATCCTGAGACTTTTATTGAACTAAGTTTAACGATCATCTATGTCATTACAATCTACCAAATGTCTAGCAGCAAGTTTGGAAAGACACTTTAACTCCTTGCTTGTTGTCAGGATATTGTTAAACCTGGTGCAATAAATTTGTCTACCTGGGCCTCTGATGGTGAACCTATGGCACATGTGCTGGAAGTGGCACACAGAGTCACTTCTGCTGGCACATGAGAAGTTGCCCAGAAGAGCCCCACTGCGCATGCGCGCATGCCACCCACCCCCAGCTGATTGTCGGGTATCTGGTGAGCATGTGTGGGGCTCAGGGTGAGCGGGAGACACGTACGCATGCGCAGAGATGCGTGGCCTATGGGGGGGAGTCTCACATGCATGCACAGAGACATGCAGCAGGATCACATGCGCATGCGCAGAGACGCATGGTGGGTGGGGGTTGTGTTCAAGTCTGCCAAGATCCATTTGCTGTGTGCGTATAAATGGGTCTTGTCCACCAATTTATTTCTTGGTCCAATTCAAAGTGCTGCAATGCTATATAAATCTTCAAATGACTTAATGTCAGTCTTCTTGAAAGAATAACTTAGGGAGACCTATGTTGCCCCTAAAGTTTTCATCTGATGACCTATGTTAAATGTAGTTTATTTTATTTATTTATTTTATTTTATTTTATTTATTTGTCAATTGTTTACGAGATAAGTAAAAGTGTATACATAATTATGAATACATGAAATGAGTACATATAAGAAAAATAAAAGAAAAATAAAAGAAACAATAGGACAGGGACGGTAGGCACGTTGGTGTGCTTATGCACGCCCCCTACAGACCTCTTAGGAAAGGGGTGAGGTCAATAGTAGACAGTCTAAAGTTAAAGTTTTTGGGGTTTGGGGAAGAAACTACAGAGTCGGGTAGAGTATTCCAGACATTGACCACTCTGTTGCTGAAGTCGTATTTCCTGCAATCAAGCTTGGTGCGGTTAACCTTGAGTTTGTATCTGTTGTGTGCTCTTGTGTTGTTATGGTTGAAGCTGAAGTATTCATTGACAGGTAGGACATTGCAATGTATGATTTTATATACCATGCTTAAATCAACCGAAGACGGCGTAATTCAAGGTTTTCTAGTTCTAGAATTTCAAGTCTGGTGGCATAAGGTATTCTACAACGAGTAGAGGAGTGGAGAACTCTTCTTGTGAAATATTTCTGGACTTTCTCAATTGTGCTAATATCAGATACGTAATGTGGGTTCCAGACTGATGAGCTGTATTCGAGTATTGGTCTAGCAAATGTTTTGTATGCTCTAGTTAGTAGTGTGATATTACCAGAGAAAAAGCTACGTAAGATTAGGTTAACAACTCTTAATGCCTTTTTGGCTATGTAGTTGCAGTGGGCACTAGCACTTAGATCATTAGAGGTGAGTATTCCAAGGTCCTTTACAGAGCTTGGATCATCAACAAGATCTTGACTATTCAGCTTGTATTTTATTTTCAGATTTTTTTTGCCAATATGTAAGACAGAGCATTTATTTGTTGAGATTTGAAGTTGCCATTTGTTTGACCATTCTGATACACAGTCAAGATCTTTTTGAAGGGTAGCAGTATTGTCTGTGGTATTGAACAGCTTTACATCATCAGCGAAAAGAACGCAGTTGCTCTTAATATGATCACAGAGGTCATTTATGTAGAGTATGAAGAGAGTTGGTCCTAGAACACTGCCTTGGGGGACACCACTATTGACAGGTACAGAATTTGATAGGACACTCCCAATTTTGACCATTTGTTGTCTAGAACAGAACAGCTAATCAGCATGGCAGACTATTGGTGAAATATTCTCCCAGACAAATTGGCTTGGCACATACATTCATCAGATGGAGACTTCTTAAAATATCTAAAAGCTTTTTTTTTAAGTCTTAAATAGTATTTTGCTTCTGGATTATTAGTTTGCTGTGTTTTAGAAGGATCAGTTTTTAACAAATTAGTAGGTTGGATGATTTAAAATATAATGTAAAATGTAACTTAAACATTCCCACTCACAGTAATATTTGAAATAAACTTGACAATTAGAAAAGGAATCCTTCCATGTGGAGATTACTAGAAATTATATGATTAAAAGAACAATAACAACATTATGACCTCCATACTAATCTTTGACTTCTATTAACCTGTTAACTGAAAAGTCTCTTTGGGGATCTTCTGGATGTCTTCACAGCATAACTAAGTTCTTCCAGCCACTTCAGTCTCTCCATTCCACTTCCATAGATAATGGAAAACACTCTAATATCTCTAGCTGAATCCACTTTGAGTCTCTCTAAACTAAACCTCTTAATTGTTATCAACTACTACAGTCTTTCAGTTCCTCTGGCCTCTTTTTTCTCACTCACTTTTCCAGTGCTATTTCAGATCTCATCTGCTTCTCCCTTTCTCCCTCCCACTTTGGATCCTAGCAATAGCACTTAAGACTTATATACTGCTTCACTGTGCTTTACAGCCCTCTCTAAGCAGTGTACAGAATCAGCATATTGCCCCGAACAATCTGGGTCCTCATTTTACCGACCTTGGAAAGATCGAAGGCTGAGTCAACCTTGAGCCACTGAGACTCAAACTGTTAATCTGCTGGTAGCTAGCAGTCAGCAGAAGAAGCCTGCAATATTGCATTCTAACCACTGCAACCACTATGGCTCTCTCATACTGGCTGTGTGGCTAAAAAACTTTCACATATAGCCAGACAAATTCTGAAATCAGAAAAAATATAAAATATTGCACAAAAATATGTGATTATATTTTCCCATTCCCCTCTGGATCTGATTCTTTTTATAGAAATATGTGACAAAGATATGCCTCAATTACCTACAACCTCTGTGCAAGTTCAATCAGCCACATACCATCATGTTTTATAGATAGAGATGTTGGTAGATAGAGAGAGAGGAGAGAGAGGGAGAGAGAGAGAGAGGGAGGGAGAGAGGGAAAGATATATATATGGCAGATAGATAATTCATGGCTTACATGCACTATGAGATCTCAACACTCCATTATACAGCCCTCCTAGAATTGCCTTCAAACAGCAATTTGAGTGATACAGTTATTTCCTTCTCCTCAAATACACACAATTTAAGTGTATTAAGGAAATGGAAATGTACTTATTTTGAATTAAAATTAAAAAAGATCAAAAGTTGTGGCTCCTCATATTCTTGCGGCATCATTTTGTCAGCAAGATACTAATTTTATTCAGAGGAAAACATACAAGCAAAAGGTGATCGATTTTTAGCAAATGGAAAGTGATGATAATCTTTGACATGTGATACTATATGTATATAGTATATAAAATGTAATTGCATTGAAAAGAACAATAGACTACCAATATCTAGCAAGCTTCTATTATTCCCTCTGTTTTTGGGCACCCATTTCTTCTTAATCCACTACACCTTACAGAACCTGAGCTAAAGAAAATACTAGATTATACAGAGAATGGGCACTGACTCCAAAGCAGTATGTTCCATTGGAAAAATTTAAATCGTTATTTCAATTTTAAAATAACCCACTGTTGAATATTTGGGTGGGTACAAGAAAGCAGAGTTTGGAAAATAAGGGAAAGAGCCAATCAGGCAAAGTCATGTATACATTTTTTTTGTCTTCACACAATTGAAGAAGTGAAAAGAATGATGAGTTTTCTTTACTTTGTACTAGTCGGACTGAATCTGGCATTCAATATCTGTTTCTGGCCACCACTTTTAAAGTTATTGGCAAGAGAGTATTAGTTTACAAATGAAACAATAGAGGAGAAGAAAAATTAAGAGAAAATATGATAGTGGTGCTCAATATTTAACCTTGTTCCAGAGAATAGTTATAATCAACAAGTAGAAACCTCAGAGAAGCAAAATTTGGATACATACAGTATCTATCAGACAGTGGTGGTATTCAAATTTTTTTACTTCTGGTTCTGTGGGCAAGGCTTGGTGGGCATGGTGTGGCTTGATGGGTGTGGCTTGGTGGGCGTGGCAGGGGAAGGATACTGTAAAATCCCCATTCCCTCCCCACCCCACTAACCTGCTTTCCAGCTCTGTTTTCTTATGCAGGGCAACAAAAGAAAACCCAGCCATCAGCTGGGACTCCGATCAGCCTGGACTTGGGAGGCAGCAAATAGATGGGGGCATAGCCAACCAGAGGTGGTATTTACTGGTTCTCTGAACTACGCAAAATTTTCTCTGCCAGTTCTCCAGAACCTGTTTCCACCCATTGCTTCTTGTCCCACCCTCAGGTGCTTTGGAGAATAGGTTGATCCCAGTGGTGGGATTCAATTTTTTTTTACTACCGGTTTTGTGGGCGTGGCTTGGTGGGCGCGGCAGGGGAAGTATCCTGTAAAATCCCCATTCCCTCCCCTCCCCACTCACCTGATTTCCAGCTCTGTTATCCTGGGCAGGGCAACAAAAGAAGACCCAGCTGATCAGCTGGGGCTTGGGAGGCTGAGAATAGATGGGGACGGGGCCAGTCAGAGGTGGTATTCCAAACTACTCAAAATTTCCACTACCAGTTCTCCGAACTACTCAAAATTTCCACTACCGGTTCTCTGAACTACTCAAAATTTCCGTGACCGGTTCTCCAGAACTGGTTAGGACCTGCTGAATACCATCTCTGGTATCAGAAGAAACTTCATAATGTATGCAGTGTTTCAAGATGGAGCAGTCTGCTTCACAAGATACTATTTCTTTTGCTGCAGGTTCCTAGATTGCCATTGGTCAGGAATGCTATAGTCCCATTTTACAGTGTAAATCTTGCATTGAACTAGTAGTTGGTTTAGAACAGAGGTCTCCAATCTATGCTGGCTGAGGAATTCTGGAGTTGAAGTCCACAAGTTGCCAAGTTTGGAGACCTCTGGTTTAGAGTATCCCCAAGTTTCCACTCTACTATTCATGACTTATCTTCTGCTTCCATCCTAGGTTCTATGTTTTTTGGAAGGGGGAAGGAATGAAGTGACTGATCTACAGTTTGAGCAGCATTCTCCTATGTGACAGAGATTGCTAAGGGCTTGTTTAAGGCTATCGCTTGAGTTCATGAGAGAGGAAAACATGAATGAAGGTCTTCCTGGTTTAGAGTTCCCTCACTTGAATGAAGAGCTCTACTAAAATGGAAGTGAAAATATAAATGAGAGAGACCATTATTTGAGACTTTTTGTAATTATTTTCTCTGTCTTAGGAACAGAAGACTCAAAATCCATGTGGCAAGTCACCTTATGAGCAATATTTACTTTAAATCATTTTTTTCTATCAAATCAGGGTGAAGTGCTACATAATAGGTGACTCCATACGTTCCCAAGGAGGGGAGGGGAAAGCAACTCCAGCCCAAAATATATAAACTTTTGAAGACCTGACAGCCTTCTCTCCCACTTCCTCCCTCTTTTGTTTATGACTGTGACCTGCACTTTTTCACCACTTCAAACAAAAGACAGAAACTCTGTGTTTTCTCTGCCTGGGTTTTGTTATTTTAGTTTGCTTGTATGACACTGAGCTGGGTTCCAATTGCTCTTATCTACCTTGGTTTGGAGGGATGGAAAACATCAGACCTCACAGAACTCTTGAAGGAGCTCCCAGCTCAGACATTCCTCTTGAGATGTAAACACATCAGAGGGGGCTTAAAGCTAATAAAAATAAAGAAGACATTAAGGACTAAGTGATTGTTTGCAGAGTCCAAATTCCACGTGGAACTACAAGGGAATAATAGGGACTGAACAAAAGAAATGTAAAGGCTGGACTTCCAAATCAATCTTTATTGAACCTATTGGGGGTAATTTATATTGACGTACTCATTTCTTTAAATGAGTGGTATAAGCTTTCTCATTCACACATTGCTGTCCTTGTATTTAAAGTTTATGTGATGTATTCCTACAAAGATTTTTGTAATCCAAGGAAGCACATTCACCTGAAAAGTGGACTAGCTGTGTTCTCTCCTGAATGTATGTATGTATGTATGTGTGTGTGTATATATATATATGTGTGTGTGTGTGTGTGTGTGTGTGTGTGTGTATGTGTATATGTATATATATATGTATGTATATATATGTATGTACACACACACACACATTCACACACACACACACACACACACACACACACACTGTGCTTGATGTAATATTCCCATGTGAAATGTGAACAATCGGGCTATGCACACTTCAAACATGATTCAAAAGACGTGCTTTGGGGCATAGCTCTCTCTGCTATTCATTACAGGGGTCTTTTTCAGTCTTGTGTTTGTGCGTGCCTTCTGTAAGATCTGAAGCACTTCTTCTCAATCCTTTCTGAAAAGTGCATAGCCCTAGTGAGAGCCTTCTAAGAAAGTGATACTTGTCCAGGCAAACAGTAGGAAAAACCACCTTTTCTTTGTATTTGAAACCTAACAGCTACTGCTGACAAATAAATTCATTCTAGAACTCTCATTAAGAAACTGAGTTGGAACTGCAGATCTTATGGCTGTCATGTCTGGCCCAGTGGTGGGATTAAAAAATGTTTACTACTGGTTCTGTGGGTGTGGCTTGGTGGATGTGGCCATGTGACTGGGTGGGCGTGGCTTTTTTTGCAGCCCCCACCCGTTTTTGGGAGCTTCTTAGCCACAGAGGAGCCTCTGGAGGGGGGCATTTTTGCTCCCCTAAGGCTCCTTTGTGGCTCTGGAAGAAAAGGAACAGAGCATGGGAGGGGCACACAGCACTGCTCCAAGTTCCGTTTTGGGAGCTTCCTAGCCTCAGAGGAGCCTCTGGGGGAGGAGCCTTTGGGACTCTGGAAGGCAAAAAGTGGAGGGGGGGCTGAGCTCCTCCTTCCATTTTTTCCCTTCCTCGGCCTCAGCAAGGGGAATCCCGGCACAGCTGATCTTATCTACAGCTGACTATCAGGAGGGCAAAAAAATGAAAGAAATACCTTAAGCAAATGTCAGGCAGGCGGGTGGGGTGAGCGAGCATTGGGCGGGAGGGTGACTGGATGGGGGGGCGTGGCCAGCCAGAACTTACTACCAGTTTGGCGACCCACACCAAATTCTTGCTACCTGTTCGCCCGATCCGGTGCTAACCGGCTGAATACCACCACTGGTCTGGCCTCATTTTTAGACTTCTTGTGTCTTTTCCATCTTTTTTTCACAGAATCTTGCCTGTTGAAGAGGTCAGAAGAATTTGAAACCTTTCACCGTTTTTTCTGTCATTTTCATTGGTCCTTATAAAGAGGGGAGACATTGGAGAAGAGATACTTTGTACACTGCTAAAAATGCTTAATTAGATACTCATCTAGTAAATAAATCAATACTTCTATGAATGATGGGTGCCACATTTGAAAAAGCCATGCTGCAAATTACAATCCATTTAATTGAAAATAGTTAGGTATTCAGGAAAAACCTTTGGATGATTAATGTATTGGTTGGATAGCCTCAGGGACATCTTTGGGAATGGGATAAAAAAAAATCAACATGGCAGCCCCCAAAAGCTTGATGATTGTAAAAAAATAAGGAGCAGGGCTTTGACTGAGTAGTTGCTATTCTATCTTCACTTTTTTGAGCCCCCGTTCTTGCTTCTGCAAACATCTCAAGATAGGTTGGCTAGTTCTGTCTAGGGTTTTATAGTTTATTTGACTTGGACCTGTATTTTGAGAGGTTTGCTGATTAAGAACTGTTTGATAGGCTTTTATAGACCTATTTACACAGTGAAGAAAAATACACTCTTGGACCAGCAATGTCCTAATAAAATGCAACTTAACAAGAGACCAGACGCAACAATGCTAGAGTAGCAATATACGTTATCCCAACCTTGCTTATTGATTGGCATTGATCTTTGGACTTTTATCTAGTAAAAGGTGATGGATGTAAAATAATCATTCAGGCAGCTAGATATTTTTGTTAATAAAGACTTCAATAGGAGGTTGTTAATTAAATTTGCATTTCAAAATCACATGTTCTACAGACTCAATATCCTTATATTCATAAGGGATGGAATATTATTTAATGTCCCCTCTGGAACTGCTGAATGGAAGGCATTAAAAGGCTCTCAGCCACCTAATATTTAGGGGAGAAAGTGACTTTAAATAAGAACCAGCTAACTGGGGAATTCTGGGAGGTGAAATCCATTCACTTTAAAATGGTTAATGTTGAGAAACATTGCAATGGAATAGTTATTTGTTTTACTTTTTCTGAAAGTTCAGGAGCATTCTGGAAGTGTTTAGCTATTTTTTTTCTTCAGTCCTTTGTTAAAGGGTCTTTAAAGTCAAAGATTATCAGCTGTACCATTTGTAATAAGGCTGCAATACATTATAATCTGCAATTGATCAGCAGCTCTGTGGTTTAATCATGATGCAAGTGGCTTCTATTGCCAGGACTGTGATAGGACACATCTATATAGGATAAAAAGGGGATCTTAAAAAATCAAATGGAAGTTTTTTTGTAGGCTTTAAAATTAGGAAAATGATCTAATGATGCATTATACAGAGTTGTGTCACAGTTGTGCTATCACACTAGCTTGATTCTGGTGGGATATTTGCAATATGATTTTTGAAGAGGACCTCCAGGTTGGGATTGTAAATAAATTGCCAGCACATGAGGCATGGCCCATGAAGATATGCAGAAGTATTTAATAGATTGGTCATAAAAGAATACCATGCATATGGATCCCCAAGGTGCTCCTTCTTCCTAGGTTTGAAAACAATCCTTTGCATTATCAAATTAAGCTAGCTTTGTGAAGCCTGGGGTCTCCCGGTTGTACTGGAAAACATTTCCCTGACTGTAATCCAAGGGTGGGATTCTACTGGTTCTGTCCATCTCTGTAGAACCGGTTGCTCTGAAGAGCAGCAAACAGAGGGCATAGAACTGGTTCTATGTTTGTTGCTCTTTTGGACCACACGCCTGCCCGGGGTCTTACCTGACCTTTATTTCCTGCTTTTTCAACCGCAGCTGCTTTGCGCGACATAGCTATGGTTTAAAAAGCAGGGAAAAAGTGCTTTTTCAACCGCTGCACACCCATGCACAGCACTGCTCAGCTGTCCAAGCAGCTAGCAAAATGTAAAATCACCGAATCGGTAGTTACACCGGTCAGATCCCACCCCTGCCACAATCTGCAGCCCAAAGTAGCTATAGGTAACCGTGGGATGGTCATATTGAAGTTGCTATTTGAGGAATGAATAAAAAGCACTTCCTAAGTTCTTAATATAGATAGTTCTCCCTTGATATCCATTCATTCAGTGACTATTCAAAAGTTAGTGGGTTTTTAATGATTTCTATGGCATGAGGAATATTTCTAGGTGTTCATCTGGGTCAAAGGATTTTATGTGAAGTATCCTCATGCTTTATATTCAAATTTTAGAAAGCACATATAAGGTGCCCTCTTTAGCTAAAACAGTGTTTATTAAGCTTGTCTTCTGCTTAATATAAGTACTTTCCTGAACATCTGGAAAGCAACATAATTCCAATAGGGTCAATCCCCCTCCCCAAATAAGTGCCACAACTGCACTATGAATGCTTGCCCCTTTTTATATGCATTGTGCATATCTTCGAGCTAGCAGTTTTCTACATCTGAAAGAAGGTTTATCTTTTTATGAAAAAACAGTTTGGCCAAAGAAATGCTTTAGTTGCAAATAATGGGACGTTAACAGATGTCTCCTTATTGACACAATGAAAAATTCCTTTTGTAGATGACAATTAACAAATAACATTTATTTTAAATGAATTTAAATGACTTGATATTGAAGGACCTACTGTCTTTTCCTAGACAACTTTATGAAAGTAGATTTTTGGCACTCAATATAAATCAAGACCAAATACCAAAATAGGCTGGATATTATGTTAATTCTGTGTTTCAGAAATCTCTCATTAGCCATTGATAAAACACACCATTTATTTCCAAGCTCATACATCTTGTATTGATTGATAACCAGTGTATTAACTATAAGAGAAAATATTACTAAGACATGTCTTATTTCAATATTTTCATTGTATGCCTTTTTAAAAAATACAGTCTAAACTGTTTTATATTATGCAAAATTGCTATGTTGACTAAATGGCAATGCTAGATAAGGCAATAAAAGAAAGCCATTTTGGCCCCATTCCAGTATAAAGTTCTAGCTGGATATACTTTATTTTATGGAAAAGTGCAGGTTATACTTTCCGCTAATCCCAAAACATTACATTTTGTTTATTCAAGGTCTAAATCCTGTCATTTGGCATAGGAAGCTATTTATTATACTGTTACTAATTTCTGATTCTCTCCCTTTCCATCATTCAATTCTGAGTTCTCCAAATTCATTACAGGCCTCACAGGACTGAGTAGGAAAATCAGCAGTCTCCAACTTCTCATCATGTCATATAGGAAAGCTTAGTCATGGAGCTTAAACTAAAGTAAGCAAAGGGCAGATGGCAAAGAGGACAAAATGTGGTTTATTTAATCTGTCTTGTGTTTGTAAGGAAGCAATTGTCTTTCAGGCTCCCGAAAATACTGTGCTACCAAAAGACAAACAATTCCACTTCTCTTTCCAGCCTATATGTGATACTGTTTGTCTAGCCTCAACAGCAGATGTTTCAGTTAATGCAGAGCTTTCAATAGATGCTAAATTCACCATGCACAGAGAAGAGTATTTTAGGGATACCTTGCTAAGATCTAGGTGAACCTAGAGCCATGGAAATGGCCATCTTTGCCTGGCCCTCCAGATGAGCTAGCTATTCAAGCCAAAATCTGCCTGGATTCTCCAATTCTTTCCCTTCCAAATAGTCCTCAATTTATATGTTCAGCAGCTATTTGAAGTAACGGACTGAAAAAAAAAAAGACTTATCACTGGTCCTTGTATTTACAACATCTCCATGGTCATGTGATCAAAATTCAGAACTTGGCAACCAGCATGGGTTACAGTATCCCAAGGTCATGTGATCACCATTTGTGACCTTTCCAGCCAGCTTTTGATAAGCAAAATCGATGTCGGAAGCTGGGTTCACTTAACTGTATACATCGCTTAATAATTGCAGCCATTTGTTTAACAACTGAGGCAAAAAGATCTTAAACTGCCTTGCCTTAGCAATAGAAATTCTGGTATCTATGATAAGTTGACTGATTTAGATAAAATTTTGACAGGTACTGATGAAAAAGTAATAAAAAAACTTTATGGACATTTGCTAGAGTTTAAATTAGGGGAAGAACAAGTAAAAGAAACAATGATTGCATGGGGGAAAATTTTGAATATGGGATTTATTTAGATAAATGGCAAAAATTGTGGTCTCAAAATTATAAAATGACAATGTCAACTGCATATAAAGAAAAGTTGTATAAGATGTTTTACAGGTGGCACTTACCCCCGGCGAGAATTGTGAGGATGTTCAAGAATAAATCGGATAAATGTTGGAAATGTCATCAGATACCTGGTTGATATTACCACATGTGGTGGACATGCTCGGATGCAAAAAGATATTGGACTATAATCCACACATGGTTGGAAAAAATGATAAAACAACGCATAGACTTTAAACCTGAGATATTTTTATGGGAATTATACCAGAAATATATTGTAAAGAATTGAAATATTTGATTGTAAATGTTTTAACAGCGGCTAGAATTGTAGTTGCTAAGAATTGGAAAAATGAAAAAATACCTATGCAGGAGGAAATTATTAAGAAAATCATGAGCTGTGCCGAAATGACTAAATTGACATTTGAAATTAGAGAACAAGAGGATAAACAATTTTATATGATATGGGATTTATTTTATCAATGGTTAGATAAAAATACATGGTAAAGAAATAGATTAGTAAGCTTTACAATAAAAGTTAATAGACTGATAGAGAATACAATAGAAATTCTGGTCCCAATTCTGGTCATAAATGGAGGACTGGCTATATTATTGAAATAACTTGGAATTCCTTTTGGAGGATGGCGTTTGTGGTATTTTGTCTCTCAGACTGAAATAACTTTTTTTAAAAATATATCTTTTAATGAAAAAGAACATAACCTTAAAACAGATGCCAATCCTATATTTACCTAAGTTGTGAGGTGTGTTTATGGGTGAATGACTTACATTGCTGAAATGTTTCTCCTTAGTTCTTTAGCATTTTTGGCTGTTAACATGCTGTGGTCTAAAAATGGTTTGATGGGAAGACTTGTTTGGATATTCACCTGTGGGATTTAACTGAGGTGAGGGAAGTCAAGCAGGTTATAAAGCATGTCGCAATTAAGGGTGAGGAACTTACCCACTTATATGTCACTGAAATATTCTTCTCATTTGAAAATTATTCTAAAAGCCATTTCTTTGGTCTCAGGCTGAAAATTGTTAAGAAAAGTAGCTAGAAATAATGAACAATTTTGGCACTATTTTATGGTTGTGCGCTTAACCGAACTGCCCTCACACCAAACACTTCCTAGCGATATCTTTTTTTTCTCTCCCTCTCCTGCTCTGTCTCTGTGAAATTGCCTTAATTTCTTCTCCATCCCACATGTGTAACAGGCTTAAGTAGCCCTTAGGTGTATTAGTGCTAACTAGTTCTCTTTTTATTCCACTCGGGACCATCCAAATGTGTGTAAAATTGGTTGGGCTCTGCTACCCACAGTTGGGTTTTGTTACCCGAGGGAAGTGACCAGATTTTATTCACTGTTCCATCTTGCTATCCTTGTATTTCTCACCATGTTTTTCTGCAGACCAGGCTAGTTACTCATTTTTTCCTTGATCTGCTCAGGACAACTTCTAAATCTCACTTTCTTTGAGATTGAATGAAAGGAAAGTGAGCAGTGGGCTTCTATTTATAGTCAAAGAAAAACAAACAGTAGGGAACAGTCCAATCAATCAATCAATCAATCAATCAATACACACACACACACAAACATATGTACACACACATGTGTGTTTGTGTGAAGTTTTAAGTTTCAGTGAATACCTCTTTTTTTGAAATCTTATCAATGCACTCAAACTCTACATTCTCACCGTTTTAAAAGTGAAGTTTTTTTTATGATGGTTAATATTCTCTTTAGAGGGTTTTTTTATGAGAGATGAGTGGCATCTGAAATTTAAAAAGCACAAGATCGTTAGGATTCCAGACATTTTCATTTCATTTCCCCTCACCTAAACTAACCATGATTCCATGACCATGGCACATGCTTACTATTCCCTGAGCTTAATAAAAAAAAACTTTCACTGCTTATATTCATTTCTTATTTTTGCAATATTGGATTTTTTCTCTAGACAACTGACACCTCACTATTTTGCTGCTTTTTCAGACTGCAATGGACTCACTAGTACATAAAACACTAAGAAATCTAGTTAATCTGGTTAATTCCAGGACGTAAATCCTATTTGGTTACTTATTGTTCTCTAAAGTATTTTTCCCTTTTTGGGTTCTCTGAATTTTTGCCACTGGATGTTATCCAAGCTTTGGGTGATCTGTAACATAGAGTCTGAGTGAACAAATAATGCCAATATTTGTTGATTGTTTCATTTATTTAATGAAGATAGTCATCCAAAGCCGATGTGAAAAGTAATTGCCCTCTTCTCCCACCTAATCACTTCAGTTTCAAATAGAACTAATGCAGCAAACAGGCTTGATTTAGGTCTGACCTGTATCAATCTCATAAATGTTAATTCCCCTCTCATCATAATGAAATTCTCACCACACGGATTCAAAAGCCTGTTATTCTCTGCTCAAAAGAAATTTCTGAAGACCTCCATTAACTACCCTTTCCCCCATTGATGCTACAGTTATTTTGGGATTGCAGCCAAGATACCTATTACTATTAGTACTACCTTTGCTTTCTTTTGTCACAGTCATTCTAATTCTATTTGCAGGTTTTGTATATTGTTCTCTTTTCTAGTTATTTCTCTTCTCTTCTGCTGTCTCCAGGTACTGCCATGTCCACAATCCAAACTTTTTTTAAAAAATATTATTATTACTTAGTTAAATTTGCCTGAGTCCCAACAACTTTGGGTGGGGGTCCAAATAAAAACATTAAAATAAGAGACAAAAATAAAATACTAATTTCCACCCATTTAAACCAAAATCAGACATCTGAGTTGTGAGCAGCAAAAAGATAAATGCATCCTTTTAAAAAAGGCATCCAAGAAGAGATTGTAACCTTTTGGATAACCAGAAGCATATTAATCTTACTCCCTGTTGCCTTTCTTTCTCTTCTTCCTTAAATTTGGGTATATCTGTTTGTAAAGCAGCATCTGATTAGCAAAAGTATTTAGTAAGCTAATGTTCATGTCCACAGCAGGAGGCTCACACAGCTTGGCTGATGAGAAATGAACTGCCGCAAGCAAGCTTTTAATGGCAACTAATTTCCCATATTTGATACTTAGCTTAGCCAACTAATATGTAGTTCAACCGTGACAGACAATCAAGTTAGTTTTGAAAATCCTTTAATCTGGGATGCAAAACAGTATGCTCAGAGCTATAATGAACTTCAAAGATTATGGGCTGCTATTTCTTTTTGGCTAAGTGCTATTTAAACTAATTCTCCCTGTAACATGGAAGACCTTTCCCTAATATTCTTGATCCGCTACCCGTAAAGTATAAAAAGTAACAATAATTTAAGAAACCCAAAGGATATGGCAATAAACAACAACACAAGATGATGCCTTTTAAATCTATTGATTTTAATATGCTTAAAACAACTACTGTATATTATACACTATAGAAGTTTCTTCTTTGAAAAATCCCTTTACTCTTTCTCACTACACAGTGAATTATTAATCAGAACACTTAACCTAATTAGATATGATTATCATGGTGGTATCTTTAGACAACTCATCCCTATTTGTCTTTTTGGGACAGCTATTTCCCAGTAACATCTTTCCTTTCCCCTTTCTTTCAATTTCCTTACCATTTACTCAGTAATTCTACAAATCATTTTATCTCTGAATACATTTTCCTTGCTAGAGGTGCAAGAGATTTTCAAAGTGGCTTTTGACAGGTTGATAAAGAAATGTTGCTTGCCATTTTAGCCTTAGATCTAATCATTTGCAATTAAATGGCGCTCCTACTTAGACAAATGGTATTTATAACATTGATTTATAACAAATCAATACTCCAGGCTCAGAATTCTCCATGGACTTGACTGATTTTATGATTGGCTTACAAAACTAAGATGGACATTGGACACAATCTCAGTCTTAAAACACTAAAAAATACTATATAAAAGTTGGAGATGGAGGATTGCATTCACAGGTGAGTTTTGAGAATTAAGTTGTATTGTCTACAATCTTGCCCTTACTTACCTGAGATAAGTTCAATTAAATTCAGTGAGAGGTAATTCTAAAACAATATGCAAAGCTACAGATATGTGACACTGATATTTGTGTGAATATGCACAGCATATGTGATATTCTAATTTGAGGTTTCTCTGCATGGCAAACAACTATACACAGAAACAAGCACTGAATAATAATTTGAATGTCATCCCTTCCATCCTACATGCTGTGCATGAATTAAAAGGGATGTATGTAGATAGATAGATAGATAGATAGATAGATAGATAGATAGATAGATAGATAGATAGATAGATAGATAGATAGATAGATAGATCGATAGATAGATAGATAGATAGATAGATAGATAGATAGATAGATAGATAGATAGATATAGAATTCTTTATTGGCCAAGTGTGATTGGACACACAAGGAATTTGTCTTTGGTGCAGATGCTCTCAGTGTACATAAAAATACATTCATCAAGAATCATAAGATACAACACTTAGTGATAGACATAGGATATTAAATAAGCAATCAAATCATACTACGAAATTAAATAAACAGTATAAATCATAAAGGTAAAAGCAACGTTATAGTCATATGTGGGGGGAGGTAGGTAATAGGAGGGATGAGAAGAATAATAGTAATAGTCTTGGTAAATAGTCTGACAGTGTTGTGGGAAATTAGTTGTATGTATGTATGTGTTGCTTACCTTTTTCTCATTCAAAGAGAGCCACACTGCTCTATTTATGCTTCAGTAATGATAAAAGTCTTAGACTGCCTTATAAATCACTTGAAAATGCAAGTTTGAGAGGAACTATGGTGTAGGGCTAACATAAACCAGAGCCTTGCTGTCAAGACTTCAGTGGTGGGCTCTTTCTAAACTCAGGGATTGTAGCTTGCATCTGGGAAACTCCATGAGATAATTACTGGTGATCCCTTTCAGAGAATTATCAGATCTACAAACCTGGACTGGTGAGTTTCAGTCAACTCTTGAAAAATATAATGAGCTGATTGTGGCTGATTTATGAGAAGTGCTGTTGAGGTATATCAGAACCAGCCCTTTCTAAATTCTCAAGAGATATTTCACATACCTGCTTCAGTTCAATCTGCCTATCAGAGAACTGTTTACCAAAAGAAGCTTAAAAAAATATAAATAGCTTCTTGCTTGCTACCAAGTAGTGATAACCAAGTGAACATTGCTAGTTTAGTGAAACAGCCTCATTTTCTGAGTTGTTTCTTTCTTTCTTGTTCAAAAGGAAATTCAAACAAAGTATCATATTTTGTATGGGAGCAGCTCTGCTTTGCTACTGCAGAGATGACCCAGTTATCTTGTTCCTGCTGTTCTAGCAGCAGCAGTTCCAAGAGGAAGGAAGGAAGGAAGGAAGGAAGGAAGGAAGGAAGGAAGGAAGGAAGGAAGGAAGGAAGGAACCCAGCACCTGCTACTGAGGTGCCAATTATCTTAGGAAGTGCTGTTTCCTGCCCTAACCTCACCCACTTTGGGAAGTCCTTCCTCCTATACCACTCAAAGATCTAGGGTGGTCAGTAGCCTGAAACATGGTGTGTATCTATGCATGTGGGTGACTATTGCTAAGCTCCTTTGTAATCTCTACTATGACTCTTTCCTGTGAATACATCTGTAACATTATAGGTGTGAATGGGTGAATGTAGAATTTCATCCTATGTTTAATTTAGAAGCAAAGGACATTATAACTCCACATAATGAGATGAAAATGCACAAGACTTATCTTAAAAGGAAATGAACTATCTGCCATCTGGTACTTTTGATTTAATGCAAAGGAATTCTATGAAAAGAAAATACCTCTCTCAAGCTACCTGAAAGAAGAAGAAAAATCTTATCAGCAAAGAAGAAACTCCATTGTGAACTTAGTGTAGATTGGAAAATACAGAAGAAGAAATACATAGAAGATTAAGGAGGGATATATTGCCTACTAGTAACATTCTTTTCTTTGATCCTCCACTTTAAGCAGCATTATAATAGTGGAAATGTTTTTGCAATGGGGTTGATTCAGAATTCGTTGTATGTGTACAGCAAGATGAATAACTCTAATGGCTGAAACAACTACACATCAGATTTATCTCAAGTTTGATACAGTTTTAAGCTTTCTCAAAATACCAGCTAGGATAAATCAAAGGCTGTAAATATTGAAGGGTTTTGGAGGAAAATATGGTTACACTGTATCGATCAGAAGACATTAAAAGCTACTCTGCTCAACTTTAATCATTGGTCAAGCTGGACAAGTATTTAGGGAACTGCAGTCCAATACTTTGGAGAAGCAACAATTTAAGCCAAGTTCCTTTATACATTCAACGGCAATATAATGTTTGAATTAATTACTCCATGAAAGCATGTGGCATATGTGATCCTTTCCTGCTAATCTGCTAAGCCAAGATAAAATATGTGAATAAGAGGCATGGAACCATTCAGGCTTGTCCTTAATATTTCTAACTATGCTTTTCCTGCTTCCAATTTTATCAGGCTGAGCAACAAGGTCTGAAGGGGGCAGTATTTATTTGGACATAGCTAGAACCCTGATAAATTGATCATCCACAACAGTAGGATATTTTTGTTAATGTGAGTAGCATCTCTAATTAGAACTTGCTTTCTAACTGTTATTTTTCCAGGATCAAGATATCAGCAGGACTGTGAAGCAAACCTTGCGTGTAATCAACTTCATCTCATCCCAATTTTGTGGAAGCTCACAGCTCTCACCAATCTGACCAGAAGATGTTACCTTCCCATCATTTGATAACTCATTCTCTGAGACTGCCCTTTCCATATTTCCAGTCTGCAATTTTTCTGGACCTCCAGGACTCAACTTTAGAAAAGGCCATGTGTCAAGGGCTTTAAACAAACATAGGAAAAGCTGATGGATCACCTAACCTTCCCAGATTTCTTTTATGTATATGCATAAAGGAGCAGTCTTGTAGAAAACTTAATTGTTTCCCTTGTTCAGT
This sequence comes from Pseudonaja textilis, assembly GCF_049901715.1. Classification (NCBI taxonomy): domain Eukaryota; kingdom Metazoa; phylum Chordata; class Lepidosauria; order Squamata; family Elapidae; genus Pseudonaja; species Pseudonaja textilis. The sequence goes on along the minus strand of NC_141992.1, from coordinate 174,277,409 downwards.
GCAGGAATCTGTTACTATCACAGATGGCCATCCAGCCTCCTTTTAAGCACCTCCAGTGTACAAAAGACTACCACCTTCTAAGGCAGTCTGTTTCATCACTAAATTGCTCTTATAATTAGGATTTTATTTCCTGATGCCCAACAACAATCTATTTCCTTGTAAATTAAATTCATAAGTTAATATCCTGTGTTTTGAAACAATATTCTAAGAGTGATCTGACCAATGCAGAAAGAGGGGAATAATAGCTTATATTAGGTTTAAACTCTATACAATAAGATCCATTTGGTTTTTTTTTTTGTAGCTATATCACTTTGTTGATGGTCAGAATATGATTTACCATAACACTGAGATCCTTTTGGCATGCTGCCTGGTATGATCTCTCCATCCATATCTTCTAGTGTTAAATCTACAAAATTTCTAGAGGAACTTTGCATTCATCTAGAAAATCAACTCACTGATGTCTGCCCATTCCTCAAGTTTGTCAATAATGCCCTAAATCTTCATACATCCTCTACATCGATGTTACTCATCTTTGGCAACTTTAAGACATGTGGACCTCAACTCCCAGAATCCCTCAGTAAGGTTGCAAGGTTGCAAAATATTGCCCTAAAAGTTTTGTTATTCCTCCCATCTTTGTATCATCTGCAAAGGTGATAATTGTTTTTTGTATAACCTCATCCAAGTCATTTATAAGTTGGAACAGCCCAAGGTCTAATATGTAGCCCTACACTATTCTACCTAACCCATTTTTCCAATGTGACATGGGGTCAATATTATGTGCTGTCATTGGATCAACAGTTCAACTAACTGCTCCCATTCAATAGTAGGATAATTCAGCCCATATCTTGTCATCTTCTGTATTATATCCTCACTGAAGAATATGTTGGTTTTGTATTGCCAGAGTATATTTATGTCTAACTCATTTCAGCTACAGAGGTCATTGTATCACAAAAGATGATCAGTTTGGCATGATTTAACTCTAATGAACCCATGCTGGCTTCTGACTAGCAATGCATTATTTTCTATATGCTGTACTCACAAATTGTTGATTAATAATGTTTTTCAGCTGAGTGATCTATAGAAACTCATCTTCTTTTTTATTTTTTATTTTTGAAAATAGGAACATGATTTGTTCTTGTCTATGGAGATTCTCAATCACAGGTCATGGCACAGTTGTTCCAAAGGTGCTGTTCAACTGGACATTCTTGGCTTTATTTTTTTCCTTGAAAACATTTTTCTCCTATCCAATAATTTTTTTCAGTTCTTCAGAGCTGAAGAAATTTCTTGGATGAGAAGCAAAACATTTTCAAGGGAAAAAACCCCAAGAAAATCCAGCTGCCTTTTGAAAAGCACCTTTGGGGCATGATTTGCTCTTCAATCTTCTGACATTATGCTAGCCTTCAAAAGGAGAAGAAGAAGAAGAAGAAGAAGAAGAAGAAGAAGAAGAAGAAGAAGAAGAAGAGGAGGAGGAGGAGGAGGAGAAGGAGGAGGGAGGAGAAGGAGGAGGAGGAGGAGGAAGGAAGAAGAAGAAGAAGAAGAAGAAGAAGAAGAAGAAGAAGAAGAAGAAGAAGAAGAAGAAGAAGAAGAAGAAGAAGAAGAAGAAGAAGAAGCTAAAATAACATCCACATCTACAATCACAATCCACATTGACATCTTCCTTCAACATTTTTGTTTGTTCCTGAGATTCATTTTGATAGCTGGCTGCTCCTAAACAATTTTTTTTTCATTTTTTGATCTTTGCTTCCCTCTTTTATAAATCATCTGAAAACAGTTCTGTTTGGGGAGAAGATTGAAACAAACAAGTAGAAAAGTTCTGCCCTTTTCCCCTCTTACTATCTATCCTACTGTACTTTCTTCTTGTTGCAACAGGCCTACTTTTTTCCTTTCTCTTCTTTGTGTCATTGGCATTGCCACAAAAAGTTATTTTTTGTTAGTTTTAGTTCCCTAAGTTCTTTTTGCACTTTAGCCTTTCTAATGTTTTTAATGCATCTTCGCCTTCCCATCCATAACTCTTTGAATTCTTAGAATCACAGCTGATCACTGTTTATTGGTGGAACAAGATGTCATAAAGTTCATATCATCAGTATAGGTAGTCCTAATGTACAACAGTAGTTGGGTTATGATTGTAAGTCATAACAGTCATAGGTTGAGGTACTCATGTGACTGGAAATAATTTTTTGGCCTTTTTCTGGTGGTCATTAAGCTGTTGTTAAGCAAACATTGTATTCATTAAGAGAACGCTTTTATTTGGATGGGAGTTATTTCCCCCCTCTCCAAATCTGGAAGCCAACAAAACCTATTGTGGATTTTGGTCACATGAGTGTGGAACACTGCAACTGGTTGAAAAGCTGGCCCACCTATCATGCAATCATAGAACCATGGAGGGAAGACAATAATTCATGATGGCTAAGGATCCTTTATTAGGAGGATACCAGATGAGGGGTCTTATATAAAAATGAAACATGTGCGGTCCTTGGTGCTTTCTGAACTTGGTTGTTTTCTTCCAGATGTTTTATTATCCAAACAGAGCTACAAATATTCTCCTCTAAATGGAACATTAGTATTAAATTCAATTCAATCTTTATTGATTAGCCCTTGGGCCGTATCAAAGTGCAGAATTCTAGAAGCAAATTATTACTAAAATTTGATAAAAGCAATTTAAAATGGAATTGGATAAAATATAATTTTAAATGAAATTGGAATGAAATACAATAATTTAAGATATAGATTAAAATATGATAAAATTATATTTCAGTGTCTACCCTGCAATCTACTCCAATCAGTCCCACATATGCAGATCTCAACTGAACCATTTTGATTAAGTCCTGTACTATGTTAACTGTTATTTTCAGATTCTGGCCACACATAAGGTAAATTGTTTGGATATGGGGTCCCAATGGGTCATTGGTTTGGTATATAGAGTAAGGTACCTGTCTCTCACCCTCTTAAAAATAGGATTTGAGCCAGGTCTTCTACCTCTGCCGATACATTAAAGAATGCAGGTATCATTACGTTCCTACATGTAAGAATCAGAATCAAGCGGGGTGGGATTCAAATTTTAACAACTGGTTCTGTGGCCATGGCTTAGGTGGTGGGCATCGCTTGGTGGTTATGTGACTGGGTGGATGTGGCTTGGTGGTCATGTTATTGGCTGGGTGTGGCCAACTCAACATCACTCACATCGAGGCACGCATCTCCTTGCCTGGCCTCTTGTGACTGTCAGGATGCTGCAACAGTCGTAAGTGTGAAGAATGGTCATAAGTCACCTTTTTCAGTGCCATTGTAACTTTGAATGGTCACTCCACACAAGCAAAGTACCAGCAAAAGAGGGGAAAAAAACTCTGGAGAAGTTCCAGAGACAGGAAGTCTAGTCCTACCAAGAATGTAATAAGGGTTAACGGAGAGGCAGTTTCTGTAAGCAACACCAGAATGTTTCCTTCCTGCCTTCCTTACAGGATTAGGCCTGTAATTTCTTCTAACAACCAGTTCTCTGAACTGCTTAGAATGTTAACAACTGGTTCTAGCAAATAGGTGCGAACTGGTAGAATCCCACCCCTGGAATCAAGTAATGAACATACATACATTAACCAGACCCTGACTTGATTATAAGATTGAATGTGTAATCCTAAATATATCGCTCAGTTCTGTTGAACTCAGAAACATCTAAATACTAATAGATGCAGTTTGCAAGATTAGTGTAAAGATTCATCTTGTGTTGTGAATTACTAGAGAAAGTTCACAGAGAGTCCATGTTTCCCAAATATAATTAAACATTTATTAGCTGGTCAAAAATACCCCAATACTCTTTCCAGGACTCTTTCAAATTTCACATTTCATTACATTTTTTCGGCTTAATCATAATAGAAAATTAATCCACTTTTCTAGCCTCTTCCTTCACCAAGGAAGTTGAGGAGAACCTATATATTAAAGTTGGGGATTTATATTGTGTCCCTTGCCTAATGTAATTTGCATAAATGAGATTGATGAGCTAGGAAGGAAAATGTTTACAATGTAAGAAGATAGAATTTGGGGGTTTAAGCAGGAAGTCCTCTGTAATGAGCTGTCTGAGGTAATTATGGAACTCATACTTCATATGTTTTCATTAGATATTCCTATTATTTCCTATTATACTATACATGGCAATAGTGTTAGATTAAATTGCTTTCAGGTATGAAAATTGTAGTACACATTATAAATGAACCGGTTCATTATATTTAAGAGCTAGTAAAGTTTCCCACATAGTTAAATCCTCAGTAGAGTTTACTGGGAGATGTATCTCCAGGTATACTGTATATATCTAGGTTAAAAAATAAGACTGAAATAATATTATACAAATGAGGGAATAGAGAGTGCGGCAAGGATTATAGCTATAGTTAGTTTTTATCACTTTCCTCTTTTGTTGTTCACAATAATGACTTTTAAGTAACAGCAAATCAAACTGGGAGAGAATTATAGTACAACTGTTTTACGATACTATGCAGTACTTTATTCTGACATGAATTTTCTATTTCTGGTTTACATCTTTCTGGGAAATCTCCTTTTAGGAAAGATCAATCTGTTTTGTTGTTACTGACTAATTATTATCAACACCAACAACATAATAACCACATTTATATGTATATCTTTATATTTATAATTATACCCGTATTTTGGGAACATAAGGCATCATGCATGGAGATATTCTATCTTATTTTCTTCTTATAACAATAATAATAATTTCTTCTTATAACAATATAAACAATCTTCTTATAACAATAATAATAATTTTAATTGGGACAGTAACTGACCCAAAGCTTCAAGATAGAATGTTGACTGAGCTTAGTTTCCCCAAACTCAGTCTAACAACATATCCAATACATCATACTGGCTTTGTTCTCATCAGAACATCATAATGCCACCAAGGAAGGATCTGAGTGCAGAAGTCTACACCCCCATTCAGCAGAATGAGAAAGAAGAGAACCTTAAGGACAAAATGGCTAGTCATTCCTCCTCCTATGTAAGAGGAAAAGCATGGCCATCTAAATATGTGACCCAACCTGTGTGTAAATTTTAAGTGTAAAATTACTCAACCATATTATTTTTCATGGTAATATAAACAAAGAAGAAACTTACTTAGTCAACAGATACTTTCTCTAAAATAGTGGGTTGCTCTTATTAGTCTGTGAGTATACAGAACACCAAGCTTGCTGCAAGTGAACAAGCAGCAGATTCCAACAGCAGGTCCAATGTACAGTTCCAGGAAGCTAAGTAAAATGCAGGTTTTGCAGGATCAAAGAAATATGCAATGTGTGGTTTCAGGGCCACTGACTCAGCTGCTTGTGCTGATTCGTTGATTTGCAGCCTTCCAAACTACTCTGGCTGTTCAAAACTGACAGAATAGTTTCTAACATTTAGAGGAAGGAGTCCCACGATAGTTTAGTATAAGCTGTAAATTTGATAAAAAGCAAAGGAAGATCATGATTTCCCAGATTCAGCTTCTACATATGGGACAAGACTCCACTTTGCCTGACACAGTGATATCAATGAACAATCCAGTGAGGGTGTGGGCAAGGCACGTGGACTAGAATGAAGGTGGCAATACTAGAGACAGTGACAGGAAAATGAGCAAGAATTGCCGAAGTCCATCCTGTGGCTGAGAAATACCAAAGCAGTGCCATGCAATTAAAGGACCAGAAGCAGCAGGCTGAGGACCAGAGGTACCTGATGAGAAACTTTGGTCAGAATCTGATCACCCAAATGCAGAGGAAGATTGTTGCTCAGAATGTCTAGACAGAAGCAAACAGCTATTGGCATTCATTTCCCCTGGACACTGAAGGAATTCCTACCTCCAAAATAAAAAATTGTTCTCTAGGAATCTTACAGTCTTACACTACATGGGTTGTTATTTTACTGTGTAATGGTGACACCATTCTCTTGAACCTGAATTGGTTTGACAGCTTCAGGAGCAGTCCGGGGTACAGGTTCTGAAGTAGTTAAAGGGAAGGAGTTGGTTTAGTTCATTGATGCATGCTTCTGAGTATTGAAGTGAAGACAGAACTTCCTTACCATCTAAACTACTTGGCCCTCCGATAGAATATAATCATATACACACAGCGGTGGGATTCTACCAGTTCACACCTATTCCCTAGAACCGGCTGTTAATATTCTAAGCAGTTTGGAGAACTGGTTGTTAGAAGAAATTACTGGCCTAATCCTGTAAGGAAGGCAGGAAGGAAACATTCTGGTGTTGCTTACAGAAACTGCCTCTCCGTTAATCCTTATTACATTCTTGGCAGGACTAGACTTCTTGTCTCAGGAACTTCTCTGGAGCTTTTTTCCGTCCTTTTTTGGTACTTTGCTTGTGTGGAGTGACCATTTAGGTACAATGGCACTGAAAAAAGTGACTTACAACCATTTTTCACACTTACGACTATTGCAGCATCCCCACAGTCATGAGAGGCCAGCAAGGAGATGCATGCCTCAATGTGAGTGATACTGAGTTGGCCACACCCAGCCAATAATATGACCACCAAACTATGTCCACCCAGCCACATGACCACCAAGCCATGCCTACCACCAAGCCACGCCCACCACCTAAGCCACGCCCCAGAACTGGTTGTTAAAAAAATTGAATCCCACCCCTGTACACACAGCTCTGAATAATACCACAAATGAACAAATTGCTAAAGCAAGTGATGTAACTAGAGGTGAAGAGAATCAGGCTTTGAATTTTTAATACAAACATTCCTTCTTGTTTTATTTATATTCTGTTATATTTAAGAATAATTTCACACATGGCAGTTCCCTTATAAAATGTACTTTCTTTTGGAAGATTATGGACCTGAATCTACCATGCTGCTCCAGAATGGGTGGGTAAAGAGACATGTTTTGCTTTCCCCATCGAGGGCCATAAGAGAGCAACTGCCAGAAGAGCACTTGTCCTGGGAAAGGACTACAACCTGGATTTCCTGGTTTCAGGTCCAGCACATTATCACTACACTATACTATCTTTCTCTATAAACAGTATGACATTTCTGCAAAGAAAAATAAGCCAGCTCCCTTATGGTGATACAGTGATTAGATGCAGCATTGCAGGCTAATTCTGCTGACTGCCAACTGCCAGCAGTTCAGCAGTTTGATTCTCACTAGCTTAAGGTTGACTCAGTCTTCAACCCTTTGGAAGTTGGTAAAATGAGGACCCAGATTGTTGTGAGCAATATGCTGACCCTGTAAACCACTTAGAGAGGGCTGTAAAGCACTGTGAAGTGGGATATAAGTATATTGCTATTCTACAATAACCCAAAAGTGCATCAAAATGTTCCACTAAATAAAGCTTACTTTGTAATAGCCTGAGTTCATTATGTATAAAATTACTGCTGAATAGACAGTTCCAAGTATCTTCTTGCAGCAATTCTTTACAAGTTTTATATGTGTTTCAGTACTGATTCCTTTATCCATGTTTTTTGCTGAATATCTTGTCTATTTACTGAAGAAAAGGGAAGAGAAAAAGAAGAAAAGAGTTTTCTCTGCCACCCAAGGAAAAAAAAAAACCTGCTAAAAGCAGTAAGTTTGCTGACAGATGGTAGAATCAGTTGAAAACCATATTTACTAAGTTGAATCCATTTAGTAAGCCAGAAAAGTGTTATCTAATTTTTTTCCCCTGTGTGTGTGTGTTTTGGAATAAACAGATGCCTAATGAGGAATGTGTTGCGAATTATTTTAAAAGAATCTGAAATCAACCAAATTCAGATTCTATCCTTGATAGGGAAAAAAGATGACTAGCAAAATGGACACACCCCAAAATTTAACATAGTAAAAAAAGTTTGCTTAGAATCAGGAAATCATTTTTAAACATGAGTGAGTTCTTCCCATTCATGGGTATAAGACATTCTAACCTTCTCACTAGATTTCCTATTCTGTTTATTCAACACCCAAAGAATGTGGTGAGAGAAAGGGCAAATACTCTTGAAGTGCTCACAAACCTGACAGTCACACAATGAATACACAGGATTCATATGTGTTTTGCAGTTGGTATCACACGATAATAGAGAGCTTGCTGAGGCATATGTTTGCTTGCACTCTGGCTGAGAAAGAAGGATTGAGCGTATGGGAGATATTTTTTTTTCAGTTCTTTGGAGAGAAGTGCTAGTCATCAATGCTTAAAAATCCAAAGATGGGAACCTACCACAATTTCCCAAACAATCCCAACCACAATTTCCCAAACAATCTGATCAGAGGTGGTATTCAGCAGGTTCTGACCAGTTCTGGAGAATCAGTAGCAGAAATTTTGAGAAGTTTGGAGAACCGGCAAATATCACCTCTGACTGGAGGTTTGACAGTATTCTTCTCCTGCCATGCCCACCAAGCCACGCCCACAGAACTGGTAGTAATTTTTTTTTGAATCCCACCACTAGCAGAAACATATGCAAAGAGAAATGTCATGGTCTCCATGTCAACTTTAATGTTAGCCAATATAATGCCATATTACATATTATTTCTATCCTAGGCCCTGCTGCAATTCAAATCAAGTAATGTCATTTCCATTGGTGAAGATTTGATTACATTTTATGTTGTTGGTTTACTGCTTTGTCAGAGAGGAATGAGGTCATGTGGTCTTCCTTCTTCTCTATTTTTATCTCACAACAAGCCTATAAGTTAGGTCAGATTGAAAAACTGGAATTTGCTTAATCATTGTCACCAAAGTCTGAATTTTGAAACAGAATCTCTCTATTTAACATTTGAACCACTGTACCACTTTGCCTATAGATGTCTTGGGGCTATTCAGTTTTCTAATGTTGTAATAATATATTGTGACACTCAAGGATCCTGTAATTATATAAAAGCCTAGCTGTATTGGCAGTTTTATTTTCAATTCCATTCCTAATCAATCCTCTTTTTTAAAAAAGGAGGACTGGTGATTGACATTTACATTGAATAATCCATCACAAGTCCACGATCCTTTTCTTACTCTGTCACAGCAAGCTCAAACAGCATCTGTGCATTATTCAACACTTGAGATTGTTTTTTGTTTTCATGCCAACGTACATTATTTGGGGGCTTGCTTTCAACCCAGCATCGTTTGCTATTTTATAGCCCGTTCATCCAGTTGAGAGAGATGTAGTTGGAGCACTTCAACATCTTTTAAAAATTATTATCCTGGATATTTTGATGCCATCAGCAAACTTGGCCATTTCATTGCTCATCTCTTATTCTGGGTAATGTGTATAAACATTTTTAGAAGCTTCCTTTTCCGCATGCATTCTTGTGAATTCCATTTTGCACACGTCTGCCTTGAAAACATTGTCCATTCGTTCCCTTCCTGGAAAAACAAAACAAAACAAAAACCATCAGAGTTTGGGCACTTGAGAAAGAAGTTCATACCGTCAATAATGCTGCACTCTCCAACTTAGTTTGAAAATCTTAGTGCTTTGTCTTCTCTCATAAATAAAACCCAACCCATTGTTAATCCTTGACTGTGTCTCTTGGAATTCACATGGGCTTGCGATAATATGCATTGAAATTCAAATCTGGGACCCTTTAGGGAGTCATCTGGCTATTATTAGACATAAGTAAGGGCTCCATTGGATTGGTATTTTCTTGGATCACCTCCCAGTTTCTTTACTATTTGATTCTGACCAGCCTCCTGATCATAGCAAACAGCAATGTGCACTTTCTTTGTACCATTTCCCACTGGCTGGCTTTGGTTTTATCCTATGATATGGAGACTATAGCTCAGCAAAAGCTCCGTGATCAGGGGAGATCAAAAAGAAAAAAGAATAAAGAAGTGGTAAAGCATCACTAATGAAGGGGAAAAGAAGTCACTGTTTTGCGCAAGAATAGCACATATTATTTCAAATGCAGAAACAGGGGCTGATCTTTTCTTCAAATACATGACAATTTCAAATAGAGGACAGACTGTTTTGTTCTTTTTTTTAGTATATGGGTCACCTAATGACCCTAACAAGATTCCATATGAAACACTGGATAGCTAGGCATAAAGCAGAGATCAGTTTAAATCTGATTCTTATTCCTGCCACCTGTATTCAGTTATCCTATAGCTTCTATGAAATGATCTTACCCTATTTTTTATAAAGCCAACCAAACTGATAGCCAGCAGCTACATCTTATGGTAGTGAATTCCAAAGTATAATTGCACACTTCATGCAAAAATATAACGTAAATCATTTTGTCTTCCTGTGTTCCTCTATGATTCAATTTTCATTGGGTGACTTCTGATCCCACTAATATGGGAAGTAGGTTCTCCTTGTTCACTTCATCCATACCATGCATAATTTTGTACACCTCAAATGCTACAACTTTTCCTGATAAAAAGTTTCTCCAAGACTTTGATGGTTCCAGTGAACCTTCTCTATTTCTGCAATATCTGGCAATCAGAACTGCACATGATATTCCAGATGAAGTTGCGCTATCAGTTTATATAAGGGCATTATGATATTGGCATCTTTTTTTTAGTACCATTTATTATTGTCCCTAATATGTTGTTGGCATTTTTTTACAGTGAAGGCACAGTGTCAACTGAATCATTGAACTGTCCCAAATTATCCCAAATTTCATCTCTCATTCTTAGTTCTAGAACTTACAATAGTTCTCCTCGTTAGTTGTTATGGGTGAGGATGGATTTGAACTTGGGTTTCCCTAGCCCTAGTCCAAATGCATAACTGCTATGCAATGTTGGTTCAGATTTTAAGTTAAATTAAATTAAAATTAAATTTTCCTAATCCTATCCCAGATATGCCTCTCAAAGATGTGGCCCTTGTCCAGAGGTGGGATTCTACCAGTTTGCATCTATTCCCTAGAACCAGTGGTTAATATTCTAAGCGGTTCGGAGAACCGGTTGTTAAAAGAAATGACTGGCTTAATCCTGTAAGGAAGGCAGGAAGGAAACTTTCTGGTGTTGCTTACAGAAACTGCCTCTCCGTTAACCCTTATTACATTCTTGGCAGGACTAGACTTCCTCAAGAACATCTCTGGAATTTTTTTCCCCTCCTTTGCTGGTACTTTGCTTGTGTGGAGTGACCATTTAGTTACAATGGCACTGAAAAAAGTGACTTATGACCATATGAAAAATGGTCATAGCAGCATCCTCACAATCATGAGAATCCAGGCAAGGAGATGTGTGCCTCGATATGAGTGATATTGAGTTGGCCACACCCAGCCAATAACATGACCACTAAGCCATGCCCACCACCTAAGCCACGGCCACAGAACCGGTTGTTAAAAATTTTGAATCCCACCCCTGCCCTTGTCACTAGAATAACTTAAATGCCAACCTTGATCTTCTCTTCTACACATTTCATTTTGTCTTGCAGATGGATGTGGATTTCTGTGCTCAGAGGACATGCAAGTGAGGCTTGCTGGAGGGGTACAAGTTGTCCCCAACCCTACATGTTTTTTGAGGCATTATATTATATCATGTTGTCACATGCATACATGGTGCAAAAGTATCATGTATCTGCTTTTGCAGCCTATTATAGGCAAAATGCTGAATATCAATCTTACTGAAAAAAAACATTTTAAACATTCCCTAGGAAGCTTAAAGACTTCCGTCCTAGAGGGAGGAAATGTAATGTAAAATAACTGAGATTATCACTGACCTGCAATAATGTATTAGTTACATAAAACACACCAGCTCCGTGCCAGATATACTGACCGCAATCAAAAAAGACTGGCATTTTTTTTTTATCACTGCACAGATGTTTCAAGTTAGCTTTGCAATGAGGCAGCTAATAGGTCAAAGTTATTGCAAGTGATGTAAGGATAGATTGTGAGGGTCATTTGCAGCAGGACGCCAGGGCTACCAGAGGTATGTACCTTCCAGGAGCAATAAATCCTGCTGGCCTTTTAAATTTATGATTAAAGGACAAGCCCTTTACTCCAGTGCTTTCCACCCCTCCCTTCTCAGTGCTGGAACTATCAAATATAACATATGGGAGAGGAATAAAGACTGAAGCAAAATGAAAAATAGGCCTTCTATCCAATTTCAGAGATTATTCTTTAATTAAACGAAGACAAAAAATAAATTAAGAACACCACCAATGCCTCCATTCTGAGATCTTGGCTTCTGTACTTGCTTAGCTTTGGAGGTTGTTGAAAGAAAAGACTTCCAAATGGATTTTCTTGTGCTACTGGTCAAAGAGGCATTCTGAATGCAGCTACATTCCCCAAGTGATTGTGGGAAGAAAAACTGGATGTTTCTGTTTAAAAACAGAAAGATTGCAACACTTTATGAATGAGCAGGGAGATTGGTGATCTGAGATGGTCAGGGTGTTGGATAGGGTTAAAGAGATTCAGGTTCAAGGCTGATTTGGGCCTCTCTCTCTCTCTCTCTCATCTCAATCCCTCAGGTTTATAGTTACAAAATGTAAGGACTCAGAGAGAAGCATAAAAAAAAATCAGGGGTACCTTCAGAGCAGCTCACCTATCTTTTCCTTTAACAGTTCATATAGAAAGGTCCATATTTTCTTTAGCATCTTTACTCAAAAGCACTCACCTGGAGTAAAAATGATTTGAAATAACAAAAACAGCAAAACAGTGGGGGAGGTGTAACAGGAAGAAAATAAATATCCCCAAGGAACAGAAACACTTTATCATGCTGTAGCCTTGTTTGCACCGTATTTTTTTATTTTTTTTAATTTATTTATATGCCAAATGGAGATTTCAGGTACCTGTACAGTGTCAAACAATATACAATAGAAAATGAAACTTACAAAGAAGAAGGCAAAGCACCCACACAAATACACAAAACCATAGATATCTATGGAGTATCTCAGGCATCCAGATCATGGTTGTCCAAAAGTGCTTTTTTAAAGATGAAACTGGACTTTCTGTCTTGAAAGAAAGAAACTGGACTTTCTGTCTTGCCTCTTGAAAAAAGCACCTTTGGGGAAATCATGGATAAGAAATGACTGTTGAAGGACTATGCATTTACCGTTAGTTTCCTAGAGGACAAATAAAATTATTGGGCGTTCCTAAACCTGGGGGTGATGTAGAAGAATGCTCTCTCCAGGGTGTTAAATAAGTGGGTATCTTAAAGCAAAGGATCTTCAGAACTCTCCTCCTGCAGTATTTGAAAGCTGTGGGGTTTGTAATCAGAAAGTAAATTTGTAGAATAGTCAACTCCTAAGCCATTTAAGAAAGGTACCCTCAAGGAAGGTCAAAGTCAAGAAGGTAGTCATCATGATAAAAAAAAAAATCAAAAACCCTGCTCCCTTTTTACATACAATACCCCCCCCCCCATTTTACATTTACCATGTATATACAGAACTGGAGCAGTGGAGGGATTCAACTTATTTTACCACCGGTTCTGTGGGCATGGCAGGGGAAGGATACAGTAAAATGTTCAGTCAGAGGTGGTATTTGCCGGTTCTCCGAACTATTCAAAATTTCCGCTACCGGTTCTCCAGAACTGGTCAGAACCTGCTGAATACCTCTGAACTGGAGGGTTTTAATCAAATGGTCATAATTATCTCTTGGACTTTTTGCCCTCCAAGAATCCCCTTTCCCTTCTGGAAGACACTTGATAAGTTCCCATTCTTCCCAAAAGAATTATAACCAGAAGGTTTGCTACAGCCTTAGTTTCAAGCAGTGGATTCAATGCATTCAACCTTTTTTTGCTTATAACTAGACTGATTTCTATAGCTCTGTTATGAATTTTGAAATACCATTAAGTTTGTTGTTATGCCTATGCCTGTCACGGTGGCATATTGTGAAGTTTAAGTATGACTGCTCTGAACCAGTATGGTGAGCAAATGTACATTTATATGGTAATTAAACACAGGTTGAGAAATAAAGCTGCAATTTGTTATTTTTATTGTTTCCTTAGTGACTAATGACCCTGCTTTCCTTGAAAAATGTATGTATCCTGCCCTCAAGAATTATTGGAAAAATATACACATGCTACATTCATAAGTAAGCTTCAGCAAGGAATATTTTATTTATTTCAGCAAGCAATGATGGTTTTGAAGAATTCATATACTCTAAGCACAGCAGAAAATATTTCAAATGTACCTTTTTTCAGATATGGTGTAATACTGTAATGTTTGTCCAAAAGTAGTGCTGCTTGCTTCTAATCCAGTTTTTCCAGGCTAGGCAATGCCTATTTCTGTGGGCTCCCACAATTCACAGATAATTTGGTGATATAGCCCAGAATATTGTAAGTTGAAGCTCATACATATGGAGGACATTTACTGTACAGTATGTTGCTGTAGCCCACAAACCCTGGGAATATTTACATTTTTTTAAAAATTGATCAACATTTAATGATTTAATTCTACAAAAAGAGTATTTTACAATCACTTTATAAAGAAGCCTCCAATTTTGGGGGTAACTTAGACTAAAATAAATGAGATACTAGAAAATCTGGGGCTGGTCTTTACTTCCATTTAGGCATTCTGAAACTGACAGTAATCCAGGAACAGATGGAGAATATGTAGAGTTAATGGTCCTAACATCTGAAATTATATTGTTTGAGACCTCAGATCCATGGTAATAGAGATACCTGAATCTAAGAACTTTAAGTCCAGATTGAAATTCAACTGTAGTTGCATTGATGAGCCAGTGGCACCACAACCCATGAACTGTAACATAAGTACAGCAAGGCCTGAAGACTTCATCTTTGTAAAATGACACACTAGAATTGGAGGTATTAATGCTACTAATAAAAAAACAGTCAATTAGCATTACAATCTTTCATGGACTGATTGAAAAGAAATTCCCAGTTGTGTTCTAGATATAGTGTTTGGTTTCTATTAACTACCTACATATTTAAAAATCCTACATTTTATGAAGGATTGAGAAGGAACCTCAGTGTAATAATAACTTTTGTTATTTTGTTAAGTCCTTGGAGCCATTGTGCTAGTCTGTTTGAGGTTTTCTGCAACCATTGTGATGCCTCTATTGTAAAGGACTTCACATTTAGAAGTTAGTTGAAGAGAAAGGCAACATGAAGGGAATAGAGATGGAATTGGTGAGGAAAATGAGGACCTTCTAATTTATTTTCCAACTTTTTAATATCAGATATTTTGCAGAAACGGTGTCTCAAAAATATTGACTTGTTATTATTAGACAAAACCATATTTCTTCCTGGCCTTTTTAAAAATGACCTTTTAAACACATATTCTACTTATTACAGCTTTGTAGCTGCTATTACTCATAATTGCTACTGATTCTTTCATCAAAAGGTGTGAGAGAATCAAAGCAGCAGCAGTCACGGCTGTTTTGCTTCTATCTATGTCAAATATTTTATGTGACTCATCTTTTTCCACACAATTAGATTCTAAGGACATTGGGGCCCAGGCTTATGATTTTGTTTTTTAATTCCAAGTTCTTAATATGAATAGCATAATGTATTCCATCCAAACTGTGAGAACAGAGCAATACTGTATAATTTACTTCCCTAATGCCAAATTAAAA
Source organism: Pseudonaja textilis (assembly GCF_049901715.1). Taxonomy (NCBI): domain Eukaryota; kingdom Metazoa; phylum Chordata; class Lepidosauria; order Squamata; family Elapidae; genus Pseudonaja; species Pseudonaja textilis. Next base: position 174,261,998 of record NC_141992.1, on the reverse strand, counting down.
TTCATAACACAATTCGTTAATTACCATCTGAATCTAATTCTCACAAAAGTGTGTCCTAATTGCATTGTTGTTATGCATGGATGCAAATAAGATGTTGACTGTTTCCCCTTGTAGCAAATGATGCTGATTCTAATCCCCATGCATTTGTAATATATTGAGTCCATCCATTATTCCCCCTACAGCCGTAAAGCCAATGGAGACCACTCCACTTGCTCCTGCATAGAAAGGAACCAGACTGTGATAGCAGACATGCCGAGAAAAATCCCTCAAACAAGCCTGTTAAACACTCAAATGAATTCCCAACAGGAAGCTGTGACAAATGTGTGTTTGTGTGCAGCAGAGGTAGGGAGAGGGAGACAAAAGTGAACAAAACCCATGTTCATATATTCCATTGTTTGAATGCTGAAACTGAATTAGAATCTAACAAAGCATCTCAGGTGGGTCACAAAGCCAAGAAGTAATACAGGAATAATGTCATGATGGAGAGAAAAAACAATAATCGTTTCATGGCCAGAATGAACCATTAAACAGTTGTGTCCTTCTTGGGAACTGGGGAAAGTCTTTCATATCATGGAAGAAAAAAACTGACAGTGAATAAATTGATATAATTTGGATTAGGTATCTCTAGATTCAAATATCAATAAGCTCAGCAGATGGCCGTGGGACAACCCTGATTCTCAGCTTAACAGATTTCACAGGATTTTTTTGGAAAATGTTGCAGTCACACCTCATTACCTTTAAATGGTCTCAACACATTAGTGTGTTGTTCAAGAGTGTGGCAATCAGTCCACCTTCAGTCAAGGGGATGCTTTAATGATTTAAGGACAGTCCCTCCTTCTCTGTCCAACCTATCCAACAGTGTTGTTTTTTTGTGGAATAACATGAAGTATGACTATTATCTGACAGAATGAACAGGTTTACACTCATGCAGCAATAATACGGGCTAAAGATGTGAGTGTACTTTTGAATGATAAGCTATATTAAATACTTGGAACTGCATTGCTAATTATGGATTTCTTGAGTATGAAGAACATCAATAAAAAGATTATTCCTTAGGGTGGGAATGACAGTGCTAGTCCCAATGTAGAAACTTTTACCATTGATATGTGTTTCTTTTGATGCAGTAGCTATTGAAGTTCAGTATTATTCCACAGGATTACGGTTTAATAATATGTAAAAAAAATGGGTTCATTGATTTGAATTTTTTCTCTGCGTTGCTCTTTTCCATTCTCTTTTTTCTTTTTTATACAGTATATTCAAAGAAATAAAAAAAATCTGAAATAAACAAATATAACAAGTACAGGAATAAAGATCCATCTGCATGTGCCACTAATAGATCATTGGAGAACCTGCCTGGCTTCTACTAATTGAAGTGCTGAATGGATGGAATTAAGTAGGATAATAATGATCCACATGGTAAGTATTTGGTGGCAACAGTAGTTAGAATGCAGTATTGGCTGCTAATTCTGCTGACTACCAGGGATTCGATCCTCAACGGATTGACAAGATTGACTCAGTCTTCCATCCTTCTGAGGTCAGTAAAATGAGGACCCAGATTGTTGGGGAGGGGCAATATGCTGACTCTGTAAACCACTTAGAGAGGGCTGTAAAGCACTGTGAAGTGGTATTTAGGTCTAAGTACTATTGCTGTTAAACGTTACAGAAAATACATGGCACATTTACAAAAGAAAGAATTTTATCTCTGAGTAAAGATACCATTTATAAATCAGCTGCAATATAGGACAGGGTTTCCAACCTTGACAACTTTAAGACTTGTGGACTTCAAGTCCCAGAGCAAAGCTGGCTGAGGAACTCTGGGACTTGAAGTCCACAAGTCTTAAAGTTGCCAAGGTTGGAGACCCTGATCTAGGAGAGAATTTCAAAAAGAGCAGTCAAAGACCTGTCTGAATTCCTTTTATATCTTTCGGGCTATAAAAAAAATGTCGAACCTTTTTAAAATTTTAGACTTTTAGTAAATGTTTCAAGGCAGAATTTTTATTTATCCTTGCATATTTTCCCTGTGGAAAAAATAATGAATGGTGACCATGAATGCCTGCATTCCTTCTTCCTCTTTTACAGCCCCACCTCTACCATATTTAAACAGCCGGCTTTTAGAGAAGGCTCTGGATGAAGAGAAGAATGTGATGATGGAATAGAGCAGGGGTGTCAAAGTCACATCGTCATGGCGGCATCACATGATGTATCGGGACTTTTTGCTAAACCGGGCCAATACATGATGCATCCGGCCCGGGGACTGGGAGTTTGACAGCCCTGGAATAGAGGATGAGAAGAAGATAAGAAGACAAAGATGATGATGATGATGATGATGATATCTTCATCAATTTCAATAAACCTGGTGGGGGAATGGCAACTAGGTAAGACAGTGTTCACTGTGGGAAGGAATGCTGGCTGCAGAGTGGGAAACCTTGAAGATGCTGGAGGCAACCTTAAATGTAAATTTTTAAAAAAATGTTGTAAAGAACCAAATGCTAGTGCTGTGGCTAGTCCAGTGCTTGCAGGATAGAATTGCTCAGATATGAACCTGGTTCTTTCCAAATGACTAAGGATTTTTTAAAAAAACCCTGGTGCTGGAAATCCTAAATCTAAGCTCTGGAAACTTGATAGAAAGCAATCCTGAGTAGTAGTCCCACCACCCATCACCTAGAACAGAGGTCCCCAACCACCGGGCTGCGGACCGGTACTGGTCCGTGGAACATTTCCTACCGGGCCGCCGGTTTGCTGGGTGCCGCCATCTTGTTTGATGAGAAAGTGCTTCTGGGTGAGCTTTTCCGGTTGGAAAGAGGCATTTGGGTCCTGAAGGAATCCTCACGCCTTAGTTTCATCGAAGGGGGGGGCTCGAACGAAACTAGGATTCTTTCAGCACCCAAGGCAAGGCGAGCCGAGTGACTGTCCCGAAGCCGTCCCGAAGCGAAGCCCATCGACAAAGGTACAAAGGAGGAGTTGAAGGTGGCAGGGAGAAGCGGGGGACGGCTGGCTGGCCGGTCGCTCGGCTCGCCTTGCCTTGTCATGCGTGCTGATGCCGGTACCGGGCCGCGGATCATTTTGTGATGCCAGTACTGGGCCGTGGCACAAAAAAGGTTGGGGACCACTGACCTAGAAGGCCGGACTAACTGCTGCAATTCTCCAGAATCAGCCAAAAGGAGAGGAATCTTCCATCCAACCACAGACCCAACTAAACAATGATTGAGTTGCATGTGGTTTGGGGAAGATAGATATGTTTGGAGACCCAGGGAGGTTAAAGAGAGGGAGAAAAGTTGAGAAGATAAAGCAAAGTATACTATAAAATAGCCATACAAAATATTAGTAGGGGAGGAAAGGCTGTTAAATTCTTTCTCTACAGATTATCTTTCTATGTTAAATAATTTTGTCTAGCAAATTTCTTGATCAATTTAAAAATACTGTTTTTCCTCCCAAATAGCTCATAGTATAGCAGGTTCATAGAAGAGAAGATATTTTGATCAGTCAGAATCAGAAGGAACACTTGGTAGAAATTTGGTGTTCATATTTGATGGTTGCAAGATATACTCATAAGATCAATTTATACTGCTAGGTTCTTTGTCCTTAAGAGCCAGTCAACTATTTGGGAACCTGTGCATCCACATCCTTCACATGCTTCATATATGCATAAACATAGAGAAGCACAGAGGCAATAGAAGACAGTTTTAGTTTACTCTTTGGAGGAGGGGGCTGAAATAAGCATAGATTGACTTTTAGTATCACTCCTAACCCTCAAAGTTGTGTTTTTATAATTTATCATTATGACTACCTATCAGCTGCTAAAAGTTTAATTTTTCTCCATCAGTTTCCCCTATTTAATATGCTGACTTCATATTTAGTGAGCTTGATCATCTGCTTTGGAACTGAGCCCCGACCTACAATGATGATTTATCTTTTACACTAGATTTGTACCTTCCTGATGACTCTTTAAAGGCATTGTTAAATTATCACCCAAGTGTTGTAAAGAAAAATGGCCCAATTGGATTTAGAAGACATTTTACTGATGGGGAGAAAAGTAACAGAATCTCTTAACTTGATAAAACATTCTAGTATCTTGCAGACAGTTGTTGAAAGTTTTAATAGTTCTAACCCTTCCATCATTAGTCATTATGAGAATCTCATTCAGAAGCTGTAGAAATTGACTGGAAGGAAGGAGGAACTCACAAATTCATAGCTGTGAGAGCAAATGTGTTCAGAAGTGCCTTTGTTCAAGCAACATACACAAACACTAAAAATAAAAGCCTGTTTAAAAACTGGACCTTGTAGGAGATATAAAGTCAATCTCTTCTCCAGAACCATTAGAATGCCTTTAGTTGAAAAAAAGGAATATTAAATGATTTTGTAGGATAAAAAGAAAGTCACCCCCATGGAACACATTTTCTTCACAGGTCGACTAATAGACCTGTGAAGAAATCAAGATATAGTCAAATTCTTGTGTACTAGTGCACTTGAATCTCAGTATGCCTCCTCTGGCATGATATATTTCAGAGGAACTCTAGAAAGCTAGGTTCAATAGATTATTCATCAGGCTTGTTAGGAACCATTTGGAAATAGTTCAAACTGAAGAGCCGTCGTGTCACAGTGGTTAGAATGCAGTATTGCAGGCTAAATCTGCCCACTGCTAGTAGTTTGATCCTGACCGGTTTAAGATTGATTCAGTCTTCCATCCTTCTGAGGTGGGTAAAATGAGGAGCCAGATTGTTGGGGGCAATATGCTGACTCTTTAAGTCACTTAAAGAGCACTATAAAGTACTCTGAAGTAGTATATAAATCTCAATGCTATTGCTATAGTCTAGCGCAGTGGTCACCAACTGGTGGGCCATGAGAAAATTTTGGTGGGCTGCAGAGAAATCTCACCCCCAGAGCTCCCCCACAAAGCAATTAATCCAGGCTGTGCAGAAACACAAGGTTGCCCAGCCCACATGGCCTGTGGGAACCCTCCCCACCCACTCATTCCTTACCCGGCAAACTTGCCTGCTAAATTGCTATTTTTCCTTTTTCTGACCATCAGCTGTTCTGCTATGCCAGGAGATTTATATTAGCTAGGAAGCAGGAAATGGTTGGATTTCTTGCTTTCTAGCTAGTCTTTAGATCTTCGGCTCTGCTTTTAAGCACAGCTGAACCTCCCTTAGGACTGAAGGTTCTATTATTCAGTGCAGACTCATGGCAAGCAAATTTTATGTGGCAGACTGAGCTAGTCGATGGCAGATAGATAGATCACTGAATGAATCTGTGAGCAACTCAATCTGCCTGCCTGCTTTGCCTGATTTTGGGTAAAAGTTGCTCCTTTTTTATTAAAAAAATCAATATTTGTATACATGGTGTGTTGTGAGTCAATTTTGTGAATTTGCTTTGCTCTCTACCAAGAGCATCTATCTTTTCTTATATGCAATAAAGGAATGTGTTTATGTCTATATATACTGTATGTTTCCCCTCTCTCCTAATGTCATGTTATCATGTCTGTCTGCATGGGTGTATGTGTATGCTTGAGAAGCATAAGAGAGGGGTGAAGAGATCAAATTTTCAAAGCTTTGCTCTGCCCTAACTGATGGTTATTAGCCTGCTTAATGTTATTATCAGTTCTCACCGTGCTCAGTGTAGAATTGCAAAGATAAATAGGAGGTAAAAATAAAGCACAATGCTGAACGAGTAAGCGCTAATTCCAATACACTGATTGCACTGAGTGAGGGAGAAATGAGAATGTTATTTCAAGCCTTCCATGGGGGAATTCTCTGCGACCTTGCTAATGGACAAACACAAAGTGTGAGAAAACACAGGCGTGGGCTTTAAAGTGTGGACTTCAAAAAACTACCAAAAATGAAGAGTATAATAGCATGACGGGGTATGGAGAGGATTTTAACTTTTAAAGCAGCTGTTTAAATCTACAGAGAAGTACATACTCCATTGAGAGTTGTGGAGGATTTATGATTTAAAGCAACTTTACTATGGTATGTAAAAGATTAATGGCAGGAGCTGAATTAAAGAGTGCATTCTTTAGTATGGAACATATTCCCTCTCTTCTCCTGCCTCCCTTACAATTTCTTCCTTGAGGCATTTAAATGTACAGCTCAATGATAAATGATATGGAATATTTGAGAAAGCAAATTGCTGATAGACTATTTGAAATCTCTGAACAACATTTGGATTTATAATCAAATTTATGTTCTACACATAGGCATCTGTTCCTAAACGTGATGATGCCAAGTTTCATTGTGCATTGTGACATCACAATGGAAGCTGTGTTGGCCTTATGTTGCAATGTCACATACAAATATATAAAAGACAGAGTTTGGATTATGAATTGGAGCACCTATTTTCTCACTTTCCATCAAACTCTTCTGGCCTTTTCCTGACCCACATACAAAAGGTGTGAGAATCTGAATTTATGGCCCTAAATACCATCTTGATATTTTTTTACCTTTGCTGGATTGAGACTTTATTTGCATTTTGGCCCAGAAGGACAAGCTAGGGATGCTTCTATTGAACTATCCTTCTAGCTTCACAGCAGTATCCATACATGAACTGCTCAATTCCACCTCACAATTGGTGTTCGGTACACTTAGATTGGTAGTTCAATGGATTTTAATAGGCTGTTCTTGGAAGTAAAGTTGGAAATGGATCATGATTTAATGGCTCCACTGGCTTATTCCAGGTCATTATGGAACTGGTATAAAAGGGAAGTCTCATGTTAAATCTGGACTATACCTCAGAATAATGGAGGCCTGGTCTGGTCAGGAATGGGTTTGTTCTGGCATGTAAACCACTGGCACCATTAATCTCTACAGAGAAGTCAGATCATTTGGAAGGCCTATCTCTCTCTCTATAACTAATAGATTCAATTAGTTTTCAGAAGGTGCTTGGAGAGTTTCCATAGAGTAATTTTGTTTCAATATTCTGGAAAATAATGCCAGTCTGCAAACTTTCTTGTTAAGGAAGGTTGTTGGAGATGATTGCTGTGAACTGCCATTTTATAAAGACATGATAGATAGATAGATAGGTAGATAGATAGATAGATAGATAGATAGATAGATAGATAGATAGATAGATAGATAGAAAGAAAGAAAGTTAGATGGATAGATCTATCAATAAATAGATAAGATCAAAAGACAGACGGATGTGGTATTTGTGGAGCATTCTGGAAGGAACAGGTTAAATGGACCCTTTTCAGTTAGGGTGCAGGTCTGGACATGGTTGCTCTATAGGGAATTTAGTTTTAACATACTAAATGCATGGCTAGGACCATGTGGAACAGATCATGCATCACTTATCTTATGTTGAGTTGGAACTTATGTTTCAACTCAAGCTACAGCAAAAGGACAAAGCTATCCAGTTTTTAATAATATAAATGTGGGTATATGCCCATAATTTTAAAAGAAAATGTCAATAATTGCTTTAAAATCTGGAACCACATTAATAGGAATCAGAGGAATTGTGAAATGAAATCAGACAAATTGCTGAAGATGAATATGAAAAGAACTGCCAAGGAATGGAAGAAAGTTGTCAGAACAAATGGTAGAAATTGTTCCAGAGAAGAGAAGCCAAAGCCAAAGCCAAGGAAGACAAAGATATTGGGAAAGAACTTAGCAAAGGATGTTTGACAGCTGTTAGAAGACACAAGAAACAGACTGACAATGATATCTCAGAAGGTATTTCCATCAGAAATGGAAACACACACACACACACACACACACACACACACACACACACACACACATCCAAAGAGTGTCTTCCTAAAGATCTTCAAATATCAGTACCGGTTTTAACTTTGAAGTGATATTTTAAATGGTGCCAATGGACAGATACTTACTGATTTTAAAAAGATGGGAAATCAAAGATGGAAGCAGCATACTGACATTTTTACATAAAAGATGTCAATATCCAAGTTATCTTAGAAGACATTCCCTATTTACAAGAATCTCTAGTAGTAAAAGATGAAGTTAGTTCAACATTGTGGTCATTACCGTGTCAGATTTCATGTAAGAGCTACAGAAATATGGCAAGCAATAAAAGGAGAATCAGTAAAAATCCCAATCAAAATATGGAGAATCAGTAAAAATCCTAACCAAAATATGTTAGAAAATCTGAGAATGATCGTGGGGACAGGATGAGATCATGCTAGAGAAGGTGTGCCTGTATAGTCACTAAGAGTCAAAGCGTAGACCTTCTGTCCCAATTTATTTAACTTCCACATGGAAAGACTGGGGCAAATCATCTGATAATTTGGAGTAAAGTATCACTGCTATGTCAGTTTTATTAAATTATACAGTTCACCTACAGATTGAACAGATATGAGACTTTGGATAGGAAGAATCAAAATTACAGTCAATAAAGGCAAAAAGAACTGCCTTGATTCAGTAACCAACTGATTCCTGAACGATGCCAACTTTACATCTTGATAAGATTGTGCTCTTTCAGGAAGAGCTGGTGTGAAATGTGTGGGTATTTATGGACTCCCAGATCTAGCTGCAATAGCAGATGGAAACTGTGATCAGGAGATGCTTCCCCTCCTCTAGCAGATGTGCCATTTGTGGCTGTTCTAAAGCAGGTCTTTGCAATGATCACTTGTGCTTTAATCACCTTAGACATGTTCAGCCACCTTACAGCTGATTATAATCAAGAAAACAAGTCTCACATGCAGAATAAGCTGGTTTATTGCAATGAACAAGGAGCTATAGGATCTTAGAAGCCAGATATACTGTATGTGACTTGGCCTTGATTTATTAGTCAGTATATTAAGTTGAGGTTTTTTTAAAAACTGTCTTTGATCTTCTTTCTGATTCTTGGCTTAATGGAAAGGATGCTTATTTGTTAGCTTCTTATTTGATACTATAAAAATGACCATATGCTCTGAGTCTGCAAACTTTTAGAAACTTTCATTTTCTTTTCCAGTAAACTTTCTTTACTTTTGCATCAAGTAAATCAACTAGAATAATTTGATCTGGGTACTGCTACTGCCACTAAAGATCATGTGTAAGTGGTAACTAGTAGATACAAATGCAATGTCTCTTGTGCCACCAGAGATAACATGCAGTGGTGGGACTCAATTTTTTTTTACTAATAGTTCTGTGGGCGTGGCTTGGTGGGTGTGGCAGGGGAAGGATACTGCAAAATCTCATTCCCTCCCCACCCTGCTAACCTGCTTTCCAGCTCCATTCTCCTGTGCAGGGCAACAAAAGAAGACCCAGCCAATCAGCTGGGATTTGGGAGCCAGAGAATAGATGGGGATGGGGCCAGTCAGAGGTGGTATTTGCTGGTTCTCCAAACTACTCAAATTTTGTGCTATTAGTTCTCCAGAACCGGTCAGAACCTGTGAATACCATTTCTGATAACATGGTATTCCTCTCCATGTAATATTAGAATTTCACAATTATATTTAAAATCCCACTCAGCCTGGGGCCTCTATATGAAAATCCTTTCTCTTGAGCACAAATATCATTTTGATGTCACTGATACCCTATGAATTTGACTAGTATTAACTGATCTTTTATAAATTGTGGCTGAGTCCAAGCAAGAGATATACAAATGCAAGAAATTATAGCCTTAGAGTTACTATATATGTTATGAAAATCTACTATAGTTTTTCTTTCTTTCATTGGTTGGAGAATTCACTAATGTTGTGGTTCACCAGCAGCCGGTGCAGACAGCAGTGGAGTCAGACAGTGAGGAGGAAAGGGAGTCTGAAGAGGACTTGGACGAGGGTTCTGCATCTGATGCAGGGATGGGGCCAGGATCATCTGGGAGTGGGGTGCTGCCTTCAGAGCCTTTGGAGTCTGGCAGCAGTGAAGCAGAGGACCCAGGGGAGCCTATTCCCAGTGCGCGTGTGCGCAGAGCTGCTAGAAGGCGAAAGCAGCTGCAACAGAAGGGGCGATTCGGGAGTAAGGCTGGGGGGATATTGCTCCACCCTTAAGGGATAAAAGTCAGACCTCAATGACAAAATCTTTGCAGGAAGCAAAGTAGCTTGATAGATTCTGAGTCCTCCTTCAAGCTCTGTGTACTCTGGAGGGTTTTTTCTGGTCCTTTGGTTGGTTTCTGTTATAATTAATTTGGATACTTCTGTTTTTGGCAGCATTCCACAGCACTGAAAGGCGTGTGCTTAACTTGGGGAACTGTTTAAGATTAGTTTTGGCTGGAAATGAAAGTAATTTCCAGCATTGCATTAAAATCGGTTTTGCTTTTAAAACAAGTTTGTGTTTCATTACATTTGATGAAGCCTGGGTCAGAACAACTAAGAGATAAGGAATGTTGCAGGTCCCATACCTGGAGGAGGTACATCTGGCAGGACCCAGAAGAAGAGCCTTCTCCATGATAGCTCCCTCCCTTTGGAACACCATCTCTGTAGATGGCCCCCATTTGACAGTCTTTCATAAAGCCCTGAAGACTTGGTTTTGTCAGCGGGCCTGAGGAACCCAGAATGTGATAGAATCCATTAAATGGCTTATTTAACCGTGTGTTATCACTGGGAGGGGTTGGATTATTGTTTTTTTAATTGTAACTTTTTTCTATACTGTGTTTTTATTGTTAGTAAGCTGCCCAGGGTTGCTGTGAGAGAGTAGAGAGCTATGTAAATTTTCTAAATAAATAATTAAAATAAATAATTGAACCTGCTCAGGTTGGTTTGGTATTTACATCTGTATCTCAGGTACAATGGAGAATACTTGCATATGTGTCTTTGGGTAACATTATGAATATCAGAGAACAATACATGCATAAGATTCAATTTATCCAATTAAAAAAACAGAAGACATATTTACAGAACAAAGAGTGTCCAATTTAAGTTGTTGCAAGGATATCTTGTTGTTGTTGTTTAAAGAAATATAGAGTGGGAAATGAAGCCTATACTTTTTTCTCTTTAAAGCTCCCGGAAACATTTATCATCTTTAATAGCCTCCGTTCCTGTTTTTAGCAGAGGCTTAATCAAGTGTGGGGTAGGAGAGCTTAAGTTATACCACATTATCCAAAGACATCAAAATGAAATACATCATAACTAGGGCATCATTGGGGTTAGTAATTCAGTTATGAAAAGCATTAAATAGTTTCCATCCAGTGCAAAAGGCAGAAAATGGAGAATGCTCACTAAAAGTCCAACCTAAACCTCAACTTTCTGCAACCCACACTTTAAATGTATGTGCATTATTGACATTATGTTAGAACCTGTCAGTGAAATCTGTCATTCTCTCTCTCTCTCTCTCTCTCTCTCTCTGTCACTCCCTCAGTTTTAGCTCAGTTTTATCACATTGCAAGCAACCTGCTCTCTTGGCCCTATTTACTGATGTAGCTGCAGAGCCTCCACATTCATTTCCCCACAGAAAGCATTGATACATCTTGTCCATGTGACAAGTTTATGAAGGATGAGTCCAGTGATACTTCTTTCGTCTCCATCCTGGTAAATTATTCATCATTGGTGCAGCACTGGGAAAACTCAGAGAGAAAATGCAGAAAAAGGATTGTGTTTCAAGGAACTGGAGAGATGGGAAAAGGGAAAGCACACACACACACACACACACACACACACACACACACACACGCAAAAGCACAGAAATTTCTGACAGATCTGTAAGGAAGAGGGCAATGTCCCCTCACGTGCTGGAGCCTATTCTAGGCATTATGCATGCCATTTTCAGAACTTGCCATCAAAAGCTCCTTTCAAGCTTGAGCAGCTATTCATTTATGCCTCCTCTGTTTCTGGTTGTGAATGATTCAGAGGACAACATTGTCAGAGTAGGTGTGTCAGCCACTCTGTCCTAGCTGAATTCCAGTCTGAATAGGGACATTCTATCAATGTGTCTTGTCTTGTTGGTGCTCACCAGTATGCTGTGGTTGCTTTTACAATCTTGTTAGCACATTCCTGTGTCAGAAAAAAAAGTTGCTTGTGTCTTGCTTGACTTTTAATTAGAGATGTTCAAAAATTTTTGCCACAAAGGCCTAATCAAGACAATGCAGACTCTTTAGGGGATTGAGTGAAGTCTATGAAAAGTATCCCTAGTCTCTAAGGGCATACCATCTCTTCATGATGCAAGAACACTAGCGAGTAAGAATTCCACACTAAATGCTGCTATAAGAAACTTTATACATTTCGTCAACAAGTAATGGAATGTTTCTTGAATATGCAAGGCACTTTTTCTTGAAAGAAAGGTCTACAATGGGATTTTTTTTCCTAAATTGTATGAGTGACTTCTGGCTTTTTTTAAAAAATACACAGACATTTCTCCAAGCGCATCCTAGAGTAGCCATGATGCAGCAGATCCCACAGCTAACTGAATTTATAGATTTTTAGCTTTAGAAATTGATATGACCATTTAAAAAAATTAAATCTGTCCCCCAAATTACAATTCTCTACTCTTTCTTAATGAGTTCCCCACCAGGAAATTTAAATGTCTCTCACTGCAGTGGGAATTCAGACCAGACACTCATGCAGGTTTGAGTATCTGCCTACTCACAAAACACTTGGAGTGCCACTTGTTCATTATATAGTTTGCTTTGTGTGTGTTGATTACATAGCCTGCTCTTTAACATTTAATTAGGCAGGCTTATAGAAAGTGCATTTGCAATAAAATAAATTAATCACCCAGAAGCTAAGCAGTACAAAGAATTTAAACCTAGTAATGGGTATTTCCTGGACATAGGAACAATAGCTTCTGCACCAAGCATGGGACTTATCACTCTCCAAATCCTAGCAGGCAACTAAGAATATAATTTCTACCACGAAAGGTATTTCCCAAAACAAAATACAGTAGAGCTGCTGACCAGTCATTGCTCATTTGTGGAACAACTGATGTTCTCTCTAGGCAAAGTTTCTGTCCTTTTTATAGATAGAAAAGATACTTAACTTCCAGAATGCTGGCTGGGGAATTCTGGAAGTCGACACATCTTAAAGTTGCCAAGGGTGAGAAACCCTGGTTTAATGTTTGTTTTGCATTATATACTTAACCTTTACTTTTTTGTGTGTTTATAAGACACTCTTATACCCTTGCCTCTGTCATGGAGTTTTATTCATCCTTGCACAAAAATAAATCTCCTTCAAGTTCAATAGTCAGAGCCTTCTCTTCATTTCCCCTGCTTTATTCAGTTTTCTCCCCTTTTTCCTTGACCACACTTGAGGAATTCACAACCCGGGCAGGACATGGTCCCCCAACCTTCTTACCCTTCCTTTCTCTGCTGTCCCAGAGGTGGCCATTGGGTAAGTGAACAGATGGCTCCCTTGCAATCTTTCTACGGGGCTGGCATTGGCCTGGAAACTCTTCGCTCTCTGCTGTTGTGTCCCCTTTCATTTCTATTCTTTGAGAACAAACGAGACACCATTACAGGAACTAAAAGAATGCCTGATAGAAAAACTAGGTGGCAGATAATCAGGTTTTGTAGCCCAATGCTTGGTTAACCATTGTGGGATTTAGCTTCCAATTGTCAACCACTGCTTCAGTTTGGAAACATCTGCTCTCTATTCTGCAGGGAAGTGCTGATCTTGCAGTTGGTCTTTCAGAATCTGTTCTGAAGCAAACTTCCCCTGCCCCGCTTTCTCTGGAAGAACTTTTACTTGTTATTACATTGCACGACATTTGTTCCCTTAGCAGAACATATGTACCCAAGCCCCTCTGCTAAAGGTTGGGAGGCTGTAATAACAACAAGTTTTTAATTTTTGATATGGGTACTAATCTCAAGTGTGAGTGGGTTTGGATTTCCAATGTTGAGGAATATACTCTAGCTTCTGTTTTTGTTGGGATGAAACTGTTATGGAAATTGGTGTAGAAGTTTTTCTTTTCATCTTGAAGCTCAAAACTGGTGTCCAGAAAAGTTACCACCTCTGTTTCAACTTTCATAGATTGACAAGTTTGGAAATATGGAACATAAAAGGGCTGCAGCTACTGCAATACTGGGTTCTTTTATTTCTCATCCTGACCAGTATTATGAAATTATTTAATTGCCATCTTACTTTATGATGCCCAGATCAACTTAGTGTGGACTTACTTGACATGTCCATAAATACATTCACCAGCTAAGAAGTTCATGTGCATTAGTTAGTATGCCAAGAACTAAATGGAGCCCTGAAGCGAAAGAAAAAAGAAAGACAATCTGCAACTTGGCTCCAGTTTCCCACAAGACAACAGGCTATTTGTTGTGTGCAAGCATACTTCAATACAGTGTGTCAACTGGTGAAATCATGAGAAAACTTGAGATGTATTCTCATTAGGCCCTAATTGATTTTTAAATACTCTATTATGCCAAAGTTGGCATCTAATTATTTTCTTTCACTATCATGACATCTTAGTGGTAGTTTGAAGACGTAATGATTGTTTCAAATGTAACACAGTGGGCAATAGAGGTTTGGCTTGAAAAAGGAGGAGGCAGTGAGGTTCCCCCCTTTTTTGTGTGTGTGATCTGATGGACAGGTTTGATGGATTGTGCAGCACAGCAGAGAGGGATGTGTGAAGTAGCAATGGGAGGCTTGTAGATTTTGTCAGTCTCCAGCTGGGGTAGGACTTCAGTGCAGAGATCAAATACATTCCCTTTGTCAAACAAATCAGCTCAGTCTTGGGTCAGTCATATTTATAGTAAAAAAAAAATCTAATCTAATTCCAAAACAATTGGAAGAAAAAGTCAAACAGCTTTCCATAGACTCAAGTCATGATTGCAGTATGAAAGGGAATCTGAAAGAAGAGTCACTTTTGGAGTCTTGCCAGGGTGTATTCTGCCAATCTCAGCTGCTCTGGTCAAGTGGACCAATCATGTTTCTCCACTGATTAGCATCGTGTGTGGTAGTAACTTCAATCACACTTAAAAGGAGCAATTAAGAACATTCTAAATATAGTTGTCAGCAAATGTCTATGGATATTCTCAGTCATCCACGTCATGGTTGTACCAAAGCTGCTTTTTGTCAACAAATGGATCTCTATTCTGAAGGCTGTACAGCAGCATTTCTAACTCAATTTCTCAAATCAGATGAATTAAATTATAATCCCAAAATTTCAATCAATATGGCAAACCTATTTCTAAAAACATCTAGACTAAATGTACTCTAAAAATACCTGGAGTGGGAAGGATGAGATGGGACCCAACAAATAAGACAACTAAACAATCACTCAGCTTCAAGGTCCCAAACATTGCATCTAGTAGATATTACTTCAGTAGAAGGGAGAAAGGAAGTCTTCACTTCTTGAGGATTTAAATGTGAAGATTTAAAAGTTATTTACGCATTCTCTTGAGAGTGGGCAACCAGTTGTTTAGGGTGTTTCATTTTTGTTTGAAAATAAAAATTCTAATCCAGCCAAGCTATTATTTGAGATAAGTCTAGTTGAGAAACCCCAATATGCTGTGACATGCCAGAATATTTGTGAATTAATTCTAAGTCTTGGTTAGAAAGCCTGGCATACAATTGACCCATGGATAGCAGCCAGATACTGTTATATAGAACAGCTGGAGTATGGAAATTCACTTTCTAATAGGCTGGTGTGTGAGCCAAGTCTGATAACAGACTCTGGGAATGAAAAAGACAAAAATTTAATTCAGATATGGGCCAGTCAGGGAAGGCAAGCTGACTTAACATAAATTGGGATGTCCATTGGTTTGTGACATCATCTTATAATCTGTAGGCTTGAGAGTCATCTTCAAGCCAGTAACAAAGCTCTAGCAGCACAAACATCTTTTTATCTGTACCAGTTTTGGTTTTGGATGAGTAACTGATCTCCTAAAATGATTGCCCTAGACAGTGGTCAATGAAGAAGCCAACAAAGTGTTTTGTGTTCTAAGAACTAGGTTGTCAAGCACAGGGAAATAAGGAGATCCATGCAGTTCAAATGAGTATAAAGATTTATTGTAAATTTAAGCTCTCTACAAGAATCTGGACTACTAATGGTCAAAGCAATTTAGTGATAGATAAGGAATTCATAGTGGAATTCACAAGAGACTTAAATCTCTTGTGGTGCAAAGGGATTCATGACTAATGACGTGTTTGAATCCTCCCTTGGAATCAGCCTGGTCATCTCTTACATGGGTCTTAAGAATGCCTTTGGGGTCTATATGGGGCCAAGAGGTATTGTTGGAAATATATGTTTATATGCTGGTTCTCCATGGTCTACTATTGATACTGGAAAATTTTTAATAAATCACTGTAAGAATTATATATGGCAGGTGCAAATGGCTTTGGATGGATTTGAACTGGGTCTTCGTAGTCTTAGTTCAGCACCATAATAATAACCCCCCACTGGCAAAAAATTAAGTTTGCAAATCTGAGTTAAATTCAACCATAATTGTTCTTTCCTGTAAATGTATTTATTCAACAGAACAATATTTAAAATATTTTTGGATAATCATATTTCCTTACCTAAATGTGTGCAAACATATAATTATGCTGTTACTTTTGCTATGCGCGAAATTTTATTCTGATGATTCATGCCTACATTGGCACTTTTCTTATTTAGTTTTTGTTCACATCTGTTTTGTATAAAGAAAATCCTATTCATGTGATGTACTAACTCGGCTACTTGCAATTATGAAGACTCTTTTTTCAAGACCATACCTTGGTTACAGCAACAGCCTTGGATAGTTACAGACCTTCTTTTAACACCTTTAGGCTTCCTTTATTTTTGTTTTTAAAACTGAAGATTTGACATTCTTATTATTTCAGGAAATGAAATTGGATTTGCATTTAGACAGATTGTTAGGGTATACAAATGGATACATTTTTAAAAATTCTTTGATAGTTTATGCTGTATTTTATTTGGTTAGAAGCAAAAAATGTGAGTATTTTACTCTTGTGTGCAGAGCTGGATTGCTAACTATTTATTGTATTATTATAACTATATAATTGAATCTGGGATGACATGAATAGATGCAAAAATAATTGTTGGTGGCAGTTCATCTACACTTTATATATTGTGGATAGTTTCAGACTTTCATTTTTAAGTCAAACTATGAACCAGATGAGACAATCCCATCCACTGAGGTCAACATGTCCTGTCGTAACACCAATTATCTGTTCACAAAGAAAGGCCAACAAAACCATTCCTTCAGTTAGGATGAATGAATTGGTTCCTTTCAGGCAACATATTTTCAAAATCACAAAGGAACCAGCAGTTATTTAACAAATTTATCTAGCTAATCTTCTGCTTATTTATTTTACTTGTAAGGCTGCTCAACCCTACCAGGACTGTGGGTTGTGTACAATATTAAAACAATGCAAAGGAGCAAAACGATCCAGAGGAAAAAAAATAACACAATCTCTAGCATACCATTCATGACACAAGGCCAGGGATTGATCAGTCTGTCTGTCTGTCTGATTGCCTCTCTATCAAACAATCATATACTGATTGGCTCCAGTCTGAGCTCTTGTTTCAGATCATCTGTCCAATCAAATGGAGCAATTTGAATGAATTTGAAGCATCTCAATTGGAGCCAATACAATTTTCCAAATTCAGTTTTACATATTTGATCCAAGTTGTCAGTTCAGCTGTCCAAAGCTTCAAAGAAGCACTTCACTTTGATGATGGCTCATGCAGAACAATTGGTCAAAGCTGCTTCACAAAGCAACAAGTTTCTTTGCATTGAAATGTGAGCAAAAATTTCCCTGAGATATTCTGTTTTCACAAGTTTCTCATGCAGGGTTGTAAGTAGAGAGATCTGACTGTGTTTCAAGGTAAACCTCTCAGATAATGAGAGAGATGACCTCGTTGATGATCCTCGCTCTGTCAAGGACCTTGGTGTACTCATATCAAATGACCTAAGTGCCAGAGTTCACAGTAACAGCATTGCCAAAAAGGCATTAAGAGTTGTAAATCTAATCTTAGAAAGCTTCTCCTCTGGAAATATTGAATTGCTAACTAGAGCATACAAAACTTTAGCTAGACCAATACTCGAATACAGCTCATCAGTCTGGAATCTGCACTGTATATCGGACATTAATACAATTGAGCAAGTCCAGAAGTATTTCACGAGAAGAGTACTACACTCCTCTGCTCGCAACAGAATACCCTATATCATCAGGCTTGAAATTTTGGGCTTGGATAACCTTGAACTACGCTGCCTACAGTTGGACTTAAGTGTAGCACACAAAATTATCTGCTACAATGTTCTACCAGTCAATGACTACTTCAGCTTCAACCACAACAATACAAGAGCACACAACAGATACAAACTCAAGGTAAACTGCTCCAAACTTGATTGCAGAAAGTATGACTTCAGCAACAGAGTGGTCAATGCCTGAAATGCATGACCTGACTCTGTTGTTACACTCCTACTTCTTTAACCTCAAACTATCCACTATTTAATCTCAAACTATCCACTATTGACCTCACCACATTCCTAAGAGGACTGTAAAGGGCGTGCATAAATGCATAATCGTGCCTACTGTCCCTGTCCTTTTGTCCCCATTTATTCGTACCTATTTCCTGTATTCTTACTCATGTTTATACTTATACATATTATCTTGCAAGTGATTAAAATCAAATAAATCAAATAAATAAACAAATAAAACGAGTCATTGAGCCCTCATCCTAGGCTGCAGCACTGAGGGTAGGCTAAAAAAAGGGAAGAGAAGATCACCTGATGACCAGTTGTTTTTCCCTGCAGCAACAGGTCTGAGACTGTCACCAATTCAGACATTCACCTTCTCATCATTTCCTTCTTCCATGAGAGCACAGTTGGGCACATAGTAAGTACTTATGTTCCTTTCCCCTCAAAAGACTACTAAATACAGCCAAATTGTCTGGATTTTGCAGTGCAAGTATGGCCTGCCTTTCCCCACTTTGTCAGTTCCTTCACAAATTGAATGGAAGAGAAGAGTGACAAGAGGAAGACAGTGGCCACATTGGCCAACAGTGATCATTAGGGAAACCACTGGAGTCTTCTAAGGGTAGTTTCCAGGAGCTTCTGCTGCTGTGGATGTAACAACTGACTTGGGAGCAGTATCAGTTGAGGAGACAGCAGCTTTTCATTCCTCCTTCTATGTCTCTTTTTAGCTATATGTCCCTTGAAGTAACATATTCATGTCAAGAAAACTCTTTGCTACCATGTAGTGGTCATCCGGATTTTTGCAGACAAGATAAGGTAGGTCTCCCCACCCCAAACAAACAGATATCTTGAAGGCATAGGCAAGGTTAGCAGATCCCTGGTATCTGCATTCTCTGCATATTTATACTATATTTATGCATATATTTATAGCACACTATCCACATTTCTGCAATGAAGGCTTCAACAATTGAAATGTCCTAATGTAAGTCCCAAAGGTGCTTTTTTTCTGGTTTTTCTTTGAAGACGTTTCACTTCTCATCCAAAAAGCTTGTTCAGCTCTGATTGGATTGTGGGGAATGGAAGGATTTATAGAATGGAAGTGGAATGGGGAATCCCTACCATCCAGTCAGAAGAAACTCCTTGGATGAGAAGCAGAACATCTTCAAAGAAAAACCAGAAAGTCAGTTGCCTTTTGAAAAAAGCACCTGAGGGACAACCATGACCTGGATGGCCAAGAATCTCCATAGATGTCCTAATGTAAGCTTCCTTTTAAATATTAATTTTAGTAGTGCAATTATCTCAGAGACATGCTTTTTGCTTTAGCTCTTTCTGAAACATCTGTACTTTGGGGGGTATACTTTTCACAACACTCACTCATTCACTTATTCATTCACTTAGTCATGATGTTTTTTGTGAACACTTTGGGTCAGAAAAGGAGAGACAACAGGAGATTCAGTTCAATGCTGCCTCAATCAAGGCTATTTTGGTGAATTTTGTTTCCCTACGTTTGACAGTAGTCGTTCTGGATTTAGGCCAAAACATACATCAGAGTGGCAACTTCCAGCTTAGGAACACATTCAACCTCAAACTGTATGCATGTAGCTTTAGATTGTATCAGAACTTTGCCCATAATTACCTGTTTTTCCCCCTTCAGCTGCTGAGAGAAAGCAGAGGGAAACAGAAAGAAAGGAAGGTCTATGAGGCAGAATATCAGCAACTCCACCCACTTTTTCACTGTCCCTAATAACCATGGAGCCTCTGACAATTGCCTCCAAGGAACTCAACAGAAAAATATTTGCCCATAGTAGAAACAATTTGCAACCACACTCTCTCACACACCCTTTTCCTATTTTCCTATTTTAACACTATATTATATACTTAAACCAGGGGTGTCAAACTGGATTTATTCGAGGGCTGGACCAGCATTTTAGTCTCCTCTGCGGGCTGGCCATAGAGGGGGCATGGGATGGGCAGGACAGATGCCTGCTCAGCAACTTGCCGGCCAAAATGGGGCTTAGGAGGGTCTGCATGTGGCCCCCTTGTGCTTTGTTTTTGCTCCCCATGGCCTCCTGCAGCACTCTGCTGGCTGAAAACTCTGTGTGGCCTGTTTTGGGGGCATTTTTTTTTGCTGTTTTCAGCCCATTTGGGCCATTTTTTGGCTGTTTTGGAGCCATTTTTTGGCCTATTTTGTGCCAGTTTGGGCCTGTTTTACTTCTATTTTTGGGTAGGTTTTTTTACCTGTTTTGGGCCCATTTGGGGGCCATTTTGGGCCGGTTTTTCGGCCTGGTTTCTGCTTGCAGAGTGCTGCAGGAGGCCATTGAGGGTAAAAATGAGATGCAGAGGGGCTGCACATGGTCCATTTTAGCCACCAGAGGCACCTCAGGCCGGTCCTTTGATAGTTCCAGGCCAGCCTTGCGGGCCGGATTTAAGCACCCTGCAGGCTGGATCCAGCTCGCAGGCCTTGAATTTGACACCCTTGTCTTAAACTATACTCTAATGAATGCCCATAAAATTTTTCTTATGTGTGTTCCATTTCATAAATGGAAAAACTTTTATTCTTGCAAAGAGAAAAAAAAATCAGGGGCAGACATGCCTAGAATGATGCCTCTGAGCACTGAAACAATACTATTAACAATAACCAAAGCAAACAGAGAACGAAAATGGCTTGATTAAAGTAATATTTCTCAACCTCAGAAACTTCAGATTTTGTAGAATTAGACTTCTAGAATTTTCTGGCCAGAGGAATTATGGAAATTGAAGTCCACACATCTTAAACTTGTTGAGGTTGTGAAACACTGGGTTAAGGTGCTATATTTTTAATGAGAGATGCAGGTTCAACTCCACTCTCAGCCATGAAAGTCAATGGAAGACTTTCTGCCAGAATATCACCCAATCCTACTTCACAAGTTTGTTGCTGTGGGGATAGTAGTGAAGGAGGGAATCTAGTGTATATTATCTTGAACTTTTGGAAGAATACTAACCAAATAAATAAAAAAGTAAAATCTGGTTCTCATCTTGGCAATGAAAAAAGCAAATAGTAAATAATAATTTAACGATTTTAAAAACAGAAACAGATAGAAGAGGCTTGATTTGGGCATTTAACATTTTAATTGCAAACTATGATGACCAGGGCCAGTATTTTCTCAAGGTAATAGCAACTGAATATTATGTTCATTTAAATTAAACTAGTTCCTTGGATAATAAAAAAATAATTAAACGAGTCACCAAGGACAGGAAACCAATTTATTTGAATCATGTTCATAAAATCTACAGCAAGAATCTACAACAAGAGCCTGAAGGTAAAACAATAATATTGTTAGGAAGGGAGAGTCATTTTGTTTTTAAAAACACCTTGCTATTAAAAGGTCTCATAGTTTGAGAGTAATAGAAATACAATAGCTCCTGATTTTTATATTTGTATCTGTTTTTATATTTTCATGTTTTTAAGGCTTCTTAACTTCAGAAGCAAAACTTCATTTCAGCTATCTTTAAAATAAAACAAAAAGCTTGCAAAGAAAAAGGGGGAAAAGCATTAAAAAATCTTCTTTTAAAAGTCAAGATGCAGACCATGCCATCACACCCCATTTTTACTTATGTTGCAATGCCCACTAAAAAAATGGATACTAAAGATACTAAAGATTAAGTTGCATAATATGGTTAAAAAAAAACTTGAAATAGAGTACCAACATTTGGTTGCAAAAATTGTTTTGATTTACGAATTAAATTTCCAAGCATCTCTCAATGCAAAAAGACCATCTTCTGGTGGTCCGAGAGACACAATGGCTGACCTCACACAATAGTGTCATTCATGTACACTCTTATTGCCAAAGGCACAAACCCTCCTTGCTGTATCTGATGAACTCTTAGCATATTTCATTACAAGTCCTTTCTTCTTTTCCAAGTCACTATCTGCTTATATTTTCTGTAATGAAGAAAAAAGAAATAATTGCAGAGAAACTGCAAATAAAAAAGGATTGCAAAGAATATGGCAGCTGTTATGCAAATAATTTCTCATTTCTAAAGAGCATTTTTGAGATAAAATAGTGTGCACAAAGTAAAGATATGAATATCCAATGTATTCTTTCCTTAGCAATCCTAGTACAAAGCAAGACCATCTTCTTTTTCCTTGTTGAATTGAGATTTAAATAAGATGAAAGCTGTTGTAATGGTTAGAGTCTTCCCTGATTTGGCACTTCCTAAATAGATCACAACTCTTATAATTCTCAATCAATGTACTGAGTGATAGTGGAGCCATAGAAGTCTAAGTGATTGTTCTCTTCATTGAACACCTAATCCCATTCTTTTCTAGCTGGAGTGTTCTTCACTATGTTTCAGAAACCCTATTTGCTAAATAATGTCCTCTAATTTAGGCAGAAGCCCTTTTGTTTTGCAACTGGATGACTCCTGGTTCAACTCCAAAGTTTCAAGAAAGGAAAGAAAATATTTGGGGTGGGCATGAGAACTGTTTTCAGAATGGGAAATAAAAATCTAGGGAGACATATAGATTTAGGTGGAATCAAATCATTTCCTCTTTCCTCTTGTGGCCAATTCAGTTTTTTGATACTTCCTTTAAAAGGGATACTAAACGGAATTGGATACAGTCCTCATAGGATGTGTTTCCCCTGTAGTTGAATTATACAGCATTTGGCTTTCTGGACCAATCATTTCATCCATGCTGCTTATGTCCTAGATGATGCCAAAGAAAATATTACTTAAAATGGAAAGAAGATTTATTACTGAGCTGCCCTCATCCCTGCCTTCCATTTGCTCTTTTCTGCAGATCCCATCCCCAGCATAAACTTGGCAACACTGATTGTATATGTCAGGGGTGGGATGCAAAAAGTTTTTACTACTGGTTCTGTGGGCATGGCTAGGTGGGCGTGGCTAGGTGGCCATGGTTTCTTCTTTTTTGTGTGTGCAGCAACACCTCCCCCATGCACCATTTTTTTTGCCTCCTGGGCCTCAGGGAAACCTGGGAGGCCGTTTTTGCTCCCAAGAGGCTTCCCAAAGGCCCAGGAAGGCAAAAAAATGAAGACTGGAGGGGCCACGCAGCACCCCTCTGCGCTCCATTTTTTTTGGTCTCTTGGGCTTCAGGGAAGCCTCCTGGGCGAAGCAGTAAGACAGCGAGGGGGATCCTGGCACAGCTGATCATCAGAACAGCTGATCATCATGAGGAAAACAAAATACTGGTTTGGCTGAACTGGTAGCTGGTTTTTTTTTACTACCGGTTCAGCCAAACGGTAGTATTTTTTACTACCGGTTCACTTGAACCGGGCCAAATCAGTAGAATCCCACCACTGGTATACATGTCTAACTGCCTGGCTGTCCCATAAGTGCCAACTAAGAAGGCTCTTATGGTCTCACATCAGTGGCTGTGTCAGTTGCCACTTTATGCTTGCTTGTGCCTTGCTACCTTGCGGTGACAGTCTGCCACGAATGCTTGGGAGGTTGATTGGGAGGGGGAATGATGCTTGGGGGAAAACGAATTTAACTTCTGTGCCTCCCCAAGATGCTGCCTCAAGGTCACTTGACTGGGAAAAGAAGGCAGCTGCATATCAACCTGCACTTGAACTGACTGTTCTGAAAACATTTTTCTTGAATCTGATTGGTCATGGGGGGGGGATGTCAGCGATGGGAAGTAGTTAAGGGAGGGAAAAGTTGAACTTATAGATTTTAGTGTATGATTCTCCGTTCTGGCTATGCATTACTGCAATACATTTGACTTCTAATAAAACTATACCTTTCTCAGTAAATCGAGCCAAGGATCATTTCTATATAGAGGTTTAAGTCGTGGATCTGACAGGCTGACTGGACAACAATGAAGCATCTGCTCCAGCTATTCAGAAAGAATCATTCCTGCTTCAATTTACCATCCGGACTCTTTCACCATTTGAATTTGCTTTCATGTTGCCTAATGATAGAGGTGGTATATCTTTAAGGCTTTCTGCTGCTAGGTCAGAATTTGATATGTGAAGTAGGATGGTACCCACCTTTGAAGACTGCTTTGATTTGACGCAAGCTCATGTAAACAACCATCTGACAATAGCTTACTTAAGAGATTCTCCACTCCTATGGTTTCTAAACAGTGGGGTGAAATGAATACATTGCTTTGCTGCCTTAAATGCACTTCTGAACAAGTAGGGAGCTTACAATTTAACCCTGAGTTACATATATTATCTTCAATTGAAACAGAGCTTATTTCCATCTATGAAATGCCCAAGGAAGAATGTATCAGTATAGCTTCAGTAAAAGAAGTGGCATGAAGCATATAATCAAGTGGATTCCATGTTTTTTGCACAGCTTTAAGATGAATGGTTTATGGCTTAAATCATTTGAGGTTATCAATTATTTTGTAGACCATGTTTAAAATCAAACTTAGAAAGATGGACCTATCTACCACATTTAAGGTCATCCAACAGACTTCTTACAGACTATGAAAGGATGATGACATGAAAGAAAATTAACACAAGTTGGGTTAATATTCTATCTCTGTGACACAAATTAGATTGCAGATTAACAGACTTGGAAGTGACCTTGTAGGTCATATAGTCCAACCATTAGCAAAGGGTCTTCTGAATGGAATGAAATTTATTTCCTGCACAGGCCAACCTCTAGAGCAGTGTTTCAGTAAGTCTAAAATTTGTGGACTCCAAATCACAGTTAAGTTCATACATTTTAGGGTTTTCCAGGTTGAGGCACAATGCTTTAGGGAGCAGGAATAATTTACATCAGAGAACACTGTCCAGATATTTTTCTCTCATCACTTAAAACTGTCCAACCAAATGATATTATAGGATCCAATCTGGGTTGGTCGCTAGGACCAGAGGTTTAGTCTTCCAAGCTTTCAGACTCATGCTGGAGTCCATCTTTATTTTTATTTATTTTTATTTATTTATTTTTTATTTATTTGTCAAGCAAGTATTAGATAACAGGTATAAGTATAAGCATGGTTAGGAATATATGAAATGGATACAAATAAAAAAGAAACAATAAGACCGGGACGGTAGGTACGTTGGTACGCTTATGCACACCCCCTACAGACCTCTTAGGAAAGGGGTGAGGTCAATAGTAGACAGTCTAAGGTTAAAGTTTTTGGGGTTTGGGGAAGAAACCACAGAATCAGGTACAGTATTGCGGACATGGACCACTCTGTTGCTAAGGCCTTATTTCTACGACTTTACATTAGAATGTGAGAGAGAAGTTCCCTTAGGATGGGCTCCCGCACAATTCCAAAAGTTCAGAAGACGAAACCTCTTTTCCCCATGACTGACCCAGATTGGATCTTGCAACATTATCTTGTAACATGTATATTTGCCTCCATTTGCAAGTGAAGTTATCCCTGTACTCACATCCTGTGGCTAGATCTAATACAAATAATGAATAAAAGACAGTTCTCATTATCCCAAGCACATATTTGCCCCAAAGATTATTCTTGTCTGCACACATGTCACCTTTTGACTTTATCTTTGAGGCTGTCATTCTCAGATGTTTGACAACCTTATCCCCCACCCCAACCCCCAGACAAACACATCACCCTATGGTGTGCTTTCCAGAATGCTAAATAGTCCTGCTGACCAAACATACTTAAAATGCTTGAGAAGCTCAGAATCAGACAGTTTCAACATCCTGCTAAACCAGAGAATCCTGCTTTCAAAATGTTTACATTCTTATGAATGGCCATATTCAGTACTGCCTTCTTTACACTTAAAGAGCTTTAAGAGGTTGTTTGACTAAATAAAGATTATCTTCCTTGTTGTTATTTTCATGATGAGCAAAGATGCAAACTTAAAACAGTGCTGTTTGTGAGAATACCTTTTCTCTAGTCAGTTGTGCCACTGAACTGATCATAGCTGATCTCAAATGGAGAGGAGAGCTCAAGGATATCCAAGGGTCCCTGGATCACACTTGCTAATGCGATAATAAATTGGTTAATCTTTCAGATGTCACAGTAACTGTTACAGTACAGTTTGTAGCCAAATATTTTCAGTTCGATTAACCTGAATAGGATTCAAGCAGCTTCACTAAGTGCAGGATTGAAACCCTTCTAGTTTCATTTTGCAAACTTGATAGTTGTTTTCTTTTTCTTTCAAATGAACTTGTCTATTGAAGATAATCTAACAGTCTTAAAGGTTTCTCCCTCTATGTCTTTTATGCAACTAGCTTTAATTTAGAACCAGCCAAATCCTTTCACCACGGGTGCATTTTTGGATATTAAAATATTTCTTTAAATGCCATTAATGTAAACCGTTGCTGGGCAGGCTTTGTGTTTTATAGACTGAATCGCATAAAAGGTCATTAAAGTTACAGGCTGTGCTTTACTTCCACATGTCACACAAAAGGTGTCTTAGGGCTAATTTAATGACACGTGAAATTGGTAAACACAGGGCAAGATGGTGGCTGCCTGCGAGGACCAGAAAGCTTTAAATTCTTCTGTAGTGATGGCAATTGCCTCCTCTGCCTTAGCAACTATTCTGACCTGGAAGGCTGAATCAGATGAAATGGGCCAAGGAACCAAACAGGAAGTTGTCAGCTCACTAATAAATCAGATAATGGTCCGACATCATTAACACATGGCCTCTTATTGAAGTTCACATAGAATTTTCTTCTTTACTTTTCAGTATCACTGAAAAGAGCTTAGCAACCTCAAAATTACTCCTCGTCTGCTGCACTTGTTATTTACAAAATCAGTCTGCCATAAGTTTCCTCTAATTGGCTATCCATAAGTCCCAATAAAAGAAGCTCTGGTTTCATCTGAATCAATTCATTTTTAAAATTATTTGCATATATATATATATATATATATATATATATATATATATATATATATATGTGTGTGTGTGTGTGTGTGTGTGTGTGTGTTTTTGAGGTTCTCGCGGGTATTTGTATGTGGATCTTTGGTTGTTCGGGTTTATATATATATATTCTTAAATTTTCACGCGTACTTACATGTATGGCATTCAGCTTTGTTTGGGTATTTTCCCACATCATTGTAGTTGTGCTTTTAAAGTTGTAGCAATGTTTTGGCAGAATCTCATCTGCCATCATCAGGCTTCTGTATTGTGTTCGTCTGTGAGTCAGACTTTTACAGTTGTTTCAGTTTTAAATTTGGGGCTAGCCTACTGCTGTGCTAGAATGGTTTTTTCTTCATCCTGATTGGTTGGGAGTCTTAGTCTGTGTTTATTGGTCTTGGAATTTGCTGTGTTCTGGTTGATTGGTGTTTCTAATATCTTCTGTCTGTTTTGTGGCTTTTTTTGTGTCTTGACTGGCTGGCAACATTGTGTTCCTGTATTGGAGGCTTTTAGTGCAGCTTGGCTCCGAGTAAATGGACAGCTATCGTTTGTTAGGAAGCTAGGTTTCATCTGGGTGCCTGGTTGGTGTGTGTTTGACCTGGAGGTATTAGGGGGGATCTGTTTGTGCCCAGGTGTTTGCCTGGCTAGTGGTGTGGAGATTTTTTTGTTTGTGAGTGCAGGCTTCCAAATAATTGACAGTCTGGTGGAATCATCTCTTCTATTCATGCTTTCAGGTCTTTTTATAGAGATTGAAAAAAGACCTGAAAGACCTGAAATATATATGTATGGTATTCAGCTTTGTGCGGGGATTTTCCTACGTCATTATAGTTGTGCTTTTAAAGTTGTAGCCTTTGTAAAGTTGTAAAGCTACAACTTTAAAAGCAGAACTATAATGACATGGGAAAATAATCGAACAAAGCTGAATACCATGCATGTAAGTACCCGCGAAAACTTAAGAAAACACACACACACACTCATGTTTTCTGAGGTTTTCGCAAGTATTTGTATGTGGATCTTTGGTTATTCAGGTTTTGAGGAATGAGATTTCGTCGAAACGTCGCCAAGATACTTCCAATTTTACACGGGAGAAAACCCGAATAACCAAAGATCCATAGATAAATAGATAGATATAGGTATAGGTATAGATATAGATATAGATAGTTTTACTTTGTATTTGGCAAGTCCATCATGCATGGTAAAATCCCCTTCATGTCTGTCAAATTTCTAACATTGATTAGAAGTAGCTTTGTACATCTTAAGATAATTTATCTGGTGTCGTATAACAATGTAAATTATTTTATAAAAGTACTCTCTTAACACAAAGTGATTTTCAGTCCTTTTAGCCACATTGTCTCCATACTTTGCTAAAGATTGCTAGTAAGAAAATGCTTACAAAGAATTCTACTCTATCATAAAACAACTTGCACTTGGGCAATATTTTCTGATGTAATATTTGGACATTCGGTAAACTATCATGGCATCCCCAAAAAGGTACACCCAGGAAATCAAAACTCAATCAGATTCAGCCATCGATTTTCCATGTCTGGATCCAGATATTGCTTTCTAGCCAATGCAAGCCATTCTCTTCTGCTATCATGTTGAGGAATAGGTTACTAAGGAAAAACTGGCTCTGAAATTGAATGGACATGGGATAGGCAACAGCTGTTGACAAACATGAACTTGGCTACTCCCACTTTTTTAACCATCTCATGATCAGACAATATTCAATAACATACAATTAGTACAGGATCTCCTTCTTGTTGCCAATTAATTTCATAGAATGATTCTAATAATGGATTCATTTTCTGCTTGGCCCATCAGTACTGCTCACCATTTCCCGAGTGCTGAAACTATGCAACAGTCTCAGTCTATTGCAAATGGACCTCAAAAGATGTTTTCTAGCTTTGACTCACAATTATTGTTTTCCAACCCAAGTTGTCTTAAGCCTTTTTGTGAATGTGGTTTCCAGTATTTTACCTCTTCTAGTAGTAGATCCAGCTGGCACATCTCCTTCCCTTCAGCAGCTAGATTACAGACTGCTATAGTTTCTGCTATTAGATAGTTGCTAGTTCATTGCAAATTTATTATCTTGAGGTTGATCGAATGATACATTGTGTTCCAGCAAACTGATTTGGTGACCTGAGAAATTTCAAGTTAATGACTACCCTTGTTATTTAAAACAAAAAACCCCAGGAATCTGATATCCGACAAGCCAATATCCACAGCCTACTTCAGAAATCCAAACTTACCATATCCTTGAAAGATTGCCTAGAAGAATCCACACCTCTAACAAATGACCTAGAATGGTCATCCACTTGCTGGTTAAACACTTTTGAACCAACTTTGAATGATTCTTCTACATGAGATCCCTCTGTTACTAGAGGACAACAGGCATGCCTCTCAGTAGTGGGTCTCCATGTTACCCAATGCTAATTGTTCAGGGATGGGTTTCTGGGGATTCTCAGGGGTTCAAGAGAGCCCCTAGCTAAGATTCTGTGAAGTTTGGAGAACCCCCAAATCCCACTCCTGGCTGGCCCCACCCATCCTGTCCCTCCCCACACAGCCTGTTTTGGATGCAAGTAAATGCAGGACATGCGCAGAGGCTCAAGGAGGGCAAAAAATGGGCCTCCTGGAAGGGAAGGCTGGAAATGGGCCTGTTTCCAGCTTTCAGAGAGCTTCCAGAGCCCAGGGAGCCTGTTTTCACCTTCCCGGAGGCTCGAAGAAAGCCCCTGGAACTTGGGGAGAGCAAAATCGCCCATTACCACCATGGTGCAGGAAGCTGACTATGCCACACCCAGCAGGCTACACCCACCTGGCAACCTGGCAGAGAACCCTTTTCTAAATTTTTTGAAGCCCACCCCTCTGATTGTTCCCCATAAGATATAGATCCTTGTCATTTTTTTGGATGTGCTGCCTAATTTCAATATCCTTTATAAATTGTCCTGCTCAAAACTAGAAGCAACATTCTAGGTCTAATCTGACCAAATTAGAATAGAGAGGATTTCTTCTGATTTTTGACTCAATTACCCCAGGATTCTCCAATCCCTGGGTCATGGTCCGCTACTGGGCCATGTTTGAAACCGGGCCGCAAAAGTGGCAGCCGAGCAAGTGCGCACCTGCCATTTTCTCATGCATGCACCTGCTATTTGCATGGAACCATCTCCTGTCCTCCCCACAGCCAGTCCACCAAGCTGGAAAGGTTGGGGACTACTGAATTAACCCATTCAATTTTAATGTTAATTATAATTAAAATTAGTTTTAACCAATTAATATTATCACACACAACCCAGTGTAAATTTTATTTGACATAATTTTTTTACAATTGTCATAGGTGGTCTGCAGTGGGTTGCACATAAGAAATAGGTAGAGCTTTGATCACACTATTGTGGCCACTGTCTTGTCTTTTTTTAATCATATCCTGCAGAACCGCCTGATCTGGGGGGAAACCTCTTGAGATGCTGGACAATTTTTGTTCAGCCACTTTTGCTCCTCGCCTGCATTGGGATCCAGAAAATTGACTTGGTGGCCTGAGAAATTTCAAGTTCCACAGAGAAATTCCTCTGGATAGCAGTTAAACAGAAACAACAACATTGTAGGCAGTTTTTTTTTAAATGAAATAGTTCCTTCTATAACTTGTAGGCTAAAGAAGAGCTAAGGATTTAATTGTAATACAGCTCCGCTTGCGAGGAAAAGAAAGAGAGTCATTCAACCTTTGCTTGCTTGCCTTTGGTGAGCTGTAATTATAGGTTGACCTGCTGACTTACATGATATACCTGAGAAAAATAAGAGGAGTTACATATATCAAAATATGCCTTTATCCTTTATGTGCTGCTCAGTGTGAGATGGCAGGAGAATCATTATTCCATGTCAGCCTTTGTTGACAATCCTGTTTGGAGTTCAGGTAATGGAAAACTATCACACTGATTTGCTTCAGTTTAACCTAATCTTCCTGTCACACTACAGAGCTTTTCCATTATGCAGAGCTTATCTATAGTGATAGGTAAACGATTTGATGAATTCTGACGCAATCTTTAAAATAGCATTCTTTTAGAATTGACAATAGCAGGGGTGGGAAGGGGGAGTGGAAATGGCATCTGTCAAATGTCTATGGTAATTTCATCTTGCAAAAGTAATGTGTGTGCGTGTGTGTGTGTGTTCACACATACATATTACCAGTTGCAGGAGATGCTATTTTTCCATTTCTGGATTACAATTTGTTGGATTTAACATTTCCTACATTTCAGGCTCTTGGAGGCATTTTTTCACTTTTGTTATAGAATACTGGACTACACCCAATCCAGCAGGATTCTTCTTAAATTGCCTCCTGTACACCACTTCAATTGGATGTCAGCCCATTGAGGTAGACCAGATGAGGAAATTGACTCCAGAGGAAGACCAAATCTTGACTTTACTGAGATAGGCTAGGGTAACAAAATCTTGCATGTGTGCTAATGACTCAGGGAGAAATCATCTTGAACCCCCTCTCTCCCTCCCTCCCTCCCTCCCTCCCTCCCTCCCTCTCCCTCTCCCTCCCCCTCTCTCTCCTCCCTCTCTCTCCCTCCCTCTCTCTTCTCTCTCCCTCCCCCAAATTAAGGAATGCTTCTGTCCTTTGTTTACCTAAGGATTTCTGAATATTTGCTTCAAGGATATCTCCTTGTCTCTCTATCACCACTTTGAATAGCCAATCAACATTAGATAAGATTCTCCCTAAGCAACGAGGTTTTTAATGCCAAACATGAAGATAAAAATATTCTACCCTGAGATGGTGTGGTACAAACCAAAATAAAGGTTTTGTGCAGAAGTTTCATTTAAATGAAATAGAGCAACGTGTTTCCATTCTTCCTGAGTTGAAGAATGTCTACAATTACACATGGTTGAAAGGTTCCTTTCAGAACCAGGAGATCCAATATTATGGAACACTAGAACTGCCTTTTAAATTTTAATGTCCATACTGCTATATTTTCATAGAAATTTATTATAGAAACGTAAACTGGAATTTAAAATATTAACAAATCATTTTAAAGCTATTGCCAAGGAAAAAGTCAATTTTAAAGTGCTTTTAAGCTCTTAAGAAAAATAAGAAAACCTGTTTCTTTGGTTCAACAGTCTAAAAAAACTGGGGTAGCTATAGAGCAGGCTTATCAGCAAGAAAATCCATGGCATTTGAAGACAAATTTTCTTCATGTCTTCAGAGATCAACAGAATCATATAGAAAGTAGTGTTTGTTAGATAACCAAGATTCAGACTATCTAACTTGTAAAGGTAAAAGCAAGCATTCATATTTGACTCAAAATGAATTGGCAGCTAATGCAACACTTTTAACACAGGAAATTGTCTTCTCTGTATGCTTAGCCCAACAGGACTACAGTTGGTCTTTAGATCTTGATTGTTTAGATAGATGCTAGATGTGAATTGTGTCAGGTCAAAGCACATATTCTTGGGATCCATTCTTCTTTATAATAATAGAATTTTTGAAGAGAGTTCCACATATGTTAATTTTTTTTACTGCTTTTCTGGCCAAGAGAAGAATAAATGATTGATATAATTGACACTGTTAGATAAGAGGGTTTTTGAAGGGTTCATCTATTAGGTCCTAATCTGAAATTAAGAACCGCCACTAGAAACGAGCAATATTTGTTCAGTTTTAAAATCTATTTTATGCTGAACTATCATCACATTTTTAATTTGCTGCATTTCAAAATATTCATGTGAATTTTACATTTTTGTTTGTTGGTCTGCTGATTTTCATTTATTGAGGAACTTATTGTGCAATGGGGTGGGTTTGCCCTGTAGGTAAATAAATTACAGGGATTAAAAAATCCCATTAGTGAAAAGAATTAGGAAACCCATATTAGCAATGGCAAGAACCAAAGTAATAAGTTATTTATTGACATTCTCACTGGATGGATAAGAATCCATGACATTATGACTTACAAAAGTGGAACTCGGAAATTCTCAGCAGCTTGCATTGAAGATAAAAGAATGATTCTGAAGATGAAATTAAATAATAAAAAGAGTTTTAAAGTAAAGCAGATGGTGTTAAACCAAGTCATTCTCTTCTCTGACTGACAGGTATATGTTAACAGATCAGACAGTACTTTAGAAATGATTTAGAGTTCTAAGCAGAAGTATAGCTGGATCAGAGGTGAAGAATTTTAAAGTAAGCTGCATGTGGTCATTTCTTGTATGTCAGACCCACAGGGCAGGAAATGATTAATTTCTCTAGAGTAATTTTCTGCAAAATGAAATGGTGATATCTTTTTAAAACTGAAAATGTCAAACTTGTACAAAGAACATTCTTGGGAGCTGCATTTGATCATTTGTTAACTATTATACTATAAAATGTAGAAAATTCATGTGTAATGCTGCAAGTCTCTAATCTGGTTTAAAAGGTCAGTAGCAGCCTAAAAGGACTTGACATTTTCCCTTTAAAATCTGACTTCTGGACTCTGAGCTAACAGCATTTTGAGCATGAATGACCTAAAGGATAAATGCAAAAAGCTGATTTCAATTGAACTACTTAGAAAGCAGGGGATCTTCTAATTTATAAGATAGCATTCACGGGGCTTTTTGCCATTATGAACTCAATTGACTGAAAAATGATTTCCTTGGTTATTCCACCAACTTTCTGAGGTTTTGTAAATTTTACACAGGAGGGGGTCAGTGATTGAAGCTCAGGATGTGTAACACTATGCTAAGAAACTGGAAACATCAAGCAGAAAGTTAAACAAACTAGCTTGTACTGTATTCTTCTGGCAGTATGTCCTTTTAGTTACTTAAGGCTGCAGCCCAGTGCATTCATTCCAAGGAAATGAATCCTACAAAGTAAACTGAAATGTGTTGTCACCTTCTAGTAGTATGTTAGAAGAGTGCCATTTTGGTTGTATTGTCTCAGTTATGGAATGCCTGGCTTGGATACTTGTTAGGTGTTCATATTTTCTTGGCATATTACCAACTCATTTATTTATTTAATAGATGAATGTGCCTCCAAACTCATCTACAGATTATTTTTAGTTGCTGGTCCTTGATATCTAATATCTATGTGTTGAAAGTTCTCTCACTCTTTCTACATATGAACTAAATTATATCAAAGATGTAGATTGGGTGATTTTTATTTTTACTTCTCAGCATTCACTTGTTCAATAAATATATGCAATCTTTTGGAGCCTTGATGTTGCAGTGGTTACACTGCAGTACTGTAGTACTGCAGGCAAAACTCCGCCTACAGCCTGCAGTTCAATCCTGATGTGGCTCAAGGTTGACTCCGTCTTCCATCCTTTTGAGGTTAGTAAAATGAAGACCCAGAATGTTGGGGACAATAGGCTAACATTTGTAAACTGCCCAGACAGTGCTGTAAAGCACTATGGAGAAGTATATAAGTGCTATTGCTATTTTTTGTCCAATTAGATATGTTCCATCATCACTTGTGTGACTTCTGAAAATAATATTCCAACATCTTTGGGAGACATCCAGCTGGAGAAGACTTGCCTTAACTGTTCTTAATGTTTTTTGGCCCCATGAAATAAAGTGGGTTAAAGATTACAGGTTTATATAGGTCAGGGGTGTTAAACTGGCCTGTGGGGCTGGATGTGTCATGCGCAGCCACATCCACCTAGTTCCGCAAAGGCAAAAAACACTGCGATACATCACAGTATGTCACATGATGCAATCGAATTTGATATAGATGTATAAGGTAGTCTATTCCAATTATCTTGGGCTAGAAATCAGCTAAACATAGGATAATCAAACACATATAGAAAAGATCAGTTGTAGAATTAAGCCATGCCTGAAACTTTAATGAAAGTCATGAAATGGACAGTGTAGTCACAATATTAGATAGGACAGGGAATTTGACAGAGGCACATAAAATTATGACATACAAAATTTTGGGAGATAACAAAATTTAGGAAATGCTGACCTATAGCATCTAGATATCTGGTCATTTATTCTGATGTTCTCCCTACTACATTCTTTACACTATAATTGCTTTTCTAAGGTTGCTATTCTCCCATCCCAACCATATCTTGAAAATGATCAAGAAAAATAAAGCAGGACTAGAAATATGAAATTATGCAGGGCAGGCTGTTTTCTCTTCCCAAATAGAAATGAATACGGATAGCATGCTTTTTTTTATTTTTAAAGCATGTTAAACTTTTAAAAGCTAACGGCTGGAATATGGCACAGTGAGAGGGCATTTAGATGAGCGTTCCTCAGACATAATGACTACATCTACATCAGTCACTTGGCACTGGAGAAATAGTCATTTTAACAGAGCATTATCACAGGATCAATGTCTGTCAGCTCTCCTTCAGTGTTTATTTTTGATAAATGTCTCTGCTCTAGCACAGCATTTATCCAGCAGTTAGGGACTATTATAGTGTGACAAGCTCCTATTCCATTGTCATAGTGTCAGATTCTTGAAAAAGATAATAGGCAGATTTTCTTTCTTTCTTTTAGAATGTTAAAGGGGGAAAAATGACATGGTTGTCCCTTAATTTTAATAAATGATGATAGAGGTAATTATAAGATTTCTTCTCTCTCTCAACGTCAAATGTAATGTTCGTCAACATTACTGGTTGATTGACTAATTTTTATTAGCTATATTTAGCCTGAAATCCTAAACCCATTCTCAGGATGTAAATTTAATTGTACTCACTGGGACTTGTTTCTGATATGCATAGAATTGTACTATTATATATTGTTTATCTGCCAAAACATGGAAGGGGCTTTATATAGTAGTTGAAAATAATAGATTGCTATCCAAAATAGAATCTAAGAAAGCAGGGGAAAAAGTTTCAGATATCAACTCTTCTGTACATATTTCAAAAGTGAAATAGACATGTCCAGACTCTGAGAAAAGGACTATGCTTGTTTTAAGTTAAATTTGAATAGAAACAATGGTATCACAAGTTGGCCAGTAGAATTGATTTTCCCTTGTTTTAATAGGTGAATAAGGTGATAATGAGGCTTTCAAGTTTTATTATTGTTTGTGATAATATTATCATGAAGCAAACTTGAGAATAAGGATCAAGCTTAGTATTGTTCCTTCCCACTGTAGACATAGGACAGCTTTGTTCGTCTATGGTGGCAAAAAAATCAGAAGATGTCTCCTCGCATCTTTTCTGACATGCCTTTTGATAAAATTTGATAGTTGGAAAAGACATTATCAGGATCCTTTTTGTTCCTTTCCTCTAATGGCAATTCCTATGTCATGTTATCAGTTTAAATAGCAGTGCTTGCAAGATTTTAATTAAGCATTGCTTTTCAGATGGTTAAGGATAACTTCCTATGTGCAATAGATTTTATTCTCTCTCTCTATAGCAAGGGTCTTCAAACTTGACAAGTTTAAGACTTGTGGACTTCAACTCCCAGAATTCCTGAGCTAACAGGACCGGAGGAAGAATTCTGGGAGTTGAAAGTCCACAAATCTTAAAGCTGTCAAATTTGAAGACCCCTGCTGTATAGGATTGCAATCTATGGTATGTATTTGTGCATTTTATATTGTACCTTTAAGAGTACCTGCTGTTCAAATTTACCATTATCCCATTGCATAAAATACACCTGTACACACACATAAACTACCTATTTTAGAATGCAGTGCTTACAGAGGTAGCATACATAAATACTCTTCCAATGTGAAAAATAAAGCGAATGTTTATATAATGGGTATTAAAAAAAAGTCTATAGTGAAATGGGATGCAACATATTGAACTGATGTAAAATTGACAAGGACAACAAATAGAGTATGTGTACTGACTGATGTGCCATCAAATTATTTTTTTAGTGCTAGGGACCATATAGATTTTTTTTTACTCTTAGAGACCATATAGATCTGTCGTTAACCTAGTCTTTGAGAATTTCCAACAATACATTCTTTGCCACTAAAAGTGAGTCTATCTTTGCTGCTGGTTGTCCTCTTCTCTTTCTTTCTTTCCTTCTTTCCTAACACTACAACTTTCTCCAGAGAGCTAAGTCTTTGCATAATGTGTGAAAAGTAGAATAATTTGAGTCTGGTCATTTGTGTTTTGAATGAGAATGCCAGGCTGATTTGTTTGATAATCCATTTGTTTGATTTCTTGGATGTCAATGCTCATTGACTCCTGATTTTTTTTCTTCTTTCTACATTGGAGAGCCACTTCTCCCTCATTGCTAGGAGTGTGCAGGGTGTAATTTTAAAGAGAAGAGATTGATTACTGGCAAACCTGTGCAGGCCATAGGGATATATTTCTTCATTTTTCTGTAAGGATACAGCCATCTGGTTGGTTTGCCCCAAAAGATTGTCACGTCACATGTCTGACTTGCTGTATGCAATTATGAGATCATGCATTTTATTATTTCAACTCTTGATTGGATGGAAACATATCTAAAAGAAACTTTTTCCATGAAAGATTGCAGACTGGGAGAATGATGGTTGTAAACAAATGCAAAAAGTATGACAAAGCAGAATGTTTTTTTCATCTTCCACTTGACAGTTCTAACTCCTAAAGCATCACTGTTCCCATTGAAAATAAAACTTGACAAAAATTCGGCGCAGCACTAATTTTATGTTTTTCAATAAAACAGCTGCCAAATTAGTTCTATTGGAAATGACCTGTGTCAAAGCTGTAAATGTTCGCAGTGCCCTGCTGTGGCAGCCACAAATAACAGGACTGCTGCCCTCTCTATCTGCCCACCCCCATCATCGCATTACATTTTTAACCATTTAATCTCAAGTCTATTTCCTGAAGTCCTTGAAACTCTTCTTCTATTCACCCCCCAAGTTTTCAGATGAAAGGCACAAATGATGGAGCTGGAAGTTTTTCAGAAATAATAATAATAAAAAAATTACTGCCTTTCCCTACCCTTCTATATAAACATATCTGTAAGCTTTGCATTTTTCACCATCTGGCCCACAGTGTGAAATGACATTAGTAACATGTCAGGTTTATACTCTTGTTGAAAAGAGGGAGAGAAAAAGAAAGAAAAATACATAATCCTAATGTACAATATGAAGAGTATTAAAATGAAACATCTGCCCTACACAAAAAGCTGAAGATGAACGTTGCCGTCAGCTGCTGGGCTTTGTTAAATACATGATTACACTGCTGATGGCTGTAAATTTCTAAGATGTTGACACGTTCTCTACACTATCTTATTCAAATGTTTTCAAGCACATGGCTTCTTCTTTTTTTACCTTATCAGCTTAATTGTTGCCAGCATTATTATTTTCCTTAAGTTAACGTTTCTTCATCCCAAAGGCCAAGAATCAGTGGTGGGATTCAAATGTTTTTACTACCAGTTCTGTAGGCATGGCTTGGTAGGTGTGGTGTGGCTTGGTGGGCATGGCTTAGCGGGCATGGCAGGGGAAGGATACTGCAAAATCCCCATTCCCTCCCCACCCCACGAACCTTCTTTCCAGCTCTGTTCTCCTATGCAGGGCAACAAAAGAAGACCCAGCTGATCAGCTGGGACTCAAGAGGCAGCGAATAGATGGGGGTGGGGCCAGTCAGGGGTGGTATTCCAAACTACTCAAAATTTCCTCTACCGGTTCTCCAGAACTGGTCAGAACCGGCTGAATATCACCTCTAGCCAAGAATGCTAGGCTAGCAAAGTGGCAGAGGAAGAAGACAGAAGAATTTGGGTTTCTTAATTTAAAAAAGAAATCCTAATGGGAGTAAGCAGCAAAGACATTGGAACAAAAGGGGGAGAAGCATGCGTCTCCTCCAAAATCTGCTATGGTTTTCAATGAACCCTACAAAATATGTTGCACAAGTTCTAATATAGACCCCCCGCCCCAGGGGTCTCTATGCTTAGATTAAAGACTGACTTGTCTAAAAACAGAAAACTATTGGGGAAGGTGGAGAAATTAATTCATTCTTTAGCACATGTCTTTTGGTACAGTAAAATGACCCCCACCCCCCATTATCTCTGTCCCCAGTTGCATTTCAATTGCTATCCTTAATCCAATACAAGGATTTCTTGCCCTCTTCTTTCATTGAATAGTACAAATTTCCACTGCTGTTGAGTTGAGAGGTGGAGAGAACTTGATCCTGCTCGCATTTCGGTGCTCCAGGTGGAAACAGCTTAGCACCTTCAGTGATGATATCTTCGGTTTTTGGCACTAATTTCTTGAATAATGCCAAGAATGGAAACATTGTAAGTTGCTTTGTGCTAAGGAACAGGTTCCCACTGAGTTCAATTTCAACCCAAGGAGTCAGGTTCCTACATTTGAACTGTGAATATGTGCACGTGTGTATGAACGCACATGTGCTCATGCACACTCTACTGGCAAAAATTTGTTCAAAGGATTTTAGTACAAATTGTTTGGGCTTGATAGTTTATCTAACAGATAATTTACGAAGAGCAACCTCAATATTTTACACTGATTTTTGTTTTGTTTTTCCGTGTGTGTGTGTGTGTGTGTGTGTGTGTGTGTGTATTTTGTGCCTGTTATTTACGTAGGTATAACAGAGAGAAAGGCTTGATATAAATTGTTTCAGTTGGAATGAGTATTGCCAAAGAAAACAGACAAGCAGCTGTTTTCATTGCATATAATTTTTTTTTGTTAAATATGGCTGCACCTGTGTAAACACAAACTTTATTTCTAAGAAATGCCCCTGCAGCTGCAAAAGCTTTTAGACCTTGCCAGACACATTTTTATTTAAACATGCTACATATGAAATAGCTCTTGGCTTAGGTGCCTTAAAAGTATATACCATCAGAAACCTTGCACATTTTTAATGCTTATATGCACAGACATACACAGAGAAAAATGTGCTTCATTGAACTCTGGAATAGGCTTAGCTTACTTCATTCATTTAATTTTTTATATTTTTTTTATCAGTGCCTAAATCAGCCCTTATAAAAGTTTTCAATTACAGTATCATAATAATTTTTAATAGTCATAGCTCAGCATGGAGATGGCAAAATTCAGAGGTGGTTCTGATCAGTTCTGGAGAACCAGTAGCGGAAATTTTGAGTAGTTTGGAGAACTGGCAAATACCACCTCTGACTGGCCCCATCCCCATCTATTCTCTGCCTCCTGAGTCCCAGCTGATCGGCTGGGTCTTCTTTTGTTGCCCTGCACAGGAGAATGGAGCTGGAAAACAGGTTAGTGGGGTGGGAAGGGAATGGGATTTTGCAGTATCCTCCCCCTGCCACACTTACCAAGCCATGTCACACCCACCGCGCCACAGCTACAGAATTGGTAGTAAAAAAATTTGAATCCCACCATAGGCAAAATCTCACCAGAATCCATGAGATTTATTCTGTCTGAAGACTTCACCACATTCTTCAGGCTTTACAGAGAAATATGTAGAAAAATTATCATTATAAATTTTTGTACTAATTTTGTTCCAATTAATTAGTGTATAATAAATTATTGTACACTAATTAATTGGAACAACAACAGAAATGCATTGATTATACCATTTTTATTTTCTTATACATCATTACTTCTACTACATGTCCTATATCACCATCAAGGCTCTTCCTATCACGCAATTGCTATCTGGCAGCCATTTGGACAGCAAGAACGCATACGGTTTAAGAACCAGCACCTAAGCATTCTGATTTTCATCTTCACATTTCACCCCAATTCCCTTTGCTCTGAGTCCTTTTAGACTGAATCTTGAGGGAGCAACTGTTTCATTTAACAAACTGCAAGCCATGCTTGTAAAAGGAAGACGCTGAAATATGAATACATAATTCTGCTTATTTTTGTTTTGTTATTATTTCATAAGATATTTGAAAAGAGCATGATTTTTTCAGTATCTTACAGTAATGTTTTGCTTGCTAAGAGTGAAATACTTCACATGACTATAGGCTCATTTAGATTTCAAATTTCCATTGATGTTATAATGCCTCCCCAAATGTATTATTTTCATAGCTTATCCTGAAGAATTCTGGCAATTTTTGCTACAGTTCTTATTCTGTTAGAAAACTAACTTTTAGGATTAAGATACTGAATATGGAACTACAAATGACAAGCTAAGCAAATGATTTGGAAAAGGATGCTTTACTTAATATACAAAAGAAACTATATAAAATTGTAAAAATTAAAAAGGAAAAACCAATGCAAAACTAAGAGACTGACAGGAATTTTTTTTCTTTTTGGAGCTACAAAACAGGCTTGTTAAAGCCTTGAAGAAATCTGTGTAATGGAAAGAACTGAAGAACTGAAGAGAAATTAAAACCTATTGTACAACAATATTTTATTGAATTAAATATTAAGATTATTAGAAGTAGAAGGCAGGGATATAAACTTGGCTTATTTAATCAATGCTTATTGATCAACCTTTTGCATGTTCTGGCAACCTTTTATGAATATTTTTTTCTGACATCAAGGTTTCAAAGTTTGTTTTATGGATTTGCTTATAGATAAGGAATGTGGTATGAGATGAAGAGATAGTTTGCAACCTTATAAAGAGCATAAAGGTATTAAATGTATTTATATTTGCTGTGATGAAATTTGAAAATCATTCTTTTATATATTTCTTTTGTTTTGCATATATTATGTTCTTTCGTTTCTTTTCTTTTTTCCCTGCTCTTACTATTTTCTTCTCTTTCTCTAAGCTAAGTTTGCATTAGTTTTTATTATTGTAATTAAAATTCTTTAAAAAAATTTTTTTATTGGTTTTTAAAAACAAACATAAACAAACAAAACATAAAAACATCAAGCTATCTTCCATATGTGTACATATTGTAATTAAAATTCTTAATAACAATTATATGAAAAATGTTAATATAAATGATCTCTAATCATTTTGTAATATAAGTTTCTCTAAAGTATACTTTTAAAAAGCAAAACAATGTTAAGCTTTTTTAAGGAAAAAAAAATCACTTAAATATTTAGTAGAATGTTTTTATATTTCTTCTATTTTTATAGCATATTCACTAATGTGCCATTTCATAGCTTCTTTGATCAGCAAAAGGTAACTCCTAACTTTCCTTTTGCAAAGTCCAGTCAGATATGAATGAATCTGTGGAAGAATTCTTTTACAGCGATATGAATTTGGTTAAGTGCTTGGGCAGCTCAATTTTATCCATTGTTCTATTAGAAAGAAATTGTACAATATATACAGTAGAGCGTGATTCAGTCCCAGGTGAGTAAGTCCTAGATCATAGCTCTAGGTCAGAGCTGTCAAACTCTCAGCCTGCATGCTGGATGTGTCATGGGCTGGCCACACCCATGCCAAATTTGCAAAGGGGAAAAAATGTCATGATACGTCACTTGATGCCACTGTGACAATGTGAGTTTGACACCCGTGCTTTAGGCTTTTCTCTGTTATATAAAACTGAGATATAAAGGGCAGCCCCCTTCACATTGTTGGGCTTGACTCCTGATGACTTCATGAACACCGTTGTACAATTTTCTTGGTACCAGTATAGAAATGGTTTGCTGTGGTTTTGTTTAAGACATTTGAATTCCCACTTTAAGATTAATTTAACTGCTCTTGACAAAATTCATGTGAAACCCTTTGAAGAAACACTATGTGAAGCTTTAGTATATTCTTATTTACTCTTTTGTCTTGAAAATATGGATTATATGGTA
Organism: Pseudonaja textilis; assembly: GCF_049901715.1. Classification (NCBI taxonomy): domain Eukaryota; kingdom Metazoa; phylum Chordata; class Lepidosauria; order Squamata; family Elapidae; genus Pseudonaja; species Pseudonaja textilis. Next base: position 174,219,440 of record NC_141992.1, on the reverse strand, counting down.
AGCCAAGATACCCTAAATATCCATGTCATGAAATTATCCCAGAAAGCAAATTAAAGTATTGTAAGTGGCTCTTGGTGCTAATCATGCTGTTTCAGATAACCCTCAAGTTCTGTTAACTTCCCATTGATAGAGTTTTTAGAAATTTAAAAAATATTTCCAGGTTACTTTTTAATCATAAGGATTCCATAGAAATATATTACAGAAGTATAGCACAAGACCTCAGTAATACTCATTAAAATATTTTAATAGACATTTTGCAAGTCACTTCATTCAATGATCACCTTGTTATAATGGTGGGGGAGTGTTATATGGCTATAAAGCTATTTTATAAGGGAAGTATAATAGCACTGTAAAAGTATAGGCTTACACTCCTGTAATGCTAATAAAGAGCAAGGACATTTTTGCCGTGTTGCTTTTATTAACAACCCAGCTAAAATGGTGTTAAATGGAAATGGCTTTTTTCTTTACCATTTTATTGCATTTCATAGGCTTCTCAGCAGGAAAACCCCTTTAATGTAGGGGTCAGTGTCACCAGCATAGTCTCTGTTTTCAAAGCATTCTCACTCTCCTTGAGTAAGAATAGGAAGAGACTGCCCACACTTATATCCGTGGGCTCTCTGCTTCTTTACCTCAGCTCAGTATGGAAGCAGAGAGTGAACCATAGTAATATAAAGTTCCAAAGGTGTTGCAATACTATGTCAGATAAAATCTAACTTCCAATCAAATATTTATTATGGTGATAGACCAGCATATAGTTATAACTTCAGAGATATAACTAGGCACGTTTCTTGGCAACAAGAAGGATGGGAATTGTCTTCTGGGATGTTCCCAAGCTCTCTCTGGTAGTCTTCTGATGAAGTATTAACCAGAACTGAACCCAGATCTGATCAATTAGGAGCTGCCATTTCCTAAGGCAACTGATTTTATATCAATGTATAAAATGAAAGAGATTCATTTAAAAGATTTTCTGTTTCTGGACTACTCAGGCTGTCTCTGCAGATGCTGTACTTTCCCTTAGTAATTCTGCAAGGAACTTTTCTATCTGCGGGCAGCTGTTGAAGCAGATGCTAGCTGGGAAAAATTAAGGGATTTGCACAAAATGAAAAACACATTTTGTTTTGAGTTCAAAACAAAGCAGTCCCATCTGGAATTTTCCAGTGGAACAATCTGAATTGGAGGTGTTCTGACTGCACAAAGTCAGAAGGACTTCAGTACTCTATCAAGATGAAAATTAGTATGTTCTGAGCAATCCAGTTAAATACTGGTCATATTCCAGTGTGGTCTGCTTGCTCCCTTTTGACAATTAAATCACAAAAGTATGTAGAGTGCTGTAATCCTTATTGCTGGTTGTCACCCAGAACTTATAGAAAATTGGGTATTGTGCTAAACTGTAATATTTTTTAAAATCTTTTATTATTACCACCTATAGGCCATAAAGCATAACCATAAAATACATAGACCTTTAAATCATCTTGTCAATTAGCAGCTGATCTTTTGTTCCTTTGCAGTTTGGGCAGGTTTTTCAGCCCAGGTGGAAAGAGCTTGTTTTTAACTAGATGCTGTTGGACTGCATCATCTACAATACCAATTATTATTTTGAATTAAAAAAAAATAAAAAACTCACATTGAAAGTACAAAAACAAAGCACTTATTTACTATAAGGGAGCAGTTAGTAGGATATTGACATGAAGGTGGTAATTGAAAATAATATGTAATTAGCTGTGTTCATTTATTCTTTTCATTAACCCCAGGATAGGTTGCATATAATTCAATTGGCACAAACCTAGATTTCTCTACCTTCTGTCTTACTCAGGTAATAGACTATGAAGCATTTGGCCATGGTAAGCAATTTAACAGGTGACACTGGTCTTCTCTCTGGCAATGCTACAAGCATGCTGTTGCAAACTGAATCTGGATCACATAATAGAACCACAATCCTGATTGCTGAAACCACTGCTGGTAGAAAGTACACTAAATGGCCTGGGCCTTTTCTTCTGGAAAATGTCTGTTTCTTCTTCTTTGCTTGGGCCACTTCCAGGAATTTTTTACAGTAGGAGAAATTGTCACCACAATGTTTCCTTGACCTTTAGCCATACAGGCTGGCAAGCATACATTCATCCTTTGTTTCCCAAGAGGTTCAGCCAATGAACAACTCCAATATGCTTTTGTGGTCCTCAGAAATAGCTTCTCCTTGAACTTATACAGGAAAGAATTGAGCGTAATCAATTGTCTCTATGCTTAACAAGTTCAGTATAAAGTAAAAGACTTAATTCCATTGGAGAAGAATGTCTTGAAGGAACAGATGTAAAGCTAAGTGAAGCTTGAACAAGCACTGGACTACAATCTGCCCCTCTTTTACATTGTGGTGGAAATAACTAACAGAAGAGTGGTGGGAAACTACAGCTTTGATGGCCAAGGCCATCCTTCACAATTAGATGGAATTTACTGTTTGTGCCTGTCCTCTGCTCAGAACTACCCCAAACCATATGGATTATAGCCAGTTTATGTGCCATATGTACAACATCAGCATCTTGGCATGAAGTCACATCCATTATGGGAGACCTGGAGATGTACCCTCAATTTGCTCTGTGGATGAGAACCTGTGAATGAGGAAAGAGGGGTAAGATGCTCTCACTCCAATTCAAAAGCTCAAATGTCTGAGGAAAAGGGAGTATATGTGTTAAGGTAAAACCATTCACGGTGGTGTGACATTTCCTCCCTGCAATAGTGACCTGCAGAGGTGGGGTTCTACAGGTTCTCACCTATTCGCTAGAACCGGTTGTTAACTTTCTAAGCAGTTCGGAGAACTGGTTGTTGGAAGAAATCTCCTTTTCTTTTTTTCCAACCTTCTTGCATTCTTGGTAGTATGCCTAGACTTACTGTCTCCAAAGGAGTTTTTTTTTTTCTTTGATGGTACTTTCTTAAAGGGGAAGGGTTGTTTTAAGCTTTTTACACTGCTGTTGGGAGGAAATACTCCCCTGTTGGAGTTAGCACTTTGAAGAAATAATTGAATAATGAAGCAGAGCTGCCAGAAAGCTTTTAATGACAAGGAACCAAGATGAGTGACATTCAGCAAGGCTTCTTGGCTAGCTAGAAAGATTGACATTCAAATGTGAGTTTACATACCCTTTTTGAGTTTTGGTCTAAAACTGGTAACCATTCAAAGTTACAATGCCACTGAAAAAAGTGACTTATGACCATTTTTCACATTTATGAACATTGCAGCATCCCCACTGTCATGAGAGGCGAGGCGAGGAGAAGCGCTCCTTGATGTGAGTGATGTTGGGTTGGCCACACCCACCCAATCACATGATCAGCAAGCCACACCCACCACCACGCCCACATAACAGGTTGTTAAAAAAATTGAATCCCACCCCTGGTGACCTGTGTGTTGAAATTGATGTATAAGGAATTCTGGTAGTTGGAGGGAATCATCCATCAAACTGAAAAGTATGCTGTCTAAAGCTACAGCCTGACAATACCTTTATTAGTTAAACTAACACATATTGGAACACAGGCATTCTAGTTCATTGCAAATAGCTGAGGCTTAGAACATAATGTATTAGAAAAGAGAAAGTAGCAATTGTTCTCTGGTGTTGAAGACCAATGTAAAAATAGCATTTTCTAGAAATGGCTATTGCCTTATTCTCTACTACAAAAGGAAAAATCAAAAGCCATTTTTAGTTTAGAGCCCACATAAGAAATACAGATTCCTGTGCAGAGAAGCTTTGAAATATGTAATTCCAATCACATGGGAAAATTCATGTTTTATTAAATCTGGTCCTAAAACATAAAACATTAGTTGATTATATGTAACCAAATGCTGCTATATGTCCATAGGCAATTATACTAAAATATTAAAAACTATTTCATTGCTTGGGCGGAGAGATAAAAATATAAAGCTGTATAATTTTGATTTAGCTGCTTCAATTTCCATTTTTGGACATTAAAAATGTATACAGTATAAGAAATACCATCTTCATTGCAAAAGAATATGAAACTGCTTCCCCCCCGCCCCAAACCAGAATATCAGGCCAATTTAATGTGGTGAGTTGCCAAATGTCACACAGAGTTGCTGCTGCTTAACCTACTTAAACAGAGACAGAGTAAATCCCTCCATTAGCTTTTATGACAAACTTAACAAAAATGGCCTACATAGTTTTAGAGATATTTTATTTCAGTCAGGACGTCTGTGGATGTGGCTCAAAAAAGACAACACGGCAGCCACAACCACGTGACTGGGGCTCTACCCTCTTTTTACATTTTTGACTTTTTCACCCCCTTTCTGGCAGACTCACCTGACACCGAGCTATGTTGGAACATTTCTAGAAATAATAAGGGAAGTGAATTTGTTTCTGAGCCTTATTAATCCTGGGGCTTTCATTCTAGCCCAGGCAAAGATGGTTAACAAAAGCAAGGATCATGAAATTCTGAAAAAAAAAAAAAACTTCATATATGCATAAAAGCCCATCAGCCATTTGGCTTATGCATATAGTAAGGTAATAAACCAGAACATTGGATAAGTGCACATCTTTACCTGGATCTGGGTCTGGTCTATTCAGCAAGTATGGACAAAGGATACTGTGGTAATGGAACCATGGACATTGGTGAAGGAGTGCCATCTGTATTTCGAGTCTGAAACTCTTGTTTCTATCCAGGACATTTTTTCTTCTGTATCATTATGGGCTGGGACAAGTAAGTATCCCAGAAGATGCTATGGTATGTAAAGTATTGTCGTAGGATGTAAGGTGTTCTAAGTAAAGCAACCTTTTGCAATTGACTGATTGTAATTTTGTCAATGACAATGATGTTGAAGTAGTGCCCCAGATACTTTAGGGATTGCACCCAAGATGCCTATAACTATTGATCTTTGTTTTCTTTGTTGTTCTGCTTCAATTTGCAGGTCTTTGTATTTTGTAATTTTCTCCAGTTCTTTTCTGTTTTGTTGTCTCTAGGTATTGAGATGTCCACTATCCAGATATTTTTGTCTTTCTTATCAACAATTGTTAAGTCTTGAGTACTGCAGATGCTTGTCTGAATGTCAGTCTGAGTTCAGTCCCAGAACATGTTGGCTTCTTCATTTTGTATTTATTTAGTTATTTATTCTATCATGATTATGTAGTGTATATTGGAGGTGGTGACCTTCTGTGAGCCGCATGCAATGAAATTTCATTTTAATGCATGCCAATTGGTGTACATTCAAAATGACAATTAAGTTATTATTCTGTTCTGTTCTATTCTTTATTCATTTTCTATTTAATTGTCCATTACATTATTATGTAACAAGCAAAACAACAAACTAAAATCCTTACAAGAACAGAACATTGTTTCATTTTTGGAAATAAATAACTCTGGTGCAGGAGTCTCTTGGAAAAAAAGAAACATCTTGCTTAATAAAGTCCAAATCATTCTTTAAGTTTGCTAATAGAAGCAGCCATGGTTATGAAATTAATCAGTCCCTCCTATTACAGCAAATTGGTGAAGATTCTATTGACATGTCTTCATCTACATGTCTCATCAGAGGTGTCCGTGCCATTTAGCTACAATACCCCAGAGGGTTTGTTCTTCACAGAATCTTATAATACTTCAATTAAGGGACACCAAGCTGCCAGCCAGACAGCCAAGCATTTATTTCTTGATGACTCCTTAAGTTGTGCCACAGGCCTATCATTAAGAGAATATTTTTCACAGCATGTTGCAAAGATCTTCGCGCCATTAAAAGGAATTGAAATAGCATCCAATTTGTTGTTTCCACCTAACAAAGATATTTTTCATTGCTGGAACAGCCATTAAAAACAATCTGTTTTATTGCCTTCTGAAAGATCACAGGAAGAACACACAGTGATTTATTTCAGGGATGACAATAGTATTAAAGGCACCATGAATTTGTGGGATTTTGAATAAATATTCAGAAAAACATTCGGGAAGTTTTGTTTTTATTGGTGTTCACTTATCATGTTTCCTGCTTAACCTAAGTTTATTGACATCCATGACTGACCCCCAAATCCAACTGATACCTATACAATGCAGACAAATTAAAATGGAGCACAATCTCTGGGAAATTCTGGAAACCCCCACTGCTATTCATCAATTCTGTGTAACTCTCTGTACTGCAGGCATCTGATGAACTAGACTGTGATCCATGAATTGTTATCCGACAATAAAGTTGTTAGTTATTAAGATGTCCAAAACTTATCTTTGCTGCAGAAGACTAATTATATAAACAGAGATTGCATTTTCCAAAGCTCACATTTGCCTCTCTTCTGCTCCACTTCTCAAAATGACAACCTCATGTTGCCTCGGGCTAAAGCTGCGTCTGTTGTTCACCTATGTAAATGATGTAAAGATGTCCTTTGGAATAAAAGATTAAAAAAGAAAATGGGAGAAAGATATACACAATGATACTGCTGGCTGCTCTCCTGCATCATATTGGTGGACAATATAAAATTCTTCTTCATAAGCTATTATTTCTTCTATCCTCCCCCCCTCCCCCCCCGATTGGTCAGGAGAGCTGATCAGCCACTCCAGAATACTGCAGTACACAACAAAGAACCAGAGAGAGATTCTTGAGGAAATAAGAATGCTGCAGATAGATGGCAGCGCTTTGCTTTGAAATCCGTAAAGTCCCCAATTTGTCAATAAAAGAAATATAAAATATGGCTTCATTTGTTTTTTCTTTTTAATAAAGTTTTATTTGGGTTATCACACACAAAATACAAGTAAAACATCTTTTTTGAAAATAGCATGGTCCCGGGTTGAACTTATTTATACAGACACAAAACTCAATTTCATATTCCTTTTGTATTCTATTCCATATCATATACTATTTTACATTTTCTATATAGTTTTTCCCCTCTTTTAATTTTCTCAATTTTATTTTGATTATCTCATCTCAATTCAAATCATTATATTTATACTTTTGTCTGTTCTGTTTCAATTTCATATTATCTTTTCTCATTAAACAAATTTTCTCCTGTAGTTACTAATTGGAGTATGACACCTTTATATCTTTTAATTACATCCATTCAACTCTTATTTAAATTTCAATATATACCTTAAGTTTATGACCTTCAATATAATACACAATACATAACTTCCAATTGAATTCTGCTTGGTACATTCTTATAATGCACACTATATTCTTAAAAAAAAAAAAGATTGTAAATATATGTAATTATAAACCCTCGTTCCATTCCAGTTCAGTTCTATCATTAATAATCATTAAAATCTTAACATCTTTAACACTTCTTTTCTTTTTTTTTTCATATAAATTTTATTGAATTTACAATTAAAAAAATAACATAACAACATTACATAAGAAACAGAGAGAGAAAAAGAAGAAAGAAAGAAGAGAAAGAGAGAGGAAAAAAAAAACGCTCGGTCTTGCGACCGAAAAAGGAGAAGAAGTATAAAAGAGAGAAAAAAACAAAAAAACAAAGAGACGGAAGAAAAAGAAAATACGTTAAAACCAGACAAATATTCTTTTTGACAGTCTACAAGATCCAATTCTCCTACCTTACTTTAAATATACACATCTTATCGCTATTTATGGATATTTATGCTTATTTATGCTCATTAAACAGTTTATCTCTGATATAACCAATTATACCATGCATTCCAATTATTATCAAATGCTGAAGACTCTTTATTTTTAAGAGCTATGGTTAAATTGTCCATTTCTGCGCAGTCACATATTTTCTGAATGACCAATTGATCTGTAGGTAAACGGGATGATTTCCAGCATTGGGCAAATGCTAATCTGGCCGCAGTTAGAATATGAATTATTATGTATTTCGTCTTTTTAGGAAAATGTTTATCAGAGATCCCTAGTAGGAAGAACTCTGGTTTGTATTCAATTTGATCTTTGGTTATCTCCTCCAGCCATTTTCTAATTTTTTGCCAGTAACACTTCTTTTCAATTAAATATTATACTTCCATAAAGACACATATAATCTCCATAATTAATTTTTCCCTTATTTCTCTTCACATATGTTTTATAAATCATTAAATACAGTTTTTGTTACATTTATTTATTGACAAGCATTCCACTGAATTACGATAGCTATTTTATCAGACATTTTAATCATACATTGTTTCATATTTTCTAAAATTATTTCTATTTCTGATATAACCATCTTATGTACCTTTGCAGAATCCCTCTTTCCATTAAATTTTCACCCATTATCTCTAAATAGGCCCTGTTTCTCTATATTTTGTTTCTGTCCTTTATAACTTCTTTTCCTTTTTTTCTTCCCTCTCATCTTCTCCCTCACCTTTTTACCCCCTTGTCTCTCTAGTTCTAATTCTCTCTTCTGCATTTCCCTCTTGCTTTCTGATTCTATACTTATTTTTCACTCTATTTATTTTTTGGAGTTGTTTTTCTCAGTCTTAAACTTTCCATTCTCTTTCCCCCACTTTCCTTTTCCCCCCCCATCTAAGATTAGTTGTTCATTAAAGATGGCTTCTTCTTTGTCGCAATCTTCTTGTTCTGCAGGCATTTCCTGTTGTTTCTCATAATTCCAAATCTCCATTCTAAAAACTGAAATATGAAGCCAAAAGAACCTCTCCTTTCTTTTGCATCTTTTTTGTACTTTTTAAGTTCCATTTTCAGTTCTTCTAAAAGTGGAGCCATTTTAAACAGTTTTAAACAACCACCCGATTGATTTTAGTCATTCAAAACAATAACTAAGAATCCAGAAATCATCAAGTAATCCAGATAGTCCTGAGTTATATCTTCTTATTTCTTTTTCGACTTTCTCTTCCTGGGGTTTTTGTTGTGATATTTCAGTTAGAATGTATCTTTTGGAAGTCTTGTTGAGATTTTGCTGGAAGTTCTTTTTTAATTCCAGGCAGTCTCCTCCCTTCCAGATCCTGCTCTTTTATTCTTTTTCTCTCCTTTCCTGTTTTCAAAAGCTTTTAATTATCCAGAAATCTTTATTATCCCTTTGACTTTTTATTTTCAGCAATAAATGCCTATTGATGTCAAAGTGGATTTTTTTCCAATTTCTTGCTTAAGTCTCTTAGCTGTCAGTATAGAAAAAGGAGAAAACCAAATCTTTTCCCTTTTCTCTCTCCTTTGCAGCTTAAAAATCTCTTAGGGAACAATGTTATTGTTTTTTAACAGTTTCAGTTCCAGGGTACCTTATTTGTTGCTTTTGCTGTTTGACCCAGTCAACCAAAACTTTATCTTCTTATCTTCCTCCTGCACATTCTTTTCCGGTCAAGTTCTTCTTTGTGGTGGCCATTTTTGACCACCTCTGCAACCGCCTTTGGGAAAGGGAGTAATGGCCAGGTGGGGAGGAGATATGTGGCTCTCCTCAACCCTGCAGGCAGTCTTACCCCTCTTTACCACCTCTACAGGGTGGCTTAGCCCTGAAACCAGCCAGCTCGGGATGCTCCAGAGGCGAGCATGGATCGAAGCCTCGCAGAGATGAGGTTTCGGTCTGTCGCTGAAGAAGCTCAAATGGGAAGTCAAAATATGGTTTCATTCCTGATGCCTCCTAAATGGGGAGAAGCAGAACGGCAGAAGATGGCTGGGGATGATCCAGGTCAAAGGAAGAAATGCAGGGATCTGAATTGATTTAGAATTTACCCAATAAAATGAAGTCTCAGGAAGATCCACTGGAATAAGAAGGTTGAATGCAGAGCAAAGGAAGAGATGAGGAAAAATGAGAAAGCAAGGATACCATTGTTGTGTTCCAGTTATTAAAACACTCTTTTCCTTATTAAAAAAAATCCTGTATACCTTGTTTCTCCAACAATACAGCCTCCACCAATAGGAAGGCCTAGCATGTTTTATTGGCATAAAATCAAATTAATCCCCTCCCCCCAAAATTAAGGCCTATATTAAACATGCAAAATGGGGGGGGGAATGGCAGGGGGCTGGCCGTTAGGAAGTGCTTTTTTTGCATACCTGGATATGGTGCTGCCTGCGTTGGTGGGGTACTTCGTATCGGGAGACCTTCCGCCACTGTTGCTTTCCCTTCTCCCTTGCTGCTGCAGCATTTAGAGCAATGCCACGGCATTTGGCACAGCCATGAGTGGCCAGCCAGGGTTCCTCCCTGCAACTGGAGCCCTGTGGAGACACTTGGCTTCAGGCGCTCCTGTCACCGCCTTCCCTTTGCCTTCGAAAGTAAAGCCAAGAGGACAGCCCAACCCCACATGGGGAGGCGAATCTCCCGGGGCTGCAGAGCAGGATCAGCCCACCCCAGGAGAAGAACCCAGTCGCCATCCCTGCCTGGCGCTGGGCAGACTGCAAAGAGCTTCACCGGGGGTGCCCAGCGCAGCTGACAGGCGGGCCCTCACCAAGGCAGCAAGCGCCTCCCTGCCAGGCCCTTCGCTCATCCCACCAGGGCCACACCAGAGCCGTGCAGGCTGGGAAGAAGTGGGAAAGTGAGCCCCGGGTGCGCGCCTGCTTGCCAAGCAAAAGAGCCGGCCCGACCCAAGCTTGGCTTCCTTCCCAAGTCCCTCCAGCCCAAACCTGAAAGTGCCACTGGGAGAGGCCACTTGAGGCAGTGATAGCGCCTACCCATTGTGGACAGGGAGGCAAGGTGACTGCCTGCGCTGCGTCCTGCTCTGAGCTGAGCCCCACCGAGTCAGCGCCTCTGCCTGATGCTCGTTCTGCTGCAGCGTTTGGAGCTGCCGGCGCATTTGGAGATGCATGGTGACAGGGACGGGCTGGGCAAGGGGTGGAAAGGATGGGCGGCTTCAGGCTCTCTCCGCTGGCCAGGGAAGCAGTGCTGCCATCACCTCGCCTCCCTGTCCATGGATGAGTGGGCATTATCACTGCCTCGGGCAGCCTCTCTTGGTGGCACCTTTGGATTTGCACTGGAGGGACTTGGGAAGGAAGCCAAGCTCAGGTCGGCCCAGCTCTTTTGCTTGGCAGGTGGGCGCGCACCCACGGCGCGCTTTCCTGGCTCTGCCCAGCCCGCATGGCTCTAGAGCGGCCCTGGCGGGATAAGCAGAGGGTCCAGCGGGGAGGCGCTCGCTGCCTTGGTGAGAGCTCTGCTGCCGGGAAGGAGGGCCTGCCTGTCAGCTGCACTGGGTGCCCCAGGGGAAGCTCTTCATGCTCTGCCGGGCATCAGGCAGGGATGGCGGCTGGGCCCTTCTCCTGAGGTGGGTCAATCCTGCACTGTGGCCCTGGGAGATTCACCTCCCTCTCGGGCAGGGGAGTCTTTGTTGTAGTAGGGCATCATTTTTAAAATAATTGGCTTTACCTTCAAAGGCAAAGAGAAGGCAACGACAGGAGTGCCTGAAGCTGAGTGCCTCCGCCGGGCTCTGGTTGCAGGGAGGATCCCTGGCTGGCCGCACGTGGCTGCGCCAAACACCAAGGCATTGCTCTAAACGCCGCGGCAGCAAGGGAGAAGGGAAAGCAACAGTGACGGAAGGCCTCCCGATATGAAGTGCCCCACCAACGCCGAGGTCAACATCCAAGCTGTCGCTGCCTGCCTACCCGAGGATGCAAGGGGGCGGAATTAAGTCACCCCTGAAAAGACAGCCGTTTTTTGGGGGGTCAAAAAAAAGTAAGGCCCATCCTTTTTTTGTGAGAAACACGGTAGATGTTTCTCACTAAGTCAAGAGTTCTATGTTGGGAGATAGCACAATGTGTAAGCATGAGAAATGAAAACATCAGAACCGATTGGTGACAGGGGTATCCAAAGGGACTATTTCCTAAAATATTTTAATACATTAAAAAACAAACGTGCGTGCTTTTCAATCAGTATTAATTCCTGGCAACTGCCTGGACAAATTGCTTAGTTCGCCTGGCAAAAATTTGGAAGTGTTTGCCATTGCTTTCTTCCTAGGGTTGAGAAAGAGTGGGGTTTCTAGTTAGCCATTTCTTCTTAAGCACTAAACAAACTGGTTCTCAATATATTAATTAAGGAGCTATTTTTGAATACCAATTTTATAAAATGAATGTGTAATGGTCCTTAGACTTTAAACTAACTGAATTTTGAATATGCTGCTATTTTTTTAAAGCCGTTTTTAAAAATGTGACTTTATTCCCTTTTATGGAACAGCTTTCTCATGCTGTTCATGAATTGATGCAATCCTGCAGCCAATAAAAATCACAAACCTCTCTAGTTAGAGTATGAGCTGGTTGAATTTAATGTTTACTATATTGCTGGGTGCTCAAAAGTCTGTCTCCTATCTTCCCACTTACATACATGCAAAGAGGAACCCACTCATATTTTTGCATGAGATGGTACCCATACTTGAAGGGTTCTAGGTTCTTTTTCTGTGGCATTCTAACAGTAATACTGAGTTGCTGGACAGTGGAATGTTTCCCAATAAGAATACTGCTTAATACGATAACATAGGTTATCATCTGAGATGAAAAGAATATCTGTATTCTAACTAAGTTGATTTCCCTTAATTTAAACAGTTGAATTACGTTCACACTAAACATGTCAGAATGTCAACATTTATGATGCTTTTCCTGGATATGTGCCAACTTAACATTAATTAAATGTTATTGTGATATTTATGCTATCAGTGACATTTTAAAGGATGCTAAGAGGATGCTGTCATATGATACTTACTTCAGCTATCAATAAAAAATCCTTCATTTTAGTCACCTTCAGATGAAAAGCCAATCTCCCTTCTGTGATAGAAACCAATTTACACTCTCTGAAGAAATGGCCCAAATTATACCTAAGGTATTTCCTAACATTGAAACAAAGTTAAACATAGATTGCACATAAAACTGATATTTTACATTATCAGGCTGACATAGAACTAATCTGCAATTCTGTGCTTCCTGCAGTGATTTTGATATATGAATTATGACATGCTTATCAACGAGTTTCCTTTAGAAATATCTTGTCTAAAAGATACTTGAACTGTACAGCCTTGTGAGAATTTTGTGGGGTCAGAAAACACTGATATTCTAGTGGAGAAAAAATAACCAGGCTGAATTGTTTAACTATAGTATTTGGAGCAGCAATCTGAGCATAGATTGGTTCAGTGCTTAAACTAGGGCAACCTATCAGTTTCATCTTTTCTCTGTCCTCTCCTAACCCATACTATATCTATGATGGTAAATAAATTTGGATAATTAGTGCTGGTTAGGTCTACATCTGATGAAGAGACATGCCATTTTATATGGAATATTCTTGGAATATACAATATGTGACTGGGGTGATATTTTACATGGTTAAATAAACATTGTATAAGTCTTTTCTCATCTCATGTTTTCCATATTTATTGTACTTGCCAAAATTCAGTACATTTGGGGGACAACAGGTTGAGGAAGGCTGGATTACATGAATGCCAAGGCAAATATAATTTGGTGTTCTTGAGCTCAAGGAGAACTAAGGCTAAGTGTAGTCCTTTGTGTCCCCTGAGCTTTAGAAAAGTAGATTTGAATCAACATAGTGCAATTATAAATAGCATTTCATGGCAAAAGAAACTAAAGCAAAAGGCAACCCAAAAGAAGGGGAAATTCCTAAAAGGGAGTTATTAAAATACAATTGCAAGTAGTTCCAAAGATGGAAAAGTTCAAAAAGGGAAGAAGTCAATATACATGCCACATAAAAAAGCTTAGTGAAGATATAAGAAGAAAAAAAAACATGTATAGAAGATGGAAAGAGAATTAGTTAATAAAGGAAGGCTACAGAGAAGTAGCATGGAAAGGTGGATATTAGGACATTAAAACAGCAAAATGAAAAATGAGCTGAAGCATACTAACAACAAAAGAGCTTATTCGGCTATGTTTCAAATAATTAAATAAATACAACAGAAGACGATAGCAAAGGTGTACCAGCAGCTCAACGAAGGAAGGAAAATACTAAAAGGTTCTTGATTACTAATTATAATCATTTAGTCAGAGAAAAAACAATTTTAAATCTTGTTATATCTCCAGGACTAAATTAATTACTTTGAAGAAACTGATGGCCTGAACTTAGGTAATAGCTGAGAAATTTTGGAGAAATGGTAAAGTACAGGATAACTGGAGAAGAACAATGTTGTTCCTAACTTCAAAAATGGTAAAAAATGAAGAGTCAGACTAGGTAGTTTGATAATGGAACCTTCTAAAGCAGATAGTGATTGCCTCCCTGTAGAGGGTCACTGAGGAGGTCCTGAAGCAACTGTTCAGAAGACTTTAGGTAAACAAAGAACACAGAAGCATTTAAGTCCTGGGAAGGGAGACGGAATTAAGAGACTCATGCAGAGGTGGTATTCAGCAGGTTCTGACCAGTTCTGAAGAACTGGTAGTGGAAATTTTGAGTAGTTCAGAAAACCGGCAAATACCAGCTCTGACTGGCTCCGCCCCCATCTATTCTCTGCCTCCCAAGTCCCAGCTGATTGGCTGAATCTTTTTTTGTTGCCCTATACAGGGGAATGGAGCTGGAAAACAGGTTAGTGGGGTGGGGAGAGAATGGGATTTTGCAGTATCCTTCCCCCAGGAGTGGGAAAGAAATGGAGATTTTATAGTATCCTTCCCCTGCCATGCCCACCAAGCCATGCCACCAACCCATGCCAAGCCCACCAAGCCATGCCCACAGAACTGGTACTAAATTTTTTTAAATCCCACCACTGGACTCATGATGACTCACTGGACTATAATAGCAATAGAAGACTTATAGGCATCCATACACATAATCTTCAGGTTATAACAGCAATTGGGACCAGGATTACTATCACTAAGTGGTTGTAAATGTGACATCATGTGACCACATTGCTTAATGGAAATCCTAGTTGCTGTCATAGCTCCAAGCCATGTAAGCAGGAAGAGGTGAGAATTTTAGACAAAAAAACCTGAATCCTCTGAAGAGAGAATTATCAAATTGGAAAAAGTTAATCCTGAAAAAATTGATGTGAAAAGTAAACATGCTCTCCAAATACCTGAAAGGATGTATTTAAAAGATGGTCAAAACTATCTGTAGAAACCCCCTGGTTCCAGAATTTAGGACAGAGTTATAGACCACTGAAAAGAAGATTCTGAATGTATATTAGAATAGAACACATTAAGAGCAATTTGACAACAAAACAATTACTCAGACAGTGGGTGGGTTTCTCTTCATTGAAAGTGTTCAAATGGAGACTAAACAGCCATCTAATAGAGATGCTTTAATTTGATTTTTGCATTAAGCAGGAATTGGACTTAATGATCTAAACGACTGGTTCTGACTATAAAATTCTGTAATTCAGAGTTTAGGAGCTTCTCGGAGGCACTGAGTGGTTTCTAGTAAAATGCAGTTTTGGATGAAAAAGGTATAGGAATATTTCATTAAAGCAATTAGGACATTCTCTTTCTAAATTAACCTTTTTGATCATTAATGTCTTCAAACTGCCTTTCTAATTGCATTATTTTCTTTTATCTTGTCTAATTTTTGGCATAATCTATCCAGAACAGATGCACCTATTTTGGCAGAATTTTTATATCACTCTATAGAGACGGAGAAATAAATCCACCAGGAAGCAGGCCTAATCTAAAAATTCCGGGAGGACATTAAAACAAGCAGGAGGAAGCTTGTCTGCTCTCTTAAAGATAATTTAAAATTTAGGAAGTGGCAGAGAAAACGTTAGGTAGTTTTTTTTCTGCATTTCTATCCAACCAGAGGCCTGCTACATGGTTAATTGGTAATCTCCAAAGGAGTTGTTTTACAGATAACTATAAATATGAACAAATTATATGCATTTAGGTATATAAAATGTTAAAAATAATATTTTTTGAAAAATTAGAAACAGTTTATTCTCAGTTACAATCATTGACCTGTTCAAAGTTTTATAAATTGGACCAGCAAAATTTCATTCCAATAGGTCTTCTCTGATCAAGTTAGGGACAACTTTAACGAAAGCTGTGGGCAGACTAATTCATATCCTGCCAGTGGTGGGATTCAATTTTTTTTTACTACCGGTTCTGTGGGTGTGGCTTGGTAGGCATGGCAGGGGAAGGATACTGTAAAATCTCCAGTCAGAGGTGGTATTTGCCGGTTCTCTGAACTACTCAAAATTTCCACTACCAGTTCTCCACAACTGGTCAGAACCTGCTGAATACCACCTCTGGATTCTGCCCATTACTAACAATAACGTTCTTTTGTAATAGGTGAGCTGCACTTTCTTCTCAATTAATTCAATTATGCTTGATTATTATTGGATTTTTAATTTTTTTTTACATAAGATCTGCCTCATCTTATATTTATACAAAGCTACATTGCTGAAGAAAGAAAGGGTGATATATATTTAAAAGACTGGATTGTAACTTTAAATCCTACTTGAATCTGGCAGATACTAAAATATTATATCAGTTAAAAGAAGAAAATGATGCATATTCTGATTCACTGATGCTCAAGAGGATTTATTTAAAAAAAAGAGTTTATTGTAATTTCAGCCATATCCATACACCAATCCTGAATTAAATCCTGAATGTATACATGTTTTAAATATATGAATTTGGTATGTTTTATTAATTGTCTCTTTAGCAAATATGTCTGAAAGCTAAGAATATTTTGTGCAGGAAGCACCTATGTATTTTGTAGTCTTCTGGCCAGGCTCCCTCTGCAAGGGACTAAAATGCTTTGGCCGCCCCACTAATGGTACAGTAAATTGCATTTTCTCATTTGGAACAATGTAATAGATTTCTCTACAGAGTGATATATCATGCAACAATTAGGAGCCCTGGGGAATTAGATGACCATTTAAAATTTTATCAGCTTGTTTCAATAAACTGTTAATGTGACCCTAATGTTTGGGAAGCACTTTAATATAATCAGATTTTAGTTGTTCAATCTACTGGCATTAATGGCTAACTCATTAATCATGGTGTTCTCATTGAGACCTTCGACTCTGTGCTAAGTTCACTGGGCCAGTTCTTGCAATAATAAAAACTACAGGCAATTTTGTACGAAGGAAACAAAAAAAAAACCTCTGTTTCACAGGAAAATATTGTTTTGGTTTCCAGCAACTGACTGGGTCAGTGAGAAATTCATTAAGGATTCTGAGGGAAAAATTCCCTCTACACATTTTATGTTAGAAAATAACAAAATAAAGTGTATTATCGAACATTTATTCCAGAATTAGGTAATTAAATAGAAGCTATTAATATATCAGACTTCTGTACCAACATGGCTGAGAAGAGATGGTGAAAATGACTTATGTATTGATTCATCTACACATACACATTGCTACAACAAATGTCACAAAGCATTGAAACTGGAAGCATTATTATGCAAATGCTTACAAAAATGTTGAAAATGAAAGCACTTTTGATTTTATTTGGTACTGACCATGCCTGGGATTATTATTTTTTGCACCATTCACATGTCTCGAATAGCTTGCAAAGCTTTATCCCAACTATATTGGGTTGCTTTATAGAAATCATGCTTCCTCCATCTGAACCATGGAGTTTGTGCAAAACAATTCTTTTAAAAATAGTTTTTGTTAAAATATTTTACCTATACAATAAAAAACACATTCAAAGAAAAAAATATAGAAATGTGAAAGATAAAAGGGAAAAAAGAGACAAAAAAATCAGAAAAAAAGAAAACATGAAAAAAAAAAGTAATTCCAACCTTCCTCTTGGAATGTATACTGTTATAATCAAAGCACATAAGGGGTTTCCAGTCATTGATGAATGTCAATAGTGGCCAAAGAAGTGCTTTTGGCCATCTCAGCAAGTTTTGTTAATTTCACCAACCATTCCTTTTTTGGGTGTGTGTGTGTGTGTGTGTCTATCTTTGTCCATATAATAGTCTTACCGTTAGTAATCATACTTTGAAATAATCTTCCATGATTCTTTTCCATCAGTTCTAAAAAATCTGATTATTGTTTCAATTGAACATTAATTTTAAGTTCTTCTATATCAATGTTTATTTGAATCCAAAAAGTTTACATGTCCACCAAGCACTTGGATGTTTCCTTAGAGATGTTTCATTAACTAACTAAGTAACATTATCAATGCTGGTCAGTGTGGGGTTTTCCTCCTGTTTATGTAATAATTTAATATATAAAAATGCCATATATCACTGCCATACAAACATTGCCAGACATCAAAAACTGCCATACAAAATACTGCCATATGTCAAAAACACCTTAGAAACAACTTACTATTAAAACCACACAATATCACTGTAGCGCCTAAACCAACTAAAGCCTTTGAAAATATCTTAAATAAACTTAAGGACCCAGTAGCCCAAGAAGAAAAAGCAAAAGTCATTCACAATTTACAGTGTAAGGACTGTAATAGCTGCTATATTAGGATAGAGAGGCAGAAGATTAGCAAGGAGCATCCATGAACACATCTAGCAGTCAGAAAACACAATAAAAACTCCTTAATTTCATAATCCAACTCAGCCATAGTTTCAGTTGGGAAACAGCATCCTAGACCAAGAGAAATTTGATGCTAGGGAATTTCTGGAAGCTTGACATGCAAAGAAGTCAACCATCAATTTACATATCGATATAAACCACATGCACAAACCACTCAAAAGAGACAATAAAACATTTGAGAAGGGAACAAAAAGGCCAGAACATCTCTCTCTAGCAGCCAACACCAGATAAGTGGAGATTAACATCAGACAACAAAAAAGCAGAACAATAATCAGAACCAAGAAGAAAATCACACTCTTACAAACACTAGAAGTGTAAGCTGCTATTTAATCTGGTATATAAACTGGGAATAAAATCCACATTCAGGAACACTAATGAAGTTACCTAGATGGATAATAAAATGTCTGCAAGCAAGCAACCAATCAAAAGAACACCAAATACTCTCAAATCTGCCTTTTCTATTGTACTAAGTATTCTAATGCAGGGGTCCCGAATCCCCAAGTTGCGAACCAGCACTGATCCACAACCCACCAGGAATGGGCCCATGTAAATGAGCAGAGCCCCATCTACACATGCATGGAATACAGGCACTGTATGAAACTATGCACTCCCAGTCTGCAGAAAAACTGTCCTGCACAGAACAGATCCCTGGCATTCAAAAGTTTGGGGAGCAGTATTTAAAATCTGTTTTTTGCTTGTGTTTGTTGAGCCATGTCTTTGAACCAAATTTGCTAACTTCTTAACTTACTCAGTTCTATCTGTTTACTTGGCAGAATAGCTGTTTTCGGTGGTCAGCTTTCATTGCAAACAAAATAAACAAATGCACTTGTATTTACTTGCCTGTTATTAATACTAAAGAAATAGAGAAATCCCATGACATGATATTAGAACACATTGAGTACATACTGCATATAAACTGCCATCATAATTTTATTTATTTCTATTTGCCTTTATTATTTTTTTACAAATAACTCAAAGTGGCAAACATATGTAACATACCTTCCTCCTACAACAACCACCATGTAAGGTGAATTGTCCTTCATGGCTAAAGCAGGACTAGAACTCATGATCTCCTGTTTTTTGGCCTAGTACTTTAGCCACTGGAACAAACTTTATTTATTATTTATCTATTTAAAAATCGGCATCATTCTTTTACATTGTATATACTGTATATTAAAATGTATTTAATATATACATGCTGTATATTAACATGCTAATTTAATGAAGCACTTCAATGGAAAGCTCCTGTATTTGATTGAAAAAAAATATTGTATCTGTTGCAAATGACCATATAATTTCAGGCTATTGTTCTGATAAGCTCTTTAGTTGTATTTTAATGGAAACAACAGATTAGCTTGGTGTGAATACTTTGATTCCACTAGCTTTTTTGATGTCATACAAGGCAGCCTTCTCTACATGGAACCCATCAGATGAAAACACCAATTTCTAGCTATATGTAACATAGATATGCATTAATGAAAAGGTAATTTAAATAATGAAGTCTTTATTCAAAAGTCGGATCTAGCTATATATATAAAGCCATTTTAACTGTTGTTGAAATACTAATATTTTTGCAAATAATATGTACCCTTTAAAATTCCTCTCATGTTGAAGAATATTATATTAATGAATTGGGTCTAATTTGGATTTTAGGAATATTTGACACCAATGGAAGAATTCATTTTAAAAACTGATTTTGAAGAGCTTTAGATTTCTCTAATGATACTGCAGTCTAAATTATGTAATGCAATATATCAATTATTTACAATACTGTCAGCATTGACTAATGCATATTTAGTCTGCAAAGATAATTAAATAAACAACCAGTGTCAGGAAAAGTATTTTTATAGGGACCATTCGCATGGTAAGCAGACTTCAGAATTATAGGTTGTATAAAGGCTAACTTAAATCCTATTGATGCAATAGCTTGACTTTGGATCCAATCCAATGCATTAAGTTAAGTCACTAGTAGTACATTACAAAAAACCTAGGTATACTTTAGTCTCATTTTCTTAAAAATGAAATTGGAAGTTCTAATAGTTAATAGTCACTTGATAGGGAGATGGGAAGCATATACATTTAATAAATAAATATTTATTAAATTAAAGCTGGTCTCACTGATAAAGCAGATATAACAGAATGTTATTCTTAATCTTTAGATAGGAAATCAACTTGATAAATATAGAATGGACTTCAAATTTCAGAGTAAATTATGTAGCTAACAAATAAGCTGAAATAAACCATCTAAATTTAAGAATTGACATGCCTCACATTTATGAATCCAGAGCTCAAAATAAATATGTTGTTTGATGCATCAATTTAGGGGAAAGCTTCTAGGAAAAAAACAAACTCAAATGATTCAAGCAATTGCAAAAAGACAACAAAACTAGTATCTCTGACTCAATTCCATTTGAATCAGAGTATCTAAAGATGGAGTTATTATATGAGAAATATTAGCTATGAAAGAAATATTTGAGTAACCTTGAGAAGGATTTTTAGATCACAATATGACAGCACTTGCTGCATGGCAATTTGAAGACGCAATGTTGGTAAACTGAAATACTGTTCTTTATTACTGCCTGGAATTTAGGAAATGGTACTCCCAAGACATGTAGAGAATACCAAGGTGGAATAGGATATTTTATAAGATTTCTTTTGGCATGTTTCAAGTTCTGTGTGTACAGGAGCAGATGATAGAACTGAAGAAGCAGAAAGGTTAGTGAAAAGATGAATGTGAAAGTAGAGATGGACAATGCTCCAGGGAAAAGAAGGGGTTTTAATTTAACCTGCACTCTTCTTCTACTTTAAAAGAAAACTCTCCTCTTTATCAGTGGCATGAGTGGGTTTCCAAGAGTGGACCAAAATGATATACAACTTGAGTGCAATATATGACAGCTTTAGTGCACATTATCTGCAGTCCATCATGGGATAACGTGTCACATTAGCTGCTGGAGTCTTCCTGGCTTGATTTAGGTGACTTCGTCTGTAGTTAGTGGGCTACTTTGAACTGCTTTGGTCAACTGACTCCTGGATTACATTGCTAGTGAATCTAGTCTGCTGTATGAGCATAAGAAAGCATTTAATTAAGTACGGGAAAGCAAAATTATGACAGGAAAGATATTCAAAACTTCAGAATTACACATTTCAAAAACTCTGCTTTTTAAAAATGAAAATATTTAATATTAATAAAAATAGAAATGCAGCAGCAATATGTAAAAACTGTATCATATGTATATAAAATACATAGTTTTTTCCCCTGCAATTCTATCCTTGCATATGAACAAGTTGTAGTACTCATTAGCTGTTAGGTGAAGGGTAAATATAAATTTCCATAGCATTGACAAAAGATTGAACTCCAGAATAATGCCAAAAGAAATGGATTAACAATATAATAAAAAATCAATTAAGGCCGAAGGGGAAAAAACTTGTTTAAGTAAAATGACTTTACTAGAAAGGCTTTATTTGCCAAATTCTGGTATTTTATTTGTTTAAGCATCACACTGTTTTTTATTAGAATGCAATGCCACATTTTCATATCATTCCCTTTGTCTCAGCTCCATCCCATAACAGAAGTAGTTTAAAGGTGTCTTTAGCTGATCTGTCTTTATCGTAGTGTTCATGCAACACACTGTTTGCAACAGACATAATTAAGCACACTTTACTGACAGTGCTGGGATTGCTAGATACTGCTTTATGGAATAATTTTGATCTGGCTGCAGGAGAAACTGGACACTTGCTATCTTCAGGGCTTTTGCTGGCAGAATTCCCAAATCAGTGGTGGGATTCAAATTTTTTTACTACCAGTTCTGTGGGATGGCTTGGTGGGCATGGCTTGGTGGGTGTGGCAGGGAAGGATACTGTAAAATCCCATTCCCTCCCCAACCCACTAACCTGCTTTCCAGCTCCATTCTCCTGTGCAGAGCAACCAAAGACCCAGCTGATCAGCTGGAACTCGGGAGGCAGAGAATAGATGGGGGTGGAGCCAGTCAGAGGTGGCATTTTCAGGTTCTCCTAGCTACTCAAAACATTACCGCTACCAGTTCTCCAGAACTGGTTGGAACCTGCAGAATACCACTCTGTCCCAAATGGCTCTTTGTACTATACCTTTGTAATTAATGTTGAGTTTTGTGGTTGCCAAAAGACTGATATATATAACTTTAACTTGGTTATGGGAAAGCACTAATTTTAATAGAAACATAGGAGACAGGCTTATTATTATAAAACAACCAAATATTATTTAGGCCACTGAATTAAATTGATTGCCCAGTTCAGGAAACAAAACATCCCTGATAAATGGCTTTCTAGTCTCTGCTTGAACATATACACTGAAGGGAACCTACACGATTTTGACAATTGATTGCCAGTTTGAATTGTTCAAGTGCTATGAAATCTGTATCTACACTCTGGAATTATAGAGAACAGATCTTGACATTTTTCTCTTATGATATCCCTCAGATTGAATCCTGTAAGACCCACTAAATGCAGTGGAACTTTCTCCCAAGTACAGAAAAACAGAATTAAGTATCAGCATCTTTCAAAGGTGGAAAACCTGTTAAATCTATTTTTAAAGAAACAAAACAAAATAAAGCAAAAAAAAATGCATGATGCTCAAATATAATAAATAAAATCTGCCCCACCTCATGAGCAAATGTTAGAATGCTCAACATCTATGTTCTCAATAAGTAAATAACACATTCTTTGGCTACATTATGACCAGATTATATCTATTAGTTACTGCTGTGCACCATGTAAATCTCCAGATTCCCCTGGGAGATGAGAAAATCATTTCAGACTTCAATAACTAACAATCAGTTATTGCTCTGGGCAATAATAAAGCTGAATGCAATTACCTAAAGTGAAGTTAGTAGTGTAACAAATGAAATACAGTTTTCTCCCTTTCTCTCTCTCTCAAAGTAAATGTAGCATCTCCTCATCACATACAACTGCATAGTGTCATAGTGGCCTTTAAAATGCATTATTTGAACACTCCGCTTGACTCCTTGAAATATATGTGATTAAAACTTACAGAAATAAAGATAGTCTTTATACCATTAGTTGTGTGGTTAATAAATGAGTTGAAAGACAAAGACCTATAAAAGTGGAAATAGAAAAACATTCTTCTAGTAAAGCAGGCATATTTAAAATCTATGTATTTTTGCATGCCCTTCTTTATAAAAGTCATAGTATTTTTTTTACACATACACACATGCGCACACATTTGTGCACCCACACGAATACATGCTTACAATGCAAATAATTATAAACAATTACTATGAAGACATTACAATGCATTTCTCTAATTGCAGTCCCACTCTCATATTTATTGCAAGCTTCTTTGAAACCGAAAGGACTGTATTAAAGTGTATATATGGTATAGATAGACAGAGATAGATAGATAGATAGATAGATAGATAGATAGATAGATAGAGAGATAGATAGATAGATAGAACTGGTGCCAGAGCTTGTATCTGTGCTTCCCTCTTTGTTTCATGATTTTAGACTGTATATCTAAAGGAGAAACTAACTTACTACTAATCTACGTAAAGCAGTATTGGAATGTTTTTAGTTAAAGGTCAAAGTAAAATGTACAAATGCATACCCATTAACAAATCTGATTTTCATTTCCTAAGGAAGATTAAAAAAATATAAATAATACCTTTGGAGATAAAAAGTTATACGGAAGACTAATTGTAGCTTCAGGAATTTGTCCTATTCAATTTTTGCTACATCGTATTTTCATGTACTGGTATATGTCAGTGCTCTGAATTTGGCTATAAAACACAATTTGTAAGTAATGGCATGGGGAGAGAAAAAATAAATGTATCTTCCAGTGAAACAAGTACTATGAAGAATTAAATAGGACACATTCTTACTCTGCCTGGTTTATTTACAGTATAAACAATGCAAACAATAGTAATAATTAAAACATAGTTTCATGCTGAGATGAAACTTTCTAGAGTCTCAGTTGTGGGAAGTTTATGATTTTTCCATTTTTGTATTTCTGATTATAATTATATCCCTGAGGCAACAAGAGCTGGGACTTGTCTTTTCTCATTTCCCTTCCCAAAACAAGATTAATTATTTTATATAGAAATCCAAAAGTTGATGCCAGAACAATAATAACTGTAAACAAAATATTTTATTATCTTTAAAATCAAGAATGCATAATTTAGTGGCATCATTGAATAAATAATGAAAAAAAAACCTTTATATACTCTAGACAATTCAGGGTAAAGCCAAAAGGCAATATTTAATGAAATATTGACTCACATTGTCAACAAAATGATAGTGGACAACTGTATGGATGACAGCATTTAGTAAAATGCTATAAAATCAATAGGGTGAAAGCAAGGGATGGGGAGAAATAGACTCAATGGCTAAGTGTTCAAATAATGGAATATGAAGCTATTTTTCCTTATTTCCCACATGACAGAGGTTTAAGTGACAGTGCACAACTTTCTGATGGCCAATTTTATTTTCAGAGGATTCTCTAGTGAGGAGATGCTTACGTAATAAAATTATTATATACTACTTCAAATTATTCATAGTCATTCAGGATTTATTAAACAAATTTATATGGCCATGCAACTCATAGAACAACTCTGTGTGTCTCATATTGTCACTGTATCTTTTCACTGAATCAAGCTAAGAGAATATGGATTCATAAGTTGTATCTCAATGTGCAAAGCTCTGTTGCATGTGGTCGGTTACTGATTGGTTTGGGGGGGTATGGTTTCCAATTGATGTTTTTTTAAAAATCTTGATATATTCATCTATAATTTGATTGGTGTAGTTGTGAAGTCAGAGTTCTTCGGAATTGAAACAATAAATATCCATTAAAATAAGGATTATACCAACCAATATAACCAATCCTCCCATGAAGCAGAGCAAGGTATCAGAGGTATTCTGAAAAAAAAAATACATCTGTTTATATTTATTTATTGTATTTTCTATTTTCCCAGCTGAAAGGCAAAAATAGGCTTGAAGAATGTTTGGGGTAGCTCTGAATGCAAAGCAGATTGTTGTGTTTGGGATAACAATGTCTCCAAGGGCAAAGGTTTTTTAAATATTTATATATATGACAGGAAATGAAGGGGTACTTGGGAACACAGTCCCAAAATGGTTGTGAAAATCTGCTCACTGTCCCTGAAGACTATAGCCACAGAGACTTAGGCTGATATTTGCATGGTAATAGAAAATGGATTTAGTTTTTCTTTTTTAAATTTATTTTTAATTTTAATTATGAGAATACAACACAATACATCCAACTTATCCTTGTTATACATATATACATTTTACTTCATCATTTATAATCTCCTTATTTAATATATTAATTACTAATTAGTCTAATCATAACTAATATTTCAACCTTGTCTTCTATTATATAACAATCGATAAAATTTATTCCATGTTTTATATTTACTCTCCTATGTCTTTTATTTCTAAAGTTAATCTATCTGATTCTGCACATGCCATAATTTTTCCATGCCATATTATTTCTGTTTCTGAAGGTATGATTTCGTTTTTCCAATATTGTGCATATATTCTAGCCGCTGTCAATACATGTATGGATTTAGCTTTACTACTGCTGTGACTGCTACTACAGCAGCTGCTGGAATCTCTGCAACTGCCTGTATCAAAAGCTTTTCTGTTACTACACAAGTAACGCATTTCACAATTGCTCCTATCAAGAGTCTTCAACATCTTACAAAACACTTTCCTTTGTGAAGAAAGTTGAGCCAAGAGCTTGAAATAGACACACTTATCTAAGTATGCCTATCTAAATGTTTTCTTGAACTGGGAGTACGACACCCTCACTATACCACCCTGCCACAAGCTCAAGCTCAACTTCTGCTGACTTCATGGATGCACTTCTCATTTTCTTGGCAACAAATAGGGTATTGCCACTATTGCCTACTTCTTAGGGCTGAGAGAAAGTGACTGGCCCAAGGTCACCAGCTGGTTTTGAGCCTAAGCCATAACATGAACACAGAGTCTGCTGATTTCTATCCGGGTACACTACACACTACACAAAAACCTTTTCTCATGACTCCCAAGTCATAACTCTGTCCAACACCCTACTTCTCCAGAACCAGATAGAGGTAGTCCTCAAGTTGCAACCACAATTAAGCCCATTTATGTTGCTAAGTGAAACACTTATAAAGTGAGCTTTGCTCCATGTTACGACTTTCGTTGCCACATTTGTTAAGTGAATCATTGCGATTGTTTTATTAGTAACGTGGTTGTTAAGTGAATCTGGATCCCCATTGACATTGCTTGTCAGAAGGAC
Source organism: Pseudonaja textilis (assembly GCF_049901715.1). Classification (NCBI taxonomy): domain Eukaryota; kingdom Metazoa; phylum Chordata; class Lepidosauria; order Squamata; family Elapidae; genus Pseudonaja; species Pseudonaja textilis. Next base: position 174,192,877 of record NC_141992.1, on the reverse strand, counting down.
CCAAAAGGGGATCACGTGATGCCAGGACATAAGTGTGAGCCAGTTGCCATGTCACCATGGGAATGCTGCAATGGGGTTAAGTGCGAAAAATGGTCAGGTCACTTTTTTTTTTAGTGCCGTTGTAACTTTGAGCGGTCACTAAATGTACTATTGTAAATCGAGGGCTACCCATACTATAATTCCCATCCCACCAGTTGATAGGCTGGCTATACAGGAGGATCAAACACATCTGCAGGTCGGACAATAGGAAACCTCGGAAAAAGATCTCAGCAGCCGGGGCAGCAGCTGAGAAGGAGGAGAGCGGCTATCGCCCTTCCCCAGTCAGCGGCGCTTCCTAGAGCTGCCTTTGCCTCCCGCGGGCAGCCAAGAGAGGCGGGTCGTTTCCGCCTAACGAGGGAGGCGTCTGTCCGCCACCGATGAGAAGCGGAGGCGGCGCTTGATTCAGAAGGTACCGAGGCAGTAACCGCTACGATTGGGAGCGTGGCGGCTGTGGGGGACGGGAAGGGACGGAGAATAAATCGCTCTCGCTTTAGCCTGACTGCCCGACAAGACCGAAAGAACCGCCATCATAATCACAGCTCACTTTCGAGGAGGAGAGGGGGCGGACCATTCCGTTAGTCAAACTTCGTACTTCCTCTCTGATTGGTAGGGGAAGAAGCTCTTAGGTCGTTATTGGTTGGAACTTGCTGCCCATCTAAACAGGGTCTCAGGGCATACGTATTTTCTTCGGCGGGGGCGTTGTCTAGAGAGCAATAGAACCGCCATATTGATTTTGGGCAATATCGCTTGGGCAATGGGGTGGAAAGAGGAAGAACAGGCAAGGGGGAGCGTAAACTCTTCTCCACTGATTTAAATCTTTGCAAGCAATCGTTCAGCCTCAAGTCTCCCACAAAGGGAAAAGAAATACTTTTTTTTAAAGTTATTCCTTCTGCCATCCCTCTGATTGTTAGGACGCTGTTTTTCATATCGCTTAATTAGAGGGATTGCTTTGGGAAATTTTGCTGTGTTTTTAGAAATCGCTAGCCAGGCATAAGATAGTCCCTGTTTTGCGTCCACTGATGGAGGGGAAAAGTAATCCCGATAATATCTAGTGGCAAAATTAGCGCTATATGGCAAGAAGTGATTGAAATTGGGAAAATACAACGCAGTGTTTTTCAAATGTAGCAACTTTAAGATGTGTAGACTTCAATTTCCAGAATTCCCCAACCAAACTTGCTTGCAAGGGAATTCGGGGAGTTGAAATCCAGAGATCTTAAAGTTACCAACTTTGAAAAATACTGATATAATTCATGGAATATATTACCCATTTACTACGTGCTTTCAGCCTGATTTGAGACAAGACTGCAATAAGGCTTTCCAAGTTCAAGACGACTGGCAAAGGCTTCCAGCCTTGGATGCTTCAGATGTGCAAACATCTCTTGAATACACTGAACGGGGATCAATCACAAAAGGCGTAGTTCCCAAACATCTGTAAACCAAGATTAGGCTATAGATAGGAATTATCCAATTGACTTTTATTTTATTTATTTTATTTGTCAATTGCTTACAAGATAATAAGTATAAGTATATACATAGTTATGAATACATGAAATGGGTACATATAAGAAAAATAAAAGAAACAATAGGACAGGGACGGTAGGCACGTTGGTGCGCTTATGCACGCCCCCTACAGACCTCTTAGGAAAGGGGTGAGGTCAATAGTAGACAGTCTAAGATTAAAGTTTTTGGGGTTTGGGGAAGAAATTACAGAGTAGGTAGAGTATTCCAGACATTGACCACTCTGTTGCTGAAGTCGTATTTCCTTCAATCAAGTTTGGTGCGGTTAACCTTGAGTTTGTATCTATTGTGTGCTCTTGTGTTGTTATGGTTGAAGCTGAAGTATTCATTGACAGGTGGGACATTGCAATGTATGATTTTACATACCATAATTAGATCAGACCGAAGACGGCGTAATTCAAGGTTTTCTAGGTCTAGAATTTCAAGTTTGGTGGCATAAGGTATTCTACAACGAGTAGAGGAGTGGAGAACTCTTCTTGTGAAATATTTATGGACTTTCTCAACTGTGCAAATATCAGATACGTAATGTGGGTTCCAGACTGATGAGCTGTATTCGAGTATTGGTCTAGCAAATGTTTTGTATGCTCTAGTTAGTAGCGTGATATTACCAGAGAAAAAGCTACGTAGGATTAGGTTAATAACTCTTAATGTCTTCTTAGCTATGTAGTTACAGTGGGCTCTGGCACTTAGATCATTAGAGATGAGTATTCCAAGATCTTTTACAGAATTTGCTTTTTTTCTCTTAAGAACTCTAAAGTTTTGTTTCACATGCATCTTACATTTGAGTTTGATAAGAGAGGGTACAGCAGGGAAAGGTTAATTTCTATTTGTGTTGATAAGCTTGGATTTATAACAATAAGTTAATAACAAAATAATATCTTAAGGATGATGTCTATGTAAACATGAATACTTTTGGCCAGGTTTGTGAGACTATATCCCTTTTTTTCAATCACAGATAGAGATAACAATGATAACAGTGAAGATCATAAATGTTAAATTGTTTTCTCATTACCTCCCTTTCCTATTAAATTACACAGTTTGTTGTTCATTACTATATAAACCCACTAGGACTGATGGGGAGTCCTTGGTGGTCTCTGAGCTTGTTTGTTTTGCTCATGTTTCATTACCCAAACTAGGTAACATCATCAGTGCTAGGACTGGTGCTGACAGAATACATTTGCAGAGTTCTAGAATGATAAAGTTCAATTTAATTGGACCCTTTAAAGCAGTGGTCCCCAGCCTTTTTTGTACCAGGGACCAGTTTCACGCAGAAACACTTTTTCAAGGACCGGGTAGGGGCGTGAAGGTTCCAATAACAAAAAACTTAATCAATGCTGGGTGTTTTGTCTCCATGTGGAGGCGCAGTTTTGATGGTTTCATGGCTTCATTAGCAAGTCTGTCACCGCATATTACACAGAGTGGGTGTGGACTCTGTTTCTGGCTCATTTTGCGAGGGCTAGCTTGCATTGCTGATGCAGGATAAATATGCGCCAAAGAGTCAAGCATGTAAGTTAGGCGAGGGCGGAAGTGGTTGTCTTTCAAAATAAAACACCCGGAAGCAAAAACATATTTTTATATATATTTTAATCATGATTATTCATTCTTTGCGGCCCAGTACAAAATGATCCACGGACCGGTACTGGTCCGGGGCCCGGTGCTTGGGGACCCCTGCTTTAAAGTATAGATCCAAGATATTTTGCTATCTATGGTAACACCAGATAATCTTGTAAATCATTAGACAAAGACAAGCTTTGATCCCAAAGAGGATGGGATCTCATATTTTTGTTTTTGAGCCAGATTTCTTGAAAAATCACAGGCATAAGGGATTATACATCATCCTAAACTATAAACCTCAATAGTTGGGCTTCCACAGTATGCAAAATCAAAAACAAATGAACTTCTTTTTAGTTGCATATGTTGTGTATGAATTTAGTTTGACTCTTTCTGTCTATTGCCTATGCAATAGACAAAGGTTAAAAAAAAAACTTTTTGAAGAGGCCAAAGCACTTGGAACCAGACCAAGAATCATGTGAAATTAGTCTAAGAGCTATATATTACCTCTTTCTGTTCTAGATCATCTTCCTAAAGACAGTCTTCAGTGGTGCTATTGCAGTTCCAGTAAGTACTTTCCTAAAAAAATTTTTTTATATTCTTACGGATATTGGATGGCCCATCAAGGTTTGTTTGTTTTTTTTGGTTTGGGCATGGGGGTAGTGGGCTAGGCAATTTTGGGGCTGAGGAAGGAGAAGGCTCACATTTTTACCTTTATACTGTATCTTGTAATATATTTACAAGTATGAGAAGTAGTGTCACTAAACTCCGTTTGATACTAAGAAAATTGTACCTGTAAATAGCTGTTATACTACCGAATCGAAGCTTGTGTTGGCAGCTCTTCTGCTATCTAAATGTATGCAAGCATATAAAAAGTCAGCCTGGTGGCAAATTGTAGAGGGAATTAGTGTTGCTCGGTGCAATCTGGGAACATTTCCTTGGAAGCCAATGAAAAATAAAAATTTAAAATCAAAGTTGAATAAGGAGGCTCAATGTTGTTACTCTGTATTTATATATGCCAAGCCAAAAGAATCATATTGTGATATGAGGCCCTAAATAGGAAAACAATGGATTTAAACTTGAGCAATGACTTAGGGGTGCAGAGATAATGGGATTTGGATTTTTAAAAGAGAACAAAGCCTCTGAGCATGTGTTCATTCAATGCAAATATTCAACTGCCCAAATAAGTTTTGTCTGTACTTTTTAGAAACATAGGTCAGGGGTTTCAAAATTCATGAGTTCACACTGGTGCCCACAATAGAGTGAAGGAATTTCTAAACCCAGCTGGTATTTTTAAACCTGTATCTATTCTTTTTCAAAACTTGGGTGTGTAAATGCCATATGCACGTATCATATATTTGTTTACTTTTACTAATATTTCATACTTTATCTGTCTGACGTATGCATATATAACACATTTGGCAGGTATTATTGTAGGCTGAGCTTCTTTGGCTAGGTTTGTTTTTTTGTTCCTGTCTATTTAGAATATTTCTCCACTTAGTGGAACTTTGAGAAAAGCAGAAAACGTGGGTCAGTACCTTCGCACAGGAAAGATTAAAAATAAAGAGCAGGGCAAACTTGGGATGAATATGTATGGAGGAATTAATATTTATTATGTTAAGTGTTCATTGAAGTAGTTAATTTTAAATATATTAATGATTTTTTGTTAAGATTAGCTGGAGTTAATATTTACTGAGGGATATTGTCATAAATCCACAAATTCAGCCGGATACAAAAATCTTTAAGAATGTTCATTGTGAAAATTCTCAATACTTTGCCATTGTATTGCTTCTTTTTTTTGGGGGGGTGGGGGGGATGATTCCAAAATTGTGTGCACCAGTTATGTTCTTTCCTGGACCAACGGTCCCTCCTCACAATCACTCTTGCCCTAGTCATTTCCTCTCTTGATTATTGCAATGTGCTCTACATGGGGCTGCCCTTGAAGAACATCTGGAAGCACCAGTTGGTGCAAAATACACTGGCCTGCATGGTTTTGTGCAGATGTTTCACCTCTCCTGAGAGAGCTGCATTAGTTACCGATTTGCTTCAGGGTGCAATTCAGCTGCTGGTTGTCACCTTTAAAGCCCTTCATGGCTTGGGAGCAGGTTATCTGAGGGAACGTCTCTTGCTGGTCACATCTACCTCACCCATTAGATCAGGGAAGCAGAGAATGTTGCGGGTCCCATCCCTGAGGGAGGTACACCTGGTGGGACCCAGAAGAAGGACCTTCTTCGTGGTGGCTCCCTCTCTCTGGAACATCATTCCCCCAGAGATTAGAATGGCCCCCTCTCTAGCACTCTTCTGGAAGGCATTGAAGACCTGGTTCTGCTAGCGGGCCTGGGGAACTCAGAGTGGGATGGAGCCCATCAAATGGCTTGTGTGATCTGTTGTCGTTGGGGTGGGGAGGTGGGAATTGGGGGTGATTATTTATTTTTTTCCCAGATTTTGTTTTATTTTACTTTATTAATTTATTTGATTCTTTTTGTTTGCTTTTATTGTTTTTTTGTTTTAAATATGGTTTTACATTCTGTAAGCCGCCTCGAGTTGTCATGGGCGTATAAGCGACAATATAGTCTGTAGTTTATTTATAAATGAATAAATAAATTTCTTTTTTACATTTTTTTATTTTATTAGTCCATTTAATAAAAAATGAAAGAAAGAATAATGAAAATACATTAAGAAGAATACATTATATATAAAATTAATAAAAATGAACTAAAAACCCCTCTCAATGAACTGATAACTGTTGGCATAATATAAATGCTGTATTATTGCTTATTTTTTTCTCTTTGTAATAAGAATGTCCCAAGAGTCTAATAACAGGTTCAGTTTACAAATATTTCATGCTGTCTTTGGCTGGGCCTTGTTTCTTTTTCCAGAGCAGATGATCTTGGCAAACTGTAAATTGAAGCCAGAGCTGCAACAATTTTTCAACACATTAGCAGCAAATTTAGTGCTTATGATGAAGAGATAGCAATCACATTAGGTTCAACAGCGGTGAGAGGGATGGCGTGAACTGTAGAAGTTCTGCAGAAATCTTTATCAGCTTGTTTCAGCTCCATGTGGTAGCATTTGCCATTTCACTTCTGAAGCAAAACATGCCAGCTTGTACGTTAGCTTTGTGATATACACAAAGAAGAGTTAATCATTAACTTTTACAGTTCTAGCTTCAGCAGGTTATGAATATTGAACTGTGTAGTCTGTAGTTTATTTGTAACTCTGTTGTCCTTAGATCAGGATTCTTGTTTTTTTTTTTTTTTCAGGATGAAGTTTGCCTTTGGTCTCGGAATGCCTGCACTTCCAGAAATAGGAAAAAAGGAAATTAGATTTGATTTTTGTGCCATTTGATTAAAATTAAATGTAGAAACTACTTTTCTTCAGGCATTTCTATCATAATTTACCACTTCAGTTTACACGATAGCTTTTGAAAGTCTCAGTGGGCTGTATCCAAGGCTTTTAAAAGGGCTGAATGCAACCTTGGAGACTTGGATCGTGCATCATTGCATGTTTTGAGTGCTTTAATTCTGCATTTTTTATAAAATACATGAATGAACTGATCCTGTTTATTGGACCATCTACACTTTAAAATACTGAAAGTGAGCAGTTTCTCATGTAAACAGATTCAGAACTGAAAATGTATGTTGCTATCTAAACAGTCTAGATATTTACATTTTAGAATTAGCAGGCAGCTTAAGCATATTGCCAGTTACTATTTGAAAGGCCAGAGTTATATGTGGTCCCAAAGCAGACATAGAAATAGTGTACTGAAGCCTAATGTACTTGATGGTTAGACATATCCATCATCAATATCAAATGGACTTTTCTGGTACCATGTACAATGAATAATAGATAAGACAAAATAAAATTAGATATCACATTACCAAAGTGGGAGTTATATATTACATATGGAAATAAATGACCTGTAGTCCACTTTGGTTCAGCTACCCAGGACCTAGAAAATATTGTTTCCGTTTTTCAGAAAAATCTCAAATCTTATCAAGAATCTTAATCTTGCAATATTATGTAGTGATTTGGTATAGCTCACATTTGATCTACTTATTTGTCACGGGTAGCAAAATTTGTGTGTAGTTTCAGAAGATTCTGAAATTTATTTTTCAGTTCACATTGATATAAGTCTGTTGGTCTGATATGATCATTCAGTGAGAGATACGAACCAAATCAGATGCAAAAGGATCTGCAGACGGTCTTCTGGCTGTTAAAATGTGGATTGATATAGCAGTTACAGGCATGGAAGGTTCCCTGCCTTTGCACCTTCTAATTTTCCTTAATGGAATACTTCCCCCTTTCAGCATGGTTAAAAACTATTTCAGTACTACTGATAAAAATCACCTCCCCCCTTCAGGTTAGGACTTTGTGGATTTTTGCTGTTACAGATATTTCAGCCTGATAATGAATGTCAGAAAAGATCCAGTGCACTGTAAGAAAAGTATGTCAATTTTGGGCCAGATGGCTTTGGGTTTTAGGATCTTTCCCCAGAATTATTTGCTATCCACTCAAATCTGAATCAGCAAAACCTAATGTTTCAATTTTTCTGTTCCTATCACTGCTGTCTCTCCTTTCTGTTTTGTTTCCAAGGACTGCCAATCATCTGATTCCCCCCCTCCCCCCAAATGTATGGGGTAAAACAAAACTAACCTATTTTATATGTGTTGAAGTTACCATTGGACCATGTTAGAATAAGAGGTAAACTAGCACTGTTAGAACATTAGAACAGCTAAGGATGGCTTGGGTCACCTTCTAATGGGCTAGGGACAAATGTGGGAAACATAATGGAGATCAGGCAAGAAAAGAGGAGGTTGCTAGTGGATGTTTGTCTCCATGCATGGAGAATTGTTTGATAGACTTCTAAGGAAGCCCAAGTTTCCCTTGAAAACCCCTAATCATGTTGCATCCATTCTTAAAGCTAAACTTACAACATTCAGAAGGTTGATCTTTCCAGGCTTTAGATTCATGCTTCCCCATTTCTTTTTTCGTTGGTTGCCCAAAGTCTGAATATTAAAGTTCAGGGCGAAGAAACATTTTATACAATGGTACATATTAGTACCTTTATGATATTTTAGTGACATAGAGATTGCTTGGGTAGTGTGCTTATTTTCCTTTCTAAATACCCTCCTCCCTACTTCCTATGGGACTTTAATGTCTGTTTCAACACCAAGGAGGAAGAGTAAGCTGCTCTTACTTTCCTATCTCATTTTTACTTTGCAAAAGGGCTTTTCTGTTTAGTTTACTTTATTGTCACTGCACCTCGTACAACGAAATCAAACACCATCTTCAGTGTACATCATGACCATGACCATGAAAATAAACACAAACCCATATCCTTCACCCTTCACACATTGAACCGGAAACCCCTGACACCCACACCAACACTGCACTATACAGCAGAATTCAAAAGAGCTACTGCCCTGGGATAGAAGCTGTTTTTCAGCCTATTTGTCCTTGTTTTTATTATCCTGTACTATCTGCCAGATGGTAATAGTTCAAAAAAAGGGTTCTCAGGATGAGATGGATCTTGAGAATGATTTGAACTTAAGGCAACGGGAGATATAAAGCTCTTCCAAAGAGGGGAGAGCAACCAATGATCTTCTGGGCAATGATATTAACCTTCTAGAGTGCTTTCCTATCTGCCACTGGGCAATTGGCAAACCATACAGAGGTGCAGTATGTTAAAATGCTCTCTATGGTGCAACGGTAGAAGGTCACCAGCAGTTTCTCATTCAATTGTTTTCTGAGAAGCCTCAGGTAGTATAATCTCTGCTGGGCCCTTTTGACCAGTGCTGCAATGTGAGCATCCCAGCTCAGGTCCTCTTTTAGGGTAACACCCAGAAACTTAAAACGGGCCACTTGCTCCACTTGGTCTCCATTGATAAGCAATGTCTGATCTGTTCCTTCTATAATCCACAATAAGCTGCTTGGTCCTATTGGTGTTGAGGACCAAGTTGTCTCCACACCATGAAAGCAACCGGTTCACCTCATCTTGGTAGGTAGACTCCTCTCCCCCTGGAGATAAGTCCCACCACTGTTGTATCATCTGCAAATTTAGCAATAGTATTACCAACATGAGTGGGAATGCAGTCATGCACATAAAGAATATAGAGTAAGGGACTCAACACACAACCCTGTGGTGTACCAGTTTTAAGAATAAGGGCTGAAGAGGTATGATTACCTAATCTGACCCTTTGTGAGCAGCCAGACAGGAAATCCATAATCCAAAGGCAGATTGAATAAGAAAGCCCAAGTCCAGAAGTTTAGACACTAGTCTATGTGGAAAAATTGTGTTAAATGCAGAACTGAAATCCACAAAAAGCATCCTCACATGGCCCTCCCGCTGTTCTAGATGAGTCAGAGCAATGTGAAGAGTGATGGCTATAGCGTCCTCTGTAGATCTATTTTTTCTGCATACAAACTGGTGTTTATCAAATGTATGCAGAAGACCAGAAATGATGTGCCGGCAGACCAATTTCTCAAAGCGCTTCATGATGGTAGGAGTGAGTGCCACTGGTCTGTAATCGTTGAGGTTATTGATAGGGAACTTCTTTGGCAGCAGAACAATGGTGGAAGCCTTCAAACAAAATGGAATAGTGGACTGGGATAAAGACCGATTGAAGATCCCTGTAAAGACTCCAGCCTTTTCTGTTGTCATGAAACATGTGTTATATGGGCTATATGGTTTATATGCAGGCAATATATTGTTTGACTTTCACATTTAAAAGCAAAATGCTTTGTTGCTGTTTATCAGTCTAGTTTGTATATAGCCAGGTTTGGCAGATCACAGTTTTAGCAATAAGACTCTTGCGCTGTTGTGCCTAGAGTAAAGGGCAACTGTTGTTTTCCATAGAATTGTGATGTTTTGGAATAAGAGATAATCCTCTAAAATAAAGCACATCTGGCAATCCAGTCTGTTGTCTGCAATGAATCCATCAGCTCTGAGTTGGACAGTTGCCATGGAACAGTTGTGAACTGAAAAAGTGTTCTGTGAGCTGACATATGGCCACACCTGAGCTTTACTGCACATATACACAGCCTTCACATCAGTATGGCATGTGCTGCTCTTCCTCTGCTTAAACTCTTTGAACTATAGAAAGCTCAACAAAAGGAAACACATTTGCCCTTTCTATATAAATAAATTAAACTCTGCTTCAATTCAAGCTCAGCTTATGGTGATTTCAAGCATAGCTCATGTAGGGGTTTTTTGGCAACAAAAATGTTTTGCTATTGCTCTTCATGGATTTTTTTTTAAAAAAACTTCTGAATCTAGCCTATCATACTGGAACATCCTTTCTGAGTATGGAGTAGATCAGGTCTTTCTTAATTTATGAATCCAGGTAAGATCACATAGCAAAAGAAATTAAATTATTAAATTAAATTAATTATATTTGAATTCCAAGCACTCTTGGACTGGAGGATATTCTCCTTTCTTGTTGAATTTTTTGGAAGTAACTCTTTCTCATGTTCCGCTAAGATCCAGTGGAAAGGCAGAAAAGTCTGTCTCCCTTCTCAGGACGATGACCGAATATATCACTGAAGAAACATAAGCCTGCTTAGAATAGATAAGAGACCAAGAACTAGAATTCAAGGATGACTGATTATAACATGTTCTTGTAAATCTTTGCAAAATGTTTATGCTATAACCCATATCTAAATTTGGCAGTTTTGGAGGCCTACAGAGTGCAATTTTTTTTAAAGCCAATCATGTCCTTTTAAGGTAGAATTGTATTTGTTAGTTAAATAATTTTTACTTTCCTCTATATTCCTTTGGGTTGCTCCTATTCTGCTTTGGAAGGTTGGGTGACTCTCCAGAACAGACTTGAAGAAGATAAGTGGGATGGAAGAAGGAAGAGAATGAAGAGAAGATATGTACAAAGAGTCAGATTGCATAATCTTAAATGCAGTAATATTATTGCAACAACTCTGCTTTAGAATATTGAATGATCTGTGGATCTAGCTGTTCTTTAATACTCTTCATCACTAGGGTGGAAGAATTCCAATTACCTCCGGAAGTTCTTGCTTTTGAATATAGAGAATGCCTTGTCTCCTAACAGTGACAGATGTCTTGGCTTTGCCAATGTAACTTTTAATAATAACTCCACATGTTATTTCCTTTATTTGTATTCAGTCTGTTTACATAATACGATCACTCTACTGGATCTGTTGTCATCTGGCGTATTGCCAGACCCGACCATCCCAGTAGAGAACAGAACATACTAGACTGTATTGCCTACAAGGCTAGTCAGTTACATTCAGACATAATTGCTTCACCCAAAGGAATTGTGCCAAAATTAAGGATATCCAAGCTAGTCAACTATTGTATATATTGGATCACTTCACAAGCAGCAAAAGAAAATTAGTGATGGCAAAGCTGCTTTTCCTTTCCCAACAAGCATTGTTAACGAGGGTAACTCTGAGAAAGAACAGTTGTCTCCATGCCTTTGTTAATGAACTTTCTGTATGGTTGGCAGGATGCTGCGTTGAATAGAGCATTGGTCTGATCAGGTGGGATTCATAAATGTGGAGGACAATACATTAAGTACACATCACCTATCGCCTTAATTCTAAATACTTGAAATAACACATCTGTCTTCAAAGAGTTTTGAAATATTGGTGCCAAAGTTCTTTCAATGTGTAATGGTCTGTGAGAATAACCTTGGAAAACAGGAAGAGGAGGAGATGCAGCCTAGGTTATGGTAAGACAAAAGATGTCTTGGGCTGTAGAAGGATTGGGGAGCATCTCAAAAGGGACCCTCCCTAGTTCTCTAGAAAACAAGGGTGAAAAACAAGAGAAGGGATTTAAAACTTGCAAGCTATGTACGATAAAAGTAGTTTTAGATTTATTATTTTGGTTTCTTGTCTGGACTACCTTGAAGGACTGGCACAGTGAGATCTCAAAGCCAGCTTGGTGTCAGGCTTTAGATCAATAGATTTAAACCAAAATCAATTAGTTTCCCCAGGATCAAGTCATACCAAGTCTACTATCAGGATAAATGGAAGTGAAAGGAATGGGATAACAAGCAACTGAACTATTAAAAATTGCCTCCTAAAATGAAAGGATCAAGACTTTTAAAAATTTCTTACTAATGGTTTTTCCTAGAAGTAACAAGAAGATGTATGTTTTTATGGTAATTAATTATTTTACTAGTGTCTTTTAGGAAACTAGTTTCAGAATGCTTCTCAGCCTCAGAACTGACCCTTACCTCATGGTTAGATCTACTGGAAATCAATGTAAAACAGTCACATTATTCCAATATGCTGATATTAACTCAATTCCTGTCACTCTTCTTATTCCCTGGAACCTTGACTGTCTTAAATACAAGAATTGGGAAATACAGTAGTGGCATTATACTCTACATAGAATATCATTCACAGATTTAATTAAATTTGAAAATTCATGGAAGGATTTCAGAATATGGCAGCAGGAGAAACCTCCTTTCCTTACAGGCACAATTATATCCTCAGATGTTAGTGTAATTATTGATGTAAGTCTTCTTAAGCATATTTTCAGGCATAGCAAGTCTTTGGAAGAACACTTATTTTTTATGTGGCAGATGTTGAAAACTATAATACTACCTAGCAAAAGAGAAGAGGACTGCTGAATAACATTTATGAAACATTTTTAGTGAGTGGAAAATATTCGTGTTGTTGATGTGCAAGTTCTATGTATAATTACACACATATGCAAGCACACATGTTTATTCAGTTATTTTCATTTCCATTAATACATGTTCTTAATTATGGTTAATAGTGTGAATCCAGATTGGTCATTTTATGAACAGATGGTACACTTCCATTTATGGAAAACACTATGATTCAACAGAGGCTTTCTACTGGAATCAGGCTATGTAATATAATTTTCCTTGCCACCCCTTTTGCTCTGGAGAATCCCTGGTCTGGATGAAGTTTTCCACAGCGTGTATTGGGACAAAGGAGGATGAAAAGGAGTCTTAAAATTGTTTCCATCAAATCCCGCTCATATTTTCCTTATTTTGAACTTCCTAGTTTCTAGTTCTGATTTCTGTAACTATTGCCTCCTTTGTAAATGATTAATTTGTATGAACGACAACCCTAGAATGTTTGGATTTATTTTGGTCTAGAAGTTCATAGCTTCCCAGCTATGGTTAAGTCTGTCCATGCATTATGAGATGGAGTTATCATTGGGTCATCTGACTGTTATTTGTGTTCAAGTATGTGCCCTACTAGTCTTTTGTCTGTCTGCACCACCTTCTGCATCATATTGTACACAAAACAATTAAAGCTCTCCAAAACAACTTAAATGAAGCAAAAGACCCAGTAGTCCGAAAGGGAAAAAAACCAAGAGTCATCTACAGCAGGTGTAAGCACTGTGACAGTCACTATGTAGGAAGACAATGTGGTGACATTATCTTGTACTTCCTTCTGTTAAGTACCCACGAGAATTTCTTATCGGTATGTTTTAAATTAATGAAAGCAGAAACTTGGAAACTGTCCATGAATCACTAAATTTCCCCTTGTTGCATCAGCCTATAACCCTGTTTTCAAAGATGATCACCCAAGGTGGCCCAGAGAGGGGTGGTGTCTTATCATTAAGGCATTATAATGCTTGCTCTCAGCATCTAATAAACATCAAAACACTATTTCTAAATATGGAGGCCTGATTTATCTAGATTTCTAATAAGCACAAATAGACTTACTGCTATTGAATTTGTCTCTTTTGTAAGCCATCAAAGTTATTGACTACTGTAATATCTCAGGGAAATGAATTCCATGAACAAATGAGTTCTGTAAATTAATTATATGTTTCGTGCATTTCTGTAAGTTAATAAACATAGTTGATTGCCCAACCTCATCCTGAAAATCTCCAAGGAAAAACATTCTACAGCTCAACAATTATTCTATTGCTGAATTGTATAAAGGCAGATTTTTTTTCCTTCATTTTTCTGAACTAAAATTTGAACTTCTATAGGAGTGGGGATAGTAACTTGTCCATTTTCACGGTCTAAGCATGTGTTCTCCCCTTCCTTCTCCTCTTCATCTCCCTTATTTACTTTGCCACCCATTTCCACAGGCTCTAGATTGCTAACAATGTACTGCAAACCACCACCACAACAAAATCCCAGAAAACCTGCAATTCATATAAATATAAAAATTTTAAAAAAAAACTTCACCAAGAAATATAAATGCTTACAATCCCATATTCAAATCACAGAACACACTTCTCCTGTACAAAATAGGTATTCAGCCTTTTCCGGAGGCCTTAGAAGGATGGGGATGGTCTAATTCAGTGGTGGCAAACCTATGGCACATACGCCAGAGGTGGCACGCGGAGCCCTCTCTGTGGGCGCATGCGCCATTGCCCTAGCTCAGGGGCCACCACATTTTTCTGTGACATTTCTCTCCGTCATTTGCAGGGAAACAGAAGCTTTGCAGTTTGGGCATGCATGTGTGCAGTTTGGGCACTCAGTGCCTAAAAGGTTTGCCATCACTAATTTCTACAGAGAGGGAGACCAGCTAATGGAAATGCCTGCTTTGGTTGTTCTGTCATGTGGCAGCCTCATAAGGACAAGATCTATAGGAAGTTATTGCGTTTTAACAGGTGAATGGGGACAAATGAATACAGGAAAAGATAATTGGGTCTGGACCATGAGAGAACTTAAGCATAGCCACCACATTGAATTGCATCTGTAAATCAACTGATTACCAATGCAACTACCAAAGCAGTGAAATCATCAGCTTCCATGATTCATTCGTCCTGTGATACTTATAGAAACTTAGAAATTCCTCCTTCCTTTCATCCACAATAAACTGTTGACTATGGATGGTCTTATGGTGGAATGTAGCCTGGATTCCAAGAGAACTGCATTTCAGAGTGCCAAGAGATAGCGAAGTTTAGATAGTTTGGTTGGGAGAAAATGGGCTATGATAGGTCCTCCTTAGCAATTCTCAGAGTGTATCTTTAATGATGCAAGTATAGTTTTCTGTTTATAGATTAGGAATAATTAAAGAACCTGCTTGGAAGTAGCTCTATGTGTCTTCCTTGGTTTTTGGTGCCTGACAGGACTAGAGCCCAATTCTCTCTGATGTCATTCCAACATCTTAACCTCTGCCTTATAGTGGCTCTCAAAAAATAGAAAATCGAACAGTTACAGTAATTAAACACAGTATATAACATTAGTTGCTGAATCACTACTTAAAATCTTAGTTCATTTTATTAGCTACAAATTCTTAATTCTGTTTCTTTCTAATGAACTACCTTTTAAAATTTCATTATCTTCACGATCAAAAACACTTATTAATATTTTATCATCTTCTGCAACTGAAACAAAATGCATTAAACAAGATCTACTAATTTCCTGAATTTTTCTTATGCCAGTAGATATTGCTATGCATACAGAATGTCCCTTTGGATATTATTATTCTTATTAATCACTGCAGTATGTGAATGAAACAGTATGTGTGATTTATATCTTGTACATTTATGTCTATATCTATGTATATGTATCTCTGTGGAATGAATAGCTTCTGAGATAGTGAGATTAAGAAATAAAATGTAAAAACAATAGGTCCTTTATGATGAGTGAGTTCAAATATGTTGCCTAAGAGAATGTGTGTGTGTGTGTGTGTGTTAGTTTTTTTAAAGGTAACCAACCTTCATCTTTCCATTTGTAATGCTTAAAAGCAAATATGTTTCCTTTAAGCATCTTTAAGGATCCTAATGTTAGACCATTCTGAGATGAAATTGATCATTCATATCTGATTGAGTATAAAGAATACACTGTAAATAGTGACATCAATACTAGCTGTATTCAGATGCTGCTAAAATCAGAACCCCTTGTCTGTTTTGGTTAAATTTTGCACCTTCAAGAGAAATTGTATACATGTACAAGAACATGTGGAGAGGCTTCCACTTATAATCAGGATGTTGTGAATGCTGAGTCCTCTTTAATATTCTGTAACATATGTAGCAGAATAGGGAAAACACTCTAGAGGGAGATCTGCAATATAAGGATATCTGAAGAGGGATCTAAAGGCCTTAGGAATGGACATTAATAGCTGGGAAACCTTGACTTCTGATTGTTCAGCTTGGAGGCTAAAGACGCAGCATAGCCTTCTCCAATTCGAAGAAATGCTCGTTCAGCAGGCTGAGGTAAAGAGGCAGTCCCGGAATGAGTGAAATTTGGGGAGTGGACTGTATCTGGAGACAGAGTGTATCTGTCCTCAGTGTGAAAGGGATTACCACTCACGAATTGGCCATTTTCGCCACACTACATGCTGTTTTAGGACCTCTTTTCAGAGCACGATACCATAGTCTTTTGAGACTGAAGGATGCCAATAGAATGTAGCAGAGGTGGTATTCAGCCAGTTCTGACAGGTTCTGGAGAACCAGTAGCGTAAATTTTGAGTAGTTCGGAGAACTGGTAAATATCACCTCTGGTTGGTTCTGCCCCCATCTATTCACTGCCTCCTGAGTCCCATCTGATTGGCTGGATCTTCTTTTGTTGCCCTGCACAGGAGAATGGAGCTGGAAAGCAGGTTAGTGGAGTGGGGAGGGAATGGGATTTTGCAGTAATCTTTCCCCAGCATAAGGAGGGAATGGAGATTTTACAGTATCCTTCCATTGGAGTGGGGTGAAAATTGAGTTTTTAAAGTATGCTTCCCCTGCCACACCCACCAAGCCACACCACATCACTAAGCCATACCATGCCCTCCAAGCCACATCCACAGAATCGGTAGTAAAAAAAAATTGAATACCACTACTGATATGTAGGTTTTCCTTCTGCAGATGTTAAGACAGCAACGTTGGCAGAGAGGTTATCAGAAACACTGGGTTGGTCATTGTATCTCCCCTTTGGAATGCATCCACCTCAAAGACCTATGTGGGTTTCCATTTTACTTGCATTCAAGCACTCTTTAAAAAGACCTTTCTCCCAGATTTTTGGTTAAGATGGATGAATGGGCCCTTTTGATGAACAGAACAGAACAATAGAATAAATGAACTGGAGAGGATGATAAAAGATGGTTTTGTTCCCTTGGATATTTTATTGTGTTGTTTTTTCTTTATGGAATTATTGCTTTTCTAACTTTGTGACTTTGCTCAGAGTTGTCTAGAATTGGATGGTTTAGAAATTTAATAAATAGCAAACAAATGAATAAAATAAAAGGCACAAATAAATAGTGTTCCACAAATTAAACACTGGAATGGGGCTTTTGTGGAAAAAGAAAGCCTATGTAGGATTGGAACTATACATTTAAAGACATACTGGATCGATGGAATCTCAACAGCTTCAGTTCTTAGGTGCTTTTCAAAAGGCAACTAGCCTTTCTTTGTTTTTCTCTGAAGACTTTTTGCTTTTCATCCAAGAAGCTTCTTCAATTCATTCCATTGTGGAACTCAAATTGTGTACTTCTGCATGAAAGGCCAGAGTTCAGTATTAAATACTTGGGAGTCGTTCTAACTATGGGACTTATCTCTAAAAACCTCAATCCAGAAGGAATATGCTTTCAAAAAGAAAAGTACTGAGACATTTGATTTATTATTTATTTTGTATTTAGTTTTTAAATAGGATGGTCATCCAATTAAGGAAATCATTTTATTGCTGATCTGCGCCTTTAGCAGTTCATCAGTTTATTCATCAAATATTATCTAAATCCCTAATATAGACTTTTTGAGCTAGTGTAAGAAGTGTGAGATAAACAACTTAATAAAAGTGCCATCAGGGGTATATTTAAATATGTTTCATTTAAGGATGGGATATAATTATTGCTGAGAATTGATTGAAGAAGAAAAGTACATAAGAAAAGTGCATACATAATGGCTGGCTAATACTGGATAAAATTGGTTCGATTTCTAAGCCTTGAAACAGGATGTAACAAATTTTACTTTTAGTACAGAAGTAATGTATCATTACTTACACTACAAAAGTAAAAGAAATGTGAATCAATATAGAGGAAAAATAAAGAAAAAGAAAATAGCTACAAAAAGTGTGCAAAGAGTTTCAAAAAGAAAAAAAAAGATCAAGGAATAACTTCTGATCTTTTTTATAGCCGTTAAAACTTATTCCTTCTCCTCATTAAAATTACATCATAGTTCTCTTCTTCCCATGTTCAACCACTTTTAATCAGCAAATCCACAAATCACCAGTTCAGTTCTTCCCCCATTTTCAAGAAGAAATTCATAACAGGTTTCCAGTCTTTAATAAAAATGTTATCTCTGATCAAACAGGTCAGTCTTGCCACTTCATATCTTATGTGATATTTTCTATAAATATAGAGTTCATGTGGTGTTACTCAGGTAAGACTTAAAGTATATGTTAGGTAAAAAATCTCTTAAGAAATTAAGAATAGTGCAAATTTAACAAAACAGATGGTTTACACATAAACAATGAATTGCCAATTTCTATCAAATTCTATCAGTACACAATGCCTGAATACTTTTTTTTTCTAAATTCAGAAGTAGAATTCCTTATTACATAGTGCTATGATAAACTTTCTTTCAAATGTAGATTTACAGAAAGAGCCAAATGAACTTCTGCATTTCTACACATAGAGGCCGCGTAGTGCTTGCCCAATTCAAAAACCAAACGTATCCAAATACGTCATTGATGAATACTTGGAATCTAGGAACGTTCAACAGAAAATGGGGCTGTGATATGGAAGAACAAACATTACATTCAGTTTTGCTACTGCTGAATGTTTAAAGTTGATAGTAAAGTTCTTAGTGTTTTATAGCTTTAGCTTCACATAATACTTTGGATACTTTATTGTTATTTAATAACTTTAATTCTTAAGAGACAGAATTGATGCAATTATAGATTATAAATTATAAATATAAATTCAACATGAACACTTTCTTTTGGAAAACCCAGCTTTTATCAATTTTACTTTTCCCCCACTTTTTCAAATAGTTGAATCAGGCTTTGAATGTAACCTCAAAATTACAAATGTATGTTCTGTTTCAAAAGTTACGTCTCTGTCTCTCTCTTTCTCTCTCTCTTTCTCTCTCTCTCTGTCTCTGTCTCTCTCTTGTGTTGAGAAATGAGTCGGTAGAAATATTAAGGTGGAGACAATGTGCTGTAGCAAAACTGTTTCAATATGAAAAAGGGTTCTGGCTCTTCTACTTTGCTCCTTATAAATTAGGAAGCCAGGGTGGGGACAGGGAGATGGTACTTATCTTTGTGATGGCATTTTAATGCAATATTTTAATCCCAAGCCAAATCCTTATATATGAAATCACGATTTCCACTTTATGTTGCCAGAGCAAAGAAAACCATTTACTTCTGCTATATATGCCATCATTAGGACTTTCCCATATTCATACAGTAGAAAAAGGGTTGAACTCATTTCTTCTTCAAAAAGAAAAAAGGAAAAGAAAAAAGAAGGAAGGTGAGTTTAATTGTATAAAGAGGAGACAGTTTCCTTTGTAAAAGATTTTGTGAGCTGGTATGATGATTACAACAAATTTGTTCCTCGAGGATGAATAAATAATCAACATTCTTTTCCTTATGAATCCATATTTTAGTTAGCAGGCTTATAGCAACTTTCAGATTTTTTTTTTTAATCAGGGAAAGGTGATGAGCTTTGGTCCCCTGGGAATTCAATTGTGAAAACAATCTTGGTTTTGTACATGCTAATATAGATCGTTATTCCCTTTCACATATATTGCAAGATGTTTTAAATTGTGGCTGATCTTTTATGCAAATAGCTGTCTTATTAGACATTGTGGCTGCATGTGCTAATGTCTCAGTGGGTTTCTTGGGAGTTTACTACCTAACTATCAAAGCAGTTGGAATGAATGATGATTACTGAGCAGCTCTGAAGAACAAAGAAAAGTCACAGCAGTTTTAAAGGTATTGGTTGCCACAAAATCAGTGACAGTTTGAAGCACATACACATCTAAGTGCTTCATCTTACTAGCCCAAACTACTACTTTTTTTAAATGACAACATTGACATTATGTTCCATTAAGTATTTTACTGGAAGTTCAAACATTTTTTTTCATTGCTGATGTTTTGTGGCAAATATTAAATTGCAGTAAACATTTTTTTAAAGTTAGCTCTTTCTGATGAATGAAATAAAGTATAACCTGGGTGTCATCTAATTGTCCCTGTTTTTATTTCCTTTTGTTCCTCGTATCTGAAATTGAAGGTAGGGTAAAGAGGGACAAAATTAAAAAAATGCATTTATGTTACTTATCTGTAGTTCCATTGTGTGTGCGTGTGTGTATTGATAGATAGATTTTGTATTTAAATTGTTATGTGTAGTTCCAGTATATGTGTGTGTGTGTGTGTGTGTGTGTGTGTGTGTGTGTGTGTGTGTGTAGACAGACAGACAGAGAAACAGAATCAGCAGGGGCAATTATAAATGTTCCAAGTAGGAATATATGAATAGTTTATGAGTGATGCTCACAATTCAAAGAAAGGGGATAAAGCTATTAATATCTGTAATGTATCTTTGAAGAGTTAAAAGATAATTAGAGCTTTCACAGAAGCTATAGTGTAGTTATTTTGAAAGACTGATTCTTTAGAATAACGTTGAAATGCCTTGTTGATGCAGGCATTCATCTGATATTCCATGGTTTAGAAGTTTTTAAATGGTACTATACAGGGGTAGGATTCTACAGGTTCGCACCTATTCGCTAGAACAGGTTGTTAACATTCTAAGCAGTTTGGTGAACCGGTTGTTAGAAGAAATTACTGGCCTAATCCTGTAAGGAAGGCAGGAAGGAAACATTCTGGTGTTGCTTACAGAAACTGCCTCTCCGTTAACCCTTATTACATTCTTGGCAGAACTGGACTTCCTGTCTCAGGAACGTCTCTGGAGTTTTATTCCCCTCCTTTGCTGGTACTTTGCTTGTGTGGAGTGACCATTCAAAGTTACAATGGCACTGAAAAAAGTGACTTATGACCATTTTTCACACTTATGACTGTTGCAGCATTCCCACAGTCATGAGAGGGCAGGCGAGGAAATGCATGCCTCAATGTGAATGAAGTTGAGTTGGCCATGCCCAGCCAATAACATGACCACCAAGCCATGCCCACCAACTAAGCCACGCCCACAGAACCGGTTGTTAAAAAACTTGAATCCCACCCCTGGTACTATATATTACAGATCAAGTTGATTCCTCCTTGATTTGCTAATATCCCCCCCACCCACTGTGTTGTTTGAAATTTCACAAGATTTCTGCTTCCCACCACTAATAAGAGAAGGAGAATTAAAATAAGTCACGGACTTTTATAAATATGCTTTTCTTCTTAAGGAGGGTGAAATTTGCTGTCAGGTGACTGGTAAAACCTTAAAGAAGCTAGCACTGTTGCTTAGGTCATTGAGACAAAGAGGACCTTTCGGGAATGTTAGGAAGAAACTATTGGAAAATACGAATAGAATCAGGATAAATTTCATTTTGTCAAGCAATGTAACATATGTGACTTGAAAGAGAGAGATTTAGTTTGTTTCACCACACATTCACCAGTCTATGTTCTTCCTGAGGTTTTTCTATTTTAGAGAAACTGCAACAGACAAGAGAATGCAATCTAGACATAAGCTTGCATCACATTCAGTTTACAATTTAATTGTCTTTTTGAGATTATAGTGTGATTGACAATATGTGATTCCATAAATAATTCCTGAGAGTACATATTAACAATTAATTTTACATATTGGAAAGGTCATTGAATTTGGTGTATTTTACATTCAGATAGAGTATGAAGTCTTGTTGATCCAAATCAAAACAAGTAATTTTAAGTGGTAGTAGTCATGCATTTATATGGATTATTTTCTCCACAACCAAATTCTGTTTATATTTTCCCTGTATTCTCTTTATTCCCTGTATACAATGTATTGATTGGTTAGTTATGTTGCTACATGAGACCTACATTTAAAATGGCTGTGAAATTTCTTAAGCATTTTTAATCTTCTATTATAGAGTTCATAAATACGGAAAAATGGGTAAAAAGGATGCTTCTTCTGCAAAAGTACCTGTGGATCAATACAGAAAACAAATAGGTAAAAGTTTCTTGGATTTTATCTTTATCCTTCTCATCTTATATAAAGTTTTGCATTAATACTGTTTCCTAATGAAAACACAATATAAACTTGTTTTCCTTTTAAAAACAATCATGGGAAAACATAATTGCTATTATGTTTCTACAGTGTTGCCTATACTAGAAATCTTGGGGTTGGGATGGGTTACAAAAATGGTAAATAAATAAGAATAACTGAATGAATATAGGCCAGGGGGTATCAAACTTGATTTCATTGAAGGCCGTATCAGGGTTGTCTTTGACCTCGAGGGGCTGCGTGGACATGGCCAGGATGGATATGATGTCATATGTCACTCGTGTCGAGGGCATCTGTGGCGGCCCGAATGTTCTGCCAGTGCAAATGAGCTCCTGAGCTCTGTTTTCGCTGGCAGAGGCACTGCGGACCAGTCCTTTGCTATTTCTAGGGCAGCCCCATTGGCCAGATCTATACGCTCAGGATAATTTTAGGGTCAGTTTATCCCAAGTACAACTGATTCAGTGTAACATCTTAATTAAACTAATGCCTGATAATACAGTTAGGAAGCTGTTGAAGACAGCAACAAAATGAACAAGTGATTATTTCATTGTGCAGCCAGTCTCCCTAATTCCAATATAAATTTAAAAAAAAAGAAAAAATAAGGAAAAACGAAAGTACCAAAAATTTAAAACGAATTCCTACTAATCAAAGAGTCAAAATCAGTATATTTTATGATGCTCTTTCCTGTCTCCTCTGCATAGACAATAAACCCATTTTTTTAAAATTTTCTAGCAAAAGAATAAAATGCTGTGGGAGAAGAAGACCATAGCATATATTTTTTTTGGTTCTAACAGTTCATGTTCAGGACTTTTAGCAACTACAGGATTGGATTTATAGAGTTATATCTGGTTGCTGTATGGTTTTTCTTTGGTTTGCTGGGAATAATAGATATAAGAAAGAGTGTTCCATATTTTGTTCCTAGATATACCTTTTCAACTGAAAAACATAATTAAGATCTAGGAAACATGTTTCAAGCGCCTGTGGAGTGTTCTGTTGTCCATTTTTAATGTCATATTTCTCTGGAAACTCAGTAGACGTTGATGTGAATGTTCCAAAAGTCATCGTGACTTCTGTACCTACTTATTTATAAACTGGTTTTTCCTATTTGTATGTTTGTGCAATGAATAGCCAACCCCACCTTGAATTTATTACATGTTGCTTATTATATCTGCATTACAACAGGTACAACAAACTTCAGTGAATCTGATAATGGTTTTGCTGCCTTTAAATGAGTTGTTAGGCTTTTGAAATTGAAATAGATTTGAACTCCTTAACCATTTCTCTTCTGATATACTCATTTGACATCATATCAAGTTCAAATGTTTCCTTTATAACACTTTACACCTCAGACCATGTCTAATTTGGGAGAAGCAATTTCAGCAGTCCACCCAAGAGTTTTGCACTTCTAATTTGATGAAAGTAAAATGTCTTTTTCTAGCTTAAATACAGATATATTTACTATCATTAAGCTTTCCTAAATCAGAACTGTACTTTGTGTGTGCCTATGGTGAAGTAGACTGAGAGCAACAAAAGAATTCAGGCAATAAAAGACTACCTACTCTACACTTTTGGAAATAGAGATATTCATATCTACTGTATCTTTCTTGAGATGTTGGAGTACTTATCTGCATTAGTATAAAGTGAAATTTGCATTGATAATGAAAAATAAGTGATTCATTCCTATCTTAGACTAGAATATTTTGTTTGCACTCACCGCATCCCCTGGAGAAGTAGATTGTCTTACTCCCTGATGCCATGAATGCTGGAACAGCATGGTCCAAGGACATGAAGACCTGATTGCTAAGTGTCTACGATGCTACTCTTTCAAGGCAACCGGGACAGTTGGAGAAATGCCCACTAGCCAATTACAGTATGCACCAAAGATAGTTCTGGGTGACTGAATTGTAATTTTGCAAAGCATCATAAGCTGTCATAGTTTGCCTTCAAGGCACATCTTGGCATATTTTACTGATGAAATTACCAGCAAAAATCTTGGATAAATATTTCCAACTCACTATAGGCTATTAAACTCAGAGTCATGGCTTTGAGGAGAGATACTATATATATTTGTTTATGTATCATCACTGTTGCATCTTAACTCAGCAGACGCAAACTGAATATAGATAATTGTCTCTGTGAGCAGCTGTGGAAAAGACTACAACTGTGCAGATCCTCTGAAAAAAATGATGTGCACTATACAAGCAGACATTAAAAAGCCCCCCTTTCTTAAAATCATTAAAGCAGTCATATCTTTTTCCACACTTGCACAGTTGCTTCATAATCTGTTGCCGTTTGTCTGTACATTCAGTTAATGAGGCAGTTCTACCAATTTGTTTATGACTGCTTCAATGTTTCAAAGTGGTGTGCTTGTATGAGCTTTTGTACAAACACTTTGAAAGGATTTGCATAGCCCTAAGCTTGCTAAAAACAGAGATTGACTATCAAGCTCATATAATAAATATGGACTGTTGCCTAAAAAAGGAAAATAATTGATAAAAGAATAATATTGGTAAAAGAATAAAAATATAACCACCTGAAAAAGTTGTGCATGATATCATGATAATGCTGTGAGTGTCTGATGCAGAGGTCAAGAAAACTTCCCTTGTAATGGAGTTTTTTTTACAATAGAGGAGTTTGTAACACTACTTAATATCTTTTAATAATTGAACTATTTGATGAACTTTAATTTGGGCAGAAAGTTGTAATTAATCACTGAATGAATTATTATCAAAAAGTGTTCAATTGATGTCCAATTTTGCCATTAAGCAATATTGTTATTTAATTACTTGAGGAAACTGATTCTTTTGTTATAGTAGACCGAGCAAAACCTTCAGAACACATACTGTAATGGAATAATGAACATAAAGTCTTAAACATATAAGTCATCTCCATAATACGTCATCTTCATAAAATATAGATTAAAAATGCTGCATATAAAATACATAGTGTGTGCTGTAATGCAATTCATATATATTTTTAAAAATGACTTTTATTACCATTAAATCTGAATTAAGTCTCCAATGTTCCTTTGTTCTTTGCCTTGCAAAGATAAGTGAAATAAAAATTATTTCACAGATCTAGATAATGGCAGTTGTACAACCTGACTTTTCTTTGTCAAAAGATAAATCCAGTAATTCACAAATTAAGAAACCACTTCTGTTTTTCACATCCTTGTATTAATCACACATACAGTTAGAAGTATATTACTTCTCATGATGCAAGACTACATTGAAAGAATGTTGGAATATATAAACTCAAGAAGAACTAGTCAGGATCCCTAGTGGATCTATGATTGCATCATAAATTGAATTTTTTTTCTTCCGCTACCATAGAATTGTATTCTGTGAAAGTCTCCCATGTTATCCATTGTTTTTCCTTAGTTATAAGTAGTACTGGAGAAGGAGATAAAATTTTCCAGTAAATTCCCAAATGCTATGTGTAGCTCTTCATATCTGGACTATGATATACCCTTAGGCATGACTAATTCTATGGAAGTTTTCTGCACATAAATCTTTTTAAGTGCCTTTGAATGCCAATTAGAAGGCAGCACGGATTCCAAATATATAACAGCAAAAAAGGAAATTTGCAAAATCCTCAGTAATTTCCTTGCTGTGGTAGATTACCCACTTGCAACATTAGTTCTTTTTTTTTGAAGTTTTAAAAACAATTTTATTTACAAATTTAAAAATGTACAATTTCAAAAATATAGAAACAATAATAACACATAATTTTTTACATTTGTTGTCAAATTTGGTAAGTCCTAAAAATCATTATTGGCTAGTACCAGTCACATCTTATACTCCATTTATTTTCACGTTGGGTTATAACTACTCTTCTATTACGAATACATTCATGTTTTTTAACTAATAAACACAGAAAGTATTATAAATGGCTAATAATAATAAAAGTAGTAACAGAGAAAAGAAGGTTTAAAACCTTTAATTGTTTTTATATACTTAATATATTATAAACCTCTGGATATAATTTGTATCTTAGGTTCATTTACATGTTTCCCCTTTTATTATCTACCTACTTATATAATTTATCCCATATGCGGTAATAATCTGTATTCTCCTTCCCGTTAATTTTAAGCATAAACCTCTCTAATTGGGCACACTCATATGTTTTCTGAATAACAACCTGTATCGGTGAGTTTTTCCAATATTGTGCTAGTGAGATACGTGCCGCAGTTAATAAATGGATGGTCAGATGTTTTACTTTAGCGGAGTAGTCCCCTTTGATCATTCCCAACAAAAATAATTCCGGTTTCCACTCCAGCCCATGCTCTATAATTTCTTCTATCCACGTTTTTATTTTTACCCAATATTTCTTTATCTCAGGACAAGTCCACCATGAATGAAAGTATGTACCAAATTTCCCTTTAGATTTCCAACAGCAAGGATTGGCTGTCAGAAATGTTTTGGCCAATCTAGAGGGCGCCAGATGTACATCATTTTGTATAGATTCTCCTTGTGTGCTACTGATTTGGTTAGTGTCAGGTTTTTCTGCCAGATTTCTTGCCAGGCATCCAGATCAATACTTTAACCAAAGTTTTTTTCCCAAGCTAACATGGGACCTTTCACAATTTTCTTGGCCATTTCATATTCTAATGAATAATTATATAATTTGGAAATTGAACTTTTCTCAGGGTTTAAAAGTATTTTATCCAAATATGTATCTTATCTCAATTCCATATTCCTTTATGTCTTTATTGTATCTCAATTTTATTTGAAAATATGACCAATTATCAAAAGCTATCTCTTGTCATTCTAATTTTTGTTTCGTTTTAATTCTTCCCTCACTGTCTAATATTTGATAATATTTTAAGTTTTTTACTGATGTCCATCGTGTTTAAATGAAACATTGCCTCCATCGTTGAAAACCACCTCGGGATTTTAGTATAATTATTCTTTCTTATATCAGTTCAAACTTTAATTAAAGACTTTCGGAATACATGTCTAGTAAAATATAAATTGTTTTTACTATTCGGGTTCCATAGAAATGCATGGTAGCCTAGCTGTAAATCATGTCCCTCCAGTTGTAAAATCCTATTATTCCTTAAATCAATCCAATCTTTTATCCACACTAATGCTGCTGCTCTATAGTATGTCTGCCAGACAGGTAGTCCAAATCCACCCCTGCTTTTATTATCTTGTAAATAAGTTTTTTTAATCCTTGTTTTCTTCTTTGCCCAGATAAATTTCATCACAAATGTCAGCTGGTGCTCCATTCAAAATCCAAGAAAGAAATACTTAGACTCCATTAATCAGAGAAAAGATATCTTTTACTGGAAGTCAAGTGGTAGCAACAAAAGAATTCTGAATCTGAGAAAATGGGCGCATAAATCACATATACAAAATAATGGCAACGTTCCCACCCCCAATAGTTCAATTGGCTCATCCAATTAAAAGTTGTGTATATCATCAAGTGGGCATCTCCAGGTGGTGATGAGGCCTCTGTTGACATATTTTGATAAAGAGTTGCAGCTGCGCATAGCATAGAAACCTAAGCAAGAATCTACCACCCACCCACCCCAGTTTATACAGTTGTGGTTTGTAACACCTCCAGCTCACTTCCTTAACCATTCCCCCCTCCTCCCCCCATTACTTATGACAGCCGAAAGATGCAAAGCAAAGGGAGAAAATTTTGAAGGCTGACATTCGGCCCTCCTGCAAAAGAGGCGTTAGTCCTAAAAAAGATAAAAATAGAAGGTAATAGAAAATATACATGTAACACCATCATACTATTTTTTAGGGTTTATCAGGATATTTCGTACAAAATGCCTTGATAAGCTTAGGAGCTCTAACATCCTTCTCATTCACCCATTCAGATTGGGAAGGAGGAAAATGTTTCCAATTCAATGTTCTTCCATTTGGCCTACAGGGGCCCCCTGCAGTATTCATGCAAATGATCAATCAGGTGTTGCATGAACATTTATACAAGGGGGTGTTGGTTTATCTTGATG
Source organism: Pseudonaja textilis (assembly GCF_049901715.1). NCBI lineage: Eukaryota > Metazoa > Chordata > Lepidosauria > Squamata > Elapidae > Pseudonaja > Pseudonaja textilis. The sequence continues at coordinate 174,164,757 of NC_141992.1, read as the reverse complement.
ATATTCTTATCTACACGGAGACTCTTGAAGGCTGACAACAATTTTATCTAAATCTTTAAAGAATTTTTTGTCCAGTAATGTCGGAATTGCTTGAAATAAATATAATATTTTAGGTAGAACATTCATTTTGATTGTTGCTATTCTACCTAATAATGAAATTTGCATCTTATTCCAATTTTCCAAGTCCTTTTCAATCTGTTTCAGTAATTTGGTACAATTATCCTCTCGCAGATTTAATGTTCTAGCTCTTAACCAGATTCCTAAATATTTAATTTTATTTACAATTTGTAATCCCGTCTTTTCTTCCATTTTTTTTTGTTTAGTATTTGTTGTTTTTAACTAGCATTTTGGTTTTTTCCTTATTGATTTTTAATCCTGCTAATTTACCGAATTTATCTATTTCATTTAGTAGAGGTGATCCTGAGCCTTTTGGATCTTCTATGACAAAAACCATATCATCTGCGAAGGCTTGTAATTTATATTCTTGATTTTTAATTTTAATTCCTTTAATTTCCTTATTTAATCTAATTCTGTTCAACAAAGTTTCCAAAATAGTTATAAAAAAAGCAGAGGTGAAAGCGGACATCCCTGTCTGACCTCCTTCCTTATCTCCAATGATTTGGTAATTTCTCCATACAATAATACATTGGCCTTTTGTGTTACATAGATTGCATTCAACATTTTTACAAAATTATCTCCAAAATCCATCAAATTAATCTGCTTTTTCATAAAGTCCCAATTTAAATTATCAAAGGCCTTTCGTGCATCCAGGAAGACCAAAGCCACTTGGCTTCCTGGATGCTTTTCATAATGTTCCAATATATCTATTATTGTTCTTGTGCTGATCTGCCTTGTGGGAAGAAATCCATTTTGATCCAGGTGAATTTTATTACTGAGTATTTTCTTTAACCTTTCTGCCATTACTGCCATAAATATTTTGTAATCTGAGGTTAAAAGGGATATTGGTCTGTAATTCTTTGTTTGATTGGCATCTGTGCCCTTTTTCGGAATCAATGTTATGATGCTTCCTTCCAAGATTCTGGTATTTTAGCTTCCAGTAATACCCCATTGCAAACCTCTAATGGCATTATCTCTTGTATATCATTTGGTAACCCATCTGGGCCTGGCATTTTGTTTCTTTTTTGTTTTTGAATCACCGCCTTTAGCTCATCTAAACTTATTTCCTTATTCAGCATCTCTTTTTTGTCCTCTGATATTGGATAGAGAGTTCCTTCTTTCAAATATACTATTTTATTTAAATCAACTACTTCTTCTTTTCAGTCCCTAAAAGTTTCTTTTAACTCTTTATTGAAAGATAAGTGATTCTAGGAACTCTTCTTTGTTACAGCTATTCCAGTTAAATAGGTATGTTATTTACTCGGCTGTTAGTTAAGTTTTATGATATTCTGCTGCCATCCTTAAAATAACGATCACCAGTAATTGAACAATGTTAACAAACCTAGACTGGATTTCCAGTTTAAAACAAATGTTATCCAAATTGTCACCAGGATTAGTTATACTCTACATAAAAAATAATGGTGTTGTTAACATATCTTATTTGAACATCTTTTGAAAGTTAACTTTTGCTTTCTGATTTTGATTAAAAAATACATAGTGTTGGATCTTTTCTATAATTACATCAAACTCAGTTGAGTTTATTTCCAATTAGATAGGGCTGCAAGCAAATATTTAAGGCACTAGGACCGTGATGGCAAACCTATGGCACATGTGCCACAGGTGGCATGCAGAGCCATTGTGTCAGCACGCAAGCTGCAGGCAAACTTACCTCACTGCACATGCGCGCACCTCGCAGCTAAATTTGGCTGGTTTGAGGCCTTTTTCAGCCTCCCAGGCTTGAGGAAAACCTCTACAGCCTGAAAAATAGGCTCTTTTCATCACTTCCTGTATTTTTAGAAATACAGGAAGTGATGAAATGGGCCTATTTTTCAGGCTGCAGAGGCTTTCCTCAAACTTGGGAGGCCCAAAAAGGCCTCAAACAGGCTGAAAATCAGATGGGAGGCGCAGTGCAGGTAAGGGGGAGGGGGATTGCATGTGCAGCAAGTGCGATGAATAGGATATGCTCTACTTTTTCCAATATGCACCACAATACTGTGTGAATTACAAATAGGTGGCAATGGAAGCTTGTAATGGAAATCTTCACATTCTTCATTTGTAGGCAGTGTAACATAGACAGAATATTTTTTATTTTATTTGGTTTGTTAATTGCTTACAAGATAATAGGTATAAGTAAAAACATAGTTATGAATACATGGATACATATAAGAAAAATAAAAGAAACAATCGGACAGGGACGTGCGCTTATGCACGCCCCCTACAGACCTCTTAGGAAAGGGGTGAAGTCAATAGTAGAAAGTCTAAGGTTAAAGTTTTTGGGGTTTGGGGAAAAAAACCACAGAGTCTGGTAGAGTATTCCAGACATTGACCGCTCTGTTGCTGAAGTCATATTTCCTGCAATCAAGTTTGGTGCGATTAACCTTGAGTTTGTATCTGTTGTTTGCTCTTGTGTTGTTATGGTTGAAGCTGAAGTGTTCATTGACAGGTAGGACATTGCAATGTATGGTTTTATATACTATACTTAGATCGGACCAAAGGCGGCGTAGTTCTAGGTTTTCTAGGTCTAGAATTTCAAGTCTGGTGGCATAAGGTATTCTGTAATGAGTAGAGGAGTATAGAACTCTTCTTGTGAAATATTTCTGGACTTTCTCAACTGTGTTAATATCAGATACGTAATGTGGGTTCCAGACTGATGGGCTTATTTGAGTATTGGTCTAACAAATGTTAGTAGTGTAATATTACCAGAGAAAAAGCTACGTAAGATTAGGTTAACAACTCTTAATGCCTTTATGGCTATGTAGTTACAGTGGGCTCTAGCACTTAGATCATTAGAGATGAGTACTCCAAGGTCCTTAACAGAGTTTGGATCACCAACAAGGTCTTGACTATTCAACCTGTATTTTATTTTCTGATTTTTTTTTTTGCCAATATGTAAGACAGAGCATTTATTTGTTGAGATTTGAAGGTGCCATTTGTTTGACCATTCTGATACATAGTCGAGGTCCTTTTGAAGTATAGCAGTATTTCCTGTGGTGTTGAATAGCTTTACATCATCAGTGAAGAGAACGCAGTTGCTCTCAATATGATCAGAGAGGTCATTTATGTAGAGTATGAAGAGAATTGGTCCTAGAACACTGCCTTGGGGGACACCACTGTTGACAGGTACAGAATTTGATAGGACGCTCCCAATTTTGACCATTTGTTGTCTGTTTAACAGGAATGCTTCTATCAGTTATGCAGTTGTCCAGAGATACCATACGATTTTAGTTTTAGGAGTAGTTTGTCATGTACCACTGAATCAAAGGCTTTACAGAAGTCTATGCGTCTATTGCTTTGCTCTGATTGAGTTCGAGTTATAAAACAAAGACATATCCTCTTGTTCATTTGTCAATACAATGATTGATGAAACTGCTCTAATGTCACAGAATAAAGATAACTATTCCCATCAATAAGACTGTTCATCATGAAAAAAGAATCCAAAATCTATTACTAAAACAGTTATTTTATTGTCTCAAAGTGGATTTTACAGTGTCTGTTGTAGAAAAAAGGGCTAACCAATTGAATACATTATTTGATAAAATACTTATTTCACCTTATTTGATGTTCTTATTGAGCCAGATCTTTGATGCACCTAATGCATTATTTTCAACACTGACAGAAATCTCCAGGTTTCCAGAAGAGTTTTTCTGATTCTTTTTGGTAATATCAGAAAATGAACTTAGAATCTTCTCATATAAAATATACACTTTACTGTTTGATGCAGGTGGACTTCCTAGATTAGAGGTAAAAACCACTGTTTTCTGCATGAGGATATGAAAGAGGAGCAGTGGAAAACAAGGAACGGGGGATGTAGTGGGGAGAGGACTGTCTGTGTCTAACAAAAGCTTTATATAAAAGAACAATGGTGGATTTTTGCTAGGAAGTAATAATAAGGATGTGATAAGTTTAGCTTCATATTGTGATTAAATCATTTTGTTTCCAATCTACAAATAGCTTACACATAATAAGAATATCAATAGACTACATAAGAGAAACCTTTAAATAATTCCATTCTCAGCTCTGCAATTACAAGAGCTTTCTATTGCATTCAGATAAAGAGATTGGCATTTCCACATGTAAATTTCATTTTTCTTCCCCTATTTTGACATACCATATACAGAAATCCCATTCATTTATTGGAAATTGTTGTGTTATTCTCTATTTTACTTTATTTTAAAATTTTGATCTGTGCCATGCCATGATTGGTGTTCATCTGTTCGATTTCAGAAAGTGATCTCTCTCACACACACACACACCCAGACAGACACACACTCACACACACAAGAGAGGGAAGTTTTTCAATTGTTAAAATAAATATTTTATTGAACAAATACAAATTATGAGGTTCATTTATTTAATATTGTGCTGTGAGGGAAATACTTTTACAACATATTATTATATTGATCTTATAGCAGGGTTGGGATGCTACCGGTTCGGCCCGGTTTTATAGAACCTGTAGCTATGAAGAGCAGCTGACACTGAACCGGTTTGGTGTTTGGTCCACCTGCCTGCCCGGGCTCTAGGCTGTCCTTTATTCCCTGCTTTTCCCTCCACAGCTGTTTTGCACAACACAGCTGAGTTTGAAAAATCAGGAAACAAGGATTTTCAAATGCTGCGCACCCACACTCAGCGCTTGTCAGCTGTCCAGGCAACACAGCTGATGATTTCTTGCAAATGCTGCATACATGTGTGTTATGATTGTCTGCAGTTCGGAGAACCAGCAAATCGCTCCACTGGCTGGCCCCTCCCTTCCCCGCCCACTCACTCCTTTCCTGACATCCGAGCCATCCAACTTGCCTGGTTTGGTAAGTTGCTATTTTTCCTTTTTCCTCCCTGACCACCAGCTGTTCTACTCTGCCAGGAGATTTAGATTAGCTAGAAAGCAGGAAATCCTTGGATTTCTTGCTTTCTAATTAATCTAAAAGCAGGAAATCCTTGGATTTCTTGCTTTCTAATTAATCTAAAAGCAGAGCTGAACCTTCCTTAGGACTGAAGCTTCTACTTTTCAGTGCAGACTCAGGTAGCCGATTGCAGATAGATAGATCTCTAAGTGAATCTGTGATTCTGTGAGCAACTCAAACTGCCTGCCTACTTTGCCTGCTTTTGGGTAAAAGTTGCTCTTTTTAAATTAAAAAATCAATATTTACATACAAGTCATGCCCACCTAGTCACATGACCACAAGCCATGCCCAGTCAGCAAGCCATGCCCACCCAATCACAGGACCACCAAGCCACACCCACAAATTAGGCCACACCCATAGAACTGGTTGTTAAGAAATTTGAATCCCACTCCTGTCTTATAGTTACATTTAATGCTTTTCCATCTGTGGAAATTTTAAGCACGAGGGTTGAATGTGAAGTAATGCCTCCCATTTTATAAATCATCAACAGATGGCAGTACTGATATGCTAGAAACTCTGACATGTTCCTTAGCATCTTTTCTTTCACTTCAGTTGGTGGACAGTTGCTGTAAGAAAAAGTTGTGTTGCTGTTGTTTGTGAAATGGAAACCTGCAGTAAAATACTCATTGGTATGGTTTAAGCAACCTGCCCTGATTGATTTTTGATTGCCGAAAAAGTCACACCAGTTGAAATTCACTGCCAAATGCAAGTTGTTTATGATATTGATTATGTTGTTGTAAGGGTATCACTGGGCCAGAAGAAGATTGTGAATTGGAAAGAGCTTATTTAGGTGATCAAGAACAAAGTGGATGACCTGTGACAGAAGCTGACAAGTTTCATGTGAAAAAGGTTGAATTGATCAAGGTCAATTGGTGGATCTTTCAAAAGAAAATTGTTGTGAAGTTTGGCATTTCACAGAATTGTGTAAGGTATATTACTAATGTTCTACTAATGTCAGACGTTTTGTGCAAGACAAGTTTCTCACATGGCAGAAATGAAAGCTTCAATAGTTGAAATTTGTCAGCAATTGTCCCGCTGTGAGAATGAGTGTGAAGAATATCTACACAGCATCATGTCAGCTGATTAAATATGCCATTATCATTGTAACCCAAAAACAGTGTCAGTCCACAGAGTATTATCACAATGTTTCACCTGGGGGAGGAGGAAAATTATAAGTCCAGTAACAAACCCTAGTTTAACTCATGATAATAAAAAACAAACCGTATTCCCAATTTTAAATAATCAGACTGCGTTCTTTCAGCTAGTTTGTTTCCCTGCACATACCTGCAAGAGGAAACAAGAAGCTCCCAATATGATGGTATAAATCAGGATTTTAGACTCATTATCATTACATATAAACATAGCTGGAGAGCTGATTCTGTCCAGATATTAGACTTCTGTAGTTTTGGTCACATTTTGTGGTTTCTTTTGCTGGGGAATGGGAGTCTCTGTGTTAGGGGACATGGTTTCCTAGGAATAGTCCCACTTGCAAGTTTCTAGGTAAAAAATTCCTGGTTGTAAGTTACATCTTAGGGTTCTAATTGATTTTGCGTAACTTGCTTTGACTCCTCCTTTTTCAGACTCCTGGCAGTTGGTCTGTAATGGCTATGGTAATATCCCTTCTTAGAAAGATTGTTTGGATTTGTTCTATTGGGTCTAATGGTTTTATTAATAAAATCTATTTCGGTTCGGTTTAGGGTTTTTTTTGTACTTCTTGGTACCATGCGCCATATGGTGGCATCTATATACTAAAATAAATCAGACCTCAACACCCAAAAGCTATTCTTTCATACTGTGAAAGGAATAGAAATCAGATGGAAAAAGGCATAATATAGTGTTCAATCTGGTAGAGTAAACAAATCTTCCAAACAATTTGTTTGAATTAATTAGTATTTCACTGAAAAAACCTCAAAGGTGATTCTTGTGTGTTAATTTCTACTTCTATTTCCCACTGAACTAAATCGGAGCTTTTGCTAGGGATTTCTGAAACCACATCAAGCAAATCCATTAATGTTGTTTTCTTTATTATGCCTACTGTTTCAAATGAATGTGAACTTTGGCTTGTTGAATTTTTCCTTTTTTTAACATCCTGAACAACTTCAGTGCACTATTGCCAACTTCCTGTCCGTTGGCAGAACTAAAATTTAAAAGATTTTTGAATAATTTTAGAAACAAAACTATAGAAGATAAAGTGGGATTTTTATTTGCCACTGTTTTTCCCTAAAAGTTTTCATTAGGTTTGCTCTAATAATAAAAACTAACTTGCTCAGCTTTTCAGCAACAAAACTCATGAAATAACAAAGTTCACAATTCAGCAACAAAGTTCATCAACCAAGTTTTTCAGCAACAGAATTTTTATTATGTTCATTAAACAGCAGTGAAATTAAGCACCATATAACTATTACAATTTTAAGAATATAATTCATATGAAAGCAAAGACTATCCTCTATAATCTCAAGATCAGAGAAAACATTTTTCTTCTCTATTATGTGTTGGTTAGACCACACATAGAATACACCATCCAGTTTTGGACTTCTGAGGAAGCAATGATGGATGGAAGATGACTTTGCTTTCCCTGGAACCGCCATAGCAGAACAAGAAACCAGTGAGTGGATCAGCACCTCAAAATTCCTCTCTCTGGATATGGTGAAGATCTGGAATCTCCTACAAGTGAGCCATACAGAGGTTTCCGACAAAGAAGACCATAAAATGATCTCTGATGCTAGAATTTTGAGAGCCAAGAAAACCCAGCTATGTCCAAGCCATGACTTGGAGCCTTCAGACAGACACTGGGTTTGCCTATTTCCTTTTCTAATCATTTTTGCTTGTTAATTGCTTTTTGGATTTTAAAAATCTGTAAAATGACAAGTTATCATACTGGATTGCTATCCTTCTTTCATTGTCATTGAAAGAAGTTTCATGTAAGTTTTAAACGAAAAGGATAACTATAACACTGATTTTGTAAACTTATAAATAGACTAAGAGACCAGATGAATGGAAATATGATTTTGAAATTAATCAGTCCTGATGCTTGTTTAAAATCCCATTAAAATATATGAATATTGTGAATCTAAATGTAAGAAATCTTCTGGTGGAAAATGTGGATTAGAGAAAACCTGATAAGAGGAGAGATTTTGAAGACTGAATACTAGAGGCAATGAGCAAGAACTATAGAGACCCACTAATTCAGAATGGAGAAAACATTTTAACTTTGGAAGAATTCAAGCATATTTGAATTAAATTTTTTAATTCAACTTAAATTTTTTCTTAAGATTATCTGCTACCATAAAAAATGGATTTAAAAGAGAAGATTAGAAAGGATACAATTGAGAGGCAGGCTGTTTTGGATGTGGATTTAAAAGTTACAAGAATGAAATTCAGAAAGATGCTACACTACATTCACAAACCGACTGATCTCTTAATAACTAAAAGAGATATTTGGACAACTTTTTTTTCTTGGACTTACAAAATACACATCTTAAAGTTATGTTGGAGTTTCTGAGCAGAGACAAACAGAAAATGAAAAGAAGTAAACTTTTGGGACATTATTTAAAGCAACTATAGATTTCCTTCTAAACTTCTAAGCCCCAAAGTAAGGAATTTAAAGTTGACTTATCTGATCAAGGTTGAAATAGATATCATATTCTTTCTAATGGTTCTTAATTGATTTTTCTTGACCAGGACTAAATGAGCAGGTTTTAACAATGTGTTTATAGAAGAGATAATACACAGGTAACAGAGAGTTTTTTATTGTATTTTTAGAGAAAGTAATAAGTTATGGTGTTAAAAATAAAGGAAAGTAAATTAAAGTTGGCTTAGTTGATTAAGGTTAAAGTGTAGAGGTTATTGTTGGTAACTCAGGACTTTTGCGGATTGGGACTGAATGATAAAGTTTTAAAATTGGATCAGAGATAAGAAGAGAAGTTTTGTTGTAATATTAGAGAAGATAAGTTCTGAAATTGTACTTGTTTTGATGAAGAAGGATGTAATTTCTTTAAATATCTTTGTTTTTCTTTTTATAATTTTTTACTTTCTACAATTTCTTTATTTTTGTGTTTTAATAAATATTTTTCCTGTCTGCACTTTTTACTTTATATTTTCCTTAGTTTATATTAGTTTTTTTTACTTTTTATATCTGCAAACTTTAATAAAAATATTATACATAAAAAACAATACTGTATCCACCTGAACAGCATATTTGAAAATTCACAACTTGTGTAGATGGAGATAAAAGCACCAGGATGATAAAGGGCCAGGATGAACTTAGGATGAATGGTTTGGAGGACTGGATACATTTAACTTGAAGAAAAAGACATTATAATTGAAAAGCATGTGGAAAACAGGGCAAACTTGTTCAGCATTTACAGAGAACTGGCTGAGAAACATATTTACATTACAAGGAAGTATATTGCGGATGGACATTGGAAGAATTTTGTAATGATCAGAGCTTCTTCAGCAATGGAAGAGATGGCCTTCAAAGGTAGGTGGACTCTTTGCTGAAATCATTGAGGCAAGATGTTAGGGATTGTTTAGCAAAGACTCCTTACATTGGGCCTGATTTTTATAGCCATTCTATAATTCTGAGTAAAATTATCATTTGTGAAGTTCAGAAGTTCTTCTGATGTTAAAAACCAAGAATACCATCACAACAGATAATTGTAAAATCTCTCTGAAATGCTCAAACTTGTTCTAGCCAATCAAACCAACCCAGTATAAAATTGGAAGCCTGCTGAAAAGAAAATTAATAAACAGTGGAGTAATTTGAAATTACAAATGGGCGAGCCAAAATATCCTCCATGGAAAGAAAACAACTTGTTAGAATTGCTGGAATCAGTAAGATTGTTCCTCAACTTCATTCCATCACATGTTTTTGGCTGTGCCATCTGTGCTCTATATCAAATGAAAACATTTGCAGGTAGATATTTCCCAGTGGCTTTCTGACAATTATTTTGTTGAAAATCCTTTCCCCTACCGAAGTCTAAGCCCCAATAGCTAAACAGAAAGGCTTTAGAATGGCATTTATACCTAGATAAACAGATGCGGAGTAATATTTAATTTTTATTCTGCATTCTGCACACACTGACATTTTCATGGCTGTCACTTTTACATGATCTGAAAATTTGCAAAGGTAGCATTCCATCCATCATTTTCAACACTTGCTTATTCTGTGTTTTTTTAACATGTCCAGTACAACAGTCCAAAGCTGCAGTCCCTTTCTTGACTGATATTTTAGTTAATATTTCTCCATACAGTTGGAGCACATTGTTTTGCATTTTTCTGCTCATGCTACATCTGGTTATAAGTATCTACAGCCTCTATTCTTTTATGTAAACTGATATTGGTGTCATTTATTTTATGGTTGAACTGTTAAGGCCTGTCAAGTGACATTTATTTTGAAGGAAAGTAGTTTAGAATTACAAGTTCCCTGAAGATGATATAGTGCAGAAATTATGAGTGATTCAGAGAGATTGAGATGATATAGTAGTTTGCAGTGAGGGGAAAATATTGTAAGAACAATTCCAAATAATGCCAATGAAGAGGAAAATATGGAGGACAGCCGTGGAAGCCAGTGTAGCTGAAGAAAAAAACTTTCTAAATAGGTAAAGGCAAGAAACAGATGTCTTCAAGCAGAAGCTAGATGTCCATTAGTCTACAATGCTTCCATTTGAATTTTTGTATTGAGCTGTATAGTAGGCTTTGTTGAAATAATAACATGTAATATAGATTTAGCAAGAGATAAAATGGATGCAGCAGTAAATGGGGAGAGCTAACAGTGGGCACTGGGGTTTGGGGATTGTTGTTGCCGTTGCTGCCGTCATGTGTGGGAACTGGTTGGCATGTGCATCTCAGGGACCTGACTCCGGGGTCCCTCAGAAAGCCGGGAGGTGAGAGAACTGCACGGCCCAGATTAATTGCTTTGGGGGCCATTTCTTCTGCGGCCCACCAACATTTTTCCACACCCCCTGGTTGGCGACCGCTGTTTTAGAGGGTTTTTGAAGCACTTGGAGATTTATCTGTGTCCTCAGGGTCACCTGAGTAATGCTCCTGGTTCCTGTAGTCAAATGTATATCCTGTAGTAAAGGCAATTTCTTTGTGTGTCCAATCACACTTGGCTAATAAAAAATTCTATTCTATTCTAGTCTGCATTTTCCCCTCTCTGGAAAACTATTCCTACTCCCACACCATTCAGAGGGTGTTGATCCAAATTGTTCATCCAAATTGTATAGCTAAAAGTCTGTAGAGATTCTCAGTCTCAGCAGATCATGATTCAAATGACTGAGAATCTGTACAGACCATTACAAAGTAACGCATCACATGTAAACAGAAAGATATAAGCCTAATATTTAAAACTGCTTGAATGCAGACAATGGTGGGAAGCTTCACATAGTATATACAACGATGAGATTCATGGCAGGGGTGGGATTCTACCAGTTCACACCATATCAGGTGAACCCCTTGTTCTGACAATCAGCTGGCTCCAAACCAGTTCGCTTTGGGCCCACCCCCTGCCCTCCTCTGCTCTTTCCTGTCCTTTATTTCCTGTTTTTAGAGCTTAACCGATTGGCAGTTTGCCGCGCCCCAGCTGTTTTATTCACAGGGGCTGCAGTTGAAGAGCTGAAAATGGGCTTTTTTTGAATGTGGACTGAGTGCACACAGAACATGTTTGGTGTGCACATGTGCAACCAGTTATTATACCGGTTGCATTGCACCCTTGATTCATGGGCCTTTTGGACTTCTTTTCCCTGTTGCTCTCTTTTAGGATGCAACATAGAAACAGGAGCTAGAGGTAGTCCTTGACTTACAACCACAATTGGGACCAAAACTTTGGTTACTAAGCAGTGCAGTCATTAAAACAAGTCATCACATGACTGGACCTGACTTCACAACCATTTTTACTGTCATCATGAAGTGAATCGCACATTTGGTAAGTCAGTCATATCATTAAGCAATTCCAGCTTTCCCCATTAGTTTGCTTGTGGAAGCCAACTGGCAAGGGCCTCAGTAGGGACGCTTCAACCATCGTAAATGCAAGCCAGTTGCCAAGCACTCAAATTTCGATCATGTGACCATAGAGATGATGCAACAAGTACAGTTTTGAGGATGAGTCATAAGTCACTTGTTTCGGCACCATTGTAACTCTGAACTGTTGTTAAATGGATGTTTGTATGTCAAGGACTATTTTTAAGCATGGGGACAAGTGTGACTGTTTTGCAGAATCTCCACACTAGCTGCAGACGTACTTGGTCCTCAAGAAAAGATTTAGATGAGTATGATCCCCGATAGGTAGCTTTGATTTGCAATTTGGCTTTCTGTATTTGTACAACTTTTCCAACAGGATGACCTTCAAATATATTATGGCAAACAGCTCCCAGAATTCCCAGTACCAAAACTGGGAGGTATCAGTTTGAGGAAGTCTGCTTCAGCATATAGAAACGGATTGCTTTATGGATTTAAAATTACAGTTTAACTTGTGCAAGCAGATCTCTCAGCTGAAACTGCAGGGGGAAGGAAACTAATTGAAGGTATATATATTGCTATACTCAAGAAAGGCTTTTATTCAGGGGAAGAAACCCTTGGTGATAGCATAAAAGAAACTTATTCACTTTAATGCATCCTTCTTGTTGGCTTAAAGCTGAAATACAGTTACTTGAAAATTAATTTACCTCTCATGAATGCCTGGCTGGATTATCTTTGTGGCATAAAATGTAATGATATGTCAGCCCTGAGCTCAGAATGCCTTGTGTCTGCTATAAAAAAAAGTTGTTCCTGAGCACTTAATGTTGTGTTAAATGATGATGTGTCCTTTGCAAATGTATTATTAGTGTCAAGCTGTTCCATCTCTCAAGATTGAGAAATGGCCAATGATTTGAGCTACCATTAAACCTGAATAATAAAAAAAAGAAAAAGGCTATGTGCTGGGAAGGAGGTTCATGCACACTTGAAGTACTTATGCTCTGACTATATTCAATGCATATCAAAATGTTTCAGTTAGCAATAGACTCCAAAAACATCTTTAATCACAGCAATTGAAACGGTATTAAAGCAAATCTCTCTTCCTCTTTTATAAAGGAAAAATCCCCACATATCTATGGGTGTTAATAGTAAGATCCAATAAAAAGGGCACTGTGATATTGCTGATGAAGTTATAGTTTGATAGGTTTGCTATTAATTTAAATGCTAGTGTAGCTGGAGTCCTTTTATTTGAAGTGTGAAGTTTCATATTACTAACACAATTAGCTTTGTGAATATTAACATCCCATCTCCATAGGCTTCCTAAGAATGCTTTGTAATAGTGCCTAGCCCTATGATATTACCCAGAGGAAAACGGGGACCTGATACCAGAATGAGTCAAGTTCTTCCTCTATCAGAGTTTTGAGAAAACTTCCAAAAATAGGATTTATATATCATCCCTTCTTGGACAACTCATTTCACAGCATACATGTGAAAATAGATTATGATTAACTAACATGTCAATTAACTGCAAAATAGCTTTGTGTGCGGGTCAGTTGAACTTGTCCATATCTAGGACAATCACATATATTTAGCACAAACATCAAATATTGAATTCTCTTGCATATAAATATGTTTATCAACTTCATAGAATTAATGACTGCCATATAGTGGGCAGAGAATCGTATCTTGATGCCTATGAAACTTTCTGCCCTATTATGATTTAATTTCATACAGAGGTTTTCTTCTTCCTTTTCCCTTTTTTCTTGTCTTTTTGAAAAATAGAAAGTTGTGACACAAAGAACTCCTCTCTAACATGATCCTTGTTTTCTAAAAATGCCTCCAGCTTTTACTAAGCATTCTTATTAAATAACAATCATGACTGTAACCCAATGCTTTATATCCACTTGCTCTGGAAACAAACAGAAAAACAAGTAGTTCAGTTAGCCCCAACTTTTCTTGGCTACTCATAGTGGCTGAAAACAAAGAACTGTGGTTGAGAGTTGATGCAAGATGCTGATTTGGGTTGTACGTTTTTGTATTTTGTATTTTTATTATTTTACAATATTGCACTGTTTAATGTTATGAGCCATCAAGAATCGACAGTATTCATGATTGGCAGGACACAAAATTAATAAATACATAAATAGAAATGACATTGGGAGTATAATATGGAGTATGATGGCAACTATGGATGGATTGTTTTCTGGTAAATTGCTGTTAAGGCATCAACAATGTCTAGTATACCTCTTTGGTAAATGATAAGCCTTCACTCACTGAACCAAATAGAAAAGAACTTATTTGAAGCTGATAGGCTGGCTAAATATATTTTAAATATTTTTCTTTTTTTAAATATATGTCAAATATTAAGGCGTATACTAAATATTGGGAATGAAGGATATATTTTCAACAGTAATGATAAATTCAGAAATGTGTCTTTCTAGATTACCTTGTTTTCTATAGATTTCCCTTGTGTACTCTGAATACTTTTAACGATGCCACATCCAATAAATAAAACGAATAGGTAAAATTACACTAGGAAAAGAGCTCATAATAAATTCAGACAGCAAGGATATTTGGTGCACAATAGATGAGAATGTGCTTGCTTTCAACTTTGATGTGTTTCATAAAAGAGAGATATTGAAAATAAAACCAGAAAAAACCCACAAATTTAGCAAAGAGATCTGCAAATTAAACCACACTTAAAAGGGAGCGCACACTGAATAAATTAGTAAGTAGGAATTGGTGTTGTAGGTATCAAATTATCCCTAACATTTAGAGACAAAGAAGTAACAGCTGACCTCCCAGTGCTGGAAACACAAAAGCTGACTGAGCATTGGTGCTATATTATCTTCTATTCCAACGCCATATATGTGCTTATTTTGTGTTCTGGAGTGGCAGGATTACATCCATTTAATAAAAGGTAAAAAAAAGATAAAATGAATTACCTCACAGAACAGGATGCATAGAAAACTTAAAGGAATGTAACAGGACTGCTTAATCTAGAAAAATCATGATTTTTTTTTAAAAGTCCTTAATAAAAATTAAATATTAGGCAACTTACTTGCACGTTTCCTGCATTATGTAGGAAACTATGTATTTTTATTATTGTGGTACAAGCACAAAAATATTCAGGACAGCAGTTTCTTGGCAGATATAAATTGGAGAGAAAGTGCTGAAAGGGATTTTAAATCTGTAATGTATGTCAGTTTTTGGCATGCAGTAAATAACTCATTTTCAGATACTTTGCCTGTGTAATTAAATTTAGATTGTATATTTCGCATTTCAAATATTTTGACTCTTCCTTGTTTGTCATTCAATTGTGGCATAATTGGTGTGGTCTGTATAAATGGGCAATAAATTTATGGACTTTTGTTTGGGAGATCGAGCAATGAATAGAATTTGGTAATCATCCCAGGAGGAATTATCTTGAACATGTATGTGAGAGTTAAAGAACTGAAATTAGTTTTGTTTTTGAATTAAAGACAATTAGATATTTCCAGGCACTCATAAAAGACAATGAATTGAGGAATAAGTTAGAAGCAAGTCCATTTGCAGGTGAAAAGAAATGTTTTTGAATTTGAACCAGCTGTATTTTCTATAAAAGGGTGTTTGCCTGATAGCATAATGTGATTCTTCACACTGTACACTATGATGATACTTAAGAAATAGTAATGCATTAATTTTTAGAATTGCAAATGCAAGCAAAGAACAACTTTGTCTGAGGATAATAATGACAATATTTATGGGCTGGACCAAGGGCAGGAGCTCAAGTCTCAACCAAGGAAGTCCTGAAGTTGACATGTTCATTACACCATCACCAGATGCTAATAGACTAGTTATGCTTGGATAGCAGTAAACACAAAGCAGAAAGGAGAAGACTGGTTAATAGCTGCAATCAAGACATAAAGGAGAAAAGAAACACCGTGATAAAGTAGCTTTAGGTCAGGGGTGTCAAACTTGATTTCATTGAGGGCTGGATCAGCATTGTGCTTGTCCTCCAGGGGCCAGGGTAGGTAGGCCACATGGGATGAAGCAGGCGTGTCCAGTGGTCCGCATCACGTGCTTCCCCCTAACACTGCCTGCTGCCGGTGCTGCCACTGCCACACCTGTTTCTTGGAGGGCCAGCTGCAGAGCCTCTGCTACCAGACAGCTCATGTGCACACACATGCACACACATCTGAAAAGACAGATGTTGGTATGGGCATGGTGCATCCATGCTGAAATGAGTTGGGCTGGGCAGAGGAGACGCTGGCTTGTTGCCTCCTGTGTGCACATGCGCCTGCCAGGATGGCGTGGCTCGGGATGGTGTGCACTTGCCGCCTCTTGGGCACACGCATACCCACCCAGATGACATGGGCGGGGCCAAAGTGATGTGGACCAGCCCCTTACAGTTTCCTGGATGGCTGTGCGGGACGGATCTGACGACATCACGGGCTGCATCCGGCCCATAGGCCTTTAATTTGACACCCCTACTTTAGTGATTACTTAAGGCCAGTCATAAGCCAACTAAAATTCTAGGATATTTCCAGAGTAGACTGATGTAGGGAATCTGGCTAAACTGTTGAACAAGTTTAATTCATACAAAGACCACAATGTGAATAATTATAGCAGGCTAATAAGTGAAAATTTGACAGTGATTCCAGTCAGTGATGGCACTTGATCATATTTTTAGCTGTGTTTTTTGGAGTGGAAATATATGCAATGGTATAGAGATGAGGACAAACATAGTACACTTAGTTTGCAATTATTTATTATATTGATTTATATAGCTGACCATCTCACCAGTTGCAACTCTGGGCAGTGATCAGCAGATTAAAAACCAGCCAGGCATTTGAAAGCCCAGTTTGAACAAATACTTGAATCAAAATGTATTTATCACTCAAAACATGCAATTCTTCAATTTTTGTTGTATGTATTTATATTTATACATGTTTATATAGTATAATATGCAAATATTTATGTAAATTAACAAAAATAAATGAGAAAAATGAATAATAAATAACAGCTTGTCATTGCGACCATCTTGACTTTGTTTTACTCTTCTTCCGGATGCCCCTGTTCATACTTAATAGTTGAAGCTGACTCAGTATCATATGCAGCTACACCAGTGGTAGGATTCAAAACTTTTTATTACCAGTTATGTGGGCATGGCTTGGTGGGCATGGCTAGGTGGATGTGACCATGTGACTGGATGGGCATGGCTTCTCCTTTTTTGTTTTTTTTTTGCTTTTTTGCAGCCATACCTCCCCCCCCCCCATTTTTTGGGCCTTCTGGGCCCTGGGCCTCAGAAAGAAAAAATACAGAGCTTGGAGGGGGTATGCATCAATCCCCTCGCTCTGTTTTGCGACCTTCTGAGCCTCAGAAGAGCCTCCTGGGGGGGGGTGTTTTTGCTCTCAGAAGGCCCAGGAAGGCAAAAAATGGAGAGGGGGGCTGTGCCCCTCCCTCCATTTTTTGCCTTCCTGGGCCTTGGAATCCTCCTGGGCGAAGCAGTAAGACAGGCTAGGGGAATCCTGGCACAGCTGATCGTATGAACAGCTGATTGTCAGGAGTGGAAAAATACCTTAAGGGGTGAGCATCAGGCAGGCGGGGTGAGTGAGCATCAGTTGGGTGGGGCAAGTGAGCCAGCAGTGATTGGGTGACTGGGCAGCCGGGTCGGGGGCATGGCCAGCCAGAACTTACTACCGTTTGGGTGACTCACACCAAATCCTTGCTACCAGTTTGCCCGAATCAGTGCAAACTGGCTGAATACCATCATTGAGTTACACAGATTTTGTTCCTTTACTTCTATGTACAGTTGGATTTTGAAAGCTTTCTCATGCATTAAGAATTGTACTATAATAATGGAAGATTACATAAATACTTGATTTAGCAGTGTATGGCATTGATACTTCTGCAGTCTAGCCAGTGGACACTGGAGGAGGTGGAGGACTGGAAAATTCAAGGGAACTACTGACTGAAGTAGTCAAATGACTCAAACACAAACCAGTATAGACAGGGACACTAAGATATTGAACTTGTTGATCAGAAAGGTCGGCAGGTCAGCGGTTCGAATCCCTAGCGCCGCGTAACGGAGTGATCTCCTTTTACTTGTCCCAGCTTCTGCCAACCCTAGCAGTTCGAAAGCATGTAAAAATGCAAGTAGAAAAATAAGGACCACTTGGTGGAAAGGTAACCATGTTCCGTGCACCTTCTGCATTTAGTCATGCCAGCCACATGACCACAGAGACTTTTTCGGACAATGCTGGCTTTGTAATGGAGATGAGCACCACCCCCTAGAGCTGGAAACAACTAGCACGTATATGCAAGGGGAACCTTTACCTTTACTGACTGGTAGGGTGGTTTGTGGGGAGAGGTTATCTGTTAGACAGACAGAAATAACAGCATGTGGTTAGTAGTTATGCACTGGTAGTCGTTGACTTATGACTGGTTGCTTTGCCACCATTCAAAGTTCTGATGGATCTGTTTGGCTGAGTACTTACAACCCAGATTAGAAGTTCCAATGATAACCCTCACTTGCAGTCACATGACTGCATTTTGGGAACTCATCATTTAGTTGGATAGCTCTGGTGAGAAACTCTGATCTAGCAAATGTATTATTTGAAGAACTTTCAAAGGAGTTTGCATTGCTTGTATAAGCTAAATATTTCAGTCTGCAATCTTTTGGGTTCATCTGGTAGCTTTGCCATATAGGTGGTTATCTTGGGGTTTTTATTTTTATGTTTTAAAAAGGATGAGTCAAGTATTTAAAGGAAGTTACTATTTTCCTTTTATCTTTCATTATGTCTTTTACACACAATTGATTCAAACTTGTATTCTCTCCTCTGATTTTAATATTTAAAAAGGAGAGTAAAAAAATTAATCACAGATGCTTTGTTAGTGAGATTTACCAGCTGTAGATTCGCTGTAAAAATAGATTGTTTACAGTAAAGGTGGTTTCAATTCTTCATAACTATGTTTGCAGTAAATGTAATTTCAAGTTGTTAACACTGACTTTAAATTCCCTCCGCATATATTGCCAATTATAAATTGATTCACAGTCAGATTTAGGAAATAATAATAGAGAACATAAAATTTATTTCAGCAGACTACCTGAAACCACTTACTGATATGTTGCCCTGATTAATGGGCTCTTTCTGGATATTTGGACATAGTCATGCAGCACATCAATAACCTTTTGTTGAAAGCAACTGATTCTTCTTAAGGCATAATGGTACTGATTAAAATCTTGTATTACTTCTCCTCAGATGGATCTGATGCGCATCCAATGCACGTAATTGTCCTTAGACCTTGTGCTTCAGCCCAAACTATTTTTATCTGCATTTAAATTTATTGCTGCAGAAATTATTCCTATATATCATTGTTTTGTACTGCATAATTGCTTCGAAGATGAATGATTTATCGGAAGGAGAAGGTACTTTATTTTATATCTTTCTACTTAATGGAAAAAGAAGGTAGATTGCTATAAGGCTGATTGAAATATCTCTCCTAATACTGTCTTATTTAAGGGTTTTTTGTGAAAGAGCAAAATAATTATTGATGATTATAGATAGACCTGAAGATCAGGATAATGATAAACCAGGTGTTAGTTATTTATTTTTTAATTTATTATAATGTTTATAAGTTGCCTTCAAACTAAACATTTATTTCAGGAAGGGATAAAAATCCTATATCTAAAAATGTGAACTAAAAAGGGCTGGATAAAATACATATTAAAACAATAACTTAAACTAAATATTTAAACCATTAACTTCTCGACAACAAAATTAAGGTTCATTAAAAAGCAGTTCCCCCTCAAATCTTGCTATGCTACCTCATTGTCATGCGGATAGTCTTCCTGGGAGGGATGAGCAATGAATTTCTGGAAGTAGGGCCAAGAACTCTCCAGACTCACCCAAAGCGTGGAAGTTATCCCAGTTGCTCAAATAAAGCAAGTAAGCATCTATACTGAGAAGCAGGTAAAGGAATATGTTGCGAATGGATGATCTTTAGTGATAATAGGAAAAACCACATGGATAAGATAAGCTGGCTGACAATAAGTTGCTGCATGATGGGCCCAACATCATCATTGGATGGCACTCAACATGCTACTGAGGAGCAACTGAGGAAGTTGTGGTATTTATAACACAGCTAGAGAAAAGCTTTTGTAGTATCTAGTTACTGATGTTGCTATGTGGGAAAAGAACATCAGAAGCTGCAGAAATAGAATTACTGTGGGGATGTGGAATGAAAGAAGCATGAAGATGGGAAAGCTCAGACAATGAAAAATGAAATGAATCAGCTATACATTGGCATATTAGGTATTAGCGAATAGAAATGGACTGCAATTGGAAACTTTCATTCAGTAAATCATACTGTTTATTACTTGGGACACCAAAAAGAAAGCTATGTTGCTTTTATAGGAAAAATATAACAAGGACAGTACTTAGGTGGGATGAATGGTAAAATAATACTTATTACACTTGATGGACTACCCTTTCATAAGATTGTTATATTCAAGTTTATGCTTCAACCACTGAAACATAAGAGGCTGACAGCTTTTATGGTTAGTTCAATATGAAATTGAAAGAGCATACAAGCTATCATAGTTGTGCTTATTGCAGTTGTGGTGCTGATATGCAAAGTATTAAACATATTATGCAGGATTGCCCACAATATGTGTTCTCTGGTTTCCTAGAAGATCTGCATGAAGCAATACTAGGATAGCTGAATTGGACATCCAGTTATGAGGACATGCTGTATCCCCATAGAAGCTTTGTATATATTTATGTGGATTGTGTGTATATGTTTACTCCTCTTTGTCATGCTGTCATCATACACTAAATATATGCTAGTTGTCCTTGAGGTGGCTGGAGAATGGAATGCCAGTTGGAAATAATAAGGAGAAAAGATAATTGGACTCTATGGCCTTGGAATGACTTTCCAGTTTCTGTGAGTCCAAATATTTTTTCATTGATGGCGATCCAAAGGAACTGTGGAATTAAATCAAAGAAATTGTTAAGGGTGAATTCTCAAAGACTCTAACCAAAGTATGTCAGCAAGTCTGGAGAACAACCAATGGTGAACATATTAGAACAGGTTAAACCCGTGGTGGCTAACCTTTTTGGGCTCCTGTGCCAAAAATTGTGCTTATGTGTGCACACACAAAAAGTGTGCTTATGTGCACACTTGCGTGCCAGCACCCAGGAGGCAATGAGCGCCCCCCCCATGTCCCGTGAGCATGCATGCACAATTTCCACCCTGCCCCCTTACCTGCACTGTGCCTCACAGCTGATTTTTTGGCTGGTTTGAGGCCTTTTTCGGCCTCCCGGAGGCTTGAAAAAAGCCTCTGCAGGCTTTGAAGGCCGAATAATAGGCCCGTTTCATCACTTCCAGTATTACAGAGATTTGTGTGACTCCCATCCTAAGGACAATTTGGTTGTTTCCATGGGTCTTGGAAAAGAGTGATTATGGACTCTCCATGGTCTTGAGTTTTTGTTTTTTTATTGGTAGTGTAGATAACTTCCAGTCTGCTGTAATTTTTTCTGTATGTTTTTTTTCTTTTTTAATTGCAAGAGAGCCAAAGTTTTTAAGAAATTGGGTGGCCTCAATATGTAATTTAATGAATTAATCTCACTGCATGGAAACATTATATACATTTTGATTATTATGTAAAATTTTTCATGAAATAATTGCTCTGTTCATGTGCCTTTCTTCTCTCTGTGTGTGTATGTACTGGATTTGGCACCACAGGGTGGTATGTTATGTCAGCAGTGTTTTGGAATTGTATGTGACCATCCCACACACAAAATAATAAATTGTTCAGACTATAGTCTCATGTAACCCCCATTTAAGCAAATATCTCAATGTGGTTGAACTACCAATTCCATACCACGGTAGCTCTTTGTGTCTATTAAAGATAGCAATTGTCTCTTTTTGGGGGTACGCCACGGTCATTAAACAACTGTCCCTCATTTGCTCTGGAAGGCATTCAGTGATACATTTTCCCCTTCCTCAACAGGAAAACAAGATTATAAAAAAACCAAACCAATGTTAAAAGCTGCAAGACTGAAAGCAGAGGCCAAAAAAACTGCACCAGGCATAAAGGTATGGCTAGAATATACGTATTTACATCAATATCCAATAAATATTGAGTTTCTTTTATCCAGAAAAAACTGTTGGGTGAATATTGTTCTTTAAGATATTGTATATGACATTGATGTTTTCCTTGAGAATTAGTTTATGCCACTGCTAATTAAACCAAATGCCAGAATCTAATATATTCATTGAATTAACCCACCCAACAAACTACAATTACTAAAAAAAAAAAAAACCTGCAGTTTTGTTTGAGAGTCAATTACTTTGAATTTTCTGAAACATATTGTTGGTATCATGCACATATTTGATAAGCATCCTTGTTTTAAAGCAGCTTATGAGCTACATTAGATGAAAATAAATATTGTTCCAAGCATACCATATAATGCTGTACATCTTATTGATTTATTGAAAAAAATCTAAATCCCATTGACTTCAGTAAGATTCAGAGAAGTTGTGTGTTTGTGGTTAAAGTCATTCTGATCATTATGTCATAGAATCATAGTGCTGGAAGGAAGCTTCTAGTCCAACCCCTGGCCATGGCAGGATACCTTATGTTATCCCAGACAAATAGTTTTTCAATCTTTTCTTGAAAACCTTCAGCAACGGTACACCTACAGCTCTGGGAGACAAACTGTTCTATTTGTTAATTGTTCTCACTGTCATGAAGTTTCTCCTTATTCCAGGTTGGATCTCTCTTTAATGAACTTCCACCCATTGCTTTTTGTCCTTCCCTTAGGAGCTTTGGAGAATAATTTAATCTCTACCTCTCTGTGGCAACCCTTCATGTACTGGAAGACAGTTAATCATGTCACCACTAATCCTTCTCTTCATTAGGCTAAGCATACCTAGCTCCCTTAATGATTCCTTGTATGATTTATCCTGCAGATCCCTTATTATCTTAGTTGCTCTTCTCCGCATCTTTCTAGGATCTCAGCATCTTTTTTGTATTTTGGTGGCCAGAATTGGATGCAGTATTCCAAGTATGGCCTCGGTAGTGCAGTATAAAGTATTACTATTACCTTTTGTGATATTGGTACTATCCCTGATTTAATGCAGCCTAGGACTGCATTAGCTTTTTTGGCAGCTGTAGCACATTTTTGGCTCATACTTGGTGCACAAGTGATGGTGCACTAGGACAAACTCCCCCATTGACTTGGCTTGTCAGAAGTTGCAAAAAGTGTTCCCATGACCCTGAGATACTGCAACCGTCATACATGTGTGTCCGTTGTCAAGCATCTAAATGTAAATCACGTGACCATGGAGATGCTGCAATGGTTATAAGTGTGAAAAATGGTCATAAGCCACTTTTTTCAGTGCCATTGCAATTTTGAACAGTCACTAAGCAAACTGCTGTAAGTCAAGGACTACCTGTAAATATGGTAGTACAATCCTAAAATTAATTTGTTAGTTTACGAGAGATTTGCATCCAATCCCAACAAGAGCAAGTATTACCCAGGCTGTTTTTAGCAATGTAGTGATGAGTATAAAGATGATATGTATTTCCTATAAACCATTTATATTTAGATTTCATTACATTGGAAAGAACAACCTGAGGTAGTATGAAAACAGACAAATAAAGAATGAGAACAATTTCATGAAGAAAGGAAGTGCTAGCTATTACTAGGTTGGACGATCTGTTATTGTTCAAAACGGAACTCTAATTTCATTGCATTTCAAAAAAAATTCAATGAAACATTCTTTCAACATTTACTTTGTTTACTGCAGTGATTGAATTTTCATTAGG
This sequence comes from Pseudonaja textilis, assembly GCF_049901715.1. Taxonomy (NCBI): domain Eukaryota; kingdom Metazoa; phylum Chordata; class Lepidosauria; order Squamata; family Elapidae; genus Pseudonaja; species Pseudonaja textilis. The sequence goes on along the minus strand of NC_141992.1, from coordinate 174,140,970 downwards.
AATGTAGATGTAGGAGATACTAGGCTGAGCCCAAAGAAAGGGTCAAACGCGCAATCAGTCAGGAATCCTTTCATGCTCACAAGAGATCTAAGTCCAGCCCACTGTGAATTCCTTATCTCCCACCAAATTGCTTTAGCCATTAGTAATTCAGATTCTTGTAGAGAGCTTAAGCTTACAATAAATATTTATACCCATTTGAACTGCCCTGGATCTCCTAATTTCTCTGGCGCTTGAAGTAGGTTTACAAAAGTTTGCAAAAGTTTGATCTTATTTTCCTGAGAGTATGGCCTTAAACTTTTCTAAATCAACCCCAGTGTGATACTTTTGATTTCATCTCTAGCATGTTAATTAGTTTACTCTGGTATATTTTGATTGCCTGCCATTTTCATGTAGGCTTGAAAATAAAAAAGTTTCATTTAGTCATTGCCATTTAATACTTTGTTAATTTCCCCAAAGAGTGATTTTTATCTATGTTGATAATGTCAATGTAGCAACTTGTGAGCAATAAATATCCACTATTTTTTACTCTTCCTGAAGAAGGATGACTGTTTGATTGCTGTATTTATATGCTTTTTGATACATATTACGAGCTATTTGTGTGATGATAGTTTCAGTATTAAAATGTTCGTTTCATGGGAATTATTTTTAGCTCTTCAACAAAAAATCATGCTTGTATCCAAACCATGGCCATCATCAATATTTTCTCCAAGTTTAGAAATAAACAGTTTCATGCCATGTTTCACAAGATACTTCGTTAAACACCTGATCTGTTTTAACATAGTGACCTCATGCACATATTGCACTAAACCAAAGTGTAGTTTGTTTATTTTTGGCATATGTTGAGCAAACCCAGATAGTTGTAACTTATATTGAAAGCTGTAGTTGAGTAATTATGGCTTGATGTAATATGGGGGACAAGCCAACAGATTTTCTTAAGTTTCTAAGAATGCTTAACGTATCCACTGATCCGAGAAATTTTTGTGTGTTTCCCTCCAACTGGAATTTCTACAATTGGAGGGCATCAGCTTGACAAAGGTTGCTGCAAAAGATCAGGAACATCTTTAGGAATCTTCATAGGAAAGATTAAATGGTTAAGATTTACTGCTAACATCTGAGAACAGAAAACATGTAATTATGCTGACATGCATAAACCTTTATTGAAATTTGAAACAGAAGAAGAACAAGTGGAAGACTGTGTGAGAAGATGGACTGAGAACTTTGAACATAACATATTGATTGAACACCGTGAAAATATGTGATTAAACGGATTGTCGTTCATATTGTATTATGTTATAACTTAATTTAAAATATTTTTTTTGGTAAAGTAATGTACCATTGGTGCATGATTCCAGAAAAATTGTCTAAAGTGTATAAAGGTACTTCAGATTTAAGTTGGAAATGTGGACATTTTATCATGCACGGTGGTTTTTCTTCTCTCTTTTTCATTTCTCATTATTTTTCTTTATTCCTTTTTAATTCAACATTTGAAGTTTTTAATTCTGTTGAAAAAAATTCAATAAACATTAAAAAAAAAGAACAGAAAGCATGGAGTGCCATGCTGCAAGGTGAGGTCAACAGGAATAAACAAGCTGACTTTAAGGCAATTTTATACACCACTGCTATATTTTAGGAAGGAATGGCATTTCCTATAATTTTCAGAGGAGTTCAGTGCACGATGGGATTGTGGTGAGGTTTCATATAATGAGAGAAATACATAACAACAAAGCCATTATTCAATTGGGTCCAATTTTGAAACTAGTTTAGCCTAGGGAGAAAGCCAGCTACCAGACAAAATGAAATGGGAAAAGCAGGCAGAATAGAAACTATAATATCCAGGGAGATGGTAGGATCTCATTATCTGTTCCTGACCAGAAAAAACTTGGTAGTTGAGTGCCATTCATGCATTGGATTTCCTTAAGATGCTCGATGATCTGTTGTTGTGGTTTCCTAGAATAATGTTGGAGATTATCTGTGTTTTTAATTCTATTAGATGAAACCAGAAGATGATACTGAAGCTTAAACTAGCCTTCTTACATTCTTTACAAAAATGGAGATTGGTAGTAGTACAACAGCAATATTAAATAGGGTAGGGTTTTTTGGTTTTTGGATTTAAAAAGAGCTCATGGGTCAAATTATTTGTGTGTAAAAGAAAATTTGGGCTATTAGCAGAATGATAATCCACAGAGAACTTAGCCCAAGGAAGCTGTAACTGAAAAGTGTGTAAATGGCATATATTGAATTAGGCATCTAAAATACTGCAAAAATATAAAATAGATTCTTGTAAATGCGAGTAAAGTATGTTCCAGAAGAACATGTCAGATCATCCAGCAGAACTCCCCATTCTCAGAGGTTGACAGAAATTTAACTCTTTAGAACAATCTCATCCTTTTAAATTTGGTTATTTTTTTAATGTTCATGAAAAGAAAATCATTGCTTTGAGAAAATCATTCAGTCTATTCTAATTTATGTAATGCAGAAGAAATCTGTTTCTAAATCCCATTGACCTCTTTTCTCCTCCTCTTGTTACTTTATCTAAACCATTATTGATAATATGTTTTATTTTTTAAAAAAAATTGCATATGGTGTCTTCTCAAGTGCTACCTGCTGTAAATTTGAGACCTGAGCGATTATACCCTCCATAAAATTCACATCTTTCAAAAGTTTTATGTACCTATTATGGATTTTAGTTGTTTTCCCTGCACTAGGCCAGTTGCTTTTGAAAGCTGAAAGAATATAAAGAGCTATATTCTTTTATGACTGGATGGCATGAAATATTAAATAACCCTAAAGTCTTCTGTGAATTAGCCCCTCACAAATGACAACGATTCCCTATGATTCCAAACTTTTTTAGTAGAAAAGTGTCTAGGCTAAACAATTACTTAATCAAAACTATCATATGTGTGTATATATTCCATGTACGCATGTGATACACACACACCAACAGCCATGCACACATCAACCTGAATCAGTCCCCTGCAGAATGAATGAAGGTGCTTTTTCAAGAAGCAACTGGACTTTCTTTGTTTTTCCTTGAAGATGTTTCGTTTCTAATCCAAGAAGGTTCTTCAGTTCTAACTGAATGATGCAGAATTCCCCACTATTCAGTTAGAACTGAAGAAGCTTCTTGGATGAGAATTTAAATGTCTTCAAGGAAAAACAAAAAAAGTCCAGTTGCTTATTGAAAAAACATCTTTGGGACAACCATGACCTGGATGACTGAGAATCTCCATATCTTGCAGAATGAATGCCTCTTCATAGATGTTTTTTGACTCTATGCTTAAGTGGGATTGATTGGTCCAAAATCATCCAGTTGATTTTCGGGCCTAAATGAAAAATAGAACTTGGGTCTACTCACTCCAGTCTAGCACTGTAACGAGTATACCACATAGCCTTTTGTACATATACATATGTGAAATCATGATGGTGCCCACCAATAGAAAATGGTGCTGAGTGCTAATATATTGGTATAACCACTCTGTAGAGAATAAGCAAGACTAAAACCACAATTAGGGTGATCCTGATTCCAGTCAAAAATCCCTTTTTACCAGTCTCTTGTTACCATAAAGACTGGCAATAATAAGAGCTTTTATTCCAGTTTGAAACAGCATCCTATGACAAACTGTGTTTCTAGTGGGAGGTGAGAAATGAGTTACATTAAGATTGTGGCAGGAAGAACTTAATCCCCCATTTGACTTATGTTTCTCCAGATCTCCACATAATATTTCAGGTGTGTTTATGATATGTCATTTCATAGCCTAGAACAGGTTGGAAGCCATAATCTGAAATAGTTTTGTGCTGAAGTATAAGCACAAATCCCTCACCACTGACTGTATTTTCAAGAGTTACTAACCAATCTCCAAGATTTGCTAACCAATTTCATAGCTTCAGTCTAGAAAAGATTGGCAAAAAATAGCTGTTTCAAAATAATATTGTGTTAAGATATACACTCTGAAGTTCAAAATAAAAAAAAAAACTTCCTCAAATCTTCTGATTATGTAGATAGTTTAATTGAAAGCAATATAGAAATGGTTTGCCTTTCCCTTCTTTCAGGGTTATTATTAAAAAAAAATAGTAGTACAATCTATATCCCTTAAATTTGCTCATAATCTTCTATCCAGATAGATATTGCCATGATTTATGATTCTCTTGGGTACAAGATTAAAAATAAAAAATACTTATATACATTTTAAATTGCAGGATAATAGTCTGTTTTTGGAGATCTCAGTAGCTGTTACTGATTATAATGTTTATATTTATAAATGTAACTATCACATCAGCTCTTACTTAACTTAAAGTGATACTTAATTTTTTTCTCTTTTTAATACAGGAAGTCACCCTTGTCCTTGTGGCTATATTGGTATTCTTATTGGCATGTTATGCTTTCTTTTATCTTAACCTTTCTGAAGAAGATGACCTAGGTCTGGAAAAGGATGGAAATTAGCCAAATTGTTTTTGAAGATTTCTTCTAGAAAAGCATTACTCTTGTCGACTTCAGCCATGAACAGCTGCTCGTCATCAAAGTGGACAAAATGGGAATCAGTTCCTGCAACTCTGAAATTAATAATACACTTGAGACTATCTCAGCCAGTCTTATGGATATTAATGAGGTTCTTCTCCTTTTCAAACTGTAGTTTATTGGCTAAAGTTGACCTTTTTCTTCATTTCGTTTTTCAACTGGAAATATTTCATTCCAGAAAACAATTTTCTATATTCTATTTTCATTAGTGTTATTGTGTGGATGAAAAGAATTTGATTTTCTTAGAACTTGGCAAACAAATACAAATTACAGATATGACTCAAACACAAACCAATATAAACTGTGATATCTGAACACATATTTCTATTACTTCCAGATTCTACTAATTGTTGTGTGAGTGATTCGGCCCATTTTTAATTCTTATCTCCAAAACAAAAAGAATTTATATGTGCTGAATGTATGTGAGTCATGCATGATAGTTTTTGGATTAAAAACTCTATACAGCTGGTCCTTGACTTATGATTGTAATTGAGCACAGAATTAGAGTCGTAAATCATGCCGCTTGTAAAGTGGGTCACCATGTGACTGCACCCGATTTTATGACTTTTTTTGCAGGTGCCATTAAGTGAATGCTATTGTTGTTACAAAAACCCATTGTACTCAATGGACATTTTTTGCTAGAAACCTGTTCCTAGCAAAATGCCAGTTTAAATGCCAGTTTCAAGCAAAAAACGTAAATCACCATGTGATTGGTGATGTGAATATGGGATGCTGCAAATGCAGGCCAATTGCCAAGCACCAAAATGTGATCATGTGACCATGGGGGGGGACGGCTATTGGAACTGCAAAACTGGGTCATTAGAAATACTGGGGAGGTCCATCATAGCAATAGCACATAAGACTTATAGACTGCTCCATAGTGCTTTACAGTCCCCTCTAAGCAGTTTAGAGTCAGCATATTGCCCCTAACAATTTAAGTCCTCATTTTACTGACCTTGGAAGGATGGAAGGCTGAGTCAGTCTTGAGGTGGTTAGGATCGAACCTCTGGTAGTCAGCAGAATTAACCTGCAATATTGCAGTCTAACTAATGAGCCATCACAGCTGTTCATCATAACTTCTAAGGGTCATTTAATGACCAACCATAAGTTGAGGACTACCTGAAGCATACTTTACTTTATAAGTTAAACTGATTTGCCGGGAAGTGAGTGTTTTATGCACAGTTCTGTCATTATAATATTATAAGGGCTTCCTCTTTGTACCATAGGACCAATGTATCAAAACCGCATTTCATATACTTTTGGTTTTAATAAGACAGCAAATCACATGTTCACATTCCACTTCATTAGTAATCCTTCAGAAGTTTCTTTTTTGTAGAACACAATAATTGATGTTAATATTATGTGAAAAACATGCATTTTAGCCCTGTAGCAAAGCCCTAGAAATCAAAATGTTTCATAGTATGTCTATTAGGAATAGAACACAGAGCACAGCCTAATTCAAATACAAGGCCTGTGACTTAAGTGGAAACCATTCTGAAATACACGTGTTCAAAAATTCTGCCAAGCTGGTTGCATCCCTGCAAATGCAGATATCAACAAATTTATGTATTTTTTAAAAACCAATTTGCAATGGCTACCTTGAGTTCAAAGTTTCTTTCAGGAAAAAAGAAACCCTGGAAATTCTATTAGAATAATAGTTACAGTAAACCAAGACCAAGAAGATATCAGAGATGTGAGATACATTTGAATGTATTTCTTAACACCAAATTAAACACTGCTGTTTGTGAGAAAAACCAGAAACAATAACAAGGGAAATCTATTCCAAAGCCTCCAGTAAAAATGGGATGGGTATTATGCAACATGGTCTCACAGAAAGGGCAACCTCAAGCCACCATTGACTCATCTTCTACTACATCTTTTTATGGAAACTGAAAAGTTTCACCTTAATAAGAAAGAAAACCTTCGTGTTGTCAAGAGAAGTTGAAAGAAGAAATCAAATAGCCATATATTACTCATTTTTTAATTTCAACTTGTCTGTATGGTGGCTACATCAAATTTCTCTGCTCAGAAAAAAATCACTCCCATCTCATTGCCACTTTGGTGCAAATTTATTTTCAGCATTCTTCTGACTCCTCTATAGCTGGGTATCAGTAGTCATATTTTTTGTTCATTGCCAACTGTTCAGAGCACATGTGTTCTGTCAGAAATGGCACCTGGATAATAGAAACACTAGGATTCACATATGCTCTGAAGCAAAGTTCCTTCCTCTTGGGCTAACTGAAAACGTGTAAATAGAAAGTTCACTCAGTGTCGAGTTTAATTAGTACACTGCTTCATTAACATAAAGATGAAAATTCTGTTTTAATTGTATCATGTAATATCAGCAAGAAATATAAAAATATATGGTAGCTTTAAAACCATTTTCATCTCTTCTCAATACTGGCTCTGAAATCTTTCTCATACAGAAAACAACATTAGAGTTTCTTTAAACTTTATTGAAAGATATAATTCTAGTTATGCTATATCACAACTGCTCTTTCTTCATAACCTTCATTCCAAAGAAATATTATTTTAAAATATAGATGATTAAAGTATTTGATTAGTGTTTTTCTGTTGAGAAATGTTGGCTACAAAGGTTATGATGAGATCCACAAACATGGATGCTTACACTAACCATTCAAATAGCATTAGGGTGGTAACACGACCCTAATTATTGTTCAGAATGAGAAAGTTTAATAAATAAGGTTTCAGTTGGACTTAGTTTATTAGCATGGAACCACAATACTTCTTAGTTCTATTTACAAGCTAATTGAGAGAATGTTGATTACTCCAAACTTAAAGCAACTAATTTAAATAGTGAAAATGTGTGGATTATATATGTAGATTTGTTCAATCATGAAAAATTGTTACGGCTAAGCAAATAATAATACAGTTCTTTGAGAAAGAAAAAAATGTGATATTAGAAATGTTTCTCAAATACCTTGCTAATAGATTCTGCTGATATTATGTAGAATAAACAATTACATTCATTCCAGTAAATCAGTTGACTGGCAAATGTTCCCTCTTATTGAAGGGGTCACTTTTATCAGTCTGCAATCATGTTGACCTCCACCTTGCATAATCTCTGCCTTTTGTAAGGCTATTTATGGTGAGTAGGCTACATAATTGGTCAAGGAGGGATTTCTATGGTCAAGGAGGGATATGTATTGGTATATGTATCCATTACAACTGGTCTGTGAGTTTATATGATTGGGCCCCAGTTGGATATGATCATTCTTTATGCAAATCTTATTTAATGTAATTCAGAATTCCATGTGTTGTATAGTAAATACATTTTATAGATATGTCTTTTTCTGAGAAGACGAAAACAATTTCACATGGCACATCAATATACTTCACTGAACAACAGCTTCTCCTCATGTTTACTAAAAATTCAAATTGGTGAGGAAACAGCCAAAACGTTAGGTGCTAGTATTTCTCAAACAGATGTCTCAGCATAATTTTGTCATGTAGTTGGAAGAATAAACATGCATAATTCTGAATTACTACACTGTAGATGCTATTTATTTGTTTATTTTAATAATTTCCAGTTCTGTAAATATCACTATCAGATTTTGCCAGTTTTGGGAAGCAATAGCAACCTTGACCTATAAATATTGGGAACGAACAAGTAGCTAGGGGTGAGATTCAAATTTCTTAACTGGTTCTGTGGGTGTGGCCTAATTTGTGGATGTGGCTTGATCAAGCACGCCCAGATGGTCATGTGACCACCAAGCCACGCCCACCCAGTCATATGACCAGCTGGGTGTGCTTGGTCATGTGACTGTGTGGGTGTGGCCAACTCAATGTCACTCACATGGAGGGGCACCTCGCCTGGCTTCTCTCAGCTGGCACTCCTCCCAGCCGGCACAGCCATGGATCCCCATGGCTTCTTCGTGACCAGGGGGAGAAGGAGAATATTCCCTTCTCTCACAGCTAGCATGGCCATGGATCCCCATGGCTTCTTTGTGACCAGGGCGAGAAGGAGAATATTCCCTTCTCTCACAGCTAGCATGGCCATGGATCCCCATGGCTTCTTCGTGGCCAGGGGAGAAGAAGAACATTCCCTTCTCTCCCAGCCAGCATGGCCATGGATCCCTGCAGCTTCTTTGTGGCCAGGGGAGAACATTCCCAGCCAGCACGGCAAGGCCATGGGGGGGGGCAGCTAGCTAGCTAGGTCACGGTGAAGCAAGCCAGGCAAACCCAGGGATGGGGACAGCACAGCGGCCTAGGCCGTCCCTAGAGTCAACTCAACCGCTTGCTTGTAGGCTCACTCATCCAGGGAGATCAGGGCCATGGTGGAAGGCAAGCAGCAATGGTGGGCGAAGGCAGGTTAACAATGGCGGGCAAGATGAGGAATAACTGGGCAGAGCGAGATGAGTGGATGGGCAGGAAGGGATGGGGCCAGCCAGTGGCACAATTTACCGGTTCTCCAAACTGTGCAGAATCTTAACAACCGGTTTTACTGAACCAGTCCAAACCAATAGAATCCCACCCCTGCAAGTAACTAGGAATTTCATAAGAATACACATAGGCTAAATATTGGAATTACTACATAATTTTACTACATTTCCTTTGCCAATTAATTTAAAGACTATATGCCATTGTTAAAAATATGAGATTATTCTCGCTAACTTATTCTGTACTTTCTACTTTAACAAAAAAGATAATCTCTGGATTCGAGTATAAAGATGAAGCCATGCATGAATATTCCAAGTCTACTACTTAGCACATGGAATTTATTAATAATATAAACCTGTTTGCTGGAGGTATTCAGCAGAGTGTGACTTTAAACAGTTCAACAGTCAGCTTTGACTAAATCTACACCTGACAAAAATGATGAAGACCAAGTTTGTAAATACGGCCATCAATCTTGATTCAAACCTGCTACAACTCATTTTTCAGATTTGTACTAAAAATATTAAAAAGAATTGAGCTTGACTCCTGTGATTTTTTGGGTTATGTCAATATATTGATCTTGTCAATAATAAAAAAAAGTGGAATGCCCATCTTTTGTGGTCTAACCTACCCTCCCAAATCTTGTAATGCTGTAATGCTCTCATCATTTGCTGGGCTGGGGATCCTGGGGGGATGAGCAAATAATGAGACTATATTCCAAGATTTTCTATCTTCATCAGGAAGATGAAGATAGTATGAAAGTTATTTCATGTGCCCAGATAAAATAAGCAGGCAGTAATATGCTGCTGATATATAAGAAGATGCTGATCAGTTTTGTGACGACAAAGGCACCATTTCATACTGCATGGGAGAAGGCAATAGTAAGGAATTTCTAATTTTACTAAGAAAACATGGATAGACAAGTTAAAGTGATTGATGATATAATGCTAGATGATGGTAGTAAAAATGCTATTGTGGAGCCATTGAATATACACTGCTCAAAAAAATAAAGGGAACACAAAAATAAGACATCCTAGATCTGAATGAATGAAATATTCTTATTAAATACTTTGTTCATTACATAGTTGAATGTGCTGACAACAAAACCACACAAAAATTATCAATGGAAATCAAATTTAGCAACCCATGGAGGTCTGGATTTAGAGTTACAGTCAAAATTAACGGGGAAAAAAACACTACAGGCTGATCCAACTTTGATGTAATATCCTTAAAACAAGTCAAAATGAGGCTTAGTAGTGTGTGTGGCCTCCATGTGCCTGTATGACCTCCCTACAACACCTGGGCATGCTCCTGATGAGATGGCGGATGGTCTCCTGTGGGATCTCCTACTACACCTGGACTAAAGCATCCCCCAACTCCTGGACAGTCTGTGGTGCAATGTGGCATTGGTGGATGGAGTGAGACATGATGTTCCAGATGTGCTCAATTGGATTCAGGTCTGGAGAATGGGTGGGCCAGTCCATAGCATCAATGCCTTTGTCTTGCAGGAACTACTGACACACTCCAGCCACATGAGGTCTAGCATTGCCTTGCATTAGGAGGAACCCAGGGCCAACCGCACCAGCATATGGTCTCACAAGGGGTCTGAGGATCTCATCTCAATATCTAATGGCAGTCAGGCTACCTCTGGCAACCACATGGAGGGCTGTGCGCCCCCTAAAGAAATGCCACTCCATACCATTACTGACCCACTGCCAAACTGGTCATGCTGGAGGATGTTGCAGGCAGCAGAATGTTCTCCATGGTGTCTCCAGACCCTGTCACATCTGTCACATGTGCTCAGTGTGAACCTACTTTCATCTGTGAAGAGCACAGGGCGCCAGTGGCGAATTTGCCAATCTTGGTGTTCTCTGGCAAATGCCAAACATCCTGCACAATGTTGGGCTGTAAGCACAACCCCCACCTGTGGATGTTGGGCCCTCATACCACCCTCATGGAGTCTATTTCTGACCATTTGAGCAGCCACATGCACATTTGTGGCCCGCTGGAGGTCATTTTGCAGGGCTCTGGCACTGCTCCTCCTGTCCCTCCTTGCACAAAGGCGGAGGTAGCAGTCCTGATGCAGGGTTGTTGCCCTCCTACGGCCTCCTCCACGTCTCCTGATGTACTGGCCTGTCTCCTGATAACGCCTCCATGCTCTGGACACTACGCTGACAGACACAGCAAACCTTGCCACAGCTCGCATTAATGTGCCATCCTGGATGAGCTGCACTACCTGAGCCACTTGTGTGGGTTGTAGACTCCATCTCATGCTATCACTAGAGTGAAAGCACCGCCAGCATTCAAAAGTGACCAAACCATCAACCAGAAAGCATAGGAACTGAGAAGTGGTCTGTGGTCACCACCTGCAGAACCATTCCTGTATTGGGGATGTCTTTCTAACTGCCTCTGCTTTCCACCTCTTGTCTATTCCATTTGCACAACAGCATGTGAAATTGATTGTCAATCAGTGTTACTACCTAAGTGGACAGTTTGATTTCACAGAAGTGTGATTGACTTGGAGTTACATTGTGTTGTTTAAGTGTTCCCTTTATTTTTCTGAGCACTGTATTTGGGAGTACTGATGGTGCTTATGATGTGGCTAAATTAAAATCTTTGGGAAGTCTTGTGGTTTATTCCTTTCTATGTTCGAAAAGAAAATCTAAAGCTGCAAAAATAGGATTATAGTGAAAACATGGAAAGTAAGGAACATGAATATTGGAGAGTAACACTGAAATGAAGCAACTGTACATTGACATCTTAGTCATTAGTATATTGAAACAGGCTAGAGATGGAGACTTTCAGAAGATTGTACTGTTTATCATTCAAGACATTAAAAAAATGGAATAGCATTGCTTTTATGGGAAGGATGTAGAAAGGACAATGCTTTTATACAATCAATGACTGAATAAGATCAATTAGAGTTTGCTGAAAATTCCAACATAATGATTATCCAAGTTGATGCTCTAACCACTGAGGCAGAAGAAGAGGTTGACAACATGATGTGTATGAAGACTGGAATTCAAAGTTGGAAAGGAGGAGGAAAAACTAGTTCAACTTCAAACTGTCATAGGAAATTGAAATTAAGCAGGAGAATGACTTTCCAGTTTCTATCAATCCAATTATTATTTCATATTTAATACAGCCTTCAAACACCAAAACGAAATATCCATGCATGTGAACATCACTCTATAGAGTACACCAAAAATTAGAACAACTTAAAAGGTCTGATTTGGATAAATCATTTACATCTACAACGTGATATTTCCTGATCATCTCCCATCCAAATAGTAATCAGGTATGACTCTGCTTAGTGTACCCAGCCAAGTGTAATTTTCTTCAACCAGGTGCCCTCCAGATGCAATGGACTGCATTATTCTCCACCATCTATGCTCATAGATGTTAGACATTACAGCTCAATGTATTTGGGCACCAGATTGGGAAATGCAATAAACTCTAGTCTTGGACCACCACTGAATATCAAACAATGTTTTCATGATGATATGAAGTGCATAACCAATATTATACACTCAGATAAGGAAATTGTGGTCAGTGAAAGTAATCAAAGCTTCATTTGAGCTTTATATCATATATATGCATTAAATTTTGCCAAGGAAATTCAAAATGGAATTCTATATAGGCTCTGGAACAAATGTGCAGTTTAACCAAGATTCTTATAGTAACTCATAAAAAGGCCAAATAGAAGCTGTGCCTAAATGAACATGCCATTTTGTTAATGCAAGCTCTCTGTGACAAATACATTGTCAAAGTGAATACATCTCTGCAGATCAGATTTTGGAAGATACTGAATTCTCAAGTGACACAAGGGGAAAGACAAAACTGTCCTATTATGTTGAAATTTCCTCTCAGGGTATGTGGTTTAGATTTTAGATTCATTATTAGTCTTTAATGAGGATACAGCCGAGCCCTGGAACTCCTGTATTTTATTTATCACAACTTGTGTGAGTTGTGGGAGAGATCATGCGGCACAAACTTAAAGAATTGCCAGAGAAGAGCAGCTTGAGAATAGTGAAGATTAATGAACAGATAAAGACACATATGATTGCCTGTCTTTCCAGCACAGGCAGCTACCAGCTCATTAAGCCAGCAAGAACTCTTGAGACAGTTGTTACAAACAGCCTTGCTTTGATGAGGGACCGGTGGCATCTCTGTCCACATTTATAAAAAGGCTTCTTGCATGACAGCCAAGGAAGCAGCTTTAAAAACTGCACATTTTTTCAGATTGTCTGTGCTTAACAGTTGAGCCTAAGGAATTGCTTTTTAAAAAACCTTACCTATCCTTTAAGCTGGAGATGGGGATGGGAATTCTGTGTTTAAACTTTATTGCAACCAATTACAAGTAAAATGAAGCAGTAATTTTCCTCTGTTGGGTAAGCATGTTTACATCCCAAAATGTTATTAAGCTACAGGATTTGTAAACTGGTTTGTACTTTGATTTGTATATTTTAAAATATAGCTATAGTTAAAGAGCCACTTTGGAATAGTGGTTAAGGCATCAGACTAGAAACTGGGAGACTGTGAATTATAGTTCTGCTTCAGAAACAAAGCCAGCTGGGTGACCGCAGGACAGTCACTTTCTTTTAACCCTTTTAATTCTACTTTTAATATTTTTATAAATAACTCAAGGTGACAAACATACCTAATACTCATTCGCCCTCCTGTTTTTTATACGACAACAACCCTATGAGGTATGTCAGGCTGAGAGAGAGTGACTGGCTGAAAGTCTTCCCTGGTTTTCATCCTTATCAAGGGCCTAGAAATCTCCTGGTTTCCAGCCTGGTAAAGCAAACCACTTCCAGAATCTTGCCAAGAAAACTGCAGGGACTTGTTCAGGCACACACCAGAAGTCAAAACTGACTTAAATGCACCATCCCCACAAGACCCCTTTAGATAAAGAGCAAACCTTTCATCTTGATATCTTGAAATTTGTTGATGTTATTGAAAAAGAGCAGTAAAACCAATGTCCTTTATGTCAATATTATTCATGGATGCTTTTAGAATTTTCTGATGGAAGAACATGGAGCAGCTACATAACAACTGCAGGGACAGGCTCTTCAGGTGGACTCCTGAATGTCAGCTTCCACCAAGAGAAAGAAACATTTTGTTGGCCTCCTAGTCCAGATGAGACTAGGCCCCAAAAGGGCACATTCCCCCTATCTGGGCTTTTGGGTATATTTCCCATTCCACCCTTGGCAGTTTTCCCATCCGATCACCTCCAAAGAAGAAACTACAATTGGCAGAATTCCAGCAGCTAGCTGGATGATACCACTCAGGCAGTGTGGCCAATAAATATATGAGTATGTTTTGCAAGACCAATATTAAAAGTGAGATCCAATTTAGTGCAGTGGTTGAGACACCAGGCTAGAAACTAGGTGACTGTGAGTTCTAATCTCACCGTGAGCACAAAGGAAGTTGGATGACTTTGGGCAGTTACTCTCTCAGCCCTAGGAAGCAGACAGTGGCAAATCACTTTGGAAAGAGAAATACAGACACTGAGCAGGAGTAAACACTGAACTGAAGGCACAAAAAATGAAATGACCGGTAGATGACCTGTTAAGATATCCCAGACATGAATACTCATCAAGAATAAAGGAAACATCCAACAATCAGGCTTTACAATCTTATATCTGTCGTGCTCTACCACTGAAAACATAAAAATATACCTTGTAACTAGGTTATCATGAAGCTGATAGAATAAATGAATTTCCTTAGTGCAGATGTTGGTAAGACAGCAAGAACAATGAAAGAAATTGAAACTCTTGACAACATAAAAATAAGCTTCAAATAGCTGCTCTCCATGGGATCCTGCAATTTGAGAAAGTGAGGTATAAATCAAATAAATGGATAAATAAGAATACTCCAATATTACTGAATCAAGCTAACACTTTGTTTTCTGGATATATCTACACATGTGGTGAGTTGAATGATCTCCCTAATATATATCACCTTGGGAAGTTTCGTCTTTGTTTTAAAATCAAAGAAAGCATTTTGTTGGTTCTTACAATTTCAGAAATAGAACTGAAATTTCCCAGTGCCAAAAGACAACTTACAAGTCAATTTCCGCCCCCCACCCCAAATTGGGGTACCATATTAAAAGACTACTGTTTTCCACCTCTGTAACTAGCAAGTGACTTCTGTAACTAGCAAGTGACTAAAACTAATAAAAACAATTTTATTAGTTTTTAAAGACAAACAAAACATAAAAACATCCAGCTTTCTTTCATAAATATACAAACAGTGTGTCGGTTGGTTTACCAGTTTTTTTCTGCATCCATTTCGTAGTCTCAATTACAGTTACATTACATAGTAACTCATATTATCAATCAAAAATTATATACCCTAGTATCACTATTAAACAATCATTTGACTATGATTTTATTCATTCATATTTTGCGAGATAGCTATAATTTACTTAGTTTATTTTATAACAAATCATATAATCATACCAAATCTATCCTAAAAACATTTTATAAATATGATATCAAATAAAAAAGAAAAAAATATCTCTTTATATATTCATTATTGTCTAAAATTCTAGATATTCTATTTATTGTGTTTTATCATCCAACCATTGATAGAAAAGGCCCCAAATTTCATAGAATTGTTTATCCTCTTGTTCTCTAATTTCAAATGTCAATCTACTCATTTCAGCACATTCCAATATTTTCTTAATAATTTCTTCCTGCAATGGTATTTTCTCATTTTTCCAGTTTTTAGCAAATACAATCCTAGCCGCTGTTAATACATTTACAATCAGATATTTCAAATCTTTACTATACGTATCAGGTAAGATTCCCAATAAAAAGATATCTGGTTTCAAGTCTATGTGCTTCTTTGTCATTTTTTCCAACCACATCGAATTTTAGTCCAATATTTTCTAGCATCCTCACAAGTCCACCACATATGGTAATGTGAGCCAGGTATCTGATGACATTTCCAGCATTTTTCAGATTTATTCTTGAACATTCTTGCTATTCTTGTCAGGGGAAGGTGCCACCTGTAAAACATCTTATATAAATTTTCTTTATAAGCTGTTGACATTGTCATTTTATAATTTTGAGACCATAATTTTTGCCATTTCTCTAAATCAATCCCATATCCAAAATTCTTCCCCCAAGCAATCATAGTTTCTTTAACTTGTTCTTCCTCTAATTTAATTTCCAGTAAATAACCATATAATTTTTTAATCACCTTTTCATCAGTACCTGTCAAAATCTTATCTAAATCAGTCAAAAAATCTTCATCATGCCTTGAATGTATTTGTGCATATGAAAACCAATTCATCTTTATACCTTGTTCCTCTAAGTTTTGCATCGATTTAAGTTCACCCTTTTCATCCAGTGTACGTAGAAAAATAAATTCAAAATGTGCGTTATTTATATCACTTACAAAAATTCAGTTTTCCTTCTAAAAGGTCAATTAAATTTTAATTTAATTTTTAACATACAACACTAAAGTTCAAACATTATTTTCTGTAGCATCTGTGTTTGTTACTTGGTATAAATAGCAAATATC
Source organism: Pseudonaja textilis (assembly GCF_049901715.1). Classification (NCBI taxonomy): domain Eukaryota; kingdom Metazoa; phylum Chordata; class Lepidosauria; order Squamata; family Elapidae; genus Pseudonaja; species Pseudonaja textilis. The sequence continues at coordinate 174,124,520 of NC_141992.1, read as the reverse complement.
TCACACATGTTCAAGCTGTAAAGCAATGAATCACTAAATGTTACTGACTCAACTACAGATTCTCTTGTACATCTGCTGGCAAATACTTAAAAGAAACTCCAAAGGTGATGCTTACATAAGCTTTTCCCTTAATTCCTTTATTTATTTATTTTAAATCAAGAAAAGTTACATTGAACTGGTACTGTTTAACTTGCCCATAATTTTTGATGTAAGCTGTTGTTGGGATGCTTATCTCTGATACAAACAACGAAATCGCACTCTTTTTAGGAAAAAAAATGTTCTATTTTTTTTCACAACTTTTTCAAGACAACCTATAGAACATATCTTACTGTGCCATCCATCACATGATTTAGAAATAACTGAATAAAATGGAAACTTACTATTTTTATACTTTGCATTCTTTTGTTCTAAGTGTCAAATATATGTAGCATCTGACCCTGGAAAGAATTTAATCTTATGTTTACATGTGACATGTCATTAAACCCCTTCTTCTAAAATAATCTAAATCTTTATTACATTCCTACAGATGTGAAATAACATTCCCCTCAATTTACAATCTTCCTAGCAACTTACTGAATATTTTTTTAAAAATGTGAGACTTTTATTGGACTTTGATACCACCAATGAAAAAGTTTAAGATGTATTTCCTGTATAGATGCTGAATAACAATCTTTCATCCTGCCAAAGACAGTTATCTAAATCTTTGTCTAAATTTAGGTCCTAGATTTCTTTTAGCCCTGAGGTAGATTCACTATAATTTATTTCAAATAAAATATATTTGAAATTATGCCCTTAGCTTCTGTGAAATAAAAGTCTCCCCATCAAAAAGTGTTGATGTTTATTTGCAATTTACAGCACTTTTTATTTTGTAAACAAAGTTGAAAAACAGTAACAACATGGCAATTTTTGTTCTAATTGTTCAATTTGCTGTTAACAGGTTTCTGCTATAGTCAATAATGAGGGAAGCTTAAAGCTGTCATCCAGTTTATGATCCATCCCAACTTATGTCTTCCAAAAATGTTTGTTGTGACTCCCAAGACCCTTTGGTAGTTACAGCGGTCCCTAGTCCTTGCCACAACAAATCAAGTGCCTCTTTCTAACCCAGTGTTTCTCAACCTTTGCAAGTTTAAGAGGAGTAGACTTCAACTCCACAAATTCCCATCCTGGGTGGGAATTCTGGGACTTGGGAATTCTCTTAAACTTGTTAAGGTTGAGAAACACATTTCTCACCTTTCCTGTAAATGAGGATGCTACAAACAGCTCCATCATGCAACATGAAGCCCATCCACGCTAAGGATCCAGCCTCTACATCAGTGATTCTCAACCTGGACAACATTAAGATGGCTGGGAAATTCTGAGAGTTGAAGTCCACATATCTTTAAGTTACCTAGGTTACCTAGATTGGGAAATGTTGCTCTGCACCTTGGAAAGCAGAGTGGGAGCTTTCAATCAATGAGGATTCAGTCCTACAAGTCAACAGTCCTCTACAATACACTAGAATCACATTTATCTCACTGTAATATCGGATATTTCCTTTTATTTCAGAGGAACGCCAGAGGGGGATTAAAAAAAAACTTCTCAAGAGAATATGAAAATCTATCCCCAAATTTATTACAGGGAGGAACACCTTAAAGGCTACATTCCTGTGGTTCCTGAGAGAATATTCCAGGAGGCAGAAAGAATTTGTTTTGTTTGTCTTTAACCATAACTATTCACTCTGTCAATATGAAAAGCATCATACCTACGATCTTTCACTTGTTCTTATAAGCAGTGTTTCATTTGTAGAATATTGATAGTAAGATGTTTGTTATTGTTGTTGTTATTTATTCAAAGGTGTTTTCCTAGCTTGGATGGATATACTGTACATAACAAACAGCTGTTTTTCCCTGCCCATAAATTGTTGAAAAATAAATGAGGGGCTATTCCAAAATTGTTTTTCCCCATGTGGACACATTTCTGGAAAGCAGCTTTAATTAACATTCCGCTTATTCGTGGCCTTAGGAGCTGCCGAAAAAAGTTTTAGAAGACAAAATCCCGAGGTGTAAATATGGTTAGAGCCAAACTGATTAGCGGCCAGCTGGCCATGGTCTTCCATTTGTCTCCTTACATTTCTACAGAGCTGCCATCCCTGAACTACAAACCTCTGGATGCCATTCTATCACTGTAGAGAGGTATTTTTCTGGCTCTTGGTTCTGCTGTGAATAAGAACCAAACACAGGACGGGTGCAGAAGAAAGGCAAGAGGTCTTACCATCGTTTTCAAAAGTGCGAAGGGATCTTTGAATCTCTTTCAGCACTTTGGGAAACACACATCTGAATTTAACCCCAGAAAAAGAGCACAAGAATACGATGGAATAAGCTTTTCAGGAATGAAATGTAAGAAGTAAACTTTCAACTTTGAGTTGGGGATGGCGGGGCGGGAGCAGGAACAGGGAATACCATGGGTTTCTTGCCTCAGAAGGAAAGTATCTGAAAGGGTCATTTTAGGATCACCAAGGGATCCATTTAAGCCTCCAAGGAAGCCTATGGTGAGGATAGTTTTCTCTGGATAGCTTTTTTTTTTAAACAACACTACAGGAATGCAAACACTCAGGGTTTGAGAACAACAAGGTCTCAGAAACAATAACTATCACAAAGCGACTGCTAATAATGTATATTTTTCCTCCTTAACTACCATCCACATTGCTTCTAAGCAATACAGCTGTGAAGGTAATTAATTAATGTAGGAAGAAGTTTGAATAATAGCAGAGGCCTTCTCACTAGCTGCTGGCATCAGCGACCATGTTGATCACAAAGTCCCCTATCATTGTTGTCACCTCGCTGGAAAATTAGCCTTTAATTGACTTAGAGATCTATGGAATTCTTGCTATGCAGGACTTATTTGTATCTTTCAAAATCTTGTTCTTTTTATATGGAATAAGACACTCCAGATGTCCCAAGGAGTTGACTTTAAGAAAAGGCAGTTAGTCAGTCAATCAGTCATAACCATTGCTTTGGGTTTAGGAGCAAGAAGAATTAATTATCCTGTCCATACCTGCATATGGTATGATAATACCTGCATGATAACAAGAAGAGAAGACTGGTTTTAACTTTTTCAAATTTACACTGAATCTGAGCTAGTTCCAACTTCAAGAATGCCAAATTGTGAAGAATCTAATGATATGGCCTTTCCCCACTCTTGAAATGAATTCTATTGCCCTTCCTCAGTTAACAGGAAACTACACTTGCAGGAGATGCCTTGTCCTATTCCTGAACCCTATCTTGCTTCTATTGTCACTGCTATATTACTGCCAGACACCTATACCTCCAAACTAGGAGGTGACAAAGCTGAACAGATTTTATGTGCCTTAAGGCTGCAGTTGGAAATTCAGATTAAGGCTTGTGGTGAGCTGTCTTAACGATGGTATTAAAAAATTTATGTTTTCTGACTCATGGACTGGAGAGAAAATGAGGAATTTAGCAGAATATCATGGCAGAAAAGAATTACTAGAGCATGTCCATACTATGATTAGATACAGGTGAGCATATGACAAGAATATGGCCCTGAACATTCCTTTGAATTATTCCAATCCTTTTCATACAGTTTGATGGGGAGAAAACTTTTGCAAAGGCAAATGTTGAGAAGAAAATTTCAATAAAATTTTCAAGAATAGGTTGACTTTACTTTAGCTATGAGAAGGCCAAAGGCTACCTGCAATTGTCCTGCTATGATGCAAATTTTGTCATTTGGGCCTCCAATCACCCCAGCTTCTCACTTTTGATTTAAAATCCAGAGAAAGACGTAAAGCAATTTATTCCCTTGGACTTTTTCATATCAGCTATCCGATTTAATAACAGCAAAAGAATTTCTAAAGTTCTGAGAAGTATATATATTTCACAGAGAAAGTTGAAGGGTGATCTCACTACAGTACTGTTTAATACAATTATCACACGAGACTGTTTCTGCCCCTTGACATTAGTTGCTTATAGCTGGAACACTGGAGCACCTTTTCAACCTCTATCTGATTTCTCTTCCTATTCATTTTATTGGTGAATTTACATTTCTGTGTACAATATCCTTCTTGAGTGCATTGCTCTTCCTTTTGAAAAGCAGCTGAAACTCCTAGTCATAGGTTTAACTAATTCAGCATCCTGTTTCCATTAGAGAAAAAAATCAAGTAAATTCAATAAGCCTGCAAGGCCTGGAATATAAAATCCCAAAATAATACATTGCTTCTGAATCTGAATGATTCTAGCTCTATCATATAATAGGCTTTGTCAGATTTATCTTCCATGAATTTATCTAATCCTTTTCATAAGAGATATAAGACTAGCAGCCATTACCATCTCTTGTGCTGTGAAGTTCTATAAGTGAATGGGAAAGTAGGGAAAACCTTTCACTTTATCTTGAATCTATTCCCAATGTGGCTGGCCACATATACAGGTGAAACTCGAAAAATTAGAATATCATGCAAAAGTTCATTTATTTCAGGAATGCAACTTAAAAGGTGAAACTAATATATGAGATAGACTCATTACATGCAAAGCAAGATAGTTCAAGCCGTGATTTGACATAATTGAGATGATTATGGCTTACAGCTCATGAAAACCCCAAATCCACAATCTCAGAAAATTAGAATATTGTGAAAAGGTTCAATATTTTAGGCTCAAAGTGTCCCACTCTAATCAGCTAATTAAGCCATAACACCTGCAAAGGGTTCCTGAGCCTTTAAATGGTCTCTCAGTCTGGTTCAGTAGGAAGCACAATCATGGGAAAGACTGCTGACCTGACAGTTGTGCAGAAAACCATCATTGACACCCTCGATAAGGAGGGAAAGCCTCAAAAGGTAATTGCAAAAGAAGCTGGATGTTCCCAAAGTGCTGTATCAAAGCACATTAATAGAAAGTTATGTGGAAGGGAAAAGTGTGGAATAAAAAGGTGCACAAGCAGCAGGGATAACCTCAGCTTGGAGGGGATTGTCAAGAAAAGGTATTCAAAAGTGTTGGGGACTTTCACAAGGAGTGGACTGAGGCTGGAGTCAGTGCATCAAGAACCACCACACACAGACTGATCCTTCAAATGTGTTCCTCTTGGCAAGCCGCTCCTGAACAACAAACAACGTCAGAAGCATCTTACCTGGGCTAAAGAAAAACAGAACTGGTCTGTTGCTCAGTGGTCCAAAGTCCTCTTTTCTGATGAGAGCAACTTTTGCATCTCATTTGGAAACCAAGGACCCAGACTCTGGAGGAAGAATGGAGAGGCACACGCTGCAAGATGCTTGGAGTCCAGTGTGAAGTTTCACAGTCTGTGTTGATTTGGGGAGCCATGTCATCTGCTGGTGTTGGTCCACTGTGCTTCATTAAGGCCAGGGTCAACCCAGCCATCTACCATGAGATTTTGGAGCACTTCATGCTTCCTTCTGCAGACAAGCTTTATGGGGATGCTGACTTTATTTTCCAGCAGGACTTGACACCTGCCCACACTGCCAAAAGCACCAAAACCCGGTTCAATGACCATGGGATTACTGTGCTTGATTGGCCAGCAAACTCACCTGACCTGAACCCCATAAAGAATCTATGGAGCATTGCTAAGAGAAAGATGAAAGACATGAGACTGAACAATACAGAAGAGCTGTTGAAGCCACTATTGAAGCAACCTGGTCTTCCATAACACCTCAGCAGTTCCAGAGGCTGATAACTTCCATGCTGCATTTAGGCAGTAATTGCTGCAAAAGGGGCCCAAACCAAATACTGAGTACACATGCTTATATTTTTCAGAGGTCCAATATTGTTCTATGTACAATCCTTGTTTTATTGATTGCATGCAATATTCTAATTTTCTGAGATTGTGGATTTCGGGTTTTTATGAGCTGTAAGCCATAATCATCTCAATTATGACACATCACAGCTTGAACTATCTTGCTTTGCATGTAATGAGTTTATCTTATATATTAGTTTCACCTTTTAAGTTGCATTACTGAAATAAATGAACTTTTGCACGATATTCTAATTTTTAGAGTTTCACCTGTGTATCATCAAAAGAAAGGACAACTGACACCCACCTGCATTGCATGCAGGAACTGCTTTATTTGTATATAATGACAAATTTGGAAAATGTATGTAATGTATCAATGGTGGAGAGACTATGTGTTCTAACCCAGCTCCCCAAACACGACAAACCCTCTGAAGCAAACTCAAAAGATTTCATTATTAGGAGTGCCGGCAGCCCTGGAAAAAAGTTTCTCTCAGGCTGATGAGTCCATTCAGCCGGAAGATGAATATTTGTCTGCCACACCTATTCATCTCTACCCCCTGCCTTTTATCCCCAGAGCTGGGGGGGGGGCCTCGCAGTGGGGGCTCTTCCTTCCCCAGGATCGGCCCACAGCTTTCCACTGCTCTCCTCTTCTCTGCCTTCTGCACAGTCATGCGGCAGGCACTGGACCCAGCTGTTCCTCCTCTTCTTCATCAACCACCTCCAGACCTGGGGGCTGTTGATTCTCCATCTGAGGGCTGACGGACGGCCCAGGCTCCGCCTCTGTCTCTGTCTCTGTCTTTCTCTCTCTGCCAGCTCCATTCCCTCTTTTTCCTCAGAACTCTCAGGTTGCCTTGATGCTGACCATGACTCCCACGCCTCTTCCTCCTTCTCTGATTCGGCTGCTGGAGGGGCTGGCAGCCAACAGCCACAACACTATGGCTTGTGTCCATCTGGATTACACTGTTGAAGTACAATTTCAAGACTCTTTTTATGGTTTCTTGAAACAGATAGAGGGTGATGGTCTTTGGCAGCCCTTCCAATGTAGGTCCGTTGTTCGTCTGCTAGCCATCAGTTTCAGGAAGGAGTAGCGTTATAGAAGATGGGGCTTTGTCAGAAATAAGCCTAACTAATGTCTTACTTTGAGCTCTGACTGTGGGGCCTATAAAGCACGCTGTTTCTTAATGGGGGAAGCTGTAGGGAGTGGCAAGAGGACATTATGTCCTCATTGAAAGGGACGGGTGCCTGTGTTGTGAAGGGATAAGTCCCAAGGGATGATAGCTCATTCCTGCTGTTACAGCACACTGACAGGTAAAGCCTGACAGCACCCATCAATCTCTCCTTTAACAGCCTGAACTTTTGCTACTTCAGTTCCTAAGAGAAGCACGCAAACTGCGATGGGCTGTCAGTGAGGTAAAAGTCCTTGGTGTCAGAGCTTTTCCTGGGGGGATTTGCTACAGTTGTACATTTTTCAGCCAAGAGCAACTGTCCTCTTTTTAAATGCCTATATCATTATTATGGTTGGTTGCACAGTCAATCCAATGTTTAGACTGGATTCGGGTTTTTTAACCCGCCTACTGAGTCCTTGCCAAGGACCCGGGATAAGCAAAATTATTGTTTGATAGTGATAAAGGTATTGTTGCAGGAAGTATTCTGTTCCAAGTAAGCTATCTCTCATGATTGATAGCTATTTTGTCAATGCCAGTGGTGTTCAAATGATGTTCCAAATGTTTTGCAATTGTACTCAAGATCCTATTAGTACTGATACTTTCTTTGCTTTCTTTTGCCAGTAGTTATTCTGCTTCTAGTTATTCTCTATTTGCAGGTCTTTGCATTTTGTGATTTTCTCCAATTCTTTCTCTTTTAGTCTACAGTCTCTAGGCACTACCACAATTACTTTTTTCCAAAGTTTTTTGTCTTTTTTAAAATCAACAATTCTTAAAATCCCAGGGAACTTTACCTTCTTTCTTTTCTATGACTTTCTCTATTTTGTGGTCTCACCTGTTCTTCCTTGCAGTGAATGGTATTTGTTGCAGGTATTCCAATGCACCATTGTTGCTACTTTTGTTATACTGTTGTTTGCAGCTAGTCTGGGAAATCTTGGCAGCAGCTAACTAGGTAGATCACAGTTTCTTTTTAGTATTTAGTATTTATTTGATTTGTCAATTGCTTACAAGATACAGGTATAAGAATAAATATAGTTTTGACTAAATGAGATAGATACTTATAAGAAAATTAAAAAAACCAATAGGACAGGGATGGTAGGCATGATTGGTGTGCTTATGCACGCCCCCTACAGGCCTCTTAGGAAGCGGGTGACTGTCAATAGTAGACAGTCTAAGGTTAAAGTTTTGGGGGTTTGGGGAAGAAACCACAGAGTCAGGTAGAGTATTCCAGACATTGACAACTATGTTGCTGAAGTCGTATTTTCTGCAGTCAAGTTTGGTGCGGTTAACCTTGAGTTTGTATCTATTGTTTGCTCTTGTGTTGTTATGATTGAAGCTGAAATAGTCATATGCAGGTAGGACATTGCAATGGATGATTTTATATACTATATTTAGATTGGACCGGAGGTGGCATAGCTCTAGGTTTTCTAGGTCTAGAGTTTCAAGTCTGGTGGCATAAGGTATTCTGCAATGAGTAGAGGAGCGGATAACTCTTCTTGTGAAATATTTCCGGACTTTTTCAACTGTGTTAATATCAGATACATGATATGGGTTCCAGACTGATGAGTTGTATTCAAGAATAGGTCTAGCAAAAGTTTTGTATGTTCTAGTTAGTAGTGTGATATTACCAGAGAAGAAGCTATGTAGGATTAGATTAATAACTCTTAATGCCTTTTTGGCTATGTAATTACACTGGGCTCTAGCACTTAGATCATTTGAGATGAGTACTCCAAGGTCCTTGACAAAGTCTGGATCCTCAGCAAGGCTTGACTATTTAGCTTGTATTTTATTTTCTGATTTTTTCTGCCAATATGTAAGACAGAGCATTTATTTGTTGAGATTTGAAGTTGCCATTTGATTGACCATTCGGATACATAGTCAAGATCTTTTTGGAGGGTAGTAGTATTGTCTGTGGTGTTGAATAGCTTTACATCATCAGCGAAGAAAATGCAGTTGCTCTTGATATGATCACAGACGTCTTTGTAAGAGGTGACATTTGCAATCTGTTGCTATCGTCTCAATTCTGGGTTTGTATACATTTCTTCTTAAGGCTTGGTCTTCTGTTGCCACAATTAGTCCCTGTCTGTCTTTCTTCAACTTGGCCACTGTTAGTCATTGCCAGGTCCTGTTATTATCTGCTTTGTCTGCTAGGGGATTTGTGTGTATGTATGTTTATGTGTATATGTGTATGTGTGTCAGTGGTGGGATTCAATTTTTTTTTTACTACTGGTTCTGTGGATGTGGCTTGGTGGGTATGGCAGGGGAAGGATACTATAAAGTCAGAGGTGGTATTTGCCATTCTACGAACTACTCAAAATTTCTGCTACCAGTTCTTCAAAACTGGTCAAAACCTGCTGAATACCACCTCTGATTTGTGTGTGTGTGTATGTGTGCGTGTGTTTATTGGCCACGTAATTCTTTGCTTGGGCATGCATTTTTTCTATTCTTCATTTGGCCTTTTTCTAGGTCAGTTTGGTCTTTATGATATACAGTAAGCATACTAGCTTCAATGCATTTTGTTCCTTAGATATTCTTCCAATCTCCTTTGTTTCTTCTTCAACTGTCTGGTTTACTAGCAACATTCCTCCTGAGCTACGTTCTTTGGTAAGTAGAGTCTGTCAATGCTGCTGCATAGATGAAGGGCATTATTATTGTCATTATTTTTCTGGTCTTCCTATCATGAGCTTTTTGTTCTGCTTGAGTCCAGGCCACTATTCCAGCTGAGTATTTAATGACTGGAATTGCCTAATGATATTTTCTCCATTGAGTTTGGACTTTAAGAACATCTTCACTTTCACAATATATTCACTTCTAACTTTTGTCTTGACTTCAGTGTGCTTGACGTCGGCAGTTTAAAGGATGTCTATCTAGCAATCATCTTTATCCAGATTCTTTATGTTGATCTGATAGCCTCTTTTTTATTATTATTATTATGACAGGTAGTCCTCTACTTACAATTGTTTACTTAGTGACCATATGAAGTTACAATGACTCTGAAAAAAAGTGACTTATGAGCATTTTTCACACTTATGACTGCTGCAGCCATGGATTTATATTCAGATGCTTGACAACTGACTCACATTTATGACAGTTGCAGTGTCCCGGGGTAATATGATCACCCTTTGCAACCTTCTTACAAGCAAAATCAATGGAGAAACCAGATTCACGTAACAGCTTTGTTACTAATTCAACAACTGCAGTGATTTACTTAACAAACGTGGCAAGAAAAGTCATAAAATGGGGCAAAACTGACTTAACAAATTTCTCACTTAGCAACATAACATTTTGGACTCAATTTTGGTTGTAAGTTGAGAACTACCTGTATTTCTGATTCTCGGTTTTGGTCTTTCCAGAACTGGTGCACTCTTCTCAGATATCCTCTTCTTATTGGACTTGATTTTAGTAGCAGATTATTATTTCTTTGTTATCAATTTTCATATATTTGCAACAAGTAAACAATTTTTCTTTCAGTAGTTCTACAGCTGCTGCCCTGGTTGCTCAGACAACAGTTCTGAGTCTGATAGTCCATTTGCCACTAGATGTCCATGAACTCTAACATGGATCATAGTCCTTGTTGACCTGAGTGACAGCTAAGCCACTCTGGGTTTCTGAAAATTACATCTTACCATATTTTTAATACATTCTTCATTTGGCTCCTCTGATGTGTCCTATACAATATAGGTGAACCTCATCCTTCTCGGAGCACACAAACTCCACTACCCCACCAAGATACTGCCTCATTGGAGCATTATTACTATTACTTAATTTGACCATGGGGTGAACAATACTCTGTGTAAAAAGGGGGAAGAATGCAGTGATGTGCAGCTCAGTTACTTTCCAATGTGCACCAGGTGTTTATGAGTTCATGTTTACACTGGATTGCTTCAAGTATTGGTATAGAATTATGGGTATAATATATATATATATATATATATATATATATATATATATATATATATATATATATATATATATTATTATTATTATATTATTATATGTATAAAATATATATATTGGTATATTTAACTAATAAGCAAATGAAGCAATCAAGTTAAAGTATTGCTAAAGAATTGAATATGTACTTCAAACCAAATCTGAAATCATATACACTCATATAATATTTATATGGATTGACCATCACTCTGGCAGTGATGTATGACCTGTAAAACAAGACCCTCTGATCTGCTAACTATTATATATCCACTGCTTTGTAAGAAAACTATCTTCATATTTACTTAATCAAATCTGGTGTCTTTATTTGAATACTATCTTATTTATTAGCATTAAAAAAGCAAAAACAAAGCCCAAAGTCTAATGAAAATTGCCATGTTTTCCTTCACTCCTCTTTTTTCATACTTTCTTCTTCTTTATCTACACTTGTTTGTTTACTATAATTGTATTTTTTTCTTTAAATACTTGTTTTAAATTTCAGCCTCAAAACAATTCTGTGGGTTTGCTTCAGAAGTGGTATTCAGCAGGTTCTGACCAGTTCTGGAGAACTGGTAGTGGAAATTTTGAGTAGTTTGAAGAACCGGCAAATACACCTCTGACTGGTCCCACCCCATCTATTCTCTGCCTCCCGAGTCCCAGCTGATCAGCTGGGTCTTCTTTTGTTGCCCTGCACAGAAGAATGTAGCTGGAAAACAAGTTAGTGAGATGGGGAGGGAATGGAGATTTTACATTATCCTTCTGCTTCCATGCCCACCAAACCATGCCACACCACAGAACCGGTAGTAAAAAAAATTGAATCCCACCACTGGTTTGCTTGCAAGAAGAATTGTTAACTGGCTCAGGTTTCTCATATGAGATTCATACTGAGGGATTTCCTAGTCAAGATCAAATATTTGGTTAAACTTTTGACTTTCAAAGAATCGCATCTTTTGCAATTGTCTTGATTATCATTCTCCATCTTTAATAGCACTACTAGGATTGAGGGTGGCCTGATTAAGATTTTTTTTGTGAGAGCTACACATGAGGGTGATGTGATGTTTAAATTCAAAGTTGATTTGATTGAATGCATGAATCATATTGACTTTCTAAATCAGATTTAAATTCAATGGTTAAATTGAATCAGTTTTCTGAACCAATTTATGATTTAATTTGTTTTTGCATATACTGAGGGCCGTGTTGCTGACTCAAATCACCTTTCTGAATTGAATTGATGTGATTATTTGATTCAGCAATCCAAATTGGATCATTCAGAGCTGCTTTAATGAGATTTGCATGCTGCCAAGGAAATCTGCAGCAACACCAAGCATCTCCATTCCTTCAGAATACTTGAAGTGAAGAAAGGCCTAGAAGAAGAAGGGAGGAATCTGCTAATTGAGGAAAGAAATCTGCAGCTCAGACGATATATATAACAAGGGTGTCAAACTCAAGGCCTGCGGCCTGGATCCGGTCCACAAGGTGCTTAGATCTGGCTTGCTCTGCCATCTCTTTTCCACCACCACGGCCACCTGCAGCCTTCTGCCAGCAAAAACAGAGCACACCTACCCTGGCTGCCCAAAGTCAAAACAATCCTGAGGCGGCCCTCAATGAAATCAAGTAAAAACCCTTGTTATATAATATGGAGCTTTTGGTCTAGGCTGAATGGATTAATTCTGGCATTGCAGCTGTCCCTGTAAATAAGGTGAAAATAGTGGGTAAAGAGGCAAGTCTTTTAAATAGGATTTATTACATTGATTCCATTTCCCTTTCTTTCTACATAAATGTAATACCCACTTCTTCATGGCTTCTCATGAAATATTGCTACACCGTGTGAGAAGACCGGGTCAATACTCAGAATATCCCTAGAGCCTGTGAGCAAAAGATTCATGCAGAGGCAAAAATAATTCAAGGCCCTTTAATAAGCCTTCATGTTATTGTAGGGAAGTCCTGCAAAAGGAGCAATTTCAGCTTTATATATTAAAAAAGCAAAGGAAACAGAAATCGGGAATGCTTTGGGGAAAGAGAATATTGTATTGTTAATTGAACATAGAGTTTAATTGTTTATAATTGTTTTACTTGAAAACTGTTCCCTGTAAATGGTTTACATTTATTGCTATACTGTTAATTTTGGTGAGTCTACTCCAGGACTAGCCTGCTGATATACAGGAATTTCTTCATACCCAAAGATATAGTCACATAAATAAACAAAGAGAAAAAGTGAATTTTGGCTGTTGATTCTAGAAATGAAACAAAACATAAGCATCCCTGTTATTTTAAATGTAGATCATTCTTCCATTCAGAATATCCCAGGTGATATTATGAAGGTGGCTTTGTCTATTTTATGTAATTTTATGTATTTTGTGTATTTTATGTATGTTTTTGAAATGGAAACATGCTTTGAAAGAGTTAATTGGAATATTTCACGTGCTCCCTTTACCATGGGAGAAAACAGATGCCTTGGTTTGAACAATAGCTGGATACAATTTGCCTAACTGGGGTGTTCTCAGAAAGGTACCTTTTAAAAGTATGATGTGATTTATAATTTTGAATTAGAAAAGAAAAGGGAAAACCCTGGGCTCCTGATAGAACGGCTGGAAGTTAATAAGGTGTTAATTGAAGCACCAGCTGACAGTAGCACTTCTGGGCTTAGTTGACAACTGAATTTGATAAAGTGGAAAGTGGAAATAAAGAATGTTTACAATATTTATTGGAAAAAGAAAATAACAGAAGCATCATAATCAAGAAATAATTGATGGACACAATCTTGGGCATTATTAAGAGAAAATGGGTAAAACTGTAAATTATGGTTTCTCATTTCTCCCGGTGTATGTTCATTTGATGTAATCTCCATTAAATTTCATATTTTGTTGTATTCTTATATATATTTCCTCTATGTAATTTGGCTTGACGTATGCAGTTTTGCCATTTTACTCATTATACATGTTTGCTCTTTTTACTAATAATCACATAAATTTTGACTGGAAAATTACATTGCATGATTCAAAGAAGTACAAATAACAGTTTTGTTTGCATATTGGTACAGGAAATCTGAATAAAATAATTTCCATTTAATGAACCTATTTCTCTAAACATTAGGCTGATGGAAAAAAGTATGAATTCTTTCCAGTTTGGATTGTCATGTTTTACAAATGCCTTCTGATATTTACCATATTGATATGAGCACTATGAGCTTCATTATGAGGTAATAGTTATGAGCCTTCATTGGTGTATCCTTCATTTATTTACCTATTATATTAATATCCAGATTTTCCTCTAGTTACCTTAATTGGCATACCAGGAAAACAGACTTCATTTTATTCTTACAACAATCCTCTTGAACTGAGAAAAAGTGATTTGCTCGAAGTCACATAAGAATCTCCATGGTTGAATGGATATCTTGTACGTTTAAATTCCTGTCTAACATCAAATATAACCATACCGTGGTGATGCAGTGGTTAGAATGCAGTATTGCAGGCTAATTCTTCTGGCTGCCAGAAGAATTTAATTCTCACCGGCTCAAACCTTCCATCCTTCCGAGGTCAGTAAAATGAATCATATTGTTGAGGGAAATATGCTGACTCTGTAAACCACTTAGAGAGGCTGCGAAGCACTGTGAAGTCTAAATGCCATTGCCATTGTTCTCACAATATTGTGTATATCCTACAGCAACTGTTTCTCATACATGATCTACATTTACACATTTACATAGCAACCTTCAGATGTATTGAATTGCAAACTTCAAAAATCTCCTAAACACAAATGGAAATTGCCAGACTGGGAGAGGTTATTATAAATAACATTATTTCCCTCAAGAAAGACTTTGATTTACAAACACTTGTAAATTCACCAATAAAATAGAGGTTTACACTATGCTACATCAAACTATTGTATTTGGGGCAATCTCTACTAGTTTTAAAAGGTTCTGTTCTAAAAAAAATCAACTGATAATTGTCTAGAAAAGTTTATGAAGTATGAAATTATATATTCATAACTTGATTTGATTTTTCTATTTTTCTTCTCTCATGTCACATTCACAGTAGACCTTCTTCACTTTGAAATTATAGATCTCCTTCAGCATGCAACCGCTATGTAATAATCCTTTTACACTGTATTACAATTGCAAATTAAAGCTATCTTTAATTTAAAGGTACCCCTACCCCCATTTTCATTATATAATGGCTGTCACATCATAAATTATGTGGGTGTATAATTCTCCTGGGTACAAGACCTGAAACACTGGATGAAATGAAAGATACAAAGCCTGAATTTTGACATGAGAATAAATCAATAACATGCTGCATAAATATTGAGACATTGAGCATAAAACAGTTCATGTGAAAATGCAACTTATTTAATTCCCTTAATTTTTATTAAATCTGCACATATACTCCCGCTTTTTTACCCAAGGGCACAGTAAGCTGTGTGTATAAATGTGCTCAGTAGGAGAGCAACTTGTTTTTTATAAATTCCTCAAATTGGATTTCTGTTTTATATTAAATACAAGATAATATATTTGTTCACAAAATGTCTTTTCCTTTTGGGGGCCAGACTCAATGTTATGACAAAAATTGGTGTTGCTTTAAAAAGCCATTATATCCATCAAAGATAGGTTACCGAAAGAAGTAAAATACTTATTATTACACATCATAACAGCCACCAGAATAGCCTTTGCGCATGTATGGAAAACCCCAAATACTCCTAATGAACAACTAATAATACATAAAGTAATGAAAAGTGCTGAGATGAACATGCTAACAATGAATTCTTTTCAATTTGGAACAATTGGTATAAATGGTTAACAAACAAAACTAAGAAGTGAGACAAAAAGCCTAACTGAAATAAAATCCTTAAGAAAGTAAAACAAAATTCTGTACATTATATAAAGATATAAGAACAGTAATCATAGTTAAAGCTATTATTTAATATTAGACAAATGTAATATAATGTATTATATTTAAATGAAAAACCTGTATAGATGCCAAGAACGCTGTTGATACCATGATATTTTATGATGTAACAAAATATATATATATATATATATATATATATATATATATATATATATATATATATATATATATATATATAATGTTTTCTGAGGTTCTTGCGGGTATTTGTATGTGGATCTTTGGTTATTCGGGTTTTCTCCTGCGTAAGATTGGCAGTATCTAGGCAACGTTTCGATGAAGTCTCATTCATCATCTTCAGGCTTCTGTCTTCGGCTCTGTCCTTCTCTGATTATTCTGTTGTTGAAGTGTTCGGTTTGGTGATAGTTCTGGTATTTTTAAAGTCAATCTCATGTCCTGTGGCTTTGAGGTGTTGGACCAGGGAAGAGGTTGGTTCTTCTTTTTTGATTGAGTTCTTGTGTTCTTCAATGCGTGCACTTATTCTTCTGTTAGTTTGTCCAATGTATGTGGTGGGGCAGGCGGTGAAAGGGATTTTGTATACTCCTTGGTTTTCTAACTCGATTTTGTCTTTAGGGTTTCTTAGGATGGTGGATATTTTTCTGTTTGTGCAGAATGCTGTTTTAATGTTGTGTTTTTGGAGGATCTTGCTGATTTTGTCTGTAGTGCCTTTTATATATGGGAGGAGGGCTTTGTCATTCTCTTGTTCTCTGTCTTGGATTTTGGTTGTGGTTTCTTTTTGGATTAGGTGACACAAGCCTGAAGATGACGAATGAGACTTTGTCGAAACGTCGCCAAGTTACTTCTAATTTATATATATATATATTTTCTGAGGTTTTCACGGGTATTTGTATGTGGATCTTTGGTTATTCGGGTTTTCTCCCATGTAAAATTAGAACTTGGCATATATATATATATATATATATATATATATATATATATATATGTGTGTGTGTGTGTGTGTGTGTGTGTGTGTGTGTGTGTGTGTATCTTTGGCTATTCGAGTTTTCTCCCACATAAAATCAGAAGTATCTAGGTGACCGACTCAGCAGGCAGAGGAGGACCCAGGCCCATCCCCTATCCATCCTAGGGCACACAGGCAGGAGAAGATAAGGGAGAGATGTGGTCTACTCAGGAGGAGAGGGCCTTGATCCTCTTTATGGGCTGCAGGTGTGAGAACTGCATAAGAATTTGGACCTGCGTATTGGCAAACACTGGAAACAAAGCATGTTTTATTTTGGTTTGAAGTTATCTTGGTTGGAGCCTTCCAACACACTGTGCCTTGCTATCTCCTTGAATTTGATAAATACTTCTCCTGTTCCGTTGTGGAAATTTCATCATTGTACTTTGTTTGGTTTTTTATTTCACCTCTATCTGCTCATTAAATTTGGACTGTATTGCTTTCTTTTGAAGACTATTTTTGAGTATGTTTTATCTCCAACTGAATATTATTGAACAGTGGGTCCAAGTTGGAGGCATTAAAGGACATTTATTTACATTTTGGATTTTGTTATGTTTGTGGTACACTCTGGGTAATCACAGATACAAAGTCAACATTAAAATTTAAAATCCGTAAGTAAATTTTGGGGAGTAATCATTCCCATGAGTGGCTTCTTCATTTCAGTCATTTTTTTGTGACCTTGTGCAATTCTGCTTAATTACTTTTTCTGTTCCTACAGACATATTTATTTTTCTCTTTGCAAGGGAATCATTTTAAAATCTCTTTTCTTCCTGTTTCTGCATATCTGTAGTTAAGAAATATTGGTTTTACATATCTGGAAGGTGGCAGGTTTGGGAAAACTGATGTATACTTTATGTTTACAAGACTGCAAGAAAGCATTACTTCCACTGATATGAGACATTGCCACTTGGAGAAAAAAAATACTACTATTCTGTTCTGGACAGATTGTTTGTTCTCACCTATCTTGGAAGTAAATTCTATTACATTTCCCAATTTTTTCTACTCAACAGCTGAGTTCTATTCTTTCAATCAACACCATGCTAATGCAAGCAGGGGGTAATCATTTGTAGCATCATTTGAACAACTATATTTTAGCCTTATTTGTTTTGTGAGTTCAGCCTGTTCAGTTTACAGAGTGTTTGCATAAACCCACAAAAAGAGGTTAAGCCAGTATACAACAAGTCAGTTAAACATGGGTAGCCATGTCATGCAAACACAACCTGAGCATTACCCATTTCACTTGGCTATGGCTTAATTGCTTTTAATTAGATTTTCCCAAGAAGATTGTTTTGCCTCTCTGACACAAAGCAAGGTCATTTGTGTGTCATTGTTTTCCTCCAGGCTGTGAGGCATTAGTTTTTGGTTAATTTGCCAGGTATGTAAGGGAGACCAACAATGGGAGGCATTTTGTAGCAAATATTCCTTGAAGAAGGAAAGCAGGTGGCACATCATTATATCTGTCTCTGACATCCAGGTGTTCAGTAGGTGAACTTTGACATCAGTCTCTTTATATTCTGCTCCTCTGTCCTGCTCTTTCCTTTTGTCATTTGAACCTTAAAAGGCTGAGATATCAGCTTCTGCTGCTTAGACAGGATGGTTGCTATCATCCCTGGAAACTCATTAAAAAATAAAATCAGTTTCAATGAGTAATTCGTTTGCCTATGAATGCTATTTTAAAAACTATGCCATTCAAAGTCTTTTGAATGAATGAAGTCCAATTATTTAAATCTCTTGGGGACCAAGTGCTTTTGACAGTACTATTTTGAGTGACAGGATTCCTGGAAGGAATTACTTGATATTCACATCCACCTGAATGCCACCAATCTTGGTTGTTGATCACTATTGGCCAAATGGATAAGCAAGCTAAATGTGTCTTTCTTGGGATAGTGGTTAAATGTTGGATTTAAACCAGAGAGATCCACTACTAGTTTTCAGTCTAGATTCAACAAGGGATCTGTCAAAATTTGAAGAACCCTAATTTTGATAATAATAAAAATAATAGTCAAATATTTTTTTCTTTGCTCCCTAGGAGAGAAACATCTGCTGCTACCTCAGATTGAATTCTCAACCTTCTGAGTGAGAGGTAAGCATCTTCACTACTAGGCCATCCACCACTTGAGAAAATCAAACATAAGTTACATTGAAACTGAGACCAAGCGAAATCCAAGATGCCCCGAATATAGAATACCTGCTTTGCATGCATAAAATGCCAGATTTTGTTCTTGTCCAGGTAGAAATAAAGGCATCAGTTGAGGCATAACTTGGCTGAAATCACAGATGCTCTGGATTGCCAACTTCAACTATAGAATTTAATGGTTCCGAAGTCTAATTTAGTATACATTGTTTTTATATTCTAATGCGGAATTAGACATGTCTATCAGAGAAATCCTATATTTTCCGAAGTTCAAAATTAGTAATTCTCCTCAGAATAAGGAGAGTTTATCTACTTTATTTTAAAAAAAGCCATTAGCATTTTACATTCTGGTACAAAGTTGGAAATTATCTACATATGGTTTTAGTTTTTGAATGAAGATAGATATTAATGAAGATATTTCTAACAATAGTTTTTCCTTAAAAGTTTTAAAGATGTTTAATATTCTGTTTTAATAATATTACCTTTACCAGTAATGCACCTATGCCATAACAGGTTTTAAAATTATATTCCAGAGAATTTCACAAGCTTCGGTTTTTGTTGTTGCTTTTAGAATTCTGGTAAATGGTTGTTCTATTTAAAATATTTATGAGGTATATAGGAAAAACATTCAGAAAATAGCTTCTCAACAACAAAGTATGTTGTAGTTAATGTGCAAGAAAAAAACCTGACTAAACTTTATGATAGTCTCATACGAACAGAGAATGTAGCCATCTATAAACTGTACCACCATGTTTCACCTGTAGATCTATAAACAAATATTAGAAAATGTATTCAATAAAATCAAACCTAAGTAAGTACTATGCTTTTGGAATTTATTTTTCAAACAAGCCACCCATTCTGCACCAACATGTTATCTTTAAAAATATAGAAAATGACATGAGCCCAAGTGGATATTTATTCTTGGAAACTCTCCATACCTAATTTGAGATAATTGTACATTGCAATGATTTAAAAATTTGCACCAAGAGATAAACAGATGCATAGTCCATGCAAATTAACAACAATAAAAAAAGATTTTGAATAATTCTGTCAATTAGTACTTTTCAAAATAAAAACCAAGAGGTGTGAGCTAGTGACATATTTCACCTGGTGCTTAAGATTTTTAATGTTTCTCTTGTTGTTAAAGACACATACCAAATTCATATGCTAAACACATATTAAAAAAAAACCTCTGGCTTTTGTTTATTGAGGTGAGTTTACCCTGAATTTTATTAATGTGAACTAAAATAGGAACTAGAAAATCATAATAAGAGCCAAGCTGCAGAAATAATAAACTTTCACAATGTCCGCAAAATTAATAATTCAGAAGATCAGAAAACGGAGTGCTGTTTGAAATAGTGGTCAGCTTACAACCATTTGTTTATTAAGGTGTTGGTGTTTGGCAACTAGTATGTATTCACAATATTTGCAATGTCTTGGAGCCATGTGATTGCCATTTGCAGTCTTCCCAGCTAGCTTCCATCAAGAAAGTTAATGAGGGAAGCTGGATTCATTTAACATTTGCATGATCCACTTAATAATGTCTGTGATTCTTTTTAACAATAGCAAAAAGGTCATAAAATACTTATAAACCATATTGCTAAACAAAGGAAATTCTGGTCCAAATTGTAGTCATAAGCTGAGAACTAACTCTATTTTATTGTTAGAATATTAGCAAATCTGTATTTCTATAAATATACCTACAGTTTACCGGTCTATCTTGTACATTTGTGCAGGAGGGATGAACTGTTATACAAATAAGGGAAGAGTTTGATGAATTCTACCATCCACATCCTAGTGATGA
The DNA here is from genome assembly GCF_049901715.1 of Pseudonaja textilis. Lineage (NCBI taxonomy): Eukaryota > Metazoa > Chordata > Lepidosauria > Squamata > Elapidae > Pseudonaja > Pseudonaja textilis. The sequence goes on along the minus strand of NC_141992.1, from coordinate 174,103,894 downwards.
CCTTTCATAAGAACTTTCTGAAGAACCACTTGGTCTAAATATGAGTGGAGAAGAACACTAAGTTTGATTTCAAGAAAAATAAAAATGAAGACAATCAGGAGAAGAGAAAGGTCAGAAGAAAACAAGGACAGTCTAATAAAATGCATTTCTGTAATGTTTTCATTTTTTCATTCCTCTCCAAGTATCTAATTTTGAAGGAGTATTACATTTTTGAACTTGCAACTAATTTTGGTAATTGTTTTGGTTTAAGAATAGAATTTAAAAAATGACCTACCTTATACAAACCATTGATTTTGGCCTCCAAATATTTAGTGCCACATCAACTAATGAATCCCCTTACTCTTACATCTAATGTATTATTGACTTGAAAAGTAAGTTCTTGATGACTTTGTGGATATATCCATAGAGTTTTATTGGCCACTCCATGGAAATGGTTTGTCATTGCCTTTGTCCAACATGTTTTTCTACATCTCAGTGTAGCCTATAGCATAGTGGTTTTCTCTCCAAGGATCATCCAGGGGGAAACATATTGATATATTGGATCTATGCACCTGGGCAATGTTGCTGGATACCTTACAGCCAATTAGAAAATGTATTTCTTGAACAAATGTTACTTAAATCTGAGCTTGCTGGGGGTATAAACAAATATGCATGCATACATATCTACCTAACACATGAATTATTTTCAGTTTAAGGAAAGTTATGCAGAGCACAGGCAGGGAGTAAGTAATAAATACAAGAAATTACTGCTAAGAGGTAAGGTAATCTAACTAACCTCCATTCACTGTCTCTCTTGATACCAACTATTCATGTTCCTATCAATGCACTGCTTCATAGCTTGACTTTCATTCTTCAGCCAAGGGGTATGTCCATATCACAATGTGCTTCCAAATATGATTCTATTCCCATGGCTAAATGTGGCTCTTTATATAGCTGGAGCAACATCTTCCATGCAGGATAGGCATAGGATTACATAAAGCTACAATTGATTTGCATAAAGACTTGCTCTTCCTCATGGAACCTCTTGTTAAAATGTCCAAACAATATTTTCCCTTTAAGTTTCAGTTCTGTAAACACAACTAATATGTTGATATTGTGTACAAAATAATAACACTTTGGAAACATTAATCTTTTAATGTAGGCAGTAAGGCTAAAACATCTCTTATCCAAAGGCATATAAAGCTGCCTATCATATAGAGGCATTGAATGTGCTAGATTTTGTGATAGAAGGAAGATGATGAACTGTAGTTTGTATCAGGATACTGTTATGGCATAAGTAATTTCTTTGTAACAGAAATTGACCCCAAATCATTTCCATTCCTAGTCCAACATTTAAAAACATAATTGCTGCTTCTTGCATACAGTATTGACTTTGTACCTTCATACAGGGGGTGATTGATTTATGATGCAATTATGTATTCACACAGGCTGTCATTTGAAGTTGATCAATATCTTTGATTAATGTGTGCTTATTTTATTGTTTATGTTTGAAAGTACTGATGAAATAATTGAATTTCAGGGCTTGTTGTGTTGAGGACTGCTATTATGTTTATATACACATGTACAATATTCCCAATTCTTTATCTAAAAAGAGTATTTATTTTCATTGTTTCTATCTATCTATCTATCTATCTATCTATCTATCTATCTATCTATCTATCTATCTATCATCTATCTATCTGATATACTCCCAATTCTTTGTCTAAAAGGAGTTTTTGTTATTTTATTTTCATTGTTCTGATTTAAAGGGGCAACAATGAAATAATGCCAGGTAGCTCCTATATCATAAGATCTTCATTTAAAGCTTCTTAATTCTAACTCCAAATATAGGAGGCTACTCAATGATGAGGGGAAATGCTTCTGATTTATTCAGAGATATTGTTTATTGTGATATGTTTATATATTTTGTAGCTGAACTTTCACATTGTAAAGACTTATATTTGCAAAGCCTTTGACCATGTTTCTTTTCTAGTTCTGGTAACTTGCAACTCAACTTGAAAATGCCAGACTGGATAAAGCTGAATTGCAGCTCTTTTATTTGGTGATCAGTTTTACCCTCAAACCTTCATGAACAAAACATACCATTCTGTTTTTTCTCTCCATTGCTGACCTGATCTTTTCCAGAACATTCTAGATTTTCCTTCTCTGAGCAAAACATGCATGGAATACCTTTTCCATACTTGTCTTTGCTTTTTGGTTATAAGAAAAACATCACTATCTGACTTCAGCTAAGAAGGAGAGATTTAGAATGTAAAAAAAATGAGGTGAGAGTTCTACAATGAGAAAATGCCAACTGCAAAACTCGAGATAAAGTTTTAAATTATTTAAGTACATATATGTTTTTAATACAGTGGTACCTCAGTACTTGTTGTTCATTGGTTCCAAGATGTATGATAAGTACCCAAAACTAGGGTACCAAACATTTTTTCCCATAAGGAATAATATAGTGAGTCATAATACAGCTGACACTGAGAAGTGTTAGCTTGTGCATTGAGTACCAAACAAACAATGAGTACTGGAACAAAATTTTCATGTCAAAATATGTTGAATACCAATGAGTTTCAAAACAGTTGAGTACCAAGGTATCACTGTATGTTTATATATCCTTTTTTTAAAAAAAATCATTGTATTTTGTAAAAATGAGTTTTATATTTTATTATGTTTGTCCGTAAAAAGTCTACATTTAAGGCAATCCACTCATAGATAACAAGTGCAGACAAGTCTTCAGTTCATTGAGTGGAAGGAACCATATATTTATCTTTCATATGTTGCAATATTTTAATCCCAGGGTATTAATCACAATTGTTTATTTTCATTATATATACAATATTATTTTTGTTTTCTAATTATTTTATTTTTTGTAAAAAAAAAGCTTTAGACTAAAGGTAAATTCTCTTCAGCTGACCATGTTCAGTGATGACCACATGGCCATATTCAGGTGTTATACCTGCTTTATTTATTTATTATTATATTTTGGAATTTCCCATCTCCCCCATAGAGGAACTATGGCCAGCATACAATAAAATATTGAAACATGAAAAAATATTAAAAAGTTAAAATTTAAAAGAAATTTATATTTTACATTTACCACTGTAAACATCTGGTAGGTTTTTCTCAACTTCTTGGTTGAGTCTACAGCCAGGACTTTTAAGATATGCATATTTAAAAAGCTAATTTAAAAAAATAGTCCTATCAGAAGAAATGGAAACCACAGGGGTGTTCAGAGGCTACAGTAATAAAAAAGTCAAGATTGAAGATTTGCCTGAAATCTAGATTGATATTAACTATTCAAAATAGGGCAAGCCAGGAAACAGATTCGATAATTTTGACTTGAACTGCATTTTATTGATATGTGCTTGGGTAACAATCTTGAAATCTGTCAGTCTTCCCTTTACACCCTCTTTTATCTAATGGATAAGGCACCAGTTGGGTGACTTTTACCACTCACTCTCTCTCAACCCAATTCACAGAGCTTTTGTTATTGTGGGGAAACTAGAAGGTAGAAGGTGGATTTGCTTGCCACCTTAAGTTATTTGTAAAAATAGTGAAGGTGGGGTAAAAATAAATTAAAAAAAAGAATGGTACCCAGGCATTGCCCCTTTCCATCATTATCTTGAATTTCCAGCAGGCCTTAAAGAAAAATATCTACCATGAGTCACCCTACCTGTTGTATATTTTCACAAAAAGGCCACAGAGGTTAATAGCAATTAAGGAAGATTTTTTATTTTATGTCCAAATCAATAATGCATGCTTTTGTGTTTTCCTTTTGTCAAAAAACAATAGCCACCCCAAATTTAAAGGAGTGTAGCTGCAAAATATTTTACTGAAGCTAAGTATAACTATTTTACTGAAGCTAAGGGGGCGTGCATAAGCACACCAACGTGCCTACCGTCCCTGTCCTATTGTTTCTTTTTTATTTTTCTTCTATATACCCATTCCATGTATCCATAACTATATGTATACTTATACCTGTTATCTTATAATTGCTTGACTAAATCAATCAATCAATCAATCAATCAATCAATCAATCAATCAATCAATCTCTTCCAGGAAAAAGAGTCTGTCTGCAAAATTCAGTTATGACTGGCTGGGGAATTCTGGGAGCTGAAGTCCTCAAGTCTTAATATTGTCAAGGTTGGACACCCTGGACTATATGGTACATCTAATTCTTAATAAATAAGAATGTGACATTTATAGCAAAGATACGTTTCTGTCAGCCCCCATCTTTTAATGAAGGGTTCATCATTTCATTTCTATGGTAAATTGTAGTACATTTGCAAACAAAGTATTTTGTGTATGGGGAACAATATTTTGCAAGGTTCTTGGCATCTTATTTTCACCAGCTATGATTTTCGAAAATATTAAATAAAATGATTAGAATATGATTTCCATTTGCATATTCTCTTTTTTTTTCATTTTATTCAACTACTCATTTTATTCAACTACTGCAAAAGGCTATTTAATTTGAATTGGGAATTTAATCATATGGAAATATGATAGCCTTAAGTATATGGCAGTTTCAGCTCATTTTGTGTGTTTCAGGAAAAGTTTCTTCATAATTATTGGGTCACAAAAACAAATTTGTATCAAGAATGATGAAATTTATTCAGAACATTCCTCTGCAGAAACAACTTTGGTTCACATAATATCATTTCATGTTAGCGTTCCACAGTTCTTTTATCTTTCTGTTTTTCTCTTTCTTCCTATTGTTAAAAATTGAGCCCTCTGTGAAATGTTATTGTCTACACTCCTTTTGAAGTTTGTGAGGGACTATTTGACAACCATTTACCAGAATTCTAAAAGCAGCAACAAAAAGGTAGCTTGTGGAATTTTATGGAATATACTTTTAAAACCTGCTATGAAAATATGCATTATTGGTAAAAGTAATAGGACTAAATCAAAATATTAAACATCCTTTAAATGGTTTAAAGAACAATAATATAAAAATGTCCATAGTTCGTTCAAAAACTAAATCATAAATGGAAAATTAACTTTATACCAGATTTTAAATCTCTTATGGGTTTTTAAGAACCAATAAGCTGTCTCTATTCTGAAAGAGTTTTTGATTTTGAACCTTGGAAAGTACAGAATTTATGTGATAAAGATGTTGAGTTCAGCACTGGAATATAAGCACAATATAAAAAATAAGCACTGGAATATAAGCACACAGAAGCCTTGCCTTTTTTTTTAATGTGCATGGCACCTTGCTTGTAGTGCAAAGATTTAAATTTTAATTACACTGGCATTGCCACCATTCTGACTTTTGACTTTAGAAATATTAAATTAATGACAATATTAACAGGGAAAAAATGCCTGCCATGGAGAACATTGGTGTGTTCATGTATGTGAACAATTTATTTTATTTCTCCTTTTTTATAGAATGGGATGCAGAAATTACATGGATTCTGTTATTTTTATATCTGATCTGCACAGTTCTTTTATGGATTGAACTTATGGCTTTGAGGAAATGTTTTCAGTCTGAAATAATGAATGATCTAGCCAGCTATATAGTATTTTTGTTTTAAGTGAAGATCCCTACTGAGTATTACTAACACGTGTTCTTCCCATTCCACTTATCTATCTACAGCTCACTCAATGAATGCCTTTTCTTCCAAGGGATTTCTTTTAATGTTCCATTCCTGAAGTGGAACAAGTTGTGAATTTCAACATGGGAGCCAGAAACAGTAGAAAATTCGATGCTCTAGAATAGGAGACAGCAATTGTTTTTTCTCCATTCAAATGCTACAGTTCCTCAGGAGGCAATTAATTACGGGCTGCATACTGGTGGTGGGGCAAGTTAAGATGCTGTTAGGCTCAGAGTCAAAAAGAGAAGGAGATATGAGAAAACTTTTTTATCTGACACTCTCTCCTGCCTATTTGGAAGTGATCCATCCCAAAGATTTATACTACTACCTATGGCAAAGTAAGGTCAGTCGGTATTAGTAATTGTTGTTAATCCAACAACATTGGTTCCATAATACTTTAAACCATTGGTGTTGATAGCCTCTCTACTTCATTCTTCTGAGAGCCCCTTCCTTCCTTCACACACTAGCAACAAGATGTGGGAAAAGGAGAGATAACTTTTACTAATGGTCTTGCAGAAGGTGTTTAAAATTAGCTCACACACAATATCAAGTATGCTGAGACTTTTAGTCCAGATATTACTGACTTCTGAAACATACAAAAAAGGATAGCATACCATATTAATGGATAAAAACAAACACATGGATGATTGACCATATCAACCCAGAGTTCTCATGAGAAGGCACAGATGACCAGACATAAATGACCAAGGTCAAATGATCATATATGATACATTACATAAAGAACCAGTTCTGTGGAGAAGGCTCTAATGATGGGAGAAATGGAAGGAACAAGAAGAGAAGGAATAGTAGCAAGCTCAATTATTCCATTGATGAATGCATCATTTCAAAACCTGAAGTATCAACTTTGGGACAGATTGTGTGGTGTGATGTGGCCACTAAGTGTCAACATTGAGTTGATGGCGCATAATCATTTTAAAATCCCCTAAGAACAATTCCTTGATAGCTTTTTATTTTTAGGACTGGTATCCACCCTTTTATAGATAGGTTGGATTTATTCCAAAATGATATAAGACAATTTTGCAATATTCCACTTCTGATTTCCAATAAATCTCCATTTATTATTGTTTTAATCACTGTCTCTCTCATGTGCCCTATATCAATTTAGGCTTACAAAACACATACGATGCCCAGAGCTACACTGTGGTAAGATGGCTAGCAGACAAATTTAATAAATAAAAAAATAAACAATCTGTACTAAAACAGTTTTGAGTACTCTTTATTGTATGGATATTGACCAAAGAAGATCCTTGTGATTAGTTCCAGGGATCCAAAAGTAATCTTAAATGGCATCATGGGTTAGGTTTAGAGATTACTCCATTAAATCACAGAAAGTTTTTTAAAACCAAGAAAGAATTCTGATAAATGTATTCTTTAAAAAATGTCCTTCACTGTACAACTGCACAAAGTGATACTTGCATTTAATAATGACACAAATAGACTTACCGTTATATGTACTGGATGAGAATAGAAATGTTTTCCAGACAGGGAAGCTTGGGGAAACTTTTTTCCCTTGTAACTCCTGAAAGTTTTCTACTTCTCCAAGTTAATCCTGGTTTTTCATTGAATTTGTCCAGAACTTCAAACTCTTGCAATCTAATCTAGCAATTAGCATGGATGAATCCTATAATTGGCCACATTAAATATATACAATTAAATATCTTGTCAAGTATGGGAATTGGTTAGCATTTTTTCCCTTAGAATAAGATAAATCAAATGCATTTGCAGGGTTTTTTCTTCTTCTAATGCTTATTAGGTCATCTCTCCATGAGAGGAGTGAAATTTTATCACTCCTTCTTCTGTTGTATTCTCATATCTGCCCTGGAGATTTTATGACTTTTCCAAACAGCATAAGCATTCCCTCAAGGGCACTGAATTAATACATAAATTATTTGAATTAATTATCTAATAATTTGAATTAATTAATTATCTAAAGGAAGTAGCATCTGAAGGAAGAATTCTAATCTGGGGTATATTAAATTCAAGTTGGAAAAAAATAAATGTCTTCTATTTCTTAAAATTTGTGTTGTAGGATACCAAGATAATTTCACACTATGATTAAAGATAAACAGCAATTTTTCCCTTCAAGCATTATTTACAATTTTAATCTATAAAGTTCTAAATAGGTTTGGTCCTGATTATTTTGGGGATCACCCATCTTGATATGAATTTGCCAGGATGTTAAAACAGATTAGCATTACACTCAGTTTGTACCCTTTTTAAAAAAAACAAGAGAGACAAAAACTTCAGCCAATGTTAGTATAAGGATTTTAACTTTATGCAGTATTTTTAATTTTATATATCATTTTTAAAATGCATTACTATTTACATAAATAAAATAAGTTTAATTTTTTAATCAAAATTCAATGGTAGTTTTATGATACTTTTGCCAATGTAAGGCAAATTCATAGTTTTCTAAATCCAATCTAAGAGTTTTAATAAAAAAGGATGATGGCCCATCCCACAAAATATTCTTGAATGTTTCTAGGTATGTATATAAGCACATGCTCACACAAAAATGCACCTAAAGGCTCGTGGTTCTCATTTTAGGAGGATGGTCATGGAATATTTAAATTTTGAATTCATACACTGTATGGATTTTACCTACTGTGAAATTTAACATTTCCTGCTGCTTCCCTTTTAAAGATTCTAAAGTATGAGTTACGCACAAAGAACCCCCTTCCCCAATGTAATATTATACTTATTCATTCCTATGAATATCTGTAATTTTATACTGCATTTCAACAACCTTTTTTACTTTTTCATCATCATCAGGAGAGATGGTGGATCTGTAGGAAAATATCCCTTAGATATAAAACAGGGGTATCACACTGGCATCGTCATGGCAGCATCAGGTGACATATAGCGACTTCCCCCCCACTTCGCTAAACAGGGTGTGGGCATGGCCAGTGTGTGATGCATCTGGCCTGTGGGCCACAAGTTTGACAAACATGGACCATCCATCTCAATTGTTATCAGGATCATGCTTACACTTTTATCACAGCCAATGGAAGGTGTTATTCTACGGCTAACTTGGATATAAAGCCTGTTTTTTTTTTTTTGAGGGGGGCAATGCGAAAGCCAGGAGATCTGCATTCCTTCAAATATAAACTACATCTGATATTCCAAGTCCACCACCTTTTCCTCTCTTCAATCTCGGAGAGACAAGGAGTAGTGTATTTCCAATGAAAATGAGAGAACATTGAAGATAGGAAAGAGCTCCTGCTTTATTTTCAAACAAGAGAAATGAGATCTATCCTACACTCCCTTTGGGCTGCTCCTATATTCATATACCTGAGAGTAAAGCTACCTGAGCTCAGTAGGTCACCCATAGGAATACAGGCACGTATAAGATTGCACCAGTAAAAATGGCGATGCATCATTAAATGCTTTTCTACCTTTGTTTGCAGCTCTCATCCCATGGTTTCTAATGCAAGCATCAATATGTGTCTATCTCCTAACAGTGAAAACCATGAACCGATCATTACTTTGGGCACAAGAGGATATTTACTCTTCATTAAGAGTTATGCTTCAAATTTCAATTAAAGCTGAGTCACATTGGTTCCTTTCTTATTGACTAGGGTAATGAAAGAGGTACTTATGCTCATTATATTGTTAGATAATGGAATAATAGTGGTGCTGTTTATTCTCTAGTTAAGTTACAAAGAATAAGATTTAAAAGTCGTGTGCTTGTTTTGCCAGCATTTTACCTTATGAGAGCATTTGTTCTGTTTGTTCTGAACTGCTATCTCTTCTTTTTTTAAAAGACTTTGCCATTGGATCCTTTAAGGAATTTCATTGTTGCAAAATGGCCAGTTCTTTGTGAGGCATATTTCAACAAAAGGACTATGAAGGTGAATCACACATGGTTTTAGAATTGTTATGGGAAGGGATGTCGATGGTAACGGGAAATGCAGCCTGTTAAGTTAGGGCTGACCTGGAGCATGGTTAAAATGAATCAAAGTAATAAAGACAAAGAAATTGTTAGATGGTTGAGTTGCCAGGCTTCTGAGCTCTAAGGGGGAAAAAAGGCAAAACCAATCCCACTTCAGAGATGATGTTCAGTATCTGTCAGCCTGACCTACTTCATAGGATTGATGCCAGGGCAAAATGGAAAAGGACTCCCCTCACCTTGAGCTCTTAAGAATAAAAGGTCAGCCCTAGAGATAATGAGTTAAGTGTGTGAGAGTTGAGTTGAATGTCAGACATTGAATGTCTGCCATTCTGCAAAATGCTTGTTAAAAAGAACAAAAAGAGTAAGATCTTTCCCAACTTGATTCCATCCAGACATGTCAAAGGCTACCTTGGCTGGGAATAAAGCAAGTTGAAGTCCGATCCATTTGGAAGGCACCAGGTTGAAAGCTCATTAGTATATATGGGTTCCATAACAAAGATACTTTTAACACACTTTTGACAGTACACTTGAAAGTATTCTTTTGTAGAATAGGCCACACTTTTACTCAAATTGCCCATTTATTTTCTGTTTCTTTTAGACAAGAGAAAAGTGGCCAAGTGTCTAAAGTTTAGTAGCATGCAAGCTTTCTGAAAAGTCAATTGGATCCGTGTCTGTACATCTAAAAGGCAGGATTTTGTTGCCCAGTTGTCAGTTTGTTCTTTGTACCAGTACTTGAATAACAAGCATTTAATAACTGTGTCACCTATTCATCTCCATTCTTTCCAGGCATGTAGCAATCACTTCCATGTGTATTAGAACTTGATTTAATTTGGAGAACTCCATTCTGCTCAGCTCCATCTCATCATGCCAACTGGCTTGCCTGTACGTGGGGCCACAGTAAAGTTTTTGATTTGGGATAGCTATCCATTTTAGAGAGTTTTCTTCTTTTTCTTTTTAGCTTTGATTCCGGGATATACATACATATCCTTTCAGCTATTGGCATCTGTCTGACAATTCCAAGATCTCTCTTGTTCTCATTCCTTAAAAAAACAAAACCCAGATTATCTCTAATTACTTTCCCTTTTGCGGGTTGTAATCACTGTTCTTTCTTTCCCTCTTGCTAATAGCTAACACACAATATCCTGAAACAATGTTAAGTCCAGACTATTACAGAGCATGCAAAATGGTGATGAGGCTGCCAGCATAATTTACTATTTGTGCCAGCCTTTCTGCACTTAACCCCACTAAAAAAAAAAAAAAAAACCTTAGAAAAATGTTGAATGGTACTTAATGCAAAATGCTGAATTCTTTGAGGCACTGTTGAAGAATTTGCCTCAATTTCTCTGCTCATAGATACGTTAGAGAATTTTACACACAGCTCTAGGTAAATTGTCTCTCTATGCTAATTATTTCTTAATAGAATTTTGAATTTCTAGTATTTTCTTAGAATAGGATAGAATGCTGGGTTTTAGTTCAAGGTCTCCTATGTATAGAAAATGTTTTTTTTTAAAACACCCCCTGTAACAATACTACCACTGAATTCCTGCAGGTTTTAGCTTCAATACCCTAGATCTTAAGACTATGAAATTGCTTCAAAGGTGACTGTTTCATGACAGCATTCAGCCCATATGGTACCAAGCAACTGAACCCTGAACCAAATCTAAAAACCTAATTTTGAGATCCAAACAGGGGATAAAGGTAGACATAACAAGCTGCACTTTCTCTTTCAGGTTATTTTCATCAATTTAAAAAAAGATTGCAAAAGGCAATGCTGCACAACATGCTAATGACATACCCAAATATTTCAGGTATTTGATGAATGATGCAGCATAGCCATGAAACTCAACTACAAAACATAATAATCCAAGCTGGAATCTTGCCCATGCCATAAATTCTTTAAATGGATTAAATCTGTTCCCCCATCTTCTGTATAAAAGGAAAACAATGCCGATGTATTTTACAGGATAGACCTTCACTGAATTAGAATGACAAACACAGCATTTTTAAATGTTCCTTGTGCAATACATATTGTATGCTAATTTAGACTAAGGTTGTATTAATTTTAAAAATCCTTGGTTTGGAGAGCAGAAATTCCAGTTCTTGATAATACTGGTAGTCCTTGAGTTATGACCACAATTAAGCCCAACATTTATGCTGCTGAGTGAACCATTTGTTAAACGAGTTTTGCTCCATCTTTTATTACCACAGTTCTTCAGTGAATCCTTGCATTCATTAAGCAAGTTACATGGTTGTTAAGTGAATCTGGATTCCCCATTGACTTTGCTTGACAGAAGGTCACAAAAGGGGAATCATGTGACCTCAGGACACTGCAACTGTCATAAATACGAAGCAATTGCCAAGCATCTGAAGTTTACTCATGTGACCTTGGGGTTGAAAGTGAGAAACGGTTGAAAAACGGTTGAAAAATGGTCATAAGGTTGAAAAACAGTCATAAGTCACTTTTTTTCAGTGCTGTTGTAACTTTGAATGGTCACTAAATGAACTGTTGTAAGTAGAGAACTATCTGTATTACCTGATACTCTACCACTCCTTTTTCCCCCTATGTTCTTCTTTCCCAAACTGGACTACCAGCTGCACTGGGGCAAATCACAATGTATCTCAAATGTATCTGATTTGAAATGCCATTCTAGGTGATTCTTACATTTATGTAAGATTCTCAGACTGGTAGAGATTGCCCTTTTGTTTCATCTACAATATCATAAATGCCTGCCTTCAGTTCAAATAACATGCATGGCTTCAAATAGAATAACCATATCTTTGTGTGTTTTTCTTAGTTAGTCCTTCATCCTGTTCCTCTATATTAGGGGTGTCAAACTCAAGGCCTCGGGGCTGGATCTGGCCCACGGGGTGCTTATATCTGGCCCATGGACCCATCCTGGAAATGGCAAAGGACTTGCCTGCTGTGCTTCTGCCACTGAAAACAGAGCTTGGGAGTGTCACGCGTGCCTTCCGCGAGCTCCATTTTCTCTGGCAGAGTGTTGTAGGAGGCCATCGCAGCCGAAATGGAGCTCAGGAGCCCATTTGCACTGGCAGACTCTCAGACCACCACAGGTGCCCCCCAGCATGAGTGACATCATGCTGGCCATGCCCATCTTGGCCACAGGCACCCTGGCCCTCCAAGGTCAAACACAACCCTGACATGGCCCTGAATGAAATTATCCTTCCCATAAGTCTAAAGCCAAATTTCTCTAGTTTGATGCCTTCTATGGGCCTATCTCCAACCTTTTGGGGGAACATAGCTGCACATCTGGTAGATACTGGCTTGAGGACAGATGTAATAAACCAGTGTTTCTCAACCTTGGCAGCTTTAAGATGGGCAATTCAACTCCCAGAATTCCCCAGCCAGCCATTCTGGGAGTTGAATTGCCCATCTTAAAGCTGCCAAGGTTGAGAAACACTGTAATACAGGGGCCGCCAACATTTTGGAACTCAGGGACCACCAAAGTCATGATTTTAAATCCCAGGGACCATTTACCGGTTCTGTGGGCATGGCCTAATTTGTGGGTGTGGCTTGGTGGTCATGTGGCTGGCTGGGCATGGCTTGTATGTAACTATTATATTTATATAAATATTGAAATTTTTTATTTTTTAAAATAGCAACTTTTACCCAAAATCAGGCAAAGCAGGCAGGCAGATTGAGTTGCTCACAGAATCATTCAATGATCTATTAACCTGCTATCGGCTAGCTCAGCCTGTCACATAAAATTTGCTTGCCATGAGTCTGCACTGAATAATACAACCTTCAATCCTAAAGGAGGTTCAGTTGATCTTAAAAGCAAAGCCAAAGATCCAACCATTTCCTGCTTCCTAGCTAATCTAAATCTCCTGGCACAGCAGGAAAAATAGCAATTTAGCAGGCAAGTTTGTGGGTAAGGAGTGAGTGGGTGGGGAGGGTTCCTGTGGGCCACGAGGGTGGTGCAGCCTTATGTTTCTGCGCAGCCTGGATTAATTGCTTTGGCGGGGTGTTCTGGGGGTGAGATTTCTCTGCGGCTCACCAAAATTTTCTTGTGGCCCACCAGTGGGTGGCGGCCCACTGGTTGGTGACCGCTGCTATAATAAACCATTCCTCCAAATATATTTCTAATCTTTAAAAAAGATCTTCCACATTCCCAAAAGTGCCATTTTGTAAATGTGGTGATTTGGCCAATAGACTGAGGAATTGGCTAATCATCTAACATCATCTAAACTGAATTTTTACCAGTGGGGGATTCTGTAGGAATTTTTCCTGCCCTCAATTAGTTTTGCTTAAGGTGTATTTTATCTATCAAATTACTGCATAACTAACATATTTTCCAATAATCTCCTGCAAAAACCATTCTTACTAGGCTGCAATCTCAGATCAATCCATTTTGTCCCTTTTTGCAAACTGCTGTCCCAAAATTACTATACTTTTCATCTGTTAATGTGTGTAGGAAGAAAGCAACAACTGCCACCTATCAATATAAGTAAATTAGAAATGGCTCACCTAAGGCATACACATAGGGGGGAAATGTATTTAAGAAACACTTGCTACCCTCAACTGGAAAATGACAGCCATTCTGGTAAAATGCTTGTATTATTTACTTTGAACTAGTAGCTATAGCTACAGCTTGAGTATTGTCAAATCATTTCCATAATCTTGTTATAGGGCAGGCAATAAAAGAAAAAGCACTTGAATGAATGAAATGGTCTAACAGCACCTGACACGTTTAATGGTATGACACTGATATGTAGATATCCTATTTTTCCTGTCAAAACAGCACTGTTTTCTTTGAATTCAACAGATACAGGCTGTCTTTGAACTCAAGTATCATTCCTGGTATAAGACTCTTGAAGAAGAGTAGGGTGTTTGTTTGTTTTTTCAATTTAATCATGACAACTGACACTTTTATGATTTAGGAAAACAGTTACAGTTGTTGTTGCTGGCCACGTTAAGGCAGTTGCAAGAAACATCACCTATAAATTAAAACATTTGCAGGTCTTGGGTGTGGGTGTGGAACACACTTGTACCTAGTTTGAAGATTGTTCCCTGTAATCATTAACAGGAAGAGCTTTTTGAGATGGCATATTACTTTATTTCAGTCTCATAAATCTTTCTACACTACCACCCCAAAAAACAGTCACTTTCCCAATGTGGCTCAAATTATATGAAATCCTTAAGGCAGGAGAAGTATTTGATTGAGAACACCTTAAACCAGGAGTCCCCAACTCCTGAGCCATGATCCGATGCCATGATCCGATGCCCATTCACATGAAGTTTTGTTTGTAAAACCTCCCCTTTTCCACCACTGCCGCCACCTTTGCCAGTCCACCAAACCAGAAAGGTTGGAAAACAGTGCCTTAAACCACATCATCAATAGCGTTGCTTTTGTACTAAAAAGATATAGGGGCAGGTTATAGGGAGATGCATCTTATGTGCTAAATGAAAGACAAATTCCAGTTTTCAGAAGCAATGAGAAAACTTCATTTTTTAGCTCTTGATTTGCTAAGGTTGGAGTACTATTTATATTTCTGGTCTCTACATCTTCAAAAACAAAGCTGCACAAAGAGGTGGATCAAGGGGTGACACAACTTACAGTATGTTTGAATTTTTATTGAAAGGCATACCTTAGGGTTAGACACAATCATATGTATAGTTTTTTTACAGTACTACAATCTGAAGTGCACTCACTGTTGTGAAATGCTGGGGGGAAATATTTCACACAATATATATTTAACTGGTGTGGAGGTGGTCCTCAACCTGGATAACCATAAAAGAAGATTAGACAAATGCATGGAGGATAAAGTTCTCATTGGCTATCAGCAACGAAGCTGATAGGTTCCAAGCTATGGAATTAATATTATGAATGAGAGGGTGCTACTGTTATCATCACATATTGTTACTGTTTGAGGGCTTCCTAGGGCACATGCTTGGCTGATCTAGGAGCAAAATGCTGGACTAGATCATCTTTTCATTGGATCTTGCACAGCTATCCATATATATAAAAGCGAAATGCCACTCACACATCATCACAAAATCTCCAGAACCGTAAAGCCTACAAACTTGAAATTTGGCACGCATGTTCCTCTTGGCTTCTAGGTGCTTACTAAGAAAGGATTTTTTTAAATGACCATCAGAGCATAACACTCCCCGTCCCCAACTGAAAAGAAATCTGTTCCAAATGAAAAACACAAGCAGTGGAGGGGCGTTTTAGTGTCAGAGCACCAAGCAGCTTTAGTACAGAACAATTGAGCTAAGCCACTCCCAGGCTCCTTGCTGTCTCCTTCTTGCTCACACAGCAAATTACTATTTCAGATTCCATGTTTCAGTTTCCAGACACCTTTAACTCTCTCACACACTGACAGGACACTAGCCAGATGAATACCGATGGATGCTGGTAGGCAGAGGCACAATTTTTCCCCCTTATTTTCCTCCCCCAAAACTAAGCCTGATCATATAGTTTTGTAGTGAAGCACAGGTATAGAGCTAGTTTATTATATTATAGTAAACCAAATACCGTATATACTCGAGTATAAGCCGACCCGAATATAAGCCGAGGCACCTAATTTTGCCTCAAAAAACTGGGAAAACT
This sequence comes from Pseudonaja textilis, assembly GCF_049901715.1. Classification (NCBI taxonomy): domain Eukaryota; kingdom Metazoa; phylum Chordata; class Lepidosauria; order Squamata; family Elapidae; genus Pseudonaja; species Pseudonaja textilis. The sequence continues at coordinate 174,087,824 of NC_141992.1, read as the reverse complement.
TATTGACTCGAGTATAAGCCAAGTTTTTCAGCACATTTTTGTGCTGAAAAAAACCCTCGGCTTATACTCAAGTGAGATTCCCTCTGAAAAAAAAAAAAATGGTGTGGAGCTCCAGATCTGGGCAGCTGCTTCCCTGCTTCCGTGTTTCCTTTGCAACTTGTAAGCATGGGGGTAATCGGAAGCAGAAAAGTTCTTGCATGAGGATATATTGTTTTTCTTTATTTAACTGTTTTTAGGGGGAAGACCCACCATCATGTGAGAATGCTCAGACACGAAATCTATCCGCCTGAAAATAAGTCTGTGTGTGTGTGTGGGGGGATTTTAACAGAGGAAGACATAGGGAGAAGGCAAAGCGAAGGAAGATCCTTCAGCCCTAGCTGCTTTCAGTCCGCTCGGGAGGAGGAGGGGAGGACGAGGTGGCCTCCTCCTCCCTCCTCCCCTCCCAAGCAGACTGAAAGCAGCTAGGGCTGAGGAAACGAAGCCACCTCGGCTTGCATTGTTTTCTGCGATCTCAGAAAACAATGCGAGCCGCTGCCACCACCTCGTCCTCCCCCTCCTCCTCCCGAGCAGACTGAAAGCAGCTAGGGCTGAAGGATTTTCCGTTGCTTTTGCCTTCTCCCTATGTCTTCCCTCTGTTAAAATCCCCCCACCACACACACACTTATTTTCAGGTGGATAGATTTCGTGTCTGAGCATTCTCACATGACGGTGGGATTTCCCCCCCCCAAAAAAACACAGTTAAATAAAGAAAAAACTATACCCTCATGCAAGAACTTTTCTGCTTCCGATTACCCCCATGCTTACAAGTTGCAAAGGAAACACGGAAGCAGGGAAGCGGCTGCCCAGCTCCGGAGCTCCACACCATTTTTTTTTTCCAGAGGGAATCTGACTCGAGTATAAGCCGAGGGGGTTTTTTTCAGCACAAAAAATGTGCTGAAAAACTCGCCTTATACTCGAGTATATACGGTAACTGAAAAAAAAAATCACTTTTTTTCTAAAAGGTAATTGTTTTAGAACTGGGCACAAGTTCAAATGTTGGGCTGATGAACTAGCAACTAATTACACATCAAACTGAGCCTTCTAGTTTCCCTCCAGTTCAAAGTATCTAAATATGAAAAATGAAGATCTTTCTAATAAAGCCTGTAAAATGAGAAAGCTGGGTGGGGCATCCTTTATTCATTCTGCATGCAAAGGCTGTGTAAACACCCACAAAACATTCTTTCAGAAGGGAACATGGAGAACTGGCGAGGAAACAAGAGTGTAATTGAGAAGATTTGTGGGCTATCCAGTCCCCTAATTATTGGCAACATCTTGGCATTTTTATAGCGTGCCTCTCATAACACAGCCTTTTGCGAAACAAAATGCCATATAATGGCAAAGGAGGTTTGAAAAGAAAATTGTTCTGCATCCTGTCGATGGATGCGCTTCTCTCCTCCTGCTCTCACCCACAACCTACTGTGGAATTTTGAACAGGCATATTAAGCTGAATGGTGCAACCTGCTGCTATCTCATCTTGTAACGTATTAAAATTTAATTGATCAAGATGAAAGGGGAGAGTGTCTCATTTCATTTTCCATCTTGAACCTGAAGACAGTTGTGGCATTATTCATATGGCCTCTCTGAGGATAATATTGAAGGAGAAGGGTGCTGCCAATCTTTGGATATATGGGGACCATATAGTGCCTTTGAAGAATTACAGAATCACTTCAATAAGATGCTGCAAGATTTCCAATAACAGATGCCTTGCTGCTACCATTAAACAAACATGAGAGTCTGATTGTGAATTAATGATAAGATGAGATCCTGATTCTCTGGATGCAGGGAGGGAAGTGTGGAAAGATTAAGTGGGCAGTGCCAGTTGGGGAAATTAACTAATAGTGTCAAGTCCCTCCCCTTCCAATCATATACTGAAGCCACCCCACCCTTAAAGAAATAGGTCAGAATGATGATCAGCTTCTCAAATATCAGTCTAATTTTTGAAGAAGGTTAGGCTGTGCACTGAAACTCTGGCATTATGAACTAAATCATATTTGTGTGTACATCTGAAGCCTAGCTATGCTATTTTTTTTTTAAATGAAGCCAAATGTCCTTCAGTCCTCAAATGGCATCTGACCTGCTCTTTTTGCCAAGTCCAGCAGTAATTCAAGTTTAAAAAATTATTCCACCCTTTGGGGAGGCCAGCTGACCTCATGAACCCAAAAGCTGCTTTGATAGCCAGATCTATTGACATGCATCAAACCTTTCATTACTTCTACAATTGTATCAAGTACTGTATTCCGTTCTAGTTCTATGTTTAGTAAGTGACTAAATTCTCTAATTTTCTTCTGTTAAAGGGAATGGATTCATTCCTCAGCAAGAATTTGGGGCAGGAAAAAACAATTGAGTTAAAATCAGATTATTCAATAATCCCTCCCCCCAAATATCTGGGTATAGCCAAGGGTTTAGTGCCATAATTATAGTGGAAGTAATGAAAATTTCATTATTTGGCAGTGTTTTTCTTAATGGACTTCAAAACCACCTTGATTTGATTGATGGTCTAATAATTGGCAACTCCAAATCTTGACCAACAAATGCTCTGTCCTACACATTGGTAAAAAAAAATCAGTACATCAAATACAAGCTAGGCAGATATGACCTTGTTGACAATCCTCACTGTGTCAAGGACCTTGGAGTACTCATATCAAATGACCTAAGCACCAGAGCTCACTGTAACAGCATTGCCAAAAGGCATTAAGAGTTGTAAATCTAATCTTACGAAGCTTCTCCTCTGGAAATATTGAATTGCTAACTAGAACATACAAAACTTTTGCTAGACCAATACTCAAATACATCTCATCAGTCTGGAATCTGCACTGTATATCGGACATTAATACAATTGAGCAAGTCCAGAAGTATTTCATGAGAAGAGTACTACACTCCTCTGCTCACATCAGAATACCCTATATCGTCAGGCTTGAAATTTTGGGCTTGGACAACTTTGAACTATGCCACCTACAGTTGGACTTAAGCACAGTATACAAAATTATCTGCTACAATGTTCTACCAGTCAGTGACTATTTCAGCTTCAACTGCAACAATACAAGAGCACACAACAGACACAAACTCAATGTAAACCACCCCAAACTTGATTGCAGAAAGTACAACTTCAGCAACAGAGTGGTCAATGCCTGGAATGCACAACCTGACTCTGTTGTTACACTCCCACTCCTTTAACCTCAAACTATCCACTATTTAACCTCAAACTATCCTCATTCCTTTAACCTCAAACTATTCACCATTGACCTCAACTCATTCCTAAGAGGTCTGTAAGGGTGTGCATAAGTGCACAATTGTGCCTCCCATCCCTGTCCTTTTGTCCCCATTTATTCGTACCTATTTCCTCTATTCTTATTCATGTTTATACTTATACCTATTGTAAGAGATTGACAAATAGCATAAAAATAAATAAATAAATAAAATATTAAGCCTGGATATGTGTTACAGAGGGAATATAGAAAGATAACATCGATACATATAAATAATTTTGATCTGAATATATAGAAAAGTAAAAACCTTTGGAAGGGAAAAGCCTGCCATTATGAAGCTGTCCATGATGCATCAATATATAGTAAAGGTAAAGGTGAAGGTTTCACCTGTCTATCATGTCTGATTCTAGGGGGGCGGTGCTCATCTCTTGTTCTTAGCCAATGCAGCCAGCAATTCTCTGTTCTAGCATAACTATATGCCAAGGCACCAAGGCATCGAGGCACATGGAATGCTGTTACCTTCCCATGAAAGTGGTACCTATTTATCTACTTTTGTTTTCATGCTTTTGAATGAAAAGTGAGCAGGAGCTGGAGCAAGTAATGGGAGCTTACTATTACTTGCCACAGCTGCAGTTTGAGACATCATGCAGTGCATGCATCTTGAACCTGGGCTGTCAGCTTTCCAGCTGATAAACTAAAGCATCTTTAACTGCTTAGTCATTGCGCCCAGAGGTGGGCTGCCCTTTGTTGACAAGGGATTCACTGGTCGTGAGTGCTCAGGGCTGCAATGCAGCTTCAAACAGTCAGCTAATCGACTCAGTCTCAGTCAGCTAATCAACTCCACTGAGTACAACAGGGCAGCACAGAACTTACCTGGGCAGCCTGGGCATGGGAAAAGTTAGTTATTTAAGGAAAGCATAGCACAAGGGCAGGTGGGTGGGCCCAGCCAGTTGTCACAGCAAGGGGTTCACCCGAACCTCGCCGACCATCCAGCAGCCCACCACTGATTGCACCCCCTTCATATATATTAATGGCAATTCCAAAGGTGCTTTTTCAAAAGGCAACTGGACTTTCTTTGTTTTTCCTTGAAGACATTTTGCTTTTCATCCAAGAAGCTTCTTCAGTTTAAGCTTCTTCAATTCAGAACTGAAGAAGCTTCTTGGATGAGAAGTCTTCAAATGTTTCTTGCGAAAAAGCACCTTTGGGACAACCATAACCTTGATGATGGAGAATCTCCATAGACATAACAATGGCAAGCTAAATGAAGAGATTATTACATTAGTTTCCACTTCATTGTCTATGTTATGTGTTACAATCCTTCTATCTAGTCTTAGGACAAGTTCCACCATTAGAGAATGAAGAAGTTGCAGAAATGGAAGATTCCAGAGGTAGTATTCAGCAGGTTCTTACTGGTTCTGGAGAACCAGAAGTGGAAATTTTGAGTGGTTTGGAGAACCGGCAAATACCACCTCTGACTTTACAGTATCCTTCCCCTGCCACGCACACCAAGCCACGCCCACAGAACCAGTAGTTAAAAAAATTGAATCCCACCACTGGAAGATTCATACCATTTGTGTTACAGAGTCTGTTCTGAACTTCTAAGGCAGCCTACAATTTATCTGGAGTAAGAAATCCTGTCTTACCACAAGTGAGAAATTAAGATTGGATGAAGAACGGGAATGAATTCCAATTACTTTACACAACTTTTATGCGGTTCTATAGAACTCATTTGAGTTTGCCAGAGAAAACGTCTCTAGGGGAAAAAAAATAAGAGGAAAAATTTCTGCAGTTCAAATAGACCATTTTACTATATTTTGGGGGATTCATAAATTATTAAAAATAATTCAAAACTTAGAATGCTGTCTGTGCAACAGACAATTTTAAGGAATGGATGAAAATTCAAAGTGACAATAAAATTATTCTAAGTTCTAAAATATTGATTCTTCAAGAAATTGAATTTTTCGTTCCAGAAACAGCAGGCAAGAAGGTAGGCAAGTAGGCAGGCACACAGGCAGATGAATATAAAAGTATTCTTGTAATTTAAAGGGCATTCCTTGGTCATTCCCGCCATTTAAAGAAAACACTTTCATAAAAGCTGGAATTTCTCCAGTGATATCAGATGCGTCAAACTCATATCTGAAAATAGACCAAGAAAACAAAATGTGAATCCTAAAAAGTAGAAACAAATAAATTGAAGATATATCAAACAGATAGGCATGCATAACAGCAGTTAAAAATGATTGACATTCCATCTCATCTTCTGAAAGAATCCCGTGGCATTTATGAAACAGAACATAATGAACTTTTGTCAGCTTTCAACTCTCTTGCCTTTCCCTAAACACACAACATCAACCTTTAGAATGGAATCTTGGACACATCTTACACTATTCATGCATCAGTATTGATTAATCAATTATACATCTCCGGATGCAAAAATATGAGAGTTCTCTGCTTTATTATGTAATGAGACTCTGGTCTCATCCAGACTGGGAATTTTTGGAGTTGCATTCCCAACATATTTGGGAATTGACAGATTGGAGAGAAAATTATAGAAATATTCTCTTTCATTTTGGCACTGGTACCCATAGGGCCAATCATACAGAAAACCAACTATATTCAAATGAGAGTTCTATTTGGAAAATTGATAACATATTGCTATCCACCGATATGGGGAAAAACCCACAATTTTCAGCAGTTTTCAGTTTTTGCACATGATAGATATATAGCTGTAGGCATACTGGAAATCTAACTAGCTTTATTAACTTCCCTTGGTCCAAAGTACTCTCATATATAACCAAGAACATCTGTATATACTGATGCAGATGTATGTAATTATAAAGGATTTTAGGATTAGAGATTTCTGATTCTGAAGTCTTTCAGGCTTCTTTTATTTATGATTTTGTCAGGGGTTTATGGTAATGGTAAATGTTTATGGAGATTCTCAGTCATCCAGGTCATGGTTGTCCCCAAGGTACTTTTTTCAAAATGCAACTGGACTTTTTTCATTTTTGCTTAAAGACATTTTGCTTCTCATCCAAGAAAAGCTGAAGAAGCTTCTTGGGTGAGAAGTGAAACATTTTCAAGTGAAAACAAAGAAAGTCCAGTTGCCTTTTGAAAAAAAGCACCTTTGGGCCTGGGATGGTAAATGTTGGAAATGCCACATTTGTTATTGTTATCCAAGGAGATCTTTGCATTTTAGTTTTGGTTTATGTATTTACTAATCCGACTTATTTTCAAGAAAGAGTTTAGTACCACTGATTCTATTTAGCTTCACTGGCTTTATTTCTATCAATATGATTGATGCAGTGCAGTAGATTGCAATTACAATCTAGTTTAGGACAGCAACAAGTTTCCAAGTTTGTTATTCTTTGGAGCAAAACCAAATTATCTCTTTTGCTGCAAGGCAAGATTGTGCTAATCTCTCTCTCCCCTCCACCATGTATTTGTGTGTACATACACATAGATATTAGAAAACATGTTCCTGTATATATATATATATATATATATAAATATTGCGAATTAATATATTAGCAGCACATCCTTCAGAAAGCTTGTTGTCCCCTAAAACAAGTATATAAGATTGTTTAAGAAAGAGAGAAAAGGGAATATGTCTAAAGCTACCCAGCAAGCTATGATGCTTAGTAAAATTTGGACTTGGAACACCTTAAAACTAATCTGATACTTAGATCCGTTATGACATTTTATCCTTCCATTGCAGTCTCAAGGTTGACTCGTTACTAAAATTTAATATGGTCCATTCTATAATTTATGCTTACCTGCAGGTGTTCATATTTATCCATTGAACCCAATAGGCACAGACTAGCCTAAATTAATCATTACTTCATTCTATTGAAATCAATTGGATTTAACTTATTCATGACCAGGTCACATTCCATTGCTTCCCATTGTCTTAATACAAAAGGTATCTTTTGCTGAGCTGTGTCATTTTCCTCTTCTCCTTTAATCTAATATTGTTGACAACAATATTTATTTATTTATTATTTAGTCATTTTGCTGTAGTCAACAAAGGACTTAGGGTAGCATACAATTAAACCAACAACATCACTAAGAAATTATAATATAATATAGTAAAATGAACTCATTATAGCAGAGGTAACCCAACAATTGAAATAGTCCATTGAAACAGGCTTAGGGATCCTCCTGAATCAATGCTTGGGAGAGAAACCAGGCAGGCAGATCGTGGATATCTGAATCATGGGCAGGCAGATCATGGATATCTGTACCATAGGGCAGGTACTGTTTCTGGGTCCTATAACATGACGTTGCTTAAGAGACAGGACCAAGAGACAAATGGAGATAATTGGGGAGGGAATATCCAGCAAATAACCAAGCCCATGATGAGCTTTTACGGTGATCTCTAGGACTCTGAATTTTATCCAGAAGCCTATTGGTAACTATGGAATTCATGATACAGCAGATGGACATCAAATTGCAGCCATAATTATACAGACCAATGCATTCTGGACTAACTGCACATTCTGAGTTGTCTTCAGGAGCAGTCCCATGTGCAGTGCATTGCAGTAATATGTATGTGAGTTGATCAAAGCATAAAAGTGACTGTGAGCTGGGCCTACAGGAAAAAACACAACTGGTATACAAGGTAACTTCATGTAAAGCTTTCTAAGCCATAAATGTCACATACTTTTCAAGCTGAGGATGTAAGTCTGAAGAATTCTCAGACTGCATATCAGGACTGTGGAGGACTGGGAGAAGACAACCCTATTCAGAACAAGAGAGGAAAAGTTTTCTGATCCATGAGGTCTCAAAATCCACAGCCACTCAGAGTTGTTAGAGTTGAATGTGAATTTGTTCCTCCCAACACTTGGACAATTGTTAGGGTGTGATTGGATATCATTGGATATTGGATATGCTATGCTATGCTATATTACTTTACTTCTATGTCAGAAGCCCTGAAGCACTTTTGTCGTAAATGATTAGCAGGTGACATCACCATTGTCCCAATGATACCCAGTTGGGGGCTCCTTTCATGTCCTCATTAATGAGCCCACTGAAGTGGTACCTATTGATCTACTTTAGTTAGCATGCTTTTGAATGCTAGGTTGGAGTGAATGATGGGAGCTCACCTCATTACACTGCAGCACTTGGGCTTCAAACATTGGCTTGCAAGTTGTCTACCCAGTGTCCTAACCATATGAGGCACTGCGCTCCTTCTACAAGTCATGCACAAACATAATCAATGTCGTCAATACTGTGCCAAGACATAAGCGCTGATAAATATAAATATATTTATGGATCTGATAATCTATTTCCTCCATAGGCTCTGAATTATCTCCAAAAAGCAAGGTTAGAAACAATCAGAATTTATTCAATTGTCAGTTCTAGAAACAATTTCTTGAGGACGGGAGAGATCACTACCTCCTTAAATGCACCTGAAACTGGAGGTGGGATTCTACCAGCTGGAACTGGTTTGGGTAAACCAAATGTTAAATTTGCATCTGGTTCTCCATCCCTCCCAGGACTCTGCATGCGGCCCATTTTTGATGCAGGTAAGTGCAGGGTCCATGCAGAAGCTCTAGGAGGGGGGAAATAGGCTTTCTGGAAGTCCAGAAATGGGCCTATTTCCAGCTTCTGGAGAGCTTCCAGAGCCCAGGAGGCCATTTTTGCCCTACCAGAGGCCCGAGGGAAGCCTCTAGACCTTTGGGAATGGCCCTCCTGGAAATTCTGGTAGGCCACGCCCACCATGACCATGCCTGCCCAGCAACTGGGCAGCAAACTGATTGCTGGAATTTTTTAATCCCACTCCTGTATAGATGGAATCCATCTCAGACTAGATCCAAGAGATATTTTTTTACCAACAGAATCTTTGAAGAAACCTCATAGCAACTTTTCAAATGATCTTCCTAAGAGGAAATGGATTTTCTTAAACAAGTCTACCAGATAGAAATCTCAAGATATAATAAGAAAAAAAACACCCTTTGTTTTGCCAAGAGCAATCCTTAATAAGGGCTCTTATCCATATTCAGTTGCTTTCTTGTTGGATTCTTCTGGAGATGTTTACTGAGTTTCCAATGCATTCTGCAGCTCTGGGATTTCTTGATGCTTTCCTATCCAAATGCTAAACTCTGAACTTGCTCTTTATGAGATTAAAAGAGAGAACATTCCACTAAAAAACAGCAATGAGATAATGTTGAAAGCAGTGTACCTACAAAAGAAACCCCAACTTTTTTTAAAGGCTGGAAAGATACATCCAATTTAGCCGATTGGGATGCAGATACAATGTGGACCCCATCCAGTTTATTTTATGTAATGCCAATCTTAACATAATGCATCTTAGTTGTATATAAGCAACTCTCACTCCACATCAGAGTGTAAAATAGGAGGATTAAATGGCTGTTGATAGAAAATATGCGTGCCTTGCAATCTCTCTCTTAAGTATTTTCAGGAAATGGTCCTTTGAGAAGTTGCTTTTTTAAAAAATCTTAGAAATAGCATTCAGATCTTATGATATGGTGGTTGCCATAGTAACTACACATTTGCTAAGGGATAGCACTGTGTAAAATGTGCAAATTATCATCCACAGCAAGCAAATACCCTGCAGCTTTCTTTCTTTTTCTCAAAAAAAGAACTTTTCAATGGAGATGAACTTTTCAGTCCTAAAGATATTTATGTTCCTTCACATTTGTAACTGCCTGCCTCCTTTTCTCAAAATAGTCATTCTTATATGGCATAGAAGTTGCCAGACCAGTATGATAATTTATTCCTTCTTATTTAACCTACATGCATATGGAAAATATAATATAGAAACCTTTTTCAAAATTCTTGCTGCCCATCCCATGGAATTTGGGGGTTTAAGGTTGATAGTAGAGTCTTGTCAAATGCTTGTTGTCATCATTACGAAGGTCAAAAGTGGCTGTTATAATTAAATTGGGGGCGGGGGAGAGACTTCTGTTGAATCTCATTTGTAGAATGGCACTAATTTAATGACTTTAAAACAGTTGGCTTTTAAAAAATATTTAATCCAGAATCCATTTCTATCATGTTTCAGAGAGAAGTACCCATAAGTGTAGCTGTGGTAGCTGAGGATCACGCAGACTTAATGCAAGCTGATTTTTAAGATTAACACATAAACCATTTATGCCACTTGTTTTAGTTGATCTAGGTGGTTGTGGTATTTTATTTTATGTATTTTGTAGTTTTTCAAGCATCTGTAGTTGTTTTCAAGGCATTCTTCACAGGAACATAAAATCCATGGTACGCAACTTTAAAATATGATAATAATTACAGAATGACAGAGTTGGAAGGGACTTTAGAAGTCTTCTAGTCCAATCTCCTGCTCAGGCAGGAAACCCTACACCACTTCAGACAAATGGTTATCCAACATCTTTTTAAAAACTTCCTGTGTTGGAGCATTCACAACTTCTGGGGGAAAGTTGTTCCACTGATTAATTGTTCCAATTGTCAGGAAATTTCTCCTTAGTTCTAAGTTGCTTCTCTCCTTGATCAGTTTTTATCCATTGCTTCTTGCCCTGTCCTCAGGTGCTTTGGAGAAGAGCTTGACTCCCTCTTCTTTGTGGCAGCCCCTGAGATATTGGAACACTGCTATCCTGTCTCCCCTAGTCCTTCTTTTCATTGAACTAGACAACTGTTCTTCATATGTTTTAGCGTCCAGTCCTCTGATCATCTTTGTTGCTCTTCTCTACACTCTTTTTAGATTCAAAGTTCAATTTCAAGTGCCATTTTTGTGGCAAACATGGACAAAAGGTGGCAAATATGTTTTAAATGAAGATTTTGAATCTTTATATTTTAGAAATTAAATTCAAACATTGTATATGCTCATATTAATAAATACATCCAACTCCCCCCCAAAAAGAAAGCTATGTTAAAAACTTCATCAAGTCATACTTAAGTCCCACTAATAAATTGGGCATATCCATGTTATGTCTTCTCAACAGTACATATGTTTTCTGCAGTTGCCTTCTTCCAATATGGTATTTTGAATTCCCAGGCCTGGTATTTTCTATTGTTCTCCCTTCTAAGTACTTAGTAGGGCTGATCTTGCTTAGATTTCTTTGAGATCATATGCTATTAACTATCAGCAAACCACACAATAATCTTGCCTCAAATGGGAAGACCAACCATTTCCCTAGCAGATGAGTTCAGGCTATCACTATCTCTCCATGATAAGGCAATCTGAAACCTGTGGGAGATGCATGTCCCAATATCCTGCCCTAAGATGCTGCCAAGTGAAGACAACCATATACAAGCCTTCCTGTCAGTCCTATTGATTCTACTACTTTCCTATGGGACCTCATGCAACCTTATCAATCTAATCTCTAATCTCTTTGACCCTCTGTCCTCTTTCAGCTGTGATGAGGACTAGATCTCTGGTGTCCTTTTCCTTTGTACATGGGTTCATCAGTTATGTTCCTCACATAGATTGTATTGTCCCTAGTTAAACAAATACTATGGATGGGGAAATTGAAAATTCTTTGGGTTGCTATATTTGCTTTTTTATTGAGTGTTTATGTGCCTCATTATATGGTTGACTCATACACTGATAATCAAGTGCTCTATCCAATTGTTGAAAGATTGAATAGTGGACTGATAAAGTGCAAGCTCTGAAACTGACTAGTTCATCCCTTGGTCAGGGCATGTAATTGAAAATAAAAGTGAAGGGACTAAGCTATATTGAGCTGAAGATGGAGAGGAATTCCCCTTCCAAAGAGGCTGTTCCTGGATAAGCTTTGCTCCTTGCTTCATCTCCTCTTGTCCCATAAGTTTCCTGGAATAATTTATATTTCCCACACTGATTTACACAGTAAAACATCTTTCTCAAATTCCAGCTTTTCAAAAACACGTATCCTTATAAGCTTAGCTGCATATCTTTGCACTCATCTCGTGGTCCACATGATGAAGGATTGATTCATAATAAACAACAACAACTATTTCAGCGAACAGATTGTGGTGATGTTGGAAGTGAAATAATTTGCATTGGATAGGGCATTGGGCATACCAATAGGAGGCTTTTCACATAGTGGATTATATTGGGTGAGGCTGGAATTTCAGCTGAAGGAGCCACTAGTCACAGCCCTTGGAATGTTACATATTAATGTTATATCAGCAGCAGCATTGCCCAGAATAGTTTTGTGTGTAGTTAGATGCACTGGGTAATAAGGGAGTATTAATTTCCTTCCAAATGCATGGATGAATTTTAGTTATTGTTATTTGGTTAATGGACTTATTGAAGTACCCTAGTTTTACAAATTTTGCAATTTGCAGACTAAACAAATGCTAGGTTATCTGGGCAAAAAATTGTTGATGATGGTGAACCATATTCTTTTTTGTTTAAATTCTGAGCTACCTCATGGTTTTGTTTTTATTTTTAGTTATTAGTGAATGCAATATTTATTTAATCTATATCTCTTGCTAACTTGCCTGGGGGCAATTTATTTCTTCCTTTTTGAAGTTACACAAATTACCACTTTACGCATTTTGTTAGTTGCAAAGGTTATAAAACTAAATCTGAAACAAGGAGGCATTCCCATTTTATTGAATAATATTATTTTTAACAAACTTGCAAAGTATTGAATACACTCTTTTAGCAGGATCTCTAAATATTCATTTAGAATTTGGCTACAGAAAGGGAAGGAATTTTCTTTTGCTGCTAACTATCTTCAAATTTATTAATTGATAGCATTTTAAGAAATAAATTGTTTTAACTATGACATTGGGCAACATGCAGTAGATATACCGTATTTTGATTTTCATAATGCTGGTAGTACCTTAAGGGTTGCTATGATGATGAAAATAGTCCTGTGTATAGCTATAGTGAACCTGCTTCAGATGTAAAATAGGTCTCAGGGGGCCTATTAAGCAGCCTGCAAGGATGCAAGCATAAGGACCAGACGTTTGCTCTGGAGATCTGTTGTGAGATTTCTCCTTGCTCATGTATTGATTATTTTTAAATGGATTCCAAAGTCCTGGTTGTTAAAAGCTACATTTAACTGATTGATCAGAAACTAGCTTGTGCTTTCCATCTGTAATTTAAAAGTGTTCATGCTATCTTAACTGCTAGTTTTCGACTCAGTTTTGACATTTGCTATTGTGAGTTTGTGTTCTATTTTAATTTTGCAATTCTATCCAGCTATGGAATGCCAAAAAGAGCCATGTGGAATGCTTAGTCAACATTCCAACATCATTTTGAAAGATGGGAATGAAAGCTTTCTTTTGCATTTACGTCAGTTAGCTTTATTTGGTACAGAGATGGAATACAAATTTGTCAGCCTATTTCATACTTCTGAAAGGAAAACAATAATTTATTCTTTTACTATTAGATTTTTTTTCAAAATTCTTTTTCAAAGCCATTTTTAATAAAAATAAATACAAAAATAAGGGAACATGTATGTACTTTTCTGTAATGTATATATACAATATATTTATTACAGATAAAACTATTTGCCAAAATGCATATTAGGCAAACAAGTACCCACTAATGGACCTATTATAGAAAAGACACACTGATGTGCACAGGTACACTAAAATAAATATTATGATGAAAAATGCAATGCAATATATTTTAAATTTGGAATAAAGTAGTTTAAATTGATAAATTCCCTTATCTCTACTAACACTAGATGAAAATTATCTATTATATTGCTATTTTCATCAGAACACCCCTTGATTTTAGAGCAAGCTAGAACTTGTCATAATATTGCCTTGATGTGTCTTCTAGAGAGTTTCTCTTTATAAAGAAATGGAATAGTCAAACCAGTGTCAAAAAGTCTTACTAGGAAACAAACTTTTATCTGAAAAACAGATGCTGATCAGTTTATGGAGTTGCACCCTGATGCTTATGAAATGGGAAAAGATCTTAATGGTTTTCTATTTTTGATCACAAGAGGGAGTATTTGCAAATAATCATTCCTTAAACAAAAATGCGGTTTCCTAATATCAATTATAATATCAAGTATCTGAAATAAACTGACAGTAATACCTGCTGATCAAAACAAATGTTGATTGAGCTGAGTTTTTCTTTACTTGTGAATATGAATAGAATGGACACTTCTCTTACTATTGTTGAATCTAAATATTGGATCAAAAAAGTGCTTTTGTGTATTAAGAAATTTGCAGTATGCTTTACTGTGTTAGAATTTATCTCATCAACCTATTCAGATTTTTTTTACCATACATTTTTTGCATCATTGAAGTATAAAAGAAATGAATGAAGTGTGCTTTTCATAAAATTTAGAAGGACTGAAATATTGGAGGCCTACCTTACAAAATAATTATCAGATATCATTACAGAGTTGTTCTATTGTTCTAAAGAAATAATAAAAATGAGTTTCAGTATATTAAACTGATACAGTTGGTTGGCTGGAATTGCTTGAATTCCTCTTGAATAGTTAATATTATAGTGTATTTTCAGTTAACAGAATAATGTCACCATATCTAGAAAATGATAATTTAGCATAATCTGATAGTCTTTGCCAACATGAGTCTATAATAGCCAACTATACTACCTACCTGCACCTATATTTGTATTTGTTAGAGAAATAAATAGCAAGATAGTAGAAAACCATGACTATTAAATTCAGTTCAATCTTTGTTATGGTCACAGATCAGCACACATACATACATTCATACATACACAAAAGTTGACTATTAGAGCATGTTATCGGTAGAAACCTATTTTTCATGAAGACAAGAAATGAGGTGCGTGTATCATGGAAATGTTCTCATATAACACCAAGCCAGGCGGTAAACTACATATCTTACAATTGTGCAATTTTATATTGTATGTAAGACATTTAGGAATAAATGTAAGCTTCCATGTGATGTGTATTTATTTATTTACGTTTATTATCTACTCAACTCTTCAATGAACATTAAGATAAGATGCAGTTCAATGGTGAGAAAAGAAAGGTCCTGTACTTAGGCAAGAAAAACCAAATGCACAGGTAAAATAGGTGGTACTTGGCTCAACAATAGTAATTCTGAGTGGGATCAAAGTGTCCGGATGGACCATCACTTAAGAATAAATTAGCAGTGTGTGGCAACTGTCAAAACAACCAATGCAATCCTAAACTGAATCAACAGAGACAGGGGTGGGATTCTACCAGTTCGCACCTATTCGCTAGAACCTGTTGTTAACATTCTAAGCAGTTCGGAGAATTGGTTGTTATAAGAAATTACTGGCCTAATCCTGTAAGGAAGGCAGGAAGGAAACATTCTGGTGTTGCTTACAGAAACGCCTCTCCGTTAACCCCTATTACATTCTTGGCAGAACTAGACTTTCTGTCTCAGGAACTTCTCTGGAGGTTGATATTGGATATATATTGCCTAAAAATCCATGTATTTGAACTAAGTCAAGGGTTGCAAAATTTAGAGTAGTATGAAGTTTGAAAGAAATGCATATTAATTCTGGAGGTGCAAGGGAGCTCTGTTTGCATAAAATGCTGACAAATAAAAATCCTTTAGCAATCTTAGATTTCACTCTAATGTGCCAGCAATGTACTTATAAAAGTACCTCTGGTATTTTAGTAATAGAGCAAGACATTGAGGACCATTTACCAGGGATCACAAAACTTAGGGCAAAACTTGATTTCCCATTGTCTCTGCAGGTAAGGCATCATTCAAGATTCACCAGATTTAATAGATTTTAAGATCAGTGGACTTCAACTCTCAGAATTCCCTAGCCAACCATGCTGACCGGGAAATTCTGGGAGTTGAAGTCAACTCATCTTGAAATCACCCAGGTTGAGAAATACTGCAACAGATGATTGTACTAGAGATATATGGATCTGGCCCATATAATGATCCATATTAATTGGATAGCATTGGATCCCCCAAGATTTCAATTTTTTTAGTAGAAAAAAAATCATAATGTTTGCATTTACAGTCCCCCTAACATATGGAGCTTTTGTACACATGTTCCTGTAATTTATGTAGGTGTTAACATAAATTGCCAGACAACCTTTTTTTTTCCAACGCAAATCTCTCTGATGTTCTTTCTAATGTTAATATTTCTCATGCAGGCTTTTTCAATATAAATTCCCCAGATGTAAGTTCTTTTTTTCCACCTTAATTACTGCTTTTGGTACTTTCAGTATCGTACATTCTTTTTCAGGCATAGGTTTTTATGGATTTATGGACAGTTGTTGATGTTGATGTATTTGTGCTGCTTAGAAGTCAGCTGGTAGCACAATGCCCAAATCTCTCAGCAGAATCCCTGGCAAAATTCTCCCTTTGCTACCTTTGGCACCTCAGACTTGTTTTGAAGTTGCAACTTAAAAAGAAAAAATACCAAACTGTCTGTGCCTGTTTCCATAGCCATCAGCCAAAGGGATTCCCTTGTTTCTTTGCCTTCTTAGCAAAGCTGGTCTGCCTTTGAGTGCTATGAATTCTTCCTTTCTGTCCTCAAGACACAGCACAACAGAGTCCAGGAGGATATGACCATCCAGGTCCTTCTTCCAGCTTTTCATTCTTAAACACAAAGTGACTTAGGAAGAGCGCTGCTGACAGTGTACATTTACAGATGCCACCATATGGGTTTGGAAGGGAAAAAAAAAACCCCTACTTGCACTGATGATTCCCTGCACATGTAAGAGACAGTTTGCATTGTTGGCACTGTCTCTACACAGAAACAAGCACAGCTTAGCAAAGTTAAGCAGATGGTGCTGGATCTGGTGCCAGGGAACCACTGAATTAAAGGTTATACCCACTAGGTTTGATGGTGTGCCAGTTTGAATTGGTACAGAAGCTTCAGCCCACCTGCTTATTGGCCTCATGACATCTGGCATGTTTATCTATCTATCTATGTATTTATTTATTTATTTACGTATGTATGTATTTATTTATTTATTTATTTCTGACTGAGCTAAATGCAATAAGAGAGAAGAAAAGTGTCGCTTTAAAAGCTATTTACTAGGAAATAGAACTGTAAGAATCCTAAACACCAAACCCAGACTATAGAGCTAAACATTTTATTTGGAGCAATAGATGCACAAGGCATTTGTGTCGCTTTGGAAGAAGACATGTTTTTGGATAGATGTTGCTGCTAATTTGTTTACTGTGTTCTTTTTAAAAAGAATTGAATAAAATCTCAGTTGATGGTATCATTTAATTGGCTTGGTGGGATAATAATGGACTCATGGTGGTATTACAAAACAAAGTGAAAGTGAGACAAAATATGTCATAACAGGTTGGCCATAGCTTATCACAGTACCTAAAGAATCATTCAGTAGTTGTTAAATGCTCGTATTAAAGAAAGGCAATCTTCCTTAACTCCTATCTGGAAAGAATTCAGATTTGTCTATGCTAAAGAATTTATAACTGGGATGGTTCTTGGACAAGCCGCCCTCCAATAAAAGCTTGGCAACCTGACCTTTGGCAATGACATGGGTCTACTGTTAGCCCATCCATTTAATGATAAGCGTGTTACATATTTTGGAAGATGAAAGCAAACTTTGCCTAATCAATAGGTTTTTATCTATTCATTTAACCTCAATGATTCCTTCCCTTACTTTAATCGTTTTATTATTCTTTCATCCTTCTTCCTTTGTATGATTTGTTGTGTGCATATAGAATTTTGATTTCCATCTGCTGAAACCCAGTCCTCCCTGTGTCTCCTTGCTATTTTTCCTGTAATGATCAGGGAAGTATCCGGAACAATCTGCAGACCATGATTTTACCTTTAGAGAAATATCTCCTTTCTTGCTCCTGATTGATTTACGTGCTTTTGGTCTAGCTTCCTTCTTCTCTCTGCTCTCTTTGGGATAAAGAAGGGAAGTCTTCGAACAAGGTGACCAGAGGAGCCCTGGATGGCAGCAACAAGTTATACCTCCCTTTTGATGACCCTGTATAGTAGACACTAATTCTTTGTTTATATCTGCTGATTGTCCACTTTTGTAAGCCAGAACTGATATTCCTATTTTCACTTTCTCTCTCTCCTCCCATAACCCTAATTATGGTTACTGCAAATCTGCCATTTAACTTCAAATTTCTTCTCTAAGATTGCTGTTAACTAGCATCATGGTCCCACATCTTCCATTTACATCTTTCTTACATGGAGGAATTTCCTACTCTAAAGCTCTAACAACTCCAATTATTTTGGGGGATTATCAGCCATGTCCAACTGTATCTATATTGACAGAATTCATAGTACCATGGACTGTAAGCAAATTTTTAAGACTCATTCTGTAATCTTCCTTCCTGCAGAATTGAGGGCCTGATTACCTTCTTAAAGGCACTTAAAGCATTACTTTGAAAGCAATGATTTACTCATTTAATTTAGTTGATTTTAATATCCTTGTTTTGGCAGTATCTTTTTTCTGTTGAGACTAGAATAGGTGGCAATATAAATTTAAAAACATAAATAGGCCTGACCTTTGCTCTTAAAGAAATCCCATTTTTTATTATAAGATGAACAAAGTAATTCCTAGATTATATTTTATTATACTGTTGTAGGGACTTTTGCTATTGTATAGACTAAAGCTATTATCTGCTTATCTAGTAGGAAATTCAGATCTCCTTGGTATGAAATGAAACCACCCAACAATGGTTCATTCTGCTGCCAGCTGCAGCTATTTCAACTTTGAGCTCATAGATTTAGCAGCAAATTCCACAAGAACATGTTCACTTGCTTTTTATTTTTGTCTAATTTCTTTGATTTTGAAATAGAAGAATTGGATCGTCTACATAATTACTGAAAAATCTTGCAATATTGATTAAATATTTCAAAGGCAGTAATGCTGTTCAGAGATCATCTTAATAGTAGGAAAAGATGGGCGGGGAAAGGGAAAAACAAAAGGGAAAGGGGAAATACACCTCAAAATAGCAGGAAAGATTTCTCATATCTGGGGGAACCACAGAGGAGTTTAAAAAGTCAGGTTGGCATTCACAACTGTGCAAAGCCTTGTCTGTTTGCTATGCACACAATGTAAATTTAAAAACCAACAGGACTTTGAATTGAGGACTGAGGTACATAGAAATAAAACTATAAATTATGAATTAGATGTCTTTTCCACAGTTCTGCTCCCTTAAAAAAAGCATGTGATAAAGTAAACAGGATTAAATAATGAAATATTTTATATAAAAATGGAAATTAAAATTGGTTGCCCATATGAGCAAAATCTAATAGAAGAATACATGAGACTAAATTGAATATTTTTAATGACTGTTTCAACACTGAGCAGGAATAACACCAAGGATATTTGACGTCTTCTTTGCTTAATGTTTTTGTGGATTAATGTACAAGAAATGTTACAGGTGTGATGTTACAGGTGATTTGGTTGGGGTGTGAATGTACATGTACTGTTTTATGCAGATGATGTTGAGCAATTTGAAATGAAAGTTAGATAATGGGTACACATGTTTGTGTGCATTTAATTTAACTGGTTCTATATAACAGCATCTTTCTGCCTACTTTATTACATTGGAATGGTAGTTGGGTATACCAAAAGAAACGTAAAAGCATTAGGAGTGGAATTCTTAAGAAACAGCTGATTAAATGTATCAGTGATACTTATATATGTTTTCAGATGCATTGCTTTAGTAATGTCATTTCTGAATTACAACTGTATAGCAGAAAGATAAAAAAAACTTACTGAAATGTTGACTGTTATTGTGTGGAAGAATCTAAAATACATACATGTTGTGACTCCGGAGTTGGAATCTGTTCCGTTGGCAGATGTGAGCTCAAGCGAAGAGGAAATGGCAGTACATTATGAGCCAGCACTGTTGAGCGATTTGGATTGTAGTCAGGATGAGGAAATGGATGTAACTAGGAGAGATGAACCTGATTTAATAGAGCTGTCAGGACCTTCGACCTCCTCTGATTCTTCTCCTCTGGCTGAGCAACAGCTGGGAATAGCTAACCAGGAACACTTGCGAGACTTTTCTAGTGGGGAGGAGTCTTCGGAAAGAACCTGGCTAGATGTGCGTAACAGACCTAAGTTGAGGCGTCAATCACAATTAGGAAGGAGGCGTCAAGCCAGTGACTAATTAAGGAGATTAACACGCCCTCATAGTGGATAAAAGGAAATGGCTTGGCTGGCAAGCTTTGCCAGAAGCAAAGTGATTTATGGGAGTGAACACACGGAGAGAACTCTTTGAGGCTTTGGGGTTTATAGCCATGTCAGGTTTGCCGGACAGAGTTTGGATTTATTGCTGAGGACTGGAAACCCTTCCACAGTCCTTTTGGGAAGGTTTGCTTTTTGGTTTGTGAACTGCTTGTTTCGTTTTGCCCTCCTGCAATTAAAGGGGAGACGTAACATTTTTGCTTCTGGCCATACAAACCATCTTTCAACCAAGATGGATTCAACTCAACTGCACCATTTGGTGGAGCAGCAACAGCAACAAATAAACCAACTGCTACAGAGTAACCAGACCCTCCAAAACCAGGTAACTCAGTTGGTGAATCATATTACAAGTTTGCAAATTCCTACTGCTCCTTCAGCGCCTCCCTTGAGGAAAAGCCCGGTATCCATGCCAGAGAAATTTTCAGGACAAATGGACATGTTCCCGGCATTTTGGGGGCAGTGTCAGTTATTTATGTCCTTGAGGCCTGAAGACTTTCCAAATGACCGGGCTAAGGTAGGATTCATTATTAGCCTTTTGTCTGCGCAGGCTGCCAAATGGGCTACTCCCTTGTTAACTCAAGATAGTCCTTTATTAGATAATTTTCAGGGTTTTCAGCAACAAATGAGGATTATGTTTGAAAACCCAATTAAAACTCAAACTGTGGCAAGACGGTTATGGGACATTTATCAGGGGAAACGCCCCCTGCAGGAATATATTGCAGAATTTCATTTGCTCTGTATGGATTCCACCTGGAACGAATCGGCTCACATGGATGCGTTTCAGGAGGGCTTGGCAGATAACATCAAAGATGAGTTAGTGGGCTGCAACTTTGGATGCACTAGTAACACAGTGTTTGCGAATTGAAGCCCGTTTACAACAGCGCGGAAGCAAACAGCCCATTGTGGAACCATCTTCTCTTCCTCGTTTACAAACCACGCCACCGAAAGTTTCTCAAACTATGGTTAAGACCGAGGAGCTGATGGAGTTGGGTGTACTCCGCCCTCGTTTAACGGTGCGAGAACATTCTAGAAGGTTTCAGGAAGGCTTGTGCCTTTATTGCCGGGGTTCGGGATATTTTGCTAATTCCTGCAAACGGAGAGGGACCCGCAAACCTGTGCCTGAATCCATTCCTGACCCGTCGGGAAATGGGGTAGGCCCGACCTCGGGGAAACCCTAGGTCGGGCACGTTCCACACCCCCACCCCAAATTGCTGAAGTGAATCCAGGGCCTCCTCGGCATTTACTTTTGGACACTCGAATCTTTTTGCAGTCCCAGAAGGGGGGAATTCCCGCTGTTGCATTGGTGGACTCAGGGGCTACAACCAGCTTTATGGACCGAGCTTTTGCTACGCACTATGAGATCCCATTGATTGCTGTGGAACCACCCATTAAGGTGGAAACCGTGGATGGGCGTGAGCTCAAGTCTGGGCCCATTCGTTTCACCACCCAGCCAGTGCGTATGGTCATTGGGGATCACGAGGAGGTGATAAGTTTTTATATCACCTCGAATCTTCATCTCCCCTTGGTACTCGGCGTGTCCTGGCTGCATTTGCATGATCCGTTGGTGGCCTGGGCGCAAAATGCCATTTCCTTTCCAAGTCTCCAATGTGTGGACCATCTGAGACATATCTGCGCTGGCCAAGATATCACCGCCGCTCCTGCTGTTTCCATACCTCCGGAGCTATCGGACTTCTCTGACGTCTTCAGCAAGAAGGAGGCGGATCAGTTACCACCGCATCGTGCCTATGATTGTCCTGTAGACCTGATACCAGATGTTCCACTGCCCAAGGGTTGGTTATACTCCCTGTCAGAGCCTGAGTTGGCTGCACTTCGAGAGTTTTTGGATAAAAACTTGGCTCAGGGGTTTATTCGACCATCGTCATCTCCTCTTTTGGCTCCCGTTCTTTTTGTTAAACAGAAGTCGGGAGAATTATGCTTATGTTGTGATTATCGCCATTTGAACTCTATCACAGTGAGGAATAGTTATCCTTTGCCGCTCATTCCGGAATTAATGGAGCGGTTGCGGGAGGCTACTATCTTCACTAAACTCGATCTGTGTGGGGCCTACAACCTGGTTTGGATGCGCAAGTAGGACAAGTGGAAGACGGCGTTTGGCACTCGTTATGGTCATTTTGAGTACACCGTCATGCCATTTGGTCTGACCAACGCTCCCGTGGTTTTCCAGCATTTGATGAACGACATTTTTTGGGATATGCTGGATAGGTTTGTCGTGGTATATCTGGATGACATTTTGATCTACTCCCGGTCCAGGGATCACCACCTTCATCAGGTCCGTCAAGTGCTGCAGCGTCTTCGGGAGCATAAGCTCTATGCGAAACTGGAGAAGTGTTTCTTTTTTCAGTCTTCAATTGAGTTTTTAGGGCATATAATCTCTCCCGAGGGTATCGCTATGGATCCTAAAAAAGTTGAAGCCTTGTGTAGTTGGGAAGGCCCTCCTCGTGTGAAGGACATGCAATGTCTTTTGGGTTCGCCAATTACTATAGGACCTTCATTCCAGGTTTTCCTAAGTTAATGGATCCTATTACTCAGCTCCTTTGTAAGAAGGTCCCGTTCCGGTGGGGGCCTCCACAACAACAGGCTTTTGAAACTTTAAAGAAAGTGTTTGTGGCCAAGCCGATATTGAGGCATCCTGATCCGAATCATCCATTTGTGGTTGAGACAGATGCCTCTAATGTGGCTATCGGGGCGGTATTGTTGCAAGCTCCAAAGGATGGCGCACCTTTTTTCCCTTGCGCATACTATTCTAGGAAGCTCACAGCTTCTGAGCGTAATTATACTATTTGGGAAAAGGAGTTGTTGGCTATTAAGGCTGCATTTGAGACCTGGCGACATCATCTAGAGGGGGCTCGGCATAAGGTGGAGGTTCGGACGGATCACAGAAACTTGGAACATTTATCTACCACCAGGAAATTGAACCAACGCCAGATCCGGTGGTCGTTGTTTTTTGCAAGGTTCAATTTTTCCGTCACGTATGTTCCAAGCGGGCAGAATCGGAGAGCAGATGCGTTGTCTAGGAAACCTGAATATCTCAGTCCCGAGGATCCTCTCCCTCCATGAACGGTGTTGCCTCCGGAATCATTGGCTGTGCTTCAAGATCCAGTAGACTTACAGGCTCGAATACGGGAGGCGCAGCGATTAGACGCATGGACTCAGCAGAGGAGGGGGGAAGTTGGACCTGGTTCCCCATGGTCTTTTGAAGAGGGCTTGCTATGACATCGGGGTTTATTGTATGTACCCACCAGGTCACTTAGAGCTCTCATCATGACGCAATGTCATGACAACCCTGCTGCTGGGCATTTTGGTTTCTACAAAACCCTGCACTTGGTCACTCGGACTTTTTGGTGGCCTCGAGTTCATCATGATGTGTTTTCTTACGTCGCTTCTTGCATACAATGTCAGCAAGCGAAAGCAGCGTCGGGTGTGCCTCCAGTACTCCTGCAACCATTGCCGACTCCGGACAGACCATGGGGAGCGATCTCCATGGACTTTCTCATCAATTTGCCATCCTTATTAGGTTTCACGATGGTGCTCGTGGTGGTCGATATGCTGACTAAAATGGCGCATTTCATTCCCTGTCGGAAGCTACCATCGGCCCCCACTGCGGCTCAGTTATTCTTACAGCATGTTTTTTGTTTACATGGTTTGCCAGATAGGATGGTTTCGGATTGTGGGGTCCAGTTCACTGCGCAGTTCTGGAAACGGTTAATGTCGGCATTACAAGTTCAGATGTGTTTGGCGTCAGCGCACCATCCGGAAACTGATGGCGGGACTGAGAAGGTTATTGGCATTCTCACTCAGTATTTGAGATGTTTTGTCAATCATCAGCAAAACGATTGGGCGAAATACCTCCCTTTGGCAGAATTCACCTTTAATAACTCTCAACATACCTCCACTCGTGTAATGCCGTTTTATGCGAATGTGGGCTATCATTCTCGATTCTTTCCATTAACCATGATGGACTCCCCGGTTCCCGAGACACAAGACTTTCTTGAGGAATTACAAGTGGTTCACCGTTTAGTGGTGCAACAACTGGAATGGGTGAAGGAAGATTACAAATGGTTTGCGGACCGTTCTCGTAGAGCAACGCCTCCGTTAGCTGTGGGTGACAAGGTGTGGTTATCCACAAGGCACCATCGTTTCATCGGTCCATTCCCAATTGAGGCGGTCATCAACCCTGTGGCGTATTGACTCACCTTGCCGCGCTCCATGCGCATTCATCCCGTCTTTCATCATTCCCTCCTGGTTCCTGACTCCCCGGAATGTCCTCTCCGTGATCCCGCTGGTGCGGTTTCTCCATCACCATCCAGTGAGGAGGCTGATATTGATGACTCGATAATCAGCGTTACTGATTCTCGTTGGCTAAAGGGTCTCTTTCAGTATTTAGTTGGAAGGAGAGTGAATGGTTTGGAAGTTTTTTCATGGACGGATGCTTCCACGGTTCATGCCCCAGACATTGTTCAGAGGTTCCATGACCATTTCCCTTCAAAACCGCGTCCGGATCATCAGATTCGGGGGAAGGGCCCTGCGGTGAGGGATAGTGTTGTGACTCTGGAGTTGGAATCTGTTCCGTTGGCAGATGTGAAGAGGAAATGGCAGTAAATTATGAGCCGGCACTGTTGAGCGATTTGGATTGTAGTCAGGATGAGGAAATGGATTTAACTAGGAGAGACGAACCTGATTTAATAGAGCTGTCAGGACCTTTGACCTCCTCTGACTCTTCTCTGGCTGAGCAACAGCCGGGAATAGCTAACCAGGAACACTTGCGAGACTTTTCTAGTGGGGAGGACTCTTCGGAAAGAACCTGGCTAGATGTGCGTAACAGACCTAAGTTGAGGCGTCAATCACAATTAGGAAGGAGGTGTCGAGCCAGTGACTAATTAAGGAGATTAACACGCCCTCATAGTGGATAAAAGGAAACGGCTTGGCTGGCGAGCTTTGCCAGAAGCAAAGTGATTTATGGGAGTGAACACACGGAGAGAACTCTTTGAGGCTTTGGGATTTATAGCCATGTCAGGTTTGCTGGACAGAGTTTGGATTTATTGCTGAGGACTGGAAACCCTTCCACAGTCCTCTTGGGAAGGTTTGCTTTTTGGTTTGTGAACTGCTTGTTTCGTTTTGCCCTCCTGCAATTAAAGGGGAGACATAACACATACAGGTATCGATTAACACTTTTTGCTGAATAAACTGAGATGGAATGAATTGAAGCCAAGCTTTTCAGGGACAATTATGTTCACGACTTCCTTTGTTTGGTAAGATGATTTGGATAAGACTTATATTTGATGCCAAAACAAGGCTGTGATCAAGACAATGACTTACCTCCACTACTGGTATTAAATTAGCATTATGTCATATTAACTATCATTGTGGTAATGAATAAATTCAAATATGTATTTAAGTTGTCCATAGAAGTTTCACCAGCTGAATGCTTTTTTCTGTCATTGTTTTCTTTTGGTCCTTCCGTTTGCATTTTTCTGCTCTTTACCCAAGTATATCAATCTATCTGTCTGCTGAGAATAACACTTCAGGCATCTGACAAATTGGGCACAAATTCAAGAGAGCTTATCCTCTAGTAAATCTGTTAGTCTTCAACAAAACTCTTTGTTGTTCTCAGTATGTACGTCTGTTACCAACCTTGTGCAACTTCAAGCACTATGATTTTAATTTTCTTACCAAGAGCATAATTCCTGGTAATAAAAAAATATGCCAGAGAGCACTGATATTTACAAATCCTAAGTTGTTTTGTCAAGGTCATAGTTAAATGAATTTATTTATATTTTTCAAAGAATGCCATTTCTTCATTTATTTTTGTAGGTTGGATTTAATTTCCCAAGTTACAGAGTGTGAGTATTTAATAGACTTCTTTTACAATTGGCATGGCAAACAAATAAAAGGAAACATAAAAAGGGTCATTTGTTTCTGAAAGTTTCACTACTTCATTTACAGATAGTTCATGGAAGTGTTAAAAAAGAACACCTGATCTATTTTAAGTGTGCTACATATTTCAGATTCTCTCTTATTCAAAGAAATTAGTGGAAATAGCGATCAAGAAAAGAAAAGAAAAATTAACATTTTATTAGTCTGGTGTCCAATATTTAATAACTAAGAGCTTAAGGCAGTTTTCTGCCTTACAGAAAATGTGCCAATTTACTTTGCTAATAATTTGTATGACTTAGGGCCAAACTACATGTTATATTACATCTATTACACAGTTATTGTTTTGTTTTTCCTTTAATTAAAGGGATTAAATGATACTTATTGGGGAAAAGGCAGCATGGGGGAGGGGAGAGAAATGTTGCTACCCAGGGTCAATGACACGGAAATGCTTGCTTTCACACATTCGTACCCATGAGATTTACTATTCTCCAATGGTCCCAGATGTGGATGGAAGAATGGGGTGAAATATACATTGCAGTATTATCAGCTTCACTTTGTTTGATTAGCAGGTTTTTAAAATTAAAGCAAAGAGGAAGTATAACAGATGTAGATGCTACATTCTTCATTTAAGAAACAAAAATGAAATGCACAGGTCTGGGATGTTCAGAAGGTAGTATCAATGATCAACATAGCAGAAAGATCCTTTCAGTAGTAAAATCAATGATCCAAAGAGGTGATGGCTCACTTTCATAGTGAATGTTCAGAGCAAAGAGAGCCTTTCATTTGGATTCCTGCATTAACTA
Source organism: Pseudonaja textilis (assembly GCF_049901715.1). Taxonomy (NCBI): domain Eukaryota; kingdom Metazoa; phylum Chordata; class Lepidosauria; order Squamata; family Elapidae; genus Pseudonaja; species Pseudonaja textilis. The sequence continues at coordinate 174,060,821 of NC_141992.1, read as the reverse complement.
GGGAATTGAATTCTGTGCCCTAATGACCCTTCCAGCGCTCTGGTTTTATGAAATTAAATTTGATTTCATTTTATTTTAATATTAATGCTCACCCAGTGAGCATTATATTAATTAATTATATTAGTATTAACAATATTATATTTATAATATAATATAGTTATAATATTATATTATATAATAGACAATATTATACCCAGTGTCAGCAGGCGACCACCTGTTTCCTTCTCAACAACAAACTCACCAATGCCACCCCAAAGGCCTACCTGAACAACAACCTACTCCCTTATGATCCTCACCCCAAATACCTCAGAGTAACTTTGGATCAGACTCTCTCCTATAAGAAACACCTAGAGAACATGTCCACCAAAATCAATACTAGGAACAACTTACTCCAGAAGAGGATCAAGATGGGGAGCCTCACCCTCTACTATCAAAATATCAGCACTAGGGTTGGTCTACTCCACAGCTGAATACTGTGCTCATGTTTGGCTTAATAGCTGCCACCCTAGCAAGATCAATGCTAGACTAAATGATACAATGAGGATCATAAGCAGTTGCATAAAATCTATTCCTACTTTCTGGCTCCCTGTCTTGAGCCATATTGTACCACCAGCTCTACAAAGGCAGGAAGCCCTAGTGAAGGAGTACAACAAAATTATGAGAAACCCACTTCTTCCTGTGCACACTGATCTTTCTCATCTATCAATTGTCAGGCTTAAATCCAGGAAGCTCTCTCTGACACTCACTCAACAGCTCACTCATCAACACACACTGGAAAGCCAAATAGGCTACTGAACACCCAGATACAGGCAGTAACATAGATGACCCTACACAAAAGATGCCAAGTTTTGACCTTGTTTGCTAATATTGGTAAACTCTGAACAGTATCCATACCCAACATGGTGTCTGCCAGGATTCATGTTTAAGTGGGGTCTTGTCTCTATCCCTCAGTGTGACTGTGGTGCTCCTCAACAAAATATCTGTAGTGTATTCAAATATAGACTTCTAATACTACATTCCTATTGGTTAGTTAACACAGTGTAACGATTGGTTAAGAACAACGGGTTCCGATTGGCCACAAAAGTGGCGGGAAGTTTAAACACATGCCATTGGTTGTGAGCCGTGAGCAGCTGCTATAAAAAGGGCTGCCACGGCTCGACTTCAGTTGAAGTTACTGGTTGCTAATAAAGAGCTGATTTCAACTCCGGTATTTGAGTCTGCTTTGTCCTGGCGATAGGACAATATCCATCATATTGTGTCCAAATGTACATCAAGAGCTTACACTGGCCCAATGTTTTTTCAACACAGACAACCCTGTTCTTGAATGGCTGGGTGGACTGGACATTAACATTTGAACCATTTAACATTATTTGCCATATGCTAAATAAATAAATAAAATTAATGCTCACCATCTTTTTAATGTTTTTCCATGTATTACATTAAATTTTATAATTTTGAGTTGAGCTACAATGCCCAAGACATTGAATTGTTGCAATGGTCCAGAAACCCCAGATTGTGTATCTATGTTTATTTAGTATACCTACATTCCTAATATAGAATAGAATAGAATATCAGACTTGGAAGGGACCTTAGAAGTCTTCTAGTCCAACCCCCGGCCTAGGCAGGAAATCCTACACCACTTCAGACAAACGTTATCCAAAATCTTTTTAAAAACTTCCAGTGTTGGAGCATTCACAACTTCTGGAGGCAAGTTGTTCCACTGATTAATTGTTCTAACTCTCAGGAAGTTATATAATATAACATTAGCCTTCCTCTGGCATGAAGAGGCACAATTGAAGTTGGCAGCTGTCTGATGACTAGTTCACCACAATGTTTGTTTATAACACTTGCTGATCAGGTCCTGCTAATTGCATCTCCATTGTTTAGTCTAAGGCTGATTTTAGTCTAAGGCTAAGAAATGCATTCCAAACTCAATTGTGCAATTTTAATATCCCAGCAATGTGCAACAAGAAGACCAATTCTTGAAGAATGTATTGGTGAGAAAGTTAAACAGAATATCAAACTATTGTACTTTATGCCAGCTATCACTATTCTTCAGCAATGCAGATAAGAAATGAAGGACAACATTTCTCGATCAGAGTCCACCAATTTCATTCCTACAACGGCCAGCCAGAGTTTCTGGAAAAGCCCAGATAAATTTAATAGTCATTTCTACTTTCAATGCTACTTTTCAGCAATGAGTATTTTGCCTCCTTAGTGCTTCTACTTGGCTTATGCCATGACAATGAGTTTCAATCTTTCTAGTTATTTTGAGAAATTTAAAAAAATGTACAATATTATATGAAAATATACTGCTTTTCTATATTTGTGTGTTTAGTTATAAATGTAGTTGCTGGTTTGTTATTCATCTATTTTATGCATGGATTTATGTCCTCTTCTCAGCTTGACAAGGAACCGATGAGCCGAGCAGGCTGCTTTTTCTTCATATCATTCTCAGAGGTTTTTTTGTCATGATACAATGGCAGGTATTGTCATACAGGAGCAGCAGGCCACATGAATGGAAGCCTTGTTAACTCTCATAGTAGTCTGCTAAATTTGGGCTGCAATCTGATTAGTTTGTGCCAGAACAGAATTGGAAAATTGTATGGAAAGCATTCCATGTGAAACAAAAGGAAATATTATTTCCCTTTTCATTACTCTATCATTAACAAGCTCTTCATGGCTAAAAAGAGAGGTGGTATATTTGGTATTTGGCTGAAAACCACTCCCACTCTCTTAGGAAACAGCTGTATATTGCTCAGGATTGTCAGCAATGACTGGCACTAGCTCTGTAAGATTACAGGTGTGTGTGTGAGAAGGGGTGATTTTCCAGCTCATCAGCCTGAAACTCATCTATAAGAGATTGCATCTAGAATATTCTCTAGGTAAAGCAGATGGTTCCTTACTGAGCTGGAGCTTCCTAGGAGACCTACCAAAATAATTCTGTTTACCTTGGGTGCATTGAGAAGACTCTGTACATGCCCAGAAAAACATTTCTTGATCAGTCCATCCATAGATGTCAAAGCTAAGTCTGGAATGAAAATGAAATTCTACTGTAAATTGATTCCTGTCTTCAGTTAAAGTTTGGGTATCTATTTGAAAATGTTACTCATTGTGAAACCACTTGCATCCAAGAAAAGCAGCTGCAATCTTCCAAAGGGCTAGCTTCTAAGTGAGCATTTCCTCTTTTTTTCTTTTTGTACACGAAGGAACAAGGTTATATGTATTTTGAAGGGCAATTAATTGTAAATTCTTACTGCTAAAAGATTTACTTGAGGTTCAGCAGCATAATAATCTGCTGGGCATTTACTATTAATCATGGTTGTTGGCTCCTGTCTCTGCTAATTAGTACACTAACTTATTATTAAGTCTCTTAAAAATTATGTGAGATCTGGGCTGTGTTACAGAATTGCTGCACTTGTGCATTTCATTGCACAGTGACAACCTCTGGTGTAGATTGTCCAGATTTGCTTTATTTTTTGTGGCTTTGGACAGTTCTAATCTACATCTGACAAGAGCAGATATGTATCTCTCATTATCCACTCTACCCATCCATAATTATAAATGAAGGCTTCTTATTGTGCAGCTTATAGTATGTCAAATCAATCATTTCTGGCACACTGAATAAAGGTCTCCGAGCTCAATAATTCAAAATGACTGGTACAGTAGTAAGTGAAGTTTGAAAAAACAGTAGACAAGTTGATTAGAGCCTTTGGAGATACATGCTCCGAATAAAAGGATAACCTTTGTGAACTTTGAATACAAAGCTTTCAAATGAATTTCATATGAAATATGGGGGCATGGTGAGGCACTATTCAGGAGCACTGATTAATTGAGTCACAGTGCTTTGTAAACCTTGGCAGTGTTGAAAATGCTATTGATATGCTGTGTAGCCACACCAAGATGAGAAGATTGGCAGGAAAGCAAGCCTGGGAGGCACAAAAGAAGCCCTGTTGCACACCTTAGTTTGAGTGAAATCTAAATCCAGGATTGACAGATATTACTCTGGTGAATACTGTTACAAATGGTGGGTATAAATCCTGTTTCAGATGCAGTAAGTGTTTTAAGGTGTGCAAATAGAGGTTTCTGGGAGTGTGGTAAATATGAGAAGCCACCTGGCCAAGACTGTATCCATTAACGTATCATCTGAGCTGAAATAGTGAAGAGTACTCATTTTCATCACATTTATTTTTGTTTTATTTTATTTTGTCACTGGTTCTCTTTTGGGGGAAATTACCAACAACAAATATAGGTGCTACTCTTTACTCTATAATCAGACTCAGCTGGTAGGATCTACTTTATAATAAAACAACCACTACAGGCAGTCCTCAATGTATGGCAGTTGGGACAAAAATCTCTGTTGTTAAGCAATGCAGTCATTAAAGAGTTTGTGCCCAATGTTGTGACCTTATTTGCCCTAGTCATTAAGTGAATCACTATGGTTGTTAAATAAATAATGCAGCTTATTGAACATCATCTGGGAAGGTGATAAATGTTTTCCTGGAATACTGCAACTGTTGTAAACACATGATGATTACCAAGTGTGCAGCTTTTGATCACATGAGCATAGGGACACTGTGACAATTGTCCCTGTGTGAGGATCAGTCACAAATCACTTTTCTCTGCACCAAAGTTAACTCTGAATGGTGGTTAAAGGAATGGTCATGAATTGAGATCTAACTACTTTCACATCTAAATCTTGTCTGATACAATTTAAGTACAATTGGGTAACACTTGGATGGGGAAAGATTATTTATTCCTTAGTGCAGGAAAGTTTATCTTGACGTTATTACTTTATAAGTAACTCAAGCAGAAAATATATGTAATAAACCGTCACTTTTTCCTACAGCAACAACTCTTTCCATTGGGTTGGGCTAAGAGAGAATGGCTAGCCCAAAGTCACCCAGCTACCTTTCACCCTTAGGCAGGACTAGAACTCTCCGGATTTCTAGGCCACCCTATCAGTACACCAAATTGGATCTCTACCAAATGCGCAAATACTATTGGTTCCACTAAACAGTATAAAAAAACCATCTTTCCCAAAGACAATGGCACACCAATTTGGTTTTGAGGCCAAGGAAACATCTGTGAAGTCACAAGAAACTGAGCTCAACTCAACAAAATATGTACCGGATTATACCTTTTCCCTTGTCATTTATAGGAAAAAAACTAGTAAAGTTGTGAATTATGCAACATTTCTAATTTTAAAAAGTATGTTGTTTAAAACAGTTCATTTTGCCCTGTTTGCATAGCTAGTCACTCTTCAGTACTAACAAAAAGCAATTATGAAAAAAAAAATCAGTTTTTGATTTAGAGGGAAAAAAAATGTAATTGAGGTCCCCATTTAAATGTATATACAAGGTCACGTTTCTATAAATATTCAAGTGTTCCTGTAATGTGGGAAAATCTAAAATTGAGAATAATAATCATTCAACTATTTAAATCCAAACTTAGATAAATGTCTTATCTCTTTCTCCCCAATCCCTCTCCTTGTCCCTCCTCTTTCTCTATCTTTCTCTCTCTGTCTTTTATATAAGCATATTTTTCTGAACCAGGTTCCAGTTTATCTGTAGGATAGCTGATTGACCAGTAACTTGGCAGTTCAATAAGTCATACTAATAATTCCAGGAAGCAATTCCCTCTAATTTAATTAAAGGAAGATATGTATTAGATTATTTAGTTCAATTAATGGAATAGGAGGGAGAGGGAGGGAGGGAGAGAGAGAGAAGGTTGCTTAAATTATCAAAACTAACCACTATGTAAGAATTCAAATTAAAGTATCTGTCTCTGTGCCAACAATCAAGAGGAACCCACCATCTCTTTGGACCATTGGTTTCACTATCTTACGTAAACTTTTAGACTTTGACCCTTGTGTGATCTCTTGAATGCTCACATTTCCCCCCTTTCCATCACATATGTCTTTACTTCCTATTACCCTTTATTCATATGTAGTTTAATATTCCCATCAAGCAGCTAATCTGAAAGGATTGGCAGCTACTTTGAGTGGATTCTAGGACTGATCCTGGAATTGCCTTCAAGTGCCGGCAGAGTGGCTGCTGAAGATCTCAGAACTTGTTCAGAGAGTGATACTATAGTAGTGTCTATATGTACATATGAGAATATATGAATTGAAATAGAATGCAACCTAAGCCATAAATTACTCCTTGCAATCTAGTTCTGTGCTAAGGATAGATAAGGCAAAGACAATTAGTCAGTTAATGGAATTACAAAGATGGTAAATGTACAGCAAACAGAAATCAAGAGTGAAGCCTTGTCCAGGTTAGTGACTGAACAAAACTCACTTCTTCTTATGCCACTATGGAAGACCTCTGTCCATAAAAAATATAACTTTCTATTTGGCCCTCCTGTCTGTTTTGCTGTATTTTAATTTGGAGAGTGATAAGCCGCAAGAAAAACAAAGTGAAATGTAAAAGCAAAGGTCTATCTCAGACTCAAGGCCAGTATGCGTTGGAAGGGTACAGTGAGTCACAGACGTTCCTTATAAGCAAAGCTATCAATTTGTTTAGGTGCTTAAGGCACCGTTAAATAAGCCACATTGCACATATAGGGACAGCTTGTGCTATTAAGTTGCATGCCTGTCTTGTGGGTGGTAAGGAATGAAATCGTTCCAACAGAGAGATATGGGCTATATGGGCACATGATACCACCTACTGCTCCACAGCAGTTAGACGGGATGTGCCTGCTCAGAACACAATGTGTTCTTCCTTTTGAATGCCGTGTCCCTGCCTGCTCTTCTTAAACTTCCACAGTTGGAGCCAATTAATCTATCCTCTGTGATGACTCCCACTAATACTGATCATCTATCAAGGAACAGTCATGTACCTGGCAGAATTGAGTGCATCACACACAAAAATGGGTTTAGATTCAAGAATTGTACTTGAATCCAAATATTCAAGAACAGATAGTACCCAAGACATTTAATTCATTTTTCAAAGGGAATGTTTGGCTTATGGCTATTAGTTACATGATTGTGTCATTTCTACCTACATAGGTAGGCCTATTTGAAAAAGAGAAAGAGTGGAAAAGATTTTTTGAAAACTTGGAAAAATATTGCTCACACATTTTTCACAAGATTCATTTTTTTAGAGAAAGCAATTGCATCTTCCTAGGAAAACAATTTAGGATTTTAAGACTTAGTTCTCCTCATAATGCAGAACTGCACTGGGAGAACATTATGTTTACCATATAGAATAGAGACTAGACTAGACTAAAATATCTAGAAACTAATAATTTCATCACAGGAGTAAAAAGCACCATTGCTCTAGAAACATACTGTACATATACTAATATATTTTAATTTTAGTTAGCTCTCCTTTAAGCTGGTGTGTAAGAATGTTGAAGAGATTGCTGGCTAACAGTAAGCTTTCTTCTAACTTTAATCAATTTCATTGATCGCTGTAGTTTTGTTTCCTTCTTTCTCTTTGTGGTCACCTCCACCTTTTAGTTCTTACATTTCATTACATTTATTATTTTCCATTCTATTACAATTTTAATACCACTGTATTATTTTCATAAATATTTCAAGGCAGTGAAGACTTACTTTTACTTTTCTCAACAACAACCCTTTGAGGTCAGATGTGTTCAGGGAAAGTGACTGATTCAAACTCCCCTGCTAGCTTTCATGCTTAAGGTGGGAAAAGAACTTAACAATTTCCTGGTTTCTAACCTAACGCCTTAACATCCTCCAAATTCAAGAGGATCCTAATAACTTTACTCTGTAATGTATATCTGGCCATCAGTATGTCTTCCGAGACAAAGAACTCCAGACTTTCCAATCATCTACTGAAGCCTTATTTTTCTTCTTCTGATTTTACCTAAAAGTTTTGAAGAGCTTTTCTGAAAATCAGAAAATTTTAAATTTTAATTTTAAATTAAAAGAAGAGATCAAGGGTTGGAATAGGAGCAGAATGTTCTTGTGTTCCACTTCACAAATATATGACAACTCACGAAATTTGTTAAATTGCAACCCAACTATAAATGGAGAAAAAGCTGGGAGAGTCTAGAAAACTATTCCAGAAAACTGGAAGATGTTTGAAATTGAAATGACTCAAAGGACATATCAATATGTCTGCTTTTGAAAATATTGGTGCCAAACTTCAAACCTGCTGGGAATCCTCTTTTTGCTATTAATGCTTCTGTCACACTGTGATCTGTTCTGCATGACTTCTTCCACTATGCATTATTTTTAGATGTCAGCTTTGTTGCTGGGGCTTACCTAGTAGCAGAGCTCAGACAGGAAATCTTCCATCCTTGTCCTCTTAACTACCATGGTAGTCCTTCCAAAATGCCTTTAAAATCTGGTTTGGCAAGAGAAAAAACATTCCTCACCGAGAAGGGCAATCATTATGCTGTCTAGATTTCTTCCTTTTCATCAAAGCAAACAAATACAATTGTTTCTGTGTAATTGTCCCAGTTTTCTTTAAGATAGCTTAACTCTATGAATTGTTCAGAGGCACAACCCAAAAATCTACATCCATAAAACCATAAATTCTTTGAGACATCAGGGTCATAAGACTGCTTTTGTTGGAGAAAGCTCTTTTTCCCTCAACTACTCACTTCCAGATTTTCTACAGGAGATCTTGTCTGGATTTACTGTTCTGAAATTAAACACATAAGAAAAGACTGACATTAGTTTCTGTTCTGGTTAAGTTATTAAAAGGCTAATAGATGTCATTGTTTGGAGACACAAGTGCCTTTCATGCTGTAAGCTATAGATCAGGAAACTTTCCCCTGATCAGGAGATGCACATGAAAAATGGGTCAAAAAATGGAGGCAGAGAAGCAGTACAGCACCATTATTAGAATGGGCAAGTATTGGATTTGTTGTTGCTCCTGTTCTATTATAATTTTTTGTGGGTGTTTTGGATTTAGCCTAAAATAATTTCTAAATGAAGATACACAACAGGGTGTAATTGCAATGTTATTCGTCTTTTAAAAAACCCCACATGCATGCAACTTTTATTGTGTAAATGGACAAGCTAGTTCCCACACTCTTTTAAGGAAGCCAAATATGAATCCCTGGAATTGATTTAAGCAGTTACCCATAACACTTTTGTGTGGTATGCTGAATTCTCCTAAATGTAGGGCAGGGAAAATGGGTAATCTGGATGTCAGCATTATAGAAAACCTCCACTCCAACAAATAACTCCGAGACAGACATCCTCTCCAAGGTTCTTTTTATTAGAGAACTAAAGTGGAACATCTGGGAAATCCTAAATCTGAAAGTTCTGGGTTTCCTTGCAAAAAGTAAAAAATTACAAATTCCATCCCCTGCACCCATCATTATCCATCCCAACTTAAGACACCCTTTCAACCAGGTGCAGAAATAACATGACCTTGATTAGAAGAAGAATGCTGTTGTGTCTAACCACATACCCTCCAAGAAATTCCCCCCTCCCATTTTCCCAGGCTCAAGAATGTGGCAGTGTAGAAGTGTTTGGTGCTAATATGGCTTTCAAAGCTGACACTGGAATCCTGTTTAAGCAATTTCACTAGTCTGGCTTGAGGCTGCCCTATATTTCTGTTTAAAACTATTTACATTATGACTTATTTAACTTCTTCCTAGAAGAAGTCTCCAGTTTAGTATGGTTGTTTTCCACAAATAGGGTGGAGTAGGTATGGGTTTTGGTTCTTTTGGTACTGAGATAGCTTTCTGACTGGTTGTGTTTCCTTTGGATATATGCTGGTTTTTCTTTTTTAATTCTATGCTACCCAGAGTCATTAATACAGAGGTAGCTAGCTAGCTAGATCACATCAAGATGGCATTATAGTCATCGATGGCAATTTTAATTTGTTGGTAATAATTGTACTTATCAATTTTGTATAATTTGAGTAATAAAATCATTTTCATTCATGCAAAATTATCTGGGCTTTTGCAGTCATATTTTCTCCACAGTTACAAGCCTTTGCCTTATGCTAACCAACAATTACTTCTGAAAATAAATCATATAGAAAGAACATCCATTGTAAATCTTGGCCAGACTCTGAAAACTTTAAGAAATCCAAATAAGAGCAATTTCAGAAGTATACAACTGATATAATATTGACAATGCCTTAATAACCTGGAGCTTTAAAATATTTGTAATATTTATAAGGAATCTTCTTTTTAATTTCATGGAGTTTATTTTTTTCTTAAAATTAAAGTGTGCAAGATGTAAGCTATAAAGTTAAATTAAATATCAGCTATAAAATAGCATTTAGAAGAAATAGAACCAGGACAGACTCATTTTAATGAAAGTTGTGCTGGCATTTGACCCATGAACTTTAATTCTCAATTAAAATGACAGTTTAATTGGCAGTTCTATCTTAGAATTGATTAAATCTAATAAAGAGAAGACACATCTACACAGAAATCAGAAAGTTACTACTAAATAGTGCTTTACTGTATTTGTATAACAGGAAGGGAAGGGATTAGATCAATATAAATACCAGTGTTCATTTTGCTCAAAACAAATCACCTTTTAAGAGAATTCGCCACTATCTTTTCAAAACAATTTATTTTTTTTAGTTTAAATAAAAATTTCTATGCATTGGTCACTTAAAATAATCTTGGTGGAAAGAAGACCAATTTCTTCACTGACATAGTAATCTATGTTAGTAGACCAGGGCTTAATGATGATTGTGGTTCTGTCCCTTGGCTAATCAAAATATATAGTTGTATTCAACAATCACTTTGCACAATACTATTGCATGCAATAATTGTTATACAACTATGCACAATACTTAATACATAACTATACATAATAGTTGTATTCAACAATCACAACAATTATGCCTTCTAGGACTGACTACAGGTAACCAACTCGGTGTCCCTCCACTGAAGGAGGGGCATCAGTACAGTTAAGGTGGCAGGCATGATCTACATATTTTAATACATTTTTACAAAGAAATGTATAAAGATGTACATTTTTAATGGTATGCTTTTATGCAAATGTTAACAAGCACTCAAATTATTGTTACAATTATTATTATTATTATTATTATTATTATTATTAATAATAATAATAATAATAATAATATCTCTTTTATTCATTAAACATGAAAGTCAGTCAACTGAGCATTTAAAATGTATCACAAATACCATATTATTATTATTATTATTATTATTATTATTATTATTATTATTATTATTATTATTATTATTATTATTATATGAATCTACAGACCACTCACATTTTGGACATAAACTATATTTCCCCATACCATCACTCTACTAAACACCTATTTCTCTCAGCATTGTCTTATGCCTAAGGTTATCTAACCACATAGTAAAGCTGTATTGCTCTTCTCCTTCACATCTTTCCTATTACCTTCTCCTATTGGTATTTTATAATTTATCACTTTATTGCTTGTATCTTATGATTTATGATTTTCTTGTTTGTATGTACACTGAGAGCTTATGTTTGTATGTAGGCTGTATTTTGTAGGTACACTGAGAGCTTATGCACCAGAGACAAATTCCTTGTGTGTCCAATCACATTTTGCCAACAAAAAATTATTTTCTGTTCTGTTACTCTAGTCTAGTCTTAAATAATATGTACAAACACATACTGTAGCATTACAGCATCAATATAACTTCAGAACTGATAAAGTAATAAAAAGTATGACAACAGTTCTAGTGGTGGGTGAATATATTTAGTATTAGACTAAATAATGTATAAAACATCCAGAAAAGAGAGATTATTTCTTTCTAGATTTTAAACAAACAAATGAAATATAGGCAATGGACAAGAATTTTTCCAGTAGTCCAGTTATATTCCCAAAAATTTATGTAGAACATTTTACATATTAAATGAAGAACATTTGTTTATAGAATATAATTACAATTTACTTGATTTCTTTCTTGTGGGATCTTATTAGGGCTACAAACTCATATTGACTTAAAGAGATTTAAGAAAGTTTTCAGGGAATTGCAAATGAGTAAATTATCCAGATTCTTTAATTGCTACTATTCAATTCAAATCAATGCTTTGATTTGAGGTTATTTGTCATCTGCTCATCTATCAGTTCCCATAGCTCTCCATCAGATAACTAGATTTTTCACACACCTCTCCTTTCTAGGAAATAATATTTTGCATGACACATTCTGTGAAAGCTAACCCTATTATCCTGGGACTGTATATTATAAAAAGCATTTCTGTACTTCATCAAGCTTTCACCCGTATGCTTAGTTTATAGTACAGAGACACAGATCCATTTTTAGCTTTAGGCAGGCTGTTTTAATCTGCATACTTTCTTTGGTTCCTACTGGACATTCATGTTGTCATATTATTTACAACAACCTGTTATATGTATTAGTTATCAGGCATCTAAAACTTCCATGCACTGGACTCTTCAAGAATAAACATGATTATTCTCAATGGCAATATTCTATTTCTTTCAAAAAGGTTATATAGCAGCTGTTATTTTCTGTTCAGGAGCTTAAGCTGGAACATATTTAAACTGTGCTAGCTATGGAATTCTCTGATGCTTGGCCAAAATTTCCATACGCCCTGCTGTAGTGGTAGCAATAGTTCTGCAAGAATTATAAAACAGGGGAATTTGAATGGGTATAGAGACAAAGGGGCATCTGGGACACATCCATCTTCACTACTTTTCATAAACTAGCATTGTGTTGTTTTGGATTTAGACCTATTAGATTCAAATTCCCTTTCAACCAAGAAAGGTTTTCTTTTTAATTCTTATCTGACTCTCTGCTAGGATTTTGGAGATACGGTTTTATGGCTAAAGATCATCCACAGTTTACATTTCTGCATTTTGTTCAGAGCACTTGTGAAATTTTCATTTCCTTCTGCTCATTCATTTCTTTCTATGCATATTGCCAATACATGTACATTGACCAAACACAGCAAATAAACATACAAACAAAACAAAAACACTTTCTAAACATTTTTAATTTTTTCTCAAACCTTAGAATCTTTCTCCCACTGAACTTTTTAATATGTCTCTGTGAGCTGTAAACTAGACAACTCTGAATTTGTTGAATCTTCCTTCGAGAGAAAGATAATGCAATCTAATATGACCAGAATAAATATTACATTTTCATGAATGGTATTACTATCGTTTTGCTTTGATTATTGTAGAAGAATATATCAATTTGCTAAAGAAGAAAGATGCATAGCAAGGGAAATATAGCTCCTTGTCATTTAATGAAGGATTTGATGACAACTTTTCTGGTTGATCTGCCATCCTTCAAGACTACTCTAACATTTTCATTTCTCTTTTCCTGACTTAAAGTGATATATAATTGACCATGCTAGAACATTGGTTTCTCCAGATAAATTAGCAAATTCTCCAAAGTGTTTGGCCTACACTTTATGTAGAATCACAGCAAAGCATGACACAGACTTCTTGCTGACTTCCCCATTGTCTTTGCATGTAAGAATCGGGCAAGAAGCATCAGAAATCATAATAACATGACCACAGGGTGCTGCAACAGCACAACTTTGTGAATAAAACTGGTCTGAACATCCTGGAAATTTTAACCAAAAGGATTGAAAAGTATTGCTAGGGTGGAGGTAAATTTTCCTTGTGATTTGATATTTGAGGTCAAATATTTTGTGACGGCAAATGGACATGAAACATCCTTGTTTAGGGTCATAACAATCTTAAATCTGAGCAGACTCTAAAAAGTTGTTGGATTATTTAATGTCTCCCTTATATATAATATATATTTTATAATATTATATTTAATGTCTCCCTTTTAAAAAGTATCAAATTTTCTAAATCAGGGCTCTGCAACCTGAGGCTCTGGAGTCAGATGCAGCTCTTTTGGTCCTCTGCTGTGGCTTCCTGTCGGCTGATCCCACCACTGGCTGCCCCCCGTCATTTCTCATGTGGCCTGAGAAGATAAAGGTGATGGAGGGGGAGGAGACTCGCTCCATATTCCAGAGCAGGGTGTGACTGGGTGGGAGTGAGTGATGTCAAGTTAGCCACACCCACTCAGTGGCACCAGTTATTAAATTATTGGCTTCCGGTGTTTTCTTTTGTGTGGGAAAGGGGTCCAAATGGCTCTTTGAGTGTTTAAGGTTGCAGACCCCTGCTCTAAATCATCACTTGATTTTCTAATACAGGCCGCCTAGCTAAAACTTATGTCCTAGGCATCATGTAAAATGCATGTTGTGGTGATTAAAACCAATTATTCCTGCTTTATTTAAAGATATCTCATCTTTACCACTGACAATAGCAAAAAGCAGTTGTGACAAAGGAGAGATAACACTGTTGTGCTAGAGAGAAATTAAAGATGTGTTGGGGTTGTACAAAGAATCATTTTTTTCCAATAAGATGGCTCTTGAGAAGAGCAGGCCTTTGACCTTTGGCCTGTCTTTTCAAGTATTAAATCTTATATAGGATTTTATTATAGTAAAGAAGAAGTGGCTGAATAATGGTCTCCATTACAAATACAGAACATAAAAAAAGTTCCAAGTTGTTGTCAACTGTTGACAAACAGTTAATATTTTAGTCTGCTATGTAGTTATAATGATGCAAAGATAACAGTTTTTGTGAACCAGAAGATAAAAGTATCGCTTCATTTTTGTAAGAATAAAGATTATTGTGTACTGATGAGGATTCTCAGTCAACCAGGTAGAATTTCTGGAAGTATAGGTTGCCAAGGCCCCATTCCCAGATTTTCTAATGATTTCTTTTATTAACTGGGCACAAAATTATTATATAATCACAAATCAGGGAATGAAAGGCTGGTTCTCTGAAAACATATTGGGACATATTAGATAATATCTTGATACCCATGCTTCGCTACGAAACTATGTGGTTGGGCTTAGTTTTGGGGGAGGAAAATAAGGGGGGAAATTCTGTCTCTGTCTACCAGCATCCATTGGTATTTATCTGGCTAGCGTCCTGTCAGTGTGAGAGAGATTTGAGGGCTGTTTGCAAACTGAAGCAGTATTTGCTGTGTGGGCGTGGCTTAGCTCAACTGTACTAAAGCTGGTTGCTGCTGTGAAACTAAAACTGAAACTGAAACTCCTCTCCTCTGCTTGTGTTTTGTATTTGGAACAGATTTCAGGTGGGGAGGGGGAGTAGAACTCCTTAGCATCAGAACGTGTTAATAATAATATACACCAATGTTCTGATGGTCATTTCAAAAAATCCTTTCTTAGTGAGCACCTAGAAGCCAAGAGGAACATATGTGCCAAATTTCAAGTTTGTAAGCTTTACGGTTCTGGAGATTTTGTGATGATGTGTGAGTGGTATTTCACTTATATATATATAGATTAAGATTTCAGTTTCCCATCAGAAATAATTTTTACAAGGTAAACTAGGTATGCATTGCCCAGGAGTGTCAAACTCACATTGTCATGGCAGCATCATGTGATGTTTCGGGACTTTTTCCCCTTCATTAATCGGGGCATGGGTGTGGCCAGCATGTGATGCATCTGGTCTGCAGGCTGGGAGTTTGACAGAGAGAAGGCTTGACGTAGATATAATAGTAGTCTTCCAATACTTTTCCTGTCACAGGGAAGAGGGTTCCATAACATCTCAAAAAGCAATGAATAGAAGCTTCCCAGAGGGAGATTCAATCTTGAAATAAGAAGGAATTATCTGACAGTGAAGAACTGGGTGCACATTTCACTGGAGATTTGCAAGAAAAGATTGGACGACTATTTGTTCAGGATGAATGAAATAATGGATGGAAAATAAACAAGTAAAGAAGTAACCTAGAACTAGGAGAAATTTCCTAACAGTGATAACAATTAACCGATGGAATGGCTTGCCTTCAGAAATTGTGGGTGCCCCAATACTGAAGGCTTTTAAGGAGACAGCCATCTATCAGAAATAGTGTAGGCCTCCCGTGAGAGCAGGAGGTTGGACTAGATGACCTCCAAGGTACCTTCCAATTCCATTACTTTTACTAGGATCATTATAAGGAACCTTTCCTTGGGCAAGGGGTTGGGCTAAAAAACCTCCAAGGTGCCCTATGATTCAACTAGTCTAAGGATAGATTTATTCAACACTATTGCTAAACCAGAATTTACTTACTTGATTTTGCTTCATAAAGGCAGAATACTACATTGTTATCATTTCTTTACGGCTTATAGTAATGATGCAATAAGAATGAAAATGTAGGCTTATGGTTTTAAATCTGTACCCTTTCAGGATAGCCACAGGACAAACATAATCAAACACAAGTTCTAGTAGATTTTAGGAAGGGTGGCCAATCCTTATTTAAACTGCTGGAGCTCTTCTTCCTTCTCCTCCCCCTCCCCCTCCCCCTCCTCCTCCTTCTCACTGGTACTATTTTTAAAAATGCCCCTTTTCTCTTCTCTTTCTTCTTTTATTCTCTAGATTTTTCTTTCATCATACAATCGGCTGTATAGATATATAAATAGACAGATGGATGTATAGATGGATGGATGGATAAATAGGTTTCTTCTTTATAGTATGCTGTCCTGTAATATAGTTGTATCATTTTATAGTAATTTTGCTTATACATGATGCTAGTGATAGAAATGGTTTTTAACAAATGTTAATTCCAATGCTTTCTAAAGTTTAATAAATAATTGTACTATTGGTCCTCAATATTCCAAGGGCTGAATTATTGCAATTAATTCTTTCATAAGGGGAAAAAAAAAACCTATTTCCTTGGATTAAAATAATTATCCAGTGGGCTAATTTGAGTTTGGCAAAAAAGATTTTCAAAGCACAGAATATATTTAAGAATGCAGATGGAAGTATCCGTGAGGGTGGAAAGGGGAGGGAGAGAGACAGAAGAAAGTAATGTCTCCGCATAAACTCTGTCCATTTTGTGCATTGTGTCATGATGTTGCATATATATGAAAGGGCACAGTTGATTTCATTCTAATGTAATGCTACTTGTATCATAGGAAGGAAGGTTTGAGTTTTGCAAATGCCTATCAATGCATAGTTGCTATTTCTGCTGTAAGCTTCTTGAGACAAGAAATGGTAATTTAAACTGTCCATATCAACATGTGTTATTTATTGATGATGCTATCCATATTAAATGATAGTAATATTTCTGGATTTTCATATAAAATGTTTTTACAAGTTAATAGGTATGTGTTGCTTTTAAGTAAATACCAAAAATGAAATTGAAATGCATAAGGGAAAACAGTAAGTGAAAACGGAGTAATTTATTATTTTATACAACTAGATATCACTGCTGGTAAGTGGGCAGCATTATAAAGATTTTACCAAAGTAAAAGTAAAAAGAGATAAAATATAATTTTTTACTCTATTTCACCATATGCAAAAGGTAAAAGGTGGAATTTCAATGCGACCTCCAAGCCTTGGAAAAATGTAACCATGACTAATTATCTTAGAGTTTATGGTTTTCAAAGGTCACTGCTGGTCTATTTTTGGCCTGTTCAAGATTAGATTTTTAAAAAAGCACCATGTGTAGAATTAGTCACAAGGAGCCAGGGAAATTGGATGTGAGTTTTCCATATTTGAAGGCGTGGGGGTGGGGTTTAAAGATAAAATCCTCAGTACTTCAAGGTTGGGAAACGGAGGAAAAGAGGGGAATTTTCACACCAATTTTATGAAATTAACCTGTTTTTCCATTTTGCAATATCTTCAGACACTTAAAAATAAGTTACTGTTGAAATTTAGTTAACTGTCTATATGTCATGTAACCATTGATGCCTTTCATCTCTTCTTCAGAGGTGAAATTTTATCTTCTTTTTTCTTCTTGATTTTTATGGGACCATCACTGAGCCATCAACTTAAACTCTGAAGGCTCCTTGAATAGCTACCGGTCTAGATGGCTGTTTACTACCTGCTTAACCATAGCATGCAAAAAAAAAAAAAAAAAAAGATACTGGGGAATATCAATAGAATAAATATGTCACCTTTCCTGTAATGAAATGTTGGATTAGATGGACTCTTGAGCTGATCTACCAGTTGTCTCCTTATAGTCTCAACAGAACCTCAGTTTATGACATGAAGGAATAAGTGGACTCTGATAACAACCATTGAATAGGTTGAAAATGGATTTCCTATATCTTCATTATTATTTTTTATACTGAGTCTTGGAGATGCCTTCATTTGCTGTCTAATTTGTTTGGCATCTAACTTCTGGGCATTTTTGTCATTGTACACATACCATTATTTTTTGAGGCTGCTTAATATATTTTGCTCCCTGAAGTGAAGAAGGAAAGGGCTATTTTCCTGTCGTTCTACTTACAGAAGCTGATCAGATTGACAGATAAACTATGTTTTAACAGCAGTCGTGTATGACATTCTCCACCTCGTCTACAGCAGCAGTCTGTCTTAGGCAGTGTAGGGCAATCTAGCTGCAATTCTACCCATCAATGGAAGGAAAATGCTTTAATATTCCTAACTGTAAATTTGTATTTTATTTCATGATGCAGAAGAAAGAAGGAGTTCAATTTATGACTTGGGGAATAATTGTAGTTCTGAAAGAATCAGAATGGGAGAAGATATGTACCTTAGATATCCCTCTAATTTTCAAACTATTTATTTAGTATGGTGAGCACCTTCTCTAAAGACTCCAAATAATTTTCATGTATCATGCAGTATATAATTTAGTGTTCTCTTCCTGGAGACCAAAGAAGTTCTTTATTATTCCTTTCTTCATATCAGCTTTATCTTATTCCATATTTGGAACCATTGGACCAGTCTCAGAAGAGGAATTTAAAAAAGGTTAATAAATCTGTCTGGTGTGACTCTCTGTCCAGGCCAGGATTATCCTTCTATCTTTTGAAGGTTGGGGTTTTTTTTTTGTCTTGAGACAGAATTAGTTGTTAGAGTAGAAATGAATTCCCACAGAGGATTTCTACTTTCTGCTTTATCATATATGTCTTAGTCCAAGCAATAGGACCACACAGATTTTATTGAAGTGGAAACAGCTGCAACTAGTCTTTAGCACTTTCATTGAAGGGTTGCATCTGTGTGGTCAGGCAGGAGTGGTGATGCCATGGACTGCCTGTTTACAGATCATTTGTTTAGATGCAGCTTTTGGCACCAATGAATAGCCTACTCGCTACCGTATGTGCTTGCCTTCTGGAAGTAATGGTTCCATGCCTTTGGGTCATCTTTGCATACTTTGCAAAAATATGCCAAATTAGGAAATAACTAATTAGAAATGGATTTGCTTTGCTTATAAAGTTATTTTCCCTGTACACTGATTCACGTTCTGCAACTCCTCCAAATATTTCTTTCTCATACAAATGAAGAGCTGTCTATAATTAGCTTTCAGCTAGTATAGTACAGCTATTTGGCACATGGATTTTCCTATGGCTTCTTAGACTAAAACATATACCTTAGTAATGTGTACTGAAAAAACTGCATCTTAAAATGGAGTAAACTTGTACATGAAGTTATTATTTTTCTCAAAACCAAACGGATGCTTGCCTATAATCGGTACCTTCCATCTGCTTTAATCCAGGTGTATACTTGACACAGGTCCAGAATTTACACAGCAATACTATTAGAAGCAAGTCATTCCTTACAGCAGGTTTCCCTCATGGGCAAAATAGTGTGGAAAAAAAAATCATAAGTGATATTTGATTAGCTACCTCCAGGAACCTCTACTAGTAAACCTTTGTCTAGATACAGTCAGAGGTTAATGGACTTAATTGGCATGCAAGTAAAGCCTGAATTGAAGCAAAAGTATCTACAGGAGGGGCAAAGGGGCTCAGATAATACAAGCAGCATTGCAGAGTTGTGATGTGATCCTTGTATCTTTTCTACGTGCATTGCAATATTGCTCATAAACTCCAAAGGGATATAAATATCCTTAAATATCACAATTCGATTCTTACTATGTTACAGAGCACCTGATTATGACATTGAACATGTAAACAAGCTAAATACATTACTAACATGGGCAGCATCCTGCCCATACCCTTTTATCTTTCTTGGTGATTTCAATCTGCCTCATATTGACTGGACCCTAAATGAATGTACAACTGAAACCATACATGCAACCTTTTACAATGCTGTTACAAATCTGGGACTGGAACAGCTAGTATCCAACAACACTAGACTAAACAACTGCCTCGATCTCATCTTCTGCAATAGTTTGAATTTAATTTATGGAATACAAACTAAAGAACCCTTTTCCAGCAGTGACCACAATATGATTGACTTTTGTCTAAACATACGTCCACACAAAAACACCACAATGATGTGATCCCCAATTATAATTTCAAAAAAGGCAACTATGATCTTATAAACAACGATCTCTCATCCCTTGATTGGCAATCTCTATTCAATGGATGCAATACTGTTGAAGACCATTACAACATATTTTTACTTGAAGTCAAAAGAGTCATCAAACTATATGTACCAACAACTACTCCCAAAACAAAACAAAAAAACAGATTGCCCATAACAATAAGGAAACTTCAATCCAAAAAGAGATCACTCTGGCGGAAAAACAAATCTGGTCACGTTGCAATTTCAAAAGCCGATACAAAAATTTATGCCACCAAATAAAGACCAATGCACCAATTATCATATTAAACAAGAGGAAAACCTTCTAAGCACCAATTCCACCAATGCTTTTTACAATTTTGTAAACAACAAACTAAAAGATTCAAGGTCCATCCCACCCTGATAGGACCTAATGGTAAAGACTGCAATGGCGACACCATTAAAGCCAACATCTTTAACACATTCTTTGGCTCAGTATTTGTAAACAGCAATGGATCATGCCCAGCATTTCCTAGCCGAACCACAGATAACTACAGTGATCTAATACATATCGATTTTACAGAAGACAATGTTGAAAAAGCACTACGCAATCTAAAACCATCCCTATCTATTGGACCGGATGGAATATGTGCCTATCTCTTAAAAAGTTATCCACTGCCATAGCCGAACCTCTAAGCATAATCTTTGAAAAATCTTTCAGGACCAGTTCCTTGCCTAACCTATGGTCACAAGCCACAGTCATCCCCATCTTCAAAAAGGGAGACCCTTGCCTAGTTGAAAATTACAGACCAATCTCCTTATGCTGCGTCACCTGTAAAGTCATGGAATCAATTATTAACCAATCCATCATCCTCCACTTAGAGACAAACAACCTACTCTCCAATAAACAATTTGGTTTCAGAAAAAAGCTATCCTGTAATCTGCAACTCTTACACTGCAAAAACATATGGACTACACAACTTGATCAGGGCAAAACAATAGATGCAATCTACATAGACTTCTGTAAAGCCTTTGATTCAGTGGTACATGACAAACTACTACTAAAAATAAAATCCTATGGTATCTCTGGACAACTGCATAACTGGATAGAAGCATTCCTGTCAAACAGACAACAAATGGTCAAAATTGGGAGTGTCCTATCAAATTCTGTACCTGTCAATAGTGGTGTCCCCCAAGGCAGTGTTCTAGGACCAACTCTCTTCATACTCTACATAAATGACCTCTGTGATCATATTAAGAGCAACTGCGTTCTTTTCGCTGATGATGTAAAGCTGTTCAATACCACAGACAATACTGCTACCCTTCAAAAAGATCTTGACTATGTATCAGAATGGTCAAACAAATGGCAACTTCAAATCTCAACAAATAAATGCTCTGTCTTACATATTGGCAAAAAAATCCGAAAATAAAATACAAGCTGAATAGTCAAGATCTTGTTGATGATCCAAGCTCTGTAAAGGACCTTGGAATACTCACCTCTAATGATCTAAGTGCTAGTGCCCACTGCAACTACATAGCCAAAAAGGCATTAAGAGTTGTTAACCTAATCTTACGTAGCTTTTCTCTGGTAATATCACACTACTAACTAGAGCATACAAAACATTTGCTAGACCAATACTCGAATACAGCTCATCAGTCTGGAACCCACATTACGTATCTGATATTAGCACAATTGAGAAAGTCCAGAAATATTTCACAAGAAGAGTTCTCCACTCCTCTACTCGTTGTAGAATACCTTATGCCACCAGACTTGAAATTCTAGAACTAGAAAACCTTGAATTACGCCGTCTTCGGTCTGATTTAAGCATGGTATATAAAATCATACATTGCAATGTCCTACCTGTCAATGAATACTTCAGCTTCAACCATAACAACACAAGAACACACAACAGATACAAACTCAAGGTTAACCGCACCAAGCTTGACTGCAGGAAATACGACTTTAGCAACAGAGTGGTCAATGTCTGGAATACTCTACCCGACTCTGTAGTTTCTTCCCAAACCCCAAAAACTTTAACCTTAGACTGTCTACTATTGACCTCACCCCTTTCCTAAGAGGTCTGTAGGGGGCGTGCACAGCGCACCAACGTGCCTACCGTCCCTGTCCTATTGTTTCTTTTATTTTTCTTTATTTTTCTTATATGTACTCATTTCATGTATTCATAATTATGTATACACTTTTACTTATCTCGTAAACAATTGACAAATAAATAAAATAAAATAAATAAATATAAGTTTGTACTGTGTTGCCACATTGTTTTGGTAAAAGTAGCAATATCTCACAGTCACTGCTGAACTCAAATGAAACAAAAGGACAGAATAGTCAATCTACAAATAATCACAGAAGCCATGGCATATGTACAACTTTCATGAGTGAAACAGGAAGGGGGGGGGGGGGGGGGGGGGGGGGAGTGAAGAATCTGAAAAATATCTCAATGAAACTATACCAGCAAATACCTGGGAGATATTCTCTCAAGAACTTCTAGTACTACAGTAAAAGAAGTTAGCACTCTAATCATTAACAAGTTAGGAGGTTATGGGAATATTTACAAAAAATATGGCATATGTACAACTTTCAGCAGAAGAAGAATCTGTAAATATCTCAACAAACTATACCAGCAAATATGGAGGACGGCCAACAGATTGGAAGAATCTTGGGAGTCTATATGCCAATACAAAAAAAAAAAAAAAGAAGACCTCACAAGAGTATTTAACTTTCACATTCTAGCAAAATAATGCTATAATAACCATCCAATGCAGATTATAGCCTTATATGGAAAGTGAGATACCAGATGTTCAATCTGGCTTAAAAAAAAAGCCCAGGAACAGGAGGCATTATTACTAGTACAAGCTGGATAATTGAGAAAGCCAAAGAGTACCAACATTAAGTCAATTTGTGCTTTCCTAATTAAAGTAGAACCTTTGATTATTTCAACCAAATAAGGTTGTGGAATGTGCATAGAAAAATGGTAATCTGAAAGCATCTTATAGTCCTCATGTGAAACCTATATATAGGTTAGGAAGTCACAGTCCAGATGGAACATGACAAAACAAACTGGCTTCAAGTTATCAGAGAAAGGAGACAAAGCTGTATAGCCTCGTTATATATTCAACCTATATCTGAATACATATTATGAGACAATGGAGTGGAAGAGGAGTTTAAAATTAGAGAAAGAAATATCAATAATCTGCACTTTACTAATGACAGAACTCTGAAAGCTGAACATGCAAAGGATCTTTAAGCTATAGTAAAGAAAATTAAGGAACACAGTGAAAAAAATGAGAGTAAGATTAAATAAAAAGAAAACCAAGTGAGCCTCAGCATTAACAATAAAGATACTGAAGTGGCAGATAGCTTCTGTCTTAAGAATGATTATTAACAACAAAAACCTGTTTTTATCACTGTGTAAACTAGAGCTCAGTATGATGCAGTTATGGAATTGCTGTTCTGATACTATGTTGAGTCTACATTTACAAAAATCAGAACTGTGCATGCAGTGGTTTTTCCTTTGATGTTTTATGGGAACAAAAGTTGGACTTTGAAGAGGCAAAAAAAAAAGAACTTTAGCATTTTTGAACATTGGTATTAGAGAAGAATCCTGGAAAAAAAAAACCTGAAATAGTCAAAAAGAAAAACAAAGAAATACATCATAAAATAAGTCAACACAGGTTTTCTCCAAGGTACAAATGACTACTCTGAAATCATCACATTATGCAAAGAAATAGCTCTCAGGAGAAGTGTAAAATGGTGGGAAAAGTAGAAGGAAAAAGAAAAAGATAGTCAACAAAAAGTAGGTTCACAAGTTTAATTGTAGCGGCAATGAATGCAAAATTGGAATGCATGAAGAACCAGATTCAGGACAGATCCTCCTGGAGAAAATCTGTATATATGGAGTCACTAAGAGTTGAAACCAATCTGATGACACATAATCAGTCAATCAGTCAGTCAATCAGTCAACAGTAGGCTTCAGGACTGCTATTGACATTGATGAGAAAGTTTCCTAAAATAATTAATAATACTCTGTATAATTATCTGTAACTTCCATCTGCTGAACATTTGGAGAATTCCGTGAGCTAGCAAAACAGTTCATTCTTCAGTAATGCCCTGGCTGAATTGTTTGTGTAGTTTCTTGGCCAGGTCTCTGTCTTTTAGTTTGACTTCACAATTGCCAGATTCATATACTTATGGACTTCACCAAATCATCAACCAAATATCTTCTTTTCATCACTCTTTACATTGGCTGTGTCTCTGGGAGAAATCTTAGACTGTACTTTAGGAAGTAAAATATTTTAGGCCAATTTTGCTATCTAATCTATATTTTCTCACTCATTAGGAAAAAATATATATCTGCTAACTCACTGTACCAGAAGTAGCCAGTGGTGGGTTTCAAATTTTTTTACTACTGGTTCTACGGCCATGGCTTGGTGGGCATGGCAGGGGAAGGATACTGTAAAATCTCCATTCCCACCCCATTCCAGGGGAAGGATATTATAAAATCCCCATTCCCTCCCTACCCCATTAACCTGCTTTCCAGCTCTGTTCTCCTGTCCAGGGCAACCAAAAAAGACCCAGCCAATCAGCTGGGACTCAGGAGGCAGAGAATAGATGGGGATGAGGCCAGTCAGAGGTGGTATTTGCCAGTTCTCTGAACTACTCAAAATTTCTGTGACTGGTTTTCCAGAATTGGTCAGAACCTGATAAATACCACCTCTGGAGGTAACCAATCTTTTTAGGCTAGTTTGCTGGTTTGGAATTTCAAAATCCCAAAGGTTGATTGCCAAATTACAAATGGCAGACCTGGCAGAGCAACCACGCACAATTCACCTATTTACCAGAAGGCAAACTAATCCTTTCCTCTGACTGCTGCAGGTTGCCCAAAAATATAGTCTTTCTTGATTCACTTCCAAGTAGACACTGCTCTACTTTTATTTTCCAAGCCTGAAGATGTGGTCCACAGGCTTTCCAGAAAATAAAGCTGATGGTAGAAGTTGGTGTTTTGCTTCATAGTATCTCATTGTCCATGGTCCCTTGGTACTGATAGGCACCATGAACTGGAAGTGTTTACAATCTGTTCCAGCCTATTTAAATGATATATTTTCTTACCATATCACAATCTTCAATATTACAAGAAAATGATGCCTGTTTCCCTTAGCAACAGGGAAAGTGAAATTACCAAAGTATGCGGAATAAACATTGTCAAGAATATCCAGTGGGCTACTTTGGGAAAGAGATGTATCCCTCTGAAGGCTAAGTTCCATGTTGTACCATTTTATATTATTTTTAAATTATATTTTTGCAGAGATATGACTATTTTCAACAGAGTTTGCTTTCAAATGCAGAAAAAACATGAGATTTTAGAAAGCTCATATTGGTTGTGGGCTTTTTAAAAATTCGGTATCATCTTAAAAACACAATTGAATCACATATAATTGAAATGTAAATTAGAAAGAGAAAAGAATATACCATGTATCCTGATGGAATGAATTTGATGCTTTGTTCACAGAAAATATATGGCAAGAACCAAAATAGGAGGATGAAGTTTCAAAAGTATACATGAAGTCCAAAAGATCTTATCTAGGTTTAAATTAAAAAGCAAAAACAAAAACAAACTGGCACTATTATGCCAGTTTTATGCTTTTGGAAGATATGGTTTTCCAAGATACTTCCTGGAATGGCAATGTGATGACATTCACAATCATTTCCAGAAGTCCTAGAAAAAGAAAGAAATATCTGTGCAAAAACTCTGATGTTGTCATAAGAAGGTGAGATAAATGACATACAAATGGCTGACTGACTGACTGACTGAATGAATGAATGAATGATGTATAGTATAATAATGTAATAAAAAGCACAAAAAAACCCCTGCTCTTGGAATTTTGTATTTTTTCAAAAAAATAAGTACAACACACAACTTTGATTAAAGAGGCAAAGAGTGAGAGAGTGAAAGTGAGTGTGTGTGTGTGTGGGGGGGAAAGATTTTAAACTCTTAGAAAATATATTGTTGGGAAAACTGTTGCCAGAATTGGATAGGTAAACTATTGAATATACAATTCTTTATGGATCTTCATTATATTTTATATTCATTTGTTTTCTGAGGTTCTCGCAGGTACTTGTATGTGGATCTTTGGTTATTCGGGTTTTCTCCCACGTAAGATTGGAAGTATCTAGGCAACGTTTCGATGAAGTCTCATTCATCATCTTCAGTCTTGTGTCTTCGGCTCTGTGCTTCTCAGAAATAACCAAATAACCGAATAACCAAAGATCCATTATGGTTGTGCTTTTAAAGTTGTAGCAACTTTTTGGCAGAATCTCATCTGCCATCATCAGGCTTCTGTATTGTGTTCGTCGAACCTGATGATGGCAGATGAGATATATATTTGTTTTCGGAGGTTTTCGTGGGTATTTGTATGTGGATCTTTGGTTATTCAGGTTTTCGCCCACGTAAAATTGGAAGTATCTAGGTGACGTTTCGATGAAGTCTCTTCGCGGAGTAATGTGAGCTTGCAGCTGCTTCTTCCTTTTAACTGCTAGTGGGGGTGTGACTTGATTGGATGGGGGTGTGTTCTCATTGGTTGGGGGTTTGGCTGTGTTCTGATTGGCTGGGGGTGTGTTCTGATCAGGTGGGGGCTTGGTTGTGCTCAGGTTAGTCTTAGTTGCTGGAGGGATTTGAGCTGGTGAGCTGTGATCCTGCTGTTTGGCTTCACGTTCATGGTCGTGCCACATCTTCATGGTGGGCATCAATTCGCTTCATGTATGGGTCGGAGGGGTTTGAAGCGGGTAGTGATACAGCTGCAGTACAGCTTCTGGTCCGTAGTCATGTCTCATCTTCTGTGTAGGCATTTTTAAGAATGGACATGGACATACAAATAGTCTGTCAGTTTTTCCCAGTAATATACTCAGCTAGGTGTCTTAGTAATGTAAAAAAAAAAACAAATTGAGATAAGCTTTTCTTAAGTCTGATTTGTTGCCCTCCCAATATCTGCTAAGAGGAGATATTGAAATATCCTGTTTGAGCAGACACTCTGCTTTTGCAATGGAAAAAAAAATTGAATATCTGGATCATGTGTATGACACTGCTCATTTTAGGCTGACTCTCATCAGAGGTTATCTCCATTTTTAGTTGAGCTCCTAGTCCTTCTCCCTCCTTTACTTTCCCCTATTACTGTCAGATGACTCTGACTTTATTTCATTGAATGCCTCTATTATAAATATTGTTTCACTGCCTACACAATATGCCACAATCTCTTTTTAAAGGAGCTCTTCTTAGATGTCCCAAAGATACTTTTTCAACTGGACTTTCTTTGTTTTTCCTTGAAGATGTTTTACTTCTCATCCAAGAAGCTTCTTCAGTTCAGGGCATCCATGACCTGGATAACTGAGAATCTCCATAGACATGTACACTGTAGCTCTTAGATATTTCTAATCTGATTTTGTGGGTTTTAATATACTTGTTTATCCAGTTGACATCGTATGACTTATATTTATATGCACTTTTATTGTTTTTTTTAAAGAAATGTATTTGTAAGTTTGTATTCATAAAATATTTCTATTTTAAATTTGCTTATGTTGGAGTATGATCATCATAAACCATTGATGTCCCAAGATTGTTCTGGAACTCCAGAATCTGACGAAGAATATTTACGGGTTGATGCTAATCATGTGTATGGCCTTATAGTAAACAATTTTTGTTTTCATTTATTTTCTTTTTCCATCAGTGAGAAATAACCAGTATATAACCAGCAGACAAACAAAATTCAGTGCAAGGACTGAATAACATCCTGATCTCGTAAATTAAATGCAAAAATTTAACAATATTTTTTTGATATATTGAAAAGTGAAAACAGGATAGAAATATGTCAAGCTAAAGGAAGTAATATGTGTAAGGACCTATAGAATTAACAGGAATGTTTCTTTCTTAATTGATAGACCAGTGCAATGTGAAGATAAACTAATGGATGTATCCTAGCAACTGTAGTTTCATAAGAACCTATGCCTACATGATTATAAAGAATCTCAGCTGTGTTTGATTGACATATAAAATTGAGGACAAATTATTTTAGCTAATAAAAATAGCAGGGGATAAATTTGAAATGCAGAAATTGGATATTGCTTTTAAAATTAACAGTAAGTATATTGAAAATTGTAAATTTCATTTCTAATAACCACTCTATTTGGAGCTTTTTAACTTTTAATATAGCTCCTAACATCTCTCAAGTGCAGCTTTCTGATTTTTAAAATATTTGGACCTTTCTTCTTTCATTTGTAAAAGGGGTTGTCCTTGCCCTTATACAGTCCATGTCCTAGAATTCAAAAGATACCATCTCTGGAGAAGCTTCAGACAAAAGGAGAAGGAAGTTGGGATATTTATTTATTTCATTCAGCATGTTTATATAGCCACACATCTCACAAAAAGTGACTTTGAGTGGCTTACAAGAAGAATAACAATTAGAGTCATATCACACTATAGAAAACATCAAACATAAATAACTACAATAATAAAAAACATTAATTAATAAAAACATAAAAGAATGCCAAGATAAGCAGGAGAACAACCATTACAGGTAGTGATTTACATTCAGATGTTTGACAACTGACTCACATTTATGACCCTGTAATTAATGATGTGTTTAATTCCCTGCCAAGCCCATCATGGATCATTATTTGTGAAGTAGTCCTCAATCTTTCTTTTATAGTCCTTTTTTGCCTCCTTGATGCCCCACCTCAGTTCCGCTCTTGCCTTGTTATACCAAACCCTGTCCTCAGACCTGAATGCCATATCACATGTCTTGAGAAGTAATTGCACGTCCTTGTTCATCCAGGGCTACTGGTTTGGAAAAATCCAGATGCGCTTATTCACAGTAACCATATTCACACAGGTCAAGATGTAAAAAAAGCTACTTTTAAATAAATTGCTGATAAAATCTGGAAATATGCCATTGTTAACACATCAGTAATTACAAGGAAACTATGAGTAAGAGGAAACTGTAATGCTTAAACATCCTTTTCTAGACAACTGTTTGAGATGTATGACTGACTTTCTTCACCACCATAAGCTGAACTGGGAGGAAAATGGCTTCTGAAGTCTAAACGAAGGGAATTTTAATTTTGATTTGTCTAATTCTCAGACAATCTATCAAATTTTTCTTAGAATTCAGACCATGAACTTCTAAGCAATTTACATAGCCATAAAATAATGACATATGAATGTAGGTAAATCCAACATGAAAAAATATATATGCAAAATTCATTGGAAATGAGTAAAATGTCAACCAACTTTCTTTAAACCTATCAACCAATCCACCCAATATTTTTTTTTCTGTGTGACTTGATATTGCACACATCCATTTGCATGAAACCCTGGTGACTCATAAATTTCAGAATAACTTATATTACATTTTTGTTGTTCGCATTCTTTTCTTAATGGACAGAAAAATGCTTCAATTCTGTGTTTAATAACAGCATTTGAGTGCTTTTTAACATAGAGAGAAAATGGCTGTTGGAGTACCTTTTTTGTTGATGGTGTACAAGGATTATAAAATAGCAAATAAACTGAATTTACTAAATATTCATTGTCTAGAAAATGTGACATAATATCACATTATTTATTGGTCAGAAAGTATTTTAGATACATAAGAAAAGCTACTGTTCAAAGGCCAAAAACAAACATAACCAGCAGAACTCATCTTTTCTACAAAGGTCATATAATTTCTAAGGCAACTGTCAATATAGGCTCAGCCAATATATTAATATATGACACATTGTTCATTATTGATAAGAAAATGTCATTATTGTCTTTGACTTAAGTAATTAAAATACCTGATATTTTTAAAAAGCATAAAATATTTTTTTTAAAAAAACTCACCTGTTATGTTATCTTGTTTAATTCCTGAAGAGAGAAAGAAATAGACACTTGTGACATTTTAACAAATTATCTCTTTATCGATATAAAAGCCAATTCTTGAATTTTCTCCAGTTTAAGTCTGTGAGGTGAAAAGAAGAGAGAGCCATGTTCAGCATCTCCCATTAAGAAGAACAAAGCAAACCCAATTAAATCAAAGACACACTGCACAAGAAAAAGAAAAATAATGACAAATTTTCTTATTGTAATATTTCTAATGATCATTTAAGAATGCTGTATAGTGCAATGTTGGTGTGGTGTTGGGGGTTTCCGGTTCAATGTGTGAAGAGTGAAGGATGTGTGTTTGCGTTTATTTTCATGGTCATGGTCATGATGTGCACTGATTATGGTGTTTGATTTCGTTGTACAAGGTACAATGACAATAAACTAAACTAAACTAAACTAAAGAAGCATCTAAATGATTCTGATTGCATTCTGATAATCATATGTACAGTAAATATATGGTAAACAGAGGAACTGAGTTTGCTGGGATCTATTGAGATCATGCTGAACTGAATAATTGTTCTATAAGATTAGTTTCAACCTGATTTTTTAAAAACAGTATCTATATTTGACCATACTTTGAGAATTATAGCTATAAAATTATAACACAAAGCCAATTATGAATCAGGCATCTATAAAAGTTCATCCCCAAATATCTCTGAGAGTAGCCTGCAGTACTGCATTCCAAACACTGCACTACCGCGGCTCATATTTGTATTAGTTTTATTTGTGCATATGTGAAATGCCTCTTTGTAAGGATTTGCATAGTTCTGTTCAACGGCCTCCCCCCACCCCTTCATATCAGCTATGTTTCATTATCAGTGTAGAATGCATTCACAAAACAGTCCTATATTTGGCAGCATTTTATTTTGCTTACCTGAGATGCAAAAAAAAAAAAAAAAAAAAGGATCAGTTTGAATTGCTTTCAAAACAAAGAGCCATAATCTACCAATATAGACATTTGCAGTATGGATGACGGTTACGAAAAGTACAATTTTGCAGGGGTCACATGCTAAAAAGTTCTACAGGAAATATTATTCAACATCTAAATGAATATACACAGGGGTGGGATTCAACCAGTGTTATTACCGGTTCGGTCAGAGTGCATTTTGTGTGGGCATGCGTGTTTTATGTGGGTGCATGTGCTTTGCGTATGCACACAAAATAATTGCCAAAAACATCAGTTGTGTTACCTGGACAGCTGACAAGCGCTGCACGTGGGTGTGCAGCATTTGAAAAGCCTCTTTTCCCCTGCTTTTTCAACCTCAGCTGTGCCGTGCAAAGCAGCTGAGGTTGAAAAAGCAGGAAATAAAGGATAGCCCAGAGCCCAGGCGGGCAGGTGGGCCAAACAGATGACCTAAAGTTCAGTGTTTGCTGCTTTTCAGAGCTACCGGTTCTATAGAACCAAGCCAAACTGGTAGCATCCCACCCCTGAATATACAGCAGCTGCAATAAAAGCAGAACATTATAGAAACATGGCATGAAATCCTTTTTATTAAGGAAAGTTTTTAGCAAGTTGCATGCAAAATACATTCTGTGTCTTGTTTTCAGTGTCTCCAAATTCTAGTCAATGGTTCTTTGGCCTGGTTATTTTTCTGTGGATATATCTGTTGGTAAGCCTTATAAAGTGGTAGTTAATTACAGTATCCTATGGAGTTAGCCGGCAAATCTTTGAATGTTCTATTAAGACTGAAATCCTTCTCCATCCGGATCCTTAGCTATATGAATCCATTATAAAATGTGATTGAATTGCTTTGTTTCATTATATACAATGAATATGAAAATATTTCCTTCAATATTTAATCATATTAAAATATGTAAGATTCAGTCACGATAAGTAAGGCAATTAATGCATTCTGCTTTGCTGTCACAATACCAAATGCTAAATTAATCATTCAAATGTTTTAGGAAAGGCAGAGAAGTCTTATCCTTTAATCTCAAAGTCTGTGTAAACCATTTCTATTTTGTGAGTTTGCACAATGCTGAGATGGCTTTGTAACCATTAAACAGTGTGGATGAATAATACTCCAGAGCAGCTTGCAGCCCATTCTATCAGGAGATCTAAAAGTGCTTTATAGAGATAGGAAATTAGTGAACGTAATTAGATCATTTGTATTTCTCTGTCATTGGTATATTTTGCCAAGGCAGGCACTTTTTTCCTGCTGTGTTGTCTAATATAGCTGTAAACATTCAAAACACCATGGCATTTCTTACCATAGTTTATTACCAAAACTTAGGCAGCATCTTGTAAAAAAACATGGATCTTATGAATACCATTCTATAATACTGTATATCTCTATAGAGATTCTCAGTCATCCAGATCATCATTGTCCCACAGGCAACTGGACTTGGTTTTTCCTTGAAGATGTTTCAGATCTCATCCAAGAAGCTTCTCGTCCAAGAGTCAGAACTGAAGATGCTTCTTGGATGAGAAGTAGAACATTTTCAAGGAAAAACAAAGTCCAGTTGGCATTTGAAAAATCACCTTTGGAAATCTATGATATAAGATGAAAATAGGCTCAATCCATTCCTCACTTCAGAAATGTACAACTTTCCTGAGGCCTGTAAGCAGGGGCAGGATGATCAAGAAAGACTAAGCAGTGAACATGAGAGACAGAGCTCAGGCAATGATCAAGGACCGCCCCTTCCTGAGCCTCGGGCATGGAGGGTGGAGAGAAGGCGTGAACAGCACAGGCTGACCCAACAACTTAAGAGGAGAGCGCCCTTCTTCACAAGGCACACCTGGGAACTGAGACTTAATGAGACTCTGTGGGAAGGGGCATTTGTTGGGAACGAATGCTGAATTGATAGAGTTTAGTGTGCTGCTACATATATTTGGAGTTTGCAGGACTGCTTGCTTCTTCCTTACTTATGAACTCATTACCTTGTTCCTCCTTGTTTGTTCCTTGTTTCATGGATTCCTTTCCCTGTTTTTTTTTTTTTTTTTTTGCTGGACTGGGCGCAGCCAGAGGCTGCCATGTGTGTGTGTGTGTGTGCATGTGTGCACTTTGCTCTGAGATTTACCAAGAATGTGGGAGTGTTTAAGGGAAATTTGGAGCATTAAAGGGGAGTTTGAACTCTCAGGTGGCTGTGTTGCCTCTTTGCTGTGCCCCGAGTCATCACATAACTTGCCATGTCCACATTTGTTTGGACTGTTCAGGTAGAGTCTGCCATTTATTCCTATCTCTAGGAATATGATTGGCTCTTCCTTTCTTTGTCCTGGACCTTGATCTATTTTGTCTGATACAGTCTTTGCAAGATTTTTCTGCAGCCAGATGAAGCCTATCCTCACTTCTCAATTGCACCTGTGAAAGATACGCTATAAAACGATCATTTCTTGTCTCATTATTATTAGAAGTACCTCACTGAGGGAGGCTAGACTGCCCCTCTGTACATTGTCCTTTTCCAAGATAAATTGGCTACCAATGACTGCTGGTGACATGTTTCCATGTGCCCAGCTAATGATTTGAACAGAATATCTACAGCACCTCAACAACAGCTATGCCAATGCAGGTGCCTTTATGCATGCCCTTAGCCTCACATATATCCTTAGGCTCCTAATTACATGTATAATCCTCTAACTGCAATTCATACATTACTCCTCATTGATTTTCCTCCAAGGTAACTCATCAGAAACTGGGGTGAAGGACAATGAACCTGAGTCAGGTTATGGCATACTTGATGGTTTGTACTTTACTAAATGGGTGTGAGAGAACATTTGATTAAATTAATTTGACATCATTGGATCCTGGGAATCTATTTTCTGACACACAATAATCACTGACTTCAGTGCAAGGAAAGTTTATGAGATTATTACACATCCATGGTGTGAGTGAATCATGTGAAAAATATTGTCTTCCTTAATAAAATGACTTGACCAAGGATAATAAATAATTATGGATCTTGGGAGAGATTCCAGATCTATTGCAGGAAAATAAAAGGCAGGGAGGGGAGAAGGCTATGCAACTTCAATGTTAAATTAAAATATCTACTTGGGGTGCCAAGATACATGAACACACCCTTTAGTTTTTGGAAAGCAGTGATGGAAAATAAACTCAGAAAATAAATATAAAACATAATGCATTACATCTCAGTCTTCAGAATGCGATGTGGTTGTTTGATGCTGCAGTGTTTGAAAATAAGATATAAGGGTAGTGCAAAGAATGTAATTGACCTTTGTTCATTATGGGACCACAGTAGCCTGCTATCTGGATCACGTTGATATGAAATGGGTGTAATATGTCAGGATTTATTAGAAACCTATCTCAGTAGAATGTAAAAGATCTTTAACTGGTCTAGGCAAACACTAAGGAATCTCAGAGCATTTTATTTGTAGGTTAAACTTTACATCTGATCTTATTCTGCATTGAAGTCTTGTTTTTTTTTTAATATGCTAATTTTTGCACTCTTGGGCAGTTCAAATACAACACTGTTTGATAACAATAACTCACATTTCTGGCAGTCTAAAATTGCCCAGCTGTTGGAGGAGCGCCTTTTGTATATTGTTCATAAAACAACCTTCTTTTTGAAAGCCCTACAGTCTTCATTTGCGCTTGGTGTAGCCTGACATAGTTCAGCTGGCAGATGGCAAAAACTAGGAGGGAGGAGAAGGGAGAAGAAAGATGAAAACCCGAGTCGACCCATCATTACTCAAGTGATAGTAAACCTACAGGAGTAAAGCTGTACCATTCTTTTTGAATTATTCCCAAATTGCTCCCTTACTCCTCGGGTGCCCCTTCCAGTCCCCCCCCAATTCTCTCTCTCTTTCACAGGTAATCTTTGATGTCTGGGCTTAGCTTGTTATGAATCGATCTCTTTACATTCCTTGAAACTGTTATTGTCCAGAATGCATATTTCTGGTGTTGACAGCTAAAAAGCAGAGGTGAAAGTGAAAGGCCTAATTAGCTTGCAACTGAGGGGGGAACTAGCAGCTAGGAAAAATCAGATCCTTCCACTGCTTCTCTTTTTATGCAGGCACATTTCAGAGTGTATGATTATTCAGATAGAATATGTGATCTCTAAATAGAATGTGTTTGTTGAAGGCTTACTCATTCTACAAAAGCTATTCTGTCAAGTAATAGGTCTTTTCTTAATTTTCTCCCCTCAAATCTTTTAGCCTGAAGTGATTTCGAAGCCAAATTCTCAGGATACCATGACCAATGATTTCTATCTGGTTATTTTTTTCCTATTAGTGATCCCTTATTTATATGCTTAGTTGCCTGTATAAACTATCCTTGAAACATTAATATTTGTTAAAATGACTTCTCAAATGACTTTTGCAGAAGTGATGCAGACATTGCCTATTATAACTATTTTTAGGGTGTAATTTCTACATATTGATATAATTTCCAAGGATACATGATAACTGTGTAACCTGTCGTGGTAGATAATAGAATTAGAATTAGGATAGAATAGAATAGAATAGAAGAGAAGAGAAGAGAAGAGAATATAGCAGAGTTGGAAGGGACCTTGGACGTTTTCTAGTCCAACCAGAGCAAAGTTTTAAAAAAAGAAAAGAAAAGAAAACCCAAACCACGCTTGACACTTAACCGAGGCAGCATGCCAAGTCCGTAACATCTGGAAAAAAGATTTAAAAGGAAATCATCTTCTGAGCGTTTTATATATTTATCATGTTAGATACTAACTGTTGGGTATATGGATACACCAACCAGGTTTGGGTTGAATAAATATGTAAACCTAGGATTAAGTGTCTTGTAGCTTTAAGCACAAGAAACTGCAATGTCATTGTGGGTGCGGTTGCAGGCAGTAATAAAGGTAGGAAGGGAAACGTAATAGACCCCTGCTTCTGGATGCACCTGGTTCTGTTCCTGGTCTGCTGCCTGCTGGAACGTCTATCTGCTTACGTTGGAGGCTACTGTGCCAGATACCATTTCAACTGAACACAAGGACTGTTTTGCCCGGTGAGCTGAGGATTCAGCGTTGTCTTTGAGAGAAAGGTATTGGGAGGAGAAGATTTACAAGCAGATAAGAACATTGTACTGACTGTTAATGAACTAGATAACTGGATTGATATACTGGATACTGACATATGGACTGAATGACACTTCTTAATCTCTGTGTAAATTAAATAACTATTTTAAAACCACAAACTGTGTTTTTGTCTCCAGTGTGTGTATACTCTTGGGCCCACTCTCTCTCTCATTTGCCTGCCTGGCTTGACTGCTGCTGCATACTCTGCTTGGGGGTTTATCCCCAAACACTAACATTGGTTATGGGCCCAGCAGAGTGCACAGTCTAACTAACCAGGATATAGCAGTGAGAGCTGGTGTGAGTTGCACATTACTGTAAATACAAACTGTTTGTTAAATAGTTATTTTTCACAAGAGCAATGGCACAAGTAAATTTGCCAAGTCTGTCCATGATATCCAGACTAGATGGAACAAACTATGTTTCATGGTCAATGAAATGTAGTTTACTTCTACGAAGAGAAGGTTTGTGGAACATAATAACAAACCCACCAGATGTATCAAACTTAAATCCCAATGATGAAGAGGATTATAAACTGATACAGGATTATGAAAGAAAGAATGAGCAGGCTTTGTGCATCATAGGTCTCACCCTCTCAGACCAGCAACTCATTCATATCCGTGGAGAGGAGAGTGCTGCAGACTGCTGGGAGAATATTAAAAGGATTTATGTTCGAGACAGTGTAGGAGCTCATATCAATCTTACACGGAAGCTGTTTAGAACACATCTTGAAATAAATGGAGACATGTTAACTCATTTAAACTGTATGAAAAGCATTTTTCAAGAATTGCAAGAAAAAGAGCTTATATTTAATGAGTTGCAACAAGTATACATCATATTGTCTTCTTTGGATCGAAGCTATGATGATTTTGTAACTGCATTGGAGGTATTACCTAAAGACAGTTTATCAGTAACTGAAATAACCGGCAGGCTCTTAAAAGAAGCCAAAGAAATCCTTTGAACTAGCCACGTTTAACAACTGTGTTGTGAAGAGTGATTTATGGGTGGTGGACAGTGGTGCATCCCACTGCATCACGAGAGATAAGACAAAGTTTATAAAAATGTCTACAAGCTCACAACGTATATCACTCGCCAATGGTTGGCACCTCAAGGCCAAGGGTGAAGGTATTGCTTATTGTCCATGTTTAAACCAGAAGATAAAAATGTTATATGTACCACAGTTAAAGATGAACTTACTTTCTGTAAAAGTATTAGATAAACTAGGATATGTGGTTACATTTAAGAATAATAAGTGCATACTGGAAAGAGATGGCAAAAAGGTAACTGCAGCTTTAAATGGAACATTATATGTCTTACATGATAGTAAGAAAGGGGAGGCACAAACTGTATTTAATAATATCAAGCCTCATGATGAATGTATCCATTTATTGCATAGACGTTTGGGGCATGTGAATTTTAAAATGCTAAAACGTACAGTAGAGTTATCTGAAGGAATAAGGTTAAAACCCTGTGATAAGTATTTGCGTTGTAATGTCTGTTGTGAAGATAAGAGTAAAATAATGCCTGCAAATAGGCTAAATGTTTTCAAAACTAAAGAACCTTTAGAAGTAGTATTTGCAGACATTATAGGTCCAAAGAAACCCAGTATGGGGGGTGCTCGATATATACTGAGCATTATGGACCATTACTCTAGATATGGGTTTTGCTACCTAATGAAAAGCAAAACTGAAACATATCAACATTTCTTCAACTGGTTAAAGTTTGCTGAAAGAAAAACCAAACGGCTAATTATAACCCTGGTGACAGATAATGGCAAGGAATTTGTTAATAGCAAATTCCAGAATAGGTTAAAGGCAGCTGGAATAGTTCATAAGACATCTGCACCATACAGACCACAGCACAATGCATTTGTTGAAAGGCGAGGCCAAACGTTGCAGGCAATGACCCGTACTATGTTAACTGATTCTGGGTTACCTGATTCTTTGTGGGGGGAGGCCACAATGTGTGCTAATCATTTATTAAATAACGTTGTTAACTCAACCACTGGTGAAATACCATTCACCATGTGGCATGGCAGGAAGCCTGATCTGAGTTACCTGCACACATTTGGTGCACCAGCATGGGTGCATATCCCTACACAACTCAGGCGTAAAGGGCAACATAGAGCTAAACAATTTTTCTTCGTTGGTTACCAAGCTAACCATAGGGCATATAGATTTTGGGA
Organism: Pseudonaja textilis; assembly: GCF_049901715.1. NCBI lineage: Eukaryota > Metazoa > Chordata > Lepidosauria > Squamata > Elapidae > Pseudonaja > Pseudonaja textilis. The sequence goes on along the minus strand of NC_141992.1, from coordinate 174,022,572 downwards.
GAAAGGCACATCTAAGGTGTTATGTAGTGCCAATGCCCAATTTCTAGAGCACGTAGGATGGGATAAGTTAGAACAGGATAGCAATAACGAGGTGATTATTGAATCCTATAGAAATCCCATTAAGTATCCCTGTAACTTTAAAAATAATGTAAAGGAAGAAGTACAGGAAGAAGTACAGTCCCTAGAGGAAGAAATAGCTGAGGATGAGGAACAGGTAGTAACTCAACCAAGCCCAGTAATACCCAGAAGGACTACACGTATATCTAAACCGCCTGAAAGATACCAGGCTAATACAGTGTGCCAGGAAAATAGAATCCCAAATACTGTGGATGAGATTAAAAGATATCCTTCTAAAGAGAAAGAAAATTGGTATGCAGCTATCAATAAAGAATTGAAATCATTGAAGGATATGCAAGTATATGAAAACGTGAGATTACCTAGTAATGAAAAACCCATTGGCTGCAAATGGATTTTTAAAATAAAAACAGATAAGGATGGAAACTCAATCCATAAGGCAAGGTTAGTAGCCCAAGGCTTTAGACAAAGTGCAAATGATTATGATGAAGTATTTGCACCTAGTCTGAAAGCAGCAACTTTAAGGGCAGCATTAGTGTGGGCAGCAAGCAAGCAATATATAGTTAACCATCTAGATGTGGAAACTGCTTACTTGCATGCTCCACTAAGACATACTGTTTATATGAAAAGGCCTAATGGATTTAAAGGAGACAATAATAATGATTGTTGGTTATTAAAGAAGAGCCTTTATGGTCTTAAACAATCGGGCTATGAATGGAACCAGTATATTGTGAAGGAACTGAACAATATAGGGTTTAAAGCTGGTTTAGCCGACCCACGTCTATTTAAGAGAGAAAAGAATGGGAAAATATCATTATTATTGTTGTTTACTGATGATATTGCTCTGATTACTAAAACTAATGATGAAGCAAATGAAATAATAACATCATTAGCCAAGAAGGTAAAAATCAAGCAATTAGGGGAGATAAAGAGATATCTAGGATTGAATATACTGAGAACACAGAAAGGTTTTAAGATATCTCAGGAAGATAAGATATCTAAATTGCTAATAGATTATAAGATGGAACTTTGTAAGCCTGCAAAGACTCCAATGAGTCAGGATATTTGCAAAATGGATACACAAAGTCCCAAATGTGATAAGGTATTATATCAATCTTTGATTGGTAGCTTATCATATATTAGCAATTGGTCAAGGCCAGATATTGCTTTTAGTATTAACCAGCTGGCACGACACAATAATGATCCGCTTCAATGTCACTGGATAGCATTGAAAAGAATCCTAAGATATCTTAAAGGTACATTACACTATGCACTGTATTTAGAACCAAAAGGTGATCTCATATTGAGTGCTTATGCAGATGCTAGTTTTGCAGCAGAAAGAGATACTAGAAAGTCGACTTCAGGAACAGCCATAATGCTGGGTAAGACGTTAATAGGCTGGAAGTCAATAAGGCAACAGCATATAAGTTTGTCTACTATGGAGGCAGAATTCTCCTGTTTATCTTTATTGTGTACTGAGTTGATTATGTACAAACAAATGTTGAAGGATATGGGTATAACTGTACATTACCCTATAGTTGTACATGAAGATAATCAGGCAGCAATTCAAATGGCCACTAATATTGCAGTTAAAACGAGAAGTAAACATACAGATTTGAGGTATCTTAATGTAAGACAATCTGTACAGAGTAAATTGATACAGCTGGAGTACTGCATGTCGGAGGACAATGTAGCTGATCATTTTACTAAAGCCCAAAGTGCTATTAAGCATCTAGAGAGTTGTGAAAAATATGGGTTTAGAATGTAAAGGCATTACATATTTATATCACCCAAAAGGGGAGAATGTTGGGTATATGGATACACCAACCAGGTTTGGGTTGAATAAATATGTAAACCTAGGATTAAGTGTCTTGTAGCTTTAAGCACAAGAAACTGCAATGTCATTGTGGGTGCGGTTGCAGGCAGTAATAAAGGTAGGAAGGGAAACGTAATAGACCCCTGCTTCTGGATGCACCTGGTTCTGTTCCTGGTCTGCTGCCTGCTGGAACGTCTATCTGCTTACGTTGGAGGCTACTGTGCCAGATACCATTTCAACTGAACACAAGGACTGTTTTGCCTGGTGAGCTGAGGATTCAGCGTTGTCTTTGAGAGAAAGGTATCGGGAGGAGAAGATTTACAAGCAGATAAGAACATTGTACTGACTGTTAATGAACTAGATAACTGGATTGATATACTGGATACTGACATATGGACTGAATGACACTTCTTAATCTCTGTGTAAATTAAATAACTATTTTAAAACCACAAACTGTGTTTTTGTCTCCAGTGTGTGTATACTCTTGGGCCCACTCTCTCTCTCATTTGCCTGCCTGGCTTGACTGCTGCTGCATACTCTGCTTGGGGGTTTATCCCCAAACACTAACACTAACTTTAAAAAGTTATGAGAATATAATAGAATAATAGAGTTGGAAAGGATCTTGGAGGTCTTCTCGTCCAACCCCCTGCTTAGGCAGGAAACCCTATACCATTTCAGACAAATGGTTGTCCAATCTCTTAAAAACTGTTGGGGTGTTGAAGCATTCACAATTTCTGGAGAAAAGTTGTTCCACTGATTAATTGTTCCAATTGTCAAGAAATTTCTCCTTAGTTCTAGGTTTCTTCTCTCCTTGATCAGTTTCCATCCATTGCTTCTTGTCCTGCCTTCAGGTGTTTTGGAGAATAGCTTGACTCCCTTTTCTTTGCGGCAGTCCCTGAGATATTGGAACACTGCTATTATGTCACCCCAAGTCCTTCTTTTCATTAAACTGGACATACCCAACTCCAGCAACCATTCTTTATATGTTTTAGCATCCAACTGGATGCTAACCATCTTTGTTGCTCTTCTCTGCACTCTTTCTACAGCCTCAATATCTTTTTTTTTTTTTACATCATGGTGACCAAAACTTGTATTCCAAGTGTGGCCTTACCAAGTTACAAAGCTGATACTACAATGCAGTCTAGATTGGAGGTCAAAATTAATTTGCTTTACAGGTAGTCCTCAAATTAGTGACTATTTGAAGTTCCGATCGACCTACTTGGGAGGCATTTATGACCTGATTTGAAGTTCTGATGACTGCCCACCCCAAACTCATGTGCTTGCATTATGGTTACTCAGCAACCTGGCTTCATTTACAACTATTTGTAGCCACAGTCACAGGATTGTGATTTATGATACTTTTTGCCAGAACCTGGCATATACTTCAAATTTCCAGCAAAAAATACCCAATGTAAACAATGCAGTTGCTTAATGATTGGGGATGTTTGCTGAACAACTGGTATAACAAAAGTCATAAAATTGGGTGCAGTCATAACCTGCTTAATGACTAGTATGTCGTAGACCATAATTCCAGGGCCAGTTACAGTCATAGGTCAAGGACAACTTGTAATACAAAATTATAGCTCACTCTACAGAAGAGTTTTTGGGCCAGTTTTAAAATAGTTAAAATATCAACCCACAAATAATGGATTTCAAGGCACAATGTGTTAAAATATATTAAAAACATGGAAAAATAAATATTTTTTGTCTGACACTATTTGGAGAAAGAATTCATGACACAGGAAATCAGCAGAATAAAAAATCTCTCATCATCATCCACTTATATTTTGGACAGAATGGGACAACTCTCCATGGCTAATTTACCATGGCCAACTCATTGCCAACTCACTGTGGCCAGCTCACCATGGCCAATTTGCCATGGGACAACTTGCTGCAGGACAACTCAACAATTTTATTTAATTATTTAAGATAATTTTTAAAAAATATTTTAATTTTTGTCATTCACATTTCATTTTGTCCCGCCTTTTGCATCCTTTCTTAAATGATTTTATTCCATCATTTCTTTGATATTATCTAACTTTTGTCCCACAGCAAGTTGCCCTGTGGCAAGTTGGCCATGGCAAATTGTCCTGTGCCAAGTTGACTGTGGCAAGTTGGCCATGTTGAGTTGGCTGTGGCAAGTTTCTTAGACCCATTTTTGGAAAGCCACTAAAGATGACCTTAATATATATGCAGTGTTCCTTCAGACCCTAGATCATGTGGAAAACTTACATTTACTCCTTATTCAAGACTAGAGAACTGAATTGTCTCTCAGAATATTGAAGGTGACTTTTCCAAATGCAAATTAGAGTTTTATTTGGAGCACTCCTACCATTTGTGTTATCATTTTGTAGTAGTTCTTTGAAGTGAGCTTCACACCAAGCTGTTTCATATCTTGGATTTGGCTCAAGCCCTGTGGTTTAAAGATTTTTATAGCAAACTTTATGCAGAACTAAATTCAATGCAATGTATTCACAGTCAGTGTACAGATTACTTTTCTTCCAGCTATTGTCCTCTGTTGGAATTCCTGAAAGTTGTAATCCTAGTGCATCTGGATGATGCCAGACTGGAGAAAAATGACTTACATCATTACAGTGTCAATCTGTTCAGAAGGAAACCAAATGTTTTCTTTGAGCTTGAAAACTGAACTAATGTATCCGAGAAATTAAGATGCTGTGGATATTGCTATAGTAAAAGAGAGAGGCACACAACATATAACGTTAAGCTGTAATTGCTGTTCAAACTGATTATGTAATCAAGACCATGAGCATAAAACAAAAATTCTGAGTTCAAATTTTATTTCACCCATCCATTCATTCATCTGTTGGAAAACCCACTCAGCTAAGACTAACCAGAGTCTGCCAAACTCCACAAAGATTTGCTGGCAGTTTCATTTTCCAGAATGTCGAAGAAGAATCAAGGGGATTATATTTTGTAGACCTGATTTTAATCAATAAGGAAGAGCTGGCTGAAAAGATTCAAGCAGTAGAAACTCTGTGAAGAAGTAACCATATCACATGGAGCTGAAGATACTACAAAAATACAAATAGGTTCAAAGTCATACATGCACATTATAATTTATCACAGCCAATTTTCCAGAAATCATCTAGAAAAGTACTAGGTGAGATTTCCATAAACAAAAATACTTCATTCAAAGAGAGTTTAAGTTGCAAATTCTCAAAAATAAAATATTTGAAATACAATTGCCATCACTGCAATGGAAGAGAGAAAAAAGATGGGATTGTTTCTTAAATCATTGTGGATGCATAGATAACTTTAGACTAAATAGAACTCCAGAAGGTAGGTGACATCTGCAGAAAGAAAGAAAGAAAATGAATGTAGGATTGTAACAAGGTGGTAGTGAAGAGGCAGAACTCATGAATTCTTACTTTGCTTTAGACGTTTTTCCCCAAAAGACTGTTCAACTGTACTTAAGCAAAGCATCTGACAAAAGTAGAATCCTAAGTAAAGAGTTAAAGACCACCTGACTATCTTAAATTAGCTTAAGAGTTCAAGACTAAGCCAGTTAGAACTGAATGTTCTGAAGGAGCTTGCAGCAATTATTTCAGAGCTCTCTAATCTTTGAGAAATCATTTAGTGCCAGATCATGGAAAAGGGCAAATGTTGCTGCTATCATTACAAAAGGGGGAAAAGTTGGTGCAAAATACAACAGCCTGCATGGTTTTGTACAGACCCCAGTGTGCACATGTTTCACCTCTTCTGCAGGAGCTGCATTGGTTGCCAGTTTGCTTCTGGGTACAATTTAAGGTGCTGGTTGTCACCTTTAAAGCCTTTCATGGCTTGGGACTGGGTTATCTGAGGGAATGTCTCTTGCCGGTCACATCTACTTGATCCATTGGGGGGGGGGAGGCAGGGAATGCTGTGGGTCCCATCCCTGAGGGAGATACACCTGGTGGGACCCAGAAGAACGGCCTTCTCCATGGTGGCTCCCTCTCTCTGGAATATCATTCCCCCAGAGATTAGAATGGCTCCCTCTCCAATACTCTTCCAGGAGGCACTGAAGACCTGTGTCAGGTTTCCAAGTGATGAAATCCATTTAAAAATTGACAACCTGGTTCTGCCAACAAGCCTGGGGAACCCAGAGTGGGATGGAGCCCATCAAATGGCTCATGTGATCTGTTGTCATCGGGCAGGGTGTGTGAATTGGGAGTGATTTATTTATTTTCCCATATTTTATTCTACTGTACTTTATTAATTTATTTGATTTTTTTGTTAGTTTTTATTGTTTTTTATTTTAAATATGGTCTTACATTCTGTAAGCCACTTCAAGTCGCCATGGGCAGATAGGCGGGCAATATAAATTCAATCAATCAATCAATAAATAAATGAGAAGTAATCATGGATTAGTTAGATGTCAATACCATAGAACATTTTTGAGCATTTAGAAAATAATCTAGCTCCTTAATATGAAGTTCAGATATCAACAGTCCAGACATGACAGTATTCACCCAAAATTCTTAATGGTTATTACATCCATTTTTAATCACTGATCCACCTACACATTTATAGGGGAGGGGCGTATTCTTACAGTGCAGAGGTGGTATTCATCAGGTTCTAACCAATTCTGGAGAACTGGTAGTGGAAATTTTGAGTAGTTTGGAGAACTGGCAAATACCACCTCTGACTGGCCCCGCCCTCATCTATTCTCTGCCTCCCGAGTCCCAGCTGATCGGCTGGGTCTTCTTTTGTTGCCCTGCACAGGAGAACGGAGCTGGAAAGCAGGTTAGTGGGGTGGGGAGGGAAGGGGGTCTTGAAGTATCCTTCCTCCAGGAGTGAGAAGGGAATGGGGATTTTACAATATCATTCCCCTGCCAAGCCTGCCAAGCCATGCCCACAGAATCGGTAATTTTTTTTTTAAACCCATCACTGTTACAGTGCCTTATCTAACAGATTCCACTAGATTTTCATTGAATCAATACCCTCTGGCAACTATGGATCAAAGGATCTTTAGTTTTTACCTGAATTCAAAAATATCTATTTTCAGAGTCTTCCCTCTGCTTACTCAGTATCTACTACATTAATGCTTAATAATTTCTAACTGCCATCCTGATTATATACCTCTTTTGGGAAGCAAGTTTTATCTTTTCCTGACTAGTTTTCCCCTCTCCAAAACATTTTCTTTTTATCACTTTATTTACCTTCTGTCTCCTTATTCAAATATATTATTTATAGTATGGGTTCAATTGATTCCACAAGACATTGCCTATAATAAGATGGCTAGTAATTAGAGAACATATAGTAGGCTTTTTGAAGATATGATGACTTTATATTTTCTGCATGTATAGTGTGCCATGGGCCGGATGTGCTGGCCATACCCAAGCCTGGTTTAGTGAGGGGAAAAAAGTCCTGATATGTCATGTGACGTCGCTGTGATGATGTGAGTTTGAAACTCCTGCAGGAGGAGATCCAAGGTAAGAAGAAGAGTGGGAAAAAGTAGGGCATAAATGATCTCTTCCAACTTATCATCTTTAATTAAATGCTCCTAAATCTTTTCCAGACTAGGAATTAAATGCCAGGCGCCCTAACAGTTCGCCTCCCAAACCAATATATGACAATTTATTACTTGTCTTTGCAATCCTACTGGAAAGGTTAAATCTAATGGGTTCCTGAGCAAATACATAAAACCTAGCTTCCCTATCAACCACGAAGAGGTGGGAAGACAGAATAAGGGATGTCTTTCATCACTGTAATATTTATAGCCAAACAAACAAACATTTTAGGTCTGCAAATCCTAAATTTGTTGCCAGACAGTATCTGGAGATTGTTTTGCATGTTTTGATTAAATGCAGATACTGTAAACTTTCCCCCCTCCTTACAAAAGCCTATATCTTGTTCTTTGTTTTTTCTTCCAGGAATCTGGAATAAATGAGGTGCTTAAATGACCCTTTTCACAAAAGCTCAAGGGATCTTTTGTTCATGATCACAGAGGGACTTTAAAATTTGCTGTGGATCATAGAGAGTTTAGGGAAAAGAATCAAGAACAAAGCTAAAAAGGACACATCGTGGTAAAATCATCATCAGCAGTGGCAGCATTCACCCTCCTAAAATAAACTTGCTCTTTTAAAGCTATTTCAACAGTTTCAAGACTCTGGTTCTTCCATCCCCAAGAAGCACAAATTAACATGCAGCTGAATGAGGAAAAATGGTTTGATATATGAAGATTTCATTTGAAATGTTCCGTATAGTATTGTGGAAAGAATAAATTTGGTTTAGGTTTTGTAAAAATAAAAATAACAATCAAAGCTTTTTGTTGATCACTTTGTTGTCAAAGTTGACAACTTTTTAATTCTCCTGCTGAAATAAATGAAAAATATAGCAGAGAGGAGAGCATTTTCCTTGTCTTATAAAACTAGAATCTAGAATGATGCTGATTTGAGAGATAGTCAGGATAAATAAAAGAATTATTAAATAGGACATAATTCAGCCAGAGAATCTACTATAGCTAGTAGATGGCATTAAAGGGGAAATAGAAATATTCATAGAGAATGAATATCCTGTGTTATCTCTCTGTATATGTTACTTCCCCTATATAAACAGATGTCTACATTCTGCTGGCATGAATGAAAATACAACTACTCTCATTTCCTATTTTTATATCCAGTTCACCTTCTTGAATAAGGATTATATCAATTTTTGCCATAATCCAACATTTGCTTTTGATATTCTTCATATTGCTTGGCTATGTCCAGAGAATATATCACCTTTTTAAACTTTTAATTTTCAGGAGAGGGAAGATTGAAGTTGAGGGCATTTTGAAATTTTAAGAGTATCTTATAATTATTCTTACAAAAGAAGTGCCATGGACTTTCCTGATTCATAAAGCGGCACCTCCATCCACCCTTCATTTTTACTTCATTTAAGTAATCACAGACCCAATTTCTAATATTCTCAGAGTAGAGCCAAGAATGAGGGACTTTGGAAGGTCAACATCAATTAGAGGACTATCATCCCCTATGTCTACTTTATGCTGCTAAATGACGTGACATGAAAATTACTCAGACTTTCTGCAATAAGGAAAACAATAAAAGTTCATTTTGCAGTAAATAGAACAAGTTTCTCCACCTGAGCCTTTTCTCTCTGTTTTTCAAGAAAATAATTGAAATATACCAGAGCCTTTTTTTTCTTTCTGATTTGGATTTCCTGCCTCCCTTCCCTCCTTTCTGTGCTGAAAGCCAACTCTTAGTATTGCTGGTTAAAAGTATTAGGTAATGAGTAATAAGATTGACTGTTGCTTAGTATAAAGCACAGGAAAACATGTAAAGTTTTTTTTAAGTAGAGTTCAATTCCACATAATCATTCTTGGCAGCAATATGAGAACCATTGTAATATATATATTTTTTAATTTAGAGAATTCACTGCTGAAATGAGGAACCTTTGCTTATTTTGATTTTGTCCTGATGCTGCTTTGTGACAGAAGCACCAAGGTGCTTCTGGATTAAAAAGATTAGTTGGTGACATCACTGTTGCTGAAGGGACGCAGTGCTGGGGGCTCCTTTCTCACCCTCATTAATTTGCCCACCAAAGTGATATCTGTTTCTCTACTCATATTTGCATGCTTTTGAACTTTTAGGTGAACAGGAGATGGAAACATGACAGGAGCTCACCCCATCACACAGCAGCACTTGGGTTTCGAATGTGGGCTTGCAGATTGTCAGCTCAATGTTCTACCCATATGAGCCATCACTTACCTATGATTTTGTCTTTTCCTTATGAGACAACATAGACTCATCCTTCAGATTGGCAGACCAATTTGATTCATCTAAAAGCCTTCATCATGGCTCTTCTTGCTCAGGACTAACTTTATCCATTGCTCCTGTAAAACATTATAACTCTCATTCCTTGTTTGGCTTATGTCCACTGTCTCTTTTTTTTTAGGGCTATTTTGAATGGGATATAGACATCTGTAAAAGTCTGCATGTCTTTTGTCTGGAGTTGTTTTTAACAAAGGAACAAAGTTATCACTCCAAGTACAGCCAAAAAAGCTTACAATGCAGTATATTTTGGCAATCGGTATTCTTTACTTATTTGTGATTGTGTGTATGGAGTACATCAACATTCAGCAAACATATGTAGTAATTGCACATATGGAGTTTTTTGTCTAAGACTGAGATTTATGGGCAGTTGGTAAAATAAATTGCTTTAATTAATATCTGCACTGCCTCCTTTCAGTATTTTTTTCAACCTCTCAGTATAATCTACAACCCCAGTATTTCTCAGAGTCTTCCATCTAGATACAGGTCTAGTTGAGGTCTTCCAATATGGAAGACCTAAACTTCCACCTAAGGTCCAAGATCAACCAAGTTTGATTAGCTACTGCCCTTTAATTGAGCCTCTTTCTTATTCAGAAGGACCCAGATTTAATACACATCCCTGCCATGAAATGAAGCAATCCTGCTGGAATCCTTGGTTAGCTGCTGCCAAGTCAGTATAGCTAATACTTATATTGATGGAAACTGCTCTGTTAAGGCATGTTTTGTACAATAAATTGTACATGTAAATTATACGGGATGAAAACTATGCAAAAGTGCCCTGATATAGGAATGTATTTATTGACGGATGCTTTTAAAAGCACAAAGAAACAAGAAATTTGTCTGCAAATATAGTTGCAGACTACAAGAAGAATCTTAATTTCTGAACTTTTGGTTTTAATCTCTTTGAATGAAGACATTCATCAGGTCAAACACAGCTTTGATAGAAATCTAGATAGAAATACTGATGAGACTACCAAAATCACTCTCTCTGGCGGCCTTATATTTTCTGGGTTTCCTTTTCAGGTGTCCCTGTTGACCAAGAGGGTAATAGCAGATTGGCTTAGTGAGCTGCAAATCCTTTCTATGTCAGGAAATTAATCTTTGCTGGCTTGAAAGTAAATAAATTAAGTAGCTGACCTCAGAACAGAGAACAGGTTCTGTGGGATTCCTCAATTTAAAAGCTAAGATGAATAAAAGAATCCAGAGAATATCTAGCAGATGTCTATAAAACACCTAACAATGCTTAGATACAAAAATCTTCTGTAAACTTTTTGTTTACAGACAGACCACAAAAAATGTGCTGCTAGTATACTTGTAATATTCTATAACTTATTGTATTTGAAAAACAATGAACTTTTAACAGTGGCCAATCTGCAGATGACTACAGCTTCCTCTCCCATTAATCCCACCAAAGGTTTTCAACATCTTCAGAGCACCAAGTTGGGAAAAGCTGAAATAGTGAATGAAATGAAATTTCATGTAGAATCTGTAACTCAAAGGTAAAATGTTACATCCAGGTTAATGAAGTAAACCAGGTAAGAAAGTTACTAGAGATCATTTGCAAAGATTAGCATACAGAGGTTCATTACTATCTTGTTTCAAAGACCAGAGTTCCCCAATCTTTCTGGCTTCTTGGACCCACGAGGGGTGGGGGGGAGGGGATGGTACCATGTGAGAGGCTGGCAAGCATGCGTGTGAGAGGTGGACACATGCACCTTCCACTCATGCAAATGGAGCATGCACAAGCTCCCCCACTGCTTGTGCAAATGGGAATGCACGCATGCACTCGCCCAGTGCTTCATGGCCTTGTTTCAAGCAGTTCACAGCCCAATAGTGGGCTATGGCCAGAGGTTGGGGACCCCTGTCCTAAACCATTTGGAAGTTACTTTCCACTGATAGGTTAGTAAAATGAAAGTTTTTCCTATATTTATTGGGAGTTACTGGATAAATACTTTGAAATGCATAGCTTTACACATATTAAAGGTAAAGTAAATTCGTCTGGAGCTAGTTAGTGGCAGAGATGACAAGCTTCCTTTAACTCAGATACGTTCAAGAAGATATTGAATATTCTGTCACACATAAATTCAGCACTGATCAAAGATTGGATTTAGTAGCCTAAGATACTCTATCCATATGCAAGGATCTACTGAGAATGTGCAATTCTATGGCATCAATTCTCATACAAAATAAGGCAACTAATATGCCTGTCAAATCTCCCTTGGGACCTACTAGGCCCTCTGTCCCATCTGATTTCTATGTTTAATCTTTGTAGATTGTTTTCTGAATTTTTAAAATGAAAAGGTTGCTTGCTGGAAAACAAAACATCAGCCCCAATGTCACATTCATTTCCAAACATTCACAGAAAACAAAAATTGTGGAATGGCCCTATTCATGTTCTTTGCTTGGAAGTATGTCTACCTAACTAGGAAAAAGGCTAGGATAAGCCAATATGGCAGAGACTATCTTGGGAGGCATGGTGTAAATAACATCACCAGTTTGCCTTCTGGGAGAAAAAAATATAATTACGTAGATCCATGGGTATCATTTTGTGAGAATCCCTTATGACTCTAAAAGATTAATAATTCCTGACATAAGGCAAGAAGCATAAGAAATGTGTGACAAATATCACATCAATTAAAAAACAGGATCCACAAATACCCGCTGGCAGTCGAATGCCACAATCCGAAATCCTTAATCTCTACTCACACCAACACCAAAACAGCACCAGTTGGAACAACTGGTTGGAACAACATAAAACTCATCAGCCATGCTACCACCCACCATGCGCATGAGTTGATCAAAGCCTGGCACTCCACAAGCAATTCCATCAACAGACACATTGACTTAAAACCAACCTATGAACCCCTCAGAATCCAAATGAACCACACAGCCAACCAAAGGCAACGCCAACTCCAACCAATCCACACAATCCTCAACCAATGCACACAACCCTCCACTAGCAGTTCACCTCCCAATGACTCTGACCTGATGTAATCTCCTTATCACAAGATCCATCACAAGACTCATTGATTACTCTCAGCTGACACATCACAAGACCTTCACTTGACACATCCATACCTGAAGCCTTTATAACAGAAGAACTATTGACACACCAAAATTCCACTGAAGATGTTACCTAGCCTGGTAACAAAATGTTTGGAAACCAACCCACAAGCTCAGAGAACAAACCTTTACCCTCAAACTTAAGTATATTGAACAAGTTTGGAGGTGATTAGATCCTGCCACAATTTGAAGTGTTCTGCATTCAGTTCACTAAATCAAGACTAATCTGAAACCAAAATTATCAAGGCTAATTTTTAAATTTCTTTTTCCTTCCCTATTTCTTGTTTTTTTCTAATGTTTTACCTAATATTCTGGAAAACCCAGAATTTATACAAGTTACAGTTAGGGGCTTTTTTAACTAAAATGGTTCTAAAAAGATATGTTCTGTCATCAATATTGGGACAGACAAATGCATCTCTAACTGTTTTTTTTAATAGTCAGTAATGATTCTCGCTCCACAGACTTAGCTTACAATTTTGACAAAAAATCACAAATCATTCTCTATCCTGAAAATATATATCAAAGATACTGAATGGCTTTTTTTAAAAAAAGTCTGTGAAATTATAGCATAGTAAATAGAGAATTCTATTCCAACTGAGTCCCTACTGTGTAATAATAATTATATAGTTAATGTAGCTCGATTCATATATTAGTCCAGTAGCAGATAGTCTGCTCTAGAAACATGGAATAGACTCTTAATTTTTACTAAAGTGAATACCCAAAGGAAGCATTTCAAAATATGCCTTATTTCCAAATTATCTGATTGGTGTGATAATAATAATTGTTTTCCAAATCTCTCATGTAGGGGTGCCTCCCAGCTGTCTACAAAAATCTATTGCCACTGTACTTTAAAACCAAGCCTTCTCAGAGTAGTCTTCCATGCAAGCTGACATAAAATGCTTAGCTAAATTATCCCTCCCTTTTGTTCTCTGTTCTGTAATGAAGTGCATATTTCATTTCAGCTAGTGAGCTGCTAATTTTCCAATAGCAAACAGCTGGAATTTATATATTACAATATGGAGCTATATTCTGCCCCTGTGCTCTAGTAATTGTGTGTGAGCATTCCATCATGGCTGAAGCACAACGTGGTCTTGTTTTATCATTTATGAGCACAGTGGTGATAGACAATATGATTTGTGAACTAGGATGTTCTTAATTCCGATTTCAACTCAGCCAGAAACTCACAAGGTGGCTTATGCATTGAGTTATTTATTTTACTATCGCTCTGAATGACATATTGCAGAATAAAAAGAAATCCAGACAAGAAAGGAAGTGGAGTGGAGGAAAGGGAAGTAGGTAGAACATTTTGTCATGCTGCACGTGAAAACTAAATAAACCACATTGCAAGGGGTGGTGATGGCAGTTGTGGGAAGAATCTCAAAAAGGAATTTGAAGAATATCAAATCATTACTTTACTTTACTTTACTTTACTTTACTTTACTTTACTTTACTTTACTTTACTTTACTTTACTTTACTTTAATGTCATTGCACCTCATACAACAAAATCAAACACCATTTTCAGTGCACATCATGACCAAGACCATGAAAATAAACACACACATCCCTCTCTCTCCACACATTGAACCAAAAATGCCTGACACCGCACCGACACTACACTATACAGCAGAATTCAACAGAGCTACTGCCCTGGGATAGAAGCTGTTTTTCAGCCTATTTGTCCTTGTTTTTAGTATTCTGTACTGTCTGCCAGATGGTAATAGTTCAAAAAAAAAAAGGGGGGGTACCCAGGATGAGATGGATCTTTGAGAATGTTTGGAACTTTCTTAAGGCAGTGGGAGCTATAAAGCTCTTCCAAAGAGGGGAGAGGGCAACCAATGATCTTCTGGGCAATGATGTTAACCCTCTGGAGTGCTTTCCTATATGCCACTGTGCAATTAGCAAACCATACAGAGGTGCATTAAGTTAAGATGCTCTCTGTGGTGCAGCGGTAGAAGGTCACCAGCAGTTTTTCATTCAGTTGTTGTTTTCTGAGAAGTCCCAGGTAGTATAATCTCTGCTGGGCCCTTTTGACCATGCTGCAATGTGAGGACCCCAGGACAGGTCCTCTTTTATGGTAACACCCAGAAACTTAAAACTCCACTCGGTCTCCATTGATAAGTAAAGGGTGGATGTCTGATCTGTTCCTTCTATAGCCCACTATAAGCTCCTTGGTCTTATTGGTGTTGAGGACCAAGTTATTGTGTCCACACCACAAAAGCAGCTGGTCCACCTCATCTCGATAGGCAGACTCATCCCCCCCAGATGAGTCCCACTACTATAATTAATTAATTTAATTAATCATTAAAATGACAGCCAGTGAGAGAATTTCAAATCTTTTACCTTCATTCACTTTAAATTTCAAGTCAAGACTAGGATTTGATCATAACTAAAATCAACTGTTCCTAAACCAACTGGATTATCTTCTAATCATGGACTCAGGCTCCTTTCAGGAAAAAATAGAGGATGAAAATTTCTGGTAAACTGAAACTTGGTTAAGATTTATGCTCACTTTCCTTCTCTTTGATCAAGTAACAAACTGTTAAAGCCTAAGTCACTCATTCCAACTGTTTATAATATGATTTTTATTCTTCACTCCTGATTACAGATGATAGCAGTTTATTTTAGATTTTATCATTTCACAGGTGTTTTTCAAAAAGTGATGTCACTGGCACACCTGGCATAAGAGAAAAGACATATTTCTGGCTATAATCATCTGAGTTTGTAATGGCAAAGCTTGAAACAAGATGCACCTTGACCACCCTGGTATGCTCAATGTGCTATTAACATCAGTGGGATCTTGTTAATGATTAACTTGTACAATTAGTTTCAATAGTTTTTACTGTAGGTTTGATCAAACTAAGCTTCAAACAATCCTATTTTTAATTTCTTCTAAACCAATAAGAGACTTTTGGATATGGAAGTGAAAACACATATCTTAAAGGTCACAAAATAATCCTCACATTAAAATTCTGCGGCTGACACTCTAACAGTATTTTCCAACGGTTTCAGGTTTCACTGGCTGCAGTCAGATGACACTCATTCCACAGATGGTAACACCTGTCTGAACTCTGGGTACTCCCTTAGCTTTCCAGCCCAGGTGTTTCTTTTGTCACCCACATGATAACAATCTGCAGGTGCACAGAACTGTTGGCAGACAAGGCATACATTTCCACGTGATGTGGTAAGGAAGGAAAAGCTTAATCTACAAGAATGTAAAACACAGCAAGATATCAGCTGCTCATTTGAACTCCCCCATTTCCTGAAATGTAGTTTATTCTGATTTGTTGCCAATGCAGCTGGAAATAGAGATAGACTTTTCCCTAACTGGCCACTTTAATGCTTAAATGAGGACCTGCATTCATGGATTGGCACAGCTGAGCTAAGTTTTGAAGAATCAGGAGTTATATCTGATTTACTAGAGGGCAATCTTGACTGAGATAAAGATAAGTGCCATTTTTAAGTCCATAGAAATAGCCAGGCTCCTCTTTAATGCTTTCATATTCTTAGGAATTATTTCAAGTGATCTTTCCATTAAATAAGTTGCCCTGAAGCATTATCAGAATGCCCATGTTGTTTTTAAGGAGGAATTTGAGAGATTAAATGCAATATGCTGACTCTGTAAACTGCTTTGAGAGGACTGTAAAGCACTATGAAGCTGTACATAGGTCTAAATGCTATTGCTGTTGTAAAAGCTGATCATGATTTGGTGCTCTGTTAGTTCTTCTTTTCTTTTGGATTCCAAACATTTTAGAGATTTCAAAAAATTATGAAATAGAGCAAAATGTTTTCTAAGACTAAATTACTGTGACAGTCTGAAGATAAGAGAGGAATAACTTGCTCGACATAGTCCTACATTTTTTTCAACTCGGATTTCAGAAAGATTTATTTGTAACTTTTTTTTTGCTAAATTAATATGAAAGTCTGTGTCCAATAAAGAGCTGTGTGGTTTCAAGTTTGTTTAGCAAACTAAGCCAATATGCATGAATGCAAGGTATTTTGTAACAATTGCATGCCATAGATGCTTCCTTCAGTCTGTTCAGAATAAAGGTTCTTGATCAGGGTGAGGAACAGAATAAATTTGTAATTTTTAAAGCTATAGTTTTGAGAACATATACCACAATATGTGTGCAATTCCACAAAATAGCAATAGCAATAGCATTTAGACTTATATACCACTTCACAGTGCTTTACAGCCCTCTCTAAGAGGTTTACATATTGCCTCCAACAATCTGGGTCCTCATTTTATCCACCTCGGAAGGATGGAAGGCTAAATCAACCTTGAGCCGGTGAGACCCAAAGTGCCAAACTGCTGGCAGCCAGAAGTAGTCTGCTGTACTGCATTCTAAGCACTGTGCCACCGTGGCTCTTGCCTGCTCTGGAAGAGCAGCTTGCCAAATCCTATCATTTTTTGGAACAGTTAATCACAGAACTGTTTACCAAAACCATCTTCTCAGGATGCCACCTACTGCCCATGTATCTTTATCTTTGTTCTAGGCCTGATACTTAAAGAAATGCACTGAATTTTAGCCACAGATTTTTTTTCACCCCCTGGGAAGCTTAAGTAGATCCCCCAGAGATGTTGTTGAGCAGTAAGTAGATATGATATTTAGATAATTAAAACTGCTTTGTGGCACAATAATTTCCAATTTACATGTGTGTGTGTGTGTGTGTGTGTGTGTGTTTTCTTAAGTTTTCGCTGGTATTTATATGTATGGTATTCAGCTTTGTTTGGGTATTTTCCCACATCATTATAGTTGTGCTTTTAAAGTTATAGCGACGTTTCAGTAGAATCTCATCTGCCATCATCAGGCTTGTGTATTGGGTTCGTCTTCATTGGGTGTGTCAGGCTTTCACAGCCATTTCTGTTTTAAATTTTGTGCTTGATTAGCTGGCAACATTGTGTTTTGTGTATTGGGGGCTTTCAGAATGGCTTGGCTTCAGGTGAATGGATGGCTGTCATTTATTAGGAAGCTAGGTTTCATCTGGGTGGCTGGCTGGGGTGTGTTTGGGCTGGAGGTATAACGGGATGTCGGTTTGTGCCCAGGTGCTTGCTTGGCCTGTGGTGTGGAGATTTTTTTTGATTGTGAATGCAGGCTTCCAGATAATTGACAGTCTGGTGGAGTCATCTCTTCTATTCATGCTTTCAGGTTGTTTTTCAATCTCTATGGCTTCTCTGATAATTCTGTAGCTGGGGTATGCTATTGTGGCTAGGGTTTTAGTGCCATTGAAGTCGATGCTATGACCTGTGGCTTTCATGTGTTGGACTAGTGAGGAAGTGTGTTCCAGCTTTTTTACTGCATTCTTGTGTTCATCAAGGTGGGTACTTATTCTTCTATTGGTATGTCCAATGTATATGGCAGGGCATGACGCAAAGGGGACTTCATATATGCCTTGGTTTTCCAGATCAATTTTATCCTTGGGGTTTCTTAGGATGGCTGCTATTTTTCTGTCTTTTCTTTGGGTCTTTTCCTGTGTAAGATTGAGAGTATCTTGGCGACATTTCAATGAGGTCCCACTTGCCATCTTCAGGCTGGCGCTTTTGGCTTTGTGCTTATGCGAGCAAAGCATGATCGGAGCTGCTGTCTCTCTATAAATACTGGTGGGGAGGTGTGGTGTGCTGACTCTGTTGTAAGGTGTGGCTGTGTTGTTATTTCTTGATTGGTTGATGGAGTTGATGTTTGCAGATTGGTTGGCTTTTTTGTAAGAACCTGTGTGGCTGAGGTACTGGCTGTGTGTCTATCAGCCTCCTGTGTTGTAATGACCTGGGTAATGGGTTGTGTGATGACCTTCTGAGTTCTATTGTTGTGACATCCTGGGTTTTGTGCTGTAATCTCCTGGGTTGTTGGCTGTGTTGAAACATCATCAGGTTTTGTGGTGTAACCTCCTGAGTTCCGTGATGTGATATCCTGAGCGGATGGCTGTGATGTAGCATTCCAGGTTCTGGTTTGGCTTCAAGTTTGAGGTCTGACTATATGTTCATGGCATGTGTCAGTTTGCTTAGTTTTGGGGTCGTGGGTGTGGCAGCTGGTGATGCAGCCATGGTCTGGTTTCTGAACAGTGGTTGCCTTTCGTCTAAGGGATGGGTTTGGGTTTGAGTCTGGTGAGGGAGATTGGTGGTGGTGTCATGTATTGTTTTGGGTCTGGTGTCTATCCCTGTAGCTTCAACAGCTGACGCACAGCAATTTGCTGTGCAGCACAAAGCAGCTGTGGTAAACCACTTTGAAACCCACCACTACATCACATTGCCAATTTACAAGCATTGCCTAGTGAATCCACTATATTTTGTTTTACTTGGGGAGCCTAATATTATGAAAATGCATAGTTATGTTTAAATATGCATACTCCCTGTTCAGGTGGTTGATATAATGAAGTTCTGTAAACTCAAATGAGAGAAGATATCTGAAAAATGAAACCAAAAACTTATTATACAACATGTTTTTTCCAGTGGAGCCATGACCCTCTCTAAAAAGAATAATTGCTTTTGGCTCGGTCAAGTGGACTGCTCTCTCTCTCTCTCTCTCTCTCTCTCTCTCTCTCTCTCTCTCTCTCACACACACACACACACACACACACACACACACATTTTTAGCCACCCCATAGATGAAGTTCTCTGAGTACTTTATATTAACACACATTAAAAAATATGATACAGTGAAAATATATATAACAAAACCAAATTAAACACAAAATAAAAACACCATATAAACTGTAGAGCAGCATAGCAGTCATTCTAAAATTAAATCAGTATGATTACAAGTCAATTCAAAAGCCTGGGCTACTGGAAAGATTTTCCCTTGGCATCAAGGTGATGCAACTGTGGATTCCAGTTAGGCATCCCTTCAGGGAAAATTCCATAACTAGAGCTCCAGCTTAGGAAAAAAAATGCTCCCCTGTCATATTAACCATGAGTTTCAGTTGATTAGGTTTTGTGGAACCATCGCTTACTCCAGATATGCAAACTGGGCAGTCCTGAAGATGTTAACATTTATTCCACATATTTCAACAAGTTATCTATTGGCATACAGGTAAATTACCTTTAAAATTTCTTGTAATCAGATCTATAGTATGGGGACAGATTGCTATACGAGGCTCCAGCAATTAATGTATAAGCACTAGGCAAGTTCTTTTTTCATGTTTTATGAGGCCACTTGAATGTTATGACCCAGCTCGATTTAGTCTAAGAAAATAAGAGTGCTATAATTTGTAAAAGACATTAATCACATGTTTGTATGTGTGTGTTAAAAAAAAAAAAAGGCTTTGCATCTCTGTCCATCCCCATCTGGTTTTATTTCAATTCACCCTAGTCACTTATGGAATTTTGCTTAGCTGTCTTCATTTTCCTAGTCAATATTGAATAATGGCCTTCAAAGTAAAAATAATTGGCCTCCATGAGGCTTGTTTTATAACTCTTGTTCACAAAGAATGTGAAAGACTGGAAAATGTGCCTGAACAGAAGGAATGCATTACGTTAGCCCTTGAGAAAGAGCAGTCCTCCAGCTGCATTTCACTGTGTATTTTTATAACAGGCGCCTCCTTGACCAGGCAAGATATTGCTCATAGGTTACCCTTCTGTGATATGCTGTCTGCTTCATCAAACTACACAGGTCACCTCTCCTTTCTCATCCAGCCCTCATTTCGGAAAGATGCATCCAGTTGGAGGGAGGGACTTAAGTTTGCACCAGTGGTGACTTCCAGTATATATATGTGCATGATTACATTTCATGTGATAGAATTCAGCAACCACCCAGTTCACAACCATTGAACAAAATGGAACAGAACAAGTTGTGACTAAAAGCACAACATCAAAGCAAATATCTTGAAACCCATATTGATTACTAGGAAAGCTACAAATATGGAAACCTATTTCTCCCAATCAAAGAGAAACTTGTTTCCCTGTATCTCCAATTGCTGCTTGGTGGAAACAATGGCATAATAAAAACATGTTGTTCAATTTCCTGAAAAGGGAGAAGTTCAGCAGGAAGTGAAGAGATATAGGCATTAAAGAGAAACCAACTTGCATCCCCTAAGAGATTGAGAAATAGTAGGTAACAGGAACTTTTTAGGGTTTTAAGAAAACTGGTATGAGGTGTCCAACATGGCTCCAAGATCTGATCAGAAAAGCCCACATTAGAATTGGCATTCTGCAAAGACATACTTTTCTCATCTTCCAAAGCTAGAAGCTTCTTGTTCCTTGGAAATAATGTTTTGCATAAATAGGCAGTATAAGAGGTTTTTGCAAGGTACAGAGAATGAAGTCAAGAAAATTTTTAAAAAGCTGAACTTATATTGCTTTCATGGCTGCCATCTTGATTTTTTTTAAATCATACTTTGTTAGACATCCTTGTTCTTTCTCAAATTAATCTGGGTCACACAAACTAACCTATCTTATTTTCTTGGTCAACACATGGAAATAGATTGCTATTCCCACCATCTCCTCTTGTTGATCTTCCTGGTCTATTAATTGCACTAATCCTTCTTAATAATCTCCAACTAGGGCCAATTATTAGCTTTAAGTTCAGCCAAGGTAAAGGTCAGAATGTAGCAGAGGAGGAAAGTGTATCATAGGTTTTATGCAGCTGCTTTATGTATTTATTGTTTACGTCCCACTTTTATTATTTTTAAAAGCATCTCAAGATGGTGAACATATCTAATACGCCTTCCTCATCCAATTTCCTTCACAACAACAATCCTGTGAGATGAGTTGGACTGAGAGAGAGTGATTGGCCCAAGGTCACCTACTGGCTTTCATGTTACAGCAGGACCAGAACTCACAGTCCCCCATTCTCTAGCTGATGCCTTAACCACTAGACCAAACTGGTTCATTTTTCCTTCAGAATAAAAGGAAACATCAAGAATGTTTTTAGAAGTCATTAAAGTCACTAGGAATCCCAGTCTTTACTCCATTTTTTTTAAAATATAGTTTATTAATTTTTACAATTAAAACCAGTCACAATACATACACAAATAAGCAAAAGAAAGAAAGAAAGAAAAGAAAGAAAAGAGAAGAGGAAGAGAGGGAAAGGATTTTAAGAAAAGAAAGAAAGAAAGAGGTTACAGGATTAAAAGTATTCTTATTTTAACAGTTTGCAAGATCTTCTTTTGTTTTCATCACCTTAACTTGTGTCATATAACCACACCTGTTTTTAACTTATATCGCTACCTCGTTATTATGTATTGATACTTTTCTTTTATGTGGAATCCCAGTCTTTACTCCATTTAAAACAGGGATTTTAAATTAGCGCTGAACATAGTTGATAGTTATAAGATATGTTTTATTTCTTACATGAAGATCTGGCAACCTAAACCTGATGCCAAAGTTTTCAATAGATTTTGAGGCTGTACATTTATTTAACTAAATAGAGTTCACAGTTTATTTGCATACCAAAATCTTCTCCCAATTATCAAAGTTTTCTTTATTTCATCAAGATAATTTAGGAAGGAGAGAAGAGAGAATCATTTTGTTGCTGATATGGGCAACAAGGAGAGATTAGAAACCCTTGCCAGCTATTGCAAATTACCCTTGAGATAATGCGACTAGGACAGCTGGATTCTAAGGTCAAAGTCCAGGACTTCGTAGTTTAGAGGGTGGTCCAAATTAATATTTACAGAAAAACATTGGATATATTTTTTTTCTTTTTTACAGACAGAATGTGCGACTTTCTGGAAGCTGGTTTGATCTATAAATTATGGATGGTCATTTTATTTATTTTATTTTACTTTTAAATAAGTTTTGTCATCACTATTACGATAGGGTGGTTGGCATAGCCTGCTCTCTGGAAGAGATGGATCCATTAGGACAAAGTTTTCCTCACTAAATTATAGACTAATAGGTCAGTACTTTCCAGCCCAATTCACAAAGCTGTGTGAAGTTCTGGTTCCAATTAGAGTGCCCTTTAAATAGAAAAGTAGGGTAAAACTTTCTAAATAATGAAACAAGACATCATTCAAAGAAAAGAGGGGATTCATGTTTTACAGAATGCTTGGTGAGGAGGCAAAGCAGAAGATTCACTGACTGATAGGTATATTCTAAAACCTGAATGTCCCTTGTGGTGTCTCATATTTTGCTTCTCATCCAAGAAACTTTTTCAGCTCTGACTTGGATGAGAAGCGAAATGTCTTCAAAGAAAAACAAGAAAGTCCAGTTCCTCTTGAAAAAGCCCCTTTGGATCTGTGCCATTCAGTTTTTCTTTTTAGATTTCTGTAATTGCCTTATTTCATTTATCCATTTAATTGGTTTGTAGTTTTGATTAAAACTTGATAGCATTCCTCAAAGCAAAAGTGTCCCTATATCCTTAAGCCTTCTCTCATATCCACAATTGGCATCTTGAAACGGCAAAGAAAAGGCCTAAATGTTAGCATTCACCTTCCTTCTAATTACTGAAATGCCAAGGAGTTGCACAGAATTTTTAAACAGACCTCCCACATTCTTGATGGGATGTTTTCTATCAGAGTGATCCACAAATATTATCATTCAATGACAATAGAGTTTCATCAAGGTATGTCTCAATCCGCAGGATGCAAGCTTTACACAACAGACGGAAAATTTGGCTCAGGAAGAGCCTACTGTGTGTGTTACTTACTGGTTATTGCAGTGGTCATACTGAGTCCCGTATGGTGGTGTATTAACGAATAGCATGCAAGCCACCTTCTGTTGAAACATCTGCAACAGGGAAATTTCAGGCATTATTCCAGGTTTTTTTTTTTTTAATGCTCTGGACCAAATTTTCTTCAGGACTATAAAATCTGGCAGGCAGTACTGTTGTGCATGATTTTTTAATAAACTGGGACATGCCTTTGTTGGAGGAGTGAAGAAAAGGGCTCTTTGGAGATTTGTTTCCATTACGAAAGGTTCAGAAAACACATGACATCTCACAAAACAGTATTTCTTAACTTTTTATTCTCTTTACTTTTCTCTTCCTTTTCCACCAAATAGGGTGGAATAGGGTTTTTCTGCTTTATTCGATCAATCCATGTTTTGCACTGAAAGTAATGAACAAAATACGTGTATTTTCACCATGCAGACAAGATTCATCAAAGAGAATGCAGGGATTTGCCCACTTCTTAAGTATTTTTATGCTGCTGTATGCTGACAGCAATAATCATGAAGGACTTTCACTTTTATCACACACCTTTTCGAGGAGCAGAAAAGGAAGAGGTTGTAGAGGTTTGATTTCAAATGGTCCTCTGTTTGGTAATCTGTGTCAAATTGCAAAAAAAAAAAAAAAAAAAAGAACGGTGTTCAAGAAAAGGAAAACTTTGTGATAAATATCTACATAAACAATACGAAAACATTTGTTTTATTCATTTAAATTTATAGACAGCTTGCAATGAAGACAAGCTTACACACTTCAGGTATTTTGGACTTCAGCTCCCATGGGCCCCAGCCAGCAAGTGGCCCATTAATGATAAGAAAGTAATAGACTAAAACATCTGCAGAACAGATGGTTCTCTAACCCATCAAAACATATCTTGTAAAATACAGTAAGTACATCACCATCTGATTGTTTTTATACTTACTAGAGAAGTGGTAGATCTCATTGTGACCTTATTTTGGTAAGCAACAAATTTCATTCCAATGACAAGAGAAGGGCTTCACTAAATAAATCTGAGAATTAAGAATGTGCTCAGTTCTCCTTTGCTGATAAAACGGCATAGGATAGTGTCAGAATTTGAATAGAACATGTCCACAATAAGTACTATTTATATATACTGTTGTAGTTCGAAAGGAAGTAGAGGCTTAGACCAGGGCATGCAATTAACAAGTTTATTGAAGGAACAGTGGTTGTCGCGTCTGCCAGCCAATGGGCAGACTAGCTTGCGAACAACGGCTGGCTTGGCTTGACAGCCGGCTTTATATAGCCGGCTGTCAAACGGCGCCAGCCAATAGGAACGGTTGTTGAACCTGCTTAAAGAGCGGACCCGGTTGGAGCCCCAACCGGTTCCCAAGACATAACACCCCTTCCCCCTAGATGGGAACACATATAGTCTTTGAGATACGCCGGTGGTCTGTGTTGGCGACCCGAGCGACGTAACTCAGGAGAGTCATTGGGCGAAGACAAGTTCGCGGACCCCTGGTCAGGGTACGTAGGGGGGCAAACAGGGCTCGGTGCAGGAACTGGAGCCAGGGAAAAGTCTCTGCCTTCGCTGGGGATAAACGGTGGTGCTCCCGGCTGGCAGTCCCGGTCTACTGCCTGCTCCCTCTGCTCCGTTGGTGAAGGGTGGTCACTCTGGGGATCACTAGCTGGACCTTGGAGTGGCGCCCGTGGCTCATCTGGTGGAGACGGGTCTGGGCCGGTCAGGCTGCTCCGTCGTCTCCGCAGCTGGTCCAGGTGTCTTCGCCACACACGACCGTCTTCAAGTTGGACCCGATAAGATCTCGGACCTGTGACAGCCACGACTTTCCCAGCCACCCACAGTGGGTCCCCCGCGTAGTTCCTAGCAAACACTAGGTCCTGAACTGCGAAATTCCTGGCCAGACTGTCAGACCCCAAAGGGGTGTCTGGACAGTAGTGGGGTGCAGCCTGTCTAAGGTAGTCCTCAGGCATCTCCCCATCAGCAGCTCAGCCGGGATTTGTTCGTAACGGTGCACGGTGTGGTATGCTGGCTTAGGAGGAATTGAGACAGTTTAGAATGCCAATCCACTTGGCCGAACCTGGCTAACGCCTCCTTGGCTGATCTGACTGCCCGTTCAGCCAACCCGTTGCTGGCGGGGTGGAAGGGGGCCGTGAGGACGTGTCTGATGCCTAGATTGGTGACATACCTACTAAATTCGTTCGAGGTGAACTGGGGGCCATTATCGGAGACCAGTGTGTCAGGGAGTCCGTGAGTTACGAAAAGGTGAGTCAGGGCTTTAACAACTGCCTGTGTGGTGGTCGTGGGAAGTAAGGCCACATCTATCCATTTTGAATAGGCGTCCACGACCACCAAGAAGGTCTTGCCGTGCATTGGCCCGGCCAGGTCGATGTGAAGCCGTGACCACGGGGCATTGGCACTTTCCCACTTTGTGGGTGTGGCGGTTGGCGGGGCTGCCCTAGATTCCTGACAGGGTCGACACGAGCTTACCCACTTGGCGATCTGATCGTCCATCCCGGGCCACCAGACGTAACTTCGAGCTAACGCCTTCATCCGCACGATTCCTGGATGGCCCTCGTGCAGCATCTTCAGGACGGGCATGCGAAGGGTGGTTGGTATGACCACTCTGGTACCCCACAATAGGCATCCCTGCAACTTAGAGAGCTCTAGCTGGCGAGTTTTAAATGGGGTGAAATCAACTGAATAGTTAGTTTCCGGCCACCCCCTCCCTACCCAGTCCAGAACCTGGGCGATTGTTCTGTCCTTCTTGGAATGTGATGCTATGTCGTCTGCAGTCACCGGCAGCTTGAGTTCGTTTACATCAAAAATGGCATGCACAGGAGCTGGGTCCTCGACTGGGGCTGGCAAGGGGCAGCGGCTGAGGGCATCAGCGTGGTTTAGATTTTTTCCGGGACGATAGACCAGTTTGTACGAGTAAGCCGCCAGGAATAAGGTCCATCTGGTCATTCTAGGCGACAATATCTGCGGGGTTTGCTTTTCCCCTGATAATAATCCTAAAAGCGGCTTGTGATCAGTAATAAGTTCGAATTGGTGTCCGAATAGAAATTGTGGAATTTTTGACTGCTGCTATTGCAGCCAAGGCCTCCTTATCAACCTGGCTGTAATTACGCTCAGTCGCTGAAAGGGTTCTTGAAAAGAAGGCAATTGGTGCCTCGGAGCCATTGGGAGCCTGTGACTTAAGACAGCTCCTATCCCAAAAGGGGATGCGTCTGCGGCTAGGACCAAAGGAAGGCGTTGGTCAAATTGTATTAAGACAGCCTCAGAGGTGAGTAGAGATTTGACTGCCACAAATGCTTGGTTTTCTTTGGGTCCCCAGTGCCATGGTGTGTTTCTGTCTAAGAGTCTGTGCAATGGCTCAGCAACTGACGCCTTGTGTGGGAGAAATGAAGCGTAGAAGTTCAATAATCCCAGGAAGGCTTGTAACTCGGTTTTGTTGGTAGGCGTGGGCGCCTCGTGGATGGCCTTGACTTTCGATTCCACCGGGTGGATGCCTGAGGCGTCTAGCCTGTAGCCTAGAAAGTCCACCTGTCTAGTGGCGATGGTACACTTCTCCCGTTTTAGTTTGAGGCCATGCTGCCTGAACTTCTCTAATACTGCCCTGACTCTCTGGATGAGTTGGGGTCTGTCCCTGGCTGTGACTAAGATGTCATCGAAATATGGCACTACGCCGGGGAGACCTTGGAGGATTCGCTCCATCAGTGATTGGAAAATACCTGGGGCTACACTTACGCCAAACTGGAGATGCTTACATCTGAATGCCCCTCTGTGTGTAACTATGGTCTGTAAGTCAGCTGTTTGGTTATCCACGGGGAACTGTTGGTATGCCTGTGACATGTCCAGTTTGGCGAAAATGGTGCCAGGTTCGAATATGTGTAACAGGTGCTGAATGACTGGGACTGGATATGCGCTAACCTGTAGATAACGGTTGATTGACATCTTGTAGTCAGCACAAATTCTTAGATTACCGTCTTTTTTTAGCGGGGTGACTATTGGGGTCTCCCACTTAGCGAAATCTGTGGGTTCTATCACCCCTTGTTTTAGTAGTTTGTCTAGTTCCGCGTCCAATTTGGGGCAGATGGCGAAAGGTACTCTACGTGGTTTTAAGCGAACGGGGACTGCCTGTGGGTCTACTGAGAAGGAGATGGGAGTGCCCTTATAGCAGCCTAACTCACTACTAAAAACGTCAGAGTAGTCTGTAAATAAGGAGTTAACATCAGAAGTTGAGACAGCATGGACTCCTTTTATACTAAGGCCGAGAGAGGGGAACCAATCCAACCCCAAAAGACTAGGGAGGGCACCATTAACAACCACTAAAGGCAAATGGCCTTTAAAGGTTTGGAATTTCACGAGAAACTTGCCTTTCCCGAGGACGAGGATGTTCTTTCCTTGGTAGTCTCTCAAGGTGAGATGGCACTTTTGAAGTTGGTTCTTTGTCAGCCTGGGCTGGATCTTCTTAAGCGTGTCCCAAGATATGATTGAGAGCGCTGACCCCGTGTCTACCTCCATGCGGCAGGGATTACCTTCTAGTAAGACAGAAAGTGTAATTTTATTGGGGGTGTAAAGTGTGTGGTTGGCTTGGTAGCAAGTATGGCATTTTTCTACTTGCCTTCGGGGAACAGGAGAGGAAAGAGATCTTTGTGGAGAGGTGCGCGCTGCCTGGCAGACTCTTGCGAGGTGACCTTTCTTGTGGCAGTTGTGGCAGGTGGCGTTTCTGAACCTGCAAGATGCCCGGAAATGGGAACCTCCACAGGTCAGGCATAAAAGAGTTTGTTTTGGGCCACTGTTGTTTCTTGGCCTCGCTCCTACCTGCGGCTGTCTCGTTGGTTTGAGGTGATGCACATCGGAGTATTCTGCAGGGTCATCCTCACTAACCGCTTCTTCAGAGTGTACGGAGGAAGTGCTGGGTCTGGGAGCGGTGCCCTGGATCTCAGCTGCGGACTGTGCTTCAAGTTCTGCAGCTAAGGCTTCTTCAACTGCCTGGGGGAGGTTGAGGTCTCTTCTAGCCAGCAAACGCCTCTGGAGTTTTAGATCCCTCACCCCACAGACGAGTTGGTCGAGCAGCATGTCGTCCAAATAGTTCTTGAACTCACATTGTAGAGCTGCTGTCCTCAGGGCTGCCATATATTGATTTATGGATTCCCCCTCGGCTTGCTTCCTCATCCTAAAGGCGAAGCGCCTAGCAATCTGAGACGGTTTTGGTGAGTAGTGGTTGGATAGCGTTTCCACCAACTCTGCCCATGGGACATTCCCGATTTCCCGTGGGGCCAGGAGTGCTGTGGCGGTGTCGTATACTACAGCCCCACAGTAGCTGAGGAAGTAGGATTTCTTCCTCTGCTCCGAAACTTCAGCCAGTCCAATGGCATCGATAAAGTGGTTGAAGCGATTCTTATACGAATCCCACTTTTCCTCATCAGGTTTGAAAGGGGGGAATACTGAATTGACATTCATTTTGGACCCCTCAGTCTCTTGGTAGACTGGTCTGCCTCACTGGGAGCTCGTTGTCTTGGATTGATGCTGCTTGAGGGCGTTGGCGGCTGTGGCTACAGTGCCCTATTCCCACTCAAGGACTTCGGCTTTTCTGAGGCGCTTGAATTTTCGTGCTCTTTTGCGAGCGTTAGGCGGCTGTGGCTGTGGTGCTGTGCTGACAGCGCTTTAAAATTCGAGCCCTTTTTCTTATTATAATTATTATTTTTTTTTTTTGGCGAGGCGGCTGAGGCGCTCGCAATTTCACTTGGAGACTTCACTTAGTGACAGCTACTGTAATTAGTGTCCTTTTGTGATCGAGGCGGCTGAGGCTCTCAGCGCCGTAGCTTGCTCTAGAGGCTGCAGTTCAGTGACAGCCGTTAGAATTTTCGCGCCTTTTTTTTTGCGCGCGCGCGGGCGGCTGCAGCTTCAGCGCCCGACTTTCACTATCCGTGGTGCTCTAACCATCGCGACTTTCACTGACAGCGCCCGGCCTTCTCTAACCGCGGCAGATCTAACCTGAGCGGCTCCAGCACTTTCACTTCGCGATGACAGGCTGCTGAGTCCGAGGCTCAGTAAGCAAACGGCAAACAGGCTTCTGAGTCGAGGCTCGGAAGCAAACGCAAGCGGCTGCAGCTTCCGATGACAGGCTCCTGTTCCTTGGGAAAATGCTCCTGGCTAGCCTTCACATCCCACCTTCATCGCCAGTGTTGTAGTTCGAAAGGAAGTAGAGGCTTAGACCAGGGCATGCAATTAACAAGTTTATTGAAGGAACAGTGGTTGTCGCGTCTGCCAGCCAACGGGCAGTCTAGCTTGCGAACAACGGCTGGCTTGGCTTGACAGCCGGCTTTATATAGCCGGCTGTCAAACGGCGCCAGCCAATAGGAACGGTTGTTGAACCTGCTTAAAGAGCGGACCCGGTTGGAGCCCCAACCGGTTCCCAAGACATAACATATACACTTTGGGATAGTTTCTATAGGAAAGCATCACTGAAATGTAAATGCAACGTTATTTGCTATTCAACAGACAAATCTACATGGCCAAACATAATTTGGAGATCAATATATAATTCATGTTTACATTGCAATCATATTTATAACATGCTTGTGCAGATAATCTCACTGAGATGAAATTATAACCTTTGAACCTGAATGAATGAGCTCTGCTACAAAATAATGCACGTTGCTAAACCATATCCCAACCAGAAAAGGTTGCATGTCACAATCTGTTTGCAAATCTTATACAAAAAAACTTTTGCTTCTGAATAAAAAAGAAAAAAGGAAAATTAGTATAGGGAAACTGGAATCCATAGGAGTGGGTTGTTATACAATATTCCTGTTTCTCTCTGCCTTACACGAAAAAAGAGTCGACATTGACTAGCAGACTATATGTATTTATTTTGTTAAATTTATTTGCTACCTGTCTTGCCATGGGTCTACTCTGGGTGACTTATGACCATTTTTCACACTTATGACCATTGCAACATCTAATATAATGATTTATATTTGGGTTCTTGACAACTGATTCACATTTATGATGGTTGTAGTGTTCCTGGGGGTCATGTGATCACCTTTTGTGACCTTCTGACAAGCAAAATCAATGAGAAAGCCATGTTCATTTAACAATGGTGTTACTAATTTAATATCTGCAGTGATTCACTTAACAAATGTTGCAAGAAAGTTCATAAAATGGGGCAAAACTCATTTAACAAATTTCTCACTTAGCAACATAAATGTTGGACTCCATTGTGGTCATAAGTCGAGGACTATCTATATATACAGGGTCATTTATTATAAAAGGGACAGTTCTTTATTTCAGGAATCTCTCTTTTAGAGATATTTAATTATTTATTTTCTTGGGTTTTGCACTTGAATTTTCCTTAGCAAAGGAAATAAACATAATACAGCAATAAATATTTTACTCTATCTGGTAGTCATCAAAAAGTCAAAAGGCACCAAAAATAAAGGGGGCGGGGTTGGACTACTGGATTGGGAGCTGTATTATCAGGCCTCAGTGCTCACATGGGTGAAAGAGTGGATAAATCTGAAGAACAAAAGAATATTTACCTTTGAAAGACACAACTTACAAATGAGGTGGCATGCATTTATTTGGTATGGGAAAAGTAAAATACGTAGATACTTCCAAAGACACTGTATCAGGAACGCTCTGCTTTCAGTATGAGAAAGAATCGAACAGAAACATTACATGAAAATACCGGTCTGGCTATTCACGATGGAAGCGCTAATATATCAAAATGCTCTTGAACTGAAAAAAATTGTAAGGTATAAAGATATCCTAAATGAACAAGGGGACTTAAAATCAAAACAGGAACTAAAAAAAAATATCAAGGAATTGATTTGGCCCGGTGGCCGCATATTCAAATACAAACGAAACACAAGAAAGATGCAGAAATACATGAATTCCATAAAGAACCCCTAGACACAGATCAGATATAAAGAAAATATATAACTACCTATTGAACTTTAAAATGGAGGAAGAAGAAACTATGATAGCATTGGCCAAAATTTTTGGATATACTATAGAATTAGACAATTAGCAAAAAGTTTGGGAAAGAAACTACAAACTAACAATGTCAACAACATATAAAAAAAACCTTTACAAAATGTTCCACAGATGGCATTTGCTGCAGGCAAGAATGGCAAAAAGGTTCCAAAACATATTTCCAGAGTCCTGGAAATGTAAACAGATACTGGGTTTCTATTACCATATGTGGTGGATCTGTCCAATGGCAAAAAAATATTGGTTAAAGATAAAAAGATGGTTAGAAGAAATGACAACACAACAAATAGATTTAAAATCAGAATTGTTCTTACTAGGTATACTACCAGGGAAATATAACAAAATAATTATATATTTAATATTACATGTAATAACAGCAGCGAGAATTATGTACGCACAAAATTAGAAAAATGAAAATATATCTATAAATGAAAATGTAATGAAGAAAATACTAGATTGTGCTGAAATGGACAGGTTAATGATAAAAATTAAGGATAAAGAGGAAACAGAGTATTATTTAACTTGGGACTTATTTTATAAATGGCTAGAAAATAGAAGCAGAAGTTAGTAAATTTATAATTAAGGATGAGCAATTTATGTATATGTATATGTGGGTATATATATCATAAGGACTGGATTATATTTGATTTTAGATTAAAATGTGTAGGACGATTAGAAGTGAAAATTATATTGTATATATTATGAGAATAATGTTATAATTATGGTGTGTATAATATGTGTATTCAAAAGAGATTTGATACAGACAATACACTGCTGTTGCAGAAATGGAAACATTATGTATAACAAAGGAATATGTATAATAAAAAAATAATTTAAAAAAAGCTCAAAAGTATTGCGAAGAAATATACCAAAACATCCAGAAAATTTGAAAAATACAATCTGAACTGAAACCACAAATATTTTTATAGGATAAAACCCCAGAGACTCAAAACGGATAGCATCATGACTTATTAAGATATATGTGACAGTGGCAAAATCAATCTGGTACGTTGGAAAAGAGCAGTCTTTCTGACAATACAAGATTTGGAAAACCAACATGGAAAAATTGACTATATATTCTTGTAAGAGCAGACAAACCAAATTCACACAGGAATGGCTCCCTTATATACAATACATCACACAGAAATGAAAGTTAAGACACTTAAGAGTATGGCTTTTGAAGAAGAAAAGCAGTTGTTTAAAAATAATTAAAATGATTGATATAGAAATGAGCAATAATTGTAGAAGTTGGAAGCACTGTATAAAAATATTTAAGTGGCAGTTAGCAGTTGAAGGGGGAAAATGAAAAGGGTAGTTAAATGCTTTTTCTTATAGATCCAACTTTTTTCCTGCCTAATTTTTTTAAAATACTACATCAGATTTCATCTTTTGAATTTCCACCTTAATAATACTAATAGGAAAAAAAAACCCAAACAAATAAAATAAATGAGTTAGGGATTATATTTTTATGCATGTACCACTAGTTTCAGTAGAATGTGGTATAAGAATTTTTCACAAGAATGCTTTCAGTTATTCGTGTTAATATATGGAACTTTATTTATAGTTTAGCAAAATAATCCATGGAATCTAAATACGTACTTTATCTCATGTTCACTTGTTTGGCTTCCAAAGCCTACAGCTAAAGACATTGCTTAGATGATTTATCTTCTCTCTTACAGGTGGCCAATATTACTAAACTCATTTCAGCCAAAATAAACATCTGAAGCTGTTATTCTTGGAAAACATCTTACAAGGAAAATGGCTTGCATCTGAAGTTTGCCAGGCAAGAAAAAAGAAAAGAAAAGAAGTGAAGTAAAACAAACCATCATATAGTTATATTGTGGTTGCTGCTATTGTCCCTTCAATGTGTAAATCGTGTGCAGAAAAATAACATGGATTAAAAAGCTCAGTGGTAATCCTCATATCCTACTGCAACTGAACCAAAGTATGCATGGTTAGTGTAATAAATTTTTTTCCCAGTTTTGCACTTCCTTTCCCTTTCTGTTGATTTCTAGATACCAAATCTTAGGTTTGTGTAATTGTGTAGATTCAGATTCTTACACTTTTTTGTTCTGCAAAGCACCATGTCCATTATGGCAACCATTTTCACTGTAGTAAACACACAGCAGCTGCCCCTTTCCTTAACAATATAAGTTTGTTCTTTTCCCATTGGCTGTTTGAGTGTAGTTTCTATTTTATTAGCATATTGAGATATTCCAGAGAGAGTATCTTTCTGAGAACTGTGGAATATATTACTATTGCTTCTTTAATTCATCCGAGTTTCTTGTTTGAAAAGCTACAAAGCTGTCTCTTAGCAGCAGCTACCCGAAATGTGTACCTCAATATTATTGTAATGGTCATGTGCCCTCATTGTTTTGCAGATGATAAAGTACTGAAAATAACAGAGAGATCAACTTTACCAATGCTGGAACAGCAATGACAAGGGATTAGGGCAACTCTGCAAGCTAAGGGATAAACAATTAAGTACAAAATGTTCCCTTGCACCTGGGATGATGAGGCAAGTCCAGTGTTGAAATACCTCCTGCTAGGAACTGTTCTGCCCTCTCCTGTATGCATAACCATATGTGTAGTTCTACAAAGTGAGGAGAGCTCTTTCTCAATGCAGTTAGTCCTCAACGTACAACCATTTGTTTATTAACTATTTAAAGTTACACTGAAAAAAATGACTTATGACCGTTTTTCACACTTATGATCATTGCAGCATCTCTGTGATCATGTGATCAAAATTTGGATGCTTGGCAACTGGCCTGTATTTATGACGGTTTCAGTGTACTGGATCACGTGATCACTTTATGCAACTTCTGACAAGCAAAGTCAGAAAGCCAGATTGACTTAACAACTGTATTACTAGTTTAACAACTGTAGTGATTTGCCTAACCACTCTGGCAAGAAAGGTTATAAAATGGGACAAAACTCACTTTACAACTGTCTTGCTTTGGGTTCAGTTGTGGTCATAAGGCAAGGACTATCCATACCAGTTTCTTGCATGAAATACTTGTAGACATGCTCTGTGGAGTATAAATTTTGCTTACTCTATTTAGCTGCTTCTGGTATCAGCAAGGGGCTAAAGAAATAGGTAAATGAGAAATGGATTCCAGTTATGGTTATATAGCTTCTGCTGGAAATAAGGGACAGTTTTTTTCTCTTCGGAATGAAAAGCTTTTGTCCAGAAACCAAGGCCTTCGCTATCTTTCAAGGTCACAGGCCACCACAACCTTCTATAATACCTTAACACCCTTCCCTTGAATATTTGAAGGCTTTGTTAAGGGGCAACATGAATAATCAAATGTGTACAAATGAAAATCGAGGAAGATGTGTGTGGGAGGGTTTTTTGAAACTCTTGAGCTACCTACAACCACTTTACATCCTGATTGTTAACATTACCGAAAGACATTATCATCTAATCTATGCTGACTTGGCTAAATCCAAGGACATGGGAAGGACATTTCTTTATGACCATTATCATGAAGATTTGCATAGGCCACTAACAGATATTAGCATAAATGGACATGTGTTAATGTCTAAGATTTGTAGGGATCACCTCTAAAATTTCTTAACCCTTGATAATGTTGCTGTTTGTTTACCTGCTGCCACCAGAGGATGGCGCTATGAGATGAGAGAGATAGAGAGCTATTACAGATGAATTGGCAGCAGCAGCAGTGGCCATGGCTAAAAGGAAGAGATATTATCAAGGCAGTGCATTGCTGGAATCATTGGCTAAACTCTTCATCACCAATAAAAGGGTTGCAATCAAAGTAGGAGTGTACACCAGAAATAGCTAAGGAATCCCACAATACTTTAGTGGGTTTTTTTTAATGGAAATTTATCATCTCCACCAGGGTAATACCAGAAACTGCAGTACCACCAAATACATACAAAATGATCCCAAATAGTGTTTGTTTGGTTGTTTGTTTGTCTAATTTTTATGATCTGGCCTTGAATGATAATAAACATTTATTTGTAATATCATGATTCACATTTAGTAATGGGTCCATATACACAAACAGTTCAAAATCTCCTTGTGATAAAACGTATTTTCTCTTGTCTGGCTGTACGTGTTTCAATGTACATATTATTTGAATACAATATTTTAAAGTGTGCCCTGGACAATGTAGACTTCAATTTTTTCTACTTCTCCTACTTCCTCTTTTAGCATAACAACAACAACTACTACTACATTCTGTGAATGGTTAGGTTAAAAGCTTTATCAAGAAGCTGACTATAACCTCGTAAATATCTAGGTTACCATCACATGAATAGGCCATAGACTAAGTTCAATAGACCATATAAAGGTTGAACGATGATTGATTTTGATGCACAGACAGAAGCATCGTGAAGTCAGTGCTTGATAAACTGCATATACTAAGTGAGACAATTGTCAGAAGTGAAGATGCTTCTCCTGTAAAGGTCAAAGGTATCTTCTGCTGAATGGCAATGTTTGCTAATAGATACAAATGATGCAATACAAATGCATCCTAGCTCTTCCTCTTTCAGTGGGCCATATGCCCATTTTAACACCTGGTGACTCTGTAGTGTAAGCACAATTGAAGACTCATGATAGCTTTGTTTTGTTAAGATGTGCTGCTTTTACCTTACACACAGTTGCCAATTGTGTGTATGTGTGTGTGATTATTGCCCATCTGCTGCCCTTTCTGGCATAGATAGGAAGACAGCATATGGGCCAGATAGCAAGCACACAGAAGGCAGAGAAGTAGGAAGAAGCTCTTAATATTCCTTTTTCTACCACTTTCTTGACTCTTACTAAACAATTTGAATTATAACTAGGAAACCATTCTCTAGTAAAGCTCCAGTAAAGCTCCTCCCACCCCCCCAAATGGGAAGAAAGCAGGGTTTTCCTCAGTTTAACCCAGGATGGAGAAGATGGGGAACTGCAAATCAGCTTCTCAAATTCTTTCAAGAGCATCTTGCTTTTGTTATCACTCTTACTTTTTGAAAAACAAGACAAAAATAACAATTATATTTTTTGCTGTCGATTTTCAGCAGTGTAATTTCAGTGCTAAAACGGAATCTGAAATCTACAGGTTGGCAACCTCTGGTTTAATCACATCCAATTTTCCCCCCTATATTTTCATATAAAATACAAATTTTATTGAAGAAACAGTAATGATTGGAAAGCAATTAAGTTTGACAAACCTCCCTCCAAATGATGCCTGTATTTTGGTTTTACAATTATGTTTCCCAACTAGACTTTATTGTAAAAGAAACAGCAATCTGTGACTTGAATTGAATAGCATTGTAAAGGATTGAATATAGTAAGGATTGTAACTTTCCCATTGAAGTTAGGTGATCTTAATTTCTTTCTTTTATAATGGTATCTAGCCTGGGATTTCCAAACTTACAGACCCAATATGGAGGAAAGATAGAACAGTTGTGGAGTAAATAAAGTCCTGAAATGCATCAGAAACTAAAATTCAACATCTTCATTTTCACAGTTAATTTATCTTACCAATTTTTAAAAGTCATCACCATAATGTAAGGCCATCACTTCATTATGCACTGAGAAGAAGTGCTTCCTTTCATCTGTCAATCATTTTTCTTTATTGTTTCCAATCTTGTTTTATAAGCAAGAATGAAGAAATTGTTTGATTTACTTCATGTACATTATGTTTAATTTTTATAAATGCTTGGAACAATATTGAAATGAAGAATAGTATTGGCATCTGTGGGTCCAGTCTTGAAAATTTTTGATATGTCTTAAGTACAGAAATAGCATGTATTATTTGCATTTAATTATTTGCCAGAAAACTAAATTTTAGGTTGAAAATTTAGTTATATATGATATTAAGGGAAACTAGTTATAATGAAGTTTCTAATTGGACAGTATATAATTTCAGTTTCTTCAAAAAAGATATTTACTTTCCCCTAACATTTTTGTACAAAGTTAGTATTCATGAAATACTTTCAGATCAGTCTCTTAAATATTCTATTTTCAAAATCCTTTATTTCATTTTGAATTAAAATATATTAGCAATCTATTTACATATCAAAACAGGAAATACATGGTTTTCATACACTTAATTTTCCACTGGACCATTTTACAAATGAAAAAACATCCTAAGAAATGTTCTGTTGGACCATAATTTGTTCGATAAACTAAAATTAGCTAGGCTCATACATCATGATAAACTATAATCTATACTTTATCAAACACAGTGGGGTATTCATTTGTACAATAAAGCAAACGCTAACAAATATTTTCTATGGGTGAGTTATATCACTTCTATATGTAACTGTTCCCATGCTACTCAGTCCAGATTAAAAATGAATGGTTAAATTCTAACATTGCCACACTTTGTTACTGATTAAATTAATTCTACAGTTGACCCTAATGCTTGAACAATAAACATACCGAGTTTTGCAATTCTGACTGACTGACTAATAACTCAACTATGATTAGGCATGGCTGATGATGATTTGACTGCATCTACTTGCGAGGTTGCTGAATTTTTAGTACACATGAAAAAGATTCTAGACACTTTATGTGCTGTAATTATGAACTCTGACTTTTATAATAAACTTCTTTGAAAAGGCATGGGAGTTGATTTGCTTACTTTCAGCCTAGATATTATTGTAGTCATCAACTATTAACTGAATTTTAAACATATGGGTCTTTCTTTATTGTTTTAAATGTATATGGTATTTTATTGTCCCAAAGGTGCTTTTTCCAAAGGCAACTGGACTTTCTGGTTTTTGTTTGAAGATGTTTAGCTTCTCATCCAAGAAGCTTTTCCTGATATAATATTTTATTGAATAACAGTAAACCCCATAGAGTCAGGTTGGCAATGTGGATAACATACATACATACATAAAATTCAGTGTAATTCTGAAAAGTGAAAAGATGGATGACTGGGAATCTAGGTCAGAGTATATATGTATTTAAAAGTTTTCACTCCCAAGCTAATGGACTTTCCAATCCATTGGGTTTGTTACTAAGATTGCCAGTCTTATCAATTTCCATTTTTGGAAGTCATAAAAAAGACACAGTGGAATACAGGAGGGCAGTGTCTCTGGGAAAAAATGGCCTTCTCCAGTGGTGGGATTCAAATTTTTTTACTACTGGTTCTGTGGGCATGGCTTGGTAGGTGTGGCAGGGGAAGGATACTGTAAAATCTCCAATCAGAGGTGGTATTTGCCATTCTCTGAACTACTCAAAATTTCCACTACCAGTTTTGCAGAACTGGTCAGAATCTGCTGTATACCACTCTGGCCTTCTCTGTGCATTAATCCCTTGTTACTCTCCTTTCACAACATATGCTGAGTATTCATTTGGGAAGCAAAGGCACAGAATTCCAATTTATATGGTTTTCTGGTGATGCTGCATCAATTCAAGACATCTTATCCATGCACAGCTGCTTTTAATTTTAAAAGTTCACAAGATTTGAGCATGGAGCTATTGAACTTTTGTCTGAAACTTGGCAAGCTGGACCAAAAGTCTGAAGTTCAAGCAGCCTGAGAAACAGAGTTTCTCCAAGAACTACAGCCATTGTATCAGAAAAGAAAAATGTTCCTTCTTTGCTTTCCTAAATTTCCTGTCATCAAATGTATACTGAGTGGCTAATATGTTGAGTCAGATAGAGGAAAGCAAAACTAGAGGTTACTTTTGATTTTGTTTGGAAATAAGCCTAAAAATTATCCCTGTTTCTATCTCTCTCTCTTTCTCTCTCTCTCTCTGTCTCTGTCTCTGTCTCTCTCTTTCTCTCCCCCCGTGAGAGGTGGGGGAGGGAGGAGAACAGGCTTAGTTTGGTTTCCCTGAGAAGTCAACATGAATTCAGGCACATTGTAATCCATCTAGAAAATTCATTTATTGGGGAAGTTAGAAATATAATAAACAAAGATGTCATATAAGCAGTCAGTTGTTTTCTTCTTAACTTTTAAAGGTTGTTCTTTTTATACTGAGATATGGGTTATTCATGATTGAAATAAATGCTTTCTCTGTCCCCCCTCCCCCTTACTTTTAAAATTAGTGTCTAACATGGTAGATATATAAAAAGTTCAGAAGATGATTTGCCTTTTCAAATCCTTTTTCCAGATGTTACAGGCTTGGCATGCTGCCTTGGTTAAGTGTCAAGCCTGGTTTGGGTTTTCTTTTCTTTTCTTTTTTCAACTTTGCTCTGGTGGTCCCAAAGAGTTACTGGAAGACTTGTTGGACATGTTTTGTATC
Source organism: Pseudonaja textilis (assembly GCF_049901715.1). Classification (NCBI taxonomy): domain Eukaryota; kingdom Metazoa; phylum Chordata; class Lepidosauria; order Squamata; family Elapidae; genus Pseudonaja; species Pseudonaja textilis. Next base: position 173,983,066 of record NC_141992.1, on the reverse strand, counting down.
ACTGTATACACCAATAGTGACATTGAAGAGAAACAGGTAGAGCAATGGAAGGGGAATCTGGTTTCTGTCTTATTTAATTCTGATAGCCGTCTCCCTGTCTGCCTAAGCAGCCCTGAAGCATTTTCTGAGTCCTTCTTTGGCTTCTTTTTGCACTTTTTGCCTTTGTACACTATAATCTCTTCCTCCACCACACATCCATTCACTTCTCGCTCCCTAGGGAAGGCTGTCAAAAATCCTTATCGGCTGATGAATGAAAGGAATTTTTGTCTCTGCTGCCTGGAACTGTTTAATGCTGTTCTGGATTATGCTTGGTCAAGCAAATAAAATTTTATATTTATATTTTGCATGTAGTCTGAATGTTCCTTTGATGAAAGTTAAGGTGCCATCACTGTCTTAAATGAATGGTTAAAAAAAGATGTCTAAATAAATAGTGGTTGTTATTCCACTTGCTCAAATCCTATCAGCCCAATTTGTATTTTATGTAAATTTTTAATTAGAAAAAAATAAACTTATTAACTGTTGCATTGTCTTCTTGTAATTCCTAACTCAAATGGTAGGGATACAAGGATTTTGATCTTCCTCAACATCTGACTAGGGAACACTGCTTAGTTATCTGCAACTAAAATTAGAATATAAATGAGTAATGCCAAATAATTTTGAATGAGCCCAGCTTTTTATCAGTTTAGTCTTTCACAGCAAACAGGTTTATCAGTGTCTCCTTGCCAACAGTGGACAATAGCACAACCTCTTTTCAATATCGGTCTGCAGTATCTGAGCATAATATTCGTTTCATAGTCTTTTTCTGTGTGTTGAAGCTAAGCAGGTTTGAGTTAGGTTGGCTCTTGAATGGGAGAACTAAAAGAAATTTAGTCATAGAGAAGGTCATGAAGGCATTCTAGAAGAAAGCAATGGCTACCATTCTGCAGTGTTGTCAAAATTTGTGTGGATGTGTCCCTGAAGGCACCAATAGTTGAAATCTTTTGGACGGTGATATTATTCATTGTCAATTTTCTTGGAGCAAATTGTTAGATACATAAACATTATCTCTACCCTCCCTTCTGCTTGAAACAGCCACATCTTGAAAACAATATGTTGGAAACTAGAACAAATAGCAGGGAAGAATCAAAGTTGTTGGGATTATTCATTTTCTCTCAGATACCTGCTTTTTAAATATTTTTAAAACTCTTTCTTTTCCTTCATCTCTCTTATAAAGGAGGTAAGGAAAATTTATATGAATTTATTGCTTAAAGGGAGTTTTTAAGCTTGATCTGAGAGCTATATGAAATTAATTGTGAAAGCTGTGGGTTGCTTTGCAAAAAAAGATCTTGGTGTTGTTGCCCAAGATCTTGCAAGATTACAGTCAAGCTCCATGAAACCATGTTAGATTTCATAATTTAATAGGATTTAACAAGCATTTTTTAAAAATGGGATTTGGGCCACTGCATAAAGGCTCCTAGGTGTAAAATATGTTTGCTGGCTCCCAACATAGATCCTAGGGAGTTTATGATTTCTCGACTTTTTTCTTAAAATATCTAATCATTATTATGTTCTTTCCTTCCCATTTTTAACATGGAGAATTACAGGAGAAGGTTGAGATATACAAAACTGTTCTGCACACACTCTTCTGCATATTGGAATTTTGTAGAACACGTTCATCTCTTATCCCTAACAGAGCCTGGGAGAACAGTGTACTTGAATCTATGATTATGTGTGTATAATGTGAAGTGGAATTTATATGAAGGTATCTGTATGTTATATCCCAATGGAAGTAGATCAGCCGTCATTGGAAGGAGTAGCACAACTTTACTTCAGCATCCATTAGGAAGAGATCATGAAGAGGTCAATCAAGTCCAAAAATCCTTTCAAGAGCCTTCTCCAGGCAGCAATTAAACATGCATACATTAGAATAACTTTATTTATTCCCAACCATCCAAGTCTTAATTTCTTAAAGAGGTCATATGCTCTTGCTTGTGTATCCCTATCAAATTCAGGTTAATTTATTTTAATTAATTCCTTGGGTACTAGCCATTTAGATGGTTCCCAATGCCACTGTGCAACAAGAATTTAAATTATATGATGATAGACAGGACTTTCCCAGACATACTCTTGCCATCTGGTGACTGCGGAAGAGCAAAAACTTCTTACCTATACTTTGAAAAAAAAAGTCAAGGCCAATTCTCTTTTACCAGTTTAAATGAAGACGTATAGAAAAACCTATAGGGCATTGAACTGATTATTTGACAAAGAAGTAATTAATTCTGGACACAGTGCTAGCATATATTTGGGGTTCCTATCCTTACAAAGAAAATACTGTATACAGATTTATTTCTGTGGCTATAATTAAATCACTTTCCATTGAAATAAGTCAAGGCACACAGTTCCAGGTCATATATAAAGAGACCTTGCATAAATGAATTTTTCAATAGATTTCAATCAACTCTATGCATTTCAATGCACCTCGAAAAAACATGTTATGGGTGAAGCTACTCAGAAATTGAATTGAATGGAAAGCTCTAATGTCTGTGGACCATCTAATGTACCGCAGATCATTGGACAAGCAAGAATGTGCTTACACTGAAAATGTTACTAAGGCTATTTACTCTATAAGAAATTCAATTTATTTTGTGCTACAAAGTTTATAGTGACAAAAATTAACCTCATCACCATTTTGCTCTGGCAAATGGAATACAGCAAAGAGGATGCAGGAAACACTTGTATCAAAAGCTAAAGAGAATTTTGCCCTATAGGAAATCTACCTTATGCAACATTCAGATTTAATCATACAAAAAGCAATAAGGTCACTATTTCCCATACTTTGCTTTTATTTCTCTCTGAATATCAATGCCATGTTAACTGTTAATCTGAAAACCTCATTTAATGTCAGCTTCCTCAGAGTTATGAAAATTCAGGTAATGTCTTCCTGCTACTAATTGTATTTGAGAAAGTGTTATTAATTCCATATATCAAGTTCGGAGTGGCCATCTGTTCCCTCCGAACTGCTGCGTATGCCTCCATCTGCCCTGTTTTTCTTCTATTAATCGGGTAGCAAGAGCTCAGATGATTGGGAAGTTTCACTCTGACTTTGGATTTGTCACTCCTCATCAAGCCAGCTGTGCATTTTTAACAGACTTTAAAGGACAACAGCAGAGGATTTCAATGTTATTACCAATCCTTATTATTAAAAAGGGAGAAAGAGTTCTAGATTATTGCAAAAATAAATACACAAAATTGCCAGATTACACTTTTCTGTTTAGTAGAATAGTCCTTGCTCATATCAATGTGAATGATAAGGCACAGAAGGGCTCCCCTAAAACCTGTAAATGTTTAAAGTCAGCATCCAATTATAAAAGTTATTAGCATCTGGACAAACTGAAATTATTCATGATAAAATCACAAAATAATAAGATTAATATATAGATTGATTTTGGGGCCACAGCTATTTTCATGAGCTAAATGTATGAAGTATGGTTATGTACATATCATGGTGCACAATTAATAATTTCTTATCACATTCAGGAAATGAGTATTAGACCTTATTTTTATTAATTAGGCCACATATGAGAGTGGTTCAGGGTCATAAAGATGCATACAATTAGACTGAGAAACAAATGAGGGATTTGAATTGACAGTAGCTAAATGAACTCACCTGGTCCCCTAGAACTTTTATATAGATTGACTTACTATGGTTCTTCCAGATGATGACAAAGTAATTTAGGAAAAGTATGGAATTAACACACTGGATGAAAAAGAAAGATGTGCATAACCCATGTGATATGGTCAATCTGTGTCACACAACATTTAAACCCTAAAGCCAATTAAGAGCAATTCCTGTGGTTCCATAGAACATTTTATTCAAAATGTAGAGATAGACATAGAGATAGAGATAGATAGATAGATAGATAGATAGATAGATAGAGAGAGAGAGAGAGAGAGAGAGAGAGAGAGATTGTTCTGACCCAAACCTTGTTCCAAGGAAACAAATACCGAACAGAGGAAAAAGCAAAACCTTTAATATTTCTATGTGAATTCCGTACATTCACAGTTAAAGGGCTATGAAAACTAATTGTCTCTGATAAGAACGAACCTTGCCAAGGTTGTGCAAGGATGCCAAGAACACTACATTAAGTTTCCAAGATATATTCAAAACAAAAAGTCCCTAAACACAAACCAGGATAGTCCAAATGTCCACAAGGCTTGAAGTGCAAGATCTTCTTTGCTTCCTGCAGAGGATCCTGGTCTCTCAGGCTGGCTTTTATCTCTTAAGGGAGGGGCCATTACCTTGCAGCCTTACTCCCGAGTTTCTCATGCTGCTTCAATTGCTCTTTCCTTCGAGCAGCCCTGCGTGCACACAAACTGGGCACAGGCTCCTCGGGATCCTCTGCATCATTGCTGCCAGCCTTCACAATCTCCAAAGGGAGCTGTCCACTCTCTGATAGTCCTGGCCCCATCCCTTCATTACATGCAGGCCCCTCATCCGAGTCCTCACTCGTCTCAGCCGTCCGCACCTGCTGCCAGCGAACCACAACAGAGACCAAGACCGAGATCAAGGCTGGGATTGAGACAGAGAAAGAGGTTTGGGCACCAAGGAAAGTACAGTATACATTTAGAATATTTTTGATATTATTTTGTAATTCCATGGGTTTTTTGGGTTGTTTTGATTTATATCCTAAGATGATTGCTGACCCCCCTAAAAGTACACAACTCAAGCGTACATAGGTTTGCAAGGCAAAAGCAAACTCCCTTCTGAAAATACATCCATAGACTCAGAGTGTCTTTTAGGAGTGTCAGCTCATTGTGGAGACATAGGGAACAAACAGAATTCTTTAACAGAAGAATACAGTTTAGTACCACTCAAAATAAAAATGTCAGAAAATTAATGCCAGCAATTTCACGGTGTTATTAGCTAGAAATGTGTATCTGCACACACACAAAGAAAAAGATGATGATCCAATAACCAGGCATATTTTCTTCCCTTACTGTCCTTGGAACGTCTCGCAGAGAATATTATGAATTACCAATCAAGGTTTTCGTGTTACTTAAATAGGAGTGACAATGAGATATCACAGTTTTCCAGTTACAAATGATCTAGCAGAAGAGCTTGTTACAACATTTGTTCAGGATTATCCTGTGCATATTTAGACAGTGAAGTTGCAATTTATATATTTAATATTTAAACTTTGATTAAATTTTGATTTATTTGCAGTATTTTAATGTGCTTCTTTTTTCACTGTTTGCTTTCAGATAGCCTTGGTGAAAGTGAAGACGGACAAGGTACACTTTTTTCCCCAAGGTTGTTTCAGGCTGTTAATTTTCAAGGCATTGCCCTTCAAGATTAAATTAACTAAGCTTCTTGAATAAATAAAGAATTCTTCACCCCAACTCCCCCCTTTTTACATAAGAGAAAAAGGAACAAAGTTTTTTTATGTGGTCCAGCTTCACAAAATATTGTTTGAATTGTGCAGTTGATGCAACAGTGGTTAATGTAAAATGTAACTCTTAGACAACAACAATCTTTTGAATAAAGCTGGTTGAAAATTGGAAATATTTCAATAAACTGAACAGAAAGATTAATAGATTCTCAATCACTCATACTAAACATTTTTTTAAAAAAAATTAAGCCATTTGTTTTACACACAAAAACTAAATAAATAATTTTAAAAAGTTTTAATCTTATTGCTGGCCACTGCATTCTGTATTCCCAAATTAAGCTGTCCCTTCTTTCCTTCCTTCCTTCCTTCCTTCCTTCCTTCCTTCCTTCCTTCCTTCCTTCCTTCCTTCCTTCCTTCCTTCCTTCCTTCCCTCCCCTTCCTTTCCCTTCCCTTCCCTTCCTCTTTCTTCCATCTTGCTTTTAACAACTCCCTCATGTCTGTGTGTGTGTGTGTGTGTGTGTGTGTGTGTGTGTAGTATTAGTATCAACAAAGGGGCAAGGCTATGATATTGCAGTTGTGACTTCCACCTTTCATGATTCTTTCTCTTCCCTTCTACACCAACTCTGCTGCTATAATAGATGTACAATACGATCGCTCCATAAAGGAAAAACCTGTAAGGCAAGGGAAATTTTACATCTGGGCTTGGTCATGTGATGAGCAATATCACCAAATGGTCACAATGGAGGATTTGCTAATTTGTAAAATGACTACCAAAGTGGACAGGTCCAATAACAAAGCACCAATTTATCTGAAAATGGACTAACTCCATAGAATGTTCCAAACAATAAGTTCTTGGTGGAAGTCCAAAATATTGATGTAAATAAATAGAGGCCGATGTTTTGCTTTGCATAATTCAACTTTCTATGTAGTTTTTTTTTCAACTAAAAGAATTTGTAGAAATTGGATACAACAATGAGTCAGGCTGAATCTAATAATAGCGTTGGGGTAAACTTGAATGTCTGCCTTGCTGGAGGTACTGAATTTGACTACTGCTGAGGGTGACAGTTTTATTTTGTTCAATTTTGGCAAATAGATAATCTCCCATATTTATTCATAAATATATTCTTAAAAAGAGCGTGAATCTCAGATTTATTTATTTTTTATTTTCAAAGGATTACAGGAGAAAGCTTCAATAAACAGATAATAAGGAAAAGCTTGCTCAGACTAAATTTTCTAACTGTGCTGTGACTAGAGGATATTAATTGACTGGATCTAGCACCTAGCAAGATTACTAAAGTGGGCAGCATAACAATGAGCACATCATCCACTCAGTCCTACCATTGGGCAGCATATGTCACCTGCAGCAGGCAGCAGATTATGGATGTTATAAATGGACAGTAAAATCTTAGTAACTATTTTAGTTGTTGAATTTGAACTGCTGTGATTGAGGAAATACTCATGAAGGATTTTGTTCTTCATGTTTCTCAATACCTTGGCTGACTGTGGATTCTGATCACCTTGATTTGACAGTGTGTGTCGGGGGGGTGGGGGGGGGAGAGAACCTTTTTATTCCTATGGCTTATTGGTCTTGGAGAGGTTCATGTGGGAGCTTTAGCATAAATGTATTAACTTCATTGGCAGTGGACCTTCTGCCTCCTCTGGTCCGTTTTTTCGCACAAAATTAAGAAAATAAAACAATGCATCATAAAACGAGTGGGTCAAAGAATGCATAAAATATAGAAATTTATTTTATAAATGTTATATTAAATAACAAAAACCATTCAGGCTTCAAATTTTCTAAGTCAGGGAAACTTCACTCGGAATTGATAACATACTAATCAAGGCGTCAGATAAAATTTTCAGAGCCATGAAACATGCAAAATTAAAAAAAAAAAATCTTCTGCAGAAACAGTTGACATTCCTACTTAAAACATGTGGAGAAGTTTATCTTTTCATAATAAAGAAATTGTTGGGTGACAAAAAAAAAACCCTTTCCTGTATTTTAGACAGAATAACAAGTCAGATAATTGTTTATAAGAAACACTCAGGCAGGAAGATAGACTAAACCTTTAGAAAGGAAATAAAGTGTTTTCATTCTTTAGCCTGGGAATCATCTTTATTAACCAAGTTGCTCATTGAGGGAAAACAGCACTGCAATTCAGTGGATTTACTATAAGAATTTATATTATCTTCATGCAATATCCCCCCCCCCTTTTTTTTTTGCTTTCTCAATCAACAACATGTTTTCCTTTCAGGTAATGGTTATCAGGATTTGTTTAAAGCTTTCTCTCCCCCATTATTCAGAACTGAAATAAAACGCCACAATGAGGGCAGTTCAGATCCTCTCTCCTCCCCTACCCCATTTCAGTCCATGTGTGTCTTTGTGTATAACTTCCCTTTATTGTAAGATGTGGTTTTGTAGCCTGCAGGGAAAGAGATTATGTTCTCTTCAGCTGGCTATCCAAGGGTGTGGCTTTTTAACATTTTGGCTAGCAGATGGTGACAAATCCAACAGGTGCACTGAACTGAGCTCCCCCCCCCCCCACTTTATACATCTGCTAAGCAGAATTTTCAGCATCCCAACTACACAAATTCAACACCCCCGTGCCCCTGCAATTTTCAGCACCAGATGGGAATTACTATTAGCAGTGATGGAAGTGGACAAGGTACTGAGAGACAAGGACGGGCAATGTTCAACTATTAACCTTTTAAATATTGGAGCTGAAAAGGCTCAGTAGGGCAGGAATGCTTTTATCGGAAATGAAGGGTAGAAAATGAATCGATGCAGCATGGCGAGATTAGGTCATGTAGGAAGTGGTGAGCTTCTTTTTTAGAAAAAGAAAAATAAGATGTAATAAGTGACAGGTTTTTCTCAGGAGTCCAACATGATAACTAGTAAGGTAAGCAAAAGAGGAAGCATATTATTAAACAAGAGGATTCCCTCCCTCCAAAAAGTAGGATTTACACCTTTGAAGATATGAATTTGTATGTATAGATACAAAACTATTTATTGACTGCTTTCATTTAAATAAAAGAACTCGCCATAAATGGGAGGATTTTGGCCAGGAGTGACATTTGCTCACTTAGTCTGCTCTCTGGCCTTAATTAGTCATGGATAAGTTAATACATACATTGATCTATGCATGTATACCTTGCATTGCATTTTCCTTTAGGGTAAGCAACATTATGCTAAATGTGGAACTTCAATTTTAGATTTCAATTTTCAAATTTTAGAATTTTTCTTTTTCATATACCTGGCCTCAGATTTATTCACCAAGGCCTTTTAGTGTTCTAATGTTAGGTGTTTTCTGCTTTAGTTTTTAGTAATCTATGTGTGGTCATTTGAGTGGAGGCAAGTGACGTCACAAAGTCAGAGATCCAGCTATACAATTGGAAATACAAATTACATAATTGACACAATTTGTATAAGATCTTCATTGTCAGGGCTGATCTTAATTATGACTGAGTTTCAATATTCCTTATTTCTTTTTATGATGGTTATACCTGAATTTCTTCTGTTAATATGTGCCTTTTCCAATAAATAAATGATGATTATTGACATTAGGGAAAGGCTGCAGTTGACATCACCAGTGGGCATGTGTATGTGGTGTATACTCTCTTGATAGAAGAGGGAAGCTGTATAAGGGAAAGGCTTAGCCTCCAAAGCCTACAAGGGTTATTGAATTGTACCTGAATCATGTTCATGTACACATGAATGTACCATGGATTGCAAAAGCAGAAAGGAGAAGAAAAGATCAGTACTAAGGGCAGCGACTGCTTAAGGCATATTAGGACACTTCATCTCTATGAATCCTTCATTGCTTTCACTCAAGCATCTCTTTCTTCTACTTAGACTTCAAGTCAAAAATAGAGCCTGTTTCTTTACAAGCTGGAGTGTAATATTCAAACTAGCAAACTGGAGCTTAAGATGCAAAAGCCATTTCTTCAGTAGGATATAAAAGGAAAAGAACATAACACCTGTATTTCCAACGTGCCTAGTACTCTGCTTGCTGAGATTTTAAATTAAAATAAGTTTTGGTGCCTGTGATTGAGATCATCTAAAAAGATGAGAGCCTATTTGGTATAGTGGTTATGGCTTTGGGCTAGAAATCATGAGTCCTAGTCCTTTGGGGGCGGGGGAGCAAAGCCAGCTGGGTGATCTTTCAGTCACCCAAGGAAGGATGCAATGACAATGCACTTCTGAAACACCTTGACAAGAAAATTGCAATTACCAAGAGACAAAAACTTGAAGGTATGTGTGCGTGCATGTATGTGTGTGCATGTGCATACACATGCACTCATGCACACACACACACACACACACATACAAAATAGTTATGGCTTTATTTTCTCTTTCTGTCACCCATGTAAAAATGGAGAAGGAAGGAAGGAAGGAAGGAAGGAAGGAAGGGACTACCTTTTTCTCCTGTAGAAATAAAGCAGCTTGGTAAGGTTGGATCTTTCAATCCAGAATGACAAGATTTGTTGATTGAGGGTGGCATGTAACATTTGGCGAAGAATATATGGTGGTGAAACTAAGCAGTATTGTTCATATGGGGAGGGGGTCTCAGAACCAGTAAAATGGTGGATGGAGCATCTATGCAACATGTCTGTAATATAGATATATGTTCAGAAAATAGAGGGATATTATTGCAATGCTCCATCTATCATTTTGATAAATTAGAACCTCTTCTGCTCACAGATGTCACAATTACAGGAGATGTCACAGTATGTAGGGGACTTTGAGAAGTTTGAGAATATTTTTTAAAAAGAATATTTTAAAATATTCTTAAACATTTTGTGGCTTACCCTACAGTTTTCATGTGACCCAACAAAGCAAGAAAATTTCTCATTGATTTTCAGCAAGTGTGGTTGAAGATATCTTTAGGGATAGCAAAAAGAAGGCTCAGTGGCACTTGTGCCCAACCCAATATCTATATGAATAAGGAAAAGGGCCAAGTGTTCCACTAATGGTTATTCCACTGGTTCTGTTTGTTTCTACACCATTCATCTTACTGGAATGACTTATATTTTCAGTGCATACATTCCTTTCAAAAGCAGCACCCTAGAAACCCCTTGGGGGGCAGGGGGCGGGGAAGACATGGAAATTATCATCAGTTGTAGGTTGGCTTGGAGGTTTTTTGCCAGGGGCAAAAAAAATTCTGTCAAATACTATTTAACTTAGTTTCTTACTTGCCCAAGTTACAGTCTAGCTCTACATTATCTTTAAAAAGAAAAAAGATGCATTAATACAAATACAATATACTGATTTTTCTTAATAGTAAACTTTATTTAATTTTCTCTAATATATGTATTTGGGGAATTATAGAACACATTCTATACTTTGCCTCTTGTAATGCATTTTTGCACTCATTTTTCTGAAATTTACTCATTATACCGTTACAATATAAAAGCTAAGGTGCTGGAGTGACATTACAGAAGTCAGATTCAAGCCCATTTTCAGCCATAGAAGACTTTGGCCCAACTATCTTTAAGCCATTCTCTATCATTGTTTAAGATTTGGTGCTGGGGCGGGGAGTTAGAATTCATGATATTCATCATGAATTCATTGCTCTGAACTCCTGAAGAAAAAGTGGAATGTAAACCTAATTAAATAATAAATATATGTACCATTGTTTTCAGTGTTATGTAGTTACAAACTGTAACATCAAATTCAGAAAGGAAATAATTGGTGTAGAGCTGCTGTAGAATTTAAGAAGTATCACTTAAATAAGTTTGCAGTGAAATTTGAATTCCTTCCTTCCACAAAATTATCCTTATTGTATAAATTATATTCTACTTAATTTTACTTACTGATTGATTAATTTCATTTATATGGCCACCCAACTCAGGCAACGTAAATCCATTGGAATTGACAGCTGACCAATACAATAAATAAAGAAGAAAGTGACTCTGGACAGTGTATAAAAACAAAAAGAAAAAAATGGCCACAAATTCAAAAGAAAACAACACATACCATTGAAACTTTACTGAAACAATAAAATGGTGATTAGAATTAAAATATACCATAACTCTTCAAATATGTATAGGAAGATACAAAGCTAAATTATTTTGTTTAAAATAGAGGTGGTATTCAGTAGGTTCTGACCAGTTCTGGAGAACCGATAGCAGAAATTTTGAATAGTGCAGAGAACTGGGAAATACCACCTCTGACTGCCCCCCCATCTATTCTCTGCCTCCTGAGTCCCAGCTGATTGGCTGGGTCTTCTTTTGTTGCCCTGCACGGGAGAATGGAGCTGGAAAGCAGGTTAGTGGTGTGGGGAGGGAATGGGATTTTGTAGTATCCTTCCCCTGGAGTGGGGTGGGAATGTAGATTTTACAGTATCCTTCCCCTGCCACACCCACCAAGCCATGCCCACAGAACCGGTAGTAACAAAATTTGAATCCCATTCACATTAAAGGAATGTGAACATTATGCTTCCTGTTTTCTCCCTGATGTGATTCTAGTATTATTAAAATACTGATTGACATTTGTCAGCTAAAACTGGGAAAACTGTAAGGGGCGTGCATAAGTGCACCATCATGCCTCCCGTCCCTGTCCTATTGTCCACATTTATTTGTACCTATTTCCTGTATTCTTACTCATGTTTATACTTATACCTATTATCTTGTAAATGAAATAAATATAAATAAATAAAATAAAAATAAAAAACCTTGAAAGTTAAGGCAACATTACTGTAACAAAGCAAACAAAATATAGCAGAAGCAATGACAACTCTATTCAGTTAGAATTTTCTTCCTGTATTTTAATATTGGTGAGGTTTCATGATGGTTTTCTCATGAAGAAAAATGCAGTCTTATATATATTATATCAGAGATGGAGGATTTCTGGCCTAATAGATCAGTCCATTGGGCTTTTGGATCCTTGTGAGATCTTCCTTTCATAGCATCCCATAGACACCAACAAGGTTGACTTTCTGGCCTCCACTACTGAATGACATCCTCAGCAAGAACATCTTCGAGGTCAGGTCTCAAGGAATGCCTGTTTCCAAACTCTGATGCTTTGAAGTGACTTCTCCAGATCTCAGATTATCATATTAGAGGAAGTTTGGCTTTGGGGGCCACAAAGTTGTCATTAGCTTAGTTGGACGAAAATAAGGGAGGATCTTAATGAGTTCAGTGTCATTCACACCCTTTACACAACTGCTGACTTCGAATCCGATAATTCTCACATGGGGCCAGCCATGAAAGAGAAGAGATTGGGGCTTCCAGTTTGAGCTTCTTCAGCGACAGACCAAAACCTTGTCTCTGCGAGGCTTCAACCCGTGCTCGCCACTGGAGTGCCCTGAGCCGGCTGATTTTGGGGCTAAGCCACCCTGTAGAGGTGGTGAAGAGGGGGGAGATTGCCTGCAGGGTTGAGGAGAGCCTCATCTCTCCTCCCCAGCTGGCCATTACTCCCTCTCCCGAAGGCGGTTGCCGCAGTGGTCAGAAATGGCCACCACAAAGAAGAACTTGACTGGAAAAGAATGTGCAGGAGGAAGATAAGAAGAGAAAGTTTTGGTTGATCGGGTCAAACAGCAAAAGCAACAAATAAGGTACCCTGGAATTGAAACTATTAAAAAACAATAACATTGTTCCCTAAGAAAATTTTTAAGCTGCAAAGGAGAGAGAAAAGGGGAAAGATTTGGTTTTCTCCTTTTCCTATACTGACAGCTAAGAGACTTAAGCAAGAAATTGGAAAAAAAATCCACTTTAACATTAACAGGCATTTAATGCTGAAAATAAAAAGTCAAAGGGATAATAAAGATTTCCAGATAATCAAAAGCTTTTGAAAACAGGGAAGGAGAGAAAAAGAACAAAAGGGTAGGATCTGGAAGGGAGGAGATTGCCTGGAATTAAAAAGAACTTACAGCAAAATCTCAACAAGACTTCCAAAAGATACATTTTAACTGAAATATCACAACAAAAAACCCCAGGAAGAGAAAGTGGAAAAAGAAATAAGAAGAAATAACTTGGAACTATTTGGATTACTTGATGATTTCTGGATTTTTGGTTATTGTATTTGAATGACTAAAATCAATCGGGTGGTTGTTTAAAACTGTTTAAAATGGCTCCACTTTTAGAAGAACTGAAAATGGAACTTAAAAACTACAAAGAAGATGCACAAGAAGGGAGAGGTTCTTTTGGCTTCGTATTTCAGTTTTTAGAAATGGAGATTTGGAATTATGAGAAACAACAAGAAATGCCTGCAGAACAAGAAGATTGTGACAAAGAAGAAGCCATCTTTAATGAACAAATAATCGTAGGTGGGGGGAAAAAAGGAAAGGGCAGAAAGAAAATGGAAAGTTTAAGATTGGGAAAAACAACTCCCCCCCCCAAAATAGAGTGAAAAATAAGTATAAAATCAGAAAGCAACAGAAGAGGGAAATGCAGAAGAGAGAATTAGAACTAGAGAGACAAGGGGGTAAAAAGGAGAGGGAGAAGATGAGAGAGAAGAAAGAAAGGAAAAGAAGTTATAAAGGACAGAAGCAAAATATAGAGAAACAGGGCCTATTTAGAGATAATGGGTGAAAATTTAATGGAAAAAGGGATTCTGCAAAGGTACATAAGATAGTATTGTTATATTAGAAACAGAAATAATTTTAGAAGATATGAAACGATGTATGATTAAAATGTCTGATAAAATAGCTATCGTAATTCAGTGGAATGCTTGTCAATAAATAAATGTAACAAAAGGTATATTTAATGATTTATAAAACATATGTGAAGAGAAATAAGGGAAAAATTAATTATGGGGATTATATGTGTCTTTAAGGAAGTATGATATTTAATTGAAAAGAAGTGTTAAAGATGTTAAGATTTTAATGATTATTAATGATAGAACTGAACTGGAATGGAATGAGGGTTTATAATTACATATATTTACAATCTTTCTTTTTTTTTAAAGAATATAGTGTGTATTATAAGAATGTACCAAGCAGAATTCGATTGGAGGTTATGTATTATGTATTATATTGAAGGTCATAACCTTAAGGTATATATTGAAGTTTAAATAAGAGTTGAATGGATGTAATTAAAAGATATAAAGGTGTCATACTCCAATTAGTAACTACAGGAGAAAATTTGTTTAATGAGAAAAGATAATATGAAATTGAAACAGAACAGACAAAAGTATAAATATAATGATTTGAATTGAGATGAGATAATCAAAATAAAATTGAGAAAATTAAAAGAGGGGAAAAACTATATAGAAAATGTAAAATAGTATAAGATATGGAATAGAATACAAAAAGGAGCATGAAATTGAGTTTTGTGTCTGTATAAAGAAGTTCAACCCGGGACCATGCTACTTTCAAAAAAGATGTTTTACTTGTATTTTGTATGTGTGAAAACCCAAACTTTATTAAAAAAGAAAAGAAAGAGAAGAGATTGATAGAATCACCACATGGCTAGATCAAATATTATCAATCAACTAACATTCCACCTGCCTGAATGATACCATTCATGGTGATTGTAGCATAGTGCCTTTCTACAGTAAGCAGAATTAGTTACGAAATCGATCTAATTCTCAGGCTTCCACCTACTGGAAGTTAGGTGGACAATTTGCAGCAGTAAAAATTGAAAACCCAGGAGATGGCTAAGTAAAAATTCCACCACCAGGCTGGAACTCTCCTCTCCCCGTAATGGTAAACCCAGAGAAAGAAAAGAAAGTGCACAATCACTTAAGCACAGAATACGATGCATTAAGCAAATTGGTTTTACGGTGCATGATTTAAACAGACTCTAGTTTTCCTTGGCCTACAGCTAAGATTGCCTGGTTGCTTACATTCTGTTTTTATTTAATTGAAGAAATTTTCACTGGCTAGCATACTCCCTGGATGGAACTAACACAAGGCATGCTGAAATGCTGTGCCTGGATTAAGATAAAGCATTCAGGAGCTCAATAGATGCAGCTGTAAGACATGAAGGCAGAGCTGCAGTTTTTCTGTTAGCTTCCCTCTGGATTCTGTTTTCTTCTTCTGACCTGTTGTAAGGTCTTTTCACGCCCCCTCAAGCTTCTCTACTTTTTGCTGATGTTCTGGATCTGTTGCAGAGTCTCAGCAAACCTGGCAGCTTTTGCTAGACTAGCAGTTGCCTGCAACTCTCATGGCTCCAGGGCTCACTTGGGTCAGGAGCACATCATGAGGCAATGAATCGTGGAGGCCTCATCCTGGGGGACCATCAGAGCATCAAAGATGTAAGGAAAGCATTCAGTCCAGGAAAGCCTGCCCAGCCAGCTGAAAAAGCACACCATCCATTTTGCTAAGAGATCAGTGGAAAGGCCTGTTGGGGAGGAAAGCAGAGGTGGAGAGAAAAAGAGACAAAATATGCAGTATGATGGCAGGCAAGCTGAGCAACAAAAAGTTAAACTGAGTGAGAGAAAAGTTTGAACAAACAAGAGAGCTTGAATCAGAGTGCTAATGAAAGCGATGTCTTTGCCATTTACGACTGCCGTTCTGTTGCCTACAATATACAGTAGGACTGACTTGGAAGGCAAAGAAAGAATTTTGTAGAATTCAAGGACGCAAGTTTCTTAATGCAACTGCATTTTTAATATTGTGTTACTTCCTTGCCAGATGATCCTGTTTTGAAGGATTTAAGACAGGTGTTAAGTTTGGTCACTGCACACTCTGAAGCAACTTTTTTGCCTTTCAACATGAAGCATTGCAAGAACTCACTAACAACATCAAGACTTACAACTGCACAAAACCTATAATGCAACCATAAACATTTTTTGTTAAGCTTTGGACATACAGTCACCTCATCCTATCCTAGCACTTGGGGGAAAGGCCAGGTTTTCAGTAGACTAGGAGGGAAAGAGTATAGAGACTGTTAGGAAAAGGCCTGCTTCCTAGTCCTATCAGATAGCAACATTTAGTGGAAGGGACTAGGAGTATGCCCCGCTAAGTTAATCTGATAGAATGGTAAATGGCCTTAGGGAAAGGTGGTTCTGCAGATCACCTAGCACCATCAATTTCACCTGTCAAACTCGTGATCCACAGGTCAGATGCATCACATGCTGGCCACACCCACACCTGGTTTAGCAAAGGGAAAAAAGTCATGATATATCTTGTGACGCCGCCATGATGATGTGAGTTTGACAATCCTGCCTTACAGTTTCCAGGGACTCCACCACCACAGACTCAGAAACACCTATATGGCTAGGGAGGAGACATAATAATTAGGTATCTATATATTTAAGTAAAAGTCATATAATTTTTTTATAGTTTGAAGAGTGTACATTCAAAAGTTGTTTTGAATATGTATATAAATTCATTTTCCCAGAGGTTTTATTGAAATGTGGACATTATTTTAAAAAGAATCAAATTATTTATTTAATAAATGTATCAGGCTACCAACTCCATAATAACTCTGGGCAAATTGGACTTGTAATGATATGTACAAATGGAAAACTGGGAATTGCTTCTGCTATCCCTACTATGAACCATGATGGTGCAGTGATTAAAATGCAATATTGCAGACTTATTCTGCTGACTGCCAAACTGCCAGCAGTTCGGCAAATCGAGTCCCACTGGCTCAAGGTTGACTCAGCCTTCCATCTTTCCAAGGTCAGTAAAATGAGGACCAGATTGTTGGGGGAAATGTGCTGACTCTGTAAACTGCTTAGAGAGGGCTGTAAGGCACTATGAAGCACAGTTTTAAGTCTAAGTGCTATTGCTATTTTGAGCAAAAATCTTATACACATAGATAACATCTTTTGTTTTGCCTTGTCTTTTTCCAGGGACAAGGATCTCCAGCCACTGGAGATTAGCATCACATATTAAGCCAGAATTAAATGAACCACAGTTTACTTATTTAATCCAGTTGCCTTGATTTGCCCAATGCACTGAATCACAAACTGACCAATCACATTTCAGTTTCCCATACTTGGTGAACCCAGCCATTATCTTCTATGTTATCTCTCCAACCTCTTTTTTTAATATTGAAATCTTCTTCTAATGTTGATAACAGCTTATATATGCTGTTAAGCATGAAGGTGGGGGAATAGCAGATAGAAAGTTGGATAATTTATTCCAGCTCTATGTGTAACTAAATATTTAGACATTTTCAATGTAACTGCTGATGTCTAACATCTGTAAGAATCTATAATTTGGTATGAGGAAAGAAAAGTATTAAAAAGCTGTATCAGTGTTACAAGGGTCTAAAAACAGCCATCTCTTGTCAATAGGGATACCAGTTGCCCTAGGAAGGAAGATTTTAGCATCTCTAGAAGACTCTAATGCAGCATAACAACAGCACATTTCTCTGGAAGAAATTTTTAGATTGACACTCACACATACTCATATGAACTCAAAATTGACATCCTTACAACTTTATTTATACTGTCATGTAATTTAGGGCTCTTGTAACCGCAATGACAGTCTAGCGGAATAAATGTTCAGCTATTTTAATAGAGAATCTCTAGGAATGCTTAGATATTCCAAAACACCTGCACTTTTCAGGGAACTGGATAATTAGTATGTCACTTCTGTCTCAACCGCCTTCCAAAAAGGAACTTATCTAGACCATTGAGGTGGCCTCCACAGAAAAGATACATCACAGACTCCTCCAGGAACTAGGGCAGCTCTGGCTTATGCAAGGAGGTACTACCAATCTCATAAGTCCAGGTAGCGACTTCTTCATTCTTCACAACAGCAGGATAAGCAGAAATCCAACCTATGTGTGGCAGAGGACAACCTAGATAGCACCCTATCCATTTTCTCAGAGTCCACAGGCCAAAAGGAGTCCCAGGTAACATGGCTAGATCCCTTCTATCACGAAAGGTTTTGGCCATGAGGATCAAAACTTTGGTAAATCTGAATGACTTTGTCAGCAAAATGTGGTGCAAATTGGTCTAAGGACCTAGACAGAAAATTTCTACAATGATTCTTTCTTAAAAAGGGTTTAGTCACTCTAAACAAGGCTGCTGGACTACAGCCCATCAATGCAATAAGGGAGAATACACCTACTTCACCTCCTTTGTTGCCATAATGTAGGTTTGAACACCTGTACTTGGTTAGATTTATTTTTCATCTTTCTTCATCGGCAGTCTCAGAATTATTTCTGGTGTTCCATTTCAGGAAACAAAAGCACCAAACAGGATGAATCCCTATAAAAGGGGAGCAATACAGATTATCAATTAGATTGCAAGCTCTTCACCAGGGACTGAAACATGCCATCTATGAGAATTCTGGAAACTCTGAACACCTTTTGGAAACCAATAGGCTCTATTAGGCACATTATGAAAAAATAGCTCATGAATGGTTCTCAGTCATAATTTGATCATTGTGTGATTGGACAAAACAATAGGTTAGTGAAAATCTGTAATGGCATGTGAGAAAAACCTTGACAGATGGTGAAAAGTAATGCTCAGATTGAAATGGTTAGATAACCATGGAAATGTTGGCCATGGAAACCACGGTCAGTTGAAGATGGAAAAGGTCAGATAAGAGATAATAACCCTCCCTTATCCAACTCTTCCCTACACAGCATTTCTATGCCCCACCTCTTCAGGTCTTTCTAATGTACCATTACCAAATCCTTCCATCTCCTTAGCATACAATGTCCGCTCAGAGTCAAAATTGAGACTTAAGGTTCATACCTTGCTTACATGTGTATGGCCTGAGATTATCTGAAATAAGCCCATGGATGCCATAGATTCCTAGATGTAACTGGAGCTGGTCCCAGAGTATGGAGGTTCAAGTCTCTGCATTCAAAAGCAGGACTTCTCCACCAGCAGTCTGGAGACTTACTCAAGAAATCTGGAGAGGGATCTCCCTGGGCAAAAGGCCACCATTGCACTAGCAAGATCACAAGTTTTACCTTCTCAGGAGCAGAGTCCCTGGTCATGAATAGTGTCTTTCACAATCAAAAGTGCCACCACCTGATTCTGGAATCAAGCCTGGTGACAGATCTGATTCCCAGCTTTGCCTTCATGTG
Organism: Pseudonaja textilis; assembly: GCF_049901715.1. Lineage (NCBI taxonomy): Eukaryota > Metazoa > Chordata > Lepidosauria > Squamata > Elapidae > Pseudonaja > Pseudonaja textilis. The sequence continues at coordinate 173,963,756 of NC_141992.1, read as the reverse complement.
ACTTAAAAAAAATGCATGCCATTATAAATCATATAACACAATAATAACAAACTTGCTTAATTCATATCACCTCTCATCAATAAATAGATTCATTTTGAAGAGGAACAATTTTTACCTTTCTAATATCAAACTACAAATTACTTGTAGGACTTATAGTTTGTCTTAAATTTTGCTTATACAATTAATGCACAGCATCCATATGTTTTAGAAGCAACATGAACACCCATACATTGTACTAAGCAATAGTCTGTTTAAGTAAGGTTTATTCAATAAGCTTCATTTGATTTGTTTCATATAACCCAGTAATTTACAAGCCAGGCTTTATAAAACATAGTGGTTGGGTTTATACAAAATATATTCTGGTTTAGCTTTACAGTATTGTTTGTTGGTTTTGCTGACTGCTCAGAATGTATTGATTGCAGTAGGTAGAAGTCTAATAAATAAATAAATAAATAAATAAATAAAGCCAAAATGTGTTATGTGGGATTTTATTCTCAAACAAGACTGCAGAGGACTGCTGTCTCTCCAAGCTTGACTTATTTACTATTTTATGTCTTTGTTCAACCTTATAAAGAATAAAAAAGAAGGTAAGCCTTGCTTGGTTTACCAACTAGATGAATGATATATGATTTGTAGCTACATGGGAAAGAATAGCGTTGATAAATTTCTTTCCTCATTTGACATGTCTTTCCATGCAGCCTTCTTCACAGTTTTTCAGTATTGTGATTTTAGGTTATAACAAGGTGTTAACAAGAAAAACATGTTTTCACTAAAGCTATATACAAAGTGTACCTCTTGCCCCGAGTCCTTCTGTGTGTTTATTTTTCCCCCTAAAGGAAGTCTGTTTCTAGAATGAATAAACAAACTTTTAAGTGTGCATGTGCGTGAGAGCTGGATGGAAAAAATATTCCAAATGTATCTTGTTTTTCTTATTTTATCCCCCAGCCCCAAATACAATGGGCACAGAACAGCTGATCTGATTTCATCAACAGGAGCCACTTACCTGTTTTCTCCCATCCATCTATGCTAGTCCCAGGATGTCTGAAAAACCACTTAGTTTCTCAGAAATATATGTGAGAAGGAAATAGTATTTGTGCATATACTGTTCCTTGAGCAGCATTTCCAGAATATTTCAGCATCTCCAGAACTGAGATAATGTCTAATATGAAAACTCCAAGTACAGCATGCTTAGCTGGAGTTTTTTTTATTTGTGGATTATTGCAAAGATGAGTATCTCTATTTCAGATCCCTGAAACTCTCCTTCCAGCCAGATTGCATTATAAAAAGTCAGTGGAATGCATGCATACATACATACATACATACATACATACATACATACATACATGCATTCATACATACATGCATACATACATACTTCTGGAGAAGATAAAGGAATTACTGTAAAACTGGTCTAAGGCCCCACCAGGAGTAACTCATCTATTTTCTTTTTTTATAAAGAATAAATGAAACAAAAAATGGGGGTAGGGTGAGGCAAAAAGGACCTAAGTATTATCACATTAAGCCTACCAAACTTATAATTATGTTTAATTATAAAACTTCTGAACTGTGGCTAATCTTTACAATAGGGCTACATCAATTTTCTGTACCTCTTTGCTATCATCTAATAGTCACCTTGATTTTTCTAGCCTAGATAGGGTAGATATTTTTTTAAATAGATGTGGCTGCCATCAAGCAATAAAAACTCACTCATCTTGACTAAATCACAATCTGTATTATGCTTTCATACAAATACAAAAACACTTCCCCATTGCCCTTCATAATCTCAACTATTTTGGGCTATTCCAACCCTTTTCTGAAGGTTTGCATCAGAGATACCCCAAGGCATCATTCAATCTTGAAATTTACAATTACCCAAATGTCCAGTCATCAATATTCAGTTGAATATTTTCTACTGCAGTGGTGGGAGTCAGCCAGTTCACACCAGTTTGAGAGAACCGGTTAACTTTCTGAGCAGTTTGGTGAACTGGTTGTTGGAAGAAATCATTCAGGCAGAGAACCAGTTGTTAAATTATTTGAATCCCACCACTGTTCTACTGACTAAACATTCTGGGAATTGAAATCTAGGTCTCTACAGATTTACCCAAATTTGTGAATGCAGTTGAGTTAGCATGGCAAAAGTAAACATTCTAAAATTCATAGTTTGGTAATTTATTAGACTCTTTGTTAGAATTTATCAGATTGTTAGAAGATATGATTACATTTTCCAGGTTCCTTCATCAGTCATCATGCTTAGCAATTGGTAGCAAAGTTGCTTGATAGTGATATGGGTGACATATAAATTTAACAAACAAACAAACAACAAAATGCTGAAGTAAAAGGATACTGTTTGACTCCATTCTGCATAAAAATTGCAATGCATTTCAGATTCAAAATCTGTTCTTATTGTAATGGATTGCATCTTCCATATTGGGTTCTTAAGGAAGTTGGCAAAAGAAATGATATAAACTTGAACAAGATGTTCTATATTACTTTTGTTTAAAAGGTAATTAGGATGGCAATAGATGCAGCATTAATGTTTTGAAACACATTTTTTCCAGACCTGAGAATTAACACCAGTTCCCCATGTGGCCTATGATTTGTAGCCCAGCCAGGTGCTGTTTCACTTAATATGGATAAAACTAGTTTAAAGATCAGATCCAAACTGGCCTGAAGGTACACTTAGAGGCCGCCAGGATAATGAGACACTGTCTATATGCAAAATATAAAAAAATGATCATGTGTTGTTGTAGTTTCTTTTTTTTCCCCTTGTGTATGGCCATATGTCAAGCACAATTGTTGTACATATGGACAGAGGACAATCTTCACAGTAATCTATATCGCAGGGACCAAAAATAGAACAAGAGCAAAAGTCTAAGCCATAAAGGCTGGCTTTAGAGGACAAATTAAAAACGTTTGTTGTAGCAAACCGGTGCATTAATTAAGAGCTTTATAGCACATTCTGGCCTAGAGTGATAAAAAGTCAATTTGCAGCCTTTTATTTTTTTTAATCCGCTTCTCTTCAAAGTGGTGCAAATATTGAGAGAGAAATTTAGATACATTTTTTAAAAAACAGGAAAGAATCTTTTATTAGAAACCTGGTGATAGAAGTTACTGGATTATAAATTTCCAGCTCCTTTTGTTCCTCATCTCTATTCTGGATCAAGACTGAAATCATGTATATATCATACAGCAACTGGAGAAAACAGTAGATAATGTGACCTAAGTGAACACATGGGAGAAATTTATGAATTGGAAATGGTTAAGGTCTCTGGCATTATTTCGTTTCAGTTACTTACTATTAAGACTCAGATTCTAGCACAGTATAAGTAAAATCATATATAGGAAGGATGGAATATAAGATATTAAGGTATTAGTATTTCAAGTTTTCAAGTTAACTTGAAAGGATGTTGACCTGAAGAAGGAAGACAAGGGAAACCTACTAACAGACAAAAGTCAATGGAATTTATTATGAAATAACATACAAGTTCACCTGTCAATCCTAATTGGCATCAGAAGCTTAAGAAGGATTGGACCTGGATAGTACTTAAGATAGGTGAATACTGGAAAATCCCAGGCTGGTCTGGAAAATAAAAATAAAATAGCAAGTGCTAAATTTTCACGAAGACAAATAAATGGATGCAGTCACCAGGAGTTGAGCTTCAATTGAAGATATTGCTTAATGTTCATTGCTTCTGATTTATCTGCAGCCAGAGAATCTCAACCCAAACTAAAACCAATTCACTCTACTTGGTAAATGAGTTTATTCCAAATAAAATACTTTATCCTAGCTTCTTTGGGCTAGAACTACTTAAAGTCTCATCATTCAAATTGCATCATGCCTAAAGGATATTTTAGAAGTCCGGAGTGCCAAATCAATGTTTACCAATGGCTGTCTACCAACATTGGTAAAGTATTCCCAACATTTTATATTACTAAGGAATGATATTTTCATTTTCATTTTATGAATTAATGCCCCTCCTTCAATAGTCATCAAATACTCCCCTTCACCCAAATATTCCGCATATTGCAAGCCTATGTAATGGCACAAAATGTGATATTTGATTGTTCCAGTAATGAAACAGGAGAGGTTAAATCTGGGTCTATAAAATAAATAAATAAATTGCCCAGATTTTCTGAGCTACCTGGAACATAGGATACTAATACAAGAAACCAAGAAGCATTGGAGATATCTAAAAGTGTGCAGGGTGCCACAATTACCCATCCAGATCTTATACTAAGATCTTCCCTTATGCATAATTTAAATTTCTTCACTTATAAATGTGTGGAAAGAAGCCCACATTGGTTGAAGTGTTGTTTGAAGGGTTTTTGTTCATGCCTACTATATTCATATACTTTTTTAGCCCTTAGATTTTCAGCTGGACAGTTAAATACCTTTTGTGTGATTTGACTAATGACATAAGAGCAGATTAAGGGCAGATGTCACCTTCCAGAAGATCTGTTTATTTTGAAGGCAAATGTTTCTTTATTTATTTTGTCAAGAGCTTATAAGATAACAGGTATAAGTGTAAACATAGTTATGAATACATGAAATGGATATGAGAAAAAAAATAGGACAGGGACGGTAGGCATGTTGGTGCGCTTATGCACACCCCCTACAGACCTCTTAGGAAAGGGGTGAGGTCAATAGTAGACAGTCTAAGGTTAAAGATTTTGGGGTTTGGGGAAGAAACCACAGAGTCAGGTAGAGTATTCCAGACATTGACCATTCTGTTGCTGAAGTTGTATTTCCTGCAATCAAGTTTAGTGCATTTTACCTTGAGTTTGTATCTACCGTGTTTCTCCAACAATATGCCTCCCCATAGGAAGACCCAGCATGTTTTCTAGGCATAAAATGAAATTAAGCCCCTCCCCCAAAATTTAGGCCTAGTTTAAAACATGTGAAATTGGGGGGGGAGGCAGGGGGAACTTGCCATTAGAAGAGCCCCACGGGCAGCTAAGTCTCACCATCAGCCGCTCCTAACAGCCAATCATGGTGGAGCACAGCGGGGCCCCCCTACCCCCACCAAGTGCCTTTGCTGCAGACCCAGGTCAGAAGATGGGTGGCATCAGCGTGGATGTCCAGCAGTGTTTCAGCCACTTCTCAGGCCTCCGTAGCTTCCACAGTTCCCACTGGTGCTGGTGCCTCTCTTGCCAGCGCCGTCTCCAACAACAGCATCTGAGTCGCTCCCACTTTTCCTCCGTCCCCATAACAACAGGAAAAAAAACATTTTGATGTACCTGGGAGCGCTGCATGCTGCGTTCTGGTTTAATCCTGAGCAGCTGGGTGGGCGTGAGAAGAGCCGAGCGAGCATCTCTGCTGCTGCTACTCTTGGTGCTCCAGCCTCGGGCTCTGCAAGTTTGCAAAAGTCCCAGTGCGCAGCCCGTTCCTGCATTCCAAGCTCCCAGGCTGAGCTGCAGCTGTCCCTCTCTCACCAGCACCATCTCCAACAACAGCGGCATCAGTGGCGAGAACCATGGAAGCTATGGAGGTCTGAGAAGCAGCTGAAATGCTGCCAGCAGACATCCCTGCCTGCCCGCTGACCCAGGTCTTCAGCGCTTGGTGGGGGTAAGGGAGCCCTCCACACTCCACCATGATTGGCCGTTAGGAGTGGCTAGTGGCGAGGCATAGCTGCTGGTGGGACACCCTAGGTGAGGGTGTGGGGGGGGGGGGAGAAAGAAATTAATTCACCTCTGAAAAGACGTCCTAGCCCTTTTTTCGGGGCTCAAAAAAAATAAAAATAAGACCCGGCTTTATTATATGAGAAACATGGTATTATGTGCTCTTGTATTGTTTTGGTTGAAGCTGAGGTATTCATTGACAGGTAGAACATTGCAATATATAATTTTATGTACTATACTTAGATTGGACCAAAGGTGGCGTAGTTCTAGGTTTTCTAGGTCTAGAATTTCAAGTCTGATGGCATAATGTATTCTGCGATGAGTAGAGGAGTGGAGAACTCTTCTTGTGAAATATTTCTGGACTTTCTCAAGTGTGTTAACATCAGAAGCGTAATGCAGATGCCAGACTGATGAGCTGTATTCAAGTATTGGTCTAGCAAATGTTTTGTATGCTCTAGTTATTAGTGTGATATTACCGGAGAAAAAGCTATGTAAGATTAGGTTAACAACTCTTAATGCCTTTTTGGCTATGTAGTTACAGTGGGCTCTAGCACTTAGATCATTAGAGATGAGTACTCCAAGGTCCTTGACAGAGTTTGGATCATCAACAAGGTCTTGACTATTCAGCTTGTATCTTATTTTCGGATTTCTTTTGCCAGTATGTAAGTTAGAGCATTTATTTGTTGAGATTTGAAGTTGCCATTTGTTTGACCATTCTGATACATAGTCGAGGTCCTTTTGAAGTATAGGAGTATTTCCTGTGGTATTGAATAGCTTTACATCATCAGTGAAGAGAACGCAGTTGCTCTCAATATGATCACAGAGGTCATTTATGTAGAGTATGAAGAGAATTGGTCCTAGAACACTGCCTTGGGGGACACCACTGTTGACAGGTACAGAATTTGATAGGATGCTCCCAATTTTGACCATTTGTAGACTGTTTGACAGGAATGCTTCTATCCAGTTATGCAGTTGTCCAGAGATACTGTAAGATTTTAGTTTTAGGAGTAGTTTGTTGTGTACCACTGAATCAAAGGTTTTACAGAAGTCTATGTAAAGTGCATCTATTGCTTTGCCTTCAAGGAGACTCCTACAACTGAATGCTAGTTAAAACAAACCATTTTTGGTCCATGTGGATCATTTACTTCTACTCCCCTTTCAAAGAAAAATCCAAAATTTGATCTTGTCAAGTGGGAAAAGGTGGCCAATCTATTTTAAATATATATGAAGGAAAAAATCTTGAAATAGCCATAGTTAGCAACCTGAGAAAATTCCGTGGTCATTTGATCAAATGACCCATTTTAAAGTTGAGACTTATTGTTTTTCTATTGAGTTATAGTGAATAGCATTTCTCTGTGCATGATTTGTGTGCAAAAGGCCTTTCTTCCTTTTTTGGTGGAAGGTATTCCTTTTTAGTGCCCTATAAGTGATCACCTTATTAACAGAAACTTTTCCTTTTTGAAACAGATATCACAGATTGACAACAGTTCAGAAACAACAAGCAGAATGTTTACAATTTTGGCTAGAGGGAATACTGGAGGGATCTCGACCTGTTAATATCTGTTAATATCTGTTCAGTGCTTTAAAAGAGACTGAGATTTCTTCCCACAGAGACATTAATCTCTTTATAGATGAATTATTCAAACATGGAAAAAATGTCTTTGGAAGTGGAGATCTAAATAAAAGATGATACACAAAACAATGAAGGTACACTAAATTGAGTGTACACTTTCAAGGATATAAATAAATGACACATTGCTTTAAAAGTATTGAAATGGTAAAATCATTCATAGCAAATGGAAATTGTACAGGTAAGATACAAATTCTCACCTTTAGAGGCTTCAAGAAAGGGGAAACATCTTTTAAGAAAAGTTTCCATTGCTTTTAGGCATCCATGGGGCAGGGCAAGGAGAATGGATGATGATATGAGCTTTGTGCCATCGTTACACAACCTCTCCAAATGGAGTGGAGTTTGTATTTCAACAGCGCAACATTCGTTTCATCATCTTTTCAATTTTCTTCTTTATTAATACATTAAATCACGGGAGTCTAAGTCACCACATCACGTTGCTGTCACATGATGTTTCACAATGTTTTTCCCATTTGCAGAGCTGGGGTGGGTGTGGCCTGCATGTGACGCATCAGGCCCATGGGCCACCAGTTTGACACGCTGCTAGATTGTTTTTATACAGTGATATTTGAGCTGTATTGATTTTATATATATGATTTATATATATATAAAAGCGAAATATCATTCAAGCTTCATCACAAAATCTTCAGAACCGTAAAGCCTGCAAACTTAAAATTTGGCACGTATGTTCCTCTTGGCTTCTAGGTGCTCACTAAAAAGGGTTTTTCGAAATGACCATCAGAGCACTAGTATTTCCTATATTATTATTAACATGCTCTGATGCTAAGGAATTCTAATCTCCCTCCCCACCTGAAAAGAAATCTGTTCCAAATGCAAAACAGAAGCAGAGGAGAGGAGTTTCAGTTTTAGTTTCACAGCACCAAGCAGCTTTAGTGCAAAACAGTTGAGCTAAGTCACACCCAGGCTCCTTGCTGTCTCCTTCTTGCTCACACAGCAAATACTGTTTCAGTTTCCAAACAGTCCTAAACTCTCTCACACACTGACAGGATGCTAGCCAAATGAATACCGATGGATGCTGGTAGGCAGAGGCAGAATTTTTTCCCCTTATTTTCCTCCCCCCAAATTAAGCCCAATCATATAGTTCTGTAGCGAAACATGGGTATCCAGCTAGTATATAACATAAAACATTTGTGTGTATTTTTTATATTATATGTTAGTTGTAGATATATGAATCTTTTTAATATTGATTTTTATAGTTTTAAATGCCTGTTCTTATATATCCATTACTGATATAATTGAGGCATAATACAAATATTAATTACAATTTAGGTTCTTAATATTAATGAGCATAAAATTATTTGACATTTTCATCCAGGGTGGAAAACAGCAGTAAAAAACATTACAGTTTGCACCAAGGAATTTATTGTCCAATAACGTTTCCAGACTTAAACTGATTACTTAGTATTAAAATCTCCATTATATTGTATTGTTAGTTTTGCTTCAACCTCTTGACAAAAACATAAGCAATATGTTTTCATATTACACATCACATCAACAATGCAAATGAGGGGTGACAACAGACCAATGTTTTTCCTGAATGGATGCCCACATGACTAGAAAAATGATGGGGCATTTATATACATAGAGGTGTCCTCAGGGAAAGTTAAAAAAAAGAAAAGGCAAGGTAGCAGTTATAACTGTGTTCAAAGCCCTGCCTTTTACATCACATTTGTATTTGCCAGGCATTTCAAAAAGGGTGGGGCTTAGAACATACAGTTAGGCTACCAATTTGGGTTTTTTTAAATCTCTCCCTGCAGATCATCCTTACCGAATGCATACTGAAGGGTGATATATTGTTGGGGTATATACAATTTGTGCGCGGGAAATTGGTCTAGGTTTCCTTTCCCCCTGAAGAAAAACAACGAGGTATTGCATAAGTAATAAAAAAATTACTTTTTAAAATAAAAAAATAAATCTTTTTCTTTAAGGGTTTTTCTTTTTTAAGCAGATCCCTGAATAGAAATGGCCACTAGCATGTTCCATCAAGTGTCACTCTTTTATAGCTAGTTAATAATGTGATACTGAATATTTACAGCCCTTACCTAAAACAAAAGGGCAAAACATTTTCCAGCCTCCTTGTCTGAGAGTTCGTTTGGAATACTCTACCTGACTCTGTGGTTTCTTCCCCAAACCCCCAAAACTTTAACCTTAGACTGTCTACTATTGACCTCACCCACTTCCTAAGAGTCCTGTAGGGGAGGGTGCATAAGCGGACCAATTGTGCCTACCGTCCCTGTCCTATTGTTTTTTATTTTTCTTATAAGTATCTATCTCATGTATTCAAAACTATATTTATTCTTATACCTGTATCTTGTAAGCGATTGACAAATCAAATCAAATGTAAAATGTAAAAAAAAAAGAGTAGAATTCTAGAGGGACCTTCCCCCACCCCCAAATATTGATGATGAAAAGACAGACATCAAAATTAAAAAGTAATTTACATTGAAATCTAATTCAAGTATATTGAATCTATCTCTTTCATCTTAAAAAAAATATATTTAAAAGCATTTAATATCCCTGGGAACTCAAGGTGCTACCTCTACCTCAACTATAGGCTTAGGACTTAATTTTTCCTCCCTAGCAAAATGCTTTATTTTAAATTCACTTGATTGCTCCCAGAATTCATTTCATTTTATTCTGATAGAATCAATACAGCAGTAAAATTGGAACAGTAAGTTATATTTTATGTGGAACATCTTGCATTTTTTGTTACTAGTCTTGCTTTCCCCTGCAATTATGGTTCTGTTGATAGTATCGGATTTTGATATTATTTTCCTGGCATCGACTTGTAGATATAGGTATGTGAAGCACAAAACCTAAGATGCTGCCAAGTAGATTTGGAATAGAAAAACTATACTTGCACAGGAAACAATTCTAGAAATTCTGCTTCTCCCCAGAGTAGCCTAGTACAATCTTTCTTTTAAAATCCCTTTAGATTTCTTTCAAATGACTTTACCTCGAATATTTATTCAGCTTGTTTCTAAAAAAAATTCAAGGACCACCTTATATGATTCCCTTATAAACTAGAAATTTAATGGATTTAACAGATTTTGTTATTGTATATATATATATATATATATATATATATAGATCTTTGGTTGTTCGGGTTTTCTCGCGTAAGATTCGAAGTATCTGAGGCAGCGTTTCGATGAAGTCTCATTCATCATCTTCAGGCTTCTGTCTCCAGCTCTGTGCTTCCCAGAGCAATGGGACTGCAGCTGCCTCCTCCTTCCAAGAAGGAGGAGGCAGCTGCAGTCTCCATTGCTCTGGGAAGCACAGAGCTGGAGACAGAAGCCTGAAGATGATGAATGAGACTTCATCAAACGTTGCCTAGATACTTTCGAATCTTACGCGGGAGAAAACCGAACAACCAAAGATCTACATATAAATACCATGAGAACCTCAGAAAACAAATATATATATATATATATATATATATATATATATATATATATATATATATATATATATATATATATATATATATATATATATATATATATGGATCTTTGGTTGTTCGGGTTTTCTCCGCGGGAGAAAACCTGAACAACCAAAGACCCACATACAAATACCGTGAGAACCTCAGAAAACATATATATATATAAAATTGACAGAAGAAATCATTCAATTTTTTTATCCCTCCCCCAATGAGACATAAGTAACTATATAATGCACATCTCCTATATTGGCTAAGTGGTATATGGAACAGAAGCTCAGCTGCTTCAGCTGGGATTTTTGATATTGATATTTTTGATATTGTGAAGTGTATGAGATTAGGAAAAATAAAAAGGCAAGTTAATAATTCTGGCAAACACACATATACTGTATGTCTTCGTATCAGCTGCACTCTTTTTTCAAGATTTCATCATCAATACTTTTCTTTTGGCTTAAGTTCTATTGATTGCCTCTGAGCCCAAATTACCTCACAATAATGGGGAGGGAAAGTGGGATGGAAACAGGTTTTGTATTGCTCTTAGTCTTAGATTACAGACTCATTTCAACTGAAATATGACTGAATTGATGAGAATTATTGGAATACACTTTAATCTGCATTTCCAGTTGACTTCTGAAACATAAGCAGGCATTAGTAAAGGGTGGTATCTTTTATTTATTACATTTATATCCCTCTTTTCACTCAGGATGACTAGAGTTCCTTTCTTCTATTTTTCTCCAAACCAATCACATGGTGAGTTCTGCTGGGCTGAGGGAAAGAAGGACAAGAACACCCAGTGAGCTTCTGTGATTGAGGGTGGACCAGAGCCAGACTGTCTTTTCTCCCAGTCCAATTCCTTCACTACTACACCATTTTGCCCTTCTAACATCCATGAAATCTTTTCGCTTGTACTCTGCCATTGTTTATACCAGCTTTCATTCAGTTTTAAGAAAGAGCATTAGCATTAGAAACAGCAACTTCAGAGAGATTCCCATATCTGCCACAGTCTGGTGTTATCCATATTTATTTATAATGAAGCCACAATTATATATGGATGGCTTGTCTTTCATTCTATAACCATATCTTGTCAAGTCAGGATTGCCCTGCCTTCGGATTCTTTTAATTAAATCCCAAGTGAAGTCAGTGATGTAGACATTATCTAGAGTTGTTTGATGGCAGCAGGTTGTAAATCTAATAAATAAATGCAAGAACTCCTCCCATGGGGCATTACTTCCCATTAGCACTAAGGGGCATTGCTCCTTTATCAAATAGTTGGCATGGTCTCCTTTCCTAGGAGAAATATTCCATCCAATTTCTTTGCTTGAAGATTTGATGAAATTTGAAAAGCCTTTGGGTTCAAATCTGAAGTGGTCTGCCATGATCTCTTATAACCAAAGGATATTAGAGGCCTTTTGGAGCCACATTAAGGAGGATCAGGAAATGAGATCAGAGGCACTTTTAGTTGCAGCTCTGACAGACATTTGTTCAGTCAAGATAACTGAAGAATTATTTTTCTGTGTTCTTAAATGCAGGCATAGTCCCCTCTGAAATTTGAGAAGGGGCAGACAGTTTTCAGGAAACCTATGTCTCACAAGGATATCCACGGGGCAGTCAAAACGTGAAAATGATGGCTGCAAATAAGCAATCACTCTACTATTCATCACAAACAAAAAGGGACAAGACTTTATGGTAGTCTCTATCCTGACTGTTTGGGATGTGCCACTGATCCCTCATCTTTCTTTCTTACCTGTTGATTGGAAGAGCAAAGCTTTTTCATCATGAAATGTGAAAATATGCTACTTTTAGTAGCTTAATCAACAAAACTGTTTTTTTTTATTCTTTTTATTCTTCTTTAAGATATGGGGAAGAAAGAGTGCACAATCATGTAGAGCAAAACAACACAGCAACATAAATCAAGTAATCCTAATCATCATTATTAAAATACTGCTGGAAGTGTCATGAATAAATGTATCATGTATATCAATAAGGTATCATGAATAAATAAATAGCATTACATTCACTGCAATCCCCTACAAAGTCTTCAGTTTTCTATTTCAAAAACATGAAGTTGAACATTTATCCAAAATTCACATGTGGGTAAAAATGGCTTTACCAAATAAACTCTATTTTTGCCAACAGTATCCTAAGAGGAAAGAGTCACCCTTAGCTATATTACAGACTAAGGCCAAACTGTTAACTAGGGCAAATTGGTACTATGCATACATGTTCAAGACAAGTAATGAATAAAATTAGAAATTTGTAGTTATTAAGACTAAACTCATCTTAAAATACGTTCACCAAGTATATCATTGCATTTTAAGAGTTAGGTGATACTTCTTCATCATTGTTTATTTATTCTGTCATAAACATTGCACACATTTCTACTCAGAGCACACCTTAAAAATGCTTATATTAAGAAGTAACCTAATACTAATAGTATAAGTATTATAACTGTCCCTTTATTTTGGGGATATAAAATATGCCACAGATATGGGGAAGTTTAAATCTTTTCTTCTTTGTAAAGATAAGAAAGATGAACTTGACTTCTGATGACTGCAAGGTCCCATCCAAGCAATGTTGTGGTGTGCTCAAGATCATCTGGCTGGGGGAATGGGAATGGTACTCCTAAAAAAAATGAGGATGATAATTGCAACTGGGCAGCTGAAGCCTTGCTCCCAATCCATATATTACATGCAAAAAAGTAGATAGACTTCAATCATACAATTGCAATGCCATCTTGATTTTTTTTAAACTTCCCATGGCCACTCCTGGATTTGATATTACTTCTTTTTTTAAAGCAGACATGATAATTTTGGAAACTACATGAATTAGAGAGAAATATTAAACTTTCCTATTCCTTTCAGACTGGGATTCTGTCAAGTCTCTTTGGAGCATTGATATCCCATGGCCAATGGTGACCCATTAATTGGGGTCCTTATAAACTCCAAAGGAACACCATTGGGCTGACTACCCATAGACACAGAAAGGTAGGATATTAATCAAATTATTAAAGTTGAATACACAAAAATGATAGGATTAAAATGACCAGCAACTGGGTTTCAATGTTGAATCACCACCATAATTTAATTTAACCAATATTTTAAGAAGAAAGCATGACATTCCACTTAATATGCTTCCATTCTCCTTATAAGGAGTTAGTATATGGAACATCCAAACAGATTCAGTCAGAAGTGTTCTCTTCTGGATAGAGATATTTTTGTTTTTATGAATGCTACAGGATTGTAAAAATCTTTGTGTACAAACAAAGGGACATTTGTACAACAATTTTTGTATAAATTTTGCATATCACAGTACAATTAAATTCAATAAAGAACAGTCCTCAATCATCAACTTTATGAAATTTCACTTGCAGAAGAAAAAAAAATCAACATTTTAAATTGTGATTAAATCCATTCAAAGCCTCCTTTCTTTTGCTTCCAGGCTGCTTAACTGACAGGAAGCATAACAGACCTGTGTCACTATTCTTATTGTGGCAATCAGTGTACAGATCAAGTGTTTTATTTGTAACCTTGATTTTTTTTTTAGTCTTTCACACGAATGTGAAATTTTGTCATAGCTAATAATTGATCTGACAAAAGTGTTCACAGTTACTTGAAGGGTGCTTTTGGTTACCAAGACAGATTTTAAAAAATAATGAGTCTTTTTCCTGTGGGGGATTGTGAACTGGTAATTAGCATCTATGACCCAATATTCTCAGCAAATAAGAGTAATAGCAGTAATTTCTAGCTTTATGTTGAGTGGTACTCTAATATTACCAGCACTTCTGTTGCATTTGTAATTAACTGCAAGCAATTATTACAGTCAAAAAAATATATCCTAATGCTCCTAGGTAATAAAACAAAAATTGAAATAATGTTTGTAAAATTCATATGTTCCATGCTGGGTATACTGATTTCATTCAGAGTGTTGTGATTATAGATATAACTATTTATTAAAATCCTCTTTTATGTTTCTGCACATGTGTATCATTCCTAATGTTTATGGCAACTATATTCTCCTCATTTTAATTCAGTGGAGTTCCCACCCCTGATGAGTTTTAATTAATGTTTTGATTTTCAGGTTGCTATGGAATTCAAATGCTGGACATTGGGTCATTGCATAAACATGGAAGGCATTTATAAAAAATAGTTTGTAGCCCTGGAATAAAAATGTTTTGCTTTTAGTCTAAGAACGCAATAGACTTTCAAACCACAAGTCGAGTCAAAATTGGCATGTTTTACAGATAGAGTTACTTGGAAGGATTTTAATATATGGAAGATTTCCTGTTACTAAACAAAATACATTCTGATTTTCTTACATCTTTTAGAAATAAACTGGAAGAACGAGCAAAGGAAAACATAATATTGTGCAGAACATACCACTTTTTACAATTGGATAGCAGATAAGGTAGCTTGTAGTGGGGAGTATGGGTCCCTAGCAACAATATATGCTTAAGTGGCAGTGACAATTAATACAGGTTCAGAACTTTAATCAATCTACTAGAATTCATAAAAGAATAAAAGACTATGATATTTTAATTGTTTGAAAGCATAATGTTGAGGAATACAGAGACATACAAGATAGT
Source organism: Pseudonaja textilis (assembly GCF_049901715.1). Classification (NCBI taxonomy): domain Eukaryota; kingdom Metazoa; phylum Chordata; class Lepidosauria; order Squamata; family Elapidae; genus Pseudonaja; species Pseudonaja textilis. The sequence continues at coordinate 173,948,468 of NC_141992.1, read as the reverse complement.
TTATCTCTAATGAGCTTTTGCATAAAAAAGTGTTTTAATGTAGATAAATGTTCAACAAATTTATTGTTAATTTAATGTTCAACAAATTTGCATGCATCATGCCAGTGATGGTGCATGTGTCTGTGCCCATATCTTATGTCCAAATATTCAGTGATCAATTTTATCTGATCTAAGGGATTTCATTTAGAAAATTGAAGGGAAAGGAAGAAAACCTTGTAATCTTTAAGACTTTAAAAAAAGTTATTAACAAATGATACTTTTTAATGCAATGAGTGGAGAAATTATTAAGTGCCTAACTGGGGATCAATCATATGAAGTGTATTTCATTTTAAAATAAGTGAATTGATTGATAAAATAAATGAAGGAAAATTTTCTTCTGAGCTTGAGTAATGTATTTTTGGAATTCAGTCTTCATATACAATGCAAAGACTAAGAGTAGATTTCACAAATCTCTCTTCAGTTTCTTTTAAAACATTTTAAAAAAAGAACAAAGCTCCTATTATGGTCGCCTAGAATGCATTGTGTCTTACAGCAAATGAATAACATGAGAATCGGCAAAATGTTGAAATAGACGTTACATAGATATGAAGATGTGGGAAATGTCACTTTCATATTAGTTGATTAGGAAAGAAATTAGTAGAGTATGTAGTACATTTTTTACCTAAGTACTAATTGCCAAAAAGAAAGGCAATAATGTTCATAAATAACATAATTGGTAAATAATTGATAGTTTTAATGTGTTAGATTCATCATTTCTTTGAAGGGATGCTTTGAGCCTGTTCCAAATCATTGATATATTGTGGTTATAATATTTCTCATATTTATGTATATTTAAAATTGCCATCAGCTCAAAATACTAACTACCACTTTGAGATGCCTCAAATGAATTAAAAATAAAGGTTGCAATATATAATATCTATCTATCTATCTATCTATCTATCTATCTATCTATCTATCTATCTATCTATCATCAGCTTATTGGAAGTTAGTGACAAGTTTCATTACAATTTTTATTAATAAGTTATTATGTTTGATTAATTTTAACAGACTATTATTTTTCCATACAGTTAATTAATGTTGTACTGTATTCTATATTTATTACATTTTTTGTAAGCTCCCTAAAATCACAAAAATACAAACACTTGTAAATAAATGTGTATGTTGTTTTTATTATAACAACCCATTAAATTTTTAAGTGGATAGCAATAATAAAACTTCTGTAGTAAGTCTTCAAAAAAGAACCCATCAATATTTTTTCAAGAGAAGGGTGATAAAAATAGATTATTTGATACTGTTGCATTGTTCACATTCTGGGGTTTTAGAATAAATTTCTACACCAGTGTCTTTCAGTATACAATACATAAGGAACTAGAAATCAACTTAAGAAGATAAAATACAGTACCTTTGTAGGACAGCACTCAGCAAACTACATCTTAGAATTAACAGAAAGCACATACAATTGTATGGAAACTGAACACGGAGAGATTTAACCTGGAAATAAGGAGAAACTTTCTGACAGTGAGAACAATTAACCAATGGAACAGCTTGACCTCAGAAGTTGTGGGAGTGCCATCACTTGAGACTTTCAAGAAGAGATTGGACTGCCATCTGTCAGAAATGGTGTAGGGTCTCCTGCTTGGGTGGGGTGTTGGACTACATGACCTACAAGGCCCCTTCCAACTCTGATTATCTGTTATCTGTTAAGTGTAGTTTATAGTGCTTGGAATTGAAATGCAAAATTGATAATAAGGATGGTAGAATTTTTATGCATGTAATGGTGTCAAAAGAATTATTAGGAAACATTGAAATGATATATTTCAAGAATGGATTGCTATTTATATCATCTTATAACACTGGATATTACAACTTACAATGCTATTTGATATAAAGAGGCAAGAAGAAACAATTTGGCGAATTGTTTTGCTCATAAACTATGTTTCAGGCCTTTAAAATATTTTTATTTTTAAACTAAAATTTAAAGGTATATTAGCACTGACCTCTTTATATTTTTATATTAACATATATATTGATACTGTTAATGTCTAAAGTTATATTAGTACTGTTCTATTAACTTTTTAACATTTACATATATATTAACATCATTGATGTATGAAAGCACTGAACAGCAGACTTAATTTCCTGATCATCTCTAATGGGAAACAAAAGAAATACGGTGCATCAAGCTTTCAGAAAAGCAGTATCAAAAGTAAACTAAACCTAATCTGCAAATACTGGTGGGAAAGATGACAACTTTGGGATGAGTTTATGACATCCATTCCTTGAATGTCCCTGGCCATCGTAAGTTGCCTAACCCTAGTTCTACTTTGGAACAATACAATGTTTAATAAATGGCTGTGGTAGAATAACCAAGATCACTGTATTATTGTTGACATAATTTAGGGATTATGCTAATTTTTAATTAAATCCCATTAAAGTCCAAGGTGCAATAGAATGATTTCTGGGATCACACATATAAACCGAGAACTGAAATTAAGGTTATTGATATTAAAGGTGTAAAGTTAGGATTAAAATAGATAATCATAGAGCAAAGATGGTGTAGCTTCAGTAATGGCTTCTGAAGTAGAATACGGATAATGTTACCAGGATGGGGAGAATCCCAAATGCTTTTCTGAAGTTTTAAGTTCACTAGTTTTGTAGACGTATTCAGATCAATGATCCTTAAAAAGTAAGATGTCATTGTCACATTAGCATAGAACATCATATTAGTTAAATAGTTTTAGAATTTCCAAAACTAGTGAATAATTTATATTTGCATATTCTGTTATCTATTCTGTTATCTACAAGACCATCTGGTGTTCTGTTCTTATCTGATTACAGTTACTTTCTTTGAGTGAATTATTAGCTAATCATCATTCAGTATGTCTGAGGGCATTTTTAATAATATTTTCATGTTTAAAGTTTTCCTTTTTTTTAAGCCTTGTGCAATAGAAATATCTTTTTTCAGTAAAATTTATTTCTCAACATATGATTTAATATATTGTTATTTCCATAAAGGGAAATTTTAGATAAGCCAAAGAAACAAGACAAAAATACAGCTAAAGGGTTCTTTTCTCATTTTCTGGAGTCCTCAAAATTTTAGCCTTCTATAGTCAATCATATGATTTCTTTCATTATAAAAACTATTTACGTAGTATTTCCATACAATTACTATTGTACAATTTGAAGCTGGGATCCTTAAATTTCCTGCTAATCAAATGCAGGAAGACTGATCTGAGAATTTTCATCATCTTGAATTGCCAAGGAAGAAGCAAATGTGGAAATTATAAGTAATGCATTTGATGGACTTTTAAATTCAGACTCTCAACAATTGAGATTATGAGTTCAGAATGTAGTAAGTAGAAAATACAGTAAATTTGAAGAAAATGTTTTTTCTAGTGCTCGGCCCTAGTTTTTACTCTCATTTGCTTTTATAAGAGGCATTAGCATCTAATCAGCAGGCAGGGTGGAAAATTTTATTGCAATGCATAATAATTTTTAGCTCATCATATTTCTTCTTTCATGTTCCCTTGTTCTGTATCTCCTCACAATGTCCATGAATTCTAAGCTGTTTGTCCCTCATTTATTTTTTAACAGAATTTTATTATAGCTTGATGTTTATTGACAACTGGTTTATGGTTAATATTGCATACTTATATAAGTACCTGTATTGCTAGTATACTAAATTTACACCTAATGCAATTTAGAATGTCAGCAGGTGAAGCTAGGCAGAATCACATCTGATACCTGTACAATCAGCACAGCCCCCCCACCCAAGGCTGTGTGCTATCTCCACCTCTCTTCTCCCTATATACCAATGACTGCATCTCAAACGATCCATCTGTTAAAATGCTGAAGTTTGCTGATGACACAACAGTGATTGGTCTCATTCGAGACAACATTGAATCTGCATACAGACAGGAGGTTATACAACTTGCCTCATGGTGTAACCAGAGGAAACTGGAACTGAACACACTCAAAACTGTATAAACGGTGGTAGACTTTAGAAGAAACCCTCCCATACTACCACCTCTTACAATACTAGACAACACAGTATCAACAGTGGAGAGCTTCACATTTCTAGGTTCTACTATATCACATGACCTAAAATGGACACCTAACTTCAAAAACATCATCAAAAAGCACAACAAAGAATGTTCTTTCTGCATCAACTCAGAAAGTTCAAACTGCCCAAGGAGCTGCTGATCCAGTTCTACAGAGGAATTATTGAGTCTATCATCGGCACCTCTATAACTGTCTAGTTTGGTTCGGCAACTCAACAGGACAGACACAGACTTCAGGGGATAATTAGGATTGCAGAAAAAATAATTGCTACCAACCTGCCTTCCAATGACGACCTGTATACTGCACGAATCAAAAAAAGGTGAAAATCCTCACATCCTGGACATAAACTGTTTCAATTCTTACCCTCAAAACGATGCTATAGAGCACTGCACACCAGAACAACTAGATACAAGGACAGTTTTTTCCTGAACACCATCACTCTGCTAAACAAATAATTCCCTCAACATTGTCCAACTATTTACAAAGTCTGCACTACTATTACATTAATCTTCTCATCTCTCCTTATCACCCATCCCCTCCCATTGTGATTGTAGGACTGTAACTTTGTTGCTTGTATCCGTACGATTTATATTGACTGTTTCCTAGTATGATTTGATTGTTGATTGTACCCTGTGACTATCATTAAGTGTTGTACGTTATGATTCTTGATTCTTAACGAATGTACCTTTTCTTTATGTATACTGAGAGTATTCACACCAAGACAAATTCCTTGTGTGTCCAATCACACTTGGCCAATGAAGTATTCTATTCTATTCTATTCTATTCTATTCTATTCTATTCTATTCTATTCTATTCTATTCTATTCTATTCTTTGCTTTAAATAATATTCATAGCCCAAGAAATGAGCGTAGATTATAATACCATCTCAAATTAATAAACAAAACATATTAATTGATTTAAAAGTGGTAGTATTATCCTAAACTCATGCATCTGTGTTCATAAATTTCTAAATATTTGTTGACTTGAGGAATATTATGTTCATGAAGGTTCTCTGTTCATATTTTACAAAGCAATACTATTTAAAGTTTTTTTGTGGAGTTCAATAAGATTTCTATGGAAGAAGGCTTCAATTGTGGTTCATAGAATTTCAGACTTGATAAAATCTGAATTTCTATCTTGGTTCTGCCATGAAGCCAACTAGAACAACCACATATATGCCACTATGTGCTTCTTGAAGAAAAACAAGATTGCTGGTTTCCTTAAATTTCTTTCTATGTAAATAACAAAATTCTCCAGAAGCCTGTTCTTGTTTATTTCTCTCTATTATATTTATATAATGCCCTATTAAAGACAGAGAAGTAAAGTTACCTTGTACTGGACAGTGGCTTCCCATATTGCTAAGATGTAGCCCGCATTCAGTGGGAGATAATAATAATGATAATGATAATGATGAGGATAATAATGATGATAATCATCATCATCATCATCATCGTCATCATCTCTATTGTCATTGTACATATATACAATGAAATTGATTTTGTTCCTGCTGGTACTATCCATAACAAAATTCAATGCAAGATAAATAATATAGAAAATGGTTTATAGCGTTAAAGCATTTAAATATAATCCTAAATATAGGATGAATTGGAAAATTCCTTTACCCAAAGACTCTCAATTTTCCTTCTATGCTTATTCAAAGAGAAAAGAAAAACAAGAAGATGGAAGAAAATCACCACCCCCCTTGAAAGGAATATTGCCTAACCTTTATCCAATCCAGAAATCCTTCAACAAACCACTGAAATTCTTCTTTTCTAACTGACTCCTCCCTACATAGACTGACATTGCACTCTACTATACAATTTCATAGAAAACTGTCAAAAATAGGGTTTTACATATTGGTGTTTTGGTTCAGCCATAGATTGCTATATTTCACTTCTTGCTATTAGCAAAAACTCATTTCAGGCAGACTTTTGCAGCCAGTCTAAATGTAAGTTGAGAGAATCTGGGCATATTATAATTATGGATATTATCATTCACAGGTCACGTTTCCAAATCTTTGTTCTACCGATTTCTATAAAGCATGCCATAGATTGGGTTATGTGCCAGACATAATGTGAAACAATTGTGGAACAGCTTAATTACATGCTGCATTCTGCACAAATCTACTCAACTCACATTCTCAAATGACAATTGGCATTTGTAAATTGCTTCTAAGTGGGACCACTGCTCAGGGGGTTTTGCATATTGAAGGTCTAATCTTTTGCTTCTTTTAAATAACTTCAGGAGAACAGATCATTCTCTGATATCTTATGGGCTTGTTGCCAGTTGTAGTACAGAGAATAGCAGCTTACAGTAGGTGTAGCTCAATGGATACCAATGTAGCAGTAGGTGTAGCTCAATGGATACTTGTGTGGCCATCATCTTTGACCATCTTTCTTAGGTGAGGTTGGTGAAAATTGTAATAGAGCAATGTTTGAAGGATCCTATGTCCCAGTAATGTCATATTAATTGAAGAGAAAAAGGTTTGCAAGCAATTCAGAGACATATTGTGTGCTACCTTTGCATTAAAATAAATTGAGTTGGGTTTGCCAGCAACTTATAAGATCCGGCTTTTTGACTATGTTTGATATTTCAGCTTTGAAGCTGCAGAATGATGGACAGTGTGTCTTTAAATCACTGGTTTTTTTTCAAAGGAGTAAACAGCAACTAATTAAGTGAAACTGATAATTCAGACACATTCACACTGCAGCAAACCACCACATTTTCAATGCTCAATTGAGCCAATAACAATGATGAAGAAGATGATGATGCTGAAATGGTTGGGGACAGCAGAGTCGGTAATAATGGCAGGGTATTCTCTCTTTGCTTTCCTATCTTATCTTATCATAATTGCATTTTTCCAGTGACAAGAATGAAAGCAAGCAAAAGTATCTCTTGGATGTAGAACTGTTTTCCATGGATGAGGGATTACTGATTGGCTTTTTAACTTAGGCTTTTCCAAATAGTTTTTCAGTTATTTAATTTACTCTACATGAAGCCTATTGATTATTCAAGTTGGCAGTCAATTTTATAGGGCACCCCACTGTTTCTTTGCTTAATGTAGTCAATGATAGTAATTGCTTGATCAGTGCAGCCCATGAAATAGGTTTTGTGTCTTTTTTTATAATGCATTGATGGCTTTATCTGATGTAGTCTTGGCAAGGCCTGGGTTTTACAGCACTCTCCCCAACTCCCCGAGGTCTCTAGATTAATGGCTATGGCTTTCAGTTGGAGCTGCTGATACAGCTCTCCAGAATGTATTCGCACATCTGGCATGCCACACTTGGCACGGATGCCAGCTTTTTGTTGCACAGTTACCGAATGGCTCACCAGTGCCTAGTTAACTGTTTTCACTAAGGGAATGAGATAAAAAGCCATTCATGGAGATCTTGGCACCTTCTCCCTGTTCTCTGGTAATTACAAATTTTTAATTTTTCCATTGCAGTTTTTATGGAGACAATTGACAATTAGAAACAACTCAGTGTGCCAAATATTTGTGCTGCAAAAATGCTCGTTTTGGTCATGTTCCCAAACTGATGGGGTTTTCCTGCAAAGTTATTGTTTTAATTCCATTGCATCAGTTAACAGATCTGGCCATTGTTCAATAGTATTATTGCATTCAGTTAAACATGGCGAAGTCCAGAGAATTCAGTGGTTTATAGTGACAAAAAAATGGGCATGAGGCTTTGGCATGCATCCAACAATCATACAAAAGCATGTCGCTCCAAACATTTTGGTGTTTGAACACAGTGGTCAAATCATCTTGTGGACTGATAAAAGCAGGCAGCTGGAAGAATGCCTTCAAGACTGCTTAATTTCTTTGCACTTTTCTTTGCAAAGATTCCCCTTTCCAGTGAATTCTTCAGTAATTCAGTGGGTAAAGGAGCAAGTGCAGCTAGGTAATTTTAGGCTGTGGAATTAGTGCTAATGTTACAAGCTAGGCTAGGTCTTTAGAAACCTGTAAGTTATCTTTGTGAATAAGCACCATTTTAGGGAAGGGTAAAATAATAAATTGTAAAAGAAGATGGAAGGAAGGAAGGAAGGGAGGGAGGGAGGGAGGGAGGGAGGGAGGAGGAGGAAGAGAAGGAGAAGGAGAAGGAGAAGGAGAAGGAGAAGGAGGAGATATATTTTAATTCATCTTACCAGCCCATTGCATTTTCACTGCAACTTATTTTTTTATAATTAGGATAATATCGAAAGTAGTATCTATCCAATCTCCCAAATATACCCACATATTCATTCCAGGTTCGTTCACTTTGTAATCTCCATCATATACCATTCTAGGTAGGTGGGTCATCCATAAGGCCCCTTGATTACATATTGTTAGACTTTTAATCTGATATCATCACTATAAACCAGAAAGAGAAGAAAGGGAAAATTGCTACATTAAATAAGCCACATCTCATTCTTACCACATCTGAAGTATTCATGAATTCAACTGGCTCAATGAAAAGTTCTATGCTGTTCACAAATCAAATTTCTTCATCTCATTTGGCTCATAAATTCCAGGAACATACACAGCCTGATGGATGCCTGACTATCATTTCCACACATTCAGTTGAATACACAGATGTTTGATGTACAACTAATGGTTTATGCAACCATTGGGTTTAAAGATAGATGTAACAAAAACTTCTCCTTTCCCATGTTCATTAATTTCCAAATAATAATAGATTCCAAGAATTATAATGCTTAAAAAAATCACCCCCCCTAATATGTTGCCAGTGTAAGAAATAATCTTATATCATATACTGTACCATGTAACCTAAAGAGGAATCCCAAAGCCCCACTAAAGTTATCAGGAAATACATAAGTAACATGATAATTGAAAGCCACATGAACACAATTTGTAGAAAGATACTCACCCATCCACGTCTTAGTTACAAAGCCAATGTGTCTTCAAATCAGAAATGAGGAATGCTTTACTATAGAAAGACTTCACATTAAATAGCATCACTCACACCCCAGAATATTTTGAACTCTGTCACCTGAGAAGGCCTAAAAAATTTAGTCCCCTTCTACTCTCACAACGTCCCTTCCTATCCACTGTGGAACTCCTGGAACAATTAGATAACCCCCACCACATTCCAACTTCCAATCCTCCAAGTTTTAACATCATTGATTTTGCTATGATGTAGTTACCACAGTGAGCAAACCCTCAATCAGATCCTCTCTTATTAGGTTCACTCTTCCCAGCCTTGTTTTTCTCCGTATCCATTCAATTAGTTCTTCTTGCTGTTTGTTCTGTCTCAGCCTCTTCTACTTTGTCCCAAACTGTAAGTAACTAGATTAATTGGACTGTCATGCAGACAATAGAACAAACATTTTTTTCTGATGTTCCAAAGGAATAGACCAAATGTTTGACATTGCTAGAAAATGAACATTATTCTGTTGAAACTCAGAAATAAAATTGGAAAATAATATAACATCATTTCTATTTGTGAAGAGGCAAATTTAAATACCAAGTTTTGGTTATGGACTATCATATTTGATTGCGTCATACTAGCCTGCTTGCATTCTAACCTTAAACATATTTAGTGGCAAATGTCAGCAAAGAGAAATGGGAGAAATGGGGCAGACATACTTAGACACTCCATTGTACTCAATATGACTCAACACTGAACTAATGCATTTCAGATTTTGATTTAAAGTTTTTCTCTTTGCTGAAATGCCCAATTAAATGTAAGCAATTTTCTGCCATAAAAATTCCAATTTTCTGTAATGTCCCATTAAATTCTAACCATGTTCTGCCAAACATGACTTCAAATAATCATAAAATTGAAAAGGTCATTGCATTTTGTCAGCCCACCACCACCACCACTTAGTGCAGGAAGCCAAATTAAAATATTGTTAGTGGATGGTTGTCCAGACTGTACTTGAAAACCTCTAGTGAAAAGAAATGACTACCTTCTTCAGTAATTAGTTCCTGTCAACTCTTCTTCCCTCTTTCTCTGATAATAGGTGAGGAAGTATTCAGTGGCGCAGTGGTTAGAGTGCAGTACTGCAGGCTACTTCTGCTGACAGCTAGCTGCCTGCAATTTGGCAGATCGAATCTCACCAGGCTCAAGGTTGACTCAGCCTTCCATCCTTCCAAGGTCGGTAAAATGAGGACCCAAATTGGGGGCATATAAAGCGGTATATAAGTCTAAGTACTATTGCTATTCCTGAAATTCAACTGGAATATGCTTTTCTATAATGTGAAGAACATTGTTTTTTATCTTGCAGTTTAGGACAATAGAGAATAAGTCATATTGGTGACTTGGGCTCTAGGACTATGGTTTGTATATATGACCATTCCTTGTAGAATTTCTTCTGAGAAAATATTCTTAGGACTGAATTGTTGGTCCTTGGAAATGTCTGTTTTTGTGTTGTCTTTGAAACCTAAATATAACCACGAAAGGCAATCCACCCAAACTGGCCAAGAAGTACAATGAAATGTTCAGTACAGGTGCATGAATCCACAGAGTGCACACTGTAGAGTGCACATAGATGATTTACAATGCCTATGGTGACAAACCAAAACATGTGATGGATTCTGGACCAGCTGTGATATGAACTGATTTTTCTCAACTGAGTTTGACAGAGACTCTGGATATGTGCAGTCCCTATATTAATTCATGTCTCTCCAGGTAGTAAACTCTAAATGCATAATGCATCTTTGAATAGTAAAGGTCTATTGAGAAGACATCTGGAATATGCTATTTAAAATTCCTGCTCTGTCTTTAGCATCAAAATCCCAGTTACAGTGGGAAATAAAGCATGAATCACATAACTCTACCTGCAATATTAATAACCCATGTCCCTTTGTGTTAAGGAAATAGACTTAATAAAAAAAAAACGTACTGTAAGAAAATTACAAAATTAACACAGCCTGACCTATTCAGTCTTCAGATTGTATTATCATTGTATCAACATTATCTTTGGATTGGTTGTCATTTCCTTTCTTTCGAAATGCATGTAAAATGGAAGCTTGCCATCCCTCTAGGTAACTTACATGGGGAAATCTGTTCTTTCAGATACTTAATATGTTCACAGTTTGGGCTTAGTTTAGTAATTATGCATGATACAAACTAAAAGATTTTCAGAATTTAGAAATAGTCATAGATTTACTAAGTACCTTGAGAAAATATTGCACATTACATAATGTGATGTGAAGAGAGATTGCATTGGATGAAGATTGCTCACTTCATTAATTTAACTAGGCATAGCCCAAACGAAAAATCCTTCTGAAGGCCCCCAACCTCAGAGGCTTATATATCTGGGCCATGAGAAGAGATCACTTCCAAGCTGCAATGCTACTTTCTACTGCATCACTTTTCTTTGTTCTCTCTGTTTTTAGAACAGTCATGAAATATCACTTTCATGAAGCTTTTAATTGTCTGTTCACCTTAATTTTAGTTTACATTTTTTAAACTTTTATTCTGTATGCCATGAGTAATCAGTTGACTAGAAGGACACAATAGAAATTGAATCAATGCATAATCTTGAGCTGAACAGAAACGGTATTTTGAAATTCTTTGTCTTCTGGGAGACAATGAGGGGAGGGAAACTGGCTGCCTAATTTCTCTGAATTTCTGCAAGGAAAGGAGAAAAATCTCAACCATTTCTCAAGGGCTGGGATTTCCCATTAGGAGTGACAGTAGCTCTGCTTCTGAAAAAGCTCCATGGGAGGAGTTCCCTTATGATGTTCCCCTTGGGATTTAATTGAAGCATTAAAGCCAGGTTGCAGATTGTAGGAGTGAACAATTAAAGACAAGACATTCGCATATGCCCCTTGGCCATCTCATCATGAAATAAGTGCAATAACTGCACTCATGAGAAATTCACTAAAACTCTCTGCTCCTCTGAAATAATTCTAAAGCAAATATTCTTTCATTGCAATGAATAAGAATGTGCAGAAAACAATTCAGGAGAATTTATCTGTTTAGAACTCATTCAGCCTTCCTTTATTTAGACTGACAGATCCCCTGACTGAATAAAACCCTTTTTCCAAATTTCATTTATTCATTTGAGCCTTGACATCATTTATACACAAAGGCTATTCTTTCATATTAAGAAGTTTTATAACAATGGTCCTGCTTCTACATGAACAATAAAAAAGAATAGTAATATGGGTTGTACCCATCTCCATCTTATGCTAAGATGAACAGTACATGTTCTGCTTAAATAAGAATCATTCTCCAATATTGTGTCTCAGTCTTTTGCATCTTAGGGCATGCTACAAAAAAAAAGTGGGGATTACGAGTGGTAATATAAACTCTGAGTCATAAATGTCTATTGCTTTGACTAAATCCAGCTGGCATATTTACTAATAATTGTTAACTGGATCCAATGGGACCTGCTGCAGTAGGAACCAAGACTTTTTCAAGATTTTCAATCTCAATGACAAATCCTAATGTGGAATGTAATAATAATATACAACTTTTATTAAAGCTTGAAAATGTGCCTGTGCTGAGAGTGGGAATTGTTATTGCTTGCTACTATGTTTTTAGGTTAATTTTTTGAGTTTAGCTCTACTTGCCCAAAAGTATGAAAATGCCTTTTTCTTCAAAATGTTTTTCAACATCCCTGTCCCAGCCTAGAGCTATGATATTCTAGTTGGATATAACCTTGCTTAGCTTTTCAAGATGATCCCCAAACCAGCTAGATCAGGGATGTCAAACTCCTGTGGGCCAGATGCGTCACACAAAGGCCACACCCATGCCTGGTTTAACAAAGGGGAAAAAAGTTGCAATACGTCACATGATGCTGCTGTGACAGGGCGAGTTTGACACCCCTGAGCTAGATGCTGCTAGTTCTTTGTTTCATCTCCTATAAGATATGTGGGCAACGTAATGGCTTTGTGATTAAGATGCTGAGCTTAACTTCTGAAAAGCTGACAGCTTAGATTTGAGACTCAAGCACCACATAATGGAGTGAGCTCCCTTTCCTCACCCCAGCTCCGGCAAAACGTTCCTCACCCCAGCTCCTCATTTGAAAGCATGTAAAAGTGAGAAGATAAATAGCTACCACTTTGGTGGGAAGATAACAGCACTCCATGACATCATGCTGGCCACATGACTATGGAAACATCATTGGACAGTGCTGGCTCAACAGCCTTCAGATGAGCACCACTCCTTATATTCGGTTACAACTAGTGGACTAAAATCCTCAGGGATTCCTTTATTTTTATTAGATATGCAATGGTATGGTATGGAGGAACAACTTTGGGAGACAGGAGGAAGAGTCAGAGCCAGGGGAATGGTCAGATAAGAGGCAGCTGTGCCTGCAGAAGGAAAGTGGACATGGTAAATTTCTCAGAAAGAACCTCCCTAGTTTCTTGAGCTATAAAGTGACTGAGGAGGAAAGTAATTTCATTTTACAATAAAGTAGAATTAGTCTATCTTGTTTGTAGACTACTTTATCTGACTGGACTGACATAAAATCTTCTATTGAGTCCCTAGTCCAGGCTACCAAAGAATCTTTAACAAAATTACCTGGAATTGAATATAGAACCATATACTTATATTTGTTTCTTCTAAACCAATTTCTAAAAATATCTGTGCAAGTAAGATATGCTCTAATCATCATTGAATTGCAGACACTTCTTTGAAGACAAATGAATCGATATGTTCCTACATGCCATGTGGAATGATATGGGGGTTATCTACATTACACATACTTTAAAAATGGAGGAGTGATATTGTTCATAGCCCACATCTACTTGTTAGGAAAGTAAACTCCACATAAATTTTCTCAATCTTTGGCTTTTTTCAATCTTAATACGAAAGAGACCATATCTGAGAGAACATGAAAGTGATTTGACTTCATTCATGGTACCTAATCATGTGTTTCTCTTTCATTGAATTATTTTCTCCCTGTAATTTCCTGATTTTGCAGCAAAGGTAGAGTACTGAAATGCTTTTCTTAATCCATAGAGCCACTAGACTTATTTCTAAAAAGCTGGTTCATCTGCTCAAAAAAACCTGGAAAATCAGAGGTTATGGGTATGAATGTGTTTTAGCAAATTAGAGGTAAGAAAAGGTGAATGGATTTTGTAAACCATTTTAGTCTTTAGAATAGAATGGAATAGAATAGAATAGAATAGAATAGAATAGAATAGAATAGAATAGAATAGAATAGAATTCTTTATTGGCCAAGTGTGATTGGACACACAAGGAATTTATCTTGGTGCAAATGCTCTCAGTGTACATAAAAGAAAAGATATATTTGTCAAGAGTCAAGAATCATAAGGTACAACACTTAATAATAATCATTAGGTACATAAATAAAATAAATAAAAAAGCAAAAACTGGTTATTTGTCAGCAAATTTTAGAATATGAGGAATGTAAACATGGGGTAGACAATGAGGTTTATGGCTGAATGTTGAAACCTGTGTGTTAAAGTCATCTGAGGAGGTGCCATTCTTCATTAGAAAGCTAGAGACATATCATAATATTTTCAAGAAGCTATTATGACAGTGAACAATCACAGAATCAAAATAGAACTAAGAAATATCCCACAGACTATATGTTTGAAGATTGTCTTTTATTCACAAACAGAAAAATGCACACACATATCCATTTCATAGCATTTTCACCACATTGGGTTAGCAGCTGCCATTCATCTCCTCACTCTCCAAAATATCCACATATATTCATCTAGAGCAATGCTAGGAATGAGGCACTGTGGATGATGCAAATAATGATAGTGCTTTTGGCACTTGGGGTAGCAATAAACTAAAGTTGTGTACAGAAGTGAAGAATGGTGAATTCTAGGGAATAAGTTATAGTACAACCACTGCCAAGTGTGAGTTATATTCTGAGACACTATTTATGGTCATCCCTATTTTTCATCCCACAAATAAAATGGAGAATCAAAAAAAAAAGTGTGCATTATAAGTGGAACATAGAATTAATATATGCTATTTTATTCACTTTATGAATAAACAATGATCTTCACATCTATGAACACCCAACTCACTGATCTATCTTTATCTCTCACCTTGTCATTTATATTATATCATCTCTCTCTCCCTCTCTCTCTCCCTCCCTCTCTCCATCCCCCTCTCTCTGGAGGCACTCTATGTTGGGGGTGGTTGGTGGATTAACAGAGAAGATGCTATCACCATACTGATCCTGACATTTGCTTCTTGGCTCTGTACTTACTCTTTTTAATTGTTTTATATTTATAATTTTAATTATAAGCCACCCAGATTTGCTTTGCAGAATGAGCTAGACAACAGACTAACTAACTAGCTAAATAACTAACTAAATAAATAAATCTCTATATCTCTTTAAACTTTGGTGCAGAATTTCAAACCTTAGTCTTTGATTCTGAGTACTTAGTGTTGATTGAGACAGTTCATTATCCCTGGCTCTGTCATTCCATTAGAAATCTGATTGCAGTGCATTAATTCCTTTTTTTTCCCTAAGTCATTTCGTTCTTAATTGAACTGCATGCTCATAAGTAGGTATTTGTTTATGCAACCATAGTGAATAAATATGCTGACTGGCTTACAATCATACATATTCTAATGCAGCATCTGTCTTTGTTTAAACAGAAGTCATACTTTTAAAAAGTGACTTTATACAAATTTAAGTTCCATCAGTGATATTCTATCTCAATTGCCCTACATATTAAGTCTGTTTAGTTCAGGGGTGGAAGGTTGTGTGTATTTGTTTTCAAAATGTTCTCTGCTATCATGACCAATTACAGAATATAGGAGGAGTTAGGCAGATGGTGGGATCAGCATTTTATTTTTCTTATAACTATTAAATGGTATATTTCTCCGTTTGTTGCCTTGGAAGGCGCTTAGAGGTAGCATTTCACAGTGGTCTTTGGTCTTTCTCAAAGTGATTTCAAAAGTCATGGGAGTTTGTGCTTTTTTTTGTAAAAAGTTTTTTTAATTTGTTGACAACAAACATAAACACAAAACAATAACAAATAAAACCTTTCAGTTATACAGTGGTACATATTCCTTGTGCACAATATCTATCGTCTTTCCCTCATAGATTTAAATTTATATTCATATTATATTAATCAACTTTCCATATCATGTTATCTTATCGTTACATCATCATTAGACTTTAATTGCAAGTTCGCATTGTCCTTTCTGAGCAAATCTCAAATTTTTACAAATTCTAACTTATATTATAATTCCTTCCATAATAATCAATTATAACATATCATCACCATTATTTTATATTTACTATTGTATTATATTTATATTATGGAGTTCCTGCTTGATGATGTGATCATTGGAGGATGTTTGTGATTTTCTATTCCTGTGGCTGGTAGCATCCAATTGGAAGGTCATTTTATTATATCTTATTTTCCTTACTTTCCAGACCAAAATTCTGGGCTTCTAGCTACTCTTTTTTTAGGCTATTAGACTATGTGGTATAATCATAAACTTCCCATGCAACTTTTAAAATTTACAGTTTTAAAACTGTATATTTACCTACATGGCATAGTTAAATGAAATTAAGGAATGTACGAAGCATGAAGATAATCAAGGTTGTTTAAGTAGATCAACAGCTATATGCTTGTCTGAGACCTCTGGAATCACTTTTAGCAACTTTGTGGTATATTTTGAATTATTTCTTCAAAGGCAGGACTTAAAGCTCAAATAAACCAAGAAACAAGGTAATACACTAAAGTTCTGCAGATAAAATGTTGGACAAATTCTTGCACTTGGTTATTTATAAAGTAGCCTAGAGGTATGTGAATGTCATATCTTTCATTGTATCTACGCAGCAGTTTGGAGTTTCCTAAGTAATCCATGCTTTTATTATATCCCAGGAAAATATTTTCCATGGATTTTTTCAGGCTGGAGAATGTGAGCCATTATATCAAATCAAATATATACCATTAGATCAAATCAAATATAGACCATTATATTAATTTAGCTTCAACATAGACAGAACTTTACTGACCTCAATATATTATTTTCTAATATAGCATTGAGTATAATCAAACATGCCCCTGTTTTGTTTGCTGCATCTTTGCTCTGTGTGCAGAAAAGATATAGTTCATTGAAGAGTTCCAAGGTAAGAAGAATGACACTGTAGCCTCTGGAAGTTTTTAAGAGGAAATTGGACAGCCATTTGTCTAAAATAGTCTATGGCCTTCTGCTTGGGCAGGCGGTTAGACTAGAAGACTCCATGATCTCTCCCAACCCTATTATTCTGTATTCTGTATTGTTTATTATATTATTTTTGGGATAAAATAACATCTTGGTTGTTCAACTTGCGATTAACAAGTTAGGATGGTTCTTCTCGTCTGGATGTAAACTCATCACTTGCATATTTCCCTTGTACACACACACACCTCCTCTAAATATGAATCTTCATTCCAGGCTCAGACTAATAAATTCAATCCACCTCTGATCTGGATGATGGATTGACTGATGGAGGGATGAGATTTTTTTTTCCCCTCATCTCCCGTTCAATCCCATAGGCATGGAGCATTTGACAGATTGGACAGAGCTGCTATGGAAGAGTCTGACACAGATGGTGTAATTAGAAAATGCGAAGTGTGAGTGTGAAATTTATCTTTGATCAGCACCTCCTTGCCAGATTGCCATCTATGTTAATACGATGATGACTTCTGGGAGAGAGATAGAAGCAAACAGCAGCCTTGAGGAAGCAGAGGTAGGCAGATCCTTGCAATGGAGAGAAAGGATGCTTCATTCTGAAATTCTCTGAGTTTTTCAGTGCAGGAAAGAGACAAAAATGACCATTTACATGTTCATGCAAGAATTGAAATCCCAGCACATTTAAATCTCATCCTCCCCTATAGCAACACACATGATGCTGGAAAAACATTCTGCTTTTGTCAGAAAGGAGAAATATATACTAATTGCAACAGAGAATTCATTAACAGATCAATTACATACATATACATTACATATAGAAATTCATACTTAGATATTTCATTTTAAAGGAATAAAAGAAAAAAGTTGACCATGCTAGAAATACTCAAGATAATATCCTCTGCCTTACAGATATATTGTTCTGTTTTATGTGTTTTTTTAAAAAAAATGTTATATTGCATTTTTCAATATTTTCCTCATGAAATACAATAAATTAGAAAATAACCCTTGATGAAATACACATGAAAAACAGCATATTTTCATTGGTATTTTAAATATTACTTGGAGGCTTTTATGTGCATTAACTCACGAAGAAGCATAGCTTCCATTGTCTTCATGTGTTCTAATATTAACCACCCACTCCCATGATTGTAAAAAAGAAAAGGTTTTTCACTGGCAGCAGAACTAGCCCCAGTGGGATTAGTAAAGTCATTGTTTATGAATCCATCTCAATAAAAACAGAACAATTTTTAATTGAACTAATTTAACACATGTATATGTTCAAGAGGAGCCAGATTACATCACAACCCACCATCTTACTGATTTTGATCCACATCCCATATCATTGGTATTTACTTAACTATATGTCTCAGAGTTAATACAATGCAACACAACTTCACTCTTAAGAAGAGGGTGAGGTCACACTGCTTTAGAAATCAGCTTTGAAAACATGGTCCCTTAATGCATCCTCAAAGTGCATGCGTAAGTGCACCAACGTGCCTACCGTCCCTGTCCTATGGTTTCTTTTTTCTTATATGTATCCATTTCATGTATTGATAAATATGTTTATACTTATACCTGTTATCTTATAATTGCTTGACAAAATAAATAAATAAAATAAAAATAAAGATGATAGACAGACAGACAGACAGACAGACAGACAGACAGATAATAGAGGTAGTATTCAGCAGGTTCTGACTAGTTCTGGAGAACCAGTAATGGAAATTTTGAGTAGTTCAAAGAATTGGCAAATACCACCGCTGATTGGCCCCACCCCTCTCTATTCTCTGCCTCCCAAGTCCCAGCTGATCAGATGGGTCTTCTTTTGTTGCCCTGCACAGGAGAACAGAGCTGGAAAGCAGGTTAATGGAGTGGGGAGCAGAGGTGGTATTCAGCAGGTTCTGACCAGTTCCGGAGAACCGGTAGTGTAAATTTTGAGTAGTTCAGAGAACCGGCAAATACCACCTCTGATTGGAGATTTTACAATACCCTTTCCCTGCCATGTCCACCAAGCCATACCCCAGAACCAGTAGTAAAAAAATTTGAATCCCACCACTGGTGGGGAGGGAATGGACTTTTGCAGTAACCTTCCCCAGGAGTGGGGTGCGAATGGAGATTTTACAGTATCCTTCTCCTGCCATGTCCATGAAGCCACACCCACCAAGCCACGCCATGTCCACCAAGCCATGTCGACAGAACCGGTAGTAAAATTGTTTGAATCCCACCACTGATTTAGTTAGATAGAAGATAGATAGATAGATAGATAGATAGATAGATAGATAGATAGATAGATAGATAGATAGATAGATAGATAGATAGATAGATAGATAGATAGATAGATAGAATAAAATTTGCTCAAGCATCAAGGATTTCCTGCACTCTGGAATGTTTCAATGTCCTCTGGTTGGTTACCTCAATTTTTGGCCTGTTTCTTGATCCTTTAGCTTAATTCCTTGACTTCAGTACTATCCTCACTCCTAAATTGCTTCCCTGCCTCCATAATTTCTACCACTGGGATGAAGATACCACTGGAAACATCAGGATTCATACACAGTATGGACAGGGAAACTGTATAAATGTATATTAGATAACAAGTCATCATGTCTGCCTAACTTTGGCACATGCTTTTTTTTAAAAAAAAAAGTTCAGATATAGTCCATACAGATGAAGCATTTTAACCATTTCAATTATTTTCATTGAGAAAATAATATAAATATGTACTTCCACTTTACTCTCCAATGAAATATTGGGGCTTTATAATATTTAATTTTGGCTTAATCATAACCACTAATCTTTTTCCAAAACTCTAAGTAACTTTGGGGAAGAGTGATGCAGCAGCCATATTCCAGGTGAGGTCAGTAGCTTGCTTAACAAGGGAGTCACCAAGGGGCTGCTAAGATGGTGAAGACCTGAGTGAATTCAAGACCAAGTTGTTATCTGCTGGGCCAAGCATGGACTTCACCACAGAATGTGGACCATGTCAAATGATCAAGCACTTCTTCTATAGCCTTCCTAAAATTATCCTGATACACCTTTATGAAACTGATCTAGTGGTTTCTTAGGATATGGCCTATCCATACATATGAAATGTACGTCAGCATTCAACTTCTATGAACATAATGAAAAGCATGAATCATCTTGAAGGAGGAAAAAGAGAGAGACTCTAATCTAGAAGAAGCTATTAAGAAAGTTCTTGACCTATGGAGTACTGATGGTTAAATTATAACAAATGATCAATTTAGAATATGTATCCAGGCATAAACCTTCCATTTATAAACAAGGAAAATTGAAATGTATGAAACATTAAAATTTTGGGAGGAGAGAACAGCTTATGAAATATCCTATTTTCCTAATTTTCATTAATTTTTGCCTCAGTGGAGAAATGAAAGATGGATGACTTTGTTACTACTGCTACCTCTCCTTACCTTCCTATACAATTGATACATGATACTTGAAGTCAAAAGAGTCATCAAACTATATGTACCAATAACAACTCCCAAAACAAACAAACAAAAAAACCCCGATTACCCACACCAATAAGGAAACTTCAATCCAAAAAGAGATCACTCTGGAGGAAAAACAAATCTGGTCACGTTGCCAACTTCAAAAGCTGTTACAAAACTTTATGCCACCAGATAAAGACTGAATGCACCAATTATCACATTAAACAAGCAAACCTTCTATGCACCAATTCCACCCGTGCTTTTTACAATTTTGTAAACAACAAACTAAAAGACTCAAGGTCCATCCCACCCCTGATAGGACCTAATGGTACAGACTGCAATGAAGACACCATTAAAGCCAACATCTTTAACACATTCTTTGGCTCAGTATTTGTAAACAGCAATGGATCATGCCCAGTATTTCCTAGCCAAACCACAGAAAACTACAATGATCTAATACATATCGATTTTACAGAAGACAATGTTGAAAAAGCACTACGCAATCTAAAACCATCTCTATCTATTGAACCGGACGGAATATGTGCCTACTTCTTAAAAAAGCTACCCACTGCCATAGTCGAACCTCTAAGCATAATCTTTGAAAAATCTTTCAGGACCAACTCCTTGCCAAAACTATGGCCACAAGCCACGGTCATCCTTATCTTCAAAAAGGGAGACCCCAGCCTACTTGAAAATTACAGACCAATCTCTTTATGCTGCGTCACCTGTAAAGTCATGGAATCAATTATTAACCAATCCATTATCCTCCACTTAGAGACAAACAACCTACTCTCTAATAAGCAATTTGGTTTCAGAAAAAAACTATCCTATAATGTGCAACTCTTATACTGCAAAAACATGTGGACTACACAACTCAATCAGGGCAAAACAATAGACGCAATCTACATAGACTTCTGTAAAGCCTTTGATTCAGTGGTACACGACAAACTACTCCTAAAACTAAAATCTTATGGTATCTCTGGACACCTGCATAACTGGATAGAAGCATTCCTATCAAACAGACAAAAAATGGTCAAAATTGGGACCATCCTATCAAATTCTGTACCTGTCGATAGTGGTGTCCCTCAAGTCAGTGTTCTAGGACCAACTCTCTTCATACTCCACATAAATGACCTCTGTGATCATATTAAGAACAACTGCATTCTCTTCGCTGATGATGTAAAGCTGTTCAATACCACAGACAATACTGCTACCCTTCAAAAAGACCTTGACTATGTATCAGAATGGTCAAACAAATGGCAGCTTCAAATCTCAACAAATAAATGCTCTGTCAATGCTATTGGCAAAAAAAAAATCAGAAAATAAAATACAAGCTGAATAGTCAAGACCTTGTTGATGATCCAAACTCTGTAAAGGACCTTGGAATACTCATCTCTAATGATCTAAGTGCTAGAGCCCACTGTAACTACATAACCAAAAAGGCATTAAGAGTTGTTAACCTAATCTTACGTAGCTTTTTCTCTTGTAATATCACACTACTTACTAGAGGAAACAAAACATTTGCTAGACCAATACTCGAATACAGCTCATCAGTCTGGAACACACATTACGTATCTGATATTAGCACAGTTGAGAAAGTCCAGAAGTATTTCACAAGAAGAGTTCTCCACTCCTCTACTCGTTGTAGAATATCTTATGCCACCAGACTTGAAATTCTAGACCTA
This sequence comes from Pseudonaja textilis, assembly GCF_049901715.1. Lineage (NCBI taxonomy): Eukaryota > Metazoa > Chordata > Lepidosauria > Squamata > Elapidae > Pseudonaja > Pseudonaja textilis. The sequence goes on along the minus strand of NC_141992.1, from coordinate 173,926,202 downwards.
GAAAACCTTGAATTATGCAATCTTCGGTCTGATCCAAGTATGGTACATAAAATCATACATTGCAATGTCCTACCTGCAAATGAATACTTCAGCTTCAATCATAACAATACAAGAGCACACAATAGATACAAACTCAAGGTTAACGGCACCAAACTTGATTGCAGGAAATACGACTTCAGCAACAGAGTGGTCAATGTCTGGAATACTCTACCTGACTCTGTGGTTTCTTCCCCAAACCCCAAAAAGTTTAACCTTAGACTGTCTACTATTGACCTCACCCCTTTCCTAAGATGTCTATAGGGGGCATACATAAGCGCACCAACGTGCCTACTGTCCCTGTCCTATTGTTTCTTTTATTTTTCTTATATGTACCCATTTCATGTATTCATAACTATGTATATACTTATACCTATTATCTTGTAAGCGATTAACAAATCAAAATAAATAAATAAAATAAAAATAAATGATGATGAATTTATACATGAATTTAACACATGTCCTGGGGTGGGATGGGTATCTTGAATTGTGATGCTGCACCTACTCTCTTTCAGATTTTGATTTCCTGGGAATTCAAGCTTTGGGGACAGGTCTCAAAATTGTCCCTTTTTTCTAGTATGAAATCAACATCCTCTTTGTATTTACTTGTAAGTAATAGGTCTTTTACTTGAAAATTAGATTAAGGTTGCAATTCTGCTGATATGGGGAGAAAAACAATGAGAGGTCTTGCATTTTGTATAAAGGTTAGCTTCTGGAGAATCCCTTTCACTGCCTGATCAGTTAAATACAAAATCAATTTTGGAGAGTTTTAGATTTTTATAGTTTTATCTGGAAATAATAAGGTTGGAGGTTTTTGATTTTTGTTTTTTCATGTAAAGCATGTACTCAAACAGTGTACATTGACCCTCCTTATCTGACAAGAATGTTTTCCAACATCTGACTCCTTTAGTGGTGCAAGTAAAGATGGGATGTATTATGTAAAAGAATATACAGTTTAGCTCAATAATGTATAAACAGAACATCCCAAAATTTCCTCAATCTGAATTTCCGCTCTTTGACAATTTTGGAGAGACTGTGGAATTCTGTGGAGGGAGAATTCCAGCTGCCATCAGAATGACAGGACAACAGAATCACGAGGGATCTTGGAGGTCCCCTAATCTAGTCCCTTACTCAAGCATTTTGGACAAATGGCTATCCAATCTCTTCTTAAAAACCTCCAGTGATGGAGCCCCCACAACTTCTAAAGGCAAGCCATCAAATTGTTCTACCTGTCAGGAAATTTTCCCTTAATTCTAAGGTTTAGTGATTTTTAACTCTCCTTCCGTTGATTCCTCCCAGCTATTATTTCTCCTTAATGTTATTTTAAACCTATTAGGAACTGTAATAAAAAAAATCTGTATACAAATATTTTTTGTAGATAAAATAAGCTGTCCGTAAGGTACCTTAGTTAGGGAGAATTCCAGACAGTCCCAGGTGAGCAGAAACTGAGGCTTAATGGCTGGTTGTAGCTCAACCAGAAGGCTATCATCCATCTTTCATCTAGATTCAGATCTGTGGGGCGTTCCACTTCTAGGAGAGGAGAATCCTCGTCCCTGGTTTCACATTTGGACAGTTCAAAAAGCTTAGGTTTACAAAGCATTGTGACACAGTTCATTTTCTTATAAGCCTCTCAAAATGCTCACATAAATGGTGCTAATTTTCAGGAAAGTAAATTAGCATAATTAATGACCAGCCAAATTTGGGGGTAATACAGTATGTAATTAACATTAAAGAGTTCTGTTGTACCACCTGCCCCCACATTTCATTGTTGCTGTCTACGAACTGTACAGGAGGCTATTTTCCCCTTTGCTGCACTGAGCAGAGAGCAGCTTTCTTCATCAGAATAAGCCATTAGCTGTAATGGCATGTAGGTGTAATGGAATGTGCTGGAAACATCTGTGCAGAGAGCAGGGGAGAAATTGCTGCATGCAGTCATAGTCCTTTGGGGAGCTTGATTAAGGATTGCTTCAGAGAACTTGAGATCAGACTTGGGACGTGAAAAAAGAAAAGCAAGGAAAATAATGCTAATAGATTTACGGGTGTACTGCAGGGAGAACAAAGGATTTAATTTTTTTTACTTCCCTTTATTGCTCTTATATTGCATCTGTTCTCTGTTGGGCTTTGACTTAATGAACTGATCTGGAAAAATGTATCAGAAAATGCAGTTTAGCAAAAGAGGGTATATAATATATACATATGAAAAGAGCTTAATTTGTTTTCTCCTTTGATGAAATCATCGTTAGAGCAAACAAGACCCATGCATTTGTATCATTCCACTTACTAACTTTGAAGGAGGCTTTTACCATTTTTAGAAAGCTATTCTTAATCTGCTTTATCTAGTCCTAAAGGAAAAAAATAAATAAAAGTCAATTTCAACATTCTTAGAATCATTTTTTCTCTCTCCTACAAATAGCATTTTGGAATTTAATTATAAGGGAGATTGCATTGCTATAACACTTTTTTGAATCTGATTTTATTATCCATCAGACTAAGAAACATCTTTAAAAGCCTGAGAATCTTGGACAATAGGAAAAGATTTTTTTCTATTTATATAAATAAAATTAATTAGTTCTTAGATTTTATGTTAAAAGGGGAATATTTGAATAGGGTGCACAAAGCATAACAGAATGCGTGTGCAGAAACACCAACAAACATAATGCATTTTTTAATGATTAGTTTCATTTTGTGTTTTTTAATAATAAATTAAACAAAGCCTTGTGTTAGTAATATATCTCCTTCTGCCGGTAGTAAACCTTGCTGAGTCGATTGTCTCTCCTTAAAATAGTGCTATGCAGTTTAGAATTTGTAGGAAGGCATAATGTAATAAAAATGCAAAAGCTAATAATATCACAGCAACTGTCATTGTTTATCATGTATAGCACCTGCTTTAAAAAATAAAATAACGACAAGATGAAGAAAAAGAGAAATCATCAAACTGTTCCTAAATGAAAAATCTGGGCACCTTGCCAGTTCCACAGTGTGTTTCAGGTGTTCTATAAATAGGAACAATAAAGGTGCAGATGAGAAAATCAGAAATGATAGGTCTCATAGACATAAAAATATTATGATGATATTATTTGAAACAAAAATTTGGGGCATCTTCAACATGTCTTCCCTATGAGTGTAGCTGAATATTTTAGATCTACTGAGACTAATAATCTAATTACATTTGTCTTTTTTAAAAAATTTTATTGGTTTTTTAAAACAAACATAAACAAACAAAACATAAAAACATCAAATCATCTTCCATATATGTACATACAGTGTGCCGGTTGGTGTACAAATTGTTTTGTGCTTCCATTTCATAGTCTTCAATTATAATTACATTGTATATAATCTCGTATTTTCAATCAATATATTAAATACATTAATATCATTATTAATCAATCATTTGACTATACTTTTATTCATTCATGTTTTCCAAAATGATCATATTTTACTTAATTTGTTTTATGACAATTCGTATCATCGTCCCAGATCTATCCTAGAATCATTTTGTAGATATAATTAGAAAAGAATACATCTTTATATATTTATTATTTTCTAAAAGTCTACATATTTCATTACTATATTTTATTGTCTAACCATTGATAGAATAGATCCCAAATTTTATAAAATTGTTTATCATCTTGTTCTCTAATTTCAAATGTCAGTCCACTCATTTCAGCACATTCCAATATTTTCTTAATGATTTCCTCCTGTGATGGTATTTTCTCATTTTCCCAGTTTTTAGCAAATATGATCCTAGCTGCTGTTAATACATTTACAATCAGGTATTTCAAGTCTTTACTATATATTTTAGGTAAAATTTCCAATAAAAATATTTCTGGTTTCAAATCCATATGCTTTTTTGTCATTTTTTCCAACCACATGTGGATTTTAGTCCAGTATTTTTTAGCATCCGCACAAGTCCACCAAATATGGTAATATAGCCAGGTATCTGATGACATTTCCAACATTTTTCAGATTTATTCTTGAACATGCTTGCTATTCTTGTCACAGGAAAGTGCCACCTGTAAAACATCTTGAACAAATTTTCTTTATATGCTGTTGACATTGTCATTTTATAATTTTGAGACCACAATTTTTGCCATTTCTCAAGATCAATCCCCTATCCAAAATTCTTCCCCCAAGCAATCATAGTTTCTTTAACTTGTTCTTCTTCTAGTGTAATTTCTAATAAATATCCATACAATCTTTTAATCACCTTTTCATCAGTACCTGTCAAAATCTTATCTAAGTCAATCAGTTTATCATAGAAACCTTCCGTTTTAGAATCTTTATCATACCTTGAATGTATTTGCATATATGAAAACCAATTCATCTTTATACCTTGTTCCTCTAGTTTTTGTATAGATTTAAGTTCACCCTTTTCATTCAATATTTCACCATATCTAACTGTTTGTTCCTTTTTGTATATTATAGGATAAGAAAATACTTCAATAGTCGATAGCCAGACTGGAATTTTCAAATAACATTGTCTTTTAATCTTCTCCCAATTTAACCACAGAGACTCCCTTATATAATGTCTTCTAAAGTACCCCTGTGTTTTAGTTCCTTTATACCACAAAAAAGCATGCCACCCCAACAACAGATCATGTCCTTCTAATGTCGGCAATCTAGTATTTCTTAATGTTATCCATTCCTTAACCCACATCAAATTTGTAGCTTGGTAATACAACTCCCAATTAGGCAAACCAAATCCTCCTCTTATTCTAGCATCTTGCAAAAGTTTTAACTTTATTCTCGCTTTCTTACCTTGCCATATATATTTCAACACAATTTTATTTAAATCTTCAAAGTAGTCTTTTCCAAGCCTAATTGGAATTGTTTGAAACAAATGTAAAATTCTGGGGAGAATATCAACAATTAAGATGAATATATTAATATTCATCTTGATTTTTGATATTCTCCCTATTAATGACAGCTGTAGATTTTCCCATTTTGCCAAATCTAGCGCTATCTGCTGTTTAAGTTTGATATAATTATTCTCTTTTAGTGTACTGCATCTTGCTGTCAAGTATATCCCCAAGTACTTGATCTTATTTGTGACCTGAATTTTCAGTAGGTCTGTCAATTCTTCCTTTTGTCTTGATAGCATATTCTTTGTCAAGATCTTTGTCTTATCTTTATTTATTTTCAAACCAGCCACCTTTCCATATGTCTCTATCTTTTCTATCAATTTTGGTGCTGTTTCTAGTGGGTCTTCTAAGATAAAAACTAGTTCATCTGCAAATGCTTGCAACTTAAATTCTTCCTTTTTAATTTTCATACCTTTTATATTCTTTTCATCTCTAATATTTCTATTTAGCACTTCCAAAGTTAACACAAACAACAGGGGTGATAGTGTGCACCTTGTCTTGTTCCTTTTCTTATATCGATAGATTCTGTCAGTTCTCCCTCTATCATTACCTTTGCTGTCTGCTTATGATGTATAGCTTCTATTGCTTGAATAAATTTTCTAGCAAAGCCCATCTGTTCCAGCAGTAATAACATGAATCGCCAATTCACCTTATCAAATGCCTTCTGTGCATCTAGAAATATCAAAGCCATTTGTTTTTCACGATGTGCCTCATAGTATTCCAAAGTGTCCAAGATTACTCTCATATTGTCTTTGATTTGTCTCTTTGGAAGAAGTCCATTTTGGTCAGGATGGATAAAATTATTTAAATATTTTTTCAGTCTTTCTGCCAATATTGAAGAAAAGATTTTATAATCTGCGTTTAGTAGGGAGATAGGTCTATAGTTCTTGATTTGTAATGGATCGGTCTCCTCTTTTGGAACAAGTGTGATATAAGCTTCTGACCATGATTTAGGTATCCTCTTCTTTAACATAACTTCATTCATAAGTTCTAGCAATGGAAAATTCAATGATTCTTGTAATGTTTTGTAAAATTCTGCCGGAAGTCCATCTGGGCCTGATGCCTTTCCATTATTTTGTTTCTTAAGTGCTTCAGTTAACTCCATCATCGTTATATTGCTTTCTAACATTGTTTCAATCTCTTTAGGTATCTGGGGTAACTTAGCATTCTGTAGGTACTGTTTGACTCTTTCCTCATCAATATTCTCTTGTGTGTATAGTTTCCCATAATAATCTCGAATAATTTCCTTCTTCTCTTTACTACCATCGCAAACTTGGCCTTAGTCATCTATTAATTGCAATATTTTCCTTGATTCTTTCTCCTTTCTCAATTTATATGCTAACCATCTACCTGGTTTACTTGCGTCTTCAAAATAGTTCTGTTTGGCACCTCTAATTTTTTGTGCTAATTCTTCTTTTTCTATTAGACCCATTTTATGTTTAGTTGTATCCATTTTTAACTTAATGTCCTTTCTCTGTGGCATTTTCTGTAGCTCTTTTTCAAGTCCTTTATCTTCTAATGCCTTAGAGGCTAATCTTTTCATGGTATTTCTTTTCCTTGTATAGTCTATTATCAAGCCTCTGGCATATGTCTTCATTGTATCCCATACATTCTGGATTGATGTATCTTCTTTTTTATTTTCTCCAAAGAAAAAGGCCAATTCTTTCTCCATCCACTGTGTGAAGTCTTTTCCCTTTAAAATAGGATTATTTAATGTCCATCTAGATCTTCTTCTTTGTCCTTTCCATTTAATTGTCATTGGATTGTGATCTGCCCAAGTACTTGTTTCAATATTTATTTCTTGAATATTAGTTAACAATTCTGTTGACATCCATATCATATCTATTCTAGACTATGATAAGAGTCTATTTGAGTAGAAGGTATATTGTTTAGTTTTAGCATTTCTTTCTCTCCATGTATCTTTTAAGTTTATTTCATCTACCATTTTAAAAAAAGATTTAGGGAGAGTCTTTCTATTTTGCTTTATTGTTTTCTGTGTTGTGTAGTCCAGTTTATTGTCTACAATTCCATTAAAATCTCCCATCATAATTATATTAACATAGACCAGTTCAACTATTTTCATATATAATTTTTTATAGAATTCTTCTTGATTGTCATTCGGGGCATAGATTGCAATCAGGAGTGTTTTCGTATTATTGTCCATTATTTCCACCATTAATATTCTTCTGTCGTCATCAGTATAAATCAATTTCGCTGAGATGGTCTCTTTAATATATAAAACCACTCCTTTTTTCTTACATTGTGTCAAGGAAGTAAATATTTTCCCTAATTTTGGCTGTATCAGCAATTATTCATGTTGCTTTTTAATATGCACTTCTTGTAGGCAGATTATATCAAATTTTAATTTCTCTAACTTATGAAAGATTTTCCTTCTTTTAACGGCTGAGTTAAGTCCATTTATATTAATTGTAATCAATTTTTTCTCTTCCATGGTTATATTTTGTAATTAGGTTTGACAGCTCTCGTGGATCTTAGTTCACGTTGTTCTTTGGCTTCCTCCTTTCCACCTACTGCACCTTCTTTTTCAGTCGTCATTTGGGAGTCCTCTTGGAATTCAATTAGTGAAATTTCTTTTTCTGCCTCTTCCTCCCTTCTGAAAAATTCTGTGTAAAATGATTCAGCTTTCTCAGCTGAATCAATTCTATATCTCTGTTCTTGCCATGTAAACATTAAACCTTCTGGAATCAGCCATCTATAATTCACCTCTTTTTTAAGTAACAATTTGGTCAAGAATCGGTATTCTCTTCTCATCTCTCTCACTATTCTAGGTACTTGTTTGAAGACCACAATCTCCTTATCTTTGTATTTCAATGTTTTCTTTCTTGCCACTTGCAATATTTGCATTTTAATGGCTTTCTTTGTAAATCTGATGTGAACTTCTCTTGGTAAGCTATTTCTCATCGCATATCTTGTGAAGACTCAATAAACCTCATCTATTCCATCCATTATCTTCTCTTCAGTTATTTCCAAAGCTTCAGCCAATATTTCTATCATTATCTCAGCTAGATTTGGTCCTTTTTCTTCCTCTATGTTTTGGAATCTAAGATAAAATTCTGATCTGTCCATCTCCCATCTCAGCATACCACTTTTATCTCGTTCAACCACAGTTAATCTGTTATCAATGTCTCCAATCTTCTTGCCTCTTTGTTTATCTTCTTCTTCATATTTCATCATCATTTGTTGGATGTTCTCCACTTTTTCATCGGTTTTCCCTGTTCTTTGTTCAATATTCTCTGTTCTTTGTTCAATGTTCTCTATTCTCTTTTCAATATTCTCTCATCTTGTTTGAATATTTTGAATTCCTTGCATAATCATCTGCAGGGTCACTTTTTCTTGTTCTTTTTCTTGCCTTAATATTGTCTGTATTGAACGTTGTCCTCCAGATAGTGGAGAGGAAGAAGTGGAAGTTGAAGAACCAGGAGCTGTTAATTTCCTACTCATTTTGAGGAGTTCAAAATCTTCAGGTTCTTCTAAACCTTAATCCAATTGGTTGGTTAGATGACCGTAAAAATTCAAAAATGAAGGAAAAGACCATAAACACACCATGGACACACACACAAAAAGAAAAAGTTGTAAAATCCTAAAAAAGGCAAAAAAATGAAGAAAAAGGCTAAAAAAGAAAGGAAAAATTCTTCAGGTTCTTCAACACCTTAATCCAATTAAGAGGTCTCAAATATAAAAGTATGCATAAAAATAAGCCAAATGGCTTTTTTTGTCTGATTGGCTGGCAACATTGTGTTCTTGTAATCTCCATACCACAAGCCAGGCAAACACCTGGGCACAAACAGATCCCCCCTGATACCTCCAGCTCAAACAGACCCCAACCAAGCACCCAGATGAAACCTAGCTTCCTAATAAATGATAGCCGTCCATTTACTTGGAGCCAAGCCACACCAAAAGCCTCCAATACAGGAACATAATGTTGCCAGCCAATCAAGACAAAAAAAAAAGCCATAAAACAGACAGAAGATATTAGAAACACCAATCAAGCAGAACACAGCAAACTCTGAGAACAATAAACACAGACCAAGACTCCCAACCAATCAGGATGAAGAAAAAAACATTCTGGCACAGCAGTAGGCTAGCCCCAAATTTATAACTGAAATGGCTATGAAAGTCTGACTCATAGATGAACACAATACAGAAGCCTAATGATGGCAGATGAGATTGTGCAAAAACGTTGCTACAACTTTAAAAGCACAACTATAATGATGTGGGAAAATACCTGAACAAAGCTGAATATCATACATGTAAATACCTGTGAAAACTTTTTGTTCGGGTATTTTCCCATGTCATTGTAGTTGTGCTTTTAAAGTTGTAGCAATGTTTCGGCAGAATCTCATCTGCCATCATCAGGCTTTGTGTGTGTGTGTGTGTTTAGAATCTATTGTTTATGAACTTGTTTTACACCAAGTCTGCCCAACCAGTTCAGCACTGAATACTACTAGGAGTGTATTATTTGCACATTCACTAACACTGATGATGTTACTTAATTGGGTAATGAAACATTTGCAAGACAACAAAAACAAAAAAGTTCCACACTCTCTAGCACTGAAGGTGTTACCAAGTTGGTTAATGAAAAAAAAATCTGCAAGCAAATAACCAAGCTCAGAGTTATAACCAAGGACTCCATAGTTTAACCCTGAGCTATGAATATTTTCTTCTGTTATTTTTGTTTACATGCAATGTATGTGCATCATCAATGAGCTAGGATTCTTTCCTAATTATTGTCTCACATTACTCCATGATTCTCTAAACCTGGTAATATGGAGGTCCTGAAATATTATTTTTGCAAGACCTGCAATCCATGCAGAAGAACTGTGATAGGAATAGAGACCAGATGTAATATGAAGAAGAAATAATGTCGAAGAAAGGAAGGAAACCCAAGAATGGCCAGTTAAAAGATGGCCAGTTAAAAGATATTTGAGTTTGGAAAGGATCTACAACTTGAATAAGCCTTTCAGACAAGACATTCCCTAATTCTCATGAAGATAAAGCACAGGTGTCAAACTTGTGGCGTCATGTTGCCGTCATGATATTTTTTCCCTTTGAGAAGCTGGGGTGGCCTGTGCATGACACATCCAGTCCATGGACTGCCAATTTGATACCCCTAAGATAAAGGGAGAAAGAAGGAAGCCCATTCAGGCTTATAAGATTATGTTACTATAATTAATTATAATAAATTAAAGAAGGAGTAGATGTAAACTTTGGTTCCTAGTTTAACTTTTGCCAGATTGACAAGAGTTTGAAAAAAGTGAAATTTATTTGAGACAAACTCCATGTTATCTTTGGGTTAGACAGTCTAATAATATTTGGTGGACTTGGACTACAATAACAAGCCCTTGCCAATAACCATATGGGCTTAGAGAAATGGGAGTTGATGTCCAAACCATCAAAGGACACCAAGTTGCCCTTCCTTCTGTTTGGCAAAATATGAAATATGAACTGTTCCTATGTTTTCATTTGAATCCTAGAATTAGTGCATTGCACTTTAATTTGTGGTACCTTGTTCAGTTTAAGAAACACAGTGATTTTGCCTGTCCCCTTCCTTTCTCACTTTGCAGAAATTGAAATAAATAAAATCTACATTTGTATCAATAGAAATCCTTTTTTCTCTTTTAATGTCTACTGAGGAGCAAGTTAGTGGGCATTTAAATTAAAATGACTTAAGAAGGATTATCTATATTACATGGAAATGTTATTCTTTCACCCATGCTTTGGCACTGGGAAAGTAGGATTTTATTTCTTTGTCAGAGCTAGAATTTTCTTTAATTTCTTGCTGCCATCAAGTACCTCTTTCAATTTTTGAAATCCTTCTCTAGTAGCCCTAACTAATTTTTCATGCTGCATTCCTATATTTGTTGAATAGCTTAACTTGTGGACAGACTTGTATAAGACTATGCTGTTAGTTTTTCTCTGCTAAACAAATCATTATAATGGATAAAACTTGGAGAAATTATTTAATAGGAACACAATGATGATTGACATCTGTGAAGTGCTTGGTGAACTCTAAACTTGGTTGTTTGCTTGCAGACATTTTGTTACCAAATTAGACAGCTACCATTGCTTTTTTTAAAAGTCTGCTAACAAAATGACTGCAGGCAAACAACCAAGTTTAGAGAGCACCAAAGATTCCATGTTTCAGCCCTGTGCTACAAATATCCTGATACTGATATCTTTATACTTGCCACATTTTTAGAAGTAGCACTAATATCATCTTGGCTCCCCTCTGTACCAACACTACTGTGTATACATTATCCATTTGAAATATAGAAAATATGAAAAAGAAACCCCTTAATATGTAAGTTATGGGTACTCCTTCAGTCTGGTGCCAAAGAATATTGTACATATTCAACTAGTTAAGAACAATCAATTATATCAATGTTAAAATGATTACAGACATGTGAATCCTATTTCTCCTGGGACATGTTATTTATCTCATCAGCATCCTTTTGACTTCATAGAAACTCCTTTGATGTTTCACTTGAGAAGAAATTTCTAAAATTTCTTTTGATTTCACTTTCAACAAAAAAAAAACCAACGATGCCCGGTGTGAATGTGGTTAAACTCTGGGGATGTCTATTGCTTGTCAAGTTTATCAAACATCTTTGAGGTTTCCTTGAAGTTTCTAGGATATTTTCTCTGAAGGGAAATTCATATGAGAAATCCCAGTGGCACCCAGAACTGCTTTGTTCTTTGGTTGTTCTTTTCTTGTCTTCTGCAAGGTTCCTACAATGTTCAAAAGTTTGGCTGTTGTCATCCTTACATGTATATGTATAGCAATAGGTATAAGCAAGGATCACGCAGCAAACCAGAGAAAGTTGAGAGAAAAGACAACATTTCCTAGACATTGCTGGACAAATCATTCTGGGTAAAAGGAGAGTTTCTGCCATCATCTCCTTTTTTGCAATCTTCATAGAATAATGCTGTAGAACTCTTTGCCACAACAAGAAGCTTCTGGTGGTAACTATTTTATTGCACCAAGAATAAATAAGAACCCTGCTGTATTAAGCCACAGACTAGTCAAGCATTCTGTGGAAAACTAGATGTATTTAGGAAGCTTCCAAACCTGGACTAGAAGGTGATGGACTTTGTCTTCTGATATTTCTCTCCCAATAACTAATATTGTACTTGCCAGAGAATCGGCAAAGAGTAAACTACCAGTAGCTTTAAAACTATCCAAACTGGCTGCTATTGCCACAACTTCTGGTAATAAATGGCAATTTAACTGTCTGCTGTATAAAAAAATAGAAATTATTTTTATTGACCCTTGCATTTAGTTTTAATACATAATTCTAAAACTGCTCTGTATCCAATATACCTATACCATGTAAGATTTTATATACCCTTTCTGGATCTCTCCTCTTTCATTGCAAGATGTCAATTGCTATAATTTCTTCTTGTCCCCTAATCTCCAGTTCTCAAATAATTTTGGATGCCCTTGTTGACACCTTTTGGTCTGTAATATCCTTTCAAATTGTAGTGAGTAGGATCAGACAATATTCCAAGTCTATTTTATTAAGGCATTAGTTATATTGGCAGTTCTATTTTCAATTTTATTCCTAATAAATTCCATCCCTCCCCCCTCTCTTTCCTTCCCTCCCTCCCTCCCCCTCTCCCTCCCCACCCCCCTCCACAGCAACAGCTACACCTTAGGTTGACATTTCCATCAACCTGTCCACCAAGATCCCTTTCATGGTTCATCATTGCCGGCTCAGATCCCATTAATGTATAACTAAAAGCTGGATTTTCTGTCAATATGCATCACTTTACCCTTATTTACTTTACATTTTACACATCTATAAATAGCTGTAACAATTAACCCATTTTTAAAAGCCATATCTAGACACAGACAACAGCTTGTTGTTGAAAGAAGGTATAATATATAACGAAACAATGATCTATTCATTAGAACTGCCTTTGATTTGCAGAATTTTAAGCTCTCTGAAAAAGATATACTGGCCAAATTCTAAAAATCATGCTGCTTATAGTCTGATATAAGATCCCCACAAATTCTGAAATTGAAAAATGTTGGTTATGCTTAGGCTAGTAAGCTATTGGCACTGTATCTTTTACAAGTCTATCACAATGAAATACCTATAAAAAGCCAGTTTGCAGTGGGTAAAAAAAAAACCTGGTCTCTTCACTCAGGTGGGGGACAAATAATATCAGTCTGGCAAAAACCTTGTCTTCAAACTAAATACATAGTTTCAGGTAAATTATAATGCTTAACAGCATGCTCAGCAGAATAAAATATGAGCTGAGTTGCAGATGTCACCTCTGATGGAAAGCAACGTAAATTTTGCATGCATCTCCAAACAATTCTTGTTTCTTTAAATAACAGACTTGTGGAAATCTGTCCTCCCTCTCTCCCCCATCCCCTCCTCCCTCTCCCTCTCCCTCTCTCTCTCTCCACAGAGAGAATGGGATTTATAAGCATGGTATTTCCCTGGTGCAAATGATCTTTTCGTTAGTCCACTGAATAACCATTTGTCATAGGTTTTACTGTAGCATGAAGTTATGATTAATATTATGGCTTGAATACAGCAGGTAGAAAGACCACATTCATTTTCAAAGTCACGTCGCATTGATTAGAATTCACTGCAGGTTATTCAAATAACGATCGGCTCAGTTCCCAGGAGAATTTCTGTCTGATTTTTCTTTATCCTCATTAAAGATCCCAGGTGCAGACAAAGCTTTACACACTTCTAATTTGCATTATCCTTGGGAAGGAGGTAATTCACATGCCTTCAGTATGTAGCACTTTTTTTGTAGTTGGCACCTTCCTGTCTATTTAAATAAATCAAGAAATTTAGCCTTTATAAACCATCTGACAATAGAAAATGCCAGATTTTATTACTCTTCATAATAAGCATGTGCATTTTGAAATATCACTTCTAATTCAAAGAAAGCCCTTTATCTTTCCCTTTCTCCTTCTTCCTCTCTCTTGCTCTCTCCTCTTTGCCCTAACCTCTTGATGAATAACCCCAGCACCTGACTTGTAAAAGGGAAAGTAATTCTTTTTAGATAGATACAGTATTTTGCCATACTTCCATGAAGATAAATTAGAAAATATTCTCTAAGCACTGTTACTACTGAAGTATGGCTGTTTGTAAGATGATAACCACCAACAAAGTTTTGCATGGTATCTAGTATCATATCTGCCTTTAGAAAAAAAAACAACTATAAGGTGTGTGGCCTTCTGGTTTTCAATGAAAGATTCTGTCTTAGATTATTTTCATCTTTAGTTTTTGTTCTAATGAGTTTAGCCTGAAGGAGAGTGACAGCATCATTGACATTTCATTGGGCTTCCATTCCTCAAGAGACAGGATTTTTAATCTAATTAAATTATGTTATACCATCTTCAAAACTACAAAGGCACTGCAAAGCACACAGCAGTGATCTTCTAGTTGCTCCCATCACTTGTGTGTTTGTAAGATTTTATTAGGCAGAATCTGCCATCTTTGACATCTTGAAAGTAATGCTTCTATTAGATATGCTTTTGATAGGACATGCTTGAAAATAATAGCTGAGATACAAGTGTGCATGGGAAAGAAAGTGAAATTAATCCAAGTGGGAAAGAGAGACTTATTAGGAAAAATGATTGAATTTCATCATTTCAACATACACTGACAAAATATTCTACTCTTCTTCTGTGCATACATAATGAGATGTGAGAGCTATATAACTAGTTTTGTATTGCCCTGAAACAAATTGATAACTACATTGTCTTCAACCAGTACTTATTAAGAGACAGAAGGAATTTAATGGCAGAGATAGAGATTTGCTAATTCTGTAGTTAACTGTCACTTTGAGGGAGATGCATACAGCTCTGCTCCAGAATTAGCCCTTCCCGCAGAGAAACAGAAACATTTGGAAAAATGCATATTGAAAGGTTGTGATGAGAAGATCTATCAATCAGGTGGAATAATAGTCAATAGGGTAGATTGCAAGCTATTGTGAAGTCCTGGAGGGATCTGAAGAAGCATCATCAAATATTGGAGGAGATAAGCCCAGATTCTTCTCAACCATAGAATACTCAACAAACAGCATTAGAACTGCAAAGAAAAGAGGTTGCACGATTTCTCCAATATAATACATGAAGTTTCAATTTTGATACAACATTAATATTGTAAGTTTCTCCTATAAATCATCATTTTCCATTTTTGTCAGAACAAGGGCAATGAAAGAATGTAAAAAGGCTCATATTTCAACTTAGAGTTCTCCAGAGGTGTGGGACTACAATTCCCCAAATGTCTAAGCTAGCCTAATAATTGGCCATTTATACAGGTGACTGTCACTTATAACCTACATTAAACTTATACAGGTTGCAATTCTATTGGCATTTTTCTGTTGGGTGTGTACTTCCATAAATGGATTTTTAGTGTTACCAGTTAAAACACATTTATTATTGGTTCTATTTATATATTTTCTGTAGAATAAAATAGGTTCTGAGAAATAAAGCTATAGATAGAAGACAAAACATTCTGTAGTTCTTGTAAATTTTATGAATAAGGCAAAGTAATTATATTTAAAATCTCAAATTTGAAGACTTCTAAGAGTCTCAATAGAATATATTCATGGGTAGACATGAATAAGATTGCACTATGCATTTTAAAGTCAGAAATGAAACTGCAAGATGAAAAAGAATCTCATAAACCCATTATGATATTGGTTTTCTGCTTTACACACATATTTTATTTATTTCTTTATTAAACCCATTTATATGGCTATCCAGCATACAATTGCAACTTTTTGGTATAACATACCAAAAATCCTACGCTAAAATCAGTTTGCAATTGTGCATTTTCATTACCTAGGAACTAAAACTGAACTGAATAATTCACTGAAGATGATTTAATTGACCAATCAATTTATTCTTCCTTCCAGTTTTGCCCTGTAGTCTGTAAACTGCAAGCATCCAATATGAGGACCATACTACTGGTGGATGGTCTTCTCGTAGCAGTTGATGAATCCTGAGAGATTTTGAAGAATTTCCCATTTTAGCTGAGCATTCCTCCCAAGGACCTGATGTCCCATGTTTTCAGCAGTCTGGGATGTTATATACTTGAATGTTATCTACTAATGTTGAGCCATATATTACCCCAAATACAATGAAACAAAAACTTAGTTGAATATGGTTGAAGTTTCTATTTTTAGCTTCCTCAATGTGAATGATGCTGATAGTCATTTTCACCCAGAACAGTTATTAGGATCGTGATGACTTCTGGGCTGTGAATCTTGGAATAAGTTTGGCATATTCCAAGATTCACATTTGCCAAACATATTGTATATAAATTCACTTATGCCATTACTGATTTACATTGCCACTATTTTGACAAAAATCAAAGATGGATTGGGAAGGATTAGTGTGACTTGATGAATTGAAACTAATTGTCCTCTGGATTATTGCTTTTTCTGATGGTTGAATATGTTTAAATTATCTTTAAATTATCCAGAGGATTATTAAAAGTAATAGTTTTTTGATTCAGGAATAGAATGTTTCTTGAAAGAAACAGTTTTAGGGCTTTAGTTGAAGGAACCTAATGTAGATACACTGATTGCTGACAATTACAGCTCAAGTAATGAAATGATGCTAGTTATTTGCATCCTGTTTTGAGAATGAAAAATATATGACTTTTCTAGTTATTGACTTACACAAAACAAAAGAAATATAAAGTGTGACTTCCTAGGTCTATTATTTTCTTTCAAGATACTGTAATTAACCACTGTATTCTTGTGGCTCATTTGTCTGGATTGCACTTAAGAGACCCAATGATTCCAATTTTTCCTAAACCAATGGGTTTCATCTTGTCTTCCTTGCTTTTTGGTATCAACCTTACATGTTGCTATTTCCACTTTCCTAACTCTACATGTGTTGTTTCTATGTATGCTCTCATCTTCCATATCTTTTTACTTTATAATCTGCACAGCATAGTGTATTAGAGATTGTCGTCATAAAGTATATCATATGTGATCTGAACTGTAATTGAGACCTACATTCTTATCAAGTGATTTCTTGCTCTTCTCATTGTGCAAGGTTATAGTCTAGATATTATGTTGATGTTGAAGTTTGAGAACCATGAATTAATTATATGGTGCAGAATACATGAAAAGTGAGATTGGCCACTGAAAATGCAACAGGAGAAAGTCTGATTGAGTGTCCACACTGACCAGCAGTGTATACTGAGAAGCTGAGTAATACAATACAATTTTATCTGTTGGGTATATGAATACTCCAACTGGTTTGGGTTGAATAAATATGTAAACCTAGGATTAAGTGCTATGTAGCTTTAAGCACAAGAAACTGCAATGTCATTGTGGGTGCGGTTGCAGGCAGCCATAAAGGTAGGAGGGGAAACATAATAGCCCCGGCTTCTGGATGCAACTGTCTGAGTCACTGGTTTCTGGATGCACCTGGTTACTGTTCCAGGTCTGCTGCCTACTGTGTGTTTGAACGTCTATCTGCTTACCTTTGGAGGCTACTGTGCCAGATACCAAACTCAACTGAACACAAGGACTGTTTACTGGTGAGCTGTGGATTCAGCATTGTCTTTGAGAGAAAGGTATCTTAAGAAGAAGATATACAAGCAGATAAAGACATTGTATTTACTGTTTAAGAGACTTGATAACTGGATTGATAAACTGCATAACTGACATATGGACTGAATGACTATTCTTAATCTCTGTATGAATTAAATACCTATTTAAACCACAAACAGTGTATTTGTCTCAAGTGTGTGTATACTCATGGGCCCAGCCTCTCTCTCATTTGGCTGCCTGGCTTGACTGCTGCTGTGCACTCAGCTAGGGGGTTTATCCCCAAACACTAACATTATCTAAACAAGATAATGTTAAGCAAGGCATTCATAATTTCAGGGCAAGAAGAATCTATTCTCTTCACTGAATGAAAAGGAGTGATTAGTGCTAAAAAAAGCCTTCATAAAAAAAATGACTGAAACAGAAGTTTGAAAAAAATAGCTCTTAATGTGAAACATTGCTTGTTTTCACAAACCCATATTTACATTGGGATTTCTTTATAGTATCTCTTTCTTACATTCATGAAAGAAGAATGTAATCCATCTTGGAACTTGGAGCTCCACAACATATTTTATTACTATTTTGTTATATTAAGAATGAATGACATAAAAGACTCCCTCTATTTCATCTGTGAAACAACCTTGTCACATTGTGTGAGAGTTCAGTCCTTGCCTGCTGTTTACCAACATCATTATCCATCTGAGTATCTTCATGAGGAGTGCATGTCCTATGACACATAGACAAGCACCTTTCCATCAGGAATATTAATTAGGAACAATTCCTAGCTAGCAATGGAAGAAGAGCTGAACAAGAGATGCTGACTATTATGTCAAGATAAAGATATCGGAGAGGACAGGAGAGAGAAAGAAAACAATCACTACCAACCTCAAAACCATAAATAGTAAGCATCTCAGAATTGAAATTACATGATCCAAGGAGGAATGTCTTTTCTGATAGGAAGATTATTGTTATAACTTGCATAGAACTAATAGTTTCAGAGAAATGGTAATCAACAATATAATATATTCCAGGCAAGGTTGACCTAGAAGAAAACATAATTGGAGAAAAAAGGTCATTTCCCATAACCTGTGTTCTGTGGAATCTCTTTAAGATTAGCTGCTAGGGCCAGAAAAAGGAAGAGCTAGAAAGCAACTATGTGGAAAAAAAATACATGAGGAGCTAGGTCAAGGAAAAGAAGAAAGTCAAAAAAAGACACTCCTTCATTTAGTCAGAGGAGAATTCCTTTGAAGAAGAAGGATGAAGGCAAAGGGACAGGAGATGGGTGTCTACAGTATTCTGTTTTGAGAACCAACTTCAATCTCAGAAAGAAGAAGCAAAACAATGAACTTTTTAAAAGAGGGTGGAGAGAAAGAGGGAAGAGATAATAAAGGCAATAAAAGTATAATAGTTAAATTTATAAAATAATAAATGGAATCAAGAAAATTACAAAAGAGATCAATAATCAGGGAGGCATGAAAATAAGAGAAGCAAAATGAATATGGGCCAGAAAAATATGTTAAATAGTCTTAAGATAAAGATTGAAGTCCAATTAGATGGATTTAAATAAATTAAGAAAACTACCATATTAGAAAGATGAAAAGGATAAGGTTAAAAGTGCCTTTAGCATGTAAACATCCCAATAAGTTTGTTTGTATGTTTATAAAGAAAAACCCATTTCTTATAACCTTTGATCTCTACTCTGTTATCCATCCAGTGTTATAACATAGCTAGATCTCTGCTCTATCATCCATTATATAAAAAAAGTACAACTAAATTAGGCTAGAAGAAGACAAATCTCCAAAGCCAACTGGTAAGCACTATGGCTAAAAATGTACTATTTCAGGAATCCTTGCTTCATGCTCCAGATATAACACACTATATTAAAATTTTCCATCTTATGAATACAAATCCATTCATCTTCAGCACAATTTCTTTGTATAAAGAGGAGTTTAAAATAGAGAAATGCTGGATAAGAATTATAGAGCTTATCATTCAATACATCTAGTAGTTCACACCAATTTGAAATGGCTCTTTCTCCCTCTTATACTATTAATTAAGCTATATTTCTTCTAAAACGTTGTGTTTTTTCCAACAAGCAGTACAATAACCTTTCCTTAAAAAAAAAAATCCTGAAAAAATGCTGCATTTCCCAGGCCCTGTAGCTGCTCAGCCTTCAGTGTTCCATAGTATATAATATTCAAAATATGTGATTATCTTGGTGGCTATTACGTTGATGGGCGGGATAGAATATATAATATATAATAATACTTTTGAGCTGTACATACTGTCAAGTGGAACACAATATATTTGATATTAATTATTCAATTTCTTTATTACAATGTCAGCATTGCTCTGATAAGCTACCATTTATATATCTTGTTTCATGACTCTTTGAGTGTCTAATGACATTATGGACTAAATTACAATAGCTGCAAAATAATATCTTCTAAAAAATGGTTGCACTTTCTGATTTTTTTTTTTTAAGATATGGGGTGCTGTTTGCCCGTGATTCATACTATATAAATCATTACAATTTGTTCTTCTAATTTTAGAATTCATATTAATAATAAGACTTCCCATTAGCATGAGACTTTAGCCAAGTGCTTAGAACAAAATTATTCCAACATCAAAATTATTTCAATTATTACTATATCTTGATTTATCTTGAGATATTACATTGATTAAATTTATTTCCTATTTCTTTCTTTTCTTGGGAATTCTGATTCTTTACAACTTTATGAAGGGTGGGCTGAGTATACCTAACCAAGAATGGTTATCTCAGATAATCAGTTCCCATTATACTTCAGTCCAATGAATCATAGTAAGCTAAGATGTAAAATCACCAAAAGTAAAACTTGTAAAGTTAAAATAGCATAGGGGTGGGGCATATAGGAATGAAGATGGTCTCTTGCAATAGTTCAGCAATGCTACCAATTATCAACAATATCCATATTTTTTCCTGAATTATTTCTCCGTAATCTGATAAACTTAATCCTCTCATCTTAATACTGATTCAATTTAAAGCTGCACCTCAACTTGGAAAATGAAACACTCCACTTCAGTGCCTCAAGTCAATACAGATAGCCCTCTACTAACTGTGCCCAAAATTTATGTTGCCAAGTGAGAAATTTGTTCAATGGGTATTACCTCATTTTACAGCTTTTCTTGCCACATTTGTTAAGTAGATCACTGCAGTTGTTAAGTTAGTCACATGGTCGTTAAGTGAATCAGGCTTCCCCATTGACTTTGCTCATCAGAAGGTCACAAAAAGGATCACATGACCCTGGGGACACTGCAACGGTCATAAATATGAGTCAGTTGCCACTTGTCTGAATTTTTATTACATGATCATGGAATTGCTGCAATGGTTGTAAGTTTGAAAAACAGTCATAAGTGCTGTTGTAAACAAACTGTTGTAAGTTGAGAATTGCCAGTATATTTACTGGAAATGAGCATCATGGCCTAATCTAGGATACTTCAAAAAATTGTATTTGTCAGCCCTCCCAGGTAAATCAGACAGGAACACAATCAGATTAACTAATTCTACTTTATTATAAGGCTACGTTAATAGAATCTTGAAAGTTTGAAAGAACAACTTTCCCACCATCACTTTTCACTGCTTGATCCATTGGGGCCAGTTCTTCTTTCTCTGACCATTGAGCCACTAAGTGCTTCCTAGGCAGAATCTCTTCCCCTTGTTCCCCAAGGTCATCCACCAGTGGTGGGATTCAAATTCTTTTTACTACTGGTTATGTGGGCGTGGCTTGGCATGGTGGGTGTGACTTGGTGGGCATAGCAGGGGAAGGATACTGTCAAATCTCCATTCCCACCCCACTCCTGGGGGAAGGTTACTGCAAAATCCCATTCCCTCCCCACCCCACTAACCTGCTTTCTAGCTCCATCCTCCTGTGCAGGGCAACAAAAGAAGACCCAGCCGATCAACTAGGAGTTGGGAGGCAGAGAATAGATGGGGTTGGGGCCAGTCAGAGGTGGTATTTGGCAGTTCTCCAAACTACTCAAAATTTATGCTACTGGTTTTCCAGAACTGGTCAGAACCTGCTGAATACCACCTCTGTCATCCACACATTCTATCACGGCAACTTACATGTATGCCAAATCAGACAAATGTGTTAAGAAAAAGTGTTACAAGATTTTGTTGAGTACAGGGACAATTCTTTCAGTGGATGATGTAAAGATTTAATTTTCAGTTTAGTGTGGATAATGCTTGACTTACAGCCATTCATTTAGTAATTGCTTAAAGCGCCAATGGCACTGAAAAAAGTAACTTACAACTGATCCTCACACTTGTGACCATCGCAGCATTCCCGTGAATTTGGATGCTTGGCAACCACCATGTATTTGCAATGGTTGAACTGGTAATATCACCACCCTTTGCCACCTACTCAGCCAGCTTCTGACAAGCCAAGTCAATGGGGGAAGCCATATTCACTTAATGAGCACATGATCAGAACTGTTGTGATTTGCTTAACAACTGTGTCCAATAAGATAGTAAAATGAAGTATGACTAACTTAACAACTTTCTTGCTGAGCAACATAAATTCTGGTTCTAAGAAGTCATGAACTACCTGTATTTGGATTGAAACTCTGATTCAACAATGTTGTTTTGGTAGATCTCCATTTATTTTCAATAGAATCTATCACAGTGGTGTCAAACTCAGTGACTATCACAGTGGTGAGGGCCGCATCAGGGCTGTGGTTGATCTCGGGGGGCATGATAGACTGATTGAGTGTGGCCAACTGGATGGGTATAGTCAGGTTGATGCTACTCACTGGGTGTGGCTGACTGGGTGGGCATGGCCAACTGGGTGAGCATGGCCAGCTTGATGCCACTCGCCAAATTGCTGGTATGTTTGTGTTTTGCATTGGGTAGAGCAGGCCAAAGCCAAAGTGGCCCAATGTTTCCTCTTCACACTGGATACACCAGGCTGACGCCACAGCTTATAGTGGATTATAGAGGGAACAGATCAGACATCCAGCCCTTGCTTATCAATGAAGACCAAGTGGAGCAAATGGCAACCTTTAAGTTTCTGGGTGTTACCCTAAAAGAGGACCTGACCTGGGGTGCTCACATTGCAGCCCTGGTCAAAAGGGCCCAGCAAAGATTATACTACTGGAGACTTCTCAGAAAATAACAACTGAATGAAAAACTGCTGGTGACCTTCTACCGCTGCACCACAGAGAGCATTTTAACATACTGCGCCTCTGTATGGTTTGCCAATTGCACAGTGGCAGATAGGAAGGCACTCCAGAGGGTTAACGTCATTGCCCAGAAGATCATTGGTTGCCCCCTCCCCTCTTTGGAAGAGCTTTATAGCTCCCGCTGCCTTAAGAAAGTTCAAAACATTCTGAAAGATTCAACTCATCCTGGGCACCCTTGTTTTGAACTATTACCATCTGGCAGACAGTACAGAATAATAAAAACAAGGATAAATAGGCTGAAAAACAGCTTCTATCCAAGGGCAGTAGCTCTTTTGAATGCTGCTTTATAGTGCAATGTTGGTGTGGTGTTGGGGTTTTCAGTTCAATGTGTGAAGGGTGAAGAATGTGTGTTTGTGTTTATTTTCATGGTCATGGTCATGATGTGCACTGAAGATCGTGTTTGATTTCGTTGTACGAGGTACAATGACAGTAAACTAAACTAAAGTAAAGTAAACTAAAACTAAACATTGGCCCAATGTATCCTCTTTGCACTGGATAGACCAGGATGAAGCCATGCTGGCCCAATATTTCCTCTTTGCATTGGGTAGACTGAGCCAAAGAGATACAGGCCAGCCCCTTACATTTTCCAGGATGGCCCTATGGGCCAAATCTGACTGTATCGTGGGCTGTACTATCCAATATATAATATGTAAGGTTACATAAGAATGGAACCGAACAGAATTACAGAATTAAAAAAACCCTAGTCAGGCAGGAAGCCCTATCCCATTTCAGGCAAATGGTTGTCCAATCTCTTAAAAACTTCCAGTGTTGGACCATTCACAACTTCTAGAAGCAAGATTAATTCTGTATCCTAAAGATTATACAGGCACTTGAATCCAAAGAGAGTTATATACACATGTACATATAAACATTAAAAAAAACAACCCTCTGTTTCTGGTATCAAAAGTGCAGATTTCTGTGTTTTATTACACACTATTTATTTTAATCATTTCTTATATATAAGCTTGATTATATTGTAATAAGCCATCTATAATCAGAATGGCATTTGAAAAATTATGAAAATGCATATTCTGGTTTTATTATGCTTGCTTTCTTGGTTTTCTACCAACCTTTTATGTCTTTATGAAAACAATACATTAATTGAAATCTAGTTTTTAAAGAACTATATGAAGGGAGAAAATCATAAAAATGTAGGCACTCTATCACAAGCTTTGTGAGAAATTTCCAATAAGCTCTTTAGACTCTTTTGACTCATAAATAGCTAGTAAATATTATGAGGATGGACCCCCTGCAGTGTATTTGCTGGCCGTCTCCTGACCTATCAATCTGCTCCAGCACCAGAGAGCAGAAATTCCTAGTCAAATATACTTGATACAAAGCTGGAGTTGAGCCATTATTTTCTTCTGAATGGACTTTGGATCCTTTTCTGTGTAGACCACAAGCTGAGATTTCATCTGTACATTTTAACAAAAAGTGGGTGCAAACGGGGAACCCCCCTCCCCACTCCCCATTTCTATTTTCCCAGTAACTTCAGGAAATCGAAGAGATTTTATTGCTCTTAATGAAAAATGCTCTTTAGGATCATGAGGTCGGTTGGCTTGGGGAGCTATTATTTTTAGGAAGGCAACTTCACTTTGCTGGCGAGTTTTCCCAAGCTCTCATTTTATTGTGATTTCCAGTGGGGGATCTTGTTTCAAGGGATATTATCAAAGTAAAGGACATTTCTTCTGGGGCTTATTTTACATAGATTAGATCTCATTATTCAGCTTGCTCTTTCGTCTATATTCTTTTTATGGGCTTCTGGCTATATAAATGAATTTAACAGCATGTGAATTTATTCTAATGAATAATACTCTTTTGTGAGTGAAAGTGAGGCAAAGTACAGCCATAGTTGTAGTTGAAAGCTTCGCTATCAACAATGCATTTCAGCCACACAGCAGTTTAAGCTTATCTTCGATCAGGTAGCTGAACACTAATTTCCAGAGATTTTTCTCAGAAGCCTTAGAAAGCAGCCTGTTGCAGAAAGATGTTGGAACTGCAAGGATTCTCTTCTTTATAGGCACTTGTTCAAAAATAGGTAATGGATTTGCAAAACCCTTAACTGTTGTAACAGAACTGGTCATAAATTTCAGCCACAAATAACTTTTTGTAAAAGCATCCATTATGTTACAGTT
The DNA here is from genome assembly GCF_049901715.1 of Pseudonaja textilis. Classification (NCBI taxonomy): domain Eukaryota; kingdom Metazoa; phylum Chordata; class Lepidosauria; order Squamata; family Elapidae; genus Pseudonaja; species Pseudonaja textilis. The sequence continues at coordinate 173,901,388 of NC_141992.1, read as the reverse complement.
AATGCTAAGCGGGAATCTTTGGCAATAGATTATGATGACCTAAAACCTGATTTGCAATCTCTCAGATTTTCTGTTTCTGTATCCTATTCTCAGAAAGCTTGAGAATTTCTTTTTCATTTCTCTTGGAAACATTTTTTAGCTTTTGCTATTGGTGTTATCTTCTCTCAATTTTCTCCTTTTAATACCAACCTGCCTTCCTAAAATAGCCCTAATTAGGAGTTTCCCCATGAAATCTTTTGGTTTAAGAAGGTTGAAGATTTCTGCAGGGTTTGTTTAAAATAAAATCTAGAATGTACACACCACACCCACTTTGTAGCTTAATTAGGACACAAACATTCCATTCTACTCACCCACCCACTCACTAAACTAATAATTAATAAAAGAAAATTCCAAAATCTGTTTGAAGAATTCTCTTTCCTAAAATAGCAGATTCTGAGCTACTAAATAAATACTCTTTTTAAAAGAATAATAATAGCATTTCTTGCTGTAGTTATGGAATTATCTCTTTAATGGTCAGGATCTTCAGGATCTTTCATGCCTATGGAGATTCTCAGTTATCCAGGTCATTGTTGTCCCCAAAAGTGCTTTTCAAAAATGCAACTGGATTTTCTGGTTTTTCTTTAAAGATGTTTCACTTCTCAACTAAGAAGCTTTCTAAGAGCTATCTTCGAAGAAAAACCAGACAGTCCAGTTGCTTCTTGAAAAAGCACCTTTGGGACTTCCTGAGGAATGTTACCTCTCTACCATAAATAAATACCATTAAGTTCTATTCATTGTTTCCAGTGCCCTCAGCCACACTGAAGCTTGATGGCCTCATGTCTCTATGATACTGATTATTTTAAATATGGGAATGGAATATGTGAATGAGCAAGCCAGCCAGCTGCCTTACACAGAACCTTACTGAGCTGGGTATGCTGGTCATATTAGGCTGATGCAATTCAATCCTAATTAGCCTTCCTGAGGTTCACAGATAACTCATGCATGGAGACCTCTTTTGGCAATTGCATGCACAAAGAAGGCAGTTGGATTGATGCAAGGCAAAACAATAAGATATTAACTCAGTATTTGGAAGTGGGTAATACATTATTTTACAAAGGAGCTTCCAAGATGTGCTTTGCAGCTTTAATGTACTACTACTCTTTACTATAAAGTAAAGTGGATCTATGCATTGAAAATTAGTGACTAATAACTTAATGATTGTGATTAAACAAATGCTAAATTATTATTTGTTTAACTGTAGTTTGTTGCTTGGTACAAAAATTCACACATTAATCTTCTAATCCTAAACCTAACTCTAAACCAAAATGATTTTCAAACAAGGGTGAGTGAGTTCACTCATGTTAATTCAAAATCAGCATGCTTTATGAATACATAAATCCAACCATTTGTTGCAAAAGACTCCCATAAATTCAAAGAAAAATAAGTTGATACTGACATAAATATTATTGCTTCTTTAACGACCACTCATGTTTACATTTAAAATGAAAAAATGCACATAGATTTTCCCCCAAAACATCTTCTGTGTACATTGTTGGGGATTCTAATCCATGTTAGGGATTACAATGACAGAACTGGGAGAAATCAGTCCAGATTTAGTAATAAGAAAGTATATTTTATAAATCTTTGAGATACTTTAAAAAGGAAATGAAACTATTCATAAACTCCAAATCTTGATGAAGCATTGAATGGAAGTAGTGTACATGTGGAAATTCCTTTTCAAATTTGTTGAGCTGTCAGGATTGCCAGAAGTGATTACTGTCTCTAAAAACCATTTAATGTGAAAATAAACACTAAGCTATGAATTATGTAGTCTGATGTACATTTCTGGTCAAAGCTAAAATTTATGTTTGATTTAGAAATTTACAAATAAATAAATTTTACAAATAATAGGCTGCAAGCTGGCTTTGTCCCTAAAATGGGACTAGAACTCACAACTAATTTTTAGCTTGGTGCCTTTAATAACTGCACCAAACCGCCCTATTTGCATATTGGTCTCTTTTTCTTAGTTTTTTAAAATTATGTCAAACATGTACAAGATAACAAGTATAAGTATAAACAAGATAAACAAGAACAAGGGGGGGTAAATACAGATAAATGGGGACAGTAAGTAGGAATGGTAGGCATGCTGGGGCGCTTATGCACGCCCCCTTTAAGGACCTCTTAGGAATGGGGTGAGGTCCATGGTAGACAGTTTGAGGTTGAAGCTGTGAGTGGGTGAGGCTGTAATAATGGAGTGTAAGCAGAGCATTCCAGGCATTGACCACTCTGTTGCTGAAGTCGTATTTTCTGCAATCGAGTTTGTATTCGTTTACCTTGAGTTTGTATCAGTTGTTTGCCCGTGTATTATTGTGATTGAGGCTGAAGAAGTCGTTGACAGATAAGACATTGTAGCAGACAATTTTGTATACTATGCTTAGATCGGACCGCAGGCGGCGCAGTTCTAGATTGTCCAGGCCCAAAAGTTCGAGACTGAAGGCATAGGGAATTCTTTTGTGAGTGGAGGAATGGAGTACTTTTCTCGAGAAATACCTCTGAACCTGCTCAATTGTGTTAATGTCCGATATACAGTGCGGGTTCCAGGCAGATGAGCTGTATTCAAAAATTGGTTTGGCAAAAGTTTTGTATGCCCTTGTTAGCAATTCAATGTTTCTGGAGAAGAAGTTCACAAAATAAGGTTAACAACTCTTAAAGCCTTTTGGCAATGCTGTTACAGTGGGCTCTGGAGCTTAGATCATTTGAGATAAGTACGCCTAGGTCCTTGGCAGAGTGAGGGTCATCTACGAGATTGTTTCCTCCTAACTTGTCTATGATGTTGTAAGCTACCCAGAATCACTTGACAGTGAGATAGGCAGCATTTAAATTTAATAAATAAATAATCAGATCAAAAACATGGTACCACATGGTATCTTAATTGTGATTTAATCATTTGATCTCTCCTTAGTGAGGTTGTTTCTCAACTTCAACAACTTTAAGGTATGTGTACTTCAACTCCCAGAATCCCTCAGCCAATATTCCATGGCTTGATTGATGATTCCCCCCTCCTGTTTTAGTAGTAGGATAGACATATTTAATAGGAATAGATATATCTGTACATGTCTGCCCTGAAGCATTTTAAATTTGGCCAAGAATTTTTAATCTATTGAAAGTCTAAAGGGAGATGCAGGGAGTCTTCACACCACAGCAGTGCTTAACCAAGTTTTTGAGAATGTTTTCTGCCCATATTCTATCAGCACAGACCAGGTTTTCTGTAGATGAAGTTAAAACAGAAACATAAATAATCTGTTTTTAAAAGTGTTATGTTTTGTTTTGTTTAAAATACCTTTTTCCCTTCATCCTGTCCTTTTTTAAAAAATTACTGTAGCGCACAATAGTCGTTGCCCCTGATTGTCAGTCAGAGGAATCCTTCCTTCTTTTGCTGACAAGCTGGTCCTACAGCCCATTAGAGCAGGGGTCAACTAGTGGGCCAGGGTCCACAAGAAAATTTTTGTGGTCTGCAGAAATGTCATCCCCAAAGCAATTAATCCAGGCTGCGCAGGATCACAAGACTGCACTGCCCACATGGCCCGCAGGAACACAAGGCTTGTGTGACATTGCGATCAACACGAGGTAGTGAGGGGAGGGGGAAAGGGTGGAGGAGGTCACTTGCCCCACTCACCCTATGCACCTTGCCTGGCCACCAGGCTGCTTCTTTCTGCTTCTTTCTTCTTCTGCTTTTGGCTTCATGCAAGGAAAGCAGCAAAAGTCTTTCTTTCTCTCCCCAAACTCCACTAGAAATGAGTCTTTGGGACCTTGCAAGGATTCTGTTCCAAGAGGTTGTGCCAGCAAAGACTCATTTCTGGTGAAGTTTGTGGGAGAGAAAGAAAGACTTCTGCTTCTGCTTCTGCTTCTGCTTTCCTTGCATGAAGCCAAAAGTCTCTCTCTTTCCCCCTGAGAATGGAGCTGGAGGCAGCATCCTGCAATCCCAAATAAAGAATGATCAATTGGTAGGAAAATGGGATAGGGAATTTTCCTGCAGACTTTGGAGGGGATTTTCTCCAAGGTCTCTGGTCTGCGGGATTTTAATTTATGAGTTTGGTGGTCCCTGAGGTCCAAAATTTGGTGACCCCTGCATGAGAGTATGAAGGTGAAGGTTCTTTCTCCTAGCTTGTGGGCTGGTTTCCAATTGTTTCATTACTAAGCTAGATAACATCTTCAGCAGAGCTTAGGGGATGTCAGTGTTCTTCTGTTTATAAGGGCTTCAGGTGTGGGTGTGTCAAGTGTGTCATCATTGAGTCTTGTGATGGGTTTGTGATAAGCAGATTACATCTAGTCAGTGTCAACTGCTGGTTCACTTCTGAACAGGGTCTGGACACAGCTTCTTTTGTGTGCAATGGGTTGGTTGCTTGCGAAGCTGAAGATCTGTATGTGTGGCTTTGCAGTAGACATGGGTTTCTAGTTCTCCATTGTCTAGTCTCATGTTGTCATCAAGGAATTGGAGTCTGTTGTCTGTTTCCTCTTCTCATGTGAATTTGATTCCAGGGAATATGTTATTGAGTAGGTGGTGTGTTTCTTCAATTTGGCAGTGTTTGACATTACACTATAGTAGGATCTGGGGTGATTCTGTGAATTGCTTGCATTTTGATAGAAGATGTAACCTTGGTATGACTATCTACCCTGATGGGAATGAGCAGAATTTATGACCCTCTTTTTGATATATATATTCGGTTAAGGTGTCTGTGTGGATATTTGTCTATCAGTGGTAGTAAAATAGTAATATTAATCTTGTTGGAAGCTTATCACATTTGTTTCAGTGTTGTTTTTAAAGAAAGAATTTTGTGTTAATGAATTTTAACAGCATAACCTTGTTAATTACTTAGGAGCATCACAAAGATTAGAGAGGGTTGTTGACCCCAAGAGATAGCTATAGGTAAAGAGATAAATATAAAAATACGAAAACCATGATTTATCAACATCCATATATATGTGTGACTTTACAAGCCCTGTTAGTGACGAAGGAACTTGTTTAGTAAATGAATCTATTTAGTATGTGAAAGCTCTTCATTTTGTCATTTAGCTTTAAAATTACACATTTTGAGGTAAGGAGATTGAAGAGAGTAATCCTAATTTTCCCTTTTTAAAAAAATCAGCAAACCAATGAGGGGGATTCAAATTTCAATATTCCTTTATTTGTGCTCCTTATTCTAGTGCCAATAAATTGAAAACTTTATTTTTTGTTACATATCATTCTTTCCAGAGTAGATTTTCATTTTTATAGTGGGAAGGAGAATGACTGTTGTTCTTGTAGATTTTTTTAATGCCTTTGAATCAGTTTGGGGTTTGTTTGTTTTTTGCTCCTTGTGACTGCATGGATAACTCCCTGCCATTTTCTTGACAAAGTTCTTTGGCAGTGGCTTTATTTATTTATTTGTTACATTTATTTTCTACCCATCTCATATTCAACAACATTTGGGGGCTTACAGCATAAAAACAACTAAAAAAGTGGTTTGCCATTGCCTGTTTCCGAGGGCTGAGAGAAAGGCTGGCCCGACGTTTTCCAGCTGGTTTTGAGCATAAGAGGGCTAGAACTCATGGCCTCCCAATTTCTAGTCTGATGCTACCCCGTATCGGATCTCTTGTTCTTGTATATTAGCTCAGCAAATATGTCATGAGTGGCTCACACAAATGTCTGCAAGTATGTTAAAAATGTCACGACATACCCACAACTGTGCCATCAATGTCCTAATTTTTTTTTATGAGTGTCATGTGATGAATGTTAAAAAGCAATGTGGCTTCAGTTGCATAGTTGGGACTGCCATGTTGACTGTGGATTTGATATGAACAGTGCTTGCCCACAGTAGTGCTTGCCTACAGTAGAGGAGGCTAAAAACTGAGTTGCCCTTTTCTAGCCAATGCTTTAAACCTTAGAAAGTGCTGAATGTTCAACTACAATTGTAAATGAAAGGTAAAGGAAGCAGTAACATAGGGCTGCTTATGTCAGCCTCTTTCTAACTTCTGTCACTACCATGTCTTTCTAGAATTGATTGATTGATTGATTGATTGATTGATTGGTGCAATTTAGGTTTGGTTAAATTTGTTCAATTTAGTTTAGACAAGATTGAGGCTGGAAAAATCTGGAAAACCGATAGATGATACCACAGCTTGAGTTTGATTTTTGTATCCTGTGTTAACAATCTTGGTTTACATGGTGGCCATCTAACCCTTTAGGTGTTTCTAATGATCTGGATGAAAAACAAAGGTTGAAAACATTGGATGACCTTATAATGTTTAATGCATGGTTGGAGATAGAACTATACTTTCAGTATAGTACAGCTCAAAGAGGAAAGGAGCACTGAAAGGAAATATTGCATAAGGCTAATTATGGTATTTATAGTAAACAAGCCATCAGATTGAACAGGGCATCAGATTTCATTTATCTTGATTATATGGCTGAATGTGACATAAGATAATAAGGATTTTCCAAATGCAGACTTGAAATCCCAAACTAAAACCTGAATTGTATACCCCTAGCTGAGAGGTGAATAATATACCCTGTTTCTCCAACAATACGGCCTCCCCCAATAGGAAGTCCCAGCATGTTTTATAGGCATGAAATGAAATTAAGCCCCTCCCCCCAAATTAAGGTCTATATTAAAACATGCAAAATGGGGGGGACTGGTGGGCGGGCTTGCCATTAGGAAGTACTTTGTTGCACACCTGGATATGGTGCTGCCTGCATTGTCCCCGATATGAAGTGCCCCACCAACGCTGAGGTCAACATCCAAGCTGTCGCCGCCTGCCCGCCTGAAGATGCAAGGGGGGGAATTAAGTCACCCCAAAAAAGACGGCCTAGTCATTTTTTCGGGGCTCAAAAAAAAAAAAAAAAGACCTGGCCTTATTATATGAGAAACATGGTAGTTTCCAGCAGCCATGATAGACACAGAGCATAAATCAGAACACAAATGAGATCAAGAGATCAGAAAGAAGGTCTCATACTTGGTTCATCCTGCGAGCAGCAAAACCATCACTACCTCAGCAAGCATTGGACAGGATATTTTTCAAACTTTCATGTTCTTCATAAGAAGAATGGGGCCTCTTCACTTCCTGTATCCTTTTATATTAAGTAGATGATTAATATGAGCTGCTGCTAAAAGTTTTAATAGGATTTAAGCAGAACATACATCAGGAGAAGGAAAGATGAAAAAATAATGATGGCAGGCATGTCCATGCAACCCAAGTTTTTTTTTCTCCTTTTTTACATGTGCTGCATATACCACACTCATAAAAGGTTGCCATCTTGATCTTCGCTTCCCTTCCCAGGAATTCTCCTGCATTATAACCTGTCTGAGGAGATTCCACTAATCTCAAGGTAGCCCAAGTGGGCTGTTATCTCAGTTGCAGAACAGAAGTGACGGCTTCCAGAAAGAATGTGTCTCATGAAATTATTCCTCAGTTGTTACCTCAGGGTCTCTCAGCTTTTTCATTCTCCTAAGTTTATGTTTTGGGGATTGTCTATGACTGGTCAGCTCAAACACTCATCTTTGTTTACCAGTGGTTGGACCTATTGATTTTTGAAAATCTCCTAGGACCTCTCCTGTAATGAGAAATAGCCAGTGGCCTATGCCAAGCAGTATGCTCTATCTTCATCCTTCTGAAATTAAAAGAGTACCACATGCTTAGTTTCCATTCATCTAAACAAGTTTGCTATTAAGTATATTTTTTTTCAAGAAAATCAAGTAGCCTATAAGCAGACTATAGTTTCATTTGTGTAGTGGGAATATTCTAACTGGGCATCCATTAAGTGGTTTTGAAAATGCCCTGGTTCTAACAATGTACAGAATCACTTTCATATATTATCCCCATCTACCAAGGGGACCTCAGCTTCAGAATTGTTTGAAGGGATGAACCACAAATGCATCTGGGAGTGCAAAAGGATGATCAATTACAGCCCACATTGATCCTTGTTCAGGAGAGAATCCCATTTGCCTCTGAGCATAGGCTATTGTTTGGATGTAGCAGAAGCATTCCATCTTTTGCATGGAAAGTGGCTAATTCTTTCAAACACACCCAGTTCTGTGTCACTTGCTACTGCAGAGTGGCTTTTTAGAACAAATGGGACAGTCTAACCTAGGGAAGGAAAATCAGTGAATGTACTGTGGATAAAATAAGCCTTTCACAAAAAGTGATAAATTTTTTTCAAACTGATATGATTTTTTAAAAATGTTTTATAAAGTACAAAAGTGAACTATCAAATCACACTAGGGTAGTCTTTTTTAACTGAATAACTTAGCTACATTTAAAATATTCTCATATATCAATAGATTTTTATAGTTACATTTAACTACCCTACTTTTTATTCCACATGCCCCATTTCTCTTTGAATGTGGTCCTTCTAGTTCATTTAACATGAAATAACAAGATTGTGTTGATTGTGTTTTGTTCTTGATGGTGAGATAAGTTGTTACTGAAAGCTCCTCACCCTGAAGCCATCACTAACATTCCAATCTTTATCTATAAAAAGAAATAAAGCAAGCAGAAGCAGATGGAAGCAAACAAAAATTGTATTAATAATACATAACAAAGTGCTGCCTACAAATGATATTTCAATAGTATGGGGGGAAAAAATCCCTAAGAAAAGTGTAGCTTTCATTGGACCTTAATGTCTTTAGCCTTCTCTAATGCTTCCATCTTCAAGAAGCTCTCTTTTATTGACACAACGACACAAATTGCAGAAGTAAATTGAATCACGGACTTGGAATGTAAAAATCAATGAGACATAATTTTTGTAGCACTGGAGTGACTAGTATAATGCTAGGTATTCATTTAATTAACCATGAGCCTTTCCACATAATGCACATTCATTGCCAGCTTTTCAGCTCCTAGTTATTCCAGGAATAATGGGTTTGGGATTCATCTTTAGAAAACCTGCATTAATATTTGAAAGCATTTAAATCCATTAATGGGTCATCTGAACACTGCAGGTCAGTTTTACATTGCTAATTGAAACAATAGTAATGGATTATAATCTACCTCTAATAACGCTCAGCGTGTTTTACCGGTTTTATATCTGCAGATTCCAGGAAATATGTTAATTGGTTGTTGCACCAAGGTAAAAATATGAAAATCTAAGCTGCAAAGAAAAATAATTCTTTCAACAAGAGCAAAAAAGTGACATGATGTGCCCAATATTAAGACGCTGGAAAAGATACATTATATTTTAGTGTCAGGAGAAATTATTGCAATGGACCTTCTAGTGTTCATTGCTTCTGTGCTGAAGGCTTAACATCTGGCACTCACTTTTTCCACATTATGATTCGGAGAAAGTGAATATCATTAAAACCACTGACTAACAATCGTGTCATTATTTCCATATGTACGCTATACATTGATTCTCTGTTCTGAGAACTTTTCCCCTGCCTTTTTATTTTTTCAGACTTTCGTGTGTTTATGGAACTCTTTTGTTTTTGTCTACATTTCCTCCCAAATTATACATTTCTATTTTATGTCACAGTAATTGTGTCATTGGCTGCCTATATATGTATGTGTAAAAATAACGCAAAAATGAAGATAAAACAATTGATTAAAATCTCCACTTCTCTCCTTTTTTAAAAAAAAAAAATAGATGCATATCTTTTGCATTTACCTGAATCTTCATGAACTTAATCACATTTTGATGATTCTGACAAGCCAAAATAGCACTTTTCATTAGACTGAATGGGAGGCAGTTTTACTACATATTGCAGAGAGCATATGTGAATACAGGTGTGTAATTTTTCTTGGGATTTATGTACCCGTTCACCTGTGATTTATGGAATGTAAAAAGAAAGAGTTTCACCCAAAGGTAAAAATAAGATTTTGCAAAAAAAATTAAGCATAGTCCTTTCCCTTTAAACTGCAGCATAGCAATTATTTTATAATCAGCATTCAAACACAATGTTCTCTGCATGTTGGATTAAATACTATAATATGAATGGCTTGGTTTTGATAAAGGGGCAGAGTGTTTATAAATTATTGTATTGCTGTAGGGCTACAGTGGTGACTAGAGATAGGGAGAAATTTATTTGGTTTGCACTTTAACCTGATTTGCATTTCCCAAGCTAATTTAAAAATCAGAACACAATTATCTTTTCACACTTCACTAAATTTTACAGTGCAATTCTCTGATTAAAAAACACACACGCACAACAAAAGCATATATGAAGGAAAACTCATTGGGAAGAAAAGCTTAAACTAATGACAATAATAACACAAAATAGCATATATTAGGCCAATTTGTTTTGCAAAATGTGGGGGTTTCGGGACAAACAATTACATGTTTTTAGGGCAGACTTTCACTTTTATGCCCAAACTGAAAAAGAAACAGGACAGCATGAACTTGTGTTGGAAAAACAATGCAAACAAAACAGACAACAAAGCAGATAAGATTTATCCTTTCCTAAGAGTGACACAAAATTACATTTGCATGGAATCTTTGCTTATCCACCTCATGGTCTTTCCAAGATAACCTTATTTTGGGCATCTCCTTAACTATAAATTAAACATGGTGACTAAATATTCAGATGAGAAGGCTGGCACTTTAATAAGAAAAGTGAATCAATCTGATTATTCCCCAGGTTTTTTTTTTACATATTGCCCCATATATATAACTTATTTCTGCGTTAAGAAAGACAATAAAAATTAATATTTGTTAATCAAACTACTTATAGGTAAATAAATTTTAAGATAAGTAGCTAAGATGTACTTTAATTTCTCTCTCTCTTTCTCTCTCTCTCGTGTGTGTGTGTGTGTGTAGTAATAAAAGGCCATTAGATAATTAAATCTAGGAAAGGCAATTCAAACTGCTTCCTATCAGAACTCTTAGCATTCTCATTTCTTTGTACAAGTACAGTGGTGGGATTCAAAAATTTTCACAACTGGTTCTGTGGGTGTGGCTTGGCTTGGTGGGCATGGCAGGGGAAGGATACTGTAAAATCTCCATTTCCTCCCCACCCCACTAACCTTCTTTCCAGCTCCGTTCTCCTGTGCAGGGCAACAGAAGAAGACCTAGCCGATCAGCTGGGACTTGGGAGGCAGAGAATAGATGGGGGTGGGGCCAGTCAGAGGTGGTATTTACTGGTTTTCCAAACTACTCAAAATTTCCACTACCGGTTCTCCAGAACTGATCGGAACCTGCTGAATACCGCCTCTGTACAGGTAGTCCTTGACTTAAGACCACAATTGAATCTGAAATTTCTGTTGTTAAGTGGGACATTTATTAAGTGAGTTTTGTCCCATTTTATGATCTTTCTCGCTACAGTTGTTAAGTGAATCACTGCAATCATTAAGTTAGTGACACGGTTGTTAATTGAGTCTGCCCACTGAAATCAGTTGTCAGAAGGTCACAAAAGATGATCCCATGACCCCAGGACAATGCAGCCATCATTTGCCAAGCATTTTAATTTTGATCACACAACTGCTGTAACAGTTGTAACTGCAAAAAATGGTCATAAGTCACTTTTCCCAGTGCCATTGTCACTTTGGATGGTCACTAAATGCACTGTTGTAAGTCGAGGACTACCGGTATTCTTGAAATATACATTCCAAAAGAGATGATATCCTTGATTTCCAAGTTTTCTTTCTTTTTTTCTTAATTTTTTAATATAGGAAATCTCTCAGGGAAAATCATAAATGGATAGAGCAATGGTTTGGACCCAATGATGCAAAAAGATGTCTGGAACCCCAGCCTTGTAGGCAAGAGAATGGTATGGTAGAAATGAAAAACTATGTTCATTGCCTTACAATTTTGTATCATTTTCTTTAAAATATAAAGTCCATTTTTCTTAATGCAAAGGAATATACCATATTTTTCACCTCATAAGACACACTGGGTGGAAATGTCTGTGCGTAGGTGCCAGTCCTTTGGTGAATAGCAGTGGGCCGCAGTGGCAGGATCCTTTTACAGTGCTGAACCCCACCTCTTCTGCCTTTGTCATTGCCCCTCTCTTCTGTATGTTTTCCACAGTGCAGGAGTTAATAGGAGAGCTGGCACATGAGAGGACATCTATCTGTGGTCCTCTCAGGCTCTGTCTGATTATTATTTTTTTCTTGTTTTCCTTCTCTAAACCTAGGTGTGTCTTATAGTACGAAAAATACAGTATTTAGCCGAGCCTGGAGGTTGGTTTCTACCTCACTGGATCAAGAGCTTGATGTTCAACCTCCTGGCTAATCCACACAGAGACATCCGGGAGTTTGGTCTGGTGCCAAGACTTCTCAACCTTAGGGAAAAGACTAAAGGCTTCATGGAAAGGCAGGAGAAAGAATCCCTTGTCAGATTTTTTTCCAGTCAATTTGCCCTGTGCCTTCTGCAATCACATAGTAGGACATCTGGTCAATGTTATGACTCCTGGGAAAATTTTCAGGCTTTGTAAATTTGCAATATAACAAATATATACATAGTGTAAATGAGAACATTCCAGATGTGGGATATTATAACCAAAAGAAGCATTTGCCCTTGTAGCTGCCACTTAGTTCCATTTGTTTAGGGGAAAATTGAAACAAGTGCCTCCTATAATAATGCAAGCGTAACTATAGGAAGTGCTTTTTAAAAGAGATTCTGGCCTCAGGTCATGGTGGAGTGAAATATTTGACACCAATAGTTCGAGCTTGGTTTGAAGCAGTAGTGGGATTCAGCCAGTTTGCACCAGTTCGGGAGAACCGGTTGTTAATTTTATGAGCAGTTTGGTGAACTGGTTGTTGGAAGAAATCATTAGGGCAAAGAACCGGTTGTTAAATTTTTTGAATCCCATCACTGGTTTGAAGTCAAGAGAAAAATCTTCAGTTGCTGATGTGATTGTTTTATCTAGTAGGAATCTGTTGGGCAAAGTATCTTCAAAGATCATCCTCACAATTCCTCTTTTTTAAACCAATAAAAATGTACATACAGACTCTGACACTTTTAGTTTTAATATAATGCAATGTAAATGAGAATGCTTAATAAGATAGACACAAAATAGACACCAATAGCATAAAATCCAATCATAATTAAGTAGAAGTTTTGTATAACCAAACTGTATTTCATAAATATATACAGAATGCAGAATGTATCTTTTCTTTTATGTATAGTGAGAGCATTTGCACCAAGACAAATTCCCTGTGTGTCTAATCATACTTGGCCAATAAAGAATTCTATTCTATTCTATTCTATTCTATTCTATTCTATTCTATTCTATTCTGTTCTATTCTATTCTATAAATATATACAAAATGCAGAATAATAGGATTGAAAGGGATCTTGGAGGTCTTCTAGTCCAACCACCTGGTCAAACAGAAGATTTTATACCATTCCACACAAATGGCTATCTAATCTCTTCTTAAAAACCTCCAGTGATGGAATATCCACAGCTTCTGGAGGTAAGTTGTTCAACTGATTAATTGTTCTATCAGAAAATTTCTTCTTAGTTCTAGGTTGATTCTCTCCTTGATTAGTTTTCATCCATTGCTTCTTGTCCTGCCTTCAGGTGCTTTGAAGAATAGGTTTAACCCCTCTTCTTTGTGGCAGCCCCTCAACATCTTTTTATATCATTGAGACAAAAATTGAATGCAAAAATTGAAAGTATGGTCCTACCAAGGCTTCATAAAGTGGTGTTAACACTTCACATGATCTTGATTTTATTCCTCTGTTAATGCAGCCAAGTGTTTCCTTTATCTCATATGTTGTCCCATTATTGTTCATTTCTACTGGTAGTGGCTCTGCTGTTACAGTGTTGTTGCACCACAGTTGGGAGTAAACCTAGGATGTTTTTTTAAGAGAACAGGCATTTTTCTTCTTGGTCTCTGCTTCTCTAGAGTATCTCCTTACCCTGGTAGCTAGTGCAGTGATCCTTTGTTTAGCAATTTCTAGCTCTTCAGATAAAGTCAAGCCCTTGTATTTTTTTCAGTAGCTGACTCTTATTCCTAATCACTAGACCTTTCTCTAGTTCTATCAGCTGACTAACTTTTCTCCTCCAAGTTTCCTTGATCCTAGCTTTTAACCTCAATTTCTGGGAGAGAGGGATATGAGTCAAGGGAAATATATATAATGCTCATGGATTTTAATTTAAAATAATATCTGCAACATATATTAAGTAACTTAAATGCTTTTAGTGCTGACGGCACTAAAATATATAATTTTATTCACATTAGTAATGCTTAGCAAAACAAATTTTCTTGCTTGCATTATTAGGAATATAGATATAGATATAGATGCAGGTCTTGGCATGTTCGGACTCAGAAGGTCATCAGACAGCCCATTACCCAGGTCGTTACAACACAGGAGGCTGATAGACACACAGCCAATACCTCAGCCACGCATATTCTTAGAAAAAGCCAGCCAATCTGCAAACATCAACTTCATCAACCAATCAAGAAATGACAACACAGCCAACCTCCTCACCAGTATTTATAGAGAGACAGCAGCTCAGATCCCACTTTGCTCGCACAAGCACGAAGCCGAAAGCACCAGCCTGAAGATGGCGAGTGGCTCTGCCATCGTCATCTGCCATCCTCAGGCTTGTGTATTGGGTTCTTTTTAATCTTGTGTGTCAGGCTTGGCACACAAGATTAAAAAGAACCCAATACACAAGCCTGAGGATGACAAATAAGATTCTGCCGAAATATCGCTATAATAAAAGCACAATTATTAGATGTGGAAAAATACCCGAAGAAACCTAAATACCATATATATAAATACCTGTGAAAACATATATATATATATATATATATATATATACATATATATATATATATATGGATCTTTGGTTGTTTGGGTTTTCTCCCACGTAAGATTCAAGTATCTAGGCAACGTTTTGATGAAGTCTCATTCATCATCTTCAGGCTTTTGTCTCCGGCTCTGTGCTTCTCAGAGTGATGTGAGATTGCAGCTGCTTCTTCCTTTTAACTGCTAGTGGGGTGGGACTTGATTGGGTGGGGGCTTGGCTGTGTTCTGATTGGGTGGGGTGTGTTCTCATTGGTAGGGGTTTTGGCTGTGTTCTGATTGGTTGGGGGGTTGGCCGTGTTCTGATTGGTTGGAGGCGTGTTCTGTTCAGGTGGGTGCTTGGTTGTGCTCAGGTTAGTCTTAGTTGCTGGGGGATTTGAGTTGGTGAGCTGTGATCTTGCTGTTTGGCTTCGAGTTTGTGGTCGTGCTGCATCTTCATAGTGGGTGTCGGTTTGCTTCATGTATGGCTCGGAGGGGTTTGAAGTGGGTAGTGATGCAGCTGCAGTGCAGCTTCTGGTCCATGGTCGTGTCTCATCTTCTGAGTGGGTGTGAGTCTGTTTTCTACATGGAAGTGTGGTGGTAGCATCTTGTGTGGCTCTCATGGGTGTGGGTCTGGTGTCCTTCTTCATGTTAGGTACTCGTCTGTTCATGTTCACTTCATCGAAACGTTGCCTCGGCCTGCTTCATGTATGGCTCGGAGGGGTTTGAAGTGGGCAGTGATGCAGCTGCAGTGTAGAGAGATGCCATAGAAATAGAAAAACACCCACACAGCATGAACAAACGAGATGACACCTCCCGCCTTCCAGCCATTTGGAAACCCGCCCTCATGAACAGACGAGTACCTAACATGAAGAAGGACACCAGACCCACACCCATGAGAGCCACACAAGATGCCACCACCACACTTCCATGTAGAAAACAGACTCACACCCACTCAGAAGATGAGACACGACCATGGACCAGAAGCTGCACTGCAGCTGCATCACTACCCACTTCAAACCCCTCCGAGCCATACATGAAGCAAACTGACACCCACTATGAAGATGCAGCACGACCACGAACTCGAAGCCGGGCAGCAGGAAATCCAGCCAATCAGAACACGGCCAACCCCCCAACCAATCAAAACACAGCCAGGCCCCCTACCAATGAGAAGACACCCCCACCCAATCAGAACACAGCCAAGCCCCTACCCCATCAAGTCCCACCCCCACTGGCAGTTGGAAGGAAGAAGCAGCTGCAATCTCACATCACTCCGAGAAGCAAGAGCCGAAGACAGAGGCCTGATGATGATGAATGAGACTTCATCGAAACGTTGCCTAGATACTTTGAATCTTACGCGGGAGAAAACCCAACAACCAAAGATCCATATATATATATATATATATATATATATATATATTTGTTTTCTGAGGTTCTCGGTATTTATATGTAGATCTTGTGTTCGGTTTTCCCGTAAGATTTGAAGTATATATCTCATTCATCATCTTCAGGCTTCTGTCTCCATATATAAAGATCTACATATATATATATATATATATATATATATATATATATATATATATATTCTCAAAATGTTATCATTACCAACAGCCCACTATAGACATTACATTATATTAAGGACAATGAAATCAAACAACTAAAATAAATGTTTTATCACTGACATGCTTTATAAATCTATAAATGTTGGATTAACAAAGATGCACTGTACAATTCATAACACAAAAATGTCCTTGGCTTTAGCCACAGTTACTTTAACTGAAAAATGAAAATACCTTTCAGTTTTGAAAGATCAGGGGAGTTGATGTACAGAATCTCATACCCTCATTGCCTCAAAGTCAAAGACCTAAATTCAGATCACGAAAAATAAGAACCCTTATTAATGTACTGTTATGAAATGAATATCAATTCCACCTCACAGAGGCATTTGCTTGAGTAAGGCTTAGCAATGAGGCCACACTTTGCATTTGAAAGATTAAGAAGTTTCTTTCCTTTTGCTTTGTTATTCAATAATATGGTATGAAATTCATGCAAATATAAATATAATGTGATGAGATGTGGTCATAGAAGCAGTACCAAATTATTGCTCTTCTATTCTAAGTTGCAATTAAGATTGCAATTAACTTTCCACACCCAGGGGAGCAATATCACACTCTTTTTTTTAGTCTGTGCATCGTCCTATGTTCAGTTCACATTAGTGGGCATGAATAGCTATGTAGACAGCAAAATAATTCATTCATTTCCTTTTTAGAAAATTAATTTGTGCTAAAGCAGTTATTTACTTAGGCCAATTGTTTCTGTTGCATTTGCATCTAAAAATATAAATCTCCAATCTTCACTACATTTTCATCTATTTTTTTCCCTGTCTAATGTTCAGCAGCTAATAGGTTTAACCAAAGGTTTGCATAAACACATACATTGCCAGATCCATAAACTCTATTTAGAAATTATTACTCAAGTATGGAGGCTTTTGCATGTCCTGGAACCCTTGTCAGGGTTCAGAACAAATCCTGACTTCCTACTGGTTTCTACATTGTACATCTAGATATGAGATGGAGCTTTTTGGTCTTCATGGCATGAACAGATAAGCCAGCTATTTCAGCATTTTGTTCACATAGCTTTGATCTATGTAAAAGCAAGAATAAGAATTCAGAAACAAATCGGAATCCATCTGTTCTGAATTTTTTTTAAAAAATGTGATTTCAGATCAAGAGCACAACAGTAAAGGGTTACAGAATTTTTTAAAAAATATCCTTTGAGAAATTTCCCTTGATGGAATTTTTCATGATGTTTCAACAATAGGATCTATATCATCCCAAATCATGGAAATCCATAAAAGTTTCTGTTTTTCTTCATCCTCCATTCATTTTAGCTTATTTTGAAATCAATTTTCATTTTTTTTAAAATTGTCACACATTTTTCTTTTAACAGTCATTTTTGTGATTACAAACAGTTTGCAAATTACTTTATCCAACATAAGCCATTTAAATAACATTTTATCTCTAGCACACAAATGTGTATCCTCCTCCTCCTCCTCCACCACCACCACCAAAACTCAATTGCAAAATTTGGGGTTGATGGGAATGCAACAATTAATCCTCAGAGCTTGGCAGGAAATTCGTCTGAAGGCTGTCTTCCAATATGGATGGAATTAATGTTTTACTCCATACCTAACTGGATAATCTCTTTTGCATATGGCATCAACTAATCAAAAAGAGAATCTTTTTGTTCATGTAACATGAGGAAAAAGGACAAGCCTTACAAAATATGCACTCTTTAGGAAAACAGGAAGCCTGGCTGTGTTTCAGAAAAGTGAGCTCTGTGTATTCGTTACTAAAGTACTTCAATATTCCTAGGTCAATTTGAAACATCTGTTCTCAATTTAATGTTTTGCTTTCAATTATTTTAAATATGTTTTACCTGAAAATGATTTGTTTTAAGGGGTAAAGGGTGATGGAGATCTTTATCTCTGTGAATGACAGTGTTTTACCAGCAGAACCACATGTGGACTGAGAAAACCCTCCTCCTCCTTCTGTTCCCTTCTAGTCATTCAAAGCCACAGAAGATAAAAGACAAAAAAGGAATGTTGGAGGAAGAAACCCAGTGACGTGTTTGTTAAAGTCACCAAAGCAGCATTGCACAGGTTGTTTACCCTGCATACATATGACACCACAGTGCATGTCCAAAAGAGGTAGAGCTTGTACCATGCAATGCTGCTTTTTGCCATTTAGCCCCTCTTACTCCCCCCTTCCCCAATGGATGCTATTAGCTTCCATATCTACTTGCATTTCAATTACACATGATAAGATGTTGGAAATAGAATGAGAATGAGTGTTTTATTGAGAGGATCCTCATTAGAACATGAGCTCAACAGTCATGAAAATATCAGGCTGATTATGGCATTATGTAGGATTCTTTATCAAGCTGGATAGGAATATATAACCTATGGTCCCAGAGCAGCATGTGGCCCTTCAGCCTCTTTTTTTTTGTGTGATTTTCAGGATCTTTTCCAGAATTCTGCAGTACAACTGGTAAAATGAGAAGCAGCATTTCCCAGTATAAAATTTTACAGTATAAACATTTCAATTTCAAAGGAGAATTTCAATCCCCACACCCAGATTCTGGAAAGGAACTACAGAATCCCAGATGCATCCACATTGGTGATATAACTGTTGCCCAAACTGTTTACAGGCCTTGCCCCCAACAAAAATATGAAGTGCGTCTCTGAAGGTTTCTCACTGTTGGATAGATATAGAGGTGACCACAAATGTAATCATTGACAGGTGGTAATGGCAATGTATGGAAAACTTTGGCAAATCTAGACAGCATACTAAAAAGCAGAGACATCACCCTGACAACAAAAGTGTATATAGTCAAGGCTATGGTTTTTCCAGTTGCAATATATGGCTGCAAAAGTTGGACCATAAGAAAGGCTGAGTGCCAAAGAATTGAGGCCTTTGAACTATGGTGCTGGAAAAGACTCCTGTGAGTCCCTTGGTTTGCAAGGCAATGAAACTGGTCAGTGTTAGAGGAGATCAACACTGTCTGCTCTTTAGAAGGCCAGATCCTGAAGATGAAACGCAAATACTTTGGCCACCTAATGAAAAGGAAGGACTCACTAGAGAAGAGCCTAATGCTGGGAACGATTGAGGGTAATAGAAGAAGGGGATGACAGAGAATAAAGTGGCTGGATGGAATCACTGAAGCTGTAGGCATGAGCTTAAATGGACTCCAGGGGATGGTAGAGGACAGGAAGGCCTGGAGGAACATTGTCCATGGGGTCACAATGGGTCGGACCCGACTTTGCAACTAACAGCAACAAAATTGGCAATGTATGAACAAAGACAATCAAGGTAAGAGCCAATACAACCATCACATAAAAAATGAGTAGTTTTCAATCATATAGTCATGATTTCCATCTTGACTTAAAATCTCCCACATAGAGATGACCCTTGACATATCATCAGTTGCTTAGTAAATGTTTGAAGTTACAATCCCCCCAAGGTACTTACGACCCAGTTCCAATGTTCTGATGGTGTGTGTGTTTTGGATGCACAACAACTGGCTCACATTTAAGATCATTTGCAGTGACCTGTGATCAACTGTGATTTGCATCAGTTTTGACAAAATGCTGTAAATTTACTTCTGGTTTTCAACAAAAATGTCCCATAGTGAGCACTGGGTTTACTTTATAAGTGATGTGTATATTTGCAAAAAAAGGTTGTAAAACAGTGTTGATAATGTAGGTGACTTGCTTTAAGGCCATCACAACTTTTGTAATGGTCAGGCACCATTACAGTCCAAAGTCAGGGATGACCTGTATGCCATTGTGCTGAAGTCTACAAGATTTGTGTTTAGCCATGGGTTTGAAATGGAAGGCAGGAAGAAATTACTGACATGTGGATTAACTCCACCAATTATTGTGATGATATGGGGCAAGGGTAGTCTGGAATGAAGAAACAAACAACAAAAGTATGCAATCCAGCTGTTCCTTCCATTTGTTTACATTCCTTAGATGAAGCACCACATTTTCTTGGGAAATGAAATACTCTAAACAACATCTATATTAAGAAAGCAAAAGTAGCATCTTAAGAAAATAAAATGGCAAAATAAGCCAAATTAATTTTATTAACAATTAGAGGGCATTCAAGATGGGAAAATTCCAATTTCAGATTTACTCAGTTTTAACAGTAAGATAGCTAACATCTGTGAATATCTATAGTTTGACAGCTTTAAAATAATTGTTTTGTCAGCCTAATGTTACAATGAGAGTTTTTGCCCCCTCTGAAAATATGTTTTAAAAAGACAAAAACTACCTAATCAACTAGAAATTGGACTAAGCAAAGGATGAATGGAAGAAGCTATTTAGCCCTTTATTATAGGTTTAATTTTTCAGGTTAAAATCATTCACTCCAAGTCCTTAAAAAGGATTGTCTGAACTGATAAATAGCTAAATGGGAAATATTAAGATACATTCCCTTTGCAGTACTTACAGATTGTCCCAAACTGAATGACCTTGGACTATGTTCACAAGCAAGCAAACAAAATTAATGAATAACTCAAAACTTTAAAAATAACCAACAATTTAATATGACTAAAACCAAAATGATCACAGAAAACAGTATCCCACAGATATACACCCAGTACATTCTAGCACTCAGATCCTGTTAAAATAAAATCATGTTGCTGGATTTCCTAAATGCAAACACAATTTCTATTTTCTAGACTTGCACAGCACATACAAATTGAACCATAAACTTACATATTTTAGCCTAAACTCAGTTTGGCTAATTTGTGGCCTGCTTCATACTACATTTGGAAACAATGGCTAGTTTTTCACAAAAATTCAACCAAAAACTAGCCAATCTCATATTAATCTTATTTCTAGCATGCTGTATGAACCATCTCTGAGCATACAACTGAGAGTTGTGGTTCATTTTGAAAAAAGTGACATTTTACAAAATGTTACAGGCTTACAGTCCATGCTGTCGAGGTTCAATAGTTTAATCTTAATGAACCAAACATAATCATTAAGTAATTCTATCAAGCTATTTTATTAGTTTCATATCTTCCCAGTTGTTTTTGCTCTCTTGCTTTTTCCATCAAGAAAAGAATAATAATATTTGAAGTTTTGGCATTGCTGCTAGTTGTGATTATCATTAAAACTGAAGTCACATATACGAGAACCTAAGAACAAAATGGGTCATAGGTTGACCAAATTCCTTTTAGAAGAAGTTGGTATGGCTTTGGAAAATATAAAAATACAGGCATAAAATTTGAATTTTATTGCTATCAAAAAGATGCATTCTTTTTCTTTGCTCCCTCCTTCCTAAACATCTTCAAGTCCAGATATCTCCTAAATTTCAGGCGTATGAAATATGTCTGATGGGTTTATTTTGCTATAGAGGAACCGTCTCCCTCAATCCCTCTTGGGAATGATCTCCAGCTGTCTAGATTATAATTCCATCACTAGAGGGTGTGGCTGAGGCTGACCTCTACATAATGTAATCGTTCTGCTCAGCCTGTAAATTGTAAATGAAACCTTTTGTAATAAGTCTAAAATATGCATGCAGGAAAGGAAGGCATAAGAGGTCAGGAGCACAGACTATCCACGGGGTCACTAGATGCATAGAGCAGCTGGCAAATACACACAATTCAACAACAAAATGAGTACCCATTGCTGACTTTATGGATGGCTGCTCTAGCTATCTTAATCGTTTTCATTCTAGCCGTCTTAATCATTTTCATTTTAGTTTTGTTTCCTACTTGCTTGATCTCCTGAAATACAGTTTCATGGAGCCTAAGCTTGAGGGTAATCAAAGAGGGCTAGTACCATGACTGACTATGGACTACTTTACCACATCCCTGCAAGTATGCAGGCATCATTGAACTGACAAAAACATAGAAAAGTCACTGTGTACATTTATACTCGAATTCTGTTACTTCTACCTACCAATATAACTTTCATAAAGGCAACCACATAACCATGAGCAGGTCGACTGCAGTTTTTGTAAATTGAACAGTTCATAAGGAAGCTTATGAAACATTTTGCAGTCAATATAGATGAAGATAAAAGTCTTTGTATCCATCCCAATTTATTATATGAATTTGTAGGAAGCCATGACACCATTAGCACCCTAATGTGTGCTCACCTGGATAATTTTGCTTTCTTTCTGCTTCTTCTATTTAACTTTGCTCATTCTTCTGGCATGAAACAACTCCTTCCAAAAATACCCATATAGGCTTACTACTCTTTGTTTAAAACACTTCCCCCTCTTTTGAAGAAAACCTTCTGCCTGTTTTTGCCTCCCACATTTCTTTCTTGAATTACGTATTTCCTGCCAGAGAAAGAGATGATAGACAGGCACAGAACAGAAACACATTCATACACCATAATTTAAAATCTTCGTACAAAACATGCTCGTGTGCAACTCTTTTGTAGTTATTTCTTTGGCCTGTTCATCTGCCAGTTAAAAATGAGGATAAATACATAGACTTCCTAAATCAGGATCACAGTATGAAATGGCAAAAGATTTAGCATATTCATCACTTATCAAACTAAACAGTAACATATATAATTCGTAAACTAATACTGCATTTCTTTATATGTCTCCAATATAGTAAATCCTATTTATCTACACAGAGCATGCTTCTGATTAAACAAGTATAAGACTGCAGCTGACATTTAAAAACAATTCAAGAACTGTTATGAAATGACTTTTTGAAACAGAAGGCATTTTTATGATATAATTGGAGCACCATGAATTACATTACTTCATTCTATTGATTCAATGAAATTTGAAATTATTTATTCAGGATAATTTATCATTTCAAGGAGACTTTAGAAAACTATGTAAGCACATTCGGAAACAACACAATTAAAATAGAAAAACAGCAACATGTGATCTAAAGCAGGGGTGTCAAACTTGCAGTGTCACATTGTTGTCAAGTGACATATCTCAACTTTTCCCCCTTTGCTCAACCAGGAGTGCACATGGCCAGTGCATGACACATCCGGGTTGCAAGTTTGACACTCCTGATCTAGAGTAATCAATTCATGGCCTACAGGTTTATAAACCTTCCCAGCCTCATTTTGAGCCTCCCTATCACATGCCCCCCAAATTGGCAGTAAAATTACCAAATTGTAATCCTGCCATTTCCACCATTTTGGGGTAATCCCTAAAAACTGAATCTTCCTCCTTGCAATGGACCAAAAGATTATTGCCATCGTTGTTTGATGGCATTCCTTCCCTTTCTTTCTTTCCTTCCACAGTTTTTAAAATTCCCTCCCATGTTAAGAATAAAAATGTGGATTCTGAGCACAAAAACATTACCCATTCAGATGTAAGTACTAAGCCAAAAACTAAAATAATATAAAAATAATTCCAATGAAACAGAAATAGATGAAATAGTTGTTATTATAATACAAATCATTCCAAAGCCAGCAGAGAGTAAAGGGACAAAAAGTAAGGAAACCAACTATTATATTCTTAAAAAAGGTATTCCAGAACTATGAAGTTTCCATGGTCATATCTATAGTATTTCCCAGCCTATGAATTCTCATTGCTATATCAGGCCCTCAAGCAAATACATGACGTAAATTAAATGCTTCTTTGGATAACCTATTATGAAAATCTTTAAGATTTATATGGAATAACATCATTTAAAATGTTTGGAAACACATGTGGCTCAAATACAAAATTAGCACCAGTAACGAGAAAGCCTAATGTCTACAACAAGGTCTTCAAACTTGGCAAGTTTAAGACTTGTGGACATCAATTCCCAGAATTCCTGAACTAACATGACTGGAGGAGGAATTCTTGAAGTCCACAAGTCTTAAAACTGTCAAGTTTGAAGACTCCTGGTCTACAAGCATTCACACTTCCAATTTCTGCTGTTGCTACTTCTTGATCATATCAACTATTGTTGAGTGAGGTGAGCAGAAAAAACAAACAAAAAGTTCTAAATAATGAAGAGCTGAGAGGGATGCACACAATGAAATTTAGCAAGAGTGTGCAGGATATTTGACCAGGTGCTTCATGTGCAAACAAAATATCCAGTTGGACTCCTTCAAGCCTCAAAGAGGTTTCTTGAAGGCTGAACAAGAGTACTCAAAGGTTTTCCCCATGGTGCTCTGGATATACATTTGCTTGCACAGATGTTACTTACCAGTAGTGGGATTCAATTTTTTTTACTACTGGTTCTGTGGGTGTGGCTTGGTGGGCATGGCAGGAGAAGGTTACTGCAAAATCCCCATTCTCTTCCTACTCTTGGGGAAAGGTTACTGCAAAATTCCATTCCCTCCCCACCCCACTAATCTGCTTTTCAGCTCCGTTCTCCTGTGCAGGGCAACAAAAGAAGACTCAGCTGATCAGCTGGGACTTGGGAAGCAGAGAATAGATGGGGGTGGGACCAGTCAGAGGTGGTATTTGACGATTCTCCGAACTATTCAAAATTTCCACAACTGGTTCTCCAGAACCTGTCAGAACTGGTTGAATAACACCTCTGTTACTTACACAGGGAAGCCAAGAAAACAAAGTAGCACTGATTTTATGGTTAAATGTCTTCTGGGAAGTGCACAGGTGGGTTGAATAGATTTTAGAGGATTTTGAAGCAGCTAACCAGAATTCCACTGGTAGGAGTAAATTGAAACTGCTACAGCTAACTGAAAACATCAGAGAACGTGCTGTCCAATGCATACAATAGTGCAAGAAAATTTACTACTACTGCTGCTACTACCTCTACTACTACTACTACTTCTGGAACATGATGGTGGATATTCATTCTTAGTTACTTAGTAACACTCTCCAGCAATCTGCCTTGAATAATATTTGACCTTTGAAATCATAGAGTACTCTTTCATTCCTTTAGAAACAATCATACACAAATATGAATTTCCATGTAAAGGTGAGTCAAACAGGAGTAACAATTTCTTGGTTGAGAATTAAGGAACTGCCTTTCTTACTTTTACTCTTCTAGACATTAAGACTAGGAAATAGCTTATAGTAATTAGATAAGATTGATTTACAGGACGAACACCACACACAATTTGTGTAGTCTGGGGTCAGGCGGGCAGCTGTAGAAACTGCTCTGCTAATTATGAGAATTCACTGTTCGTTAATAGAATCTCTCTCCACAAACAGCAGCTGTGTGTTTGCTCACACAGATTATTAATTCTGGCCTTGCCTCAGCTGCAAGATTTTGCTGTGTCAAAAGGAATCCTGAGGAAGAAATGTCAGTTATCACCCCAGCTATACCAAGAGTGAAAGGAAAGAAAGAAAGGAAAATCAGTTCTAATGATAGACATGTAAAGGTGTCTACATTTCCTCTGGCAATGGCATAGTCCTGAGGTAGAGCCCAAGGAAGTCTGTCCAATTAGAAATCATCTCCTCCTCCTCCTCCTCCTCCTCCTCCTAGAAATCCATGACACTAGGAATGGTAACTTTTCTGGAATTGTGTGCATTAATAGCAGAGGTGAACCTGGATACTTAGCACATCAATCAGCTGATCCACAGCTAATAGCACAACAAGGCAATAGCACTAAAGCTGGTAGAGCCAGTTCATTTAACAGCATAACATTGCATACATCAGAAATTTGTCTGGGTGTTTCATTTCATCCACTCTTCCTTTTTGGGGAGAATAAAAGGAACTACTTTGCCTAATGTTTTCTACCATTTTGGTAGACTGATCCTGCCACCCTTCACATAGAATTCAAGGCCTGAATATTGGAACATGTAGATCTCTCAACACATTGGACTCTAAATTATGCAGAAAATGTACATTAAATCCAAATTCATAAAAGCTGGTAAGCAGATCAATAGATAGGAAGCCCAAATATCATAAAGTCAAAGAATTGGGGAGGAGGGCTTGACTGAGGGTGAAGGTTCATTCTCCGAACTTGTGGATTGCTTTCCAAACGTTTTGTTTCCAGGTTAAGGTAACATATTCAGCCAAGTTTAGGGGATGTCAGTATCCATGGCCTTCTGTTTATAAGGGCTTCAGGTGTGGGAGTGTCAAGTAAGGGTCTAGTGATGGGTCAGGTGAGTCATCAGTAAGTCTTGTGATGAGTCTTATGGTAAGGAGGTTACATCAGGTCAAGTTCATTGGGAGATGAACTACTGGTGGGGGGGTTGTGTGGGTTGGTTGAGGTCGGTGCTGTCTCTGGTTAACTGTGTAATTGATTTGGATTCCAGGGGTTCGTAGGCTGGTTGTAGCTCAATGGGTCTGTTGCAGAAGTGGTATTCAGCAGGTTCTGCCAGTTCTGGAGAACCAGTAGTAGAATTTTTGAGTAGTTCGGAGAACCAGCAAATACCACCTCTGACTGATCCCGCCCCCATCTGCCTCCCAAGTCCCAGCTGATCAGCTGGGTCTTCTTTTGTTGCCCTGCACAGGAGAACAGAGCTGGAAAGCAGGTTAGTGGGGTGGGGAGGGAATAGGATTTTGCAGTAACCTTACCCTAGGAGTGGGGTGGGCATGGAGATTTTGCAGTATCCTTCCCATGCCATACCTACCAAGCCACACCCTCCCATCAAGCCATGCCCACAGAACCAGCAGTTTAAAAATGTGAATCCCACCACTGGTCTGTTGATGTAATTGTTTGTGAGGCTTGATTGTTTGAGCCAACCTAGGACAGCTTATACTGTTTAACCAGAAAAAAATGCAAAGGACTAAAATAAATGTAGTGAGAAAGGCAGTTTCAGCTCTAATTAAGGACCTACTGGAGACCTAAGGCCACAAGAAACAAAAGAATAAATGGGCATAATCTGTAAAGACAGCTGAAAAAAAATTGAGTTTATTAAACAAATTTTAAGTGGCCACCTAACTCATAGTGATTCCAGGAAGCTTACATTAAATTAATTGAAAAAATAATGAAATTAATACAAATATACCATTTTAATACACAGAAGAAGGTGAAAAGTACTTCCCAGAACTTTATGGCTTGATCCATGGGACCAAAATGCTTATGTTTCAGAAAAATAAATATCCCTAAAAACATTATTTGCAAAACTGCACATTTTTGCCAAGTTTGAGAACATATGCAGACACAGAACTAATAGATCTTACAGTCAGAAACCTGATAATGATGAAAATGACAGAATCACACATTCTTCATAATAAGCCCAGTCTTAGGCTCTTCTCTTGTTTGGTGAAATGTGTGGGAAAGACTGCCCGTATAAGATTAAGGCTTCTCAGAGACATAATGAGACATACCATCTGTTTGGCTGAAAAGGTGAATAGTTAGAAGCCAAGTGAACTTCCTTAGGTGGTGTTCCAGTAAAACTGCTGAAAATATATCCTGGTGGAGCAACTTAGCAGATTTCTGATGCTGCTAGATCAGGTTACCACATTTTTCATGTCTGTCTCTTTCTCCCTCCCTCCCTTCCTCTATCTCCCTCTCCCTCTCCTTGTAAACATCTTGGATTACTTTTGGAAGAAGGCTGGGATAGCAGTGTTCCAATATTTGGAGGGTTGCCACAAAGAAGAGGGGGGTCAACTTATTGTCCAGAGCACCAGAAGGCAGGACAAGAAACAATGGATGGAAACTAATCAAAGGAGAGAAGCAACCTGGAATTAAGCAGAAACTTCCTGAAAATGAGAATAATTTACCAGTGGAACAGCTTGCCTTCAGAGGTTGGGGGTGCTTCATCAGTGGAGACTTTTAAGAAGAGACTGGACAGCCACTTGTCTGAAATGATATAGGTCAGGGTCTCCTGCCTGAGCAGGGGGTTGGACTAGAAGAACTCCAAGGTCCCTTTCAACTCTGTTATTCTGCATCCTGTAAATAGGAAGGTAACAGATAAAGTATTTCTGGACACGCAAAAGAGCAGCTCTAGCCACTTTACAGCCCCTTTTAAGGTTGTATATGGAATAGATTTTGTAGCTCTACCTGAATTACCCGAGATGATGGACAACCCTGCCACTGCTACCCCCTGGTCTATGAAGATCACAGAAACTTGGAGAAACATACATGAAGCTATACATAAGGCATTTAAAGCTTATAAGACACATGCCGATAAGAAAGGGAGCGACTACCCATCATTTCAAATTGGAGACTTAGTATACTTGTCTACCAAATATCTGAAGTTGGGTGTCCCATGTAAAAAGTTGGGCCCCAAATATATAGGACCTTTTACCATAAATTGGGTGATTAATCCTGTCATGGTACAGTTAAATGGTTCAAAAAGGTCCACCCAGTATTCCATATTAGTCTCATTAAACCCAGAAGACATAATCCCAATGATCGGTTATCTGGTCCAGTGAAGGCAGATCATTATGAGATAGTCTATTTTTGATTCACAGATATATAGAGGAGGTCTACAATATTTAGTAAAATGGAAGGGATATCCTTTAGGTGAAGCATCATGGGTTGGCCACATCGATGTTAATGCACCATGTCTTCAATGAAGGTTCCATAAACAGTACCCTGGGAAACCCAAGGGGGAGACGTGAACCGCTATGGTGATAAATATTCCCTTTTTATTGCTTTACAATTGGATCTCTGGTAGAGGGGCCGCCTGTCAGGCTCTGAGTTCACTCGGAGCCCATCAGCTCCGAATATGCCTCGCAGCAAGTCAGCTGGCCATGTCACCTTATCTCTGCTGCTGCTGGATCTGTAGTTCTGCTTGGGTGCTGTCCGATGGCTTTGGAATGACTCAGCAGAACTGAGGGTAGATTCTGCAACAACTATGGGGGTGGAGGATGGATTCTGAAACAGCTGCATAGCTACTGGAAATGGCTCTTTTCATGTATTGATGTGGTGCATATTGTTAAAGGGGGTTGGGGTACATATAGGTGGTAATTAGGAGTTAGTTTAAAACATGGTGAAGGTGGCACCAGGTGGGGATCAGTTAGTGAGGGTTGGAATAGGGTAGGGATGTAGACATGTTATAGGATAATGGGTGAGGCGTGGCCAGAATTAGAACTGCGTATAGGCCTGGGTGTGGTGGGGTATATCCAGGGGTGGGATTCTACCAGTTCTGTCCAGCTCTACAGAACCGATAGCTCTGAAGAGCAGCAGACACAAAACCGGTTCTGTGTCTGCTGCTGTTTTGGCCCACCTGCCCACCCGAGCTCTTACCTGTCCTTTATTTCCTGCTTTTTCAACCACAGCTGCTTTGCGCGGCACAGCTGTGGTTGAAAAAGCAGGAAAAAGGGGCTTTTTCAACCGCTGCACACCCGCACACAGCGCTGCTCATCTGTCCGGGTAGCTCAGCAGGTAGTAAATTGCACTCGCATGACTCGCACGACTCACGCATTCGCACACGACACAGAGCAACAGAACCAGTAGCTATACTGGTCGGATCCCATCCCTGGGTGTATCTCATGATAATGGTAATAAAAGGACAGGGAGCAAACTCAAACCTAACTCTAACCTTGCCTGGCTTTTAGCCTGTCTTGTCAGAGAAGAGCATTTGTTGTTTGCTGAGCTAATGAATAAACCACCATTGCACATTTCAGGACAAATCTTCAATACTCAAGGACTGGCTGAGACCTGCATTATGGGCTTGAAGTTCAAGTCAGTTGCTGGCCTGTGAAAACTGCCTACTGTATGCTCCAAAAGTTTGAATTAAACTAGAAAGCAAATGGATCTCTGGTGCCACTCCTTTTGAAATAGTGCAATGTCATCAGGACAACTAAAATTGTGGTATTCTGGCACTAGCTAAGGCTTGACTGGCCTGCCAAGGCAGCTCTATAAACCATGTGAAGATGGTTAGAGGTGACTCTGTTATGCCTCCCCAGACATATACACAATCGAGGAATTGTTTCAAAATCCATGATTACTTTGTTATATATCATTTGCAGATTTTTTGTTCATCCTAGCACTGTATGTACTATTTATTTTTATGGTTGTTTATATATGTTAGGTAACCAAGTTTCTGCTTTCTGCACTGTGGGGAATATTTTAGCATTTTAATGATATTCCTTGATATAAATTATCATACTTTTAAACAAAAAAATTAAGTAAAGCAACGCTTAGTAGTAATTGCTGTGCTGCAAACGACAGCATAGGTTGGGTACTCATATTTTTGCCCATGCCTTCAATTATCCACTCAGCCTGCATCCATTAATATTATTTTTCTTCCTAAAATGGAAGTATTTAAAGCCATTAGAAAATAATCCAAAGAATTCTATTTGCTGAATAAATTTTAATTTGCATGGCACTAGGATTTTTATTTTTATTATTATTATTAGTGGGAAATAAATTATTGCAATCTTATGGAAGGCGACAAGTTAATAGCTTTATGAAAAGTAATAGAGGGAAAATGATCTTGAAAAGGTCAGGTATCCTGTCTTGCAATGTCACTGCGCACAATTAAAATAAGTCAAAGAAGTGGCTATATAATCAGGGTCATGAATATGCATGAAATCCTAATGAGTGTGAAGATAGGGATGGGTTAGGGGAGAGTCATGATGGGGTGGTGACATAAAAATGGTAATGTGTGATGTAGCATTTATCTACATGTTACTGTTTCCTGTACAAATTAACTCTTACTTGCCTAGATTCAGTGCTCCTCCCCTTCCAAAGCTAAATTAGCTCCATTTGGGTCATGTCCACACAAAAACTACCTAGCAAATGTTACAAGCATCATACAGAAGGAATTTACTTGTGTACTGGTTCATTTGCTTGAAAAAAAACTGTGTGACATCTATTATTATGTCATGCATTTTAGAATATGAATAAAATATACTGGAATGCAGTAATATATAATAATTTCATCATTATATTGAAATGCCCTAATAGCATAATATACAACATAGCACACCAGACTCTACATACTTAGCTGTATCTCCATTCTGTGTGTATTCTTATACACAATAAAACATCTTTGGGTCTAAATGCCAAGATAAAAAAGAATATTTCTAGAATGCCCTTAATAGCAATAGCACTTAGACTTATATGCTGCTCCACAGTGCTTTACAGCCATCTTGAAACAGTTTACAGAGTCAGCATATTGCCCCTAACAATCTAGGCCCTCATTTTAGCAACCTCAGAAGGATGGAAGGCTGAGTCAACCTTGAGCTGGTGATAATCGAACCGCTGAAATGCTGGCAGTCATCAATCAGCAGATTTAGCCTGCAATACTACATTCTAACCACTGTGCCACCACAGCTCTTTTTGTCGGTAAGTTATTACAAAGACGGTTTATGGCTTATTACAGGGAGAAAGATATCTCAGAGAATAATGTCTTCTTCCTTGTTGATGTTGGATGAAATCTATAGGGTTTGATACAACTAGAAGGCATATGATAAGGATCATAGTGGTTAGACAGACAAAATGGAAGAAAGAATTCTCTCATAGCCTTTTTGTCAGTGGAAAAGGTGCTATTTCAGAGCAGGCATTTTGGTACAGTGTTTTCAAAGTATTCTCAAAATTACAATTTTACACAAATCAAGAGCACTTATTCTGGACCAAATTCAAGAAATATTCAAGACAGTCTATGAAATACTTTGCATTTCTGCAGATTGTCTTAACCTGCTGAAAAAAGAGAACTGGAATCCCTGAAGATTTTCCTAAAATTCAGATTTTTCAGATTAATTTAGTAATATGCATGTATATAAATCTTTCCAAAATCCAAAATGAAAAGCATTAAAGTTTTTCACGCACATATAAAAAGAAATTTCAACAAAATTCCTCTCAGTTTCAAATCTTTCTTGTAATTTAATCTTAGAATTTATCTCTTGCTTCATAAAAAAGATAAAGTGATTAGAAGCTATATATCATATATTTAACTTTCAGTAATCAAAATCCTTTTTCAGAGCACAGTGAGCATTCTATACGTAGCATTATATGAGTAAATTATGTAATCCGAAGTAACATGAATTTTTTGAATTCCAGAATCTTAACTAAAAGCTACCATCTTCCATCTTTTAATCTGAGAGCAAATTTCTTTAAACTCAGTGGGGCTTACTTTGAGTGCATTGTACATATAGAATCATCTATTGAGGTCTACATAGCATCAACTGAGTAAGTACCATAACAAAACAGAACTGGATAAATGATAAACACACAGTTAATAGTCAAATTTGTAGACATTTGGCAGGATTAAAAACTCTGCATCATTTAAAACAGCAAGGTAGGAAATGGGAAGCAATTCCATTAGTTCAGAGCTACAACTTTGGGACTATAATAAATGTTACATGGACTTTGACAGCATTGGGTAGAATTTTAAGATTCAAAAAGGTGTTATATGCAATGACCCTGGACTCAAACTTGTAAGAGATTTCTAGCCAAACCCAATGTTTTCACTTGATCCAAGAATATATAATTGGTATGATGTGAACAACTTGTTTAATTTCTGGCCATTCAAATCTGTGCCTATTGTTGTCTTTTAAACCTGACAAAGCTTGGAAATAAGCTATAATTGGTGACCTAATCACTTAGCTATTGGAACAAATCGTACTTTAATATATAACTTTTGTCCTAGATGTCAGTTTCTTCAAGTAAGTGCAACTTTAAACCATTTCTGTCTTCTTTGGATAAAATTTCAATTTGTTTACCTTCATTGTCCCTGAACCATTCCAGACACTGTAGCTTCTTTGGAATAGCAGACAAATCAAGAGCCCAGGCTATACATTGTTTGCATGCTTATTTCCAGATGTTCTTTTCTGTACTTTTTTGAAGATGTTTAAAGATATTCAGGACAGAACTGAGCCCTGATGTATAAGAGTTAGTTCTTCACATACTGCTATTTAAAAAATTAAGGTAAAAAAATAATCTGGGGACAAGCACAATTGGGCTTACACTTCAACCAATGTTCAGAGACTTATTGATCATAAGCTCATAAATTCCCTCCACAATTACCTGAGCAGAATATGCAAAAAGGGTTTAAGAATAGCAAGGATTATTCACAAAGTTAACTTATATCCTTAAGTGATCGATTTCCTACTGATGGTGGTTGCGTCAGTGGAAGCTATTGCTCTCAAGATGTGTTATTCAATCATCTGTGACTGTTTTCTGTTTTAATTGAAAAGCAATATGAGTGCAGTGGTCATTTAATAAAAGACAATGATTGCTCAACACTGATTCTGATTAGCTAATGTAATTTAAAAGGTTTATAATGCTGCACACGAGATTGCTTATTTTGGAGAGGGTGCTTGAAGTTTTTCATTAATGATTTCATCTTCACTTTGCTAGAAAGATATCTGAACAAAATAAGCAGCTAAAAGTTTATATTGTTTTGTGGATGTAAATCTCTAGATTAATGCTAAATGATTTATATGGCTATATTTGGGGATACAAGATCCAGACAGAATCATCTACTACTATAAAAAGTAAGAGATTTATAGTGGCACATAGATTAATAATTTTTAAATGTTGATTTCTCTTGTTTGGAATAGAGCTTGAAAACAACTGAGCCCATTCTTTTCTGCAACAGATATGAAATAATATATTAAATTGTTAAGGATATAGATGGGTTTGCATCTAAATATATTTATGCATAAACAAAGGCCAAAAGAGCACAAAAATATAAAGGTTAGCAGTAGGGGCATTGCAAGAATAAATATATTCATCTTGTAGGTTGCATTTATTATTATCCCTATTTTAACCTTTGTTCCTCCATATGGGGGAACAGTTCTGCAAGCGTTTAAAAATTACTCCATACTGCAGCTTAAGCTGCTTGTTTCCCATGCTACTCCTAGCTGTTTTGAAGAAATTCAATCCCAGAGTACAATTCAGTAGGCTGACAATGGAACCAGTCTGGTTTTCTATCCAGAAAATAGCCACTGCAAGACCTCACTGGTCTTCTCCCTGATTTTTTCCCTTCCCATCTTTGCAGGGAAAGCAAGATTCACAGCTGCTTTCTACCAATGTCTGCTTTTTTTTCTTTCAGCAATTCTTCCATTTTCACATGTCTATTTGCCTTTCCTTTGTTTTCCAGGTGTTTGCACACAAGGATGCCTTCAGTCTCATCTCCCATTATTTTATTTGATGCTAATGCTTATCCTTTCTAACTTTTCCTTTTTCCTTTATGGTATGGTAGTATTGTAACTGAAAGTTCTTGGTGCCTTCTGAGCTTGGTTGTTTCCTTGCAGACCTTTCATTACCAGACTAAGCAATATCATCAGTGTAAGGAGTGTGGTCTGGTTGCCATATATCTGTTAACCAATCTTGGTTGGGTCTGGTTTCTTCCTTGAAGGTCCCCTGATTAGGTTTTTGTTTCTTCCCTGGTTATCTGGTGCTCTTTCCTGTGTATTTGTTGTTGGTTGCTGAAAAGCATGAGTTCTCTTCCTTTCTAGGAGTCTGATCACATATTTTAAATATATGTAAATGAGATTCAAGAGAGCCATTTTGGTTAAGGAATCAGGCTAGAAACTAAGAGACTGAGTTCTAGTTCTGCCTTGGATACAAAGCTAACTAGGTAACATTGGACCAGTTGCTCTCTCTGAACCCTAGGAAGGAGACAACCACTTTCAAAAATCTTGCCAACAAAACTGCAGGAACCTGTCCACTTATCAACCTTGAATTGTATATATTCTCTTCTATTGGAACCATTGCTACAATTATCTAAGTAATAGGGAATACATTGGTCTTTCATTTCTGCGTTCCTATATAAGTTTATGGAAAAACTGTAGCAAGGAAGAACTATTTGTTCAGCTTCACAGAAGCAAAAAAAGGAAGGAAGGAAGGAAGGAAGGGGGGGAGGGAGGGAAGGAAGGAAGGAAGGAAGGAAGGAAGGAAGGAAGGAAGGAAGGAAGGAAGGAAGGAAGGAAGGCAGGCAGGCCAAGGAAAGCAGGGTTTACCCAATCTGGAGAAAAAATCTTCTTATTTCTAGGTTTAACAAGCTTCCACGTAATACTTCTTGTCTTAGAAAATAAGTCAATGCCCTATACTTTGTGACAGCCTCTCAAGTACTGGAAGATAGATATCATGTCCCTCTTAGTCCTTCAGTTTGATAGGGTAGACATACCTACTTACTTTCAAACACTTCGTTGACCTAATGGGCCATTAATGGATCAACTACGAGAACAAGATTATAAAACATGCAGAGCATCCCAGTGATAAAGATCCTAAGATAAAATGGTGGACAAAGGAGGGGCTGGAGTTGCCATTAGATTGGAACTCAGCACTGGAGACTATGTAATTTGAAGTTCTTAGATCTGTTCTGTTTAGAAAATGACTGTTTTGAATCAAAGCTAGAAAAAACAAGCAAGTGATACATTCCCTATTGGCTAGTAATAGTTTTTCATCTTTTCTCAGAACATGCTATTTCTAGCATGTGTTATTTCATGCTAACACATCAAGTATGTTCACAAGCTATAAGCAAAGAAGTCATATGTGCCTTTTACATATATTTTAAAAATAATAGAAAATTGCTGTTTCCAGCGCTAAAATACAAACTGAGCTAATACAACCTTTCTTCAACTCCTTTTCTTTTTATATTTTAGAATTATTGTAATTGTCTAGATTTAAATATCATGTATGAAGTAGCATCACTGTGAGTTGACATGAGCTGTCCATTGGTGTTCCTGCATTGTGTATTTCAATCGACTGTACTCAAATATCTAAGTGATACTGCTTTCTTTGTGTGGTGTATGTTGGCTGCCTATATTTCCTAATCCTTGGGGAAGAAGCCTTGCCATTCATAGTCAAAGGAAAACTTTGAACTTTTCTCTCATATGCTGCTGGTTTTGAAATTGGCTGTGATTTCTCAAGAGAAAGACCCAATTGTCACTGTTGATAGCTCAGAAAAAATCTCAGCTCAATATCCAGCCATGGTTTGGAGGACAGAAAAATTACAAACAAAATGTAGCCTACGTGAAAAACAAGGAAAGGACACAGAGTTGAAAAAAATATAATGCAGTTTTAAAACAATCAATACACTCCCTTCATCTTGAATCATGGACTGAATTGCAATCACTCTACTGTAGACAGATATAAATCAAAAGCCAAATGTCTTAAGAGTACAGAATTGTCTTTTGGAAAGGAAATGAATGGCATAAGGTTACATGATGAAGAAAGAAGATTTGAATCCTTATGTTCTTAATAACCATCATCTCCTTGCAGTAATTACTTGCATCATGAGAGCTATAGATGTGGACATATACTGTACAGCATTTCCCCCCCAATTAGGGCAAAAGGGAAGAATATCCATTAGAAAATTTCTATAATTTAGTTCTTTCTTAAGAAAAATTCATAAGAAAGAGTTAATCTTTCTTGGGCTTTAAAAAGACAGCAGTGGAGGGTAATTTTAGCAACCTCCCCCCTGTTCTACCTAATCTTGTTTATAGAGATATTCTCTACTGTATGTAATGTTATCTCTGAAAATTAATGGAACTGTTCCAATAAAATATTGTAGCTCAGGATTGAATTGTAGAATTCTTGGTACTCTCTGAACTTGGTTGTTTACTTGCAGATATTTCATTACCCAATTAAATATCATCACGAAACTGTTTATGGAAGGATTGGTGGCACCCAATTTGTAGGCTGCCAGTGGTGATCAGTAAGAAAACTCCTGGTCTTCCTAGGAGTAGGAAAGATTGTATATTAAATCATAGCATCTTATGTGTCTTTCATGTATCATATTCCATACAGCATCATTATATACACAGTGTGATTGACTTCACAAACATTGTTACATAACACAGCTCTGGATTTAAGCAATCAGCAAATTTTGCATATTATATGGTCACAGTCTCAGAATTAACAAGCTAGAGAAACCAAGCAGGGCACAATTCTTTCCAATTTCTTACCAGCAAGGGCCATCTAGATTGCTATTCTGTATAAGAACATAATGTTTTCCATGTCTATTTGTGTGTGAGGGCTTGCTTACACGATGAACTTTGTACCTTTTCGCAAGGGACTAGACAGGTTGTATACCTTTATTGTATGTCATCTAGATATGTTATATGTACCTATAGATGTCTATATGAAAGGATATAATTAGGATAGGTACATATACTGTATATTGCCTCTGCATGTGTGAGTATCTGCTCTCTTCTTGTGTTGTGTGTATGAGTGTGTGTGTGTGTGTGTGTAAATCCAGTGTAGGTTACACACCGTGTGTACCCTACCCTGGACTTGCATACACATGCTCACACACACAACACAAGATGAGAGCAGATACTGCTCTGGCCTCCAGGAAGGAGAGACTCAGAAGGATTAGTTGGCTGCATTCCAAACTGCTGCTCAACAACTTTTCTCCTAGGGATTTATTGGCAGTGTATTTTCGGGAATGTTTTTCTCTGTAGCTCTATTCTGGATCCAGCCCATTTTTCGACTTTGTCTTTCTTTTATTAGCTTCTCCTGCCACATCAGATTTCATCTTTTCTGTTCTGGTTTCCAAAAATGTTCATACTGAGAGAGTTCAAAATCTCCTTCCACAATTCCTTTCTAACTTTCCACAAGGTGGTGGTGGTAAAATCAGTTGGTGATTTTTATTTGGCATCCATGAAGAGAGAGTTTCTCTTAAATCTCTGGTTGATATGATAAACTGCAAAAACAGTTAATGAAGAAATAATGATTTCCACAAAAGACAACTTTGGCTGATACCCATCCACATAGTGCTTACAAAATGGAAAGGAGATGCACTATGAGTTCAAAAGTTAGCTTTTACTCTGGAAAAGATTTCAAACTGAATAAAATGTCATTTTAAAAATTAACAGTTTCTCTCTCTATTTTTTTTTAAAGGTGAAAGCAAAACAATCATGGCTGAAATACCAAGAGAATAAAGCAATGCTTACAATTTTTAGGGATAAAAGAAAGGCACAACAGTTACTACAACCCTATGATTATATGAAGATCTGTAAAAAAAAGGGACAGCAATGCATCGACCATACATATGTAAAGCAGCCTTTTCATGTGAAAAAAAAAATATCCGCAGGACATATTAAATCATCCAAATTTGGGTCCTCTCATTAACTCATGGGAGTTAGCCATCTGGCATGCAATGTACAGTATGATGCCTTTGCTGTTTTTATTTCTTTATTTATTTCTGAATGAGGCTGCATCCTACAGTATGCTTGCCATTCTATTCAGTTCATTCTGCATTCATTAGCATCATGTCTGCTACTGGACTGAAACAGAGAAGAAGAATATCTGGGGCAGAGAGAGAAGTCATCCTTAAAAATGTTATTAGAATGTCGGTGACATTGATAGAAGACTACACAATAACCTCTTGCTCAAACAGACTTAGAGAAGAAGAAGAGATGGGTTTCTCTTTTTAAACAATGAAGACAACCACACACAGCTATTGCTTATGGATAGGTAAAGATTTTGGGAACGTGTACATATTGGGAAGAAGAGTTATTTAGACTGCAGAATTAAATCTCGTCTCCAAACACTTATGACTTAGACAATCATTTTCAGTGGAAACTTCTTACTTGGTAAACTTCATCAATTAAATAATGGTTAGATAATGTTCTTCTTAGAATAATTAAGTCATGATGCAGAACTAGTTATGTATTATTCAATTCCATTACAAATATGAATAAAATCTTGGTTCTTCAATAAAACTAATGAGTTGAAATCAAAGTTTATCAGGATTTCAGGGCTGCCAAGAAAGGAAGGACATCTCCATGTATCAGTACCAATAAAGGAGAATGTTTGTAGCTCAAGATTGAAATGAGGGGTCCTTGATGCTCTCTGAGCTTGTTTGTTTTCTTGAAGATGTTTCATTACCTTAACTAGGTAACATCACCAGTGCTAGTAGTGTATCAGTCTCTGGATGTATTATGTATAACCTGGAATGTATGATTTGCATTGTGTGTGAGAATTAGGTGGATAAGTCTATACTGGTATGCAAAGATTTCAGTTCTCAGAATGCTCTCTAAGAATTCTGCTGTCTTGGGAATTCTGGAAGTTGTCTCACACATCGGGAAGATATACAGACTGATCCAAGATAAAAAAGAAGTCACGGACGTAATCCAAGTACTACACAAATGTCTCTCAAGACCATTAATTGGCTATTTCAATCTTCCTTTTACAAAGGTACCTTGAAAACTAGGACAAAAATATTGTAAGTATCTAAGATATATCAACTTTATCATAGATGCAGTAGTTATGACTGGTGTATAAGTTTGGATGGAAACCCACCAACCAAGTTTTCATAGATCTGATACCCTCATGAATATAGAGAACTTTTGACATGGGATACATTCTTTGGCAATTAGGACAATTAAATGTGTATCAACAATGGCAATGACAAATTCACTTCGGTCCATCAAGCTATTTAACATGTTAAGTAGATGTACAAAGGAGGTTAAGAATAATGTTTAACAGATATCTCCTTCATGTCCCCCAGGACAAAATAGAGCCTCTGGGACAGATTTGTGATTAATGAAATTTTTCCTTCCGAATGTAGGGCAATCAAGAAGTTCCACTTTTTACACTGATTCCCTGTCAGAACTAAAGAGAATACAACAATTTATCAATGTAACCTTTCTCATTTTTATTCATCTCCTGGCAGCATGGGAATTCTGGATGCTGCGGTTTGCATTCAGGTTGCATGGTCTGAAGAA